>NC_133520.1:15204583-16524166 GCF_049354715.1 Callithrix jacchus | reverse complement strand
AGTGAAGATAAGGGGTGGGGGAAGCATTTATTAATGGAATGAGGTGATATAATGGGTGCACCTCTGCCCAGAAACTTACCTGAACAGATTCAATGTCCTCTAAGGACTTGTTATCTAAGATCAATATAAGGCAGGTACTTGTCTGAGTCAGTTTGGGCTGCTATAACAGAATACCAAAGACTGGGTGGTATAGACAACAGATATTTATTTCTTACAGTCTGGAGCCTGGGGAGTTCAAGATCAAGGTGCTAGCAGATTAGTGTCTGGTGAGGACTGGCTCCCTGAGTTGCAGACAGCTGCCTTCTTGCTGTGTCCTCACGTGACCTTTCCTTGGTATTGTGCCTGTAAAGAGAGAGAGCTCTGTTGTCTCTTCCTCCTCTTCTAAGGGCACTAATTCCATCATGAGGGAACCATCCTCATGACCTAATCTAAACCTAACGATCTCCCAAAGGCCACATCTCCAATACCATTACACTTGGGGTTAGGGCTTCAGCATACAATTTTGGAGGAGACACAAACATTCAGCCCATTTATTCATTGCTCAATAAATACTGGATGTATGAATGGATGGAATAAAGAAAGATAAGCCTGTGTGGTAATTGGATAGAAAATACATGGACATACAGTCAAGCGCCGCATGATGCTTCAGTTAATAATGAACAGCATGTACAACAGTAGTCCCATAAGATATAATGGGCTGGAGCGGTGGCTCACCCCTATAATCCCAGCACACTTTGGGAGGCCCAGGAGTGCAGATCACTTGAGGTCAGGAGTTCAAGACCAGCCTGGCCAAGATGGTGAAATCCTGTCTCTACTAAAAATACAAAAATTAGCTGGGTGCAGTGGCGCGTGCCTGTAATCCAAGCTACTTGGGAGACTGAGGCAGGAGAATTGCTTGAACCTGGGAGGCGGAGGCTGCGGTGAGCTGAGATTTCACCACTGCACTCCAGCCTGGGTGACAGAGCAAGACTCTGTATCAAAACAACAAACAAACAAACAACAAAAAAAGAAATAATAGAGCTCAAAGAATCCCGTCATCTAGTGACACAGTTGTCATGGTAGTGCAGCATACTAACTTTTTTGTGTTTAGATCTGTTGAGATTCCTAAATACTTACCATTGCGTTACAGTTACCTACAGTATTCAATACAGTAACATGCCACACAGGTTTGTAGCCTAGGAGCAATCGGCTATACCGTACGGCCTATTGCTGTGGTATGTATCCTACGTAGTAGGCTATACTAGCTAGGTTTGTGTAAGTGCACTCCATGATGTTGGCACAACAATGAAATCACCTAACGATACATTTCTAAGAACATATTCTTTTTTTTTTTTTTTTTTTTGAGCTGGAGTTTCACTGTTGTTACCCAGACTGGAGTGCAATGGCATGATCTCAGCTCACTGCAACCTCTGCCTTCTGGGTTCAAGCAATTCTCCTGCCTCAGCCTCCCGAGTAGCTGGGACTATAGGCGTGCACCACCATACCCAGCTAATTTTTTTGTATTTTTAGTAGAGACGGGGTTTCACCATGTTGACCAGGATGGTCTCGATCTCTTGACCTCGTGATCCACCTGCCTCGGCCTCCCACAGTGCTGGGATTACAGGCGTGAGCCACCGTGCCCGGCCTCTAAGAACATATTCTTGCTGCTAAGTGATGCATGCCTGTATATGACATTCTGGAAGAGGTAAAACTGTGGAGACTAAAAGATCAGTGGTCACCCGGGGTTGAGTAGTGGGGATGAACACATGGAGCACAGAGCATTTTTAAGGCAGTGAACTGTTCTGTATGATACGATAATGGTAGATACATGTATTTAAAAATCTGCCCAAACCCATAGAATGCACAACACCAAGAGTGAACCCCAGTGTAAACTATGGATTTCAGGTATTAATCATTTGTTAATTAGGTTAATTGATCGTAACAAACGTACCAGTCTGATGGGGGATATTGATAAAGGAGGTGGCTACACAAATGTGGGAAGAGGAAGTATATGGAAAATTGAGTACTTTCCACTCAATTTTGCTGTCAATCTAAAACTGGTCTACAGTACAGTTGATGCTTTAAAAAGCCAGGTGAGGTGATAGCACGTTTCTGTAGAGTTCATTCCACTGTAGGGTCACACAGATTTGGGCTGGAATCTGAGCCAAGCTCTGTAACCTGGGGGAAGTTACTTACCCCTCTAATCTTAGTTTCTCTAACTCCACAGAGATGGTAATGCCTTCTTCAGAGTGTTTGGAGAACTAAATGCAAAACTGTATGTAAAGAATTGAATCCAGCACCTGGCATATAGAGCATGGTAAATATACACAGGCCTCCCCATTCTTCCCCAATGACTGTGATTCTTATATATTCTGATGGTTACTATTTTTGAAGTCAGGCCAGGGGAGGAAAGCTGCCTTAGGCGAAAGTGTCTTCTACTAGGAAAGGAATCTGTATATGCGGGGCATTTGTGTCCTCAGTCATTCATGTGTGTCCTCAGAGGTCCTGGCCACAGAAGGCCAGATGTGAGCCCCAGATCAGTGTTGAGCCCCCTCACTCAGCTTTCTCCCGTGAAAAGGTCAGGATGATGGAAGGCTGTCATATTTAGATGATGGCTCGCAGGGAAGCCTTGGTGGGTTAGTCACCTATGATATGACATCATATTGCCGCTCAATATAGTAACAGCTGTTGGTTGCTCTGGGGGGCGGAGGTGGGGTTAGCTTTAGTTGACCAGCCATGCCTTGAGGATAAATTGGATGGGATCAGACGGGAAGATGTGACAAGAAGAGAAATCCTCCTCTAAATAGGATGCTCTGCCATTTCCTAAGGATTTTCAGCACCTCGCCCCAAAATGTGAGTCTTGACTTTTCTCTGGCTTTTGGGGAAAAACAGGGAAAATGTTACAGGAGAAAGGTATTTGGTCAGAAAGCCTCCAGCTTGGGGAGTATCTGTTGTGGCCCTGCTGGGTGGGTGCCACCGGGAACAGAGGTGGGAAAGTGAGCAGTTCGGTGCATATGGCAGGCACCCAGTGAAGTGATCTGAGGGGTAGGGATTGAAAAGTCCTGGAGTTCGGGTGCTGCAGAATCTCCAGGTTGGATTAAGCTTGGTACTGACCCCTCTGCTGGTTGCGTAACACCTGTGGGACCATCCCAGCGAGACTGTGGTGTCGTCTCAGTCTCATCCTGGATGAAATCGTGGTTTGGGGATACCACTAGTCAGTGCTGTGGTCAGTGTGGGGTATTGATTACTCATAATGGGAAGCCACTGGAGTTGGTTAACCCCTTCCTTCTAGTGTGTTCTCCTCCTTGACATTCCTACCTCTTCTGGGGCCCTTGTGTTTTGGGAATAGAATGCTTTGTATCACAATGTTTCATGGATAGGTTAACTGGATATGGGCTGGATATGGGGAGAGCCGGCTCTTCCTGTGTTTAAACTGGAATAAGTCCAGAGTGAGGAAGTAAAGAGGTTAGAGAGGAAGAGCCCCGAGTGGGGGGGTCAGGAGATCTTGTTTGACAGCTGGTGTCCTTGGACAAGTCATTGTTTCTCTTTGATTTTGGTTTCTCATCTCATCTGTAAAACCGTGTGCACTTGGGGTTCTTCCAGCCGCACTGGTTCTCTTCCGTCCTTTAAATGTGGACCTGCGGTTCTGTTGTTGGCAGACCAGAAAGGGCACGAGTTTGAGTGTCTGGCTCTGCCACTTGCTGTGCGACCTTGGACAGGGACAACCCCTTCTCTGAAACTCAATTTTCCCATTTATAAAATATGGGTTATTGTGAGACATCAGTGAGGTAATGAAGCTGAGAGCCTTTTTTGTAAAGCGACACCCTGAGTTTGGACAGGGCAGGTGGGGTAAGGCAGGCTGAGGGGCGATGTTTAGGGTTACTGGCAGGCTGAACTGTGACCAGAGTGTAAAGCGGGTGGAGGTCACGGCGAGCCAGGCCATAGAAACCTCTGGCCCTGTCCTGCTCAGTTCCTGTTCCTTTCCCAGCAGCTAAGGGAGGGGAATCAGTTGAGAGGTGATAAATGATGCTGAAAACAGCTCACAAAAGTGGCTGCAAACTGTCTGAGGGGATCATGCCTGGGGAGCAAAGCATGCGCTGGGAAGCACATCCAGGGTCTGAGGACCCCTGCAAATTGAGCAGCCTCCTGCTTCCTATTGGTGCCCATGAGGATGCCCCTCCTGCATTGCTTGGCATCACTTCCTAGGAAAGTAAAAATGCCTAGTACTGCAACTTATGGCTCACGCCCGAACAGTGACCACAGTGACCTGTCTCGAGCCGTCTCTGAGGGAAAGTCACAGATTCCCTGGAGAAACTCTCCAAATTCCTGTTTATTCTTCACATAAACAGATTAACGTAGGGGTAGCGATTTTACTTCAACTCTTCCTTTCATGTTGCAGTGAACGTGAAATTGGCAACGTCTTTGAAGCTGTTGTTTGAGCCATAAGTATAATTTCTCTTCTTGCCCACAGAAAGGGGTTTTCTTTTTCTTTCTTTCTTTCTTTCTTTTTTTTTTTTTTTGAGGCTCCAGGCACTGAGACGTTCAGAGGTTGGCAGGAGCTGCAGCTGCCATAGGAGCAGCATGCTGTCCCCTGCTGACTCATCTGACATTAACATAATTACGTTTCAGGAGTCAAAGTGATTTTCAAACTATGAGTAATGCAGGGGGTTAGCGAGAATGTTTACACGGCAGTGGGCATTTCAGCACACTGAAGTAACCAGCTGCTGCTAACAGCTGCAATGAGTGAAGGAATAAGAAAATACTCTCAAGAAAAACAACCCTTCTCTCTCGTCTCTGTTTCTGTGCAAAGGATTCAGATGCCACGGAAGGCAGGTTAACTTAGAGTTCCCCAGGGACCAATCCAGATCTAGCATTGTTATCTGAATGCCTTGATGTCTGATCTTTTCATAGGAAAAAAAATGTTTTTATAGCTTATATTTCATTTACCCAACTCTAGGGAAAGGTGGATTTAAAGACTTTAGCAAATTATTTAGGTTTTGTAATGTTACGAGTATTAATGATCATAATAGTCTAAGGCTGTACGAAGAAATGTGCTGCTGCTTCTAAGACTGGAACAAGGGCAAAAATCATTTCCCCCTGTTTTAAAGATGTGGGCAGAAGCCCGTGGGGAGGGGCACTGGGAAATGCTGTCTTAAAGCTCCTTTGTCTCATTATTATGGGAAAAGTTATGAGAGCCATCGAGTGGAGTGCACCAAGTATTTAGACCTCAGGAGAGAAAAACTGGGCTCCAGTCCCGTTCCAGAACTGAATACTGGAATGGAAATGCCTCAATTTCTTTATCTCACAACAAGAATACTAGTAATACTTGCTTGCGTATGTCAGAGGAGGAGCCTCAAACTTTTTTTTTTTTTTTTTTTTTGAGATGGAGTTTTACTCTTGTTGCCCAGGCTAGAGTGCAGTGGCATGATCTTGGTTCACGGCAACCTCTGCCTCCTGGGTTTAAGCGATTCTCCTACCTCAGTCTCCTGAGTAGCTAGATTACAGGTATGTGCCACCACACCCAGCTAGCCTTGAACTTTTGTAGGACAGAGGCAGTGTCTGCCCACTACTGTAGCTCCAGTGTCTAACTTAGAGCCTGCCCTTATTTACTTACTCACTGAGAGATGCTCAGTAAGTATTTGAAGAATTAATGAATGAGATAAAGCTATAAACGCTGCTCTTGGGGTTTATTATTGCATCTAGTAAGGTGTCATTCACATGGAGAGGGTCGCTAATTTTTTAATGTGTTAAAAAAAATCACGAACTAATTATACATTCACTTATACATAAGTTATTTATGAACAAATTGATTATTATTTTGGGGTTGCCAAGCTGAATTACACACAAAAATTTTCCTGTTTGCTTAAGAATGTCTAACGAAGCAACACAAATTAATTTTATTAAGCCTCGTCCCTTGAGTCTACAACTTTGCATGCTCCACATTTGCATCCTGGAGAAAGAAGGAGCCCCAGAGAGAGAGAGCACACCAAAAACATCGACCTACCCTGAACTAAGGGGCTCAGGTGTGTTTTTGTGGACTCCTGTATTGAGTGATCTCTTCCTCCTGGACCTGTGAATAATTATTGTTCGGCTTATTTCAAGCAATAAATCTAAGCGAGTCTGTTCATGGCAAATCAATCCAAAATGGCCATCCAGGAGAGCCAGGATCTGTGGTCCCATCCCAGATATTTGAAGATGATGCCAGAAAACAAATTTAGTGTGTTCTCCTGGTGACTGTCATTTGGTATTTCTGTCCTAGGCAGACTTTCCAATGCGGGGAATACAGGCTCCAGCATTTCTAACGTCTAAACCTCCACTGCTCTCTTTCTCTCAATGTTGCATGTCCAACACAGCTGTGATTTCACCTCCCCAACTCCATCGTTACTATAGGTTCATTAAAGAGTGTTGGACCGGGTGTGGGGGGCTGTTTCTTAAAGCATCTCAAGTCAAAAGGCTCCTCACTTCTGATCCGGGTTTATTTATTTTGAATACACTAAGAAACAATTTAATAGTGTTATTAAGTTAGTAACAGGTTGTTGAAGGATCCAAATGTTTAACATATATTCTAAAATAAACATTGGCTGTTTAGAGCCCTCACAGAATAAACTAATTTGCATTTTTCCCCTGGTACCCTTTTCTTTATTTCTTCTGCTCTTTCTTCCTTCCCCCTTTTTCCATCTCTCCCTCCATCTTTTTCCTCCCTGCCTTCTTTTCTTTTTATTTTCTTGTGTTTCATTTGTTTGTTGCTTTTGGTAAATGTCTTTCTAAAAAATATGTGTGGAAGGAGAAAAGAGAACTGATCAAAAAGCCTAGGATGAGGTGGAGAGACTTTTCAGCATATGCACTTTCTGACTTTGAATTTGTAATCATGGCAATATTTTTTCCCCAATAAAAAAGTTAACTGGAACAGAGCTGTACACCCTTCTTGTTTTCATTTGTCCACTTATAATGCGAGCCTATTTCCTCCTTACTAAGATGAACGAATGGCTTCCAAACGGAAATGGGGAGAAGAGAAGGGACAGAGTCGACAGAAGCTGAGTGCCTGTGTGTCCACAGTGGAGACACAGGGGAAAGAGCTAGTGTGACAGAACCAAGGATTTTTTTGGGGGGGCCTTTCTTTTTTCTCTCAAAATGTAAACATCTTCCCACCTCATTCTTCCTACCTCATAAGAATTATTCTTCTACAACATAATTTTTGATGATTGTACAGGGGCCCCAAGTTAATGTAATATTTTTGTACTGTAGTTTACCTTTACTCTATATTAAAACATTTGGGTAATATCTGATTCATCGAAATTGTAAATAGTACTGTAATAAACATTCTTGTAGCTAAAGCTATGTTCATGGTAATTCTTAGACACTTTAAATACCTTTCCTTAAAAAGAATTGACTTATTTCTCAAAAACAAATAAACCAAATAATACACAAATCATAGAGTCTTTGATATATGTTGCTCTTGATGTAATTTTAATTTCTATAAATGCAAAGACATTTCCCCATGTTTGTTAACAAGTTTATTTTCTGTTTATGAATCTTCTGTTCAGAGCCTTTGCCTGTATATCTGTTATAATCTTAATATCTGCAATGATTTTAAATGTTTTATGCATATATAAAATATATCAACTTATCTATTTTTTAAAAAATAATAATAATTCCCTGGCTTGACGTTTACATTTGAATGTTAGTTATATTTGTATATTTTTGGCCCAGAGAGATTTTTAAGATTTAAAGTAATTGAATCTGTCTATTTTTTTCCTGGAGAATGACTTTTTTCCCATATAGAACTTTTAAAATTATTTCATATTTTCTTCTAATAACAAACAGCCTTTTAAAGGTAAACTTTACTTTAAATAAGTGTTGTATATAAATTGTATCCATAGACCTTTTTAAAAAATGGAAATTACTGTCACCCCGGAAAGCTTCCTTGTATTCTCTTCCCGCTGGTCCTCACTCCCACTCTACTCATAGGCAACCACGGGGTTTTCGTTTTTTCATCATTAGTTTAATCTGTTTTTGACCTTCATGTGGAATGGAATCATACAGCATGAACTCTTTTGCATAAGGTTTCCTTCACAGCATAATGTTTGTGAAATTCATCTGTGTTGGTGAGCTTCAGGAATTTGTGTCTTTTTGTTACTAAAAGTAAGCTTTCATTATAGTACGCCTATATGACAGGTTATTTATTCATTACTCTATTATAGACACCTAGGCTGTCCCCAGTTTGGGGCCATCATGAATAATGAAACTATGAACATTCTTGTAAATGCCCTTTTATAGACATATACTTTCATTTCTCTTGGATAAACATCTATGGGTGGAATTGCTGGGCATAGGATAGATGAATATTTCATTTTATAAGAAGCTCGTAGACTTTTCTCCAAAGGAGTTATACCATTTTACACTCCCACTAACAATGCATGAGAATTCAGTTGCTCCGAATTCTTGTCAACATTTGGTGTTGTCAGACTTTTTTATTTTAGCCATTCTGTTGTGTGTGCAGTGGTAGCTTATCGTAGTTTTAATTTGCATTCCCTTGATAAAGTGAGCATTTTTTCCATGTGCTTCTAGTTTTTATTTTAATATTTGTGTATTTTATATCTAACCATATCTCTTTATCCATCAAAAGTTATTTTGATTATAAGTCGAGGTAAATCTCTACATTAATTTTTTTCTAAATAATAAATCAACCCAGCACAATTTATTAAATAATATTTTTATTCTTTTTTTTTTTTTTTATACTGGAGTCTCACTCTGTCACTGAGGCTGGAGTGCAGTGGTATGATCATGGCTGACTGCAACCTCTGCCTCCGGGTTCAATCAATTCTCCTGCTTCACCCTCCTAAGTAGCTGGGATTACAGGTGCCCTCCACCACTCCCGGCTAATTTTTGTATTTTTTAGTAGAGACAGGGTCTCATCATGTTGGCCAGGCTGGTCTTGAACTCCTGACCTCAGGCAATCTGCCCACCTCAGGCAATCTGCCCGCCTCAGCCTCCCAAACTGCTGGGATTACAGGCATGAGCTACCATGCCCGGTCAATACTTTTATTCTCCACTAATTTGTAATGTTTTATTTATCATAGATTAAGTTCTTATATGTACTGTGGTTTCAGAATATCTATTCTATGTCTTGATCTGTACATTTTTACACTTGTTCTTTTGTCAGTTTCATACTCTTATTGATGTTTGCTTTTTAAAATGATTTAAGAACTGGCAAGGTCACTGTCTCATCATTCCTTTTCATGTTCAACATTTTCTTTGCTGTTCATACTAATTATTCTTTTGGTTGAACATTAAATGATTTTGTGAAATTCTGAAAAGAACACTGTTGAGATTTTTGTTGAAATTATACTGGCCATATAAATTAATTTGCAAAACACTGATGTCATTGCCATAAAGCTTAGTATTCAAATCTTCTACATTTCTTAATAGCACTTTGCAATTTTTATATATGGGTCCTTCACATTCTCTTTATAGCTTTTCCAAGGCATTCCATAGAAGTTTCCAATGCCATCATTGTTGATTTTTGCTGTTGTCATTTTATCTTTTCTAAAAGTTATCTAATTGGATAGTAGTTCTATATAGAAAAGCAGTGTAGCAAATTTCTATATACAAATTTTTATACAGAAAATGTGTACACACAAGAGATACTGGCTTTTGTATCTTTTTTATATTTCGCAGCGATCTTGGGCTCTCATATCAATTCTAATAATTCTTAGTTGAATTGTTCTTTTGAATTTCTGGGAATGTAATTATATCATGTACAAATAATTACAAATCTGCTTTCTCCCTTCCCGTGTTTGTGCGTCTTATTTTTATAAGTGCCCTATTTCATTGGTTAGAACTTTCAGGTCAAAATTAAGTAAAAATGGCAATTAACTGTATCTTTGTTTTGGTCCTTATTTTAATCATATTGACTTAGGACTTCATTCTTAAAGATGACTTTGACTGTTTGAAATAAACACCTGTTGTTATGTTAATAAAAGTTCTTAAAGTTGTTATTATTTTCAATAGGGACGAGCTGCTGAATTCTAATGTATTTCCTGCATCAATAGAGAATCTTATTTGATTTCCTTTTTTAGCCTGTGGATGTAATGTATTATACTATTGGATTTTAAAGATATTAAAACATAAAATCTTTTTATTCTAGATTAAACCCTCCTTGGGTGATTTTGATACTGTTATCTGAATTTATATTTCCTTTTTATGTTTATAATTTAGGCAAGTCTATTATGTCCTTTTTTTGAGCTGTCTTTTTCAGGATTTTACATCAGGATTATCTCTGTTAAGTAAATTAGATAAATTTTTCATATTTTTCAATGTTTGAAATTACTGAAACATAGTGATTATGTATTTCTTCAGAATTGAAAGATTTTTTTTCTATAAAGTTTTCTAGGCCTAGACACATTTTTTTCCTGAAGGGAAATCTTTCCTTTTTTTCTTTTTTAGGTTCTTCAGCTGTGATTGGCATATGTAGGTTTTATACATATGCCAAGTTTGATAACATATATATTTTCAGACTATTCATTTTATCCAGGTTTTCAGATTTATAATTCATAATTTAGCAAAGTATTGTCTTATACTTAAAATACCTCCACCTTATCTGGTGCTGAACCTCCCCTTTTAATTTCTAATTTTATTACTCATAGAAGTTTTTTTGTGTGTGTGTTCTTCAGTTTCTCTAATAGTTGTCTACTTTATTGCTTTTTAAAAACAGTGCTCTTGAATTAATTCCATTAGTTTTTCTATATCCTAATTCAGTTAGTTTTGGTTTTACCTTTAGTCTTTTCTGTCTACTGATTTCTTAGCGATTTTGTTGTCATTGTTTTTATAAATCCTTGGGTTGAATGCTTTAATTTTTTCTTTCCTTGAAAATTATAAAAACAAATAGGATTTTAACTTCAACTTTTAGTACAACTTTGATACTATTTCACCCCTTTTGATATATTGTGCTCTTATTTTAATTATCTTTTAACTGCTATGTTTTTATACTTTAATTTTTGGTTTAAGTTTTGTTCTGTCCTTATACTTTAATTATTTTTCTTTAATTTCTATTATTAATAGCTGCATTGTGAATAAATAATCAAGCTTATATAATATTTGTTTCTTAAAATATCTCCCATTGGGTTATATTCATTGCAAATACTTTTTCTGTTCTATATGTGCTGCCAAAGCAAGAACTACTTTCTCCTATAGTATCTTTTCATTTTGTTTATATTGTCTTTTTTAACATATAGTTTTTTTGCCTTAATGTAATCAAATATATCCCTCTTATTTTATTGTTTGTATGTTTGTATCTTATATAAAAATATTTATGTACTTAATGGTAAGGAATGTGTCTTCCTAGATACTGTTTTTTCTCATGGTTGCAAGGTTTTGCTTTTCACATGTGTGTCTTTAATCTTTATGGCTGATGTGAGTGAGAATCTAATTTCACTTACTCCCATATGGATAACCAGTTGTCCCAGTCCCACAGTTTCCCCCCATTGCTTTGTGAGGCTATTTCAGTCATGTGCAGAGCTTCCTCCTGTGTATAGCTTGTTTTTGGACTTTTGTTCAGTTCCATTAATCGATTTCTATTCACTATGCCAATACGACCACAATCTTTCCAATAAGTCTAAATGTCTAACAAGACAAGCCCTGCTACTTTCTCTTCTTTTTCTTCTGAATTTTCTTGGCTCTTCTTGGCCTATACACATGAATTTTAGAATTAGCTTCTTAAGAATTGTGTGTGTATTCGCGTGCACACACACACACACACACATTTTGGGGATTTTCAATATTAATATTTTATTAAATCTATAAATAAATATGGAGATGGCTAATATTTCTATGGAAATCTTGCATGATACCATACACCAGGGGTGCCACCAAGATGGCTATCATTGTTATGTTACTGAGTACTCTAATCAATAAACATAGTAATTCTCTCCCTTTATTTAGGTCTTCCTTTATTTTATTCAATAATATTTTCACAATTTTCTTCTTAGAGGTCTTTCATACCTTTGAACAAATTTATTTCTAGGTGCCACATAATTTCTGTTACTATTATAAATGGGATTTTTAAAATTATATTTTCAAATTGGTTATTACTATTAAGAATGCTTTGATTTTTGCATGTTTTTTGTATCTAGCAACCCTTGATGACCAGTTTTTAGCTCTAAGAGTATGTGAATGTTCTTGAGTTCTTTATGTAGACAATCACATTTTCAGCAAACAAGAACAGTTTCTTATCTTTCTCTTTTTCCATTATTTTATATTACATCAGTTAAGAACTTCAGTGTAATGCTGAATAGAGGCTTGTAACTTATATCCTCATGTAATTTCTGACTTTAATGAAAATGTCTCTAAAGTAGTACCAGTTAATATAATATTTGATTTAGAGTTTTGATATATAGCCTTTGTCAGGTAAGGAAAGTTGCCCTCTATACCTAGTTTGCTTAGATTTTTAAAGCCATGAATGAATGCTACATTCTGTCACTACCTTTTCTGAATTTACTGAGATACTAAAAAGATAAAGGAAAAAGGCTTTTGTTTTTAATCTGTTAATTTAGTAGATTTTTCAAATCTTGAATTATTCTTTCATTCTTGAGGTGAAATTCCACTTGCTCATGATATTTTCTTTAAGATTTTGTAGCTACATGAAAAATGAGATTAAGTTATAATTTTCCTTATTTGGACTGTCCTTGTCTGGCTTTAGTATCTCAAAAAATAAGTGAGGAAATTCTCTTCCTTTTTCCTCTCATCCTCTGAGAGTTTTTGTCTTTTAAGCAGGGTTTATCTATTTCTAAAAAATCTGGTAAACATTTGGGCCTCGCGTCTTTGGAGATGGAAGAACTTTTGATTAATAATTTAATTTCTTCAGTGTCTAAGGCTTTATTCTGGTTTTATCTAAATAAATTACCAAATTTTAATTTTTTTCTGGAAAATTATCCATTTCTTCAAATTTCTACATTTATTCAGATGCAGTTAATAGTATTCTTTTATGTAATTTAACATCTCCACTGTAGCTGTTTTTATTCCTACTTGCTGTTTGTTTTTCTCTTCTTTACTATTTTCTGTAAGTTGTTTTGAAAAACTAACTTCGTGTTTTATTCATCTTCCCTACATAAAATTTCTTTCATTCTTCTCTTCTATGATTTTCTTATTTCTAGTTTAGATTTCCTGTTGCTTTGTGCCTAGTTTCTTAGGTTGAATAGTTTACTTATTTATTGTGCTGTTTTTATTTGTTTTTTCATTTTGTTTTTACTGATTTTTTTTCTTGAGTAGAATTTTACTTGTTCTTTTGACAACAGCAAGGATCTCAGCACTTTAAAATTACACGTGGATCCTGTTCCCCATCTCATTTTTATTCCAGAGTTATAGTTTTTAAAGATAAAAAATTACTTTTTACAATCATGTAATTATGTTTATCAAAATAAAATATTCTTTCATAGTTCTTTACGTGACAGTCTGTGGCTGGTAAACTCTCATCTTTGGATACCTGAAATTCTTTATTTTTCAGGGTATAGAATTCTAGACTGATATTTATTTTCTCTCTGCACTTTGAACATATTACCCTTAGTATCTTCTAGAATCTATTGATGTCTACGAGAAGGCTGCTGTCAGACTAATTTTTATTCCTTTGTAGATAAATTCATTTATCTCTTTAATCTTTTTTTAACTGACAGATAAAATGATATGTATTTCTAGTGTACAATGTGACATTTTAAAATAAAATTATAACATGGAATGACTAAATCCAGCTAATTAACATGTACGTTACCTCACATAGTTAGCATTTTTGTGCTGGGAACACTTAGCATTCACTCTATTAAGCATTTTTCAAGAATATAATATATTGTTATTAACTATGGTCACTATGTGGTACAGTAGATCTCAGACTTATTCCTCCTAACTGAAATTTTATAACCTTTGACCAACATCTCCCCAACTCACCAGCACAACCCCCATGCCACCCCCACCACAGCCTCAGCCCCCGGTAACCACCGTTCCACTCTCTACTTCCGGAAGATCAACTTTTTTCAGTTCCCACATACAAGTGAGGTCATGTGGTATTTGTTTTTCTGTGCCTGGCATAGGTCACGTAACTTAATGTCTTCCAGATTCATCATGTTGTGGCAAATGACAGGATTTGTTTCTTTTTTTTACGGCAGAATAGTATTTTATTGTGTACATATACCGCATTTTCTCTATTCATTCATCTGTTGATGGCCACTTAGATTAATTCTGTATCTTGGATATTCTGATTAATGCTGCAATGGACATGAAGTGCAGCTAGCTCTTTGACATACTGTTTTCATTTCCTTTGAATATATTACTCAGTATTTGGACTGCTGGATCATATAGTAATTCTATTTTTAATTTTTAGAGGAATCTCCATAATTTTTTTCATAATGGCTTTTCCAATTTACATTCCTACCAACAGTGTGAAAGGGTTTCCTTTTCTCTACATCCTGACAGACATTTGTTATCTTTTGTTGCTAATAGTTATTCTGACGTGTGAGGTGAAACCTGTTAACTTACAAATATCTCTTTATCCATAGTGTTCTGCAATTCAGTTGCAATGTATTTCACTTCTAGAAAATTCTCAGCCATTACCTCTTTAAATATTGCGTCACTGTCATTTCCTCCTTTCTCTTCTTTCAGAATTTTTATTAAATGACGGTTGGTATCTATCAATCAATCTTCCATGTCCCCTCTCTGCCTGTATTGTGTGTGTGTTCTTTACTCTCTCTTCTTTGCCTGTATTCTGGGTGTGTTCCTCCACACCCTTTTCCTCTTCACTAATGCCTTCTTCAATTTTGTCCAGGCCAGAAATTTTCTGTCTGGTGCATTTAAAATTTCCATGTTTGTACTAATCATTTCTGAGGTTTTTAGTTGGCCCTTTTTTCTACTTTTAACCTGGAGTAGAATCGTGTCCTGACCATTCACTTTGTTGGCTGTCTTCCTTAGCATTAGATTTCTTCATGTGTTTAGGAAGCTGGGTTTGCAGGCTCATTTCAGGTGAAAGTCATGTTTGTTTTGTTTTGTTTTCTGTCTTTCTCCCTCATTCTGTGCTCATCCCTCCCTGTTCTCCACTATTATAGTGGTCCACTCAGCCCTCCAGCTTCCCAACCCAGAACCAGAGTTTCTGGGGGCATTTCAGGGTTACTGCTGGGACAATAGGCACAGAGCAGACCCAGTCACGGGCTCATTCCCAACCACGGGGCTGTGTCTGTGTCCTCCCACACCCCTAGGCATGCAACTTCTAGGAGCTAGAGTCCCAGGCAACTCTCTGGAGCCATTTTTTTTTTTTTTCTTTTTTGGGAAGGTATCTCACTCTGTCACCCAGGCTGGCGTGCAGTGATGCAATCTCAGCTCACTTCAACCTCCGCCTCCCAGGTTCGAGCGATTCTCCTGCCTCAGCCTCCCAAGTAGTTGGGATCACAAGCATGCACCACCATGCCTGGCCAATTTTTGTATTTTTAGTAGAGATGAAGTTTCACCATGTTGGCTAGGCTGGTCTCGAACTTCTGACCTCAGGCAAACCACCCACCTCGGTCTCCAAAAGTACTGGGATTACAGGTGTGAGCCACCGAGCTCAGCCTTCTGGAGCCATTTTTTTTTTTTAGACTTCCTTCCCAAACTTGGGAAACTCAATTCCATACACCTCCCCCATCATAAAGCTCTAAGCACCGCAAGGAGAGGGGCTGTATATATTTTTGTCACCAACGTATCCCCAGTGCATAAAATAGTGCCAACACATGGTAAACTGAGTGAATGAATGATGGCTAATGTGTCAAAAACTGAAGGACTGAAACTTTGGTATTTAACCTGGAACTTTGTTTACTCCCAGCCCCTCTGGGGAACAGTCAGCCTAGTACAGAGCACAGCTTTTATCTGTAGAAGAGAAGAAGCATTGGCATAAGAGTTAAAAGACCTTGGTTTCAGGGCTGGCTCTGCCCTTGGTTAGTTAAGTCACCTAATCATCCTAAACCCATGGTGGAATAGCAATGCTGTATCCAGATGTGATGGCTGCTTCATCAGCCTGGGCTCCAAGAAAAACAGAGCAGATCCCAGCCAACATGGAGTAGGGCAAATGAGAAATAAACTACCTTGGTTAAGAAACAGATCTGTAGAGTTGTTTGTTACTAGAGCATAATTTAAGCTATCTTGATGGATAAAATTACTTACTTGTATACTTCCTCTCTATAGAGTGTGAGCTCTATTGGGGGAAGAATGCTGTCTTTTTTACCACTGTGTTCTTTCAAATTCCCACTTCTTTTTTTGAGGTGGTGTCTTGTTCTGTTGCCCATGCAGCGGCATAATCTCTGCTCACTGCAACCTCTGCCTCCCAGGCTCAAGTGATCCTCCCACCTCAGCCTCCCGAGTAGCTGGCACTGCAGATGCACACCACCACACCAGGCTGATTTTTGTATTTTTAGTAGAGACTGAATTTAACCATGTTGGCCAGGCTGGTCTCGAACTCCTGAGTTCGAGTGATTCACCCACCTTCTGCTCCCAAAGCACTGGGATTACAGGCATGAGCCACCATATCCAGCCTTCACTTTCTTATGTCATATATGATAATCATTCTTCACTCTGTGTTCACTACTAAGCACAAGTATATTAAAATCCAGTAATTATTCTATATTTGCAGCACTCCAGTTCTCTGAGAAAATTGTGACATTGTCTAGGATTCTCAAAACTACAGTAATATATTGGGTTTGTTTGCTTGTTTGTTTATTTTGAGACAGGGTCTCACTCTGTTGTCCAGGTTGTAGTGCAGTGGCACAATATCAGCTCGTTGCAATCTCTGCCTCCCGGGCTCAAGTGATTCTTCCACCCCAGCCTTCTGAGTAGCTGGGATTACAGGCCTGTGCGCAAGCACGCACAGCTAATTTTTGTAGTTTTAGTAGAGATGGGGTTTTGCCATGTTAGGCAGGCGGGTCTCGGACTCCTGGCCTCAAATAGAGCTTTGGCCTCCTGAAGTGCTGGGATTACAGGCATGAGCCACTGCCCTGGGCCATATAATAATATCTTTAAAGTGCTATGGTACCTTTTCCAGAGAGGGATGGGGAGACAAAGGTTTTGACCTGGATATAGTTGAAGTTCCTCATGAGGACATGCAACATGCTATGTGCCTCAGTTCCACAGTGCTGCATGAGGGTGTGTGCATGTGCAGGTTGCCGGCCCTGCAGGCCTCTTGGAGTTCTGGATCCTGTGTCTCGGTGCGGCTTCTGCTCTTATGCTCTCGGTGCACCTGGATCCTGTGTCTCAGTGCGGCTTCTGCTCTTATGCTCTCGGTGCACCTGACCCTAGTGGGAGTCCTAGCCACCTTCCTCGTTTGCACCCCTCTACCTGCTTGAGGTGGAAAGTCCAAACATCAAGACCTTTTTGAGTAGATATCTAAGAACAGCTCAGCAGTGCCCTGAGTGAATGGCATGAATTCCATGGCATTTCTTATGGGTGTCGTAGGAGTTTTATTTTGCTGTTGTCATAGTTTCATGATATTTAAAATACAAAAAATTTGTGGTTCCTTAGACACTTGCATGCAATAAAAATTATACTTTATCACATAATTATTAATGGTTTGAAGAGAAATAAACAGCATAAACAAAATAAGGCTCATATTATGAAAATGCAAACCATACAAATCAAAATAATAAAATAATATTACTCAGTCCCCAGAGACATACTTAATCTATACATATGAAATATCTTACACACAGACATAATAAAAGCTTGGCAGCATTTTGATATTTGAAGTTTTCAGCTACATGGCTTCTAGATAAAGGATATAATTGCATATTCTTAATGAAATACAGTTTTATTATTTTTGAGGACATAGATGTTAGAACTCAGTTAATAGGATGTAATTTAAAGCCCTCTTTCAATGAATGAAAAAAGCAATGTATAACAAGCACATTGGTTTCTGAGTGAAATAAAGCTTCTGAAATGTGTGAAGGATGCTTGAAAACAATGTTTTATAAGCTGGTGAAACATCACCCTTCCCCTCGCTTACATGATTGCCAGACTTAGCAAATGAAAACACATCAGGACCAGGTAAACAAGAATTGTCAAATAGAAACAAAGACTATTTAGTGTACTATATCCCAAACATTGCATGGGACAGACTTATATTTGTGGTTTATCTGGAATTCACATTTGCCTGGGCACCCTGTACTTTATCTGGCAACGCTTCTCACCTCAGATGTTAACCTTCATTGTGCACCACCCATTGTAAAGGAACCAGTCAGCCTCTGCCCAACACCCTGAAAATTCTGTATTGGTGAGCTCGTATTAATGCATTTTCTTTTGCACATTTTGAGGCTTGTAATGAGACTGAAGTCACCAACCACTGGCTTTCAAACCCATTGCCCCCTTGCAAAGCAAAGCAGGGCAGCCTTCAGAACTTCTCCAAGGGGAGGGCCATGTGGGTTCTCCCCCACAAAGCTCTATTTTAGTCACAGTCGTTAGAGCTGGAGAAAACACATACTGGTCATGAGGTTCACCTTTTGCCATGTCACAGGAAAGTCAGTAAAACAATGCCTGAAAGAAGGCTTGGGCTTCCATGCCATGCACTGAACGCTCTGGAAGCCGCCTTTTGAAACATGGCGTGCGTTTTTTTTCAACAAAGTTCCTGACATCTCTCCCTGCAGAGGGATTGAGCTGCACTTTTTAACCAGAGACTGAGTGATTTCAGGTAGATATTCCAGCCTTTCCATCAGACCTGAATTTAGAAGAAAGGAGGGAAAATGCCAACTTTACTGAGCTGTTGATAGAAATACATTTGCGGGCCGGGCGCGGTGGCTCACGCCTGTAATCCCAGCCCTTTGGGAGGCCGAGGTGGGTGGATCATGAGGTCAAGAGATTGAGACCATCCTGGTCAACATGGAGAAACCCTGTCTCTACTAAAAATACAAAAAATTAGCTGGGCATGGTGGTGTGTGCCTGTAATCCCAGCTACTCAGAAGGCTGAGGCAGGAGAATTGCCTGAACCCAGGAGGCAGAGGTTGCAGTGAGCCGAGATCGCACCATTGCACTCCAGCCTGGGTAACAAGAGCAAAACTCCGTCTCAAAAAAAGAAAGAAAGAAAGGAAGAAAGAAATACATTTGCTTATTTAATCCTCATTCACTCCCGCTGAAGTATGAATCTCGTTTACACACTGAGAAACAAAGGCTCAGAGAAGTCAAGCCCTTCCCGAGTCACAGAGCCAGCAGCCTAACTTGGATTCCAGTCCAGGTCTCTTGGGCTGCGAAAGGCTGAGCCCTATTTCCAGGCTACCACCCTTCATCTCTCTAAGAAAAGGGAGAGTGCAAAGGATGCCAGGGTTATGGAATGTTCTAGAGGAGAGCATAGACTGTCATGGGGCAGGCTCATTCCTAACCAGTTTTTGAGAGAACATGAGGTATAACAAAATGGTAGTTTGCTGTCTCCAGCCTGCATCCCCCGGATCACCTACATCAGGTATTTCTCCCAATGTTATCCCTTACCAACCTCCCATCCCCTGCTATCCCTCCCCTAGGGATACTTGGTCAAGCTTCTGCTCCCACCCCCAGCAGACCCCAGTGTGTGATATTCCCTGAGGAGGGAATATTTTACTGGATCCTGTTGAAAGCCAGCATCATGGACAAGGGCCATCTAACAGGGGCCACAGTCCTGGAGAAACACAGCCACTGTGGGAACCACACCTTGGAACAGATGTCCTAACCTTGACCTCTCTCTTTCCCTAGCTGGGAGCTCAGGTTGTAAGTCTGTAGAGTTTACCCCTCAGGGCACAGAGGAGGGCAGGAAGTGGATGGAAGGGGTGGGGTATCAGAGAATAATAATGTTCCCACTGGACATCAGTTTCATTTTTTTTAATGGAAATCATAATATCTACCTTGTGGCATTGTTGTAAAGATTAGAAACACACGATTGACTGATGCATTCAACAGTTATTTACCAAGTACCTACTATAAGCTGGGCTCTCTACCACAGATACAGTGATGACCAAAAGAGACCGTATCTCTGCCCTCATGGTAGGTGAAACACAAGAAAGCCAGACGTTACATAAGCATTTACAAGAGGGAGGAGATAAAATATCACCTCTCACACATGGGGTACTCATAGTCCTTATAAACAGTAGCTATGATTATTTCTTAAAGTCCCCCCAAAGAGACCTATGCTGCATACCACTTCTTGGTTTCTTGTCCCAGTATGTATTTACGAGCGACCTTTACCATCAGGACGGATTTTCTCCCACTGGAATACGAAGTTCTGAGAGTCCTGAAAACGGAAACCAGCTGTTACTCCCGGGGTTCTCCAGGGACGCAGAACCAGTAAGACACATGTATGGAAGTGATTTATTGTAAGGGACTCGGCTCATGCAATTATGGAGGCTGATGGGCCACAAGATCTGTAGTCAGCAAGCTTGGGGGCCATCGGTGCGGTTCCCAGCCACTGAGGCTGGGAGGCTCAAGACCCAGGAGGAGCTGATGGGTATTTTTGGATGACCTTAGTATTTATTTATTTATTTTTAAGAGGGGTTAGGTGGGAAAGAGGGAACCATACAATCAACTCAATGTAATAGATATGAATCTCACTATTGCTAATTTTATTTTCCTTAACTCTGGCCCCAGGATGTTGTCCTTCCTACATAATCCATGTTGGACACTATTTTGTATGTGTGTCTGTGTGTGTATAACACATTTTCTTTATTGACTCTTTGGATGATGGGCACTTAGGTTGGTTCTATGTCTTTGTAATTGAGAATTACCACTAGTGTTTCCTTCCTTCCTTCCTTTCTTTTTTTTTTTTTTTTGAAAGAAAAAAAGAGAAAGAGAAAGGGGGAGAGAGAACAGGAGTCTTGCTCTACTGCCCAGGCTGGAATGCAATCTAAAAATAGGTATTAAAAACCTCTTTTATGCCGATAATTGTACTTATCAGTGGAGACAGGAAGGGATAAGGGAAGAAAATAACAAACAAAGCCAACCAATATTTCATTTAAGTCTGTGAAATGCTACGCAAATACTGAAGAGTGATTTACTTCCAATTATGTGGTCATTTTCAAAATAGGTGTACTGTGATACTGAGAAAAATGTATGTTCTGTGGACCTGGGGTGAAGAATTCTATAAATATTCACTGAGTTTACTTGTTCCAGGTCTGAGTTCTAATCATAGACGCCCCTGTTAATTTTCTATCTCATTGATCCGTCGAATATTAACAATGTGGTGTCAAAGTCTCCCACTATTATTGTGCGGGAGTCCAAGTCATTAAGAACTTGTCTTATGTATCTGGGTGCTCCTATATTGGGTGCATATATATTTATGATCATTGATTCCTATTTTTGTATTGATCCTGTTACCGTTATATAATGTCCTTCTTTGTTTCTTTTAGTCTTTGTTACTATTAAAGTCTATTTTGTCAGAGACAAAAGTTAGAATGCTTATGAGATGGATCTGGATACAGCTTACTGATGGGTTTTGACTTTTTATTCAATATTCCTTTCTGTGTCTTTGATTGGGGCATTTAATCCATTTAAATTTAGAGTTAATATTGATATTTGTGAGTTTAATATTGTCGGTTAATGCTAGCTGGCTATTTTGCCCATTAGTTGATATAGATTCTTCATTATGGAGATACTCTTCACCTTTTGGTAGGTTTTTGGGATGCCTGATACTGGTTGTTCCTTTCTGTGTATAGCGCTTCCTTCAGAAGCTCTTGTAAAGCAGGCCTGGTGGTGATGAAATCTCTGAGTGTTTGTTGTTTGTGAAAAATTTTATTTTTCCTTCATTTATAAAGCTCAGTTTGGCTGGATATGAGATTCTGGGTTGAAAATTCTTTTCTTTGAGGGTATTGAATATTGACCCCCACTCTCTTCTAGTTTGTAGGGTTTCTGCTGAGAGATCTGCTGTGAGTCTGATAGGCTTCCCTTTATGGGTAACCTGACCCTTCTTTCTGGCTGCCCTTAGAACTTTCTCCTTTATTTCAACCCTGGTGAATCTAATGATTATGTGTCTTGGAGTTGCTCTACTTGAGGAATATCTTCATGGTGTTCTCAGTATTAGCTGGAGTTGAGTATTGTCCTGACTTTCTAGATTAGGAAAGTTTTCCTGAATAATATCCTGAAGAATATTTTCCAGCTTGGATTCATTCTCTTCACGACATTCAGGTACACCTATCAAACATAAATTAGGTCTTTTCACGTAGTCCCATATTTCTTGGAGACTTGGCTCATTCCTTTTTACTTTTACTTCTCTAATCTTGTCTTCTCGTTTCATTTCATTAAGTTGGTCTTCAACCTCTGATATCCTTTCTTCTGCTTGATCAATTCGACTGTTAAAACCTGTGCATACTTCACGGAGTTCTCACATTGTATTCTTCAGTTCCATTAATTCACTTATATTCCTCTCTAAATTGTCTATTCTCGTTAGGATTTCGTCAAACCTTTTTTTTTTTTCAAAGTTCTTAGTTTCTTTGCATTGGGTTAGAACATGTTCTTTTAATTCACAGAAGTTTCTTATTATCCACCTTCTGAAGCCTGATTCTGTTAATGGAATGCACTTGTTCTCCATCAGGCCTTGTTCCCTTATGGATGAGGAACTGTGATCCCCTGTAGAGGGAGAGGCATTCTGATTTTGGGTATTCTCAGCCTTTTTAGGCTGGTTTCTTCCCTTTATTATAAATTTATCCATCTGTCGTCTTTGTAATTACCAACTTTCTAATTAGGTCTCTGAGTGGATGTCCAACTTGTTGATTCCCAGCACCGGAATCTGAGCAACCCACTGTGCCAGCTAAAACAGTGGCGTTAATATTGATGGTGCTTTTCTGCCCGGGAATCTCCAGTCTGGCTTCCTTCTTGAGTCCCTTTTTCAATCAGCTGAATAAGCAACTCTGTCTTCCTGGAGCTCCAAATATCGACCAAAAGGGGATGCAGCTCGTTTACTCTGCACCAAGAACCGCTGTGCCAAGGCACCAGCAAAAGCGTTGCGCCGGCCACAAGAGTTGCACTGGTGACCTGTGGGGCTCCTCTGCTGGATTGATCTGAAAGTGTGGCGTCCTCTCATTCTCTGTGCTTTCACTGGCAGCTACAATCCTGAGCTGCTAGTGATCGGCCATCTTGGATCTCTCTCGACCTTAGCATTTAAACTGATGGGCTGAGTGAAGCAGATTGCCCTCACGTGCAGGTCGGCCTCATCCAGTTGGCTGAAGTCCTGAAGACAGCGAAGAGGCTGAGTAGAAGGTAACTCCTCCTGCCTGTCTGTCTTTGAGCTGGGACATCAGTTTTCTTCCCGCCTCTTACCTCCCCATCTGATGTTGGGGCTTCCCTCTGTTTCACAACCTGTTTGCCTGAATTTGAATTTATGAAGATGTGTGGTTTTAAAGGTTTATTGGTGTGTGACAGAGGAGCCAGTTTCATAGGCCACACACTTGTGTGTACAAAACTGTAATAGATTATATTTTGTAATTCTTAGTTTCTGAACCCTCCCTCTGTCACAGAAAACAGAATCTTCTTTGGTTACAGGGTCATTTCTGATTTTCGACCTAGGCAGATTTTCTCCCATTCTTCCTGGGTGGGGGCGGGGCTGTCAGTTCTAGGGGTGTGTGTGTATGTGTGTGTGTGTGTAAAACAGGGGGTTACTTTTGCCCTGGTGCCAAGAGAGAGGCCCCTGCTCCATGATTGTTGTTCTTTGTCCACAGTGGCTTTGTTGAGAGGTGGGGTCCCCTTGGCCTTTAGTCATTGGCAACCATCCTCCTGACTTCCTCCCAAGTGACCTAGGATCTGTTGTGGTCTCCAGTAGCCTTGGCATTCTCCTTTTCCCACAATTGTTGGGTCCTCCAGCCTCTCTCTACCCTCTGGGTCCTGCCCGTGGGCAGGGGAGGTCCAGGCTCTTCTTTTTGCACCCCACTGTAAGTCTGTCCTCAGTCCATCCACCTGGATGCCCCCCTCAACCATGCCTCTTGTACCCTCACGCACAGGATTCTTGGGAAAGTTACCTGTGGAAGGGGGCTCAGGTCACCTCCATCCCGCGGTTCCCTAATTTGTGGTGAAGTTTCTGTTATCTCTTGACACAGAGCTTAACTGGGGAAGGGGGACCCACCAGGCAGCTCCCCTATTTCTCCCTCTCCCTTTTTTTTCCTTTTCTCCTAAGCTGGCAAATTTTTATCTGGGGCAAGTCAGTGGGAGGGAATACTCTTCTTAAGGCATGGCACTTTCTTCCTCTTTGCTGCTCAAAGTGTAGAGTTAATGATGTAGCGGTGACTCCACAGGGCATCTTCCACACCAAGCGCAATGCCTGGCAGGCAGTACGCACTAAAGGAGTATTTGGCAAATGAATTAATGACTACATCAGTCTGAGTTTGCCATCTTGAATGATACTTCTGCCCTGAATAACTTTGGAGAAAATGCCAAAAAACCTAATTTGGTGAGAGTTTCCAATCTCACCATAAAGTAGCTGTCCCCTATGCCTATGAGTGACAGCATGAGCTCTCTGGAAGCCAGACATGAATTGACTTGGGAGAAAATAAACATGTGAAGCACTGAGCTGGCAACATGCTCCAGTTACCTTTAAGTTTTATGGGAAGGCAAAAAATAACCAACAGTTATCATGTTAAGCCTTAAAAAGTGACTCTTTGTTCAGGTCAGTGCTAGGAATCCCAGAGATAATTGATGGGGAGCCAATTGCCAATTTCACCCAAGTCACTGCAGGGCCCTGGGGAAAGCACAATGAGCAGCTTCTTACTGTGAAAGTGACCCTGGGCTGGGCCCTCTGCAGTGCAGAGGAGCCCTTTGGGTGCGGAGAAGCTCTGGGGACTTTCTGTCTCTGACAAATGAATGTTTTCACCAACTCTGACATAAGTTTTGCCTTTTTCTCTTAAAGTGGAATGGGTGAATTAGAAGGAAGACGGGAGAAGATTATATTTTGGAAAAGAGCTGACTATTTGGAAGTTAAAAACAATAAAAGCTAAAAAAATGGAGGAAAGTGGTGTATTTAAAAGATTGTGTTGGATAGGATTCTATAATCATAATATAATGCTTAACTTACACATACATGCTTGGGATGAATACATTAATAAATGAAGAATATTTGTACCTATGAGTTTTTATCTGCATTAGACAGACTTTTTGGAAAGCTGACCTGAGAACTAAAATATTCCTTTATGATATTGTTTCTATGGGAAAATATGTTTTGCATTCCAAACAACAGAATTGCGAATGGGCTTTTGCAGAAGTCAGGGTTGCTGGCATGGGGGTGGGTTATGTGACGCAAACCATAATCTCTAGTCTATACCTCCTGTGACCAACCCACATGGTTAGAAGCCCACAGGCTGGACGTGGGGAAGCTGCCATTGGTCAAGGGACAAAGTTTTGCTAACACGGAAATACCTAGAATATGAACTCAAAACAGAGGGCAGAAAACAGCCAATACAATCCAGCCTTTCCATTTTAAAGTCAGTTGTAACCTCAGTTCAAATGAAGCATTAACCATCCACTCACTCACTCATACATACGTGTGTATCTCCTCTCTTTCCTCCCAGGTCCCCTGAAAATAACACTGAAGGATTTTAAAAATGAATGATCTTATAAGGACAAACAGGATAGGAAGACAGATAACAGCAGACAAGAGATGTCAACAGAACTGTGGAAAATGGGGAGTGTGGGGTAGGGTGCCTGTAATTAGTTTAGCAAAGCAGCAGTCCCCAAGCAAGAGCCTGCCGGGGGATGCAGTCCCTCTGCAGACCCCAGTGAGGCTCAGCATGTGGGGTGAAGGTGATCATGGGAGATAAGCGAGAGGGGAGACGTTGAGACCAGGGAGATTAGCCATTAAGTCTAAATCAAGAGGTCGGTCCTCAGGAGCCTCTTCTACTGCAGCCAGATGTCTATCCCTTTCACCTTGAGAAGCTTGTTTTGAGGAGAAATTGAAACCCAAGAGAAGATGCTTAGGGCTAGGGGACTCCAGGCAGGGTGTGGATTGGATGAAAACAAGAGGATTAAGTGAAACTGCAAGTTCTTAACTCCCCACCCTGCTCATAAACAGCCCTAACCCGGCATGTTTCCAGGGACGCAGAAACCCGTTGGCTCATAGAGCAAAGACAGGATTGCTGACATTGTGTCTACCAGCAAAGAATCGCCTCTCACCACCCTAGGGTGTCACCACCAGGAGACACGATTCACTTCACACAAAGAGCTTCCAGTTCTCTTTTTAGTGCCTCATTCCTATCAGGTTGGGGCAGCAGTAATTGCCTTGTGGGTGGGATGAGAAGGACAATTGCTCTCTTTTTAAATTTAAATTTCATTTTTATCAAAGTAATACATGTACAAAGTTTAAAAACTGAAAAAATACTATAAGGCTTATAATGAAAAACACGACAGTCTCCCAGCCCATGCAATCCCACGCCTGATTCCCTCTCCCTGAAGGCAATTGTTTTCAATTCTTTTCACTATTTTTTCTCCATATTTGTAAACCATGTGTGTATACTGCTCACTTCCTGATTTTTCCATTTGGACATTATATATTTATTTCTCATTTTGGACATTTTGAATTTTGCTTCCTTCCTCCACCATCCACATAATCACTCCTTCAAATGCTCAGAATGATGTCATATTTTCGTCATCTTCATACTTGGCAATAACTTCCTTTTCAAAAATATAAGTAATACACGCATATACGTTTTTTCTGTGAATACGAAGACATATTTATATTTTAAAAACAAAATTATTCTCCCAGTCTGAAGCTGTCTAAGATATAGCATCACTTTGAACCTTTGAACCCATGTCATAAGAGAGAGTCTGTTTTTCTGCTTTAACTAGGCACATTCTCCTCGAAGTGGCCGTGAGTGGTGACTATGACCGGGCAGAGAAATGTGATCCCAGCATACTGCTGGGCATCACAGCAATCCTGAGTTTACATAGTCATAATAATGCAAACCTTTATTTGCATAGCTCTCCACTCTTAAAATCAGCCTCCTCACAAAGCAAGGAAGACATGAGAAAGGAAACAGAGCTGATTGTAAATGTTTTCATTCTTGATGCAAAATTAAAGGTACAGATAGGAGATAATGGGAGCAGGGGAGAGATAGAAAGAAGGGCACTGTGGTAATATCCTCAGCTAATGTACTAGGGAGTCAAAAGTTACTTTCTAGATGGAGGAAGAAATAAAAAATTAAGTATATCATATTAGTGTACAGAGGGAACCTGTAGAAGAACCAAACTCAAAAAGCTGGGGGAAGGGAATAGGAAGTTATGTCCTATTTTATAGCGGTGAGTCCAAAGAGCGCCTGTAATCCCAGCTACTCAGGAGGCTGACGCAAGAGAATCGCTTGAACTAGGGAAGGCGGAGGTTGCAGTGAGCTGAGATTGCGCCACTGCACTCCAGCCTGGGCAACAAGAGTGAGACTCCGTCTCAAAAAAAAAAAAAAAAAGAAAGAAAAAGAATGTCTTAAACTGATCAAGAAACTGTTTTTAAAAAGTCACATAAACATATTTTTTGGAGTTAGGAAGTTCACCATTCAAATAATTTTTAAATGAGGCCGTTGAAGATAGTGGTCTCTGGAAGGTGGCATGTGTGTGGGGGGAGCCCTGCTAGTTTTCAATATAAACAGTTCCTTATTATCCGATTTCTTTTATCTTGTGCATATATTACTTCAATTTTTAAATTTTTTTTTTTTTTTTTTTTTGAAGACAGAGTCTTGCTCTATTGCCCAGGCTGGAATGCAGTGGTGCGATCTTGGCTCACTGCAACCTCCACTTCCTGGGTTCAAGTGATTCTCTTGCCTCAGTCTCCCAAGTAGCTAGGAGTGTGCACCACCACCCCAGGCTAATTTTTGCATTTTTAGTAGAGACGGAGTTTCACCATATTGGCCAGACTGATCCACCCATCTCAGCCTCCCAAAGTGCTGGGATTATAGGCGTCAGCCACCGCACCCAGCCTATTACTTCAATTTTTAAAATGTAGCATGTGGAAATACTGAAAAGTTGAATTCAGTGTGAACACAGGAGCCAGAAATGCAGATACTCATTTTGCAGTGGCCATCTGTATTACTGTGCCATCAGAAATTGCACATTTCCCCGGCACCACTTTGAATGGTAATATAAGCTTAATGAGTCTCCTGTCGAAAGACTTACAAAGTTAGCATTGGATATGGGCAGCATTAGGGGAGCAGGATAATGTACTTTCATGGCTCTTACTATAAGGTAAGTGCGTCAACCACTTAGATGAGGAGGGAAGACTGTACAGAAATGAAAAACACTCCTATCTGACGGGCCTGGTTTCTTGTACATCTTTGCAAAAACATGGCCCTTGGTAGGCTCTCAGTGTGTTGAAATAATTCATAGCAAGACAAACAAGACCATCTACCATCTGATCCCAACTTTCCCAGCTGCCCCTTCCCCTGTATCCGGTACCAGGGACACGTGGCAGCTCTCCCTTTCTGGAGAGAGCCACACTCCTTTATACTTCCATGTCTTTGCATATTCTGATGCCTCTACTTGGAATGCTTTTCCCACCTTCTTAAGTACATGTGTCAAGACCTGTCTTCCAATGGAGCCTCGGGCACCGCAGTCTCCCCAGGCTCCTTAGACAGAGAGACCCCTCCTGAGTGTTCCCACCAGCCTGTGCCATTCTGTTCCTCAATTATACTCAACAGCTGCCACCAGGCTCCTCTTGCAGGGGGGAACATCTAAAGTGATATCTTGGCTTATATCTGTGGAAAAAATATAATCCAGATGCTCAGAAAACCAGTTGAGAAGGTCATTGGGATGTTGCAGCAAGGGCAGAGGTCAGGATGCAATTTTGAAAATGTATGTGCCCTTTAGACACTGATGGCCAAGGATTGGCCGCAGGGAATGCCCTCCATCCCCTGCCCCAGCCCATTGTGTGTACTCTTCCAATCAGCTGGGCTCCGCTATGTTTGGGGGCGGATTTGCACTATATTCATTTATCCTTGATAGTAAGGCATTCTGCAGTCATCATTTTTAAACATTTTCATCATGGGAATTTGCAAACGTACACATACAAATCCTCATATACCCAAAATCCAGCTTGAATGATGATCAATACTTTGCCAATCTATTTCATCTCCCCTTCTGCACACTTTTATGGGGTGGTGGGGTAGGGTGGGAGTTTTTTTTATTTTTTATTTTTGAGAAAGGGTCTCATTCTGTTGCCCAGACTGGAGTGCGGTGGAGCGGTCTTGAGTCACTGCAACCTCTGCTGGGTGGGAGTATTTTAAAGCAAATCATAGGCATCTCAGAATATGTTTCTAACAGATAAGGACTTCTTTTAAAATGGCAGTACATTGGGAGGCTGAGGCGGGTGGATCACAAGGTCAAGAGATCAAGACCATCCTGGCCAACATGGTGAAACCCCGTCTCTACTAAAAATAGAAAAAATTAGCCGGGTGTGGTGGTGCGTGCCTGTAGCCCCAGCTACTCGGGAGGCTGAGGCAGGAGAATTGCTTGAAACTAGAAAATGGAAATTGCAGTGAGCCAGGATTGCGCCACTGCACTCCAGCCTGGTGACAGAGCAAGACTCTGTCTCAAAAAAAAAAAAAAGGCAGTACAGCCTGGCAAAGTGGCTCACGCCTGTAATCCCAGCACTTTGGGAGGCCGAGGCAAGTGGATCACGAGGTCAAGAGATCAAGACAACCTTGGCTAACATGGTGAAACCCTGTCTCTACTAAAAATACAAAAAATTAGCCGGGCGTGGTGGTGCGTGCCTGTAGTCCCAGCAACTCTGGAGGCTGAGGCAGGAGAATTGCCTGAACCCAGGAGGCGGAGGTTACAGTGAGCCAAGATTGTGCCACTGCACTCCAGCCTGGTGACAGAGCGAGACTCTGTCTCAAAAAAAAAAAAAAAAAAGGAAAAAAATTTCAGTACAGTATACATAATATAAAATGATCTATTTTACCATTGTGAAGTGTACAATGCAGCAGCATTAAGTGCCTTCACACTGTGTGCCACTGTCACCACCATATGTCTTCAGAACTTTTGCATCATAAACCGAAACTTGGTACCCATTGAACAATAACTCCCACTTCTCCCTCAACCTAGCCCCTGGTAACCACTCTCCTACTTTCTGTCTCTCAATTTGACCCTCCTGGACATCTCATCTAAGTGAAATCAGACAGCATTTTTAAAAACCTGGTTTACTTGACCTACATTTTCCACGTTTATCTAAGAATTTTGTGCCCTTTAAAGACTGATAAAGGCTTATAAGCTATTAATCACAACATACCTAATGAATTTAATAATAATTTTCTAATGTCATCTAATTAGCTAATCTACATTCACGTTTCCAAAAGTACGTCTTTAAATGTCATTTTATAGTGAGTTTGACAGAACTGGGATATTAACCAGGTCCACACACTATATTTGATTCATATGTCTCTTAATACTACTTCAATGTGTCATATTCTTCCTCCTAATTTTTCATGCTATTTATTTGTTGAAGAAATGAGGTAATTTGTCCTGTAGAATTTCCCTCATTCTGGATTTGGCTCATTATGTTCTCCTCATTGTTTAACCATTTCCTCTATCCTCTGAATTTCACATAAGCAAATGGTCGGATCCACGGGCCGGATTTCATTCGGGTTCAACTCCTTTGGTGGGCTGTGCACTTTTTATTACATCATAGCAAGAGGCCCTTGCATCTGGTGGTCTCATTTCTTGAGATTTGAAACAGATCTATGGGTTTGGGTGCTGCCAGCCTGATGCAGCCACTGATAATATGGCATTTAAAAATAAGTGTTCTTGGGTATGGTGGCTCACAGCTGTAACCATAGTGCTTTAAGAGACTGAAGTGGGAGGATGGCTTGAGCCTAGTTGTTCAAGACCAGCCTGGGCAACAAAGTGAGATCCTATCTGTACAAAAAAAAAAAAAAATTTAAAAATTATCCAGGCATGGTGGCATGTGCCTGTAGTCCCAGCTCTTTGGGAGGCTGAGGCTGGAGGACCACTTGAGGGTCCATACTGAGGGTATCAGGAGGTGCAGGAGAGCCTGGGTCTACAACAGAAACAGAGCATGAGCCAGGATGCTAGCTCGACTCTAGACCAGCTATCCAACAGCAATAAAATGTGAGCCCATAAATGTGAGCCGCATATTTAATGTTTAATATTCTAGTAGCCACATTAATACAAGTAAAAATAAACAGGGGAAATTCATTTTATTTTATTTCTGAGATGGAGTTTTTGCTCTTGTTGCCCAGGCTGGAGTGCAATGGCTCGATCTCGGCTGACTGCAACCTTCGCCTCCCAGGTTTAAGCAATTCTTCTGCTTCAATTCTCCTGAGTAGCTGGGGTTATAGGAGCCCGCCACCACTCCTGGCTAATTTTTGTATTTTTAGTAGAGACGGGGTTTCACCATGTTGGCCAGGCTGGTCTTGAACTCCTGACCTCATGATCCGCCCACCTTGGCCTCCCAAAGTGCTGGGATTACAGGCATGAGCCACTGTGCCCAGCCAGAAATTCATTTTAATAACATTTTATTTAATTCAATATACTTAAAAGGTCATTTCAACATGTAATTAACATAGAAATTACAAATGTGATGTTTTACGTTCTTTTTTCATACTGAAGTCTTCAAAATTTAGTGTGTATTTTACACTGACAGCACATCTCAGTTTGGCTGAGCCACATTTCAAGGCCTCGGCGGCCACGCGTACAAAGGGCTATCACAGTGGCAAGGGGCTAGCACTGCTCCAGATGTTGCCGAAACTGCCCAGACTTTTCATTTCCATCTCCAGTCTGTGAAATGGAGATGACGCGCCCTACCTGATCCCTTTTTAGGGTTGTGGGAGATGCAGAGGAGCTAATGGGAGTGAACATGCTTTGTTGGTGGAAGCTACTGGGCCCCTTATAGGCCTCCAAGTCAGGGGAAAGAAGAGAGTGTCGCCAGCGCCTGTGAGCAGCACTAACCCCGTGGTTGATTGCCTGGACACCTGGCCTTAGCGTGTATTGAACTGAATCCATGTGCAGGGGCTCACAGCCATTCCAGTTCTACAGATTGGTTAAGTTTCACAACAAATACTGGGGAGAATTGCAGGGTTGTCAATTATGTTTTGCCATCTACTATTACAATTCTGTTTATTTAAAGAGTGAAAGAATATTTTAATCTCAACCACTGAGGAAGTTAAGATGAGCAAAATAGGATATTCACCCCCAAGGAGTTCACAAAACTGTAGGGAAACACATGTATAAAAATATGTATGTAAAGACCAAATAGAGGTGTAGCCCCTAGGAATCTCGCTTGTTAGAAAAACCAGTACCAAATGGCTTAAACAAAAAGTGGGGATTTGCTGGTTCATATAACTGAAAACTCAACAGAATATGTGACTGCCACTCAGCTTGATGTAGAGCCTTTTGGCTCTGTCCTTTTTCCCCAGTTGCATGTGGCAACCCCGGCAGTCCCAGGCGACAGTCCCCTGCCTTCAAGTCCAGCTAGTGAGCTGCCTCCAGCAGTCCCAGCTCAGTGCTCCAGCAGTGCATTGGCTCTAAATGGATCCTGAGCCCCTTCCTGGACCAACCGCAGTGATCCTTGGCCTGGTTTGCTCTGACTGGTCACCCATAAGGACCAGGAAGGTGACGGGAGCGGCTTTCTCAGAGGAAAACTGGGAAACCATTACTTGAATTAAGATGTTAGATGCTAAATGAAGAAACAAAAATATCCACTAAGAACTATGGGGATGCAGAAAAGGTGTGTCCACAGCTAGCTTCATAAGCCGGAAAGCCTGTTCCATCCCACCCTTAACGTATTTCACATGGCTTAATGCTCTGCTGTCACTGACCTGACATTCTTAGTAATTTCTGAACAAGGGGCACCACATTTGCATTTTGTAATAAGCCCCGCTAACTATATGGCTAGTCCTGGATGTGGCTAACATTATATTATCCACATGAGGAAGTGACTTTGAAACTGGATTTTGAAAGATAAAATGAAATAGCAGTTTTGCAAATGGGAAGGGTTAGGTGGCAGGAGGAGGAGGAAATTCCATCATAGGCAAGAATGTTGGATGTAAGAGGCTTGATGAGAAAAAAATAAAACCACTAGCGCCTCAAGTGGTTGGGGCTTGAAGTGCCTGTGGGGTGTGGCCCCAGCAGAGTGGGAAGGACAGAAGTAGAGAAGCTCTCAAAAAAATATTCCTTCAATGAATTAACAGAAGTGAATAAACACAAGTGAAGTGAAATTTAAGATGAGAAAAAGAGTTTATATTTTTTAAATCTCCATGATTCCAAATGGCCATCACAAGGTAGCTCCTGTTTTCCATCTCACTCTCCCACCGCACGCTAAGGCTGGCTTTTCCGTGTGACAGAAGTGCCTACCGATCTTTATCACCAGCCTGATAGCAAAGTTAGCATTCCACTTCTGTGATCTCACCACCCAAATATTTATGAATCAGAGAGATGTTTCTAAGAACATGTTTTCCAATTGTTTACTTTATAGCAATAATAGTGTGCTTTAATTACAAAGATGACGTTTTACAACCTAAATAGAACAAGCCTCGGTTGCGTGGGCGTTCATTGCTTTGGTGATAAAGAGAAACACAGACAGTGACTCAGGTGGAACATTTGTTTCATTTTCATTTGTGTTTCCTTTGGTTCTACATGTCAGGGCGTGTCATAGAGCCAAGGCAGAAGAGTGCTGTGGAGAATGTGAAAGCTAAGGCTCTATATATCAGAAAGAAAGGACAAGGTCCCCTCTCACCCACTGGCTCCCCTTTCAAGGCCAATGCGAAGGGGGAAAAAAGATGGTGGCTTCCCTCTAGCACATAAATGGTGAGCTGGTAGCAGTCAGTGTTTTGTTCCCGAATTCTTTAAAGGAATGCTGACGGGATAACATTGGTTCCTCTGAATTGAGAGTCTCTTTGAATTTCCACTGCTGCCTTATTTCCATTTAAATTAAGCTTAAGAGGAGAAATTAATGTTGGGGTGTCTGCTAGGTGCCCCGTGTGAAGCCTCTGTCTGTCGTGTTCATTCTTGAATTTCTAGCTCTTTGAACAACGCCAGCATGCAGCAGGCACTCAATACATGAATAGCTGTATGCATTTATTCCTCACAGCCCTTCTATGTGAGGAAGTTGCAGGGTTAATGTTTCAGATAAGACAACAGAGACTAAATGCTGGAAATTGAGGGACAGAGGTGGTGTGTCCAGCAAGTCACGTCCAACACAGAGGGAGACAATATGGGGCCTCCTCAGTGACTCACTTTTATGTGGCCAGGTACATACCTCTTCTGTAGAACCTTGGTCAATAGGGAATGACAACAAGAAAAAAGGGTTCCTTTGAAAATAACGTCACCATCATGATCATCTTCATCATCATCACCATCATTGACTGTAGACACAGAGCTTAAAATCATAGAATTGAAGAACTGTAAGGAATTCCAGAATTTATAATAGAAGCTCCCATTTACGAATGTGTTGTTATATTCTGGGTATTGAGCTATCTATCATCTATCTATCTATCTATCTATCTATCTATCTATCTATCTATCATCTATCTATCTATCTATCTATCTATCTATCTCTAGCTAGCTAGCTATCCATCCATTCATCTATCTAGCAATCATTTATCTTTTTACCCCCTGCCCCATATCAACCCTGCAAGGTGGGTCACGCTAGCTTTATGTTCAATGTCCCAGGCCGGCAAGTGGCAGAGGTTGAGACTCTTGCTGCCTTCTGGAGCCCTTCCCTTAGCACAGCCTCCTTGACTAACACAGGAGGAATTTGACCCTCAGAGAGGTACCTCGGGTTGCTCAGCTACTGCAGAGCAGAACTTGAACCTTAGCCTGGCGTTGTTTCCACTTCACACGGTGTTCTCAGTCTAGATGAGGACACTTTGGATTTCTTTCTGTTTCAGCTTATGTAAGTCGTCGTGAGGTTTAGCAGGACAAAAACTGAGCTTATTGAAGATGAATTAATCATTCCATCTCCTACCTTAGAAATGATTTTATTCTTTCCTGGATTCCATTTCGTCCCCTGCACATGGTAGGCATTCAAGGAGTGCTTGATACATTTAGTTAAGCCAGGATTTGATTTGGATGGAATCTCGGTCTTAAGTAATGGCAGGACTGGGAAAAAGTAGGCAAATATACCCTTTGAAAGACACACAGTAATATTAGTTTTTGCCTTCATAGAAACTTATACTTTCATCGTTTAGGAATGAACACACAGCCACTAGAGAACAATTGGAAAATTCGGAAATGTGTAAGTAGAAGAGAGAAAAGTTACCCACCGTACTTCCAGCAATGAAACACCTTTAATATTTTGTGGAAATTTATTTCCTCTACCCTATGTGTTTTGTTGTTTATAGCTTTTATTGAGTTGTGAGTGTTTTGTGTTTATATATATCTTTTTACATTTCATTTTTAATTTTTATGGGTACATGAGATGTTTTGATACAGGCATATAAGGTGGAAAAATCACATCTTGGGAAATGGGGTATCCATCCCCTTAAGCATTTATTCTCTGGGTCACAATCCAATTATACTCTTCTAGTTATTTCTTTTTTTTTTTTTTTTTTTTTTTTTTTTTGCGATGGAGTTTCGCTCTTGTTACCCAGGCTGGAGTGCAATGATGCGATCTCGGCTCATGGCAACCTCCGCATCCTGGGTTCAGGCAATTCTCCTGCCTCAGCCTCCTGAGTAGCTGGGATTACAGGCACGTGCCACCATGCCCAGCTAATTTTTTGTATTTTTAGTAGAGATGGGGTTTCACCATGTTGACCAGGATGGTCTCGATCTCTTGACCTCGTGATCCACCCGCCTTGGCCTCCCAAAGTGCTGGGATTTTCTAGTTATTTCTAAATGTACAAGCAAATTATTTTGACCACAGTCACCTCGTGGTGCTCTCAATAGTAGGCTTATTCATTTGAACTGTTTTTTTGTAACCCATTAACAATCTCACCTTCCCCCACTCCTACTACCCTTCCCAGCCTCTGGTAACCATCCTACTCTCTATGTCCGTGGGTTCAATTGTTTTATTTGTAGATCCCACAAATAAGTGAGAATATGTGATGTTTGTCATTCTGTGCCTGGCTTACTTCACCTAACATAAAGACCTTCAGTTTCATCCATGTTGTTGCAAATGACAGGAGCTCATTCTTTTTTATAACGGAATAGTACTCCACTGTATAAAAGTACCACGTTTTCTCTATCCATTCATCTGTTGATGGACATTTAGTTTCCCTCCAAATCGTGGCTGTTGTGAACAGAGCTGCAACAAACATGGGAATGCAGATCTCTCTTTGATGTGCTGACTTCCTTTCCTTTGGGTAGATACCCAGCAGTGGGATTGCTGGATCATATGGTAGCTCTTTGAGGAACCTCCAAATTGTTTTCCATAATGGCTGTACTAATTTACATTCTCACCAACAGTTGTACGAGGGTTCTCTTTTCTCCACATCCTCACCAGCATTTGTTATTGTCTGTCTTTGGGATAAAACCATTTTAACTGGGGTAAGATAATACGTATCTTGCACCTAAAACTTGCATTATCTCTACAGCATTCCCTAAGTTGTAACCTCTTTGTGAATATCTTTTAAAATAGTGACATAGCATTGAAAAAAATACTTATTTAATTGTCTAGTTTGTCAATTCTCAATTATGTCAGTCTCAATTTTGTCAGGCTGAGGATCACTGGCTTTTCCTGGTTCTTGAGAGACCACTCCTGGTCCTCATTAATTACTTTATCAGAAAGCTAGCCGGGGTAAATATTGTTATCCAAAGCCTGAGGGAAAGCACAGATTTCATCTATGAACCAGTGGGTAGATTTCATGGTACTTGGTAATAGTAAATTTCCGACAGTCCACACTGACTCCTACATTGAGCCTTAAGGCCCAGCTTGGCTCTCCTTCCTCCCTCTCTCCTTTCCTCTGAGTCTATGACTTTGATATTCCCAACATGCTGATACCTAGGGGCCATTCCCTTCTTTGACATCCCACTGCAAAGCATTTTGTCCCAAAATGTACTTAGTCTCTTCCCACTTCTACTCCCTACAATACCCAATCAGTTACTTCCCACCCCAGTGCTATGCTCTATAACCTCTGAGATGGGGGATTCCTCCCCTCTCCATCTGTCCTAACACCAAGCTGGTGCCAAAATCCAAAGATGTCTCCCTGGAAGTTTTCCCAAATCATCCCCTCCTGTTCCCCTCACCCGCCCTGCCTCAGGTGAGGCAACACTGCTGCACGCCCAAGACTGACCAGGCACCTGTTTAGGGTATTTGTAATGGGGCGGAGGGGGGGTCCCCAAAAGTGAGGGAAGCTCAGCTTTGACGAAGCAGTTCTGAATTTTGCAATGAAAAGATCCAGGGGGAAAAGGCCATTTTAATTTCAGTACACATAAGAGCATTGTGTTTCATGAATAATTTTTATTTTGAATGAACAACATATGAGAGTGGGGATACCACCATCTTCTCAGTTCATCTGGCCTCTGGTGGCCTCACCTGACTGGTATTGCAGCCTCCTGATGCCCCTCCATGGGCATCTTCCTCTCCCATTCAACCCACCCTCAGCCCCTTACCAACAGTCTTCCCAGAAAACATCTGCTTCTGTCCATCTGCCACTGACAGACCCTGTGATCCCCCTCCCTTTGTCCCTGGGGACACAGTCCAAACTGATTATTACATCTTCAAAGCCTATCACAGTCTGGTTCTTCCCTGACTTGCCTCCCTAACTTCCCCTCCCTTCCACCAGTACTCCTGCTCAGCAATTGCGTCCCTCTTCTCCAAACATGCTGCCTGTTCTCTCCATTCCATATTTTCATTCACTGAATGCATATTCACTGTGAGTCTGTTATGTACCTGGAACTGTGCAGAGAGCTGGAAATAAGCACAGAGATGAGGAGGGCACAGCCCCTTCCTGGCACTCCCAGCCTCTTCATATGACTTTCTCTATGCCTGGAATGCCTGTCCACTTCCCCTCCCTAGAAAATTTTCAGCTCAACATCCAGCTCGAAAGTCACCTCAGCCATCAGCTCTTGCCAGCTCTCCTGGGCAGAGCCGTCCTGTCCCACTTTAGCCTTTGCTGCATTGGGCTGTAACCTCTTGTTGTCAAGTCTGTTTCCTCATGAGCTATGAGCACCTGGAAGGCAGATAAGCATCACTCTGTACCTGCAGCTCCTGACATGGTATCCAGCACATAGTAGGTGCTCATTAAAATGCTGGAGGACTAAACATAGATGTACATACATATACGGAGTGCCTCCTATATTGCTGGACATCGGCTTCATGTGTATTAACTTGCCACCTCAACAAGATGTTAAACTCCTCAGGTCAAGAAATGCTCTTCTATTGCCCTTGTAACCCCAAGGTGTCTAAGTAGACGGCTGAGAGCGGTGTCTGGCAATAGGACACAATTTGATGCCTTGATTGATAGGCGTAAACGCACTGGAGTGACTCACTTTGCCCTCGGCCACTCTAGTTTCAAGTACAAGTTCATCATCCGATGATTCAAGTTCATCATATTTTGAGAAAAGAAGAAAAGTCCAAAAAGCCCTACTCAGTTTACTCAGTCAATAACAGGGCTTATGTTTGTGGTTAAAGCAAATCATGAAATAATTGCAAATTTGGCAGAGGGGAACGTATCCCCGAGGGCACAGGGGTCTGGAATTTGTTAAGCATGAATCTTCTGGGACATCAGGAGAAAGAATTTTCTGGTAAGGTCAACTCTAGAAGCATCTGTGCATTCAGTGAGACTTTGGTAAAGCCAGGGTGCCCATTTCAAGAAGGGAGGCAAGACTAAAGAAACACACATCATGCTCTCTAAGATTCTGAGGATAGTATTGCTTAATATAAGTTTTGAAATAAGTTAGATTGGTCTTGAAATCCAGTGCCTATGAGCAACTTTCCTAACCTTTCTGTGCTTTGGTTTCCTCGTCTGTAAAACTGAGGTTTAAAAAGCCTACCTCACAGGGTATTATAGGGATGAAATAAGATACTGGGTATTTTTAAAAGTGCTTACCATTGTGCCTGGCATGTAGTATGTGCTCAGTAAATAGTAATTACTAAATATGACCTGGCCACACAAGTTTTTTAAAATTTATTTTCAAATCAGTCAGTAAGTCAGCCTGAAGGATGGAACTTTCCGCAAGGGTCTAGACACTTTGGTGTCTCCGGTTTCCATATAACTTGTTAGCTTCAAAGGTAAGGCCTGAAGAGGGAAAGAAGTAAAATTTATTGAATGTCACTTTTGAGGGTGCATTGTTTTTTAATTTGGGGGATATGTAGTAGGTATATATATTTATTGGGTATGTGAGATATTTTGATACAGGCATACGACATACAATTCCTTAATCCTCAATACCACCTGTGAAATAGATATTATCCTCATTTTACAGGAGAAACTGAGGTTATAGGACCTACTCAAAACCAAATAAGAGGTGGCAGAAGGAGGATTTGAACTCAGTTCTATCTGACCACAGGTTCTTTCTGCCATTCCTGGCTTCTGCCCTGCAGCATCTCCTTTTCAGCCCCAAGGATAGTATGCCTGGCCAGCCACTAGCTGAGGATGCCCCTGAAATGTTTTAGGGTGCTCTTCTTACAATCAGCTCTTTTTTCTGCGTTGGCCCTAATCTTAGCAAATGCAGCATCTTCCCGGGCAGAGGGCAAAAAAGGAGTTTAGGAGTCTCAGTGGCTGCTAAGATACCTTTGGGTGTGAGAATTTATGATTCTGACACCATGAAGAGCCACATTTCCTCTGTGAGCTCAGCTTCCTCATCAATCAAATGAGGGCCCTGAACTGCATCAGAGCCTCACAAATTTCCCATGAGCACTTGCCAGGAGGTAGTATGTATCATGGCTATGCACTCAGATTTGGGAGTCAGACTCCCTGGGTTGAATCCTGCTCTACTGCTCACTAACAGGGTAACTTCTGGCAAGTTATTTACCCTGCCTATGCCTCAGTTTCTTCATCTATAAAATAAAGATGTTTACAGTCCATTAAAGGGTGGTTACAATAATTAAAAGCATTAACTGTACATACAGGGCTTAGTACATAGACTGGAACACCCTGAGTGCTACATAGTAGCATTTTACACTTAGGAAGAATGGAGGGAACTAATCCTCTCAAGGTCCCAGGAATATAACTTTTAGGGGCTTATGCTAAACCCAAAATGGATTTGACATCTCTCTTTCCTTAGAAATCCTTGTATGACTTACATTCAAATTCCACATATCTATATATGTTTAATATAACCCAATATTTTAATGATTTTTTATTTCTTTTTTTGATTTGGAGTCTCGCTCTGTCACCCAGGCTGGAGTGCAGTGGAATGATCTCAGCTCACCGCAACCTCTGCCCCCCAGGTTCAAGTGATTCTCCTGCCTCAGCTTCCTGAGCAGCTGGGATTATAGGCATGCACCACCACGCCCAGCTAATTTTTGTATTTTTAGTAGAGATGGGGTTTCATTCACCTTGTTGGCCAGGCTGGTCTCAAACTCCTGAACTTGTGATCTCCTCACCTCAGACTCCCAAAGTGCTGGGATTACAGACGCGAGCCACCAAACCCAGCAGGATTTTTTATTTAAGGCAGACACTCCATTAAGATCCCCTCTGTTTATCTCGTGGCCCTGGTACACCGTGTGTGCTCATGTCCAGTTTGAGAAAGACGGAAGTGAATACTTCTAGGGTCCTTTTGGCTATGGTGCTTTTTAGTTCTGAGAATCACTGCTGAACATCTGCACCTGCTCAGGAGAGACGGAGGCGACCAGATACGTGGTAGCCACTCACGTCACCAAACTGGCATAGAGATTCCAGAGCTGCCTGAGCTACAGTGAGCATTTTGCCTGAAGGCACAGGGAGAGGCACAGCCCGGCTGTTCTACCTCTGTACCACTAGCCCACGCTGCAGACTGCATTTTCTGTTCCAAGGTGGATGAAGAGAAAATAAAGGAGGATGGGAAAGTAGAGAGGGGTGGGGATTAAAGGAGATGCTCCACGGGAAAATGCGCCTGTAGGGTCTTTTGTTTGGATGTTAGACAAAAAGGAAAACGCACAGGTAATTACAATCTTTGGGGGTCCTTCCATCTTCCACCATATATAAGCCCTGTGTAGCATTCTGAAGGAAGACATCAAGACTCATTCTTCAACGCCATTTAAGCATCCTGAGCAATGATGGTATTTGATGCCCCTTCCCTTATGCAAAGATTTAAATTTGCATAGCATTCAAGCAAAATATTAGCAACACTCTAAATGCTAAAAGTAGGGAAATGATTAAGTAAATCATATAACACCCACTGGCAAGTTATGGTAATAAGAATCAGGATAGTGGTTACTTCTGGGAGGCAAAGAGGTCTACTTCTTAACTTGAGTGGGTTCCCAATGTGTTTTATTATTAAAATGTGTGTGTGTGTGTGTGTTCTATGTAATCATTTGTATATATGCTATATTTTTAATAACACATATTTTTAAGAAGAAAGACCACATACCATTTGAAGGTAATAAGCAAAAGAGCAAATTTCAAAGGTGCATGCAATCTAAAATCATAACTATATTTTAAAATAATATACATAAAAAAAAGATTGAAGGGAAATACACCATAATGCTAGTAGTGTTGAGATTGTGGGCAATATTTTTCTATTGTCTGTTTCCCAAATTTTCATAATGACAAAAAAATTATAGTAAAATTTTCCCCAAAGAAATCTTTAGAATTATGAATCTTTTAATTATTTTCAAATCACTTTCACATCTACGATCTCATTTGATTCTTACAACAATCTAGGAGGAGTTAATGCTAAGTAGTTCCGTTTTGTAGACTGGGAAACCGAGACATTGTGGTTATGACTTGTATACTCACTCAGTTGACTGAAAGTAAACCTGTGGATGAATCCCGAGTCTCCTGAGTCCTGCTAATCCCGATTTCCGCGACTCCATCTTGGATTCTGGGGTCTCCAGGATTCAATCTCTCAAATGGGAATATCTGCTACCTGGGTTTTGGCCCACTGGACCAAGGTAGAGGTCTATGGCTGTCGATGATGGACTACACACTAGAAGTCCCTAAAGAAGCAATCCATGCCTGGGGTGCTCTGCCACGTCCCTCTCTCACAAAGCACCTAGTCCATAGGGGTGAAAACTCTTGGAAATATTGGAGGTGGGAGAAGGACAGGCTGTGTTTGAGATTCAAGTTGGACAACATTTCTTTTTTTTTTTTTTTTTTGAGACGGAGTTTCGCTCTTGTTACCCAGGCTGGAGTGCAATGGCGCAATCTCAGCTCACCACAACCTCCGCCTCCTGGGTTCAGGCAATTCTCCTGCCTCAGCCTCCTGAGTAGCTGGGATTACAGGCACGCGCCACCATGCCCAGCTAATTTTTGTATTTTTAGTAGAGACGGGGTTTCACCATGTTGACCAGGATGGTCTCGATCTCTTGACCTCATGATCTACCCACCTCGGCCTCCCAAAGCAACATTTCTTAATTCTAGATTTTGGAGGGGAAGAAAGGTTGCAGAAATGGGTCTGTCCTTGTGCTATTCAGTGCCTTGCCGATGATGTCTTCTCTCTCCCCATCTCTCTTAGGGGAAGTTGCCAGAGGCTCACTGGGTGGCTTTGGCAGAGGGTCTCCATTCAGGACTGTCAGAGCTCAGCCCAAGGTTCTTCACGTCAGAAAAGTTGGGAGCCTTAGAAAGGGGGAGTGCCTTGCTCAAGAATACCAAAGGCAGAACCATGCCGGAACCCAAATCCCAGGTTCCCAGCCTAGGATACTTGGCAGGGCCACACAGCATTGAGGAAAGCCCCAGGTATGTGGTGCAGTTGCTGTGATGGAGAATGAGGACCGTTCTCATTGTCTGCCTGGGCTCTCATTCCCACATTGTCATTTCTGGATATCGCTTGACTTCATCCACTATTTGCAACTGACAAGGGGGACTGATTGAGCTCCTGGAGAGAGTCAGGGGTACCTCAGAGAGCTCTTCCTGGTTCATAATTTATGATACCACCACTGAGGGCTGACTAGGTGCCTGATCCTCAGAGAAATGTCACGACAACCTTAGGCATTAGGCGTTGTTAGTGCCATTTTTGAGAAAATGACTTACTTAAGGTGACACAGCATCTAAGTGCTGAATCCAGAATCCAAGTACCTTCCACACTTCGGTGACTACTGGGTGATGCTGCCCCTGTTTCCTGACAATGCCTCTTTTGGACACTATTAAACTAGCAATCCCCACATTCAAACTGACTTTGCAGAAAGAATGGGCTTCAGAAGCTGAATAAAGCATAAGAAAATCGACCCCACTCCCATTCCAAGGTGAAGACGTAGGCTGAGCCCGGCAGACAGGGCTGCCTCTCTGCTGGATTTTATCTTGTGTTTCTAGAGTTCTGGGCACCAACAGTCTTAGGGTTTGGAGAACAGAGTAATGGGGCAGAGGAATGTGGGAAGAGACTGTGTACTGAACTAAGAAACTGCTAGAACCTTTAAATATCTTGAATTTTTTTGTTTTCATTTTTTTGCATTTGGCTCCCTGTAATGTTTTTATGTTTAGATTTGGTTGCCACGAGTGGGCTGTTTTTAGTTGCCTAGTTCCTTCCCCTCCCTTTTTAATTTTTTTTCCTTCCTTTTGCTCATGTCCCAGCATGAAGTCTCCAGTTCTTATCTCACTCAGCAAAACATACCAAAGCCGATCTGAATGTGGATTCCCCAGGCAGTTCACCAGCATAAAACCTCAGCAATCTTCAAGTCTCTGCTTCACGCCCTTTCATTGAGGATTAACCCCTGAAATCACCCTAGCCAGGGCTTCCTTCTAAGGCGGGAGAGCCATTCTTTGGCTTGTGTCAAATGTTTTAGTGTGGAAAGCTTTTTTGTCCCTTCCTCTGCGTAGCACTGCCTGTGTGTGTGCTGAGAGTGGGCACACTGGACATTGGTGGCATTAACTTAAGTCAGGGTAAAATGAGGATGCAAAGGACTCAGATGTTGATCACTCTCCTGTGGCAAAGACCTCAGGGGCTCTGCCTTGCTCTGTTCTTTTCCAGTCCCTTAATTCAGCAGACATATCACGGGGTTCTCCCAGGGGCTGAGAGGAGGGAGGCAGGCAGGAGGACTTTTTGTTTTCCTTGGCTAAGAGCTTCATTCAAGTGGGGGTGGACTTAGTTCTCTGTCAAGATTCGTATCACTTTTAGGGTTTAGAATGTCAGGATCAGTCTTCTGTGAACAACTGACGGCATTTCTAACCAGGTGTGACTTGGAGAGTCCAAACTCAGAGTAATTAGAATGAAGCAAGATTGATAAAAGGAACTGGAGGCACAGTGGTAATAAAAATAACCTGACCAGGGAGCGGTGCGGGGGGCTTCCCCTGCCCCAATTACCCTTCCCTTGCAATTGTTTTGTGGGGGCCAGTCTATTTGTTTGTTTACTTGACGCCCTAAGTTGAATTTCCCCTTAAGGACAGGACCAGATCTCCACAGATCTGGCTTGGGTGCATTAATGGAATCACAGTTCAAACTGTAAACTGGTCAAAAATTTCTGTTTCACTGCCGAAAAAGAGTAAAAAGCTTCACGTGTTCTCCCTCCTCTCCTTGCTTCACTTTATAATGGTGCTATTTATTCCAGGGCAGTCTATAAGTAGATAAAATAGCTAAGTAGAGATTCCAAATAACTTAATTCAAATGCACAAACACTCCTCCATCTACTCCCGCCCGGCGTTCCCCGGGGTTGCTCTGGCACGCCCGAGGTTTACCTGAGCGCACTCCAGCGGGAGGGCGGATTGTGGAGGTGTGCAGCGCGGAGCGCGGGGGTGAGGGCGTGGGAGCGGAGGGTGGGGCCGGGAGAGCCGTTACCAGGGCGAAAAGTAAAGCAAAAACACCCGCCCTGCACTTCCCGCGCGACGCCGCTGGAAATCGGGTCAGGTCCAGAGCAGGATCTCCAATGATCCCGCGTGGAACCCCAGGGGTCCCGGGCCCGCCGGGGCGCAAAGATTTCCGAGGCAGCTCTCCGCGTGGTCCCAGGCCCGTGGGGAAGGGGGTGCTCTGAGTGAGGTCTGGCTTGGCGGCGAGGAACCCCGGGGCGAGGAATTGGGGACCTCAAGTGAGACCCGGGCTCTAGACACGTTTAGTTTCTACCTCAAATTACTAAACTATGATCTTCGGCCGCCTGTCTCCCAGAGGCAGGTGGAAATGAGCAGGTGTTTCTGCCCTTGGCTGTGCCCCCACACCCTGCGGCCGCGCAGGTCTCCCTCCCAGGCAGGTGCGAAAGTCCCGGGACACACTTGTGTCCACAAATAGTCATCCTCGGGCAGTCAAGAAGGTTCCTGGTTCTGCTGCTCTCTGAGCAGAAATTGTTGGGGTCGGGAAATAGGAACCAGGAAATAGTTCTTAAGGTTCAAACCCAGTGCTGCTGAGGTCTCAGACCGAATCTCGGGCAATGGGGCCCCGCCTTTCCCGCCACCCTGGCTTGAGGGCAGAGGGGATTTCTGCTGCGGGTTCCGCCTGTGGTCAGTGGGTCCCCATTCCCGGCCGTCCGGTCCCAGCCCAATCGGCTCTGAACGCAGAAGAGCACGTGAAAAGTTGAAGACGGGTTTTCCCTAAATATTGCCTGAGAGAGGGGGCGACCCCCAGGCCTGGGCAGGTTCACCGACACCAAAGCATCTTCTCTTTCCCCCTCCTCTTGGCCTCGGGCTTCAGCCCCCTCCTACCCTCCCAAGAGGTTGCCTCTGTCTCCTCTGGGACTCTTATCTTTTCACCCTCTTGCGGGTTTTACTGAGACATTCTTGTCAATTTCAAACGCTTTGTGATTATTTAAAAAAAAAAAATCGAACCGTTACGGTCCCACCACTCGCCCTAGCCTCGGAGCCCGGAGCCGTCCCGCATGTGTGCCCTTGTGGAGTGTCAGGGGCTGCGGGCTCGGGCGCACGGTGACAGCCGAGCGCTGCCCTCCGCTTTTGTGTTAACCCGCCGGCTTCTCGCGGTCCCCAACGCGGAGGTCACACCCGGCGGGTAACGGCGTGTATACACCGAAGGGTGACTTTGGACACCTTCTCCACACCGGACTAACGCTTTTGCCCTACTCCGCCCCCTGCTAGAGAAGTAGGAGGCCAGTGGGGGAGGGGGTATTTTTCTGAAGCTCCAGAAAATGACCACGCATTTTAGAGAAAGGTCGTGCCCGCTTCCCAGCCTCACCTAGTCTGGGCTGGGGCCGGGATCCGCCTCCCCACCTTCCCCGCCCCCCTGCTCCTCAACCTAGCGCAGGGAGAGATGCCAGCGCGGTGGAGTCATGCGGCTGGCTTGGGCACCATTGGTCATGCCTGGAACACGCAGCAGCGAGTACGCACATCTGGCGGCTATCCCGGGCCGCTCCAGTCCTGATATGGAGAGAGAGGGCGGGAGGGTGAGCGTCTCAGTGAGCGAGGCTGGGGGAACGCGCCTCGGCTGGCTCCACCCCGAACTTGCATCACCAGTGCCCCCCCCCGCACCCGCCTTTCGCCCCGCCTTGACCCCTCCCCCACCTCGCCTTCCTCTGCTCGGTTCGGCCGGTTCTCCCGGGAAGCTATTAATAGCATTACGTCAGCCTGGGACTGGCAACCCGGAGTAATCGACCGCGCCGCCGGCCAGAGAGCTATAAAAGGGGTGATGCAACGAGCTCAAAGCCACAGTCGCACGCAGCCAGGCGCGCACTGCACAGCGCTCTCCCCTCGCCGCCGCCCGAGCGCACCCGCCAGCCCGCGCGCCGGTCGTGAGTCCTTGGTGCTCGCCCGCCAGCCGGACCAACAGCCAGCCCTACCCCGTCCCGACCCTGCCCGTCCTCCGGACCCTGGCCGCCCCGAGCGGAGCCTGGAGGTGAGCGCTGGAAGCCGAGGGACTGAGCGTGATGAGGGTGGCTCGCCTTCGTTCCCTTCGCGCGCCTCTAAGTAACCAGTCCGCCGACCCCAGACTCACCCCCGACCCGCGCCCCCAACCTCGGGTTTGGAAATAACTCTGGCTTGAACTTCTTGTAAGCCACGGCTGCTCCTCGGCTCTTCGGAAAGTTTCTCGCAAAGCGAAAGAACTAACTTTCTCTTTTGACTTGGGGAGCGAAAGGTTCCTGGTGACGGCGGTCTGGCGTCCGCTCTGCCGCCAGCCTCCAGTGCCCCTTCTCCGCCGAAGGAGCTGGCTTGCCCGGCTGGGAGAGGGCGTGAGGTGGGTGGGTGGGTGCGCAGGGGTGTCCGAGGCAGTCCGGCTCGCCGTCCCGCTGCATCCCTCGCTTCGAGACCCGGGACTGCCGGAGTCGATCCTTCCCGGGGTCCGCAGAAGGAGCGAAGGCCGGAGGCTCGCGGGAGCGCTGGCCCACGCTCCGAGAGGAATGAATGGGGAAGGGGGCGGGCAGGTGGGCGGTGTCGTGGGCGCGGCCGCTGGGGGTCGCCCTGGGCACCCCGGAGCGCTGGCTGCAGGACCGCGAAGGCTGCCCCGAGAAAAAGCGGGATAAGTTTGGAAGTGGCGAGCGCTGGTGCCGCGCTGTCCCAGGGTGGAAGATCCGGCGCCGGCTGGGGTCTGGATCCCGAGCCGGGACTCCTGCATACCTGGGACTCTCACTCTGGCTTCTCCTTCGGCGGGTCCTCGGATTTCTTGGCTTTGCATCCATGGAGACACACCGTGGAGGGGAAGCGAGGGTGTGGAGCCAGTTGTGGAGATATTTGAGACAAAGACTTTGCGGTCTAGTGCCAGGGTTCTGAGCGCTTGCACTGCAGTCGATGTCGTTGAGCCTCAGTATGTCCAGCCGGGAAGTAAAGGCATATGGGCAGTGCCGGCCCACTCTGCGTGTTGGAGGACCGAATGTAGTCAGATAACTGACTGCTAAGGTCCTTTCTGTCTGGAGATTTTCAGATCTGGAAAATCTTTCAGAGTGGTGGAAAGAAAAGGAGCCAGTGAGGGGACTTGAATGGGGTGGGTCTCTATCTCATGTCATTCACCAGTGTCCACACAGTGGGGGAAAGGGGACTTTTCTGCGGAGCATCTCTTCCCTCCCAGCTTTCTTTCCACTGGATCCGTTCTCCTTCTCTGCTCCCCCACCCTCATTTTCGTCTCTCATCTACTTCCTTTCCTCCTAAACATTTTCTTTTCCCTGATTTCATTGCATAGGACACATATGCTTTCTTTACACATAAAATTGTTACTAAATCCTTGATGACGCCAGAAAAAAAAAGGAGAGCCAGAAAATCTGGACGTTCTCTCAATGTACCCCTTTTGGTGTAGATGACAGTCATATCTCCTGTTTGAAGTTTTTGTCTCTGCAACTTGAAGTGAAGGCAAAGGATTGGTATTAACTGTCCTCGTTGCTTTGCACTTAGCATTGGTTGTAGAATAATGCTATAACATCCAGGCTTCTGCTTTGAGGATATCCTGGACAAAGATGGGGTGTGGTGGGGATTGCACTTACTGTCTGAATGGTTTCAGGGGCAGAAAAGCAGGCAGCACTCCACGCCCACAGTGTGGATAAGATACAGCACCCATCACCTTCTTTCTCTCTCCCTCCCTGCCCTTTAGCCATTATCGAATTCCTTTCTCTCCATGGCCCATTTCTGCTATAGCCCCTCCCTGTCTCAGTCCTGTCAGTCTCCTCTGTGGTTGGTACCAGGTGCCAGGACTCTTGACCCCTCATCTGCCTGGCTAACGGCTCTGTTCTCTGGTTGCCCAGTTCGTTGATCCCTTGAGGCAATGGATCCCTATTGGTGATGGAGTGAAATGAGCAGTGGGTGGGTGGTCAGCAGCTTCATGACCTTAGGCAAGTCATTTTTACCTCCCTGGGCCAACATACTCATTACAAAATAAGAAGCTGACCTAGATGATTCTAATATTGAATGTTGTATGATTTCCGTTGGAGAGAGTTCATGATTCCTTCCTTTTTAAAATTGGCTGGGCATGGGACAGGGTTGGTGGCTTCTAGTGTTACCCAGCCAGAGGAGGAGGAAGGACATAGCCATGAGGTCGCAGAAGCTTTCCAGAGGATAAATGGCTTATGTGTGAAAGTTGGTTCTCTTTCAAATATGTTAATGGAGAAATGCTGGTGTCAGCAAATAGTGGGGTGGAATCTACCTGGTCTGTCAAGAACCTGGGGTCAATCAGTACAAACAAGGCTCTAGCTGACCTGAATTTCTGGAAGGTTCCAGTTAATTCCTCCCTAACAGGGCTTAATTGAATTGATAACAACAGAATGAGTTTCTCCTGAAAGGGAGAAGATGGAGTCACAGTAATAATGACTACCCAGTGTGTATGTAAATCTCATATATCCTTCTCAACAGCCCTTTGGGGCAGGCATTTTGGTGTCATATTATAGACAAGAGATTGAGAGGCCCAGAAGGACTAAGTGATTTGTTGGTGGGTGCTCAGTTTGTGAGTGGCACTGATAGGCTTGGAAACATCGTCTCTGGCCCTTGAAGCTCGGCTTTGCACCTACAATCTTTAAGAGGTCTGGGAGGAAGATCAAGATATGAAAAGTTAGTGAAAGGCCAGTATTGGCGTCCTAATAACATAAGATGGTTAGTGAGCAATGCTTAGTGGAAAGAGGTGAAAATTCAATGTAGCTGTGGCTACCAGGAAATAAAAATCTGGAAGCTGAATTTCCAGTTAAAGAAATACATGAGTAAAGTTTCACTTTTTTGAAAATGATGAAACTACCAATGATACAACATGATTTCTGATGACTGGAAATCATCAAGCAGAAACAAAATGCAAGTTCTTGGTAGCAAGTCTGTACAATTATATGATCAGCATAGAAAGTGAACTCTGATCTGAGGCCCCCAAACAACTTTTTCAACGACCAGGATGTTTGAGGATCTCAACTTTCTGAAAAAATTGTCTGAAGATTTAACTTCATTTCCTTGTGGGGACACAGCCTGAGTCTAGGCTGAATCATACCTCAAGAGACTGAGTACACGAGTAACTAGAAAGTATCCCAGTAAGTTAAGCTTTAGCCTAGTGCCGAGAAAACCCAGATCTCTACAGATACATCTGTTTTATTTTCTGAAAGGCTTTTAACATTTTTACAACCATTTATTTACCCAAGTAAGCCCACCCAATGCTTTTCATAAAAGCATTCCATACCACTGACATTCTTTAGCTTCTTTCATTGGGACTGCTGACTACAAATAAGAAGGGCTGGGGATTGGAGTCACAAACAGCAGACCCCAAGCCCTGAGAGCTCATTAAACTTAGTTGGGTGGCAAAATATAACTACACTCTGCTGCAGTGGAATTCAAAGTACCCAAGTAGAGGAGAGCCATCCAGGCCTCCCAACAAAGACCAGCCCAGTGGTAGCTCTGAATGCCATCCCTGAATCACTGGGTTTTTAATAAAGTTGGAAAGGGAAGGGAAATATGAATGCATGGGAGGATCTTAAGCCTCTGGCTTTAGAAGGCTAGTTTCTCAGAGTTTACCACCTGACAGCTACAAGTATCCTCCCAGCATCCTAAGATTATAGGATTAAATTGAGAGAAGAACTTCAGTTCTGACTCATGACACAGGGCTTTAGGAAAAGAATTATATACGCAGCCTGGGTTTCTTTGACTAGTCAAGAGCAGCATCCACTGGCCTGGAATTCTTGCCTCCATTAGTGTATGTTAGATCTCCAGGGGGAGTTTGAGGCAGGGTGTTCTATTCAGAAGCCTTTGAGATCAAAGAGGGTAACCAGCCGCCCTCCCACCTGGACCCCACAGAGCCTCTGTCAGAGAGCCAGCCCTGGGCTGGAGAGATCTCTGGGAGGCCTGGTAATCATGGAACTCCTGGCTGAAGAACGTTTTCCAGGGCATACTCATGTATTAGTTTCTCAATTCCTCATAGGATATTGCGGAAAAATAGGGATTGTTATAAGCCTTCTTTAACAGAGAAGAAAAAGCCACTGGGAGGTATAATGATAACACATAACAGAGTAAGTGGGCTTCAAATCTTCATCTTCTGACCCTGGTCTGGAAATTTTGTGAATAAGAGACCCACTTATTCACCCTCCCAGAACGCAGGTAGCAAGCAGCCTGGGTAGGTACCCTGACATAAAGATTAGCAGTTCATGCACTTTGGGAGGCCAAGGCGGGTGGATCACGAGGTCAAGAGATCGAGACCATCCAGGTCAACATGATGAAACCCCATCTTTACTAAAAATACAAAAAATTAGCTGGGCATGGTGGCACATGCCTGTAATCCCAGCTACTCAGGAGGCTGAGGCAGGAGAATTGCCTGAACCCAGGAGGCAGAGGTTGCGGTGAGCTGAGATCGCCCCATTGCACTCCAGCCTGGGTAACAAGAGCGAAACTCCATCTCAAAAAAAAAAAAAAAAAGATTAGCAGTTCACTAAACTGAGTTCAGGTTTTCTCCAGGAATCTTTACTTAGCCTCCCCGGCATCACTTCATTTCCAGGCCTCCGACCAACCCCAAGCCCTGCCCCCGCAAAATTTGCTCAGGTTTTTTATTTGTGCAATGTAACATAATACTTATTTGTTTTTGTAATGTTGAATAATATTTGTTCATTTTTGCAATGTATAAATTAAGGGCATGAGTTCTGGAGTCAAACTAACTTAATTCCAAATCCTGATGCTGCCCCACATTAATTCTGTGACTTTGGGCAAATGACTTAGTTTGTCTAAACCTCAGTCATCTCATCTATAAAATGGGGCTAGGTCCTAACTCACTGGGTTCTCATGAGGATTAAGTGAGATAGTGTCCATAAGGGTTTTGGTCTGAAGAAGGTACTCCTTAAATGTCAAGACTTGTCAGAGGGCTTCCTCTCTGTCTGGACTGGGCTAAAGACCACAGATCCCTGGTTGAGAAGAATGGCCAGATCACACTCATCCTACACTCATCCCTATACTCATTGCTCCTTGGAAACCACCTGCAGGGGGGAGGGGGAATGGCCACCGCTGGAGGGAGTACACAGCAGGCCAAGACTTCTGGGGGACTCTTCCAAACTGGGGCTATAGAACTGTCACTCTTCCAAATTGGGGCTATGAAACTGTCACTCTTTCTACCCTTTATTTTTCTTTTGTCATCCTTTTGGGCTCACTGAGCTATAGAATAATAGAGGGAGATGGGACCTTGGACCATGGGGGCCATGTGATTTGATGACCCCATCCCCATTTCATTTATTCAATCGGCCAGTGAGGCATTGCGAGGCAGGCGCTGGGTCAGGTTCTGGGTAAAGCAATGGTGGAGACTCAGTCCTTGCATTGAGGAGCTCTCGGTCATTTACCAGGCACAGACTGGGTCCTAGAGAGCTGAAGTGACCAGCTCAAGTCACTGCTCCTCAGTGCCAGAGCCAGTCCCAGGCTCCCTGCCCCACACCCTGCCTAAGTCCATCCCTACACCACAAGCCCGAACAACTCCCCCACAATACCCATATCTAAAAGGTGCTAAAGTGAGCTAAAGGTGCTAAAGAAAAGCACCTCACTTTTCTTTAAGGCCTTTTGCTTCACTAACCTTAACCTTAAGAATCCGTCTCCCCATGCCCTGCCAAAGTCTGGGGTGGAGAGACGCACCTGGCTATAGTTACCTTTCTTATTCCCATTGCTTGGGTCCAGCTTCTGGGGGAGAAGCTTCAGCAATGTATTTGCTAAATTCAAGGATTCCTAACATTTTGCTTTTACTTCCACTCACTGATATTTTCAGCTTGATGTCAAGCCTCTTTGCAAAAGAGGCTGAACATGAGGTTGCAGAATGGCCTCATTGATTTTTTAAAAAGTTCTTCCTCTTTCAGGACTGTTTGAGGCCACATTTGCACATAGGCACACCAGCCAAAACTCATAGCTCCTGTGAGTCCAGAGTAGCCTGAAACATCAACCCTTAGAAACGTCAAATAGGTATTTTGTTCACACCACTGAGCCGTGTGGATTTTAAGAATCTCTTTTACTCAAGATGAGGATGGCATGAAATGAAAACAAAACAGAAACCTAAGGGCTTCTGGGACTTTTTTCTGAGGGTGGGGCTCTGGTGTTGGAGGTCTGGTTGAGGAGGCGGACTTGATCCCATGTGCTAGAGCCCCTGAAACAGTTTGGGTTTCAATGTGTCTTTCAGCAAAATGATGCTTCAACACCCAGGCCAGGTCTCTGCCTCAGAAGTGAGTGCTTCTGCCATCGTCCCCTGCCTGTCCCCTCCTGGGTCACTGGTGTTTGAAGATTTTGCTAACCTGACACCCTTTGTCAAGGAAGAGCTGAGGTTTGCCATCCAGAACAAGCACCTCTGCCACCGGATGTCCTCTGCACTGGAGTCAGTCACTGTCAGCGATAGACCCCTCGGGGTGTCCGTCACGAAAGCTGAGGTGGGTTCTACCACAGGTGTTTGTTCTTTCAGCACTCGTTTCTCTCACAGGCACTGTGGGTTAGGCGTGTTCTAGGCAGAGGGCAGATGTTGAGAGTGAAACAAACAAAACCACTGCCCTCAGGGAGCTTACCTTCCACTGGGAGGAGACAGGCAATACATCACATATGTAAATATAATATGTAAGAGATGGGTGCAAAGGAGAAAAAAGTAGGGAGCGGGGCAGAGAGAACAGGTAGGGGTGGGCTTGCTGGATTTAAAACATTTTCAGGCCGGGTGTGGTGGGTCACGCCTGTAATCCCAGCATTTTGGGAGGCCAGGGTGGGATTATCACTTGAGTCCAGGAGTTTGAGACCAGCCTGAGCAACACAAAGAGACCCAATCGCTATAAAAATATTAGCTGGGCATGGTGGTGCATGCCTGTCATCTCATCTACTTGGGAGGCTGAGGTGGGAGGACCGCTTGAGCCCAGGAGGCTGTGGCTGCAGTGAGCCATGATCACCCAATTGTGATCATGGCTCACTGCAGCCTCAGCCTCCTGGGTTCAAGTGATCCTCCTGCTTCAGCCTCCCAAACACTGGGATTATAGGTATGAGCCATTGTACCCAGTTGGGGTTGCTGTTTTAAATTAGGAAGTCAGGGAAGGTTCACTGATGGTGACTTTCGAGCAGAGGTCAAAAGGAAAGGAAGAAAGAAAGAGGAGAGGGAAGAAGCCTTGTGGGTATCTGGTAAAAGAAATTAAGGGCACTGAGGTGAGAGTATTGGTGCCTGGTGGGCTGTGCAGTGGGGCAGAGTATAGGGGCGGGAGATAAATAGGGGCTGGTCATATTGGGTCTTACGGACTATTATAGCATAGATGCAACCCTGTGCTGAGAGTGACATGGGAAACCACAGGATTTTTGGGCAGAGAAGCAACAAGATTTGACATATGCATAGATATAGATTTTTTTTTGAGAGAGAGAGAGAGTCTTACTCTGTTACCCAGGCTGGAGTACAGTGGCATGATCTTGGCTCACTGCAACCTCTGCCTCCCATGTTCAAGCAATTCTTATGCTTCGGCCTCCTGAGTAGCTGGGATTATAGGTGCCCGCCACCACGCCTGGCTATTTTTTGTGTTTTTTTTAGTAGAGATGGGGTTTCTCCATGTTGGCCAGGCTGTTCTCGATCTCCTGATCTCAGGTGATCCGCCCATCTCAGCCTCTCAAAGTGCTGGGATTATAGGCATGAGCCACCCTGCCCAGCCTTGACATATATTTTTATATGATCACCTTGGCTGTCATGTTCAAAATGGGCAGTAGAGGTAAAACAAAAACTGAGTGCACAGATAGGAGGCTATGGTAGGAATCCACGTGAATGGAGGGGCCTGTGGCAGGAGGGAGCAGCGCAGGTGCGGAGAAGTGCTGGGCGTTGGATCTGACTTGAAGGTAAAGCTGATTTGCTGATAGATTGGATGTGGGTTGTGAGAGAAAGGGAAGACTTAAGGGTGACTCCGAGTTCTCTGCCAGCACAGCTGTAAGAATGGAGCGTCCATTTGCTGCCGAGATTCGGAACTGTAGGGAATAGGGTGGTGGCAGCCGGGAGGTCTGTCCTGTTCTGAACCCTTGTGGAGATGTCAAGCAGGCAGTTGAATATGTGGGTCTGGAGTTCAGAGGAGAGTCTGGGCTAGAGAGAATAGAGTTAGAAATTATTGGCATATAGATGGCACTTAAAGCCGTGAGTCAGAATGAGGTCACCTTCTGTGTCCCATTGTTCTGAAGAAGCACAGAGTGTGGTGGTCCCCATTTTTATCACTACTAGGACCCAAGCACCCAGACAGTAGAGCAAGGACCAGGCAGCCAGCCTCACCCTTCCCTGTAGCAATGATCACAGCCTTGGGACCAGGGGTTGCTCCAGGTTCACTTCCCTCTCACATACTTGCACTGTTCCACACTTGACAACTTTGCTGAAGACCCCTGGAATAATCAACATGGTGAGAAGTCTGGGAGGCAGCTTCTGGCAATGCCTTAGTGGCTTACAGATGTCAGAGCTGAGGTTCCACCATTTTGTTGGCCTTTCCCTCATGGTGGCAAGTGGAGGTGTTTCAAGCTTAGTTAACTGGCATGATTACAGCCACTAGGCAAAAAGTAGCGGAACTGACCCAAAAGATGGTTCTAGTTCACCACTTGCAGGTGGCACCCCAGCATGGGTTGATTAATGCCGCTCTGTTTGGAATGGGCTTAGGTGTCTTCTGCAGGAGCATCATGGGCTTCTCCCAGATTTGGGAAGCTGGTGCTATGATGCTCCAGGGGAAGACAGAGGTGAATGGGTTTGCCCTTGGGTCTTGAATCAAAAAGAGGCTGGGAGAGGGTGGCTAGGTGATAATCCTGATTGTCAAAGAAAGGACATATTTACCAAACAGAATCTGTTTCAGCTTTAAATGATTACAGTGAGTACCAATAGTTATCAACTTGCATATCATCCTCAACTCAAAATCCAAATGCATTTTAAAAATTGGCCAACTTTTAATATATTGCCAGAATAATTTTAACTTTTTGTTGTTCATTCATGTGTGTATATGTGTGTGTGTGTGTGTATGTGTACGTGCGTGTGTGCGTGCATGTGTGCCTGCGTGCATGTGTGTGTGTGTAGGGATTTCACACAAAAGTCTAGAGCTTTATTTTTTGGGGGTTCTTTAGTGCTAGGACTGCCCGTCTTCCAGTTTTCACTGGCGGTAAGAGGTAGTGTATTTGAGGTTGGTGGCATTTCTTAACTGCCCTTTAAATGTGCACCTTTTGGATCTTATAGGTAGCCCCTGAAGAAGATGAAAGGAAAAAGAGGAGACGAGAAAGAAATAAGATTGCAGCTGCCAAGTGCCGAAACAAGAAAAAGGAGAAGACAGAATGCCTGCAGAAAGTGAGTGCCGTCTAGCCTTCCCCATCGCCGCTCGCGCCTTTTCCTACCAGCCTCATGTTGCTATCAGAAGCGGAGTTAGAAAACTCCCTACCTGGTCATATTTTCCCAAGAAGGGCCTGTAGCTGGTAGCAGAAATGCCAGTTGCAGAATGAGGAGGTGGCAAAGCAGTTAACACAGTGGATGTGACTGTAGATGGATGAAAGCAGGTGTGTGAATTCATCTGATGCCCAACTCCCAGCAGCCTTGGCTGGTTCATACATGTCCAGCAGCTTCCAGGCTGTAGGACATGCCAGCCCAGTTAAAGAGGCTTCACTTGACTGTTTTTCTGAGAAAAGGAAGCTGCCAGCTCTCATTTGGCTCACTGTGAAAAGCCTTTAATTAATCCCTTCAAACAAGTTATTTCCTTAATCCACAAGCAGTGGCTACACTTGCTTTGCATTCTTGTCTAGTTCCTAACTCTACAGCCATTCTCCTTGGCTTATCCAGCAAGCTGAGCCCCTGCTGCCTTCAGCCGGCCAGCCTTGAGAGACACTAGGGGGAATGGCCTTTGTGGGTGGGCAGTGGTGCCCAGCAGTCTTTTCAGTGGCTGTGTCCCTCCTCCAAATGTGGACAGGCCAGGGCAGTCTTAACCCAGATCCCACAGGTCCCCAAAGGTTCTGTTGATTCCTTCAGGAGGGTCAGTGAAAATGAGGAATTTTGTGTGTTGTCATATATACTTTTTCTGGGGAGGTGAGCTTCTCATTGAGATCTGTGACTCAGAATTGACTAAGCCACCATGAGTCTGGATTTCTCTCTGTCTCCCAAGGCCCTTTTGGGTCCAGCAGACCTGCACATGGGCTGTTGACTCATGCAAACGAGGTATCTGAACTGTTGGTTCCTCTGCAGCTTCAGTACTAATAGACTCACAGGCCACCTCTGTGGCACTTCCAGGGCTTCTCTGAAGGAGCCTCCATGGTCAAAGACTTCTCCAGGGTCGACATTTTCCTAAACCTAGTGCTGCTCTCCCATCTCCTATTTCCCTCTCCCAACTTGATGAGCCCCAAGGTGTCCCAAGTACACCCCACATCCAGGCAGTACCCCAGGCCGCCCCCTTCTCACTGACCCTCGGCTCCTTTCTTGATGCCTCTGTTGCTTGTCCCCCAGGAGTCGGAGAAGCTGGAGAGTGTGAATGCTGAGCTGAAGGCTCAGATTGAGGAGCTCAAGAATGAGAAGCAGCATTTGATATATATGCTCAACCTTCATCGGCCCACGTGTATTGTCCGGGCTCAGAATGGGAGGACTCCAGAAGATGAGAGAAACCTCTTTATCCAACAGATAAAAGAAGGAACATTGCAGAGCTAAGCAGCTGGGTATGGGGGCGATTGGGGAGTCCTCATTGAATCCTCCTTTTATACCCAAAACCCTGAAGCCATTGGAGAGCTGACTTCCTGTGCACCTCTAGAATCCCAGCAGCAGATAACCATCAAGGCTGGAGGGCCTGTGGTGACTCAGCGGGGCCTTTCCATTCTGCCCCAGAGTGAGTCTTGGACCAGGGCAAGTGCATTTTTGCCTCAACTCCAGGATTCAGGCCTTAACACACTGGCCATTCTTATGTTCCAGATGGCCCCCAGCTAGTGTCCTGCCCGCCTTTCATCTGGATTCTACAAAAAACCAGGATGCCCACCATTAGGATTCATGCAGAAGTGTCTGTACCTTGGGTGGGAGGTATGGGGCCATCTCCTTCATCATGGCTACCATGATCACTCGTAGGGGATGTGGAGTGAGAACAGCATTTAGTGAAGTTGTGCGGTGGCCAGGGTTGTGCTTTCTAGCAAATATGCTATTATGTCCAGAAATTCTGTGCAAGAAAACTAGGCAATGTGCTCTTTTGATGTTTGTGTCACACACTGCTGTGACTTTTATATGCTTTTTCTCAGATCTGGTTTCTAAGAGTTTGTGGGGGGGGGGGCAGGGCTGTCACCATGTGCAGTATCTCAAAACGTTCAGGTGGCCGGAGGAGCCTGTCCGCCTCTGAAGAACAGAATTCTCCCATTGTCAACACAAAATCCATGGGCGGCATGATGGCAGTTCCTCTGTTGCAAACTCAGTTCCAATGTCACAGGAAGAAAGCAGAAAGTTCAACTTCCAAAGGGTTAGGACTCTCCACTCAGTGACTTATGAGTTGTGTCTAGGCTGGAAGAGCCAAAGAATATTCCATTTTCCTTTCCTTGTGGTTGAAAACCACAGTTGGTGGAGATGTGGTTGAAAACCAGTTGGTGGAGACATGTTTGAAAACCACAGTTCGTGGAGCCTAGGTGGTGCCCAGGCGTTAGCATTATTGGATGTCACTAGGATTGTTTTTGTCATGTAGCTGTTTTAAGAAATCTGGCCCAGGGCATTTGCAGCTGTGAGAAGTCACTCACACTGGCCACAAGGATGCGGCTACTGTCTGTTAAAATTCTGATGTTTCTGTGAAATTCTCAGAGTGTTTAATTGTACTCAATAGTATCATTTACAATTTTCTGTAAGAGAAAATATTACTTATTTATCCTAGTATTCCTACCCTGTCAGAATAATAAATATTGGAACCAAGACATGGTAAACGTGTGTTGTGCTGGTTTCTGTTCATTTAAATCTTATTGGTTGTCAGATCCAGTGATTCCTGCCCTGCCCTCTCTATTATAGGGGTGTCTGGCTTTCAATTTCTCTGGATGTCATCCTTTGCTCTTTGGGGCACCACTAGATGGAACAGTTGATTTCCAGTCCTGTTCCTCAGTCCCGGGTACCTTATGCTCCATTTCTCATTGACAAACCCTGAAACAAGGTACCAAATATATCCTTTAGATTCACAGTTTGGTGTTTAGAATTTTGATATAAAATCTGATTTGCTAGATAGCTTAACTATATTTTCTCTGAATGTACAAACACCTAAAATCTACACCTGTTGTTCAGCTTGAACTTTGACCCCTAACTTTCTGCCACAGAACTCCTCACTCACTCACTTGCGTTACATCTGTTATCATTTCTAAATGTGTGTCTCATTGTCGGAAATATATATCAGAAAAGAATGGGAAGGGGGACCAGAGGAAGAAAGAGAGTAACTTTAGACAGCATGGGTGTGATAATTCAAAGAAAGGTATTCCGCTGAAATTCCTGGAATTTCCAGGGCATGTGATTCTTGAGGCCTGTGAGAGCCAGGCCCCCTTGCTCTTTGTGCTTCTCTATAAGTCACAGGCTAGACATAAAAACTGGCCACTCGCCACGGGTGCCATTCTTCAGAGACACTGCCTTCTTCAAATGTCAGATTCATTCATGAATTTCGTGCCTACTTCTTTGACCTCATGTATGGTTTCTTTAAATGATCACTTGTGACACAGATGTCCTCATTTTACGCTTTTAATTGCACAGCAGGGGTCTTTCCTAATCTGTCAAGAGCCATCTGGTGTTAATACCATTCACCTCTTCTTTCAGGAGATAATCTATGTCCCTTATCTTGGTGGAGGGGAAAACATCCCTTGCATTTACCTTCTAGTTATGGGTAGAGGCAACAGCCACCAGCCATTATGAAACTCAAGACAATTTGTAAGCTGTCAAGGACAACAATGGATGAGGGAGGAAGGAAGTTGGGGGTGGGTGGTGGTTACAGCCAGAAAACTTGATGGGTATGGTAAGTGTAAATGAAGTTCTATCACAAATGCATTAAAAATAGTTTTGTTTTATGTAGCCAAGTTTATGTTTTGATACTTTAATTTTTAAAAGGATGACTACGCATTTATTAAGTCATTTCGTTTTTTTGTTTCACATTTAAAGGAGAGGGAAGGTGGGGGATCTGAAGGAATCAGCTTAGATGGCACCACCACCAATATCAAGCACCCCGTTTGACAGTGCCTTTGCACCGAGCTCTCTCCTGCTGGTGGTGGTGATGTCACACTACCAGGGTGTGGAAAGCCACCCTCTCTCCCCTCTCTTGCCTTCCTCCTGCCCCCTTGCCTTTCCCTGAGAGCTTCCTGACACCTGTTTCAGAGTCAAGAGCTTTTAAAGGGTTCTGGCCCAGGATGGGTTCTGGAATTGAATCTTTCCACCTTCTGTTAACTAAAATACTATTTTCCATTTGTATCCTAATTTCTCCCATGGGCTTTGAATAAACCCTCAACACTCCAACCCATATCAAGCTTTCTCCTCTCTTCTGTGTTCCATACCCTCTGGTTGGCTTCATGTACTGTTTCTCTCTGGAGTGAACGTGTTTCCAATTAGAATCCACCTGAAAGGAGGTCACATTTGCCTACTGAGCATCCTGTGTTCTTGTGGTGGCTCTGACTCCGGAAGCTTTCAAAGGTCTCAACAAACACAGCTTTCAGGAAGGAATGTACACTGAGGTTAAAAGGACTGTTGAGGACTAATGCTGACAGAAACATTTACTGAGTAGGACAATACGCTAAACACTTTACATGTGTTATCCCATTCAATCCTCAACAACTTCCATCCCAGTTTTACAGGTGAGGGCGTGGAGAGCTCACTAGCTTGCTCAAGGTCTCACAATGGATCTTTCCAAAGTTGAAGCCTATTATTTTTTTCAACCACAATGGCTTCAAACAAGAGTATATACATTTGTGTGTGTGTGTGTGTGTGTGTGGTAAAATATACATAAAATTTGCCATTGTAACTATTTTGAAGTATACAATTCAGTGACATTAGTACATTCACAGTGCTGTATAACCACTACTATCTAGTTCCAGAACCTTTTCATTGTCCCCAAAGGAAATCCTGAATCCATTAAGGAGTCACTTCTCATTCCCCCTCCTTCCAGCCTCTGGCAGCCACTAATCTGTCTCCTGTTTCTATAGACTTGCCTATGCTGGCTTTCATGTAAATACAAGCATACAATATGTGGCCTTTCACACAATATGGCTGGCTTCTTTCACTTAGCATAATGTTTTCAAGTGTCAGCCTGTCGTATTATGTAATAGTACCTTATTTCTCTTTATGGCTGAATAGTATTCTGTTGTATGGATACTCTACATTTTGTTTATCCCTTCATCAGTGGATGGACAGGTGTGTGTGTGTAAGAAAGAGCTAGCCTTTATCTTCAAGGACTGAATCTCTAAGGTAGGATTTCGGGCCTAACATTAAATTGGGAGAAGAGAGAGGTGGAAGCAGGAGCTTCAGGTAACAGCTTGGAAATTACTTATTCCTGGGCTAGCTCTGTGGGTATGGCAAGGCAGGAGGTATAGCGGCACCTGTTCCCCATTGGTGAAAATGGCTTCCAAACTACTTCTGCATGGTAGAGAGGTTAGTAGAGGAGGGCCTTTGATAGGCTCCTGGAATGTAAGCTCACATCTTCCATCCTACCCTTTTCTCCCCGAATTTCACAGGGTAGGGGATAAGAAGGGTGGGGGGTAAACACTAGGTGCTTTGAGAGAATATCTGGGCTCCCCAACACAGGATATTGGTACAAGCCTGATGGAGGGGAGGAACAGAGGTGGCCCCCTGAATAATTTAATCCCCTTCCTGAAGTGGTTGTCCTGGATTCTCAGTAACACACACACACACACACACACACACACACACACACACAGAGACAGAATTAATTATGCAACTATTTGGCTTCCCCAAGCTTTTTTGTAAGCTCTGTAGTGGTTCAGAAGGAAGACTTTAAAAGTAGCAAGACCTGATTCAAATAATGCCTCCACTGCTTAGGAGTTCTACAAATGTAGGTAAGTTACACAACTTCAGTTTTACCTGTAAGATGAGAAGAGTTGCAATAGTATCAAACTGGAATGGAGTTTGATACATAGTATGCCGCCTAGGAGAGGCAATCTCATGTTAGTATTAAAGGTTATTACTAAAGATTTCTATCCTCAGCATGAACTGAGATTTTATGGAAGAGTGGGCTGAGAACCAAGACTGCCAATACTAGGTTAAAAAAAGAAAATTAAACCAGTCCTGGGCAGTGGCTCATGCCTGTAATCCAAGCACTTTGGGAGGCCAAAGTGGGCAGATCACGAGGTTAGGAGATGGAGACCATCCTGGCCAACATGGTGAAACCCTGTCTCTACTTAAAAAAAAATACACAAATTAGCTGGGTGTGGTGGTGCAGACCTATAGTCCCAGCTGCTTTGGAGACTGAGGCAAGAGAATTGCTTGAACACGGCGGGTGGAGACTGCAGTGAGCTGAGATTGCACCACTGCACTGCAGCCTGGAGACAGAGTGAGATTCCGTCTCAAAAAAAAAAAAAAAATTAAACCATGTACTCAAATGGTTCAAATGTATCCCATCATCTTGCGTTCCTATTGACCCCATGTAGTTGCTGAATCTTTTGAATTAGGGATGAGGAAGGGAAGCAACCACATAGCATTTTCTCATTTGAAAAATTTTTATTTTGGCACCCACCCAAGTATCTTGTTCTCATAGAGGACAGGCTGTCCTCTATGAGGGCAATGGAGTATTAGTGAGAGGCTGGAAGCCCTGGCCTGGGGGATGAGAACAAAGGGGTATGTGACAGCGACAGGTCACAAAGGGAAGCAGAAGATAAATATGGCTGCAAAGGGGGTTTAAGCAGAGAGGGTGGTCACTTCCTGTCACTAGGACTACAGTTTGGAGACTCAGGGAGAGTCTACAAATTGTCGTTAAAAAAAAAATCAGAGGTGGCGGTGAGGGGGTTAGACTCAGAAGAAAATTTCTCAGGAGCCCACCCTGCATCTCTACATCTTGGAAGAGTCGGGAGTCCAGGTATCCTCCAGTGTCCTGCATAGCAATCATCGTGCTCCCACCCCCACACCAGCCTCTGGGAGGCTCTGAGGCAATGGCAGGGGCCTGTGGGGTGGGGTGGGATTGAGAGACCAGCTGCAGAGCCATCTTTATGTTCCAGGGGCATCACTGGTTCCTCCTCTGCCACCAAGGCCAAGGAAGACACAGAGACCTGCCTCCCCAGCGCTGCCCTCGTGCTGAGACAGCCATGATAAGTGATGCTCTGCTGCCATATTATACAGCCCAGAGTGGCTCTGGCATGAGCATGTTCAACACCGCCATGGGGAAACTGCAGCAACAACTGTACAAGGGAGAGTATGATATATTCAAATATGCACCGATATTTGAGAGCGACTTTATCCAGATCACCAAAAGGGGAGAAGTGATTGATGTGCACAACCGTGTCCGTATGGTGACCATGGGCATTGCGCGTACCAGCCCCATCCTCCCATTCCCAGACGTCATGCTGTTGGCGCGACCGGCCACTGGCTGCGAAGAGTATGCTGGACATGGCAAGGCCACCAAGAGAAAAAAACACAAGGCAGCAAAGACCTTAGAGCTCACTAGGCTCCTCCCCTTGAAGTTTGTAAGGATCTCTGTTCACGACCATGAGAAACAACAGCTGCGCCTGAAGTTTGCCACTGGCAGATCTTGCTATCTGCAACTGTGTCCCGCTCTCGACACACGGGATGACCTGTTTGCCTATTGGGAAAATCTAATTTACCTCTTGCGGCCACCCATGGAGAGTAACAGCGGTACCTGTGCCATTCCAGCTGAAGCCGTGATGTGCATGCCTGTGTTTGAGGAAGAGAGGACGAGTCCGGGAGCCGTGGATCTTCAAGGAAAGGGGGATCAGGACCAGGTCAGCATCCGGAGCCTCCACATGGTCACTGAGGTATGTGGGGCCACCTCTGCTGCTTATGATGGAGGGGAGAGACTCCAACATGACTTTCACAAACCCACTGACAATCTCAATGTATCTACCCCTAAAACATCTACAGAGCTTGCTGAGGAGCCAGCAACAGGGGTGACTAAAGAGGCAGCAGCAGTAGGGGCAGATGCAGGGGCAGCAACAGGCAGCATAGCAGGTGCCTTGAGTGTGGCAGCAGCCAAGTCTGCCCCTGGACAGGTGAGCACAGCCATCGCCGGGGCGGCCACCATAGGTGCAGGAAGAAACAAAAGCAACATGGCCCTTGCAGGAATTGCCATCATGGCTCCAAAGAGCACGGAGGTGGCTGTGGCAGGGGCAGGCAAGTCCTTAGAGTGCGTTTCCAGCGCATCCACAAGGCTTTCCCCAGAGGGCAGCGTGACTCTGGCCATCGCAGGAGTAGAACCGACCAGCAGAACTGCTGCAGAAACAGACACGGATGCAGCAGCAGGACCTCCCCTCTCCACCCAGCAGAGCAAGAGCAATCTGAGTGGACAGCATGGAATGGAGCGAACCCAGGCCAGAGCTGAAGCCCGCAGGGAGAAGAGGGAAAGAAAGGAGAGAAGGGAAAAGGACGGGGCTCTCAGAAGGAGTTCCCATCACCGCAGGACAGGCGAAAGCTGCCACAAGACAAGGGGGGACAAGATTGCCCGAAAGTCCTCCAGCAGGTCCACATCCAGCCACAGAGCCAGTAAAGATGACAAAAAGAAGAAAATCCATGACACCCCAGGGAGCGGCTCGCATAAAGGCGCTAGCCACACGCCCATCTTGAAGGAGTCCAGGACCTCTCACAAATCCGGGAGGAGCTTATCGACCACCAGTTCCGGTTCCGGCAAGAGACTCGACAGGATCAGCTCTTTCCTGAGGAACGTCAGAGCCAACCTTACTACAAAAGCAGTGGGTGCACCACATGGCAGAGATGTGGACATCATGGCTAAGACAGTGGAGAGGAGCACCATGGTAACCAGCACCAAGACAGCAGAGGGTGGCCAGGAGCTGGAGATGGTTGGTTCTATGACATCTGACATTATGGACAGGACCTTTGAAGCCCATTAAATAGGACCCCGAGCTGGAAGCTGCAAAGTGGTCCAGAGCTCATGGGAGTGTCCAGCACTCTTTTCTGCCGTTTAAATAAAGAACCATACATCTGAGAATGGCTTGTTGGCTGAATTTTTGTATCGCAGCCCAGCAGCGACCTCACAATGGATTCTGTGATGTCAACTGTGCTGCAGCCTGAGACCCCAGGAGCCAGTCAAGGTGAGCCCCACCTCACACTCAGGCTCAGCAGAGCCCAGATGAGTGCTCCAGCTTTCCTCAGCCTCTTTCTGGCTTTGGTTCCCAGGACTATAGTCCACCATCTCCCCATCCTTTTTATAAACTTACCCCACCAACTCCGGAAGATCCATAGACAAAGCAAGAACAGAACTCTTGCCCCTTGGACTATTCAGGGGAGGGAGTAAGGGAGCAGCAGCATATGTTGGCAACCAGAGCAGGGAGGAGCACTGTCTAGACTTAGCAATCCCACTCCTAAGTATACCCCTGAGAAACACACATGTTCCAGGAGACGGCCATGAGGATGTTTATAGCAAAATGATACTAGAAACTGTCTAAATTTCCATGAACAGAACTGAGAGGGTTATATGCATGAGAAATCAATGGCAGCTACACATATTAGCACAGATACATTTTGCTCGTCATGTTAAAGTTTTTAAAAAAGCAAATTGCAAAATAAGATATAATTCTAAAAAACAAGATTAAATAAATACAAATAATATGTTACATATTTGATACATGTTTGGTAAAACAAAACCAAGGGAATGGGGAACAATTTGGGACAGTGGTTTTCTCTGGGGTGGAAAGGCAAGAGACTGGATGAAGGAGGCGAACACAGGCTCTTACTGATGTTGGGAATTGTTTCAGTTCTTAAGCAAGGAGGTAGGCACAAGGTTGTTTATGATTTTGTTGGGTTTTGCATTTCAATATTGTGTTTTGTATTTTAATACCTCTGGAATCAGAATGGCCCTACAATCACCATGGCAATTCTCATTGCCCCAGACATAACTTCACCAATTCCTTCTCCTCAATCCTTTCATTTTTATATATGCACAAGAGTGATTGAAGCCTGAAAGGCTCATTTTGTTAAGATTCAGATGTGAATGACATTATTACAAAAAGCCTTGGGAAAGAATGCTACCCCGATTTTACAGAAAAGGACACTGAGGCTCAAGAGGGTAACTTGAGAGGGACAGAGAGGGACCTTTGCAGATCTACCAGCCCACTTCTTTATGCAAAGGTCTGTCTGAGACGTGGGAAGGAGGCAAAGCCAGCAAATCCCGGGAGAATTTGGCAACGCAAGAACCTGAGACTTACCAGGTTCCTACCACCATAGTCTAAAACTGTATGGAGATGAGCACCAAAATTCCTGGATTGAGGGGTGTGGGGGCAGGAGATGCCTGGTGGTGTGGGGGCAGGAGATGCCTGGTGGTGTGGGGGCAGGAGATGCCTGGTGGTGTGGGGGCAGGGGAGATGCCTGGTGGTGAGCCGCTGTGAACTGGCTTTGGAACTTCAATGAGCTCATAGTCCTTAGCTGGCCTTATCTCAAGAGTGTCCAGACCACCCTTAAGCCGTGTCTGGCTCCCAGGCTTCGCTCCTCAGATTCTGCCTCAGCTATAAACAGACCTCCCTCCTGGAATTCCAGGCCTTGCTCCCCACCAGGGACCGCTTCTGATGGGGGTTGCATCTCTTCGCAGCCCAGTCCTCCCTGAGCTGCTAATAAAACGCTTAAAAGTCAGGCTCAGAATGGCTTCTCCATACCAGATCTTCAGGAAATTTCTTCTGCTGGGATTCCAAAAGCAATTAAACCACACACGAGGGGGTAAGGAGTTAGGTCACAGCATCCTTGCTACTTGGACCTCCACAGTTAATTCCTAAAGCTACTTTTGAAAAGGTAAGGAGAGGTCTCTTCTGTCCATAGAGGGAATTGTAGGCATGGACTGGGGGCAGGAATCCATGAAATAAAGGGAGTTGAGACAGAAAGAAGGCCCAAGACCTACACACAGCCACCATTTCCTTCTGCAAAACAAGGCTCCTGACCCCAGGATCAGGAATTATTGGAGTGAGTCAAGTTATTCTTAATAAAGGGGGCAACATGCCAAAGATTAGATATGAATTGGCTCTGAGGAGAACAACCTCAGAATCATTAACCCAGAGCTCTAGAGAAGACACGGGGGGCAGCAGGGAGATGAATTAATGGTTTACTCTTGACCAGCTTTTCCGTGAACCAAGGTGGGGAAATTACAAAAAGATCACATCCCATTCCTTTAATCTTCTGATTTCCACACAGGCAAGTGTAGGTAAACACTAGAAGACAAAAATGCAATAAAAATATTTGTACAGCCCCTAACAGTTTATAACACCCTTTCATTGTATGTTCTCTTCTGATTCTCACACCTCTCCATTTCACAGATCAGCAAACTGGAGTTCAGGTCATCTAAAGGATTTGCTTAAGGTGGGAGGTGATGGGGCAGAGGAAGCAACTCCAGTGCAACAGCTTTCGGGCAGCACCGATGTGTGCTGGCCACAGGTCCCACATGGAGGTACAGGGCCAGTGGAGGACACAGGACAGGCCTGTGTAATTATTGCAATTCTGAGTGACAGATACAACGAGAGACACATGTTAAGGGAACGGGATTTGTTCAGAGGAGGAATACTGGGACCTGGGTCAGGAAAGGCTTTGCAAAGGAAGTGGCAGTTTTGAAGGATAAATAGGGCTGTGCCCGGTGATGAAAGAACGGGGAACAAGGGTAAAGGTGGAGGAGGGGTGGGGTGAGGGATGGAGAGAAGGAATTGGGCCATGGAGAAGAATGTGTGCAAAGTACAAAGGCTTGAAACATCACAGTGTGTTGGGGCGATTTCTGGGTGGGAGGGCCAGGGGACAGGAGGGACATGGCAGGAAAATCAAGCAGCTGGATCTTGGGGCCATGGGGTGCTGTGTGAACATCGGGCTTTTGGGAGCCACTGGAGGCTGATGTCTGAAGGGAGTGAGGGCTGTCTGGCTCCAGGGTGGAGACTTGATGGGCAAGGGGCTCCCTGGAGCCCGGGACCCTTCAGACAGCTGTTGCACTAATCCTGACCAGAGATGGGAGGCCCTGAACCTAGTTGGCTGTGGGGAGACCAGGAGGACAGAGTCAAGAGGTGTTGAAAAGATGAAACAGGACAATTGTCCTTTCCATGCCCCGACAGATGGGGCACACAGGGAGTAGCCCTGGCACTCTCCTAAAGGAGGCAGAACTGACAAAAGTGGAGGCATCTTCCCTCTACCTTGACTGTTCTGTAAAGGGGGCGGCCTGCAGAGAAGGTCATGGCAAGCAAGGAGGAAGATGTTAAGGTATGAGACAACAGCTTCTAGACCCAGGAGGGGCAAAACAAGGATAAGGCAGCCGGGTGGGGCTGTGGGGCTTCAGCGCCAGAGACCTCTGAGAGAAGAGGCCTCCCAAATGCTTCCTTTCTCATCTGCTGGGAGCTGGGGTCAGATGCTCCCAGTGGACCTTTCTCGGTGGGGCATGAGTCGCCCAGTAGAGCCCCTGGTGGCCATATGCTGTTACTGCAGGTCATGGCTAGAAGAAGGGGAGCCAGGACTGAGGCTCAGACAGTAGTCACTCTCCCGCTTTGTCACACCACAGTCAGCCTTGTGCTGATTCACCTGTAATCAGCCCAATCCAATCAGGCTGCTGCCTGCAGCCACCCCGAGCAGGCAGCACCAGAGCTAGGAGCTGGTAAAGATGAGTCTCATCCAGGCAGCATGGCTCTAGTCTCCCGGCGGTAGGGTGACAGAATATAGAACAGCAGCAAGACAGGTCCTCTGGGAGGCTGGGATCCCAACTCAAGGAGACAATGAGTGACTGCCAAGAGTCAGGGTGGGGTGGAGTTAGTGTCGGGGTCCCTCTGCAGCCTGGTAGTTATTTGAGAAACAATTGTTGAGCATCTACGATAGGCCAAGACAGGAAATCAGGTACCACGGAGATGCCGCCACACACAGCAGTAACACAAACCCAAGAGAGGAGTGGCTCTCAGGCAGCGTGCAGAAGGAGGCTTTGTAGAGAGGGGAGGTCTAAGTGGAGACAGCAGGCTGAGCGCTCCTGGCAGAGGCTCTGGCACAACAGGGAAAGAGAAGGGTGTGGGTGACGTGGGTCTGTTCATAGACGGCAGACAAGCGCAGCATGCTGGGTGCAATGTGTGATGTGCTGGAGGAGAGCTGGGGGTGAGGGTGAACAGTGGGAAGAAGCATGAGGGTGTGGGGAAAATGAGGCTGGAAGGAGGATGAGACCTGGAAGGGAGGTGGAACTGACTAAAGCAGAGCATCTTCCCCCTGCAGGGACTGTTGGTTTGTAAAGGGGACAGCAAGAAGAGAGGCTCACGGGAAAGCAAAGAGTGTGGCTTTCCAGGTCTCCATTCCCGAATGCTGCACAGCTCCCCTGAGTCCTGTGATTTTCACTACCCGAATGGGAGCTATAGTGCAGGGGTGAGGGGTGTGCACAGCTGGGCTCTCCAAGAACAAAAGGGCAAAGGAAGCCCAGACTCTTCCCCTTTGTCAGTTTACAGAACCTGAAATGTGTTGTGGAGCCCCATGTCTTCCCCCAACTCTCTAATTGGAGCTTTCCCACAGATGTGCCAAGGTATTGATCTCTCTCTTTCTGGGGGTGGCTGAAGGATGAGGCCAGTCAGCACTGACTGCCAGGAGCCCCATCTGGTATGCCAGTGTGCCATTCCAATGTTGTCATTTTCTGCATATGCCATGGTCTGCAAAAGGTTGGGAAGCATCTGTGTAGACACGCACACAACACAGTGTGTGTGAACTCTGAGCGCAGCAGCCAGGAGCAGTCGAGAGGCGCCTTCCTTGGAGAGCTGACCTGTTCCTCACAGCATCAGTTGATGCCAATCATGTCACCCCTGTTTCCTTTTCCCACTGATATTGGCATAGCCCAGAACCCTGTCCTAAAGCAATTTACACTGGATCAAGGAGAGATGAGAAAAATGTGGGAAAACGTAGTACATTTTTCATAAAACTTTTTATAAAGTTAAACTTACTTTTTAAAGACCTGTCTGGTCTTTAAAGACCTGCCTATGGTGGCTCACATCTGTAATCCCAGCACTTTGGGAGGCTGAGGCAGGCAGATCACCTGAGGTTAGGAGTTCAAGACTAGCCTGGCCAACATGGTGAAATCCTGTCTCTACTGAAAACACAAAAATTAGCCAGTCTGGTGGCTCATACCTGTAATCCCAGCTACTCAGGTGTCTGAGGCAGGAGAATCACTTGAATCCGGGAGGTAGAGGTTGCAGTGAACTATTGCCTGGGCAACAGAGCAAGACTCTGTCTCAAACCAAACCAAACCAAAACCAAAACAAAACAAAAAAAAAAAGAAAAAGAAAACAAAAAAACCTGTCCTTTGCTTTGAGACCATGTCCTTCCTCCTGTGTTTTAATGTTTTATTTTGAAGTATAACACATATGCAGAATAGTGCACAGGTCAGAAGCATACCACTCAATGGTATTTCCCAAAGTGAGCAACCCCATGCAACTAGCACCCAGATGAAGAACCAAACATCACTGCACATCCCAACACCCCTCTCATGTTCTCTTTCAGTCACTACCCCTAAGGGTAACACTATCCTAACTTCCAACACCGTAAGTTCATGTTGCTTCCTTTTCCCACTTTATATAAATGGAATCACATAATATGTACTTTTTGGACTATGGTTTCTTTCAACATCATGTTTATGAGATTTGTCCTTGTCTTTTTTGGCAATAGTTCATTCATTCTCTTTGCTATACAACATTCCATGGTGTGAATATGCTATAATTTATTCATTCATTCTGCTGTTGATGGGTATTTGGGTTATTTCCACTTTCTGGATACTAAAATATTGCTGCTTCTTCCTTGACTGGAGCAAAAAAAGAAAAGATTACTGCTGTGGACATTTGTACACAGATCTTTTGGTTAAAATGCTCGTAGATTTCTCTAGGGTGTATAGTTAAGAATATAATTGAACAGATGCACATTGCCAGCTTTAGCGGATACAAGCAAGCTATCTCCCAAAGGGGCTATGCCATTTTACACTGCCACCAGGAATATATGAGAGCTCTGGTTGTTTCACATCTTTGTCAAAATTACAGTGTTTTTCTCGTTCATTTTAGCTCTTCTGGTAGGATGTAGTACCTTTTCTCCCTTTTTCCTGATAAAACATACTTTAAAAAATACAATATGGCTGGGTACAGTGACTCATGTCTGTAATCCTAGCACTTTGAGAGGCTGAGGTAGGAGGATCACTTGAGCCCAGGAACTTGAGACCAGCCTGGGCAATATAGTAATGATATAGGAGTTAAGGAGAAATTATTTAGGCAGATACTGAGGGCATGGGAGTCCTCGATGAGGTTTTTCTTTTAATGAAAAAACAGCCCCCAAATCATTTTCTTCTAACCAAGAGTAGCCTGTAAAATCAAGCTGCAGACATAGACAAACAAGCTGGAAGTTTGCACAGGGGAATGCCAGCAGTTGTGACAACAGAAAAAGGCTACCTGGGACTAGGTAGGTTCAAAATGGCAGTTCCATCTTCCCTTCCCTTTGTCAAACCACAGGTACAGTAAGGAGAAGACAATATGACACCAGCCAAACAAAGACTCCCCATTTGCATAATAAGATTATGGTGGGGCGAGCAGCCTTCCCCACACACTATGTAAACCTCATACTGGTCAAACCAATCTGTGGGCCCTATGTAAATCACACACTGCCCACTCAAGCAGACACAGAGCCAAGCAATTGGGAGCCCATCCGGTGTTTCTCTCCAAGCTCTGCAGTTTTTCTATGGCATCTTATCAGGGCTGCTGTGTGTCATCATAGCCTCTACTGATGCTTCCTCTCTGCCAGCCACTCTTCTAAGAACTCAGGTGTAGTCCACTCCAGGCTGGGTTTTCCCCTTTGGCAGCCCCTCTCTTTTGTAAGGGAGAGAGCTGTTCTCCTTTCTCGTTCTTTTGCATATTAAACCTCTGCCCCTAAACCTACTCCTCGTGTGTCCATGTCCTTAATCTTCTTGGCTCGAGATGATGAACCCAGGTATTTATCCCAGACAACAGCACTGCTTCGGTGAGACCTCATGTCTACTAAAAAAATTTTAAAAATGCGTTGGGCATGGAAGTGCATACCTGTATTCCTGGCTACTTGGGAGGCTGAGGGGGGAGGATGTTTTGAGCCTGGGAACGGGAGGTTGCCAAGATGAACCAAGATTGTGCCACTATACTGCAATCTGGGTGGCAGAGTGAGACTCTGTATCAACACAAACAAAACCAAAAACAATAGAAGATAGTAGTTTTATACTAAAGTCCTTAATGGGCAAATTAAAAGTTGGCTTTCAGATTGCTTTTGAAATTTCATACCTCTTAAAATCTTGAAGTCTTATTTTTAAATTTTAAAGGATTTTTCATTGCTGTTTGAGACAAGAGTTTAAAAAAAAATTTTCTACCATCCTGTTCCAGTACGTTTTTGTTTTTTTGTTTTGTTTTGTTTTTGTTTTTTTTGAGACAGAGTTTCACTCTTGTTACCCAGGCTGGAGTGCAATGGCATGATCTCTGCTCACCGCAACCTCCGCCTCCTGGGTTCAGGCAATTCTCTTGCCTCAGCCTCTTGAGTAGCTGGGATTACAGGCACGGGCCACCATGCCCAGGTAATTTTTTGTATTTTTAGTAGAGACAGGGTTTCATCATGTTGGCCAGGATGGTCTCGATCTCTTGACCTTGTAAAAAAAAAAAAAAAAACTAGGCACAAACACAGAAGGAATTTGGGTAGGGCTCAGCTAGGTGATTCTTCTGCTCCCTGTGGTATAAAGTGAAATGATCAGTAATACTTAGCTGGAGCATGGGCTGGTCTGGAGGGTCCAAGATAGCTTCATTTATTTATTTGATAAACCTTGAGGGAAATGACTAGAAGGCAGGGTTCAGCTAGGATTGTCAACAACAACGCCTATGTGTGGCTTCTCCAGCATGACAGCCTCAGGTTTCCCGCAGAACAAATGTCTCAAAGTAATAAAGGGAAGCTGCTTCTGACCAAGTCTCAGAAGTCACTTGGAATAACTTCTACCACATTTTATTGTTCATGCAAATCTTCAGGCCAGCTCAGATTTAAAGGAAAAGGAACTAGACTGCATTTATCTTGGTAGAGAAATGTCAATATCACATTGTGTAAGAGCATGTGGGATGGCAATACTATTGTGACTCTCTTCGAAAAATACCATTTGCCACACCCTAACTATCTACCCTGTCCCTAAGCAAGTACACTTGGCCAGGATGTATCTGAATAGTGCTGAGAAATTGCAGCGGACATCTCTAGCTTTGGTACTTTCCTTATCTCCCTCTTTCACACTCTGCCCTCTTCTACCTTTTCACTTTATTTTCTTACTTTCCTTTCTTTCTCCCACCCTTTTTGTTAACTAAACTCACAAGGATATTTCTTAGTCCGTTCCTCCCCATCTCTCCTATACATCTGTAAATCTTTTATCCCTGGGTGACGTGGAGATTATTAGGACACTTAGACTATAGCATGTCAGGCTTGGAAGGGTCTTGACTAATCCCAGATGTACTTTTACATATGAGGAAGTTGAGGCCTAGAGAAGGGACTTTCCCAAGGTCCTACTTCAAGTAAGTAGCAGAGTGCTGGCTAGCACGACATAAATCATGGCCTATAGTGGGTCTCAAAGAATGTCAACAGCTTCCTTTCTGTTTCGGATGCCTGGAACTAAAGCCACTTGTTTCCGTTTCACATTAATTGCTCATAATTCCAATGTCTTTAGGCCTCTTGGTGAAGGAATGAAACCAATGCTAACAGGCCCCCCTGTTCCCAGAGAGGCCTGTCCCAGCCTTGGCTCTGGTCCCAGTCTTCAGAGATGGATGAGTGGGTTGTCAGTGGAGCAAGCTGAGATCACTGCAACAGCCCTGCACCCAGACCCTGACACCCCAACACAGCGGCTGCTCCTTTCTGATGCTGAAGTCCAGGGATTCTCTGAACTCTAACATCAACTGGCAGCCTCTAGACCACTTTTGAAATCTTCTGGGCATCTAGGGATGGTGAATTTAGCTTATAATGACTGCAGTCAGGCTGAGGGTCAATCTGAGGCGATACAGGCTAAGAAAACACAACTCTCTGGCCAGGCCCAAGCAACAGCAACTCTGTCGTGTTCAAGCCTGTTTCCTCTGATAACAGCTCCAAACAGGCGGAAGCTCAGGGTGGGGGTTAGGGGAGCCCAAGCGGGGCCAGCAGCCATCCCATAGCAATAGCAGCTAGATCTTGAGAGGAAGAGCAAGGCTGGGGTAAACACAGGGGGTTGGCACCGTGTTCTGGAATCTGAATAGTGATGTGAAGAATGGCCTTCTAAGGAGCCTCCCAGAACTTTTTTTTTTTTTAATCCACCAGTGCATCGCTTTTAGCTTCAAGACAGCAGCTCTGCAAATCAGTGATAAGCTGAGAGTGCCACCTGCGTGTGCTGTCAGGGACGTCACCATGGGGCCACAATGAAAGTCTCAAGGCTTCTGTGTGCCTGGGGCAGGGGGAGAAATAGTCTCCATGGACAACTCTGTTGATAAGAAGGGACTGAAATAATTATTTTAATTGGTATAGGCTGCAACCTCCTTTACAGAAGTGGCTGTGTTTCTGGGTATCCAGGTCTACCACAGTCTGGCACATATTAGGAGCTCCACAAATATTTGTTATAAAATCCTTCTGCTCCTGCACCCAGGCATGATGGCCTCCTTCCAGCAGATCTCCGCTAGCTCTGACAGGAAGCTTAGGGCAGGGAGAAACCCTGCTAAGGATTTTTGGTTTCTCCTGCCCACTGATCAAGACTAAGAAACCCTCCCCAGGAGCCCTTGAAGTGGAGTGGTAGAAACGAGTCATGGAGGGTCCCATGCCTTTCTTTGTGCCAGGGTCCCTCCTTCCAGCCCATGGATTCTTTCTCTCCAAAAAAAGAAAGGGGCAATTTCTTTCCCTTATACTCCCCTAAAAAGGAAAGGAAATCTGCAAACAGGAAGAAACATCGCTAGGCCAGAGGAAACATCACCAACTAACAGTGTCACTTCCCAACCTGTGGTTGGCCAGAGCCTGAACCTGGCCCTCATCCACACAGCCCGCTGCCGTGGCTGCAGCAACTCAAGTTGAAATTGTAAGAGCAGCTGCCACATCGGGCACAGAGCCAAGCAATTGGGAGCCCATCCGGTGTTTCTCTCCAAGCTCTGCAATCTTTCTATTGCATCTTATCAGGGGCTGCTGTGTGTCATCATAGCCTCTACTGAGTTCTTCCTCTCTGCCAGCCACTCTTCTAAGAACTCTACAGTGATTATTGTGCTTAGTTCTTTCTCCACAACTCTATGAAGTAGGCATTATTATTCTCATTTTACAGGTGAGGAAATTGAGGCACAGAGGAGTTACCAGAACTTACCCAAGTCCCCTAGAGGTGGGATTAAATCCCAAGGGGCTGACTCTGGAGCCCACACTCCTGGCCCCACCATGGGCAGACTCTGCAAAGTGCATGGCCTTAGAGGCTTCCAACCTATACTGTACTGAGTGGCTGGTCTCCAGTCAGCAGTTAATAAGCTCCATGCATGAGAGCACTGGGTAGCATACCAGATGCCACTGTCTCCCCTGGCTGGGGGTCACTTCATTTCTGCCATAGGCATTGCCTTTCCCTCAGGCACAGCAGTGTGTTGGCCACCGGGAGAATGAACTGTGTGTATGGGTGGTGGAGCAGCTTGTTACTTCTAGAAAAACAACTTCAGTCCCATCTCACTGTCATCTGCTCCACCTGGAGTCACTTTCAAATCTGTGATCTGTACCTGTGGGCTCTTTGTGACACCACAGACAGTCCCAGGACAGACTCCAGCAAGAAACCCTAGTCTAACATAACCTGCCTGGCAAAAGAAAATAGAAAGGTTTTTTTCCCCACCCCCTGGGGAAACTGCCTGACCATACACTCTCTGCTTTTAAACAGAAACTTCCTAGATCACACGTCCCCCTTCCATTCTCAACTAGCCATGCAATGCTTGCCTCTGCTTCACCCCACTCTTGCCTGCTTTACCTCTTCTATCTGGCTCTCCCGTTCCTACTCTACAGGTCCACTTCCCACAGGCTGTCTCAATCCCGAGTCAGATTCTTGGTCCTCCTCCTTCTGCATCTACTCCCACCCCTGTACCCAGTTCACTCCCTTTCTCCACACACCATCTTTATTCCAATTCCTTGCTGTTTCTTGGCTTCCTTGCCTTCTTGCCTTTACCCGAATCTGAGGCTCCCTCCTCACCCAACACCTACCCCATCAAACGCAACTCCCTCACCTACCACATAACTGTAATCCTCTCTCCTAGGCTCCAACACACAGAGGATGAAACCTCAGGATGCAGACAACAGAGGAACCCCTGGCAGGCTTCTCAGCGAGCCCAGGGTGAAAATCTACTGGCCAAGGGGATGAGGAGACCTGTTGCCTACAACTCAGTGCTGTGCTCTCTGAGGCTGACGTTGTCTTCCTCTGCCATTCCCAGGGGCACAAAAGCTTAAGCCTTTTTGCATTCATTCCCTGGCTTGCTTTGACTGGGAGTCCAGGACTTGGTAGCATGCTAATTTATGCAAACCAAATGCAAATGAATATAGAAAACTATGTGACCCTGGATTTACTGGAAATCAGAGGCTCCCCTTACGGGAAGACTCAGGGAAATTTTGGAATCTACTTCCCAAGAGAAATATTAAAATAGAATGGCTTTCAGTTGGGGGTCAGGGAGGGATGTGGCTGGAAGTCATTCAGAGGAAAGAGTGTGGTCTGGGTTCCGCATGCATCCTCTAAGCCACCCAACAGAAGGCAGAGGAAGAAAAAGCGTCTGGCTACCAAACCTGTGCCTCCTTTCTCCTGTCTTGACTCTGAGCTCTGGTTCAGCTCCACGCCCTGTCAAAACCACCGGACAGTGTGCACGCCTGAGAACACAGCCCCTGGGCTGTACTTCCTCTTTGGAAACAGACATTTTATTTACATCTTACTTCCCATGACAGCACTTTCCTATTCTCCTCTCCCCTTACATCTCCCTACACTGACCTTCTTGTACTTGACTCTCATTGGGTATGGCCGGTCAAGTGCCCAGAATGTTCTGGGACATTGTTCTGGAACCTGGTCAGGGGCTAGGCATTCTGGAGGTTCCTATAAAGCAAGCCTCAAAGGATTGCTAAGGGGCAGGTCAACTCAGCCACAAAGGCTTAGGTGCCTCATTTCCTGAAGAAGGGAGAAAAGGACCACTCCAAGAAAGGACAGGAGGGATGAAGGTGGCCCCAGAAGCCTCAGCCCATTCTTCTGACTCTAAACAGAAATGTGAACAACCCCAAAAGCTAGAAGCTGACCCCTTCTGTCCCAGAGCAGTGCCTCATGCCTGTAATCTTAGCACTTGGCAGACGGCTTGAGCACAGGAGTTTGAGACCAGCTGGGGCAACATGGCAAAACCTGGTCTCTACAAAAACACAAACAAATTAGCTGGGCATGGTGGCACCTATAGTCTCAGCTACTCAGGAGGCTGAGGCAAGAGGATCACTTGAGCCTGGGAGCAGAGGTTGCAGTGAGCCGAGATAGCACCTCTGCATTCCAGCCTGGGCAACAGAGCCAAACCCTGAAGAAAAGAAAGAAAGGAGGAGGGAGGGAGGGAGGAAAAGAAAAGAAAAGAAAAAGAAATTGACCTTTTCTTAAAGATCTCAAGAGAAGGAAAGATACTTCCAAAGTCTTTGTAATTGTCCCGTAGTTTCATCAGAATTTTTTACTTTTTTTTTAAAACAGAGTTTCACTCTGTCACCAGGCTGGAGTATAGTGGCACGATCTCAGCTCACTGCAACCTCCGACTCTCAGGTGCAACTGATTCTCTTGCCTCAGACTTGGGAGTAGCTGGGATTACAGGCACACACCACCACGCTCAGCTAATTTTAGTGTTTTTAGTAGAGATGGGGTTTTACCATATGGCCAGGCTGGTCTTGAACTGCTGATCTCAAGTGATCCTCAACCTCAGCCTCCCAAAGTGCTGGGATTACAGGCATAAGCCACTGTGCCTAGCCCAGTGTTTCTTGCTCTTCAGAATCACCAAGGGGACAGTTAAAAATACAGATTCCTGGCCCTGGCCCCAGCCTCCTCAGTCACTCTCCTGGGGGCAGGGCTCAGCAATGTGTGTTTTCAAACACCCCAGGTGCAAGTGAAGATGAGCCAAGTTTAGGAAATATTACACTGTGCTTTGCTGTGGGAAACTGGAAGAGGGTAAGTTGAAGTGGGGATGGTGAGGGAATGCAGGGAGGAGGGAACAGAAAGGGACCATCTACAGTGCCGCTCAGGGCTGGCCCTGCTGAGACAGACACTGGCACCTGTCCCAGGAGTTGAGCTCCTGACTGGAACCTGGAGGAAGAACCTCAAGTCAAGAAATGGACTTTCCAATCGGATGTCCCCCACATCTCTTCTTTGGAAAGGGGATATCATGAATGTAGAATTCAGCTGCAAAAAGTCATCTCCAGACCCATTTTTAAATTCCCCATAAACAAAGAAAGAAAAGGCTGTCAACATTCAAAATGTGCTAGTCCTTTTCCTGCTTCAGTAAAACAGCCCTGATTTAGTGCTCACTGCTTCCAAGCCTGTGACCGCTAAGAGGCAGCTGGGATGAAGCTGGCTGCCATGCGGTCTTGGAAGCCAATTCGTAAATAATGGAGCCAAAATGGGGATAAGGGTACTGTTTAGGCTTGAGGAACTGGATGGCTACCTTAAAAAACTTTAGCATATTCTTGTATATATATAGGCATTATAAGAGCTCGACTTGGGAATGGTAATAACTGCTGCTGTTTATCGAGAGCTTAACTTTGTACGGATTCACAATCCCTTACCCACAGGTTGACCATCTGATGTATCATGCAAACCAGGCAATTTTGAAAGTGAAAAGGAGGGATGGGGGAGTTATCAATAATCTCACCAGGATTACAGTTGTAAAACTGGGATGTATGATCACCTGATTTACCCAAAACCCTGGGGGGCAAATGTGCTTCAAATTTATATTTTTTTTAGATTTTATAAAGATAATACTGTGTACACCCATATATGTGAATGCGTATATATACTATATGTATGTAGAGGGATCCAGGGCAGTACCTCATAATCAAACACACTATATTTCTGCAGCAAATGTATGAATAGTCACACCAAATGGAACAGACACATCAGGTCAGATTCTGCTGACTTACGATTTATGAAAAATACTTTTTCATAAAAGTTTTCAGAGAAACTTGGAAAATGCTTTTTTAAATTGTGGAAAGGGCTTAGAGACCTGTACCAAGAGCTCTACTAAATGTCTTTAATAGCGTGGCAGGGACACTAGCTGTCCCACTGTAAATTTTTTCTCCTTCTCCCTTGGTAATAGAATCTCCAAGTTGTGTTTGGATCCATGGATGTCAGAAGGAAAAACAATGTTTCCCAGCCTTCCTTGCAGCTAGGTGGGGTCACGTGACTAAGATCTGCCAATGAGATCTGTAAGTGGAAAGATGTGATCAGGGCTGACAGTTACCCTACATGCCCAGGTAGAAATGTACCTGTTGTTTATAGTTGGCATTGGTTCTGATTAACTGAAACTCGTGCCTTACTGGTCATTAAATATTTTCAAAATTAATCCTGGTGTAAAACTTTTAGGAAGTCTCCTTAAAGGGACGGGCATGTCCTTCTGCCATCCCTCACTCTTCCTTCCTGCTGGCTAGAATGTGGACCCTGATCACTCATTCCACTTTGGCTCATGAGGATGAAGGCCACAACCTGGAGAGGATGAAACTGAAAGCTGGAAGGGTCCTGGGTCTCAGTAACTCCTTTTGACTTTTACATGAGAAAAGAAAACCTTTTTGTGTTAAGTCGCTGGTCATTTGTGTTTTCAGTGTCTCTCAAAGGAACAGTATTCTAGGATTTGCTCTGACCCTGCTGCTTAACAAACAACCCTGAAATCTCAGATGGCAATTGTATTTATTTCTCATTTAATAGCCTGCAGTTCGGATGTGGTGGAGCTCTAGCGGACACTCAGAACAAGCTCTCCTCCTCACCAGTGATGCTCTGGAGACAAAGCCAAAACACACGAACCGTTTAAAACCCCTGCTAGTGCTGCTCTCATATTCCATTGGCCAAAACAAGTCACAGGGCAGCCTGACATCAAGGGGAGAGAAAATATGGGAAGAGAGGATAAACACCTGCTGTTCATACACAGAACTGATACATGTGCAACCCAGGCCTACAGCTGCACAGGCACCAGGGGCTTCTGAGTATCCTGGGCTCCTTCCAGCCCTCCCAGCATCACTGGGATGGGGTCGGGGGACTGCTGCTCCCTCCCTGATCATGGCCTGAAATTTCAAGTATTTGCCTCCTGCCCCAACCCTGAGGATACTACCAAGTAGGTGGCAACAGGAAAGTCTTCCTTTGACTGCCCCTCTCTGCAGTCACCCCAGACCACACACCAGGCTGTACAGGTGTCTCTGGCAGTCTTTCCCAAAGGCGTGAGGGGAAATGTTCAAGCTGGAAGCTCTGCTGGCTTCCATTTGTGTGTCTCCCAAGGCTCCCCTTCTTCCAAACTTCCTTTGAGAATTTCTACCCAGTGGCTGTGTGCAGGTCCCACCCACACATCCAGGAGCACCTGGTACTTCTGGAAGTTCGCTCAGAAGAGGAAGGAAGTGCATTTCCTACAGTTCCCCAATAAACCTCTCCCGGGGCCTCGTTGTCCAATCGCCAGGACCCACCCCCAATTCATAAACAATAAGGTTTAGGGAGAGGATTTGGCAAATCAGCCTCAGCCACATCCCAATGTCTGAAAGAAAACACCAAGAGAAGTTCAGGGCAGGGTGGACACCGTGGATATTGCCAGTAGCTAAGTGGGTCTTAGGGAATAACAGACCTGGAAGACTTTACCACTGACTATGTGACCTCTGGTACACCAATCCCATTTCTGAGCCTTTGTTTTACTGTAGTTTTATTTGTTGAAAAGAAGGGGGTTGCCCTTGATGGCATTTAAGCTTTCTTCTAGTCCTAACAGCCTGTGATCTAAGGAGGAAGGGGTGAGAAGGAAAAGACTAGTACATAGGTGCCTAGAGGGACACAGTATGGTGGGGGCCCAGTCACCTGGGGGTAGCATGAGGCAAAGTTCAAGTTCTTTAGCCCTTATCAGGTTATAGTCCTTATCGCCAAGCTTAGCCTTACCTCTCAGCTGCATTCAGGGCCATGGTCTAAGGCCACAAAAATTGTGTACAACAGGGGCTACCTATCGTGATGACTACAGTAAGTATAACACCCCCCAGACGTAGAGCAGTTCTGGCCTTGTCACTCACCACTATCTGCCTCAAACCTCAGTTCCAGCAACTCCAAACTACCTTCAGTTCCCAGCACACATGATGGTGACTTTCTGGCCTCCAGACTACAAGTTCCCTCCCCCTGCTATACCACTGTCCCTTGATCTCCCTTCCCCCACCCCCACCTTCCCCTGGCTATTGCCTACTCATCCTTCAACGTTCAGCTGAGCCTCCTCCCCACCCAGGTTTGGAGCCCCTCTGCATCACTTTCATAATGCCCTATCACTGCACTCACTACACTGTATCGTCCCTATCTGCTGTGAACCTCTAACTACTGTCCTACAAGACTCCAAGCTTCCTTGAGGGCTGAGGAAAGAAACCATGTCTTATCTATCTTCTTTTATACCCAATGTCTTTCACAAAACAAGACAAATGATAAATGAGCAATGATGCATGAACAAAGAAACAAACTGGGAAGGAAAACTGAAAGCAATGTCACATGTAGATGTGACACCTTTCTTTCTGCCCCACATCCCAACTGCCACACAGACTACATCTGTAGCTCAGTGAAATCATGTCAATAAACACCATGGGCCCAGGGAAGAAGCCCCGTGTTTGACCGGTAGGCAAGAAAAGCCTTCCTTAGTGATGGTGATGAAGAGAGTAAGGCTGGGGTGCAACATCGACTGGAGGTAAGATAGGAAAGAAGTCTCAAGGAGAGCAGGCTTTGAGGGACCAGTGAGGAGGCTGGGTTTGGTGGGCAAATGGAGACCAAGTTGTCACACACCTGCAGCTCCACCAAGACAGGAAAGAGCCTGTGACCTGGCCAGGGAGGGGGAAAGAGGATTTAAGTTGGAAATCGGAGTGTGAGGTGTGTGAGAGCAGTGGGAGGGTTCTAGCTGAAGGGCACTGAGACATAGGGGGACTCAGATGGCAGAAGGAGGTGGCATCCCTCCGCTCCCTTCTCCCACTTTCCCTGACTGTGCCCACCAGGTGTCCAGAGCTGCCTCAAGCCCGGTGGTCTAAGCAGGAGACTTGGTGATACTCCTTCAGGGACTGGCTTCAGGAAGTTAAGTGGGCCTGATAATCTGGAGGAAATGTCTGTTTGTTTTAGAGAGGATGATTAAAAGTGCCTAGTCACTGGATTTGAATACTCAAGAATGAGTTTGAGAAGAGACTGTTTCTTTTTAGATGATGCAAGAACCACCATTGCTGGGTTTCTTTGCACCAAGGGGAAGAACTTAAATCTCTGAAATGTCTGAATTGTAGTGGTTGTTGGACAGGACGTTTGACATGTCCTAAGATGATGGCCGGGGTGGGAGCCTGGGCTGTCAAGGAGTGTAAGACTGAACCTTACCCTGAGACCTCCATCAAAGAGCACCAATTAAAATCCAGTCATTTACCTCAATAGACCTTGTGACTCTGCTCTCTCCAAAGACAGGAGCAGCCAGGTCAGGACTTTCAAGGCTCACTGGCCTGGCATCGGACTCGGGTCTCACTTCGCTTCCCATCGCCGTCTGTTGGCGGAGAGGCAGCACTGCGCACCCGCACGTGTTTGTGCTGTGTGCGCATGTGCGGGGGTGCCGCTTTGCGCATGCGCATTGCTGACTGGGCGAGGTCTTGCTGCATACTTAGGCGAAGCTCGCCTCCACCTGGGTCACAGGCACGGCGAAACTGTGCAAACACAGGTTTGATTCATTTTAAATGGAGGTGGTGTGGACAAATCGAAGTTTTGTATCAATACAGTAGAAGCTGCGTAATTCACCTGCTTCTCTCTGCCTTCATCCAAATCATCCCCAAATCATCACTGAGAAGCCTCTGCTCCCATCAGTGTCGTCCGTGCGGGCCCCCATCAGAGAAGTGTGTGGGAGAAGCAGGTGCAGGTCATCGCCCTCCCTAGTCCAGCTGCCTCAGAAGCTGTTCCTGGGGTCAGCGGCGTGAGGGACCCACCCACTGCACCACTGAGTGTCGTGGGCATCACAGAGTTCACACTCCCTCCCCAGATGGACCTCTTTAAGCAGGGGTGTGGACAATGCCTGGATCAGGCCACAGCCCGTGCCCCAAGCGAGGGGACTGTATTCTGAATTACCTGCTCTACTTCTGCCCAGGCCAGGTGCTGTGGCTCCAAGCACGGGGCATGGCCACGGTGAACTTTCCTGAAGTAGTACTCATCCAGCTGATGCATGCGCTGGCATTTATTATGGTTGGGCCAGTGTTGGGAGTGGAGAGATCTATAAAATGGTGGTGCGCATAGGATGGAACCCATACTCTAAGAATACAAAGAAGTCCATGGAAATTATTTATTCTTAATGTATGTTCAACAAATCTAAACTCGTGTAGTTGTATATGCACAATGTAATTTAACGCTAAAGAATGCTTGTAGCTTGAGGGAAAGGCATAGGTTTTGTTTAACTGTCTTCATACTTTAGATTTTTTCCCTCCTACTGACTGTAATTTTTGAGTCTTTTTGTTGATATTGGCCGAAAGTTGAAATCTTTGGATACTTAGGAAATTAAAATTACAGATTGCATTGGGCCCCTTCAAATAGTATATTGCATTACTGTTCACTTTAGCAATAAATTTGGTGGTTGATTTGGTGGAGGGATGGAAGTATGTAGAAGGTAATCTTAAAAATAATTCACTATGAATCATTTTTCCCTAATCTGCACAAATGAATTTGAAGTGACCTTAATAAATATATTTTGAAAATATATAGAAAGACGTCTAAAGTGGTTGCTGGAGAAGAGGGAAGCATGGATAAATTTAGTTGGATTGTGCTTTACTTTTTGGTGTGTGAATTTATGGCAAACAATGCAACTTGTGGCTTTTTCATTTCTTTATAGAGATATGTAGAAAATACTATTTTTAATGTTAGAAATCCTATACTTGAAAGAAACCTCAATTATAAGCGGCTTTATGAAGCAAAGTTAAAAACAAACATGGAAAATGTGAAAACATTTGTGCTTGTTTTGTCTGACTAGCTTGCTGTTAATTATGTTCTCGTCAAGCGTGTGAATGTCTAATACTTATCGTTACCTTACATTTTGTTAAATAGCCATTGCTTTTATGATGGGTGGTATGGTGTGTACAGGTTAGTTAACTGTATCTATATTTTACAAAGTTTTATATTAATTATCTATTATAAGAAGTTACAGTAATACTATTTTGATTAGTCTGAATGTTTTCAGGCCTTGAAATAAATTTTGACTGAGTAATTTTTTTCGGAGCAGGAGTGGAAGTTTATTTTAAAAGCTTTAGGACAGTAGGAAAAAAAGGAAAGGAAAGAAGGAAAGTGCAACTTGGAAGAGGACCAAGCAGGCGCCTCGAGAAACCAAGTGCACAGCTTGACGTCTTGACTTGGGGTTTTATACGCTGGCATACTTCCAGGATCTGACTGGGAAGCTGCTGATCAGTTTCAGGTGTTTTCTATTTATTAGGAGCCTACCTTTCCCTGGCACCAGCTTTGACCAATTATTACTTTAAAGAAACTGTTAACAACTGCCTGACCATCACCTGATGGTTGCTCAACACTTCTGGTGCACGTGTGGTGGGGAGCCCTCTCCTGCCCCGCTCATACTCGACTAGCTACATACTGTAATATTTCCCCTGCCTCAAGAGTCCAAGACCCCAAAGCTTTGGGGGAAAGTGGATGAAGATCAGTCTTCTGTAACTGCTTCCTGCTGACAGAGGGGCGGTGGTAGTTCTGTGGGTCTTGGCCTTTCACTGTCTAGGTTGAGTCGGCTCCATGAGTTGCTGAAAGTGGTATCAAGCCAGGTCCCAGGAAGACAGGAGCAGGATTTGGTTTCTGTCGTATCCCACAATGGGCAGTCTAGAGGCCCCTGTAGAGGGGTGATTTTTGAATATCGAGAGGATGATATCCTTCATTGAGGATCATCTGGAGCTTAATGGCCTTACTTTGAGGTGAAAAGGTATTACTTATCTTTCCAACTTAAAAAGGAACCTCAGACCTTCCACGGACTTGCAAATGTATTAGGGCACTGCTTGGAGCCTTTCCACAGCTTCACTCAGGTGTGATGTATCCAGCTGGCAATCTTTGAGACTAATTTTTTTAAATGTTCCTTCTAAGTCTTTTTTTTTTTAACAACAACTCTATTCTAATAACATCTTAAAATTGTGAACAAGCAACCACACTACAAACTTGGTGGACATAGATCCTCATGTTATCATCAAAATAAGCTTACCCTGCTGTTAATAAGACTTGTAAAATTATATGAAGGATATAGTCATTACTTGCTTCCTGGTAATTAATCATGGTGGCCATAAATAAGTCCAACCATTGCTTCCCCAAGTACTGCATTTACCAGGCCACAGGCTCAATAAGGGCTTTGCAAATTCCTGGATATTAGCTGGGCCATCTGGCTTTGTTTTGGCCGAGTAGTAGCCAACTCCTCTTTCTTATTGGAGGGGAATCTCCTATTATATAAGGTCTTGGTAGGTGGCCGCTTTGGAAACTAAAAAGGCCAAGTCTTCTTTCTCTCTGTACTCAGCTATCCAGGTCATAGGCCTGAATCCCAGCCTGAGCCAATACTATATTGCTGCCAAGACTTCAATCTTGAATGAGTGACACATAGCCCAGAGGCACTAGAATTCTTCTGCTGTGATGAGGAATCCACACCAGGCCACTCCAGCTAGAAGGCATCTATTGTGCTTCCTGCTTTTTTCCGGCCTGTTTCCTCCAGACTCACACCACACCTTTCTTTCAATAAATATCCTTCCTGGTTACAACAACCAGACTAATCTTGGTTTCTCGCTCCTGAAAGCACTCCCCCGATTGTAGTAGGCACTGTTGGTCACCCAACTGCTGCTCCCCTTCCCTTTCTTGCTAACAGAACCCCAAGTTTTTATTCTTCATATCTCTGTTATTTGCAGCCAAAGTATTCTGATAGACTGAGTCTCTGAATTTCACTATCTTCCAAAATAATCATCTGTTGTTGGATCTGGAAGAGATCTAGGAGATCTTTGAGCCTCTTTATACTAGAAGAATCTAAGGAGGATAGGGAGGCAAAAGCAGAGGGAGAACCCAGGCCTCCTGAGCCTTATCCTGTGAGTCTTACCCTATGGTGGTCTCTCCAGCACCCTGAGGAGGTGCCCAGGGCATTCCACAGGGAGCCATAGGGCTAGAGCCTGGATCCTGGCATCTGAGAATTTGGGCAAAGGGGCAAATAAAAACAAGAAGGGGCAGAGTGGGCCTCTGCTGGGCTTGGGCAGAGCTGTGGGCTGGACACCTAAAATGCCAGAGCTGTGTTCCCAGCTCTTTCTGTTGGGGTTCCCATTGTATCCATGAGTGTGTGTGTGTGTGTGTGTGTGTGTGTGTGTGTGTCCATCCGTGCATCTGGGCGCACACACACACCTTTGCCCTGGGTTCCACTTTTTGGCCTCCCTGAGTCTCTAGGATCTCCTGCTTCCCCACTGGCCTGGCAGCAAGGTCTTCTTCCTCTCATGGATGGATACTTTTTGTGGTTTCTGATTGGTTTCATGCCCTTTCCTTTTTTTCTTGATTTCATTTTTAGGGCTTTATTTCCAAAGTGTACATGTAAGGAAGTAAAGCTGTTTCCATTTACAGTTTACAAACTAGAACCCGTGGGGTTTGCCCTGGAATCCCAGTCTGGGTAACCAGCAGTGTCCGGGCTGGCACAGAGGAAACCAGTCTGTTCCTGTATGCCAGCAGGTGAGAAGAACAGGGCTGAAACAGCTCTTCAGTGTCAGCTTTCATCACTGTGAAGTCCCCGCAGTATACATTCCACCACTGTGTAAATCTACATTTAGAGAGGGTGAAATGGGAACTGCTTTGACGACAGTAATTGTGCGTATATCCAAAACCAGCCATAATGGGAAAAAAAATACAAGTGCATCAAAGCCACAGTGTTATTTCTGAATATCATTTGGATAGAATGCATAAGAACGTATAAACACGTGCACACGCACACACACAGGCAAAAACTGAAAACCATGTTGCCCAGCCCAGAGTATTTGCATTTAATATGCAGGTTCAGAGAACACATATTGTGTACCTGCTAGATGCTCACATTCTATGAATTAGCAGTTGTTCCCCAAAACCCAATATGATTCAAGAATTCTCATTTTCAGGAGAAATGTTAATTTTGGTAAACCAAGGATTTTTATGATAAAGATGTATACCTACTTTCAACTGAACTGTCCCTTAGGTATATTTGCATATATGTGTATGTAGAAATACATTTCCCTTATAACAAGACATAGTATTTTTATTTTTTTAATGCAGTATTTTTTTTAAAGAAAAATTGCAGAGTTTACTACACTATAAACCCTTCACTTTTTTCATGCCACTGCACAATGTTTCCTACAGCTCCGCCTGCACCAGAGAGACCACAGAAAGGGTTGGAATGAACTTCCAGGCTTCACAAAGCTTCAAAAGAGTGAACCAGACCCAGGGGGAACATTGGTCCTGGACGCAGCTGACTGGCAGAGGTGCCGGTGTGCTGTTTCTTCAGAGGTTTCAGGAAGGCCCCCCAGCCCAAAATCACCCTTCCTTTGCCTGAAAAGTCGGTGCCTGAGACGCCACCATTAGAGATACGATGCAAACCTTCCCAAGAGACAAAACTCCTCATATACACCTGAAAGTGAGTTTTTATGATCCTTTCAAAAGGGTCAATGTTGAGAAGAATCCGAGTGGAGAAAGGACAAGGTAGGTTGAGGGCAGCACCAAAAGATTCTCTTTTTCACCCAGATAGCTGCTGCAAGTCTGCCCTGCTGATGATACACATACTGGAGAGCAAGAGGGTGGTGGAGACAGTTATGTAAACTTCCAGGGAGAAAAGCTGGGCAAGGGGAGGGCATGGAGGTGGGTGGTCAGGTGTATTGGGGCATATTGTGGAGAGAAGTGTAAGAAGTATATAGTTACTTTGCCAGTGGACACTAGGGAGCCATTGAAGGTTCTTGAGGAGGAGACTAACATAATCCAAAAGCCAAATCTGATGTCTCTGTGGAGAGGACTGAATGGAGAGACTGGCATCAGGGAGTCCAGGGAAGGCATAATGAAGGGCTGAACATGGCCATACAGGAATGGTAGAAAGGTCACAAGAAAGGCACAAAGTAGAATCCAGGTGACCTTGTCCCAAAAGACTTATAGGAAGAATGCTGATTCCTTTAAAGGGAGCTAGAAAGGGAGGCCAGGGAGCTGGTTTACAGGGAAGAAATACCAAGTTTAAGGTATTTGTAGGTCGTCCAAGTGGAGATGTTATTACTGTCACTAGAATTGGCTGACACACATTGAGAGATTACTCTCTACCAGGAACCGTGCTAAGCCCTTCACATGCATTATCGCATTTAATTCTCAGAACACCCCAAAGGGCAGACATTGTTATCCCCATCTTATAGATGATGAAACTACCGCTCCAAGAGGGTAAGTACTTGCCCAAGTTCCCACAGATAGTAAGAACCCAGGCCCCTGGCTCCAAAGCGCCTAACCACCATGAGGCTCTGGCGCTTGGGGAAGAGGTCAGAAGCTGATCTGTGGCCACAGAGATGACAGGGGAGATCTTAAGAATGGCTGGGACCTCCCCAAGGAAATTCGAGAAGGAAGAGGAAAGAATGATCTTAACAGCATATTGTTAGACAAGCCACTGAACTGTCAACATCCGTCAGCTAACCTTGAATGAGACCTCTAAGAGCAATGTCCCTACTCTGCAGGATTTAAATGGGATTTGGTGGCATGGACAACCCACTAACAACAGCTCACCAGCTCACTAGCAGAGTAGCCTGTAACTCAGTGTGAAGGAGGCTGTTTGCTCCTTCCACCCTCTAATGAAAACAACTTTTTTTTTTCTAAGTAGGACTTCTTTTCTGGTTATAAGTCATGGGGCAAAACTTTGAAGTAAAATCTGGTTGCAGAGGTGGAGTGGGATGGGAGGGAGCAGGTTTAGGGGTCACTGCACTTTTCAGTTATTCCTTGGGAGCTTCAGACCTAGTCTGGAGGGTAGGGGGAGACACTGAAGAGACAGGAGAACCGGGGAGAGGATGTGACCAGGCGGGAGGGCTGGAGGGGGCAGGGCCTTGAAAGCATTCACCCACCAATCCTCCACTCTGTGTTTCTTGACTCTCTTTTCATCTTCTAAAAGAAAAGAAATTCAAGGGAACACTGATACTGAACCCAATTTGGTTTCCTTCCCCTCCAAGCCAGGTATCAGGCATCCCGCCTACCCCCCCCCGCCCCCGCACGATGGCTCCTCCTTCCTCATCCCGTATCCCTTCAGGAGCTATGACCAGTCCAGTTAACCTCAGAAACTTCTCCTTTATCAGGCTTCCCTGTGACCCCATGAGGTGAGCCTTGAGAACTGGGAGAAAAGTTCCTACTCCCAACTCCTTTTAGGACCCAGTGAGGAGAGGTGGGATGGCCGGGGTATAATCCCCTCTTATCCTCCCATCAAGTCTGTCTTCCACATTCCAGGCTCACTTTCCAAGGTCCAGCACACTTTCTGTGGAATGAATGAATGAATGAATGAATGAACGAACGAATGAGAGAATGGACATGTAACAAAGGATGCCAGAGCAGAGGCTGCTGAGTGGAGGAGGCTTCTGTGATTCAAAGGGCTCTCTGTGCCTCCAAGGCAAAGCCGTGAAAACCGTTAGCTGTATTCAAGCCCAGCAGGCATAGAGCACGCTTCAGTCGCCCTGGCTGCAGAGTTCACACCCTGAGCACCCATCCCCGACCAGCAGCCTTGCCTCCTACACCCAACTCCCCCACTGAGGTCTGGTCTCAAGCCTGCCACATTGTCTATGTAGGGTAGTGTATGGGGTGGAAGCTCCCAGCAGGCAAGGATTTTGACTCACTCACCTGTGTACCCCCATGGAGAGGCTCACAGTAGGTGCTTAGTGAATACCAAATGGAGGAAAATGGAGTTATTTGGTATTTGTTCTGGTCTGAGTGTTTGTGCCCTCCCTGCCCCCTGCACCAACCACTCGTATGTTGAGATCCTAACCCCAGCATAATGGTATTAGATGAGGCCTGTTTGAGGTGATCACCTCCCAGTCACAGGCCACTGGGAGGTGATTATGGTGGAGCACTCTTGAATGGAACCAGTGTCCTATAAAACAGGCCCAAGAGGGACCTCTCACCCTTTCTGCCATATGAGGACACAGCAAGAAGGCAGTTCCCACCAGACACTGAATCTGTTAGCACCTTGATCGTGGACTTCCCAGCCACCCAGTCTCCAGTACTTCGCTACAGCAGCATGGATGACCTAAGACACTGCTCATTAGCTGCCAGCAACTTTAACACAGAGATGTCACTCAAGCCAAACAGTAGTTTTGAAAGGCAAGTCTTCCTGTGCCTATTTTTGCTGATGAGGAAACTAACACAAAGAAATTAAGAGACTTCCTAATGACCACCCGGTATTTTGGTGGCAGAGACCTGATGTTGGTTCAAATCAGGTTTTGCTCTTAAGGCCATGTTCATTCCACCAACCATAAAAACCCAAACCATCTGGGCTCTGGAGGAGGAAACTGGAGGAGAGAACCCTGACATTCCAGAGTCCACTGGGTTTAGTGCTCTTTCCTTCCTTCACCCCACTCAGGAGAGGCAAAGGAGGCGCTGAGTAGGGAAGGATGGCGGCTCCTCCCACGACTCCAAGTGACTCGATACTGAGGCCCCTCAGATGCCCAGGAGGGGGGAGAAGGGGACTCCTCCTGAGACCTAGAGGGCCTGGGTAAGGACTGATTGTCAAGGATGAGCCTCTAGTCTACCCCAGGCCCTGATGGCCTCGTTCTTCTGCTGGGAGCCATGCTCTGAAAGGACCAAGTGTTCAGTGGATGAGAAATGAGAGCCAGTGAGCCTGGCAAGGATAAACCAACCCACACTTGACCCCAGAGCAGTGTGAGCTGGTTAAGAGAGTGAGCTTGGCCAGGAAATTCAGTCAAGACAGAAAATCTCAGAAGACAGCGGCTGAAGCAGACTGACATAAGCCCAGCCGGCCTCCATGAGCAGGCTGAGGTGTCTGAGACGTACTCCAAAGGACCCAGCCAGGGTCAGCGGATTCCAACTGAGGCTATGCTCTGCCTTCCGGAGCTTTGTATCTGTAAGCAAGTCACTCACCTCTTAATGGAGATCATGATGCACTTCACAAGATCGTTATGAGCGTCGAAAGAGACCAGGCATGTGAGTGAATCCCTACCCAACAAAGCATAGGGAAGAAATAGAAAAGGCATTCAACTAACTTTTGTTAAATGGAACTGTTCTTATGTCTGGCTAGATGTGAGTGTTATACTTTTACTTGACTGGATTTGGGTTATATTTTCCCATATGTTCTCATATTCTCTTTCGATTTGTACCTGGGTGTGTGGGGAATGAAAATAAAAATTCATTAAAGGTCTAGTATGTGCTAGGTTAGTCCTCAAGTCTGATTCCTGGACAGACTGCACCAACATCCCCCGAGATGCAAATTGGAAACACAAATTATTGAGCCACACCAGAGTCCTACTGATTCAGAACCTTGAGGTGGGGCCAGCAACTCATATTTTAATAAATTCTCAGGTGATGTTGATGAACTCAAACCACCATGCTAAGTGTTTTACAGGAATACGCTCATTTAATTCCATGAAAGCCCAAAGAGGTGGGAAGTCTAATAATATCCCTGATTTACAGATGACAAACATGGGGTTAGGAGAGGTTAGTGGCCTGTCCAGGTCCTACCCCGGTTTGGGAGCCCCAAGTCTGTGTACTCCACTCCACTGCCCTCTCCCTTCACTACCTGGATGCCTCCCAGAAGTGAGACATTTTTGTTCCAAGAGGGCTTCCTATAGGCAAAAGTGGGAGCAGGAGTCACTAGGACACAGGAGCATTCTCCTGGGCTGATGGTAGAATAGACAGCTATTTTTACTAGGTTTGCAAGACCAGCCAGACAGTTAACATCTATGGAAATAGGCAAACATCTAGCACTACGACTGTCCCATTCTTGGGCTGGAGCTAAGACGGCCTCACTGTGAGGTTTGGATATTCCAGAACACCTACCATCTGCTAAGCATGAGCTTCTGCAACACTGAGATCTGTCGTAACCACTGATGATGACGTCGCCATCAATGATGGATTACGTTCCTACTACTTCAACGCACTGTGCTAGAGGCTTTATAAATATTCTCCTCCTGGTGTTATTATGCCCTTTAACAGATGAGACCATTGATGCCCAAAGAGGTGTGGGGACAACAGCTCATAAGCAACGGGGCAGGGTTCTGGCCTGCATACTCTAAGGATGATTTCTTCCATTATGCTATCCTTTGAGAGGCCGGGAGAGAGCAGGGGAGAACGGTGGGGGGCTCCCAGCAAAAGGACAAGGCCTGCAGGGCAGGGTCTGGGGTAGAAGTGGAGGCCCACTCTTGACAATCAGTCCTTACCCAGGAGCACAGACCCAGGCAAATCTGGTTCCAGCACCCGTGACCCCTTCCCCTCCTGGCTCCCTGACGTTGGAGAAATCCCCCTGGAACTCACTGCGGGCCGGCGGGCACCTGCCACTGACGGGAAGAACGCCGGATTCCTATGTGCGCAAGAGGGCCCAAGGCAGACCTGCCAGCAGCCACGAGATGGCGCTGCGACCCAGGCGACTCCGGGCCCTGCCGCCACCCTCTCCGAGGCTGCCCCGCGGAAGACCCAAGCGTTAGTTGTTGGAGGACGCTCTCCCACTCCCCACCGAGATCCCTCTTTCTTCCCTCCTCCTTCCTCGCCCCCTGGCCCTGCGAAGAGTGGATGCCATATCAGGGAGCTCTAGGCCCAAGGGCAGGCTGGGACTCCCCAGCGACTCCCAGGCAGCCCGGGGGCAGCTGCTTCTCCCCTCCCCTGCCCTCCCTTCCTCTTTCCCTGGGCTCCTCCCCAGCCCGGCCAGCCAGTCCTGGCCCACTGCCCTCCCACAGCACAAATGAAGCAGGATCACAACTCTCAGACTTAACGACTACACAACTAAACATCAAACATGAGCTCTTGGTTCCCACGCCTGTAATCCCAGCACTTAGGGAGGCAGAGGCGGGCGGATCACTAGGTCAGGAGATCGAGACCAGCCAGACCGAGATGGTGAAACCCTGTCTTTACTAAAATACAAAAAAATTAGCCGAGCGTAGTGGCGCGGGCCTGTAGTCCCTGCTACTGCGGAGGCTGAGGCAGGAGAATCGCTTGAACCAGGGAGGCGGAGGTTGCCCTGAGTCAAGATGAGATAGCCCCACTGCACTCCAGCCTGTCGACAAAAAGAGACTATGTCTAAAAAAAAAAAAGCATCCCTTTGCTTGAAAACTCAGCCATCGAAGTTCCAGAGTCCTGTGCCTGGTGTCACCTCTCTTTCCCAAAGTCCTCTCCCATCACTTAATGCATCGGTGCACGCACATGCACTTGGAGAGGCAGAATTTTGAATTGAAAATCTGGATCTACCATGAAAAACTGTGACGTAAGAAAGTTCTTTAAGTCTCTTCGAGCCTCGATTTTCTCATCCATAAAGTGGAAATAAAACTAGTTATTACTTTATGGGCTGTTGGAAAAATTAAATCTATCTAAACCATTGAGAGGTGCTTTGACACACAGTAAGTACTCAGTAAAGATTTCTTTTCCTCTGACACTTAGGATGTGTATCCATCACATGGCATTCAATGCAGGCCGCCTTGTGTTTTTGGCTAATTTCTCCCGCAGGACATCCCACCCCCAAGGGCCGTGTCTTGCATATCTCTATGCTCAGGAGCACCCAGCACAGGCCCTGGCCTGGTGCATGGTAATTAGACTGGCCGCGGTGACCACCGCAAACCACAGGCTCTGGCTCCATTCTGCCTCCCGCCTGCCTTCTCTCGGGCGCTGGCTTCATGTGCAGCCCTGCTGGTGCAGTTACCAAGTGTCCTCTCCTCCACTTCGCTGCTTTGGGGTGGTGATGCCCAGCTTTGAGTGGTGAGAGCTGTAGCCTTTTGCTCTCTGCTAGGCCAGGGAGCCCCTTCTGAGACGGTGAGGGGTCCAGGGTGGAAGGGGGCGTGGTGCTTGTTTTGTGTCCCAAAGAGAGAGTGTGTTCCACACAAAGCCTGCTTGAGCAGAGAAGAACCTGGCCCAGCACCTTGGCCTTGACCCAGGCTCATATGATGTGGAGCCCTTGCTTCCCCTGTGATTGGTCAAAAGCTTAACAAGTCAGTTTGTAGAGGTCTGGGTCTGGGGCTTCTTTGGAGTTTTTATTTGTGTCTGTCCTGAGTTTTCTGAGAGTCAGGCCTTTCCTCTACATCTGTGTCTTGCCCCACAGTTCCCCAGTGCACAATCCTTCCATGTGTGTTGACTGACTGCCTAATGCTTTGGCTCTGATGACTTTACCAAGTTGGCTCTCAGTCCGATTTTCTTTTTAGTTTTTGAGACAGGGTCTCACTCTGTTGCCTGGCTGGAGTGCAGTGGCATAATCATGGCTCACTGCAGCCTCGTATTCTGGGGTTCAAGCGATCCTCCCACCTTGGACCTGCCACCACACCTGGCTGATTTTTATTTTATATTTTAGAGATGGGGATCTCACTATGTTGCCTGGAGCTGGTCTCAAACTCCTGGGCTCAATCAATCCTCCCTCCTAGGCCTCCCAAAGTGCTGGTATTACAGGCGTGAGCCAACACATCTGGCCTCAATCAGATCTTTAACCATCTAATTTATTCAATTCCGTCAGAGGGCCCCCTGCTGAAGCTGTTCATGGAGTGCTCTGATATCATTAAAAAGCTAACCACATATGCAAATGAAGTGTTGGAGGTGTGAGAGTGGCTTGGGGTAGAAAGTGCTTCTGGTTCATCTAGGAAGGCTTCCTGGGGGGGGAGGGGGAGGGGCTGAAGCTGACATTGAAAAGGTTGCAGTTTGATACAATGGGGGTCAGGTGGGGTGTGGTTTTAGGCCATAACCCTCCCTTTCCTGGCGCAGGTCCTCACATGAGTCATTCCAGAGTTCCCCTGCTGGTCACTGGGAACGTTCTAGTGTGTGACATCTCTCGGGCAACAAGCTGAGTTCCTGGAAAACATCAATCACAGAGAGACAGTCCACCACCTCTTCCCTCGTAACTTCCTTAGAAATCCTACCTGTCTGCAGCTGGGAATGAATGGAATGAAGTAACAACCAAATATTGGGTTACGGGTACCCTGGTAACTATCTAGTTTCCAGTTAGGGTTCCTTGGTGACATCTTCTCTCTGGGGGAAGACAGAGTGAAATGAGAATGTGAGTTGAGCCTGGGGGAAAGGATTATCTGGAGATGTCGGAGGGGCTCAAGGGCATCGTGATCTCCTGCTCAGCTGGCAGAGTGGGGCTAACACAGCAGCGGCTCTCTGGAGTCCTCGGCCTTCCTGTGTCCCTCTGACACTTTGAGTGGGGAATCTGAACCACTGTCTCTGATTCATTTACGGTGAACTCATCAAGTTGCTGTTTGGCAAGAGTCCTTGGATGTCTCGGAAGAGCTGTTGGTTTGGTTTCATTTGTTCTTTGCAGTGCTTTTCCTTTGAAATAGGAAGTCTGTGTTTGCCAAAAATAAGTTGAAAAGCTAGATTTGATATTGGATCAGAGCAGTAGAAGAAATCAAGAAGATATTATCATTTGTGTTTCTCTATTTTTAACTTGCATTACAGGCAAGTCATAGCTGACATTTCATCCTGCGAATTGGGTGCTATTATCTCCATTTACAAATGAGAAAACTAAAGAAGAAGTTAAGTCAATTGCCCAAGTCCACATAGCCAAGTGGCAGCCTTAATGCACAGTAGCATCATCAAGGGCCCATCGTGCTTTTAGGGGCTTATGTAAATATTTTAATTTCTTCTAAAATCAGAAGAAAAATGACCTTGATGTTGAAAGAGAATGTTTTAATATATAATATTTAATGTATTTGTCTTTTTTTTTTTTTTTGACACGAATTCTCGCACTGTCGCCCAGGCTGGAGTGCAAAGGCATGATCTCCGCTCGCTGCAACCTCTGCCTCCTGGGTTCAAGCAATTCTCCTGCCTCTGCCTTCCAAGTAGCGGGGATTACAGGTGCCTATCACCACACCCGGCTAATTTTTTTGTATTTTTAGTGGAGATGGGGTTTCACTATGTTGGCCAGGCTGGTCTTGAACTCCTAACCTTGTGATCTGCCCACCTTGGCCTCCCAAAGTGCTGGGATTACAAGAGTGAGCCACCATGCCCAGCCTGTATTTGTCTTTCTACCAACACAGTCACATAAATTTTAACTCTTACAGAAGCAGGCACTGTCTTGAGAACTGGGAAGAATGAGAGAGAATAGAAGGAGCAGTGTTTGGGTGTCCACTGCCCTCGGCAGGGCTGACCACTGTGTGAGAGTGGCCCAGATGCCATGTTGGCCCCTCACTGAGGGGACTAAGTCCACACCCTAAGATAGAGCAGACTGTATTTAATAAAGTGCCACCGGGTTTGGACTAGGTAGATCACATAGAGGCTTCACGAAGGAGCTGGGATTGGAGGAGAGGGTTGAACGGAAAGGAAAGGATGGGAAAGTAGAGACAATCTGAGGAATGGAGAATTCCCTGTATGGGGGAAGACCAGGGGTAGCTGAGGTAGAGGTTACATTGATTATTAGTTACAATTCAGTTTCTAAACTACTTTTGAATTGTATTCTCTGTTTTTCACATTGAAGATCTGCATCCAGCTCTTGTTTTCATTCTGTCAGTGGTAATTAAAGCTCAGGTGTTGCTTAAACTCACAAATGATGGTCTTCTGTGATAGAAAGGTAAACAGGACTTTTGTTTCTGTTCATTTTGTTATTTCCTCTTAGAGGTTAACAAATATTCGTTCTTCAGCAGTTAATGTCTACCAATAATTAGGAAATTGTCTAAAAGGTCATAGGAAACCCTCTCACTTCCTTATTTTTGCATCAAAATGATATACCAAACATTGCAGAGTGGTTTCCATGGAGTGGACTCATGGTTTACAAACAGTGCTCCTCAGGGATAGGACTTGGTGAAGTCGCCTTAGGGAACACGGGGTTAGGCAGGGCAGGCAGGGGGTGGCTGAGGTCCTTTTCCCTGCTTTGACCTGATCAAGCTGCTTATATATACTAGGGGTTTTAGAAAAGATTTCATTTTTTAAAAGGGGAATCCTCTGAAAATAAAATTGGACAACCACTGCTATAAAAACTTGAAGAATGTTAACTAAGAACTCTAGAAATGAGGTGGTTTCTTTCTCTATTCTCTGTCTATTCCAGGAGTAACCTATGATGGCTAATACAAATATTAATACATATAATTCAGCAAGTTTTTTTTTTTTTTAGTAAAGCAGAAATGGAAAGAAGGTAAAATAGTGGTAGGAAAAGTCAAACATCCGCAGAGCAAGGTTCATGCACCGATGTACCCAAGGAGGAGCTGGCACAGGCAGGAGTTGGCAGGTGTGGTTCACAAAAGGATCACACAGACACAAGCCATCCTCCCTCTGCAGGATAAGGAGATGGTGGCCTGGGCAGGGCCCTGAGGTCTGTGGAAGCTGCTAGGATATTAGTGAGTGTGGGAAGTTTGACTTTGCACAAGCGTGTCCTTCTCCATCCCAGCCACCAAATTTGTCCTTTCCTTCTCTAAAGACGCATAGACCATGGCAAGTGGAGGTCTCTGCCTGCCCACCCGGCGGTTCTCAGTCCTCTGCCCACACATCCTTCACACACTACCTTACGCACCCTAGTCACCGCCCTATCAAATATTATCAAAAGCCAAATTTTCGCATCCAAGGATCTCACTAAATGAGAATAGCTAACATTTGCCTCGGGTTTACTCTGGGCCAGGTACCATTCCAAGTACCTTATACATTCAGCCCTCCATGTCTGTGGGTTCAACCAACTGTGATAGATAATATTTTTTTAAAAAACCAAACGTCTGTTCTGAATATCTACAGACATTCTTCCTTGTTGTTATTGCCTAAACAATACAGTATAACAACTATTTATATATCATTTGTATGGTATTAGGAATTATAAGTAGTCTGCAGTTGATTTAAAGTACACAGGAGGATGTGCATAAGTTAATACAAATACTAAGCCATTTTATATCAGGGACCTGAGCATCTCTGTATTTTGATGTCCATGGAGCCTGCTAGGTAAATTACTGTGTGGATTCTCCCCAAGTCATCAGGGCAGGGATGAGGTTGAAGGAGCGGGGTTTTCCTGCCAGTATTTGGGTTCCCTTTATCCAAAGAAACCAACCCTCTGAAATACTGAGAGACAACTACATGTGTCAACACTTCCTTTTCTTTCTTTTTTTTTTTTTTTTGAGACAGAGTTTCGCTCTTGTTACCCGGGCTGGAGTGCAATGGCATGATCTCGGCTGACTGCAACCTCCGCCTCCTGGGTTCAAGCAATTCTCCTGCCTCAGCCTCCTGAGTAGCTGGGATTACAGGCATGCACCACCATGCCCAGCTAATTTTTGTGTTTTTAGTAGAGACGGGGTTTCACCATGTTGACCAGGATGGTCTCGATCTCTTGACCTCGTGATCCACCCCCCTCGGCCTCCCAAAGTGCTGGGATTACAGGCTTGAGCCACCGCGCCCAGCCCTGTGTTAACACTTTCAATTCACACACCATCCCTATGAGGTAGGGTACTATTATCATCCCCATTTAACAGATCAGGAAACCGAGGCGCAAAGAGGCTGAATAACTTGCTCAAAGTTATACACCTCGTGACAGAGGCCAGATTTGAATGCAGTTTTGTTCAAATCCTAGAACGAAACATTCCTAGAACTCTAGGAACTCTAGGTGCTCTTTCTACTCTCCCACGGAGCCCCAATTTCCCAACTCGTTACAGCCTGCTGGTTGCTGGGTGGGAAGTTACGCTGTTGCTGAGGCTGTAGTCCCAGGTTTTACCCTCAAGTGAGCTACCCAGTCACACCTTGGCCTGTCCCGTTTGGGGGTCACAGATAGCACATTGCAGTCTGTCCAGCTATTCGTTGATATTGCAGATTTCAAGGAGTGAGGGAGCTCAAGGCAGGCTTTTCTCACAACGAAAAAGGCAGCGAAGAAGTAGAATATGCAAGACAGAATCTTGGTTGCTCCATGGTTTCATCTTATTAACAATAATGAATATTATGACAGATACCACTTAGAGCCAGACACTGTTCTAGGCATTTTACATTCATGATCTTATTTAATCTGAGCAAGAAAGGTATTATTAGTTTTACGGTACCAGGAGGAAATTGAGACCTCAAGGGCGCAGTGAATTCATCTCTGCTTTTCCCCAGGCCATAGCTCCTAAGTTTTCCATGTGGTCACCACCTTGTGCCCTCTACACCCATTTGCACAGAAGCCCCTTCTTAAGGGTTCTCAGGATCTGTCTTTTCTTCTGCTCCTGCTTGTCAGTTCCTCAAAAGCCAAGGCTGTGCTCACTAGTTCTCTTCACATTCTTCCTCCCTAACTCCGAGAGCCCCACATAAAGCTCTTGGTAAGGTAGACCCTCGTTAGATGCTGCGACTTCACGGCTATGATGACAGCAGCTGGCATCGCTGGCGGAAATGCAGAAATGGGGTAACCGCCAAAAACAGAGTTCCCTGATCCTTCTTCACTCCCCACAACTCCTTACTTGCATACATATGCATAAAGGATGAATCTGCCTAAACACCCTAGAAAAATGCCAACCCTTGAGCATCCAAGCCTCAGCCATGTAAATCATCATGTAAATGAGGCAGTGTAGGCCTGGTTGCCAGAGTCATCTGCATCCTCTCACACCCAAAGAAAACCCAAATACTGGCAGGAAAACCCCACTCCTCCAGCCTTATCCCTGCCCTGATGACTCAGGGAGAAAACACGCAGTAATTTACCTGGCAAGCTCCAGAAGCAGCCTGTTCACTTCTCTTGCAACACTCGTTACCCACCGCGCCCCCGCACAGGCAGGGGGATGTGATAATAAGTGGTCTCCTACCAGCTGTCTTTGCAGAGCAGCGAAAATGATTGCTCAGCCTTGTTCAGGAAAACACAATCCCCAAGCCTGACTAATTCTTGGGCATGTGGCGCATGGGAAGGAAACTGGTGTCAGGCCTGGCCCAGGTCTTAGAAAAGTGTCATTCTTCTGGACAGTGCACAGACTTTGTAACAACTCAGTGATGGGGCCAAAGCTTACTTTTGTGCCATGTATGAGGGAACTAATTTATAAGCAAAGGAACTCAACTATTTGCTCATTTATTCAATGTATACATAAGAATACAATAAAGGGGAGCTTTAAAAAAAACCCTAAAAATGGCTGTTACTTCGCTGGGCATGGTGGCTCACGCCTGTAATCTCAGCACTTTGGGAGGCTGAGGCAGGTGGATCACCTGAGGTCAGGTGTTCAAGACCAGCCTGGCCAACATGGTGAAACCCTGTCTTACAAAAAAAAAAAGGCTGTTACTAGCATGAAAAATCAGCTGTAGCACTTTATATACACATACATATATATATACACATATATATGTATATATATGTGTGTATATATATGTGTAATATATACAGACAGAAAAAAAATCAAAAGTACCAAATAATACACAGTGAAAGTAATTCCTCCCCAACTCCAGCCTTTAAGACCCTTTACTTGATGGCTCATGCCTGTAATTCCAGCACTTTGGGAGGCCAAGGCGGGAAGATTGCTTGAGTCCAGGAGTTCAAGACCAGCCTGGCCAACATGGTGAAACCACATCTCTACAAAAAATACAAAAACTAGCCGGGCATGGTGGTTTGTACCTGTGGTCCCAGCTACCTAGGAAACTGAGGTGGGAGGATTGCTTGAGCCCAGGAAGTTGAAGCTGCAGTGATCCGTGTTCATGCCCCTAGGAGAGAATTCGGCATTTTCAAGTTGTTTCAAGGGTCTTGAGTTTAGTTAAAAAAAAAAAAAAAAAAAAAAAACCAGACCTAGAAATTTCAAATCATGCTCGTCTCTTCATTGAGGTAGATTCACAGAACTCCCTTCTTGTCAACCTCTGTCACTCCGCGCAATGAAAATACATAGCTTTCAAAAAAATAAAATGAAAATGGCATTTGTGATTTACAATTTTTAAATAATTTACTTCTTCAAATTTTCAGAATATCCTCCCTACCTCAATTATTCTGAATGAATGAGATAACCCAAAAGAATGCGTTTATAAAGTGACTTTGGCTTTGGGACGTATTACGTGGGATGTATTTGTAAGTCCTCTAGATTCAAAGTCTGGTCTACAGACCAAGAGCATTGGCATCACCTGGAAGTTTGATTGACATGCAGAATCTTCAGTTCCTGATTCTCCTGGGCCAGGTGCTGCCATTTAGCAAGATATCCAGGTGCTTTCAGTGCACAGTGAAGTTCAAGAAGCACCTGTTGGATATTGTCTTCGTGGGCAGTGACTTGACTTTCAGGGTTTTTGCTTTGCTCCCGGGGATGCTAGAAGGGCTGGTTCTCTCTGAGCAAGTGGCAGTGTTCTGAGGACAGCCGGTACTACACCTTGTTGGGATTTGGCCTCAAGAACAGATCAAGTGTGTGGGTTCACACACCATGACCTCGGCAGCTGGCCTCCAGATCAGGAGGAGCAACAAGGCCATTTCTTGAGCTACCTGCTGGATATCCGTTTCTTGACTTCAGGGAAGAAGGAAGCTCTCACGAATCCCTTTACAATCTTCTCCTGTCTCCACTCTTTTATATCCTCAGTGTAACTGAGAGGTTTCATAGTCAGGTGACTGGTCTTAAACTTCTTCTGTAGTAAGTTTTGTATACAGCCTAGCACCTCCTTTAGAAAGTAGCATCTATTATAACTTGGTAGCGGAGTCAAAACTTCATTATGTCTTGTGGCATGTATAATAGAAAAAAGAACTGGGAAAACCCTAAATGTTTGCCAATTATGGGTTCAATAAATTATAGAATATGGGTTCAATAAATTATAGAACATCCACATAATACTCTAATATCATAGAGTATTATGCAGTAGTTAAAAAGAATAGGGCCTGTCTCGATGTGTGAACATGAGACAGTGTCCAAGATGCATTATGTGAGAAAGCAAATACTATCTTCCCTCCCTATCCACAGGGGACTAGTTCAAGAACAATGCAAGAGTACCAAAATCTGAAAGTGCTCAGTCCCTTATATAAAATGGTATATACTATTTGTATATAACCTATGCACATCCTCCATATACTTTAAATCATCTCCAGATTACTTATAATACCCGATACAATGTAAATGCTATGTAGTGGTCGTTATACTATACTGTTTATTATTTGTATTGTTTATTGTTATATTGGGTTTTTAAAATATTATCAATTCACAGTTGGTTGAATCTGCAGATGTGGAATTCTCAGATACAGAAGGCCAACTATATCTAATATTACTTCATTTATGCCTGAAAGAAGAGGAAAAGATCTTCATATATATCTTTATGTGCACAGAATATTGCTGGTTGTATATCTTAGAACCTGGAATATCCACTGCTTCTAATCTCACTCTGTTACCCAGGGTGGCATGCAGGGGCACGAACACAGATTGCTGCAGCTTCAACTTCCTGGGCTCAAGCAATCCTCCCACCTCAGCCCCCTAGGTAGCTGAGACCCCAGGTACACATCACCATGCCTGGCTAGTTTTTGCATTTTTTGTACAGATGTGGTTTCACTATGTTGGCCAGGCTGGTCTTGAACTCCCGGACTCAAGCGATCTGCTCGCCTTGGCCTCCCAAAGTGCTGGGATTACAGGTGTGAGCCACCAAATAAAGGGTCTTAAAGGCCAGAGCTGGGGAAGAATTACTTTCACTGTGTATTATTTGGTACTTTTGATTTTTTTTTAACTGTCTGTATATATTATATTGTAAATTCCCAAAGGATTAAATAGTCATTTAAAAATTATGGTTATGAAGATGAACATAGCAGTGTGGAAAATGTTGTGATGTAAAGTGAGAAAAGCAAGTGACAGTAGTCAGCATATGCATTCCAATTTCAGCTATGTAATGATAAGCAAATAAAAAAAGACTTGAAAAATGAACGAAATTTAAGAGTAGTTACAGCATTGGGATTTTCCATAGTTATAAAAATTAACATTATTGAGGTATAGTTTATGTGCAAAAATGCATCTATTTTAAGTATGCATTTGGAAGAATTTTGATAAACTTATACACTCATATAACCATCACCACAGTCAAAACACAGAAGATTCTCATTATCCCAAAAAGTTTCCTTGTACTTTGTCTCATTCAATCCTGGTCTGCAACCAATGATGAGTTTTCTGTCACTATGAATTAGAATCATATACTATGTACCCTTTTTGTGTCCTGCTTAGTATAATGTCACATCCATCCTCCCCTTCTTCCTTAGTGACTGAATCCTGGGCAATACCCCCAGCTGAGAGATTGCACTTCCCAGCCTTCCTTGCAAATAGAGGTAGTCATACGACAAAATGATGCCCAGTGAAGCATAAATAGAAAGGTCATGTGAGACTTCTGGAAAAGGCTCTGTAAAAGTGAGGAGCGGACACCCTTTTCTTTTTCTTCTCCTTTCTCTTGCTGTTGGACTGGAATGTGGAGCTGATGGATGGAGTTCTGGCAACCATCTTGGAATATGAAGTGACCTTAAGGATCAACAGAAAAAAAATGAGCCAGGGCCTTTAATGACACAGTGGAGTGGCCCTCCCAGCTTGGCTCCCTTCCTCTTAGTCTGCTTTTATGTGAAAATCTATACAAATCTTAAGCACAAATATGTTGGGTTTTTCTGTTGTTTGTTGCTAAAAGTAATTCTCATTGTTCCATAATCCTTCTAGCACTATTGAATTTTCAAATTATGCATTTTTTAATCAAAAATTAAACTGTAATGTAAAAAATAAAACTTTATACTAAGATCTGACAAAAACACTTTAAGAAAAACATTACAGACCAATATCCTTCATGAACATAGATGCAAAAATTCTCAGCAAAATACTGGCAAATTGAATCTGCAATATATAAAAAGAATGAATATGCATAACCAAATGGAAAGCTGACTCAGCATTAAAAAATCAGTCAATGGGCCGGGCGCGGTGGCTCAAGCCTGTAATCCCAGCACTTTGGGAGGCCGAGGCGGGTGGATCACGAGGTCAACAGATCGAGACCATCATGGTCAACATGGCGAAACCCCGTCTCTACTAAAAATTACAAAAATATTAGCTGGGCACGGTGGCGCGTGCCTGTAATCCCAGCTACTCAGGAGGCTGAGGCAGGAGAATTGCCTGAACCCTGGAGGCGGAGGTTGCGGTGAGCCGAGATTGCGCCATTGCACTCCAGCCTGGGTAACAAGAGTGAAACTCCGTCTCAAAAAAAAAAAAAAATCAGTCAATGTCTGCGGTCCCAGCTACTTGAGAGGCTGAGGCAGGAGGCTCACTTGAGCCCAGGAGTATGAGGCTATAGTCGTTATGATCATACCTGTGAACTGCCACCATATTCCAGCCCGGGCAACATAGCAAGACTCCAGCTCAAAAAACAAAAAACCAAAAATCAATGTATTACAATGTATTAATAATTCTCCACAAAATAAAAGAGAAAATCAAATAATTATCTCAACTGATGCAGAAAAAGTATCTGACAAAATGAATATCCCTTTATGATAAAAATTCTCAGCAACCTAAGAATAGACAGGAACTGCTTCAACTTGACAAAGGGCATATCTGATGCAAACTACAGCTAACAACATCATTGTGAAAGACTGAATGCTTTCCCCTAAGACAGGGAACAATGAAAGGATAACTGCTCTTAACATATCTGTGAAATACTGTGCTGAAGCCCCTAGCAATGTCTAAGGCAAGGAAAATAAATAAGAGTCATAAAGGTTGGAAAGAAAAGCAAAATTTTCTCTAATTACAGGTAACATGATTGTTTACATGAACTAGCCTATGGAATCTTAAAAAAAAATCCCAATCCTTCTAGAATTAATAAGTAAATTTAGCAAGGTTAAAGGATATCAGGGTGATATTCAAAAATAAATATACTAGCAACAAATGACTGAAAAATTAAAATTTTATAAATCCCATTTATAATAGCCTTGGAAAGCATGAAATATTTAGGAATACATTTAATGAATGATTTGTAAGACTTCTATGCTGAAGATTATAAAACATAACAGAGGCTGGGCATGGTGGCCCATGCCTGTCATCACAGAGCTTTGGGGGGCCAAGGCAGGCGTATCACTTGAGCCCACAAGTTCGACACCAGCCTGGGCAACAAGGTGAAACGCCATTTCTATAAAAGATACAAAAACTAGCTGGGCGTGGTGTGCACGCCTGAAGACCCAGCTACTCAGGTGGCCAAAGCAACAGAGCACTTGAGCCTAGAGGATCATGCCACTGCACTCCATCCTCCCACTCCATCTGGTGGCAGAGCAAAACCTTGTCTCAAAGAAAAAAGTCACTGAGAAAAATTAAAGAATACGTAAATAAATGAATAGATGTATCACCAGATTCGTGGAATGGAAGACTCACTCTTAGCAGGTTGTCCGTTCCCTCCACATTGATCTAAAGATTCAGTACAATCCTGTGTGAAAACAGCTGGAGTTTTTAGACATTGACAAGCTGATTCGGATATAAATTTATATGGAATTTAAAAAATAATACAATGAATCTAAAATAGAAAAATAAGACCAGTATTTTGACAGAGACACATATGAGCTCCTACAGTAGCACGGAGGAAGAAAGAGCTCTGATGAGGTGACTGAGGGAGGCTTCTCAGAGGAGATGCCATTGCACAGCGCCAGCGTCTGGGTGCTCACGGAAGCATCTGAATTCAGAAAACAAAACTCCCTGCTTGATCCTGATTGAGAACTATGGCTTCAAACAAGGTGGTGCCTGTGGGAACAGAGAAGGGAGAACACATGGAAGATGGGATGGGTATGAGCACCAACTGGACTTGGTGGAAGAAAAAAATCCAATTAACTCTGGTTTTCCGCTTGGGAAGCTGGGTGGATAATGATTTAATATTCCAGGATTTGGGAAATGGAAAGCAGATTAGTTGTCTACATGGCGTGGGGGATGAGAGAGAGGTTGAGAGAAGCATGATGTCTACATGCCTTCCAGAGAGCTCAGAATCTTGGTCCCCGCAAGTGGGCCCCGGAGGGCAGAAAGCAGAGAGCTGGAGACAGGCTGACCCCAGCTGCCTTTTAGGTTTTTCCTCCGTGACGCAGACCCCGCTGCTGAAAGGTGAGCTCTGAGCATTAGTTGGACAGCTGCTAAATCTTAGGGCTGAGCTAATATAACGCAAGCTTCTCCGTGCTTTTGTTGTTTAGCATGAACTCTGTTGGTCCCTAGACAATTGTCCCTTGGTTTAGAATTCCAGAAGAAATGTGACCAGTGGAGTCCAGTTCCAGGATTCTACTCACATTGTTCCACCGAAGAGATTTTAATAAGGGGATATTTCCAGGGAGGAGAGCCAGGTTAGGGAGCCGACCAGGGATGTGGAGGCACACAGGAACTCTCAACAGGGGACGCTATTACCACAGGGAGGCCAGAGGGGCAGAGGGAGAGGGTGGTATTACTCGCCCCATGGAGACGGGGGCTGTGGAGGAGGAGCGGGGCTCTGGAAGAATGCGGCCACTGCCAGGCCACTGTCTGAATCAAGGAGGCAGACAGAAAATACCCCCATCATTGGGAGGTTACCTTTCCTTTCCGCTCGGTGGTGCCTCCCACTGGCTAATGCCAATTGGAAGTCAGCGGTCAGGGAGCAGGAGCAAAGAAGGGTGGAGAATGGAACAGCTGTGTGGGGTCAGGAGCAAGCAAGACACCAACACAGCCACACTGGAACACAGCCAGTGTAAAAGCAGGGGCAGGGGTAACTCAGAGGAATGACAGAAAAACCATAGCACAGAAGTCAGGACACTTGGATTCCTGTCCTTGCCGCACACCAGGCGTCCTGGGAGGCATGCTGCTGGCACCCGAGGCCTCCACTGCTTCAACTGCAAAATGAGTAGCCTGGACCATTCAGTGGAGTGAACTTTGTGGCCTTCCGCAGAGAGTCCCCTGACCCTGCTGTAAGTCAGCTGGCCCTCCCACCAAGCACAGACTGGGGCTCGACCCCAGGCAGAGAGGAGCAGTGCTGGGCCAGGGGCATGCTGGGGAGGCTGGGGACTGGTCAGCATCTCGAACTCCAGCTCGTGCTCCTGTTTTCCAGCAAACCCATGGGGCATGCAGAGTCAACCAGGGGCTTTTCTTAAACGTACTTTTCACGGTGGTGAGGTACATTCAAAAAGAAAGAGTGTATTCATCTCCAGAGAGCAGCAGCTTCACAGACCCGTGTTGCTGTTGCTCCCAGTCCTGGTGCCCCCCAGCTCAGTTCCTGATAACTGAAGATGAAACTTGAACAGCAAAAGGGAAGTCTCCCGTCTCCTACGGGTATCAAATCCTGTTTCTAGATGGTTTCGGTTCTTAAAGACACAGGATTCCATATTTTCTCACCCAATAAGCTGGAGGCAAAGACGCTTCAGTGACCACCAAGCACATTTGCGCAGCCCTGGGTGAAATGGAGCTACATGGCAGAGCCTTTCTGAAACCCAGGTCTGAAAGGGGGTCCCAATATTTCTAAAATGCATCATCTTTTTCCTTATTAATGTAAAGAATTGGTCCAGGTGAGTGCACAGATTTGCTCAGTTCGCTCTGGGTTCCAGAGGGCCTCTCAGTTTTCTGCACTTTTCTACCTTCCTAGTTTCTACAGGGGTCAGACTGTAGAACTCACAGGAGCACAAGCTACCGTTTTCGATTGGAGGTGGGAAGGGCCTATTTACACTGGCCTCAAGCTCACTCACAGGTCAACCTCAGGGAGTTGCCCACGAAGTGTCCCTGGCCTCTGGGAGGACAGACAGAGACCGGGATCTCGCTGCCTTCAAAGTGCTTGTTCACAAATACAGCTTCGAATATGTGTTCTGCAGTTTATTTCAAGAGGAAAGGATAAAGGAGGGAAGCAAGAAAGACAAAGAGAAAAATAAGAAACAGAAAAGACAGAACAGATGGTTAGTAAGGGTTCTCAAGCATGTGGAAATAATAAAGAAGGTGATGCGTCCACTGCGGAAGAGGAGAGGGAAACGCTACCACAAAGATTTCACTGAGGCCCAAGGCGTTTTCTCACTGAAGTCAAACACCAGACACCGGAAGAGGCAGATAAAAGATGCTTGTGGCATCTTTCACATCAGGACACAGTCATTTGTTTACTACTTTACTTAAATAAACAACAACAATATGGCTGGGTGAGGTGTCTCACGCTGGTAATCCCAGCACTTTGGAGGCTGAGGTGAGTGGATCACCTGAGATCAGGAGTTCAAGACCAGCCTGACCAACATAGTAAAACCCTGTCTCTACTAAAAGTAGAAAAATTAGTGGCGGCCCGCACCTGTAATCCCAGCTACTTGGGAGGCTGAGGCAGGAGAATCACTTGAACCCAGATGGAGGAGGTAGCAGTGAGCTGAGATTGTGCCACTGCACTCCAACCTGGACAACAGAGCAAGACTCCATCTCAAAAAAACATATATAATGGAGTGCGTGCTGTGATTCAGAGTCAAGGGAAGCACGTAATGAAAACCCTCTCTCAAAGTTGTCAGAGATCACAGAAGTCTTCTAAGGAAGCTATGTCTAGCCTGTGCCCTAAAGGTACCTAAGAGATGGAGAGAAATGAAGGGGAGGAATAGCAGATATGAGGACCTGATTCAGGATAAGGCAGCCCATGACAGCAGAACAGGTGAGGTGACCCAGGAACTCTCTGCTCCTTGGAAATTACACAGTCAATACATGCCCTGGCTTTCTCAGTGTTTCTGTGCATGTGAGGTAAATTAACATCTTCTGAAAACACTAGCTTCATTTGACACTGTTTAAACATTTTTTTTAAAAAAGGCAAAACTATGCTCTTACTTATATATGAAATATACAGTTGTTAAGACTTTTATTTATTGAAAATCATTAATCAATGAGGGAGCCAAGCTGTTGTAACTAGTTCAAAAGATAATCTGAAAAAACAGGCATGTTTCCAGATTTGGAATATCAAAGCGAATGTGCAAATGGAGGCAAACTGGTCTTTCCGAGGGAGAGTGAGGAGGAAGAGAAGCTGCTCTTCTACGGGCAGGACATCATTTGCATATCTATAGATAATGGTTTTGCATTGTTACAATCAGCTACAATTGACAGAGTTGTAGGACTATTATCAGATAACCTGAGGGGTGTCCTCTAGACAATGCATAGTTTTCTCCTGCACATTTTCCCTACGTGGCCAACCTGTCAAATTTTCTTCCATTTTGTCTCCTCGGGCCAGGACCACGGGTGATTTGTGTACCTAACTCCTCTGTGCACATATGATAAATGAAGTAATCCTAAGCAAATATTAAGGACTTACGTGGTCATGACGTAGAACAGATAGAAATGTGATAACTATATTTACAGCATATAAATGAAATTAAACAACTGAAGAGATTTGTGTCCTGTGTTTATTTTTGTCTCACATCTCCACCATCATCATCAATCTGTTGTCACTTTTATCACTGGTATTACAAGGCCTTTCTTAAGCAACGTCTTCACTGATTTATGGGAACGCCATATTTACAACAGGCAAACTGATGTAGATGATGAATTATATGAGCAAAGAAAGTACGTTATGTCCATGCTTCTAAATGGGGAAACGACAATGAGAAAGTCACATCACAAATATGAAAGTGATTTTGTAGGGGTTGCGGTAGGGGTGAGGGCTTAACTGGGATGATGATGACTAGGGAGGGAGTATCCATTCATTCAGTCAGTCACACAGAACTTTTTTTAATGCGTCTTTCCCTTTTGTATCTTGTTTCCCCACAACACGCAGAATTCATTACTTGTTCCCCAACAATGAATGGCACTTAACCATTCATTGTCTGAACGATAATTTGTAAATTAATAACGAATCATTAATCATTATTTTAATTATGTTTATATTATTAGTATTTATTTTTATAAAAATTATTAGTTTATTGAAATAGGATTATTTATGATCTGCATAAATTAATATTTAATTGTTTATAATTAATATTATTTATAATTAGCCTAAATAATTTATTCCTAATAAAGGTTTCATATTCCATATTGTTACAGTTAATTTGCAAATTAGCTGTAACAATTAAAGAACTGCTGGGAGGTACTTTCACTTATTCTTTCCACTCTCAGCCTCAGGTCGCTGGCTGCCACTGGTGTTTCTCAAACTTTCTCTCTCAATTTCAAAAAGTGCTGCCTGGTGAACTGAGCCTTCTGTGGGTTTGTGACATTCTGGAAGGTACTTTTTGGTCTTGAGCCTGAAGGAAAGCCTGAGGAAGCTCTGTGAAAGCCGAGGATGCTTGGAAAATGGTCCTTCCTCCCAGGCTTCTAGGCAACAACAATGATGACACGTTGTCCAAGAACCTGGCACCCTCAAGTTCAGACAACTCGGGGGCCAATTTCAGAGCACAGCAAAAGTTTATATCCTGCACAAGGCAACTGAAAACTTAAAGCAGTCCCAGATGAATCTTGACTTAGAAATGAACAGATGAGTAGCAGGTTATTAAGGGAAATCAGGGAAGTTCCAGAGCTCGTCTCTGGCCTTTCAGGACGGTGTGGTAGAATGCAAACATTGGACTCTCCCTTGCACTTTCCCTCAGGTCTGTGGTTAGATTCTGGGCTAGTAGACTTTGTTCTGATCTGTGATGATATTTCTGGTCTTCTTAAGAATATCATACCAGAAAAGGTTATGCTAGAACACCCAAGAGCGCAGGTGATCTGTTTCAAGGGTCCATTTGTCCTGAACACAGCCTTGGACTTAGGGTTCAAGCCCTTTAAGCATACCTCACCAAGCGCACCACCACTGCTAAATACAAACTTTTGGTGTGGGTCACGCTAATGGGATGGTGTCCATGGTGATGGTGTTGACCACACCTATCTTCTTTGTCCCAGAGAGATAAGGTGGGTCACTTTCATCAAGATGGTCCATTTCCAGATGGGTCCTCCAGAAAAGTTCCCATGACTCCAAGCATACAGGAGTTTCCAGAGACTGGGGCCTTGGTTGGCCACACCCTCAAACCTCAAATTATGCAGCATTATGGTGGCATAGGGGAACTTCCCCTAGCACACCTTCCTGTGGATTCGGCAAACCCTCCCCAGGAGAAGGGATGGCTTAAGTTCAGAGAACAAGGATCCCCATTCCCTCCTTCCCTTTTCCATCCCTCTTTCCTTCCCCTCCTTCTCTCCTTTCTCCTCTCCATTCTTGCTTCTTTCTTTTTGCTCCCTGGTTCACTTTTCCAAGCCCCCTTCCTGCAGCACAATGACCCTGCCAGGACCTCCTTGGCCTCCAGGGAGGGAAGGGGTGTCACTGATAGCTGGGGCCTCCCTTTTTTTTTCTAGTTCTTGCTGGGGCAAAGCCCACAGCCCTGTGTCAGTAAATACCCCTGCCGGGGGCAGAGACCCTAGCATTGATGGGAAAGAACAGAGGGGCTTTTGGGATTCTCACTTTCCTGTCCGTGAGAGTCATCATTCTTAACCAAGATTTGGGGCCAAAATTGGGTCCTGATTACCGAATGGAAACCCCAAGGTTCAAGGCTGGCTGGTGCAATACAGGGTGGAATTGCGGACAGGAAGTGGTGTGGCTATGTGGGTGTGAAGGAAGGACTTCCTCCCTCTCTGATACTTTCTTTGCCGAGGGGGCCTTTCTCAGGCTGTCTTCCTTCCCCAAGCCCAGCAGGCAGCCGTTCTGAGACTTGAGATGCAGATGCCCAGCACAAGGCCTGGTGCCCAGCGGCAGTGCGAATAGAACCACGCAAACCCAGTCCTCAGCAGCTTGTCTACTCCCCTAGTCCCTCCTGGAAGAATACACCACTTTCTCGGGCTTATACTCTCCAGAATTTTTACTTTTTCAGGCATAAGTAAGCCCAGAGGACATTTGTTTTTGAGGACTCTGGTCCCATTACAAGTTATCTCAGAGGGGCCTTGACCCCCAGCATCATGGGCTGCTTCGTTTTCGTTCCCTGCTTCCAAATTTATTGCTTTCCCATTGAAAGTGGAGGCAGTCTTGATCTCCCCAAAATTCAAGCTCAACCTCAAGCTCAACACAGCAGCCAGGGAGAAAGATGCCTGAGTTCAGTGGCTAATTTGAATAAAGTTCTTGATCACAGATAAAGCAGTTAACATATTGCAACAAAGTGGCTGGATCTGGGAGATATTTAGGAGACAAAATCCATGGGACTTGGTAGATTAGCTTGGGAACACAGAGAAATCAATAGGTTTCTAGCCACGTGGGTGATGGACCTTTGATTAAACAGGTAAAAACAGATTGAGAAGCATGTTTGAGGGGAAGACAATGAGATCATGAGTATCCTGGGCCATGTTGAGTGGGAGGCGCGGTGAGACATCCTCTGAGAGACACCTAACAGGCAGCTGAATGGATCCACAGGTCCGCCCCTTGGAGAGAGAGCTGAGCTCTGGGTACAGATGGGAAAGTTATCAGCATAGGGATAGGTGACAGCTGAGAAGAAGCAGGTAGCACAAAGAAGAAAGGTAAAAGCCGTTGTAAAGGAAAAGAAGACTTGAGATGTGACCACGAGATTTAGTCACCAGAGCTTATTGGTGAACTCCAAGGAGGCAGTTCCAGTGAGGGGGTCGAGCAAAGTCTGGATCTTATGGCAGAGCCTGATGGATATTCACCAAATCCAGTTCTTCCTCTCACTGAGCGCTTGACTAAATTTCATTTCCTGACCTCCCTTGTAGCTGGATGGGGGTAGGTGACTAAGTTCTGGACACTGAATCGTGGGGAAGTGACGCCCTGTCACCTCTGGGACACAGTCCCTTGCCTCATCCCCCATGGACCCTCTCCTACCCAGCCTCCCAGCCAGAGTAGAGGGGCTGGGGAACTGCAAGGCCTCGAGGGTACACAGCAAATGGAAGCTAGTGGACTAACAAGGATGATGACCCGAAGCCAGGAATCACATGAGGTCAGGCTGGACAGGGCTAAAGGATACTCAGGGCAATGAGGCCAGCGGGCCTGGGCACCCTGAGGTTTTCAGTGGAGTAGGTGAGCAGGCAGAAGAACAGCAATGGCCATAAGGGTCGGAGCAGGTCAGCAGACAGTCAGGGCAGATGGGTTTTGGATGTCGGGTCAGCCAGAGGAGTCCACATCCCTGGAGAACTTGGAAGTTCTGCAGGATCAGGGTGAGACTCCTGCAGGGCCAGACATTCCTGGAGTTGAAAGTCAGCAGCCACGAAACTCCTGCATGTGCCAGGCACACACTTTGTATGTTCCTACTCACAGCTGCAGAGACCCCTGGGACCCCGGCTCCAACTCCACCATCACAGACAGGGTGCTCACCTGGACTGTGCAGACAGAAGGACTGCCCACATTTACACACTAGCTGAGCCACACCCAGTTTACCTCCTTGTTGCATCAGCCTGACTCAATTCACAGAGGATCAGAAGGGAGACCACCTGAGGTCTCAGCCTGGTTCTGCTGCTCTCCTGCGGGGGACCTGGAGCAAGTCTCTTCCCCTTGCTGCACCTGAGCCCCTCATCAACAAAGTGGAGGGGTCAGAATGGATGATTTTAACACCTCTTATACTAAAAACTCGCATCCTTCTTTTTGCCCCTCAACTCCTAGCAGGCATGAGCCCTGCTCTCCAACAGCAGCCTTCCAACACGTCCAACAAGGGCAAGTTTGCAGCCTTCAGCCTGTGAGTGTTAGAGACCAGGCAGGCCTCCAGATGGAAGGGGAACCCTCCCTAGGAAAGGGGAGGGTTGTGAGGCGTAGCCAATAGTCAGCAAGTCCTTCACCCCTGGGAGGGGCGGCCATTTCTTTCTTGTTTCTTTTCTTCTTTAACCATCTACATTTACAACCAAGCGCTTTCCTTTCTGTTCCCATTTCTTGTTCCCTTTATGACAGAATGGCTCCACCCTTCAGAACCACCTCTCTTCCAGGGAAAAAGAGACTTGGAGGATGGGGAGTGTCTTTCCAGTTGGTTCTCCTTGCTGGGCCCAGCTTCATCCTGGCTTGGTTCTGTTTTTCCTGAAAGATGAGAATTGGGCAGACAAGGCTTTTCAAAAGAAATTGGTCCTCTTCTCATCTGCCCAAATATCTGTTTAAATAAAGAGACAAATTTCTCCACTCAATTGTGATTCAGACTAATCCCAAGTTCCTCCCCTATCCTATATCCCCCAGAAACTTATAGAACAAGAAGGTGACCTGGGAGTGGACGGTGCAGTTGAGAAAACCAACGTGGAATAGAAAATCTTCCATGCTAGTGCAGCATGGGCGTGAGAGCTGGCCAAGGTGGAAGGCTGTGCAAAGCATGACACAGGCGTGGGTCACACCCAGCATGCACCTCTGTGACCCAGCGGGGTCAAAGCCTTCCGAAGGCCTAGAAGTGGCAACACAGCCCCCTAAAGCCACCTCCCCTGTCTGCCGTGGATGTGGCTGTGGGAGAGCAGCCAGGCAGGGAGGTAAGCCCCATGAGCCACAGAACACCCTGAGCAGTCAGAAGATGACCTCTCCAGGAAGAGGAAGCGTATTGTGCCTCTAAATTCCAAGAACTGGAGAAAGGAGAGACAATAAGCATCTTTATTATCCAAATTCTAGAGGAATGGCTCTGCATAGCAGCAGAACCTACTAGCTGCCAGGGTGGACGAGAAGCCACTACTGAGGGTGGCCTCCATGCTGGATCTGTGCAAGGGCTCTGTGAGTCTGGTGCCTGTTGGATGTCATGCTGAGCCCAGTCTGCAGGGGACACAGCTGGCTGGTCCTGGGCACCCAGGAAGAGGCCTGGCCACAGGTGCCCCCTGTATAGAATTGTGAAGGGAAACCCTTCCTTTCATATATGAAAACAACCAAGCCTCCTTGTTGGGCAGAGGAGCATCCTGGGCTTCATCGGGGCAGGCAGCCAGCCACGGGGTCCGGCCGGGGAGGCACTGGCACAAAGTTCATGGGGCAGAGCAGCAGTGGGCACATCTTTTCGTGCTCCTTCAGTGCCTCTGTCAGGTGCTTCAGCTCCTCCGTCAGCTTCCCGATCTCTCTCCGCAGCATGGTGTTTTCTTGCTCCAGGCACTCATATTCCTGGGGGAGACAAAGAATGGGCAAAATCCTTTCTGACGTGGTGTTCCCTTCCTCTGTCCTCCCGCACCACAATGCTTGCCTCCTGCTCATGAAAGCTGGCTCATTACACATGTCCCCTCCACCACTCAGATCTATCTATCTGATGAGTATCTCTCCCCTCCCACTGGGATGAAATGATTTGTTGAGGTATCACTTACATAAAACAAAATGTATCTATTTTAAGTACAATCCAATGAGTTTTGACAAATATATACACCTGTGTTGATAAATAGACAGAACACTTCCATCATTCCAAAAAATTCCCTCATGCCCCTGTGCAGTTAGTCCCCCCCAACTGCTGATGTGCTTTCTGACGGTCTCTGTTAGGTTCATGGCTATATTCCCAGCACCTAGAACAGTACCTGGAACATAACAAATGTTCGTTGATTGCACAAACAAATGAATGAAACCATCCCTTGCCTTGGCTTCGCTCTAACTCTCATCTCCATCAGGGTTCATAGAGGTGTAGAACTGCAGGGGGTCAGAGAGATCCCTTGGCCCAACCCACACAGTGTAGAAACTATCCGTATCCAACTTGTTCTGGGCACTTCTCCCCTCAATGGACACACTCTGTCATTTCTGAGCTGCTGTACTGGAAAAATCCTGTTTTCTGGGTGTAATGGCTCATGCCTGTAATCTCAGCACTTTGGGAGGTCAAGGTGGGAGGATCACTTAAGGCCAGGAGTTTGAGAGGAGCCTGGGCAACACAGTAAGACCCCGTCTCTAATTTTTTTTTTTAATTAGCCAGGCATGGTGATGCATATCTGTAGTCCCAGGTACTTGGAGGCTCCGCCAGGAGGATTGCTTGAGCTCAGGATTTCTAGGCTGCAATAAGCCGTGATCATAGCACTACATTCCAGCCTCGGTAACAAAGATTCCAACTCAAAAAGAAAGAAAAGAAAAAAAAAGGAAAGAACGAGAGAAGAAGAAAGAAGAAGGAAGGAAGGGAGGGAGGAAAGATGGACAAGACAAGAGAAAGGAAAAGAAAAGAAAAAGAAAAAGAAAGCTCCTCTTTGCACTGATCCAAACTCTCACATTCAAACGTACCTATTGAGCTTTGTTCCATGTAATAGAACACATCGGTAAATCTAATGCTTTTTTTCAACATTACAGTTCGTGAAATGTTAGGACACAGCCCCGTACCACTTCCCTTTAGGTATTCGCTGAGCTCGATTGTCTCAGGTCCTGAGATCCTTGCATTAGGACTTGCATGCAGCTCCTTTGTCCTTCTGGGAGCCCTCCCCATCATACACTCCAATTTGCCAGAGTATCTCAGAAAATGTTGCTCTCAGGATGCAATGCATGATTCTGGGGATGATGACAAGGGCAAATGTGTGGCAGTGGCCTCTCCTGTGCTGGGTCTGAGCCACTGAGGATTCTCCCTGAGGCTGCAGAGAGGTGCACACTTTATCTGCATGTGCTCCTTCCCTGTCTATCCTTGGATGATGATGGATACTATGGAGGTTAAGGGTATTTTACATCCGTTTCCACTCAGTTTCATTCCTTATTTGGGCATCTTCCAGCCCAGCAAAATCGGAAAATCTTTTTGAATCTCAGTTGCATCATTGCATGAATGGTGATAGTATACAACTTTAAGCCAGACACTAACTTAACACACAGTCTTCCTTTTCTTCATTCAAGTCATTAATAAGTTCTCCAATAAACAGCCAGTGGCAGAGCCCTGCATCATGCCAACAGAACCTTTTTTAGTCTGGCAATCTTATTTAAATCTTGCTGAAATGTTTTCATTCATTTCTAGTTCATAGTAAGGCTTTGTTGTACCATGCATTTCCCAAGCTCAGGGCCCAGTTGTGTTACTCATCACACTTCTCTCTTACTAGTAATTTTAAGGAAATATCACTAAAGAATTCTGATCTTATAGCCCCAAAGACACATGCAAATTCTCTTTCCTCATGCAGATTTCTTCAACTGGACTGCCTTCCTCCTTTTCTGCATGGGTCTAGCTCAAGCCCACCACCTCCAGAAAGGCTTCCCTGACCACAGCACCTACAGGAACCACATCTTTTATTATGTGTACTATTCGATTTTGTATCATAGTCAATCTCACTCATATTAAGTAATGTATCTCCCCAGACATCAGAAATGTAAAGGACCTAGGAACTTCTGCTACTCCTCTCCTCTACCCCATCTGATGAGCCATAGCACCAGCATCTACGTGCCCAGTGATTCCTCAGTCCTCATCCTCTGTCTCTTCTTTAACCCCATCCTTTCCTTTCAGAAGGGACTCTCACATCTTCCTTCCTTTCAGAATCAAGGGGTCTGGAGGGGCTTCCTGTAGGTTCTATCTGAGCCATTCCCCAGGCAGGTTCCTGGGGTGGTCTGGGGCACTCACCAGGGCAGCAGGCTGTCCTGGGGCCATGTGGCTTCACCAGTCCACTGGCCCCTTTCTGCCTCCATCCTCCTCTCTGCCTCCCACTCCCAAGCCCTCATGCCCTCCTCTGGCCTTTGACAAGCTCTAGTCGGAATTGTGTCTACAAACCCAGCAACAAGCCCTCCATGGGCAAGGGGAAAGTCTGGATGGGAGGATGGGATGGAAGCCAAGGCGTCAAGGGAATCGGGCAGGCAGCAGAGGGATGACAAATGCTGCAGCACACACACCATGCACATGTACGCAAACACACACACACTCATACACAGCCACACACACAGTCACACATACTCACACAGTCACACACACACACTCTCATACACAGCCACAGACATACAAACTCACAGTCATACATACTCTCAGTCACCCAAACACACACACACTAATACACAGCCACACAGTCACACATACTCACACAGTCACACACACACACTCTCATACACAGCCACAGACATACAAACTCACAGTCACACATACTCTCAGTCACACAAACACACACACACTCATACACAGCCACACACACAGTCACACATACTTGCACAGTCACACACACACAATCTCATACACAGCCACAGACATACAAACTCACAGTCACACATACTCTCAGTCACACAAACACACACACTCACACATAGCCACAGACACACAGTCACACACACTCACACATTCTCATACACAGCCACAGACACACACAACATACTCACAGTCACACACACTCTCATACACAGCCACAGTCACACATACTCACAGTCACACACACTCACACTCTCATACACAGCCACAGACACACACACACTCGCATACATAGCCACAGACACAGTCACATACACTCCCAGTCACACACACACTCACACACTCATGCACAGCCACAGACACACATACAGTCCCACACACTCTCACAGTCACACACACACATTCTCATATACAGCCACATATACACATGTATACACTCAGTTACACACAGTCACAACATTCACAGTCACACACACAGTCACAATCACAGTCACTCATGCACAGCCACACACACTCATACAGCCACAGACACACTCACAATCACACTTAGTCACACACACATACACAGCCACAGACACACACATGTACACAGTCACACACTCAGACACAGCCACACAGACACACACTGTCACATACACATACACAGCCAAATTTACACACTCACAGTCACAGACACATACACATACATAGCCAGTCATATATACTGTTACACACATAAACACTCACACAATCTCATACACAGCCACACATACTCTCTCACACACACAAGCACACATACATACATTCATACACAGCCACAGACACACCCTCACACACAGTCACACACACACACCCCCATACACAGCCAGAGACACACTCTCATACACAGCCACACTCACACACACACACTGCCACACAGTCACATACACTCATACACAGCCAGAGACACACATACACACACACTCTCATGCACAGCCACACACATACTCTCAAACACAGTCACACACACACTCATAGACACAGCCACACACACCTCTCACACTCTGACACACACACATACTCCACTCACACATATACACACACACACTCCATCCTGCAGCTGGAAATGCCCTTCACTTTCAAGTAAGATGGGGAGTACATTTGAATAGTTCCAACATGCTAACATTTTAGGTAGATTCCAAAGGATGGGAAGCTCTCTTCCTTGGTAGAATATTCCAAGCTGCCTTTCTACATAGACTGAATTCCGCGGCAAGACACTCCGAGCTTCCCAGCTTTGTCTCTGGAAGTTGTGTGCAGCCCTGTGGCCTGAGGTTTCCCTGAGGTCCCACTGCCATCCCCAACCCCTGCTCAGAGTCTTCAGAGCTGCCCATCACAGGTGCCCTGTGGGCCCCTCATCTGCCACGGGGACTTTCTCTTCTAGGATTTAAACTTTACTCATGAACCTGATGAGGGGCTTTTATTGAGCTGAGGGAATAAGAAGAAGAGAAGTCAAAATTTTTAGGTGAGAGCAGTCCTACAAAAATAAAGAGAGGAGCTGGGAGGGAAGAACAAAGAGGCCAGAGAGCACTGAATGGGAGCAAAGAGGGAAGGAATGAAACCCACCTCACACCCGGAAGAAATTGCTGGATTTAACGCCAACAAAAAGTAAGCAAAGAACATTAAACCCTTTATTATTTCCAGAAATGTGACCCATCTAGCTCAAATTCTGCCAAATTCCAACTGCTTTGCTACAGAGGGTTTGAAGTTACTATATACCCTCTCTGGATATTTGCCGGGACAGTTTCAAAGCAGACACCTAAAAATTAGAAGTGGTGGAATCACGGTGGATCCCAGTTCTGCCTCAGAAATTAAGATACCTAAGACGGTGGTTCTCAAGTAGGGCAACTGTGCCTGTCTGCAGGGAACACCAGCAGTGTCAGGAGACGGTTTGGGTTATCACAGCTGGTGGGGGATGCTACTGCCTCACACGGATAGAGGCCAGGGATTCTGCTCAACGTCCCGCAGTGCACAGGACAGCCCCCCAGTGACAAGGAGTTCTGCTGCCCACAGGTCAACAGTACTGAGGCTGAGGAGCCCTGTTCTGGGCATCTAAGAGCAGGTGACTCGGGTCAAGGGGCTGCCTGGGGGTATGCAGGGTTCAGGGTGCCTCTGAGACTGAAGACAGCATCAAGGACTGGTAAAGAAGTGGGTACCAGGGACCAGAGAGGACAACTAAGGTGAGAAGGAAAGAAGTAGGAACAGGCCACCAGGAAGGCACAGCCACACACAGACCCCATTTCACAAGTTAGAAAACGGAAACTCTGAGAGGTATAGTGACTTTTCCAAGGTCACACAGACTTGGGATCTGACTCCTAACTTCAAGGTCAACTGCAACTCTCTGGTAGCATCAACAGTTCTGCTTTTGGTTGGTGGTGCCTGGGTCCAGATTTCCCCACGGGGGTTACCAGAAGTAAAAAGCCATAAGATCTCAGGGCTTTAGAATAAGTCTATTCTCAAGCCTTCACTGATCCACTTCCCAGCAAAAATCGTGTTACCAGCAAGGGCTGTACAAACGAGTGTCATCATCAGTTTCTAAACCACATGGGTGCTGGCATGAAGCTTTCTCTTAGAACATGCAGTATCTGAAAAAACCATGGCAACATACACCACAATCACACTGCCCAAGCCATTCATCAGTTTGTGACATTTGGGGCTCCTGAGGATGGCACTGCTGCTTTCCTTTTCTGACTCAAAGTTCTTTCTCAGTCTTACACCTTTGGGGTGCCTGGCTGAACCAGGCTGACCCACTTCTGAGCCACTTTTTTGGCTTGGCTGAGATGAGACCCTGACTGTTCACTTTGGTTCTCGTTTGTCAGCGTGGACTTCGGCATGCGCCTGGTGTTCAGAGATGAATGCAGGTCAAAATCCCCATGGGAGGTGTGAGTGGGTTGGGGGGATGATCTGAAAGCCTACGGTGAACTCTGAGGTATACAGACCTATGTTAGGAACCGCTTCTCATCACCATAGTCCAACTGCCAGCAACCACTGCCCAGAAAACTCTACCTGAAGGGGAACCCCAGCCCCTGCCTCTCCGGCTTGGCCTGTGCAGCCTCCTCTCCCATTCTCCCCTTCACAGAGGTCCAGCCTTGACAGACACTTCCAGGACTTTGGAGATGGAGAACAAGGAGGGGAGGGAGCTGGCCAAAAAACTCCAGCTGGAGCAAGTTTCTCAGGCATTGGAGGTAATAGAGGCTCAAGTGCTCGCTGAGGAGCACATACACTAAAGTTGGAATGATACAGAGATTAGCACGGCCCCTGCGCAAGGATCACATGTAAATTCATAAACTGTTCCATTTTTTTCAAACCAGAAAGATGAAAGAGTAAACAAACAAACAAACAAACAAACAAAAACCAGAGGTTCAAGTACAGGTGGAGTATGTGAGTAAGGTGAGGAGAGAAAAGTGGAAATTTTGTTTTAATTATTTGAGACAGAGTCTCGCTCTTGTTGCCCAGGCTGAAGTGCAGTGGCACGATCTTGCAACCTCCGCCTCCTGGGTTCAAGCGATTCTCCTGCCTCAGCCTCCCAAGTAGCTGGGATAACAGGTGCCAGCCACCACGCTCAGCTAATTTTCACATTTTTAGCAGAGATGGGCCATGTTGGTCAGGTTGGTCTTGAACTCCTGGCTCAAGTGATTCACCCACCTCAGCCTGGGATTACAGACATAGGCCACTGTGCCTGGCCAAAAAGTGGAAACTTTAAACAAGTCTTGCTCCAAATATCCTCCAAATATCAGGATAGGCAAGAAGTGCAAGTAAAGAGCTTGAGTTACTCTGAGGTATTCAGGAACGCAACCCTGCAGTGTGGGATAGAGGAACAGATGAAGAAAGCCCTTCTAATGGGCTACAGTCTCCAGGGAGCAGCAGGCAGTGGCTGTTTTCTGGACCCCTTAGTGTCTCCCAATGACCTGGCCTCACTCCAGATGTGAGGAGTTTCCTATGCGTGGTGTCCTCATCCTAGATTGGCCTAGGAGGTCCAGGGGTCCCAAGGGGCCTTCTGTCATGACCCACAGCTGTGTGCAAGGCACGCAATGCTTAACTCACTGGAGCTTGGCAAAAGTGTTTTTATGCCTTTTGTTTGTTTGCTTGTTTTTTGAGAAGGAGTTTCATTCTTGTTACCCAGGCTGGAGTGCAATGGTGCAATCTCGGCTCACCACAACCTCTGCCTCCTGGGTTCAGGCAATTCTCCTGCCTCCTCAGACTCCTGAGTAGCTGGGATTACAGGCACGCACCACCGTGCCCAGCTAATTTTTTGTATTTTTAGTAGAGACGGGGTTTCACCATGTTGACCAGGATGGTCTCGATCTCTCGACCTCGTGATCCACCCGCCTTGGCCTCCCAAAGTGCTGGGATTACAGGCGTGAGCCACCACGCCCAGCCCCCTTTATGCCATTTTTAAACCAGATCCCTAGCCTCCAACAGTAGATGTAGTCATGCAATGTCCTGCCACTAACTGTTGGCCATGACGAACATAGATCCCCACAGCTCATGCCCTCCTGGAAGGAGGCTGGGAAGGAACAGGGAAGGGATTACTCACATTGTGCCATGGCGAACATAGATCCCCACAGCTCATGCCCTCCTGGAAGGAGGCTGGGAAGGAACAGGGAAGGGATTACTCACATTGTGCCATGGCGAACATAGATCCCCACAGCTCATGCCCTCCTGGAAGGAGGCTGGGAAGGAACAGGGATGGGATTTACTCACATTGTGCCCTTTGTTTCAGAGATCATATTCCTCTGGTGCTGCAGAAGGTTTGGGATATATTTCCATTTTCCTAAGTCAGTCACCTGCTTCCTCACACCCACTTGTGACCAGTGACACGTGTGTGTAGCTAGTAAGGCTAAGGTGAAGCTATAGCTTTGGGGTCCTGGCCTCTTTGACCCTGAGTTTCTCAATAAAACTGGCCTTGCTGCGGTGATCTGCCAGTTGTGGGTAATCCTGAGCCATTCCTTCAGCCCCACAGAGAAAGAGGAGAAGTGGCTCTTCCATGGAGGGTCTGGACTTCAGATCAGCCTGCCCCATTTCTGAAAAGGGCAGCTGGCATGACTGTCACACAACACGGTCACTGGGCTGGAAAGCAGACTGGGGACCCTAAAGAAGGGGTCTCTACCCGACGGTTCTGAAAGAATTGGGTGGGGGTAAATGTGGCACCACTCTGAAGTCCCCAGGCACCTGTTTCACTCAGTTATCAAACGCAGCAGTGACAGAAAGCGTGAGAGAGCCAACGCTTCATACATGTATCTTTTTTGATACTGTAGTAAAGTTCTGTGAGTATTTATGTTAATTTCTGTGGTAGGCAGCAGAATCTAATTGCCCCTCACAGAAATCTACATTCTAATCTCTTGAACCTGTGACTATGTCACCTTACACAGCAAAAGGGACTATGCAGATGTGACTAATAAGTGTGAGATGGGGAGACTATCCTGGGTTATCCAGGCAGTCCCAGTGCCATCATAGGGTCCTTGTAAGTGAAAGAGGGTGTCAGGGAGTCATAGAAGATGCGACAATGAAAACAGCGCCAGAGTAACACAGCCTGAGAAGGATGCAACCAGCTATTGCTGGCTTTGAAGATGAAAGGGGACCACAAGCCCAGGAACACTGAAGTCTCTGGAAGCTGGAAAGAGCAAGAAAATGAATCTTCTCCAGAGCCTCCAGAAGGAAGGCAGCCCTGCTGCCATCTTCATTTTGACCCAGTGTGCCCCACTTCTGATGTGTGACTGCCAAAACTCTAAGATCGTACATTTGTGTTGTTTTAAGCCACCAATTGTGTGAGAGTTTGTTTCAGTAGCAGTAGGAAATTAATATCCTTTCCTTGGGAAATTCTAGGCTTCCCACTGACAGGCAAGGCAGGATATCTTCCATCTCTCTTTGTGACTCAGTGGCAATGCATTTGTGAAATGGATCTACTTACTCAATCTTGTTCCATGAAAGATCTTGTCCAAGATCTTGTCCTCTGGATACATATTCAGTCCAGATTTACAACTGATTTTTTTAAAACTAGTTTTTAAAAATATTAAAGCTAGGAGATTCTTGAGGGGTAACACCTTGGCCATCCAGCAGCACATGTCTGAATACAGGGCCGTGCACTAGCTGGGAGCCACAGGTCCCCTCTGGGGGATCTTTGGTAACAGGATGCTAGAATCACAATTGCTTCAGGAGCAAGAGAGAAGGAAGAAAGGAGGCAAAGGGCATTGCCATTATTCTGTGGAAATTCTTCAGAACAAAGGTTGCAAAAGACCTTCCATGATGCTAGTCTAGAGATCCCCGTCTAAGACCCAGCCTTCTTACTTCCAGAAAAGAATCTGATGTTTATGATTTATGCCACACTGTGAATGTGTATCAGAAGTCACCTCTCTGTGTAGTATGTGCATTCTAAATTTGTTCTCTGTTCATTGGTAGAGTTTTAAGAGCTTGCCCTTTTCTTCTGCTCTCCCCAACACACCTCAGAGTCTCTGTATTGCCGATGCCCCAGAATGGCCTTACTGAGACAAGTATGGCAGGAGACCTGGCACAACGCCTCAAGCCTGTAATCCTAACACTCTGTGGGGCCAAGGCAAATGGATCACTTGTGTCCAGGGGTTTGAGACTACCCTGGGCAACATAGCAAAACCCCATCTCTACAAACTACAAAAATATGGGCAGAGGTGGGAAGATTGCTTGAGTCTGGGAGGTGGAGACTGCAGTGAGCCATCATCATGCCACCACACTCCAGCATGGGCAACAGAGCAAGATCCTGTCTCAAAAACAAACAAACAAACAAAAACAAAAACAAAAAACAAGGAAGTATGGCAGGAGAGAGCTAAACTAAAATCTTTAATTAGGCACACCAACCTTGGACAAAGAGGAGGACATGGAACGGCCACCCCTTCCTCAGACAGATCCCTGCATGCTTTTGAGACAAGTTCCTGGTACGGAGGCTCACCATGTCCCAACTGTGGGATTACGCAGGTGTGTGCACGAGGGCAGAGGGAAAAGGAATAGCTCGGGATAAATCCGAGGCTTCTGATTTGAATGAGAAGAAAGATGGTTTGCTCCACTAACTACATTAAGTATTTAGTTTAGCTGTCTCCTGCCATACTTTCCTGTTTTTTGAAGACAATGAAAAGAGAAAGTCTCAGGGTAAATGGACAATAACACTCTTATGGATGTGGTACAGCGGAGGAGCCTGCAGTGGACCCGCGGGGAAACAGCTCAGCAGATGCTGAAGTTATGGGGTCTAGGGTCCAGGACAGAGGGCCTGCCTGGAGTAATCAATGTTGGGAGCTGATGCTGGGAGAACCAATTAATAGATTAAGTCCTCCAGGATGAGAAAAAAAAAGGGCAGAGTTTGAAACATTGGTCATCACCAACATTTAAGAACTAGAGGGTAGAAAGCTAACAAAGAAATGGAGAAAAATATTGAAGAGGGTCAGGAAAACTAGAACATGTGGTCTTTTGGAAGCAAAAGAGGGAGGCTTTAAGAAGAGATGGGTCAAAACTGTCAAATGTTCTAACAAGGTCAAGGATGAGACCAGAAAGAGCATCCTGGATAGGCAGTGCCAGGACACTAGTGGCTGCAGCAGGAGCAGCTTTTGTAGGGTGTGTGTGTGTGTGTGTGTGTACACATGCACACTGGGTACATGTGTGGATGTGTGTGGGTGTGCACATATATGTGTGTTGGGTGGACAGGGGGTAGCAGAAATGAAGTCACAGAGGACTGGGGAATAACTAGGAACCAGGGACAGAGACAACAAGTGTAACTATCTCTTGAAGAAGCAAGGATGTCAGGAAAGGGAAGAAATGGAGCAAGAACTTGAAAGGGAATCAGGGTCCAGAAGCAGCTTTGTTTTGCTTTATAATGAAAGAAACTTGAGTATGAGAAGCACCCAGTGGATGAGGGAGAAATGAACATGTCCGTGAGCAAAGAGAGAGAACACTGGGCTGGAAGGACCCGGCAGAAATTAGATTTGAGTGCTGCTGACATCGTGATAAGGAGAACAGTAACATCGCACCCACTCCCGTGCAAGGGCGGAGGCTGTGTGGCTCTAAGGTGGCTGCCCCACCACGGTCTCACCTCGTGGAGCTTATCTGCCTTCTGGGTCTGCTTCTTCCGACTTCTCTGAGCAGCAACGCGGTTTTTTTCTCTCCTTCGGACCTTCCTGTCATCATCCTCAGGGCTCTGGGGGAAAACAGTGGGTGGAGTGTGATGCCGGGGCCCCTCGCCTTACCCTGCTCTGCCCCATCCTGTCGCTAGTGTTGCTCACTGAACGTCACTCTTTGCTTTGCAGTTGACAGCAGCACAGTGGGCTCACAGCAGCCCCTGGCCCAGGAGCACTCACCATGTGAGTGTGTGGGCTGTGCGGTGTGGCTGCCGTTTCAAAGATGAGGAATAAGAAACTCACAGAGGTTAAGGACCTTGCTCCAGGTATTATAGCCACTACGTCAGTGAGTGGGAAGTGGAACTCAGGTCTGTTGGTCTCCAAACCAACGTTCATCAACCTCTAGCCCACAGGGCGTGTGCCTGGAAGAGGTGTGGTGTCAATGGTGTCCATCTGAGACTGGAAAGCTGGGCGGGGGCAGGGGGCGGGGGAGAGATCTGCTATCTGGAACTCGCTGTTTGCCAGGCCTTACACCACCACGCATAAAAGGGACTTTTGATACTGCATGCAAATCACAATCACACTTACAACTAATTGCAACCATACAACTGTAGCAACACACCAAATGATCTTAAACCCCACTGACAATGTACTCATTTGAACAATGCTTCACTGACATTTTGTTTCAGAAGTCGGACTGAATCAGAAAGCAAATTTTTGATGTGTCTTGAAAGCTGTTCGCTATATGTAAGATTTAGCCGAATTCAGTCAAATCCCTCAAGAGTGATTATGAAACAGACAGGTAGAAAAATGCACCATGGTAAAAACACTTCAATCAGTTATAGAAAACATGGAAAAGAAGAGCAGTATTTTCTTTCTGGAACCCCATGAGAAGACACCACCAAATTGGAAAAACACTACATGTATAGAGTTTAAAAGCCAAGAGGTACAAACATGGGAAAGATACTCAGTTATTAATACTCATGGAATGCGAATATTAATAACTAAATAATGGATATTTTCAGTTATCATTTGATCTCACCTTGTATTCCAAATAAGACACACATCTTCCCAAGTTACTGGAGTTAAGAATTTTCAGCATATGCAAGAACATAAGGGTATAAAAAGGAGAAGAATAAATAATATACATAGCAAATAGAAGCTTAAGGAAACAGAGACAAGGTATAAAAATAGTCTTCAATTGATAAAACCAGAACATTACAGGGGAACATGTGGTCAGAAGACAGCACTTTAGCTTTAGAATTACACGGATCCTAGTTTTGTCTCTTAGTGTCAACATGGTCGTGTGTAAATGGTTTAAATTCTGAGTTTTCAGTTTTCTCATTTATTGCAATCATGATTCATTCATTCTCTCAATATGTATTAACTGAGCGCTTACCATGTGCCAGACACTGTCCTAGAGACTTGAGATACAAGCACTAAACAAAGGGCCAGTGAACTCTGCAGACTTGGTGCCAACAGCCTAATGCTTAGGATTAGGATATGATGAAATGAGATTTTGTCATTTAAAAAATCAGAACCAACCCAGCAGAAACATTTAATCGAGACAGAAAGTGAGAGATAGTAAGCAAAAGTTAAAGATAGTATTGTCATTAACCATATTTCATTCAGTCTCAAAAATTCTGAGAGGTTGATGTTAGTATATTCATTTTATAGATGGGGAAACGGAGGCTCCGGCAGGTAAAACAAATTGCTCAAGGCTGCTCAGCTTGCGTGTGGCAAAGCGGAGGCCCAAACTCAGATCTCTGTGACACTCCAGTGTCACCCGATGACATGTGCTGGGTGCTGAATTGGGAAGGTGGGGAGTAAGGACGAAAAGACAGGTGGCAAAGATCCAGGCAAAGTTTCCCGATAGCAGTCCCTGCGGCCAACCCGGTCTGTTTCCTGAGTGTGCAGCTGTACATGCTGCCTAGGGACGGCTGACTGGGAAGGGGGCGAAGGGTTTCCGCAAGCTGGGGGCAGAGTCTGCACATTGTGGGTCCCCCCTCCCAGGTTGACCAGTCCCAGTTTCTGCATTCCCGTGGCTGCCCATTCCCAGGGTGGCCCGGAAGGGCTACAGGCGTGGAGGGTGGGATGGCAGTAGCCGGCTACACTAGGATGGGGCGGCCCCCGGGGCAGTGAGGAGCCCACGTGCCAGGGAGCACCGGCCAGGATGGGCCCAGCCAGGAGTCGGCGCCCTCGGGCTTCTCCCCCACAGAGGGCGCAGGAGCTGGCTTAGGAGCCATTCCAGGCGCCGGGGCCACTGTGCGCATGCCAGGGTCTCTGGATCCACCCCCCCCCCCACTCCCTCACGCCCCTACTCCACTCGTCTCTGGCCGCGCCCCCCACCTCTGTGGTCACCACCACGGAACCCTGGCACCCACCACCTCGCCTCCCCCCAACCCCGCGTCGTGTCTGCTCCCCCACACCCCACGGCCCTCCCTGAGCCTCTCACCCTCTACCTGCGGCTGGGGCTGGTTCCCGGGCGCCGCGACGCTCCTCTGCAGGACACTGCCAGCGGCCGGGAGCCCTTGCGACATGCCGGGTGCTCCTCCTGCCCTACCCGCCCACCCACGCGCCCTACCCGCGGGGCTGTCTACGGGCGCTGTCACACCGTGGGCATCCTAGTGCTGCACCCGCAGCCCGCGCCAGCCCCGCCCCCTCGGGCTTCCCGCTCTCCCCGCGGCTCGGCTAGTCCTCCCGGTGTCCCCGAGCGCTAGTCCCCACCGCCGTCCTTCCCGTCCCACGTCTGCCCCGCCCTCTTTATCCCACCCCCGCCTCGTTTCCTCCTCTGCCCGCCCTCTCTCCGCACCTCGGGGTCCCAAATCCCACCCCTGCCGCGCTTTCCGCCTGGGCCGGCGCTTCGTGGAAGTCACGTGGTGGCTCCGAAACCCCGGAGGAAAGGCGAAGCCCACCCACGCGAGGCGACTTCAGGGCGGCTGGGGGTCAGGGTGGCGCCACGCAGCCTTTGGGGTCCTTCGGCCGCTCCCTGGGAACTCAGGCTGAGAAACACAGTGGGTGTTTTGGGGTCCGTGTTTTCTTCCCCGGTCCCATCGCTGCATCTTCCTGCGCGTCAGCCACGCCCTGTGCCCGCCCCCCAGCGCAGGGGTCACCGTCCCGGGGGACTTTCTCCGCGGCGACCAGACATCCGAGCGCCACTCTCGCTCCTCCCGCGGCCCCGGAGGCGCGGCCTTGGGGCGAGGATAGCGGCTTCACCGAGTCCCACCGGGCACCCCGAGCCGCGGCCGCCCCAGGGACTCGCGGGTAACGCCTGCCCTTCTTGTCCCCGGTCCCTTCTGGCTGTGGGAGGGAGCGAGACGGGGCGGCCCCGAGGGTGAATTCCCAGAGCGGAGGGTGGGCAGGGGAGTGTCCCGGACAGAAAGGGTGACGGGCTTCCCTGAGAGCGAATCTGCCACGTGGGACGTCACTAGTGACAGGTTCGGGGATCTGGACCCGCAATGCCACCGTTAAATAGCCCAGATCCTTTTTTTTTTTCAAGATTTATCCGCTCGTGCCAAAGCTGGGGACCGGGTTGAAGTAGGGCAAGTACTGGTCCACCTGCCTGCCCATCAAAATTGCGAAGCCAAGACACTTACACGTGGTCCTAGCAAAGGAAACGCTAGCGGCTACGGGCTGTGGTCTGCATGCTGTGAGCACCTGGAAAGAAAGATAACCGCGAGTCTGGATGGGCGAGTGGGAACCAGACCGGAAAGGCAGAAGTGCCTACCGAGTGTGGTCGCTTGGGTCTTCAGGTTCGTGGGCAGCAGTGGACATGGGGGACAGGCATTTCCGATTCCTTTTAAAATCTCAAATGAGTGCACCTGCCCGCCGCCGGGATTTAGGACCCATTCTTGCAAACGCTTTGAGAGAGGTTGAGTGAACTTGGCTGCCTTGCTGCCAGCAGGAAAGCGAGCAGAGATTCTTGTCTTTGTGATCAGAAGCTTCGGCCAACTGAGAGGAGGGGAGGAAGACAGAAGGTGGACACAGCCCATGAGTCGCAGCGCCACACTCCACATCAGCAAGGCTGCGCAGCAGAGCCAGTGCTACGCTGGGTTATCCGCTCAGATTAATCTCATCTCCCTTTTATTTCAGCACTCAGCTTAACGCGTGGTTGCCTCGGGACTATTTTGCCTCCCACACAGCTACCCACCTAGGTGCCTAGCACAGCACTCTACATACACACAGCAGGTGCTCATTGCACTAGGTCAGCTGAGAGCCCTCATTCTTGAAACACTAAAAGGACTCTAACGAGCTAGGAAAACCCCTGGGTCAAGGGATTATCATTTTCAGAAGCGATTTCATTCCCCAGTGTTATTGATGCACGGAAAGGGCAAGGTAAAAACATCTCGGGAACATTCCTGTGCACTCCCACGCTTTATTCTCCTCATGCCCACTTTTCTCACTGAGCCACCTCACATTTTAAGTCTTTTGGGGCTGCATCCTCCCTGTCTCTCCCCAGGGAGCCTGGAACCATGCCCCAGCACACAAGAACTCTTTTTATAGGCATAGTCTACTGCCTTGTGTTACCCAAGTGTTTCTTTAAATATATTTTGTCTTGGTTAACTAGGTAGCATTTAGGACAGAGGTCAATTTGATGTAAATATCATACATCAAACTGGATTAAATAGCTAGATACGAAAATGAAAATCAGAGAGCTAAAGCAGAATTAAATTCTTATTTTAGTCCTGGAAGCACCGGCAACATAGTGAGACCCCTATCTCTACCTAAAATGGTAAGAAATCAACTAGCTGAGTGTGGTGGTACACACCTGTAGTCCCAGTTACTCAGGAGGCTGTGGCAGGAGGAGTTTGAGGCTGGAGTGAGCTATGATTGCACCACTGCACTCCAGCCTGGGCAACAGAGCAAGTCCTTATCTCAGATAAATACATAAAATAAAATAAAGTGGTGGAGCTAAGATAAGGAGATTTTATAAGGCTACATGTAATAGGAGAAATGGCCTTGATAAGATCTGATCTACATAAAAGGGCTAAATTGTTTTAGATGACAGTGTAGCCAGAAATGCAAAACAGATTGGATAAACACCCTGTGTATGAGAAAGGGTTAATATACAGCCCATGGAAAAGAAGAAAAATACTGAGACAACTTGCAAAGGTAAATTGCAGAAGTGACATGAAATGGTATTTCCCAGCAGAAGAAATAATTAAGAAAAATATATACAGGAAAAATACATATTAAAATAAGAATCCTTTTTAAATTAGCAACATAAAAAGTAGTAATATCAAAAGCTGGTGAGAGTGTGGTGAAATTAGTGCTCACTTGTTTCACTGGCTTCATTGTAAATTGGCACAAACTTGCTGGAAAGCAGTTTTACTGTCACTTTCAAGGCCAGAAAAAAGTCATTACTTCTTACTCAATTTCCCCACTAATAGAAAATTATTCTAGGATGATCATTGAAAATACTAGAGAGAAAAATACTATATGCACTAAACGTTCATGATAATATTTTAAGAGTGAAAAATGTAAGCAACATAAATGTCTAATTATAGTTGAATGGCTAAACAAAATATGCTATTGCCACAGGATAGAATGTTACGCATCTTTAAAATTACAAGCATGCAGGCTGGGTGCAGTGGCCCGCGCCTGTTTTAACAGCTCCTCTAGAGGCTGAAGTGGGAGGATCATTCAAGCCCAGGAGTTCAAGGCTGCAGTGAGCCATGATTACACCACTGCTCTCCAGCCTGAGCAACAGGGTGCTACCCTGTCTCAAAAAAAAAAAAAAAAAAAAAATACAAACATGCAGACAAATTTGCCACATGGAAGGTTTATTTGATCTGAAGTAAAGTGAGAAAAAAATCAGGTTACAAAAAGTACATATATGACATCAACAGTATGTAAAAACGTATGCATGTGAGAAGAGACTGGAAGGAAACCTACAGTGATGGTAGCCTTTCTCTCATAACGGTGGCATTATAATTTCTGTACTTGTTGAAAAATTGTTTTTATTATGTTAGCATCTTAAAACATTTCATATGTATAAGTGATATAAATATATTTATCTGATCCCTTTCCCTGGCACTAAGCTCATTGGCCACATCAGAATGGCCAGCACTTCTCTGATCAAAGGGTTTGCTCTAATAACAGACATTTTCCTTGCTTTTGTGTAATGTTCTCTGGTTTATTTTACTCTCTTAAGTCAGGAGAAAGAAAAATCACAATGAAAAAAAGATAAACAAGAACAAGCATTTCAAATGTCTCCTTTTCTTCTTCTGCCTTTTATTTTTCTTTGTATTTTTTTCCCCTTGAACTGGGAAGGGAAATTATATGATTTGACAATTTCCTATTATTCCATAATTACCCTAGATTACGTCTTTGGGAGTGGGGAGGAGGTGCCAGAGGTTTGTAGCTCAGTGACCAAATCCTCTGGTGATTCACGTCACAAAAGACAGCTCTTCATAAAAATGCATTACTCCGGGCTGGGCACGGTGGCTCACGCCTGTAATCCCAGCACTTTTGGAGGCCGAGGGGGCCAGATCACGAGGTCAAGAGATAGAGACCATCCTGGCCAACATGGTGAAACCCTGTCTCTACCAAAAATACAAAAAATTAGGCGTGGTGGCGCACGCCTGTGGTCCCAGCTCCGCGGGAGGCTGAGGCGGAAGAGTCACTTGAACTCGCTGGGCGGAGGTTGCAGTGAGCCGAGATTGCACCACTGCACTCCAGCCTCGTGACAGAGCAAGACTCCTTGTTTAAAAAAATTAAAAATGCATTACTCAAATGCTAGGAAACCCTACCACTAGTTCACCTTTGCTCTTCTCTTTTGGGGAAATTGGACTTTCAGTCATTGTACTGTCATTGCCCTTCCTCGGAAGGCGGTCCTGTGGGCTGCGGGTGGGACTGGATAAGAGCAAGCTAAAAGCAGAATCCGCGGTGTTTGCCAGAAGGCAGCCACCTTGCGTTGGGCCCTGTTCAAGGTACTGAGATACAGCAGCGGACAAAAAAACCATCCACACCTCCCGGAGCTCTCGGAGGAAAGCACACGATACACAAAACTTAGCGGTGTGTTACAGGATGGTACATTTAATGGCAGAATACAAAGCAGGGAACAGGGACTAGATTCAGGGCGAGGAGCATTTTTAAATAGGGAGGTCAAGTCAGGCTTCTCTGAAGGAGGTGAGAGAGGGAGGTGGTTCAGGCTGCAGCAACAGCAAATGCAAAGTCCTGTGAAAGCCTGCCTCGCCACCCTGGAACCTGCAGAAGTTCTGTGGCTGGAGTGGAGTGAGGAACGGGTGGACGCCAAGAGATGAGGTCAAAAAGGCAGTAGGAGCCGGGTCATGCGGAGCTCCCTGGGCTACTTGCTTTTTTTTTTTTTTTTTTTTTTTTTTTTGAGACGGAGTTTCACTCTTGTTACCCAGGCTGGAGTGCAATGGCGCGATCTCGGCTCACCGCAACCTCCGCCTCCTGGGTTCAGGCAATTCTCCTGCCTCAGCCTCCCGAGTAGCTGGGATTACAGGCACGCGCCACCATGCCCAGCTAATTTTTTGTATTTTTAGTAGAGACGGGGTTTCACCATGTTGACCAGGATGGTCTCGATCGGCTACTTGCTTTTAACTGGGCATGAAATGGAAAACTCTGGAAGCCTTTGGGCTGAGGTATGACATGATCTGACTTGAGTTTTTACGGGATCGCTTTGGCTGCTGTGTTAAGAACAGACTGAGGGGCGAGGAAGAAACAGGAAGTGGCAGCAGTCGTCCAGGAGACCTGGGATAGGGGCTTGGAAGATGTTGGGAATGGGGAGGCCGAGGCAAATTTGCCAGGAAGTTAAAGAGCTTAAGCGTTAGGGCACCTCACTTACACAGGCTCCTGTCATGACTTTTTGTACGGCCCCCAGGAATATTCCTACTGCCCACTGTGCTAACTCACTGGACAACATCTATTGTACTGAGACATAAATATATCCTACACTGCCCAGCACCAGGCATATATGTATCGTGGTGGTGGAGGGGAGCCCCAGAAGCAGTCTGTGAAAATCCTTCAAATCAACATACATATTAAGCTGTAAACAGAGGATTTATTTCTTGCTTGCACTGGTCAAAACCAAATTATCTCCTGTCGGGAATGAAAGCAACAATACAGCTTATACAACTACAAATTGTGTTTTGAAAAATCCCAGAAGGATTTTTTTCTTTGTTATCTGGAGTTGCATATTTGACATTTTAACTGCTGTTGGAAATGTGTTGTGAAACATTTTTCGTATATGAAGGGCACCATCCTTTTTCATCTCTAACTGTATGTGTGTTAAAGAACTGAAAGAAAAAATATATGTAATTAATGAAACGTAAGAAAGAGCTAAGGATAAGCAATTAAAATCAACAGAACTCTTTCGGATATTAAGCAATTTGTCACAACATATTTCAGATTATATTAGAAGCATAGTTCTTGGAGCAAAAGTTTGTGAGGTGGGTAAAAAAAGAAGCAATAGTTTATTCAGAGAAAAAGATAAATGTCAAATGGAAGCAATGAACAGGCTTTTGGGTTGTTTGATGATTCAATAATGAGGAAGGATGGATCATGTAAACACAATGGTAAAACATATACAATTCTTGCTGCTCTCAGCTGAAATATTGACATCGATGAGGTTAATACCAAGCTCATAATATGCCAACACAATGAGGACATTTATAACAAATTGGTTAACGAGTGTCATCAATTCTAAGAATATTTAAAATGAATCACTGGAAAAGAAAAATATGAAATACCCTGAAATGTTACAACTCACATATAAAAAAACTTAATAGAGATTTTTCCCAAATCTGACAATTCTTTTTTTTTTTTTCTTTTTTTGAGATGGAGTTTCATTCTTGTTACCTAGGCTGGAGTGCAACGGCACGATCTCAGCTCACCACAACCTCTGCCTCTTGGGTTCAAGCAATTCTCCTGCCTCAGCCTCCCTAATAGCTGGGATTACAGGCATGTTCCACCATGCCTGGCTAATTCTGAATTTTTAGTAGAGACAGGGTGTCTCCGTGTTGGTCAGGCTGGTCTCGAACTCCTGACCTCAGAATATTCACCTGCCTCAGCCTCCTGAAGTGCTGGGATTACCGGCATGAGCCATTGCGCCTGGCCCAACAATTCTTAAAAAGTATATGATACTACCAATAAAGACTGTGCTGTGAAGTGGAAACAAAATTATCTGAATATTTTTCTATCAATTTTTCACTCATTACATGCAAAGACTGAATTATCTTTCTAGTCTGTAGAAAATGGTATTACAGAATCATTGTCTTATGAATAGGAGAACAAAAGCGTGCTGCTAAAAAGTACAGTATAAGAATAAAGTATTAAAGAGATATTGAGACGTTAATTAAAACAGAGCATTTTTCCAGATTTTCTAATATTTTTGGTGTTTGTCAGCTTTTAAAATTTGTAATCTGCTGTACTTTTTTTGAGACAGGCTTGCTCTGTCACCCAGGCTGGCGTGCAGTGGTGCGATCTCAGCTCATTGCAACCTCCACCTTCCCCGGTTCAAGCAGTTCTCCTGCTTCAGCCTCCCTAGTAGCTGAGATTACAAGCATGTGCTACTATGCCTGTCTAATTTGTTTGTTTGTTTGTTTGTTTGTTTTTTAGTAGAGACAGGGTTTCACCATGTTGGCCAGGCTGTTCTTGAATTCCTGACCTCGAGTGATCCACCCATCTTGGCCTGCCAACGTGCTGAGATTACAGGTGTGAGCCACTGTGCCCTGCCCTGTACTTATTTTTTTTAGAATGAGAAAATTCCTTTTGTAACTCAGAGCCCTGTTCAACAGTCTGTGACACTGTGGTAGAGATGGGCAGTGTCTAATAGCTAGCTAACTTTACAACCTTCCACATTTTATTTTATTTATTATTATTATTTTTTGAGACAGGGTCTTGCTCTGTCATACAGGCTGGAGTGCAGTAGCATGCTCAGGACTCACTGCAGCCTCAACTTTCTAGGTTCAAGTGATCCTCCCACCTCAGCCTCCTGAGTAGCTGGGACTACTGGCACACATCACCACACAGGGCTAACTTTTGTATTTTCTTTAGAGACCAGATCTCACCACGTTTCTCAGGCTGGTCTGAAATGCCTTGATTCAAGTGATCTTTCCACCTCAGCGTCCCAAAGTGCTGGGATTACAGATGTGAGCCATAACCATCCACATTTTTATGACACTTGGTTATCCATAATAATACAATCTAGAATCAATTGAAAAGCATAGAGAAGAAAAAGATTCTCCATAGTCCAAGCATCCACACAGAGATATCTGCTAAATATTTTGGCATTTATTGTGTTCCCACTTTTTTTAAGCAAGTATATACTATGCATGTACTAACATGCATGAAATCATACTCTAGGCCGGGCGCTGTGGCTCTCACCTGTAATCCCAGCACTTTGGGAGGCTGAGGTGGGCGGATCACCTTAGGTCAGGAGTTCAAGACCAGCCTGACCAGCCTGGAGAAACCCCGTCTCTACTAAAAATACAAAAATTAGCCGGGTGTGGTGGGAGGTGCCTGTAATCCCAGCTACTTGGGAGGCTGAAGCACGATAATCTCTTGAACCTGGGAGGCAGAGGTTGCCATGAGCCAAGATCCCACCATTACACCCCAGCCTGGACAACAGGAGCAAAACTCCATCTCAAAAAAAAAAAAAAGAAAAGAAATAATACTATAAACTGCTTTTTCCTTAATGTAATAGAGCATCTTTTCATGACAATAAACATACATCTGTCATCATTTTAAATATACAGTTTCCATAGCAGAGATATGCCATAGATGGTCTAAATAAGTCCTTATTATTCTCTTGTTTTCAATTTTTATGTACGATGAAACAACATTGTTAATATCATTGTACTCACATATGTCTGCACTTGTCTGATTATGACTTTAGGGTTTTTTTTAATTTATTTATTTATTTATTTATTTATTTTGGTCTTGCTCTGTCGTCCAGGCTGGAGTGTAATGGCGGGATCTTGGCTCATGGCAACCTCTGCCTCCCAGGTTCAAGCGATTATCGTGCTTCAGCTTCCCAAGTAGCTGGGATTACAGGCACCTCCCACCACACCCGGCTAATTTTTGTATTTTTAGTAGGACGGGGTTTCACCATATTGGCCAGGCTGGTCTTGAACTCTTGACCTTGAGATCCTTCCCTCTTGGCCTCCCAAAGTGCTGGAATTACAGGCATGAGCCACTGTGCCTGGCCTAATTTATTTTTTTGAAACAAAGTCTCACTCTATTGCCCAGGCTGGTGTGCAGTGGCATGATTTTGGCTCACTGTAACCTCCACGTTCCCAGATTCAAGCAATTCTCCCATCTCAGCCTCCCAAGTAGCTGGGATCATAGGCACGTGCGACCACACCCGGCTAATTTTTATATTTTTGGTAGACAGGGTTTCCACATGTTGGCCAGGCTGGTCTCTAACTCCTGACCTCAAGGGATCCTCCCTCCTCGGCCTCCCAAAGTGCTGGGATCACAAGCATGAGCCACCACATTAGGCATCAGGTTTAATCACTAGGAATAGAATTGCTGAGAATACGGAATATTTGTATTTTCAAGGCATTGGACACATATTGCCAGATGGCCTTGCAATTAACAGTCCTGACAGGAGTGTGTGAAAATCCTACTGGCTTATTAGGTAACTTCTTGGGTGGGCTATACTTCAGGGTCAGAAGAACTCAAGTTGTTTCTCAGATCACTTGTTGAATCCCGATGAAGGGGAAGAAAACAGGAACAGATAAATACGTGATGGGGACCTCCCATCCCCTGCCCCCATCCGACTGTTAAGGTCTTCTTTAGCCGCTTCCCTTTCACGGGCAGTTCTACATCAACTCCCTGAAGCTGTGTCCCTGGAGCCCAGGATTCCCCAAGGGGCAGGCAACCCAGGCTGACTCTTAGTTCTGCAGCCTAATCCAAAAGGCATCACCACATTTGCTCCATTCAAACCTCTCATCCGGCAGGCTTTTCTCCTGCCTTCACAGAGGAAAGACTAGGAAGAAAACAAGTTACACCTGGGCTTTCATCTCACCTCTACTAAAGAATGGGGGAGTGGTTGGGGGAGAACACTATCCTCTAACTTCTATACATTGCGTTGGTTATGGAAAAGGACAACAGAAAAAAGAAAAGCCTTAAGGAGAAAGAAGTGGGAGTGGGGGAAGGAGACAGAAAAGAAGGTCATGGTGGGATGCCAGTAAGTGACTCTACTTGGGCCATAGAAGGTTCTGGAATGGAGACTGGGTAAGTGACTGGTTCTCTGTCCTTGTATTCTCTCTCTCCCTCTCCCTCCTTCCCTCTTACCCTCCCTCCCTCTCCCTCCCTTCTTCTCCCTCTTCCTTCCTGTCTCTAAGGAGACGGACCTCTCTCCTGGGCCTCTCCAGGGATATCCCACCAACAGCTCAGATTCAGCATGCTCAGCATTAAGTTTATCATCAAACCAAATACACTGCTCTCCATGCCCCATCCCAGGGACCTGTGCCAATGGCTGCCAGCCACCCAGGTGGAGGACGTAGCCACACTTTCTGCAGATCACACTCAGTCTCTACAGCTGTAACACCTACTCCCGGGCTGAGCCAGGTTTTGTGGGGCCTAAAGCTGATACTAATAGGGGTTGCCTCTAAGAAAAATCATTCAAATTTAGATATTCAAGTTAAATGTTAAGTAGAATGAGAAAGTAAATCTTAACAAATTATTGCAAATATGATAAAATTCCAGAAAATTGCCTGCTTTTTTTCCGTTAATGGCTAACACAGTCCACATGCTTTAACTGTCTGCTTTGGCTGCATACTTACCAACCACCTCTTCACATTAACGATGCTTTTGAAAGTTATTTTTATAGAGCGAATAGAAAGATAACTCACTCTTGTGATTAAAATTGTATTTTTTATATCTGAGATGATATAAATCATGTGACTGATTCTACCCAGCGATATACTTGCTGTTCACGCACAAAAATTCAGGAATTCTGATCAAGTCCATTTTCTATGATTCCCATCAAAGAGTATTTACAGGCCGGTCACAGTGGCTCATGCCTGTAATCTCAACAGTTTGGGAGGCTGAGGTGGGAGGATTGTTTGAGCCCAGGAGTTCAGAGACCAGCTGAGGCAACAAAGTGAGGCCAGGCGTCTACAATAAATAAATAAATAAATAAATAAATTAATAAATAAATAAATAAATAAATAAGCAAGCCAGGTGTGTTGTGACATACACCTGTGGTCCCATCAACATAGGAGGCTGAGGCAGGAGGATCACTTGAGCTCAGGAGGTCAAGGCTGCAGTGAGCCATGACTGTGCCACTGCACGCCAGCTTAGGTGATAGAGCAAGACCCTGTCTACAAATAAAAATTTTATAAAGTAGACGCATTTGTAATTGTATCAGCTATATTGTCAAGTATATTCCAGGCAACTGAAAACGTTTATTTTGGATTAGGCTTCCATGAGAACAGAATCCTAGACCAGGTGTGGTGGCTCATGCCTGTAATCCCAGCACTATGGGAGGCCAAGGCAGGTGGATTGCTTGAGGTCAGGAGTTTGAGACCAGCCTGGCCAACAAGGTGAAACCCCATTTCTACTAAAAATACAAAAATTATCCAGGCACAGTGGTGGGAGTATCCCAGCTACTCGGGAGGCTGAGGCAGGAGCATTGCTTTAACCTGGGAGGCGGAGGTTGCAGTGAGCTGAAATCATGTCACCGCATACCAACCCGGGCGGCAGAGTGAGACTCCATCTTAAAAAAAAAAAAAGAACAGAATTCTAAATTTTTTTACATAGCTGATGATCAGTAGCCTCTGCCACCGGCTAGCTTCTACCACATGTACTTCAAGCCTCCACTGCCTGCTTGCTTCTGGTGTTGGCACTGTAGGGCACATTCATATCCAGGCACCTCTGGCACTGTGCCTTGGCATCTCCATGCCAGGTAAGTTGGCTTGGTGTGTGTTAGGAGTATGTAGCCTGGAAGCCTCACTTTCACCAGTATCCTAGCAATAGCAACTCTACTCCCAAGTGAAACCCAAACTCACTGCATACCACCTCAACTCCCCTTCACTCTCTCTCAGAAATGCCCATGGCCACCCCATGCCACCTGCCATGAGAGAATATATGTCAAAGGAAAAGCTGGAGTGGAAAGAGACAGCAGTCCTCATTCATTATAGTCAAAATATCTTTCTTTTGCAAAAAAAAAAAATTGTCTCGGTGAACACAGAACTATGTCCCCTTCCAGGTCCCAGGAAATGGCTCTAAGTGATGGACGGGCTGAAGCTTAAATGTTAGTAAGCTTAAATGTTAAGTGTGAGTCCATCTCCACTTCTGTCTTCACAAATCTCTATTCCTCTTCCTTTCATCTCCTTCCTGCCTCCCTTCCTCCTCTCATCAGGGCCATAGCAACAGCCCTGTGACAAGCCTTCCTTCTGTTCTCAAGGGTTTATGGCCCAATTTGTCACGTGACTCCAGTATTTCGAACCCTTCCCTGGCTCCCCTTTGCTGCCAAGGTGTAGCACAGCAGCTCTGCTTGACATCCAAGGTTTGCTCTAGAGGCTGCTCTGACTTTCCTTTCCCCTAACTCACCTCACCCTCATGCTCATGAAATAGAAGGACTGCTTGGGAACCTCCAGACCACACCAAGATGTCTCTACTCTCTATGGCTTTTGTCTTTCTCGGTCCATTTTCTTTTCTCTGTGCATATCCCTTCCCCACGCCTGACTCAGTCAACTTCATGAACATGTACTCCTCTTTGAAGAAGAAGTAGCTTCAACATCTCTCCCTCCAGAAAGCCTTTCCTTGACAATCAGTTAGAATTAACATTTCTTTTTTCCACTACTCCATTATAAAGTTCTTAAAGTTTTGTTTTTATTTAATAAGAAATATGTGTAAAGAAAGCAAGTACAGAAAAACATTTTTAAAGAAAGAAATATATGAATGCATTCCCAGAATAAAATGGAATTTAACCATTACAGATAAATTGAAAGTGATCATCATTTTCTTTTATTTATTTATTTTTTTTGGATGGAGTCTCCCTCTGTCACCCAGTCTGGAGTGCTGTGGTGCAATTCCAGCTCACTGCAACTTCTGCCTTCTGGATTCAAGCGATTCTCTTCCCTCAGCCTCATAAGTAGCTGGGACTACAGGCACCTGCCATTACACCAGGCGAAATTTTTGTATTTTTAGTAGAGATGGGGTTTCACCATGTTGGCCAGACTGGTCTCGAACTCCTGGCCTCAAGGGATCCACCTGCCTCGGTCTCCCAAAGTGTTAGGATTACAGGAGTGAGCCATCGCTCCCAGCCATGATCATCACTTTCAATTCTGTTCATCAGTTGGTGTGTATCCTTCCAGATTTTATATATGTATATTAGTACACCACTGATTTACAAATCTGTCTCCTCCTCCTAGATTACAAACTGTTTGAGGACAAAGGCAATGTCTTCATTACTCTGGTCCCCTCCCAGCCCAGTGTTAGCTGTAGTAATAACCAGCACTAGAAATAATGGCATTGGCCAGGCGTAGTGGCTCACACCTGTAATCCAAGCACTTGGGAGGCCAAGGCAGGCGGATCACCTGAGGTCGGGAGTTCAAGAAATGATGGCATTGAAGCACAGACAGTTTAAGAGACTTGCCCAGGTTACCCAGAGAAGTGACTGGGCTGGGATTCAAACTCAGGCAGAGCATGCACTTAATAAAGTTTTAATTGGTCAATAGTGAATAAACAGTCATGTTCCTTCAACTGACATTTGGATTAGATAGAAGAGTTACCCCAAAAAGAGGTCTAGCACATACAATCAAAGTACACGCGAGGATTTTTAATGACTTACATGCATCATGGTGGCATACTTCATTCAAAAATTAAGAAATTATTATTAATAGTAGTATTTTTGAAGCAGAGTCTTGCTTTGGTCACCGAGGCTAGAGTGCAGTGATGAGACCTCGGCTCACTACAACCTCCGCCTCCTAGATTCAAGTGATTCTTGTGTCTCAGCCTCCCAAGCAGCGGGGATTACAGGGGCACACCACCAAGCCCAGATAATTTTTATGTTTTTGGTAGAGACAGGGTTTTGCCATTTTGACCAGGCTGATCTGGAACTCCTGCCTCAAAAGATCTGCCCACCTCAGCCTGCCAAAGTGCTGGGATTACAGGTGTAAACCACCACACCTAGCAATAACTTATGTTTTCTTTTTTCCCCCAATTTTGTTTCCTAGGGAGAGGCATCTAGCAAAACATGTTTTTGCTAAAGTCGTGCAATGCTGGTTTCTACTGCAGCCCTACATGATCCCACACCATGAGAATTATAGTAGTATATTATCGGAAGAGATTGCTCATTATTCTGTGTTAAAGCATGATTAAGATATGTGTCATTTGTGACTTACTTCAAAGAATAATTTCACTCATTTCCTGTAGAACCTACTACCACAGACAACTAACTGGCATTTCCTTGGATCCATTTCCAACTTCTTGTGCCCGGCACAGAGCTGTGCCCAAAATCCTGGTCACACATCTGCTGAATGAACAAACCACGAATGACTTCTAGAAAGACACTCACAACTTTGGTAGCCCCCTCAACACTCAAAGTGGATGCCTGGGGCTGTTCAAGAAATATCTTTTCTTTCTTGACAACAGCGCCCCCCACACTCTTTGATCGTTTAGGGCAGAAAGAGCCTTAGGCCAGTGGCTCACACTTGTAATCCCAGTACTTTGGGAGGCTCAGGCAGGAGGATTGTTTGAGCCTAGGAATTTGTGATCAGCTGTGCAACATAGTGAGACCCCATCTGTACAAAAAATGGCACACACACACACCTGTAATCTCAGCTACTTGGGAGGCTGAGGCAGGAGATTGCTTGAACCCAGAAGTTGGAGGTGATGATCATGCCACTGCACTCCAGCCTGGGCAACAGAGACTCTCTCTAAAAAACAAACAAACAAATTTAGCATTTCAGCATTTCAGTCTGCTTTTCAAAAAAAAAAAAAAAAAGCTGAGCCAGTTTGTTATTTCCCTCTAATAGACCTCATGTATGCAAAATTGGATTAACCTTTAGCTTTGGTTCCTATACTCTGACATCATTGTTTCATGAGTGTACTTCTTGTATTTATTTCTTACTTATTTGCTTGTTAATAATATAACAGATATCTCTAAACCCAACGCCTAATCCAAGAACCAGAACACTGACGATCCTTTTCATTTACCTCTGTTCTCTTCACTATTCCAGCTCCTTTCTTCCCCACCTGACTATCCTAAATTTTCTGTTTATGTTTTTGTTACTTTTTAAATATTAACCTTTTTTATTTTGACATATTTGTAGATTCTCTTGCAGTGAAATTTCATGTGCCCTATACTCAGTTTTCTCCAGTGGTAAAATCTTGCAAACCTATGTTCTGTATGACGTCACAATCAGAAAGGATATTGACATAGATATAGCCAAGACACAAAACGTTCCCATCACCACGAGGATATATCCTGTGGCCCTTTCTTAGTCACAACCACTTCTTGCTCTTGCTTGACCTACCCCCTACATTTACCCCTGGTGACCACAAATCTGTTCTTCATTTCTGTAATTTTGTCATTTCAAGAGCATTATATAAATATAATCCTACAGCACATAAGCTTTTGAGATTGGTTTTTCTTCAAAATTCTCTGAAGATTTCATGTAGGTTGCTGCCTGTATCAATAGTTTGCTCTTTTTTTGTTGCTGAGTAGTATTCCATATATGGCATGAATGTACTACAGTTCATTCGTTCAACCATTATCAAGGACATCTGGGCTGTTTCCTAGTTCTTGGCTATTACAAATAAAACTGCTATGAACATTTGTGTATCTGGACATGGTGGCTAATGCTTGTAAATCCCAGCCCTCTGGGAGGCTGAGGCAGGAAGATTGCATCAGCTCGGGAGTTCAAGACCAACCTAGGCAATATAGAGAGACCTTGTCTCTACTACATAAATAAATAAATAAGCCAAGCTTGGTGGTGTGTATCTGTAGACTCAGCTACTCAGGAGGCTGAGGCAGAAGGATTGCTTGATCCTGGGAGATGGAGGTTTCAGTGAGTTGTGATCATGCCACTGTACTTCAGCCTGGGCAACACAGTGAGACTCTGTCTCAGAAAAAAATTGTGTACAGGGTTTTGTGTAAACATAAGTCTTCATTTCTCTGGGATAAATGCCCAAGAGTGCAATCGTTGGGTCATTTGGTAGTTGAACATTTTGTTGTTTTTGTTTTTGTTTTGTTTTGTTTTGAGAGGGAGTCTCGCTCTGTCCCCAGGCTAGAGTTCAGTGGTATGATCTCAGCTCACTGCAACCTCCACCTCTGGGGTTCAAATGATTCTCCTGCCTCAGCCTTTCAAGTAGCTGGGACTACAGGCACACATCACCACGCTCAGCTAATTTTTGCATTTTTAGTGGAGACGAGGTTTCACCATGTTGGCCAGGATGGTCTTATCTCTTGACCTCTTGATCTACCCACCTTGGCCTCCCAAAGTGCAGGGATTACAGGTGTGAGCCACCCCGCCTGGACAGTTTTTTATTTTACTCATTCTAATAGGCATGTAGTGATTTCTTATTATGATTCTAAATTGCATTTTCCTATTGACTATTAATGTTGAACATTTTTTCATGTGTTTATCTGCCACCCATATATGCTCTTTCGTGAAACGTTTATGTCTGTTGTGCATTTTATAATTATGTTGCTTGCTGTCTTGCTGTTTTGCAATTAAGAGTTCTGAGAGGTGTTTTTTTTTTAGACAAGGCTGGAGTGCAGTGGTACAATCACGGCTTGCTGTAGCCTCAATCTCCTGGGCTTATGTGATCCTCCCACCTTGGCTTTCCAAGAGGCTGGGACTATAGGAGTGTGCCACCGCTCCTGGCTAATTTTGTTTTGTTTTACTTTTTGTAGAGATAGAGTCTCACTATGCTGCCCAGTCTTGAACTCCTGAGTTCAAATATACCTCCCATCTTGGCCTCTCAAAGTGCTGGATTATAACTTGTCTTTTTATCCTTTTAACAACATCTTTTAAAAAGCAAAATCTTTAATTTTCATGGTTCCAATTTATCAATTTTTAAAAACGAATAATGCTTTTGGTGTCAAATTTAAGAACTCTTTGCTTAGCCCTAGATCCTGAAGATTTTCTTCAATTTTTTCCAAATGTTTCAGTTATACATTTGATATTTAAGTGTGTGACCCATGTTAATTTTTCCATGAAGTGTGAGACTTGGGTAGATGTTCCTTCTTCTTCTTCTCTTTTTTTTTTTTTTGAGACAGAGTCTCACTCTGTTGCCCAAGCTGAAGTGCCATGGCCCAATTTAGGCTCAAACTGCAACCTCTGCCTCTGAAGCTCAAGCAACTCTCCCGCCTCAGCCTCCCGAGTAGCTGGGATTACAGGCTCTCACCGCCACACATGGCTAATTCTTGTGTTTTAGTAGAGACGGGGGTTCTGCCATTTTGGCCAGGCTGGTCTTGAACTCCTAGCCTCAAGGGATCCCCCCACCTCAGTCTCCCAAAGTGCCAGGATTACAGGCATGAGCCACCTCACTTGGCCAAATATTTGTTTCTTTTACCCATGGATGCTCAACTGATCCAGTACCATTTGTTGAAAAGACTTATCTTTCTTCTTTGAATTGCTTTTGCACCATTGACAAAACTCAGCTGGCCATATTTATGAGTGTCCTTCTGGGTTCTCTATTCTGTGTGTTCTTAATCTGTGTGTCTACCTCTCTGCCACCATCCCAGTCTTCATTATTATAGCTATATAGTAAGTCTTGAAATTGCATAGACTGATTCCCTCTACTCTCTTCTTTGTCAAATTGTTTTAGCTATTCTAATTCCTTTACCTTTCCATACATATTTTAAAATAATCTTGTGTATACATATTTTTTTAAACTTACTGGGATTTTATAGAAATTACATTCAACATATGTATACATTTGGAGAGAACGGCCAGATTGAGTCTTCCTATCCATGAACATGTTGTGTCTCTTGATTTATATCTTTGACATCCTTCCTCAATATTTTGTAGCTTTCAGCATATAAGTCCTATACATGTTTTTGTTGAGTGATTGCAAATGGTATTATATTTTTTATTTCTGTTTCCATTCGTTCATTGCTAGTATAGAGAGATACAACTTATTCTTTAGGCTTATCTTAAGTCCCATACCCTGCTAAACTCATATGATAAGTTCTAGGAGTTTTTGGTGCATTCCTTGGGATTTTCTGTGTAGATAATCATGTCTTTTGAAAATAAGACAGTTTCATTTCTTCCTTTTATATACTTTCTTTTCTTTTCTTTCCTTATTTCACTGACTAGAATTTCCAGCACTATGTTGGATAAAACATGTGAGAGTGGACATTTTTGTCTTGTTCCTGATCTTAGAGGGAAAAGCATTCCATCTTTTACCATTAAGTATAATTATATTAGCTGTGGAGTTTTTGTAGCTGTCCTTTAGCAAACTGAGGAAGTTCCCCACTATTCCTACCTTTCTGGGAATTTTTATCATGAATCATCGTTGATTTTGTTTTCAAATGCTTTTTCTGTATCAATTGATATGATAATATGATTTTTCATCTCTAGCCTATTATCATGGTAGATTACATTGATTTTCAAAAATTGAACCAGACTTCCATTCCTGGAATAAACTCTGCTTGGTTATGGTGTATAATTTTTTTTCTTTTCTTTTTTTTTTTTTGAGATGGAGTTTCACTCTAGTTGCCCAGGTTGAAGTGTGGTGGCATGATCTCAGCACACTGCCAACCTCTGCCTCATGGGTTCAAGCAATTCTCCTGCCTCAGCCTGGGATTATAGGCATGCAACTATGCCTGGCTAATTTTGTATTTCTTTTTAGTAGAGATGGGGTTTCTCCATGTTGATCAGGCTTGTCTCGAATTCCTGACCTCAGGTAATCTACCCACCTCAGCCTCCCAAAGTGTTGGGATTACAGGTGTGAGCCACCGTGCCTGGCCAATTTTCTTTTTTAATGTATATTGCTGAATTCTATATATTGCTCAAATCCCTTCACTGCCTACACACTTTTGACCATGTCATTTTCTTTAAATACAATATTCTCGGTCAACCAAAATCCTATTTATGCTTTAAATGTGGCTCAAATGCTCCCTCTCTGGAGACTTTCTGGGTCATATACAGCATCTCTCATGGTGACTGCATGGTTTGGTATTATACTGCACACTTCTGGGAAGCCACTGGGTGGTCTCGATGATTCAGAGCAGACGTGTCTTATTGTTTCTTTACATCTATCTTATTGGCTTGTGGGCAAAGTGCCTCTCCTTTATTAATATTCTTTATTTTTTTAAGATGGAGTCTCACTCTGCTGCCCAAGCTGGAGTGCAGCGGTGCAATCTCGGCTCACTGCAACCTCTGCCTTCTGGGTTCAATCGATTCTCCTGCCTCAGCCTCCTGAGTAGCTGGGATTACAGGTATGTGCCACCACACCCAGCTAATTTTTGTATTTTTAGTAGGGTCAGGTTTTCACCATGTTGGCCAGGCTGGTCTCGAACTTCTGATGACCTCAGGTGATCCGCCTGTCCCAGCCTCCCAAAGTGCTAAGATTACAGGTGTGAGCCACCACACCTGGCCTCCCTTATTAATCTTCTAACTCACATAGTGAACATGGTTAAAATTCCATCTCAAATGATTATTTCCACCGAAAGTGGTATGTTGGGCAAAATCCGAACTTGTTCAGCAGAAATATTACTAATATGACAGACTGGAAGAATAAATTATTCAGAATGCTGATAAACTCATGCTATGAAGTGATTTCCATGATAGTTAGATGTGGGAGATGAACTATCCTCTCAACAGCAAAACAACTGAAAAAATGTATTCTATTTATTTATTTAAGATTCAAAGGGTATATGTGCAGGTTTGTTACATGGGTAAATTGTATGATGCTGAAGTTTGGGTTTCTAAGAATCCCCTCCCCCAAGTAGTGAACATAGTACATGATAGGTAGGTTTTCAACCCACGCCCCCTCCCTTCCCTACTCCTTTTGGAATCCCCAGTGTTTATTGTTCCCATATTTGTGTCCATGTGTATCTAATGTTTATCTCCCACTTATAAGTGAGAACATGATAGTTCATTTGATTTTCTATTTCTGTGCTAAATTGCTTAGACAAAGGCCTCCAGTTGCATCTATGTTGCTGTGAAGGACGTGATTCCATTCTTTTTTTGGCTGCGTAGTACTCCATGGTGTGTATGTACTACATTTTCTTTATCCAGTCCACCACTAATGGGCACCTAGGTTGATTCCGTGTCTTTGCTATTGCGAATAGTGCTGTGATAAACATACGAGTGCAGGTATCTTTTTGATAGAACAGTTTGTTTTCCTTTGAGTATATTCCCAGTAATGGATTGCTGGGTTGAATGGTAATTCTACTTTTGGTTCTTTGAGAAATCTCCAAACTGCTTTCCACAGAAACTGTATTAATTTGCATTCGCATCAACTGTGCATAAGCATTCCCTTTTCCATGAAACCTCACCAACATCGGGCATTTTTTAACTTTAATAATAGCTATTCTTACTGGTATGAGATGGTATCTCATTATGGCTTTGATTTGCATCTCCCTGATGATTAGCGGTGTTGAGCATTTCAAAAAATCTATTTTGAAAGTCTGACTTCGGCTGGGCACAGTGGCTCAAGCCTGTAATCCCAGCACTTTGGGAGGCCGAGGTGGGTGGATCACAAAGGCAAGAGATTGAGACCATCCTGGCCAACATGGTGAAATCTTGTCTCTACTAAAAATACAAAAAAATTAGCTGTGCATGGTGGTGGGTGCCTGTAGTCCCAGCTACTTGGGAGGCCGAGGCAAGAGAATCACTTGAACCCGGCAGACAGAGGTTGCAGTGAGCTAAGATCACAACACTGCACTCCAGCCTGGTGACAGAGTAAGACCCTGTCTAAAAAAAAAAAAAAAAAAAGAGTCTGACTTTTATGTCAAAGTGGGCAACACTTCACTGAGTTTTGAACTTTTGTATCTTCAAGCTAGTTAGCTGATGGCAGATTTTGGAATAATTATTGTTGGCTGATAGTTTCAATGGTCTGCATAATACAAAAGGATTTACAAAGAATAAGTCTAACTATACCTTTATATCATTATTATTTTATTATTAGTAGTAGTATTTACCAAGTTCCCAAGAGCTAGAATGTTATGTCATTTTTTTTTTAATTGAAATAAAGAAATTTAATCGGCTCCTGGGTGAGGTTCCATGGTCCCGGGAAAAGGGGCCAGAGAAGTGGCCTGTTATGTCATTTTTAAAGTAAGTGATTTCAGGCAAGTTTCATACAACATATCTATATATGAAAGTAGCCATGAATTTTTATATTTCGCATGGTACCATTTTATATACCAGGCAATTCCAGACTTTATTAAAAACTGAATGATAAATTTTTAAGTCCCAGAAGACTAGAGAGATTCCTATAAGCAAAGATTCTCATCTTATTATCAAAAGGGACAGTACCGAAAATTTAAAAATTCTGAAAACAGCAATGGTAATTACTGATCATTAATAATAAATTATTATATATTCAATTAATACGTAGTTAAAATAATGAAGTTATTGTCACCACCTTTGCCCAGAGACAATTGCTGATAACATAGAAAGATCTTAGATTGTCTTAGATCTTTTTCGGTTTGTGTCCAGGCAAGATTACACCTGAGGTTTGGGTTTTCATTTTCTTTTAATGAAGAGTCTGCACTGCTTTCATCGTTCCAGACTTAACACTGATGATCGGCAGTTCTTCGCGTTTATTTTTAGTTCCACACGCTGTTCTTCAAACCCATTTCCTCTTGTTCTTTCCCCAGCGGAGGCAGAGAAGCCTTGGCCTGGAGCTCTGCCTATGATTTTTCTGCAGAACTGAACTATCACACTTTAACCTGCTCCCCTCAAGGGTGAATCAATTCAATGTCTTCCCTCTTGGCACGTGAGACTCATTCTCCAACTGTTTTCCCACTTCGAGGCATCCCTTGAGTCTTCTGAGAGGCTGAGAGCAAGGCATATTTCTTCTAACAACTAGCTTACCTTGTTGACATTCACCTATCTGAAAGCAGGAACCTGGAACAGATAACTTTGGGGCTTCCTTTCAGTTCTGACTTTATATGGTCCCTCTCGGGACCTGGCGTAGGATTCTACCCATGGCAAATATTTGGTAAGCCTTACTGGTTGTATGACTCATGAGTGTGGTTCCTATTAAAAGTCATGAAAAACAGTAAAAGCAGTTCCAGGAATTTGCTGGTTACTCGGTAGTGGTGGATACAGCAGGAAAAATAATGCAGGCTTCCTGCCCATTTCCCAGCCGCTTCTCCCTACATGTACCTGCTCACAAAGGGGTGATCACAAAGACTGTCTGAGAGACCCCAGAGGCCCCAGGCAGGGGGCGTGTCCTGCAGATTATGTTCCTCAAGGAGCTCGGGCTTCTTAGGAGCAGTTTCCACTCAACTTGGAAGTGAGTGTCTGAGTACTGGGGGCTCACAAAAGTGGACTCCTTCTCGTTTCCTCGTTTCTTTCTAAGGAAGCCACTTTTAAGCGTGATGGCATTGAGACTATGTATTGCTGCACACCAGTGCCGGTGAGCCTATGAGATACAGCCATGCTCACTCTATGCCTCACATGGAATCTTTCTAAAAGTAACTGGGAAGCCAGAGAGGGAGGGAGCCCTAGCAGTAGAGTGATGAGCCAAAGTGATCATCCTTTGAGATCTCAGACTCATCAACACTCAACCTTTGCAGAGGCACTCGAGGCCTTCACTTTTGCAGAAAGTGCCTGGACTGGTCTGTCAAACACCTACTGAAATTGGTTCTGTATTCTTTGCAAAGTTATTCACCACTCCCCTGTTATTCATCTTGCTCGTGTCTCTGACATCTTATTTAAGCTCTTACCACTTGCCCAGAACACTCCCAAGCAACCTCGATCTTCTCTCATCGTTCACGGGGCTCTGACACTACCCCTTCCAGGAATTCTTCCCTGACTAACTAGCACAATGACACTTCCTGGCTTCCTTCTACACTAACCACTCTCCTCAAATAACTTCCTTTTTGTTTTCACAGAACGTAAATGCTGCAATTTATGTATTAGCTGAATGTGTGTTTTGAATAAACTCTCAGGAAGGATATAATTACAGATGATGACTTCTGAGAAGTAAGATGGTGTCTAGCTTGATGTGCAAATGACCCCGACATATCAGCAGCAAACAAAGATGCAGGTGTGACTTTGCAAGTAATTGCTCAGACTTTGCCTTCAGAACCTGTTCGACATTTCCAGTGGTGCTGCTTATATGTGCAGTCTTAGCCAGATCCTTCAGTAGTATTTGTTCAACAAATGTTTATTGATAGCCTATAAGCACTGTTAGGTAGTGGAGATGTAGTGCCCACTGAATTTGTTTTTTTGAGACATTTTATTTTTACCAGGCTCCCAAGAGCTAGAACTTTATGTCATTTTTAAAGTAAGTGGTTTCAGGCAAATTTCATATAACAAATCTATATATCAACGTCACCCAGGCTGCAGTGCAGTGGTGTGATCTCCGCTCAGTGCAACCTCACTCCCCCTCACCCCACCAGCTCAAGTGATCTTCCCTCCTCAGCCTCCCAAGTGGCTGGGACCACAGGCTCACACCACCACACCCAGCTATTTTTTTTGTGTTTTTAGTAGAAATGGGGTCTCACTATGTTGTCCAGTCTGGTCTAAAACACCTGAGCTGAAGCTATCCACCTGCCTCAGCCTCCCAAAATGCTAGGATTACAGGCGTGAGCCATTGTGCCTGGCTGAAATTTTTAAGATGATTACAGTGGACTGCCAATTTGCTGGCCCACACTGAACCATTTCTCTAAGTATTCCTGCCCTTATGTAGTCTCCTACCCTTTCCTGAATCTGAGCTGGGCTGTGATCTGCTTTAATTAACAGGATATAGTAGTAGTGTTGTGCCAATTCTAGGTATAAGCCCAAGAAGAGCAGGCAATTTCTGCTTTTGTGGTTTTGAGATCCCTTAGCTACCATGAGCAAAGACTTGCTACTCTGCTGGAGAAATCACGTGGAGAGTCCACTTGGAAAAGAGTGGCCCTGAGACTACAGGGAAAGGGAGAGAAGCTCAGACATTCCAGTGTCCCTAAGAACCCAGTCTCCAGCCAGCCCAGCTGAACACAGACACATGAGTGAACACTAGCAAGACCAGCAGAGGAACCATCCAGCTAAGCCCAGCCCAGATTATAGAATTGTGAGCAAATAATCATTTGGTTGTTTTAAGCCAGGACTTTGGGATTTTTTTTTAATACAAGCAACTAATAAAAATCTCATCACTTCTGAAGACAGAAGAGGAATATATGATCTTCCAAAGCAGTTTCAAGATGTTTTGATAGACTATATGTTTAGAAATTTAAAATCAAGCAGAGGGCAGGTATGGTGGTTGATGCCTGTAATCCTAGGCATTTTGGGAGGCCAAGGCAGGAGGATCATTTGAGCCCAGGAGTTCAAGACCAGCCTATACAACACAGTGAGACCTCACCTGTACAAAAAAAAAATCACAAAATAAAATAAAACAAACTAAAGCAGAGTCATAGTAGCAATAACCCTTTAAAAAAACCTAGCCCATATCAAGTTTTTGGATAAGAATTACCAAGTCCATCTTCCCTAAAATAAACTATAAAATTAATGCAATCCACCAAAATTACCAACAGGATATCCTCGGCATCTCAGGCAAGCTGATATTAAAGTTCCTGTAGGGAAATAGATAAGCCAAAGTAGCCAGGAACTTTATGGAAAAATAAATACCAAGTGAAGGAAGATAGTCATAAGAGAGTTAGAGAAGCACAGTACGGCATATGGAAGGAACAGACTAGGAATAGATCTAAATGTACATTAGATTTTATTAGATGAAAAATGTGGCATTTCACATCAGTTTGGGGGAAAGAGGCACTATTCAATAAATGGTGTCGGAACAGGTGGTTAGCTGTCTGGAAGAAAATGAAAGGAGCAGATGTCCCCCATAAACTATTACTCTCGTCAGTAGGAAGAAAACAACTCATAAAACGATAGCATTAGTCCAGTTCAGAAAATCCAGCGCAAGCCAATTATTCAAACAGTTTTGAGGGGTCACACTGTCTCTATTGGAAGACGGTATTTTTCAGATTTCCTTGTTCTTTATCAAGATGGTGTATGGGTGTAGGCAGAGAAAGAGGTGCTGGAGCCATCTATGCAGGCCCCTGTACTCTCTCTGGCCCTCTGGTCTCCACATCAAATGCCCCTGTCCACCTTGTCTCTGGGCACATCCAGTGATAACATGTATGGCTGGTTTACTGAATTTGGTCTAGGCTTGTGTCCCCCCGACCACCTGGCTCATCTCGGCTCTCAGCAGCACTGCATTACCCCTGAGGCTGGCTCCTCTTCAATATCCAGACCAGTGAGCCGCTCTGCAGCCCTCAAATACAGGGTGATTGGATCACTCTCCCTGATGTCCCCGGGAGACTGCCGGCCACCTTGGTGGGCTCCTCCCACAATCCTCCACATGGCACGTGGAGATCTCCAAATGCCTTCTGTGCAACAACAGAGCTGAGGTGGGTCCCAGGGGCTGAATGGTGGCCCTCCCTCTGATGGACACCACACAGCATGGACTTCCCCGTCCTGTCTCCTCATGGTGGGTGAAGGCACAGGGACATTCACTATTCATTAACTGCTGGGAAATGTAAAATGTTTGTTTCCTGACTGTGTCCTTTCAGAGACCCTCCAGTCCAGTCTACTCTGGCCTTGGAGATGACTGCCCAGAGAGGGGAGGATGGGCTCTGGGTTGCCCAGCTTCATCCTCTTCATCTTCTGCAGTTCACCAGAGGCAGAAGGGATGAAGGTGCCGGACCCTTTCTCTCCTAGACTGTCCCTGGAGCTAATCCACCAGTCCTGGCTCCCAATGTGTTAAATGTGGGTGAATGGAATTTAGAAAATCTCTTTCTCTGAAAACTATACATAGCTTCCAAGACTTGCCTAGAGACTGGGAGCTATTCCATAACCCTTTGTTCCAGGCAGGGCCCAGGATCCCCTTCCAAATTTCTGAGGGGCAGTAAACTTGGCACTCACCTCATGGCAGGAAGGTCATTAACTAGGGAAATGAGTATTAGTCAAGTTAATGTTGCCAAAACATTCTCCTTGTAACAGATACTACCTAAATTTGGAAAAGTGATACAATTTCAAGAAGCAGTCAACTAAAATGATTCCTTTTGCAATTTAGGTTAATATAACTATGCCACTGGAGAGAAAGGACAATGAATTAGGTGTGTGGCACATGCTTCCTTTAAAAACTTTATGACTCAGTTATCTGGAAGTTGTTTTGTAACCTTCTTAAATTCACAGTTCACCAATTCAGAATTTATTATGATTATAATCCTGAAGAGTCGGGACTGTCAGCTTCCCATGAAGAAAGAATGACTAGCTGTGATGATTTGTATTTCCCAATCAATTAACAGCAAAAGTTCTTATTCAACCTCATTAAGATCATAACTTGCTTTAAACAACTGTGGGCTTTCTTAGATGCTGGTATTACCTGGTAATATTCATTATTCACTAAGTGCTGGGAAATTTTTAAATGTTCGTTGATACCCTCTGTTGCCATGTGTCATTGAAAAAAAATAACAAGAACCAAGGAGGTCGTTGTTGGCTAGTGGTGAGGGCATCTGGACAAGGCCTTTGCTGTGACCCATGGGGAGAAGGTGGAAGCAGAGCTTGCAGTCAGAAGGCCTCACTCTGCTCCACATGGTCTGTGGGCCACTGGGAAGGTGGCCAGGCACTTCCCTTCTTATCTCCACCTCTTCCTGATGAAATGGGCATGATAATATCCTTAATTAATGGATTGTCTTAAGGCTTAAGTGAGATGATGCACATTAAGCTTTTAACATGTTCATGGCATGTAGCAGTCCCTCAATACATGGTTAACTACTAGTATTATATTGCTATTACTTTTAGCAAGTAAGTTGATAACTTATACTTAAACATTAATTTAAAGTATGTTTGTACAATTCCGGGCGTATAGTGGATTCTTTATATGCCTGTTTTAAAATATGCTGCTTTAAACCATTCTAGAATTCACACTACTTTTACCCTATCTGGGTCACTATTACAGTTGTGGCTTTACTCAATCTCTTCCTTTTCTTTGGGTAATCTTTTATCTTGAACTACTAATAGTAGGTGAATTGTGAGCTCATATAGCTGAAACAAATCTGATATTGTGAGTTTAAACAATGTTTTTCAAATCAGATTTATGGGGAGATATAAATAAGAAAAGGAGTTTTATGTTAGAAAAAAAATGGTTTCTGAGAATTCTGAGGCTCTGATCTGATGTGTGAAATAGTGAAGGGAGCCACGGGCTTATCTGCACATCACATATACCATTTGATGAGAGCTCTGGAGAATGGAACACCTTCACAGGCAACTTTGCGGGTAAACTTCATCATGGACCCTTTTGTTGCCACATCTCAGCTTCTCCGTTCTCTGTTTCCTGTCACTCGGACTCGAGGAGGGCCCTCGGTGCAGAGAAAATTAAGTCTTATGTTTCCAGGAGGGCAAGACTAGGAGTGCTGGGGGTGGGGAGGCCACAGAGGCCACCACGCTGGCAGACAGCAGTGTTTATTTGTGTATTTGAACATTGTTCCCTTTGAATATGAAAGAAAAAGAAATGAGAGGTAGTTTTAGTAAAGAGTATTTCTAAAGAAGCAGTCATTTGCCAATCTGAAATTTCTTTTTAAAGGAAGAATTCATGGGTTGGGCTTACAACAAAAAGAAATTGCAGTAAATGTTAAAACTTGCCAGTCAATTACAGGAATATCTTAATGTTCCATCATAGTTTCTAAAACCAGACAAAATCATTTCTTGCAAGCAGCTAATTCCACAGAAGTTTCCAAACCCATGAGTTTCACTCTCAAGTTCCCTCTAGGAGCAGAAGTGCATGTTTACTTGGGCTCCTAGCCTCTCCCTCAGCTCCCTCTTTTCCCACTAATCTCCAGATGCTACTGATGGCTCCCGTTAACTAGTGGCAAATTGCTTGTGAGCAAGGTCTGTGCCTTGGTTTACAGGTGTACAACCACACAACTCTTAGCACAGTACTTAGATTCATCAAATATCTGTGTAATAAAAGGTGTGGCTATGAAAAATCATTTTACAGCTGGACGTGGTGGCTCACGCTTGTACTTTAGGAGAATGAGGTGGTGGATCACCTGAGGTCAGGAGTTCGAGACCAGCCTGGCCAACATGACAAAACCCCGTCTCCTACTAAAAACACAAAAATTAGCCAGGTGTGGTGGCGCATACCTGTAGTTCCAGCTACTCGGGAGGCTGAGGCAGGAGAATTGCTTAAACCCGGGAGGCAGCGGTTGCAGTGAGACAAGATTGTGTCACTGCACTCCAGCCTGGACAACAGTACGAGACTGTCTCAAGAAAAAAAAAGAATGATTGTTTTAGGGCTGGGCACAGTGGCTCATGCTTGTAATCCCAGCACTTTGGGAGGCCCAGGTGGGCGATCACAAGGTCAGGAGTTCAAGACAAGCCTGGCCAACATAGTGAAACTCCGTATCTACTAAAAATATAAAAATTAGCTAGACACAGTGGCAAGCGCCTGTAGTCTCAGCTACTTGGGAGGCTGAGGCAGGAGAATCCCTTGAACCTGGGAGGCAAAGGCTGCAGTGAGCCGAGATTGCAGATGAGTTGTTCATTCCTGTAATCCCAGCACTTTGGGAGGCTGAAGGTGGAGGAAAGCTTGAGCCCAGGAATTCAAGACCAGCTCAGGCAATATGGCTCAATCCCATCTCTAAAAAAAATTTTTAAAAAGGCATGGTGGCATGCAGCTGTGTTGGAAACCCTGAGAAAGCTTCTGAAACCATGAAAAATCTGAAACCCCGAAAAACTGAAACCCTGAGAAAGGTTCTGAGGGACAATTTGTCTCTTAATTCTCAATGATATGAAGAATGAAAGATAGTGAGAAGGTAATTCGTGTTAACTTGTATTTCTGACAGTTCTACAGTGATTTTAAAACCAAATTTCACCTAATTACTGTATGCACTTAATTTAAAAAATCAAATTGATGAGGCTTCTATCAAAAAATGTCAGTCCCTGGCCCACTTCCCCCATCTATCTAGAGTTAACTCTTCCCACTTTGTCAGCTCTTGATTCTGCTGTTTACTAAATCATATCCACACTGTATGACCTTGAATCAGCTTTTCAGACACTATCCACTGACTTCCAACTGTGGTGGATGAAGATTTCACTCTCCAACATCATGTCAAGGCTGGTGTTCAGAGTCACACTGTTACAACCATATGGATTGTACTGGTTGGCACAGAAGCCTCCTCACTATCCCTGCCATTCTGGCTGCTCCAGCTTCATGTCCTGGGACACCCTACACTGCCCCAGGACCCAGTAGCTCTAAGGGCCTCCACCCTCTACCCTGGGGATTTAACCAATGTCCCTCTGGCTGTTCAGTGCCCCTGTTGTACTAATTGCTAATTCTCATCCTTTAGCCTCCCAGTATAACTGTTCCCCCCATCTTTTTTTTTTTTCTTTTTACTGAATTCAGATTCAGGGTTATTAATATGACTACATAAATATTGCCCACTGGAGAACTAATTAGTAATCATTATTATATTTATTTTCTTGTACAGCTTTCTGCCTTTACTGTAGTGAATAGTTGCCTGATTTTTTTGTTTCTTTGAACATTTTAATCACATTACAAAGTATCTCCTTTATACAATTTTCCACATAGCTAACATTATCGCTTGTGTTGTTTTATTTTTTTCTGAAAATATCTCTTTTGAGTCCTACAGTTTTATTCCAACTTGGTCTGCCTAGACTATCCACCAAATCTGCTGATTAGTTAGTATCCTGTGGACTTTGCATTTTGGGAGCCTCAGTCTTTTCTGTGAGAGGTTTCTTTCGCTTGGCGTGTTTTAAGGGTCATCTACACTGTGGCATTTACCAGTACCTCATTTCTTCTTATTGCCAAATAATATTCCATTGAGTGGATAGTCCACATTTTATTTATCCATCCATCAGTTGCTGAACGTTCAAGTTGCTGCTACAAACATTTGTGTGTACGTTATTGTGTGGGAATGTTTTCACTTCTCCTAGGTTTAGAACGTGGAGTAAAATTGCTGGGCAGGAGGGTAACTGCATTATCTGTTTGATAATTTTGACTCTGCTGCTTTTTCTGCATGCTCTCTCTGGAATGGGTACCAATTAGACATTGGACTTCATGAATTTATTCTCTTTATTCTTACCTTTCTAATTCGCCATCTTTTAATCTTTATGTTTTATTTTTGGGAAACTTTTGCTTCCATGTTATCTGTTTTCTTGGCGGTCCTTTTTTCTCTTTGGTTTTTGTTGTAATTCACTCAGTTCACTGCTATGCATCAAGGGCCCACGACATGCCCGCAATGATTCAAGGTGGGCAGAACGAAGACTGCGGCCATTAAAGGACTTACAGTTTTCTGGTCTGTCTTTGATGCTGGAGACTCTCCTCAAATATTCGGTTAAACAGTTTTGTGCATTTTTTAAAATAAAACTTACAGAAAATAAAGTGCAGAAATTTTAAGTATATAGTTCAACAAAATTTTACATATGTATACAGCCACACGAGCACCACTCAGATTAAGATACAGAACGTTTCGCTTACCCAAAAATGTCTCCCCTGCCATTCCTAGTTAATATCCCCCCTCTCCCCAGAGGGAACCACTATGGATTAGTTTTGTCCATTCTGTGATTCCATATACAGTATGTATTCCCTTGTGCCTGGTTTCACTTTTATTCAATATAATATCTTTGATATTTATCCACATTTTTCTATCAGTAATTTGTTCTTTATTCCTGTAGTATTTCATTATATGTATATGCCACAATTTATTTTTCATTCTACTTTTTTTTTGGGACAGAGTCGAAGCAAACAAAGTTTGATTTTATTAACTTTGTTCTCTCTGTAGGCTTGTGTTAGGGACTCAGTGTTTGTGTCCCCCCAAAATTCATATGGTGAAGCCTTAAATCCCACGTGGCTGTAGCTGTATTTGGAGATGGGGCCTCTAAGGAAATAATTAAGGTTAAATGAGGCCATAAGGATGGGGCCCTGATCTGATAGAATTAGTGTCCTTATAAGAAGAGACATCAGAGAGCTTGCACTCTCTCCACACGCTCGCACCGAGGAAAGGCCACGTAAGGACATAGTAAGAAGGTAGTCACCTACAAGCCAGGAAGACAGCCCTCACCATACACTGCATTTGCCAGCACCTTCTCATGGACTTCTAGCCTCCAGACCTGTGAGAAGTACATATCTGTTGTTTAAGCCACCCAGCCAGTGGTATTCTGTTATAGCAGCCTAAATAAACTAATGTAGGTTTTGATACCCGTTTTCAGAAACCAACTTTGACAGTCTTCTCTCTCCTTTGAGATTAGATTTAACCTTCTTGTGTTTTTACTACATTACTATTATTTTTCTTGAGGCAGAGTTTCGCTCTTGTCGCCCAGGCTGGAGTGCAATGGCACAATCTCAGCTCACTGCAACTTCTGCATCCCAGGTTCAAGTGATTTTCCTGCCTCAGTCTCCCAAGAAGCTGGGATTACAGGCGTCCATGAACATGTCTGGCGAATTTTTGTATTGTTAATAGAGACAGGGCTTTGCTATACTGGCCAGGCTGGTCTCGAACTCTTGACCTCAGGTGATCCACCCACCTTGGCCTCCCAAAATGCTGGAATTACAGGCATGATTATTATTATTTTGAGACAGGGTCTCACTCTGTCACCCAGGTTGGAGTGCAGTGGTGGCATCTTGGTTCACTGCAACTTCAGCCTCCCGGGCTCAAGTGATCCATTTCAGCCTACTGGGTGGCTGGGACTACAGGTGTGTGCCACCACACCTTGCTAATTTTTGTATTTTTTGTAGAAATGGAGTTTCACCATGTTGGCCAGGCTGGTCTCAATTTCCTGGGCTCGAGTAACATCGAGCCCATCTCAGCCTCCCAAAATGCTGGAATTACAGTCAGGAGCCACCGTGCCTGGCTATTTCTTTTCTGAAAGAGAATTTTAAGACCCTATTCAATCCAGATTTCTTTTTACTATAGATCAAGATTTGATTTTCCATTTTTTCCTTCAACCTTTCCAAGATTCCCTAAAACTACACTTTCTTACTTTTAATCCTCTTAGCTTACTAGTTCTTGGCCTGTGCAGAAATGTAACTTCTCCTCTTACAGAGCATACTTCTTCGATACTATTACTGCTATTGGTCATGCATTTCTTGGTTAATAATGCTAATATGTACTGTCTTTCCCAGTGGTGTTTCTATTTTAAATGCTGCTATAACTGTGGAGTAAAACTTTGGGCTCTCAAGAGGATTTCAAGTCTCAGCTGTCTGTCTGGGGACTTAAAAATATAACAATTTTTTTAAATTATAAAAATTTCCAGCACAAAGTAGAATATATTCATTAAACAGATTCACATTAACAAGATTTTGGTCACATTTCCTTAATCTATTCCTTTTCTTTTTTTTCTGTTGAATATTTCAGAGCAAGTCTAAGACATTATGTCATTTAACTCTATGTACTGCTCTTAAAGGGGGGGGCATGTTCTTATATAATCAAAATATATAATTAGCTTATATAATCTAATAGAATTGACAGTAATCCTTTTGTTTGGGGAACTCTGAAGTGAAATCATATGGAATTTTAATACTATAAAAAAGTTAGCATTGTAAGAATAGCAACATATTAGGCAGCCTCAAAACAGTTTTAAACTGAAGTCTAGTATGTTCAGAAATGCAGGGTGCTGATCCAACATCCACCTGAAGCTTAGCTCAGGAATGCCTAAGACAACTTATAAACATACACAGTTGGCAGTGCGCGTGGCCACGGCGGCTGGTGTGGGGTTGAGTCAATTGTGAGACCCGGAGCTGCTGACCCAGCGGGTGGCCCACCGTACCCGCGACACGGCGGCAGGCGGCAGGGCTCGGAAGCGGCGAGCCTGGCCCGGTCCTAGAGCTTGGCCGAGCGGGCACCACCGTCGTTCCCCGCCCCCAGCCAGCAGACTGTCGCCGAGGGCGCGCCCTCGCTCTGCTCTGATGGCGTCCGCCTCCGCGAAGCACGAGCAGATCTCGGTCCTCGACCCGCCCACTGACCTCAAATTCAATGGCCCCTTCACAGATGTAGTCACTACAAATCTTAAATTGCGAAATCCATAGGATAGGAAAGTGTGTTTCAAAGTGAAGACTACAGCACTACGGCGGTACTGTGTGAGACCCAACAGTGGAATTTCTTGACCCAGGGTCAATAGCCCTTTGACTATGATCCAAATGAAAAAAGTAAACCCAAGTTTATGGTACAGACCATTTTTGCTCCACCAAACACTTCAGATATGGAAGCTGTGTGGAAAGAGGCAAAACCTGATGAATTAATGGATTCCAAATTGAGATGTGTATTTGAAATGCCGAATGAAAATAAATTGAATGACATGGAACCTAGCAAAGCTGTTCCACTGAATGCGTCTAAACAAGATGGACCTATGCCAAAACCACAGTGTTTCACTTAATGATGCTGAAACAAGGAAACTAATGGAAGAGTGTAAAAGACTTCAGGGAGCAATGATGAAGCTATCAGAAGAAAATCGACACCTGAGAGATGAAGGTTTAAGGCTCGGAAAGGTAGCACATTCGGATAAACCTGGATCAACCTCAACATCCTTCAGAGATAATGTCACCAGTCCTCTTCCATCACTTCTTGTTGTAATTGCAGCCATTTTCATTGGATTCTTTCTAGGGAAATTCATCTTGTAGAGTGAAGCATGCAGAGTGCTATTTCTTTTTTTTTTTTTTTTTCTCTTGACCAGAAAAAGATTTGTTTACTTACCATTTCATTGGTAGTATGGCCCGCGGTGACCATTTTTTTTGTGTACAGCATCATATAGGCTTTGCCGTTAATGATCTCTTACGGTTAGAAAACACAATAAAAACGAACTGTTGGGCTACTGGACAAATTGTATATTACCAGATCATCACTAGCAGATGTCACTTGCACATTCAGTCCTTTATTAAATTCATAAAGAATTGTTCTTTGTGGTTTTAATGAGTTCAAGAATTGTTCAGTCTTGTAAATGTTATTTTAATAATACCTTTAAATTTTATCTGTTGCTGTTACCTCTTGAAATATGATTTATTTAGATTGCTAATCCCACTCATTCAGGAAATGCCAAGAGGTATTCCGTGGGGAAACGGTGCCTCTTACAGTGTAAATTTTTTCCTCCTTTACCTTTGCTAATATCACGGCAGAATTTTTCTTACCCCTTGTGAGGCAGTTGTTGACTGAGTTTTTCATCCTTACAATCCTGTTCCATGGTATTTAACATAAAAAATAATAAAACTGTTAACAGATTCTTGCTTGATAGCTTGTTTGTGTCTGTCGTGTGATTAGAGGGGAGTCCACTACATATGGTCACTTGAAATTATGATGCAAAGGTTTCTCTCGCATTGAAACCCTCTCAGATATTACAGCATTTTTAATTGAATGCCCTAATTCTGTTAAGGAAAGGAGTTGATTACATTTCAAGGTACTACTAGTATTTTGGGAGATTACAGTTAATTTGTTCTCAAGATAATAGAAAATAAGGTCCATGAGAATAGAAGTTACATGATTTCAGTGAGCTGATGTGTTCAGCATGGCTGTGCTCCATCTGATTTGCCCCATTCATAACAAGTTCTGAGAGTATGTTCTCAAGGAAGATTTAACTCTCCTCAGTTTTAAAATACGTTTTAACCAGTCTAATTAAAAAAATAAAGTCTTATTTGCAACACTTCATAATAACAATTAAAAGGTGTTTTTTCCCACCCAGTTTGGCACTCAAAATAAGGTTCATTATGGAAGTTTGGTAATAATGAGCAAGCCTATGGAATATTCTTTATGAAAAATGATTTTATCCTTTGCAAATGTTAACCATGTGAAACACATTTTCAGTGAAGTATGCATTACAGGGTCTGATACTTTCCTGCACTTAGTCTTATGTCTTCATTTTATTGATACTAGGATAGAAAGTTTTGGAATCATAAAATAGATTCAGATTTTAGCTGCATACAGTCTAGTACAGGTGAATTTTTATTCTGAAACATCCGCATTGGTTATTTTTTAAAGAGTTGCGCTCTACCTGAAAAGAAAATTGGATTTGAGACCTGGGTGGTGCAGTGAAGTATTTTAGGCCCAGGTCTGTGTACACATTTTATAGAAGAGTGAAGTCTTCTGAGATGTTTTGGTTGCCTTTTCATTTCAACTGTATTTTGAATTTGTCAGATCACATATATTGTATTACTGTGCTCTGTGGTATTGTTTATAAAACCTCTTGCCTGTGCGCAAAAGTTGCTAAAAAGAAACGCAAGTAATGCCTCTCCATTACTAGCATGCTGTGCTTCAGGGACTATTTCCACTGCTGTGTGCTTTAGTGTCTGTAAAAATCCCGTCCCCTCTTCTGGTAACTGGAAAAGCATGCTAAAAATCGTCTTATATTTTCACCCCATAAATGCAGAATCAGTAATTCCTTGGCTTAAAGGTGTTACATAGTCAACATTATTGGTGATAAGTGTCAAGCTTGGTATCTATCATAACCATCTTTTTTAAAAGAAATTAAGTTCTTGAAAATTTAGCCAAATCCCGTTTTATGGGAATGCTCCTTAGAATTAATTTTGTTCAGCCCCTTTGTTTTGTAGTTGAGAAATCTGAGGACTTACGAAGGTTAAGAGAACTTTCCCTGTGTCTCACAGGTAGAGGCAGAGCTGGAACTAGAAATCTGGCCTGTGGGCTCTAACTCAGTGTCTTTTCTGGTAACTAGAAAAAAACTGTCATAATTTGAGAGATGGCTGAATTAATGAATATAAGATGCTGTTTATAATAAGCATATGTGAAGTTTCCTATCGTAAGACTACAGGCTTACTGTTGAATACAGTTTGGTTATAGTGTTTAGGCTAGACATGCCTCTCACATTGATAATAAATAAACATTATAAAATGCAATGTATTTTTAGGTAAATATAATTTTTATAAAATGCATTATGCCATGGTTGGTTTTGAGATAGACTGTAGTCTGGGTAGCATCTGTATGTGGGCTTAACTGTTCTTCATAACAGGAGATGCTCTGATTGTATAGGTGAGACTCTGTTTCTGTTATTTTTAATCACTTTATGAAATGTGATCAGATTATTTTATTACCAACAGTTACAGTTTGAAAGTCCAACTGTATTTATTGACTGATAATATAGAGAATAAATTGTCTTCATTCAAAAAAAAATACACAGTTAAGATCACGTCATACATTATTTTAATAAACACACATTGCTGTGTTCAAATATACAGATCTCAAATTGTAACATGAAAACACAAAATGCAGCAAAGTGGCTTTTTATAAGTTTTCTTAACTGAGACAGATCTTCTGGTGACTTCTGGTGAATCTAGACATCTATAATTATTAATACATAATAAGCAAGAGAAAACAGATTTTCCAATCTCATGATCAGTAAATTCCTCTGAAAATGAATGAAGGTATCAGTCATCAAAAGGGGAAACAGTTGGTAAGTTCGATGGTCCTGCCCACACTGTATAATGTAAGACACTCGGTAAGAGTTATGAGAAACTATAGTTAAGTGTTAGAAGGCAATATAGCTTTCTCAGACTTCTCCCAGTGATTATATATCTGAGATATAAACATCTTCAAAAGTAAAATAGTTCAGTATGATTACATTTGTTCCACAATGACACTTTGCCAATGTATTAATCTGAAATATATTTTGAACTGGAATGATTTATAAGGAAATAAATAAGAAATCTTAAAAAGAAACCATTAGTTCCAAGTTAAATTATGTTAAAGGTCTACAGAAAAAAATAACTGTGGGCAGGAAACGCTGGCTACATGCCCATTTTTATTTCAAAGAGTAAGTTGCACAAATAGTCATCATTGTCCTACACAACAAAAAATCCCCAAATTAATCTCGCAGACCTAAATTAGCTGAACATAGAGAAACAAAGTCAAAGCCAGTATTATCATTTGCACATTTCAAACTACATCTTTAAAAAAAACTCCTGCATCTGCTGCTGTGCAGAACTAATCATTACTTTTCAGCAAGAAAACGAAAAATCATTATACAGCTTTTTTTTTCTAGAAAGACGTACAGATAACATAATTTGTTACTTGTTAAATCCCACAAAAGCTACAAAGGAGCTGAGAGTTGATGGCACTTAAGGACAGTAAAAGTCTGCCCTTTTAATACTTTTAATGCCCACTGATGGGCTTTGTGTCAGTATTTTTTTTAATGTTTTCATTACAATAAAATGGCAAGGAAATACAGTATTATATCATATCCCCGTATAGAGACACTATATTTGTATAAATGAATCACTAGTAAAAGAGTTATTTCTTGTTTCAAATGAAGTTTTATCTAGGTATCAATTAGGCTGTAATCTAAATGATGGTGCCTATTTTCAACTCTCAAAATAAACAGAAAGAGCTCATGTATCAAGATTAATTTTCTTTGGCCGCAATGGATACCATTTTCTCTGGGGGCAGTCTTTATTTTGCTTTCTTTTCAGTACCAAGTCAGAGGTTTTCCTGGAAGCAGTCTCTGTTGGTGTAGTTTCCATCTGCGTTATAAAGTTCTCAGGTTTAGCATCTGGTTTCCTATAACAACTGGAAAAGACTTCCTGGTGAATCCTCTGGAGGTGGATAACAGGCTGCATCCTGAGAACTTGTGAAAGTCCCTCTCCTTGTTCAATTAATGCAGGCAAGGACTTCAAACAAACAAATAGTAACATTCAACATTAATCTCAAGTTGAAACACAAACACACAGAGATGGACACAATACTCCAAATTTCTTTCTTTTGAGAGGGAATCTTGCTTGTTGCGCAGGCTTGAGGGCAGTGGCACGATCTCAGCTCACTGTAACCTCCACCTCCTGGGTTCAAGTGATTCATCTGCCTTGGCCTCCCAAGTAGCTGGGACTACAGGTGCACACCACCATGCCCAGGTTATTTTTCTATTTTTAGCAGAGGCACACTTTCACCATGTTGGCTAGGCTGGTCTTGAATTCCTGATCTCAGGTGATCTGACTGCCTCGGCCTCCCAAACTGATGGGATTATAGGCATGAGCCACCGTGCCCTTGCCAATCCAGGCTTTAAATACTGGATTGGTTATTTACATGGGCAACTTGCTAAGTCTCTCTGTGCCTCAGCTTCCTCATCTATAAAAGAAATAACAGTATCTGTCTCATAGGATATAAGGATTACATAAGGCAATACATGTAAAGCAGCTGGATGGTGCCCATACCAATTACTCAATACGTTTTAGCTGGTTTTATTATCCAGAATTGTTTGGTGAACTGCTAATATCCAGAACACAAAAATATAATCAACCTTTAAAGAAGCCAGGTATATACCTGGCACACAGTGAGTACCTGGTAAGTGGTAGCTATTCTGAATGTTATTGTTGCTTAATAAATTCATTGGAGATTTATTTAAAACACTGCTGAGAATTCCTGCTACTGCAGACTAAAACACATATGAATGTTGAACACAGATACTTAGCCACACATTTTGCTCATTTTATGATTTTTTAGCATAATGCTTTTACCTTCATGGCTTCACTGATCTCCTTTGCTACTGTTTCCCCTCTGCATTTCAAATCTTCCATATGAGAGGCTGCAAAAAAATTGCCAAACAGTATTTTAGGTTTTTATCTAATAGCAAATCATAAAAGGTACATAGATGCCATCTGGACAAAATCTACTAGGACGATTCACCTCAGCTTAATCTTTCTCGGAATACTTTGTAATCTATTAAAACAAGTATCCTATTAAATTTATCTAAACAAATAAAAAGGCTGTGAGACCATTATAATAATAGAGTAAAACTAAAAGCTACAAGCATAAGATAGTAGATGAAATTCTACTATGAGTAGTTAGAACACTCCCTAAAAGCGAGTTCAATGTTCATTGTATGTATTACCTACCACTACGTTGAACATCTTTGAGCAATATCATCACATTTTTAAATAAATATAACTCCGTACTTTTTATATTACTCTGAATTTTATAAAAGTAACATATGTGATCTTAGAATATACAATCACATTACATTGAGGCCATGCCTAGATGAAATTAATCTGAAAGAGATTATCAGTAATATTACTTTATCTTGTCTTATTTTCTAATAGATATTTTCTTCTTCCAATCTTTGTTATAAAATGTTTACAGCTACTCCATAAGAGAACTGCATATTCAATAATACAGAAGGATAAAAATCTTACTAAAACTCCAAACAAAACTGAAAATAAAAAAAACCATTCTATTACGAAATGCTCTACGAATTAGTTCTTGGAAGCGTAGTTGTGATAAGAAATTTCTTAGGGTCAAAGCAAGTATATACCTAAGTTAGGAGGGCCACAGTTTTACCGGCCAGAAGAGATTGGTCAACAAGCCAGGCAAAACATTTCTTTCATAGCTGCTATTCTTTTTTTATGACTCGTCTTAGGTTTATCTTTAAAAAGTGAGAACGCATTTAGAAAAATGGAAATGAACCACAGAAACAGCTTACTGAAAGAGGGCACTCAAAGAAGGAGACAGACAATGGCAACAGGATAATCTCAGCAAAAGGGTTAACTTTTTTGGGGGGTATCAGAGATTTCTTTGGCAATTTGGTGAAACCTACGAACACCTTCTCAGAAAAATTTCTTAATGTACTTGTTTTTTAAGTTGAGGTATAATTTATGTACATGAAATGTACAGACAGTTCAGCATTCAATTGACAAGTATACAGCAAGACACGGGCCATTTTCATCACCACAGAAACCGCTTTTGTGCCCCTTTCCCAATCTTCTCCATAAGAAGCAACCATTTCTCTGATTTCTATCACTATACATTAGTTTTGCTTATTCTAGAATTTCAGAATGTTTAAAAATAAAATTTTACATGTAATTAGAAAATTGTGATAGCTAATATACGTGCTCCTTTACTGAAGATCTAAATAACAAAATTGATGTCATAATGATTACCATAATATAAAAACAATGAGCGGAAACAACTGTGTGAGGTACCTGCGACAACAGAAAATGAAAATATCTGTGGCTTTAAGGAGCAGAAAGAAAATGATAACATCAACCACTATTATCTACATTCAAAATGGAAGGAAATGCTAAATTTCAGTTTGAGGCTAGCAAAATAAAAATGTACTTTAGCCCCTATACAAGTTCACAGTTCCCCTATATCCTAAGGCCTCTTGCCTTGGAATAATATGATAATTTCTATTCTTTATGATTTGAGCAGATTTCCCAAAAGTACTCAGGGTCATGACAACTGTTAAATTTTCTCTGTGGTATGGCAAATAAATAATTCATCCTTTGGTCCTCTTGTGGCAATATGGATTCTAGCCACACTTACTCTCTCTTCAAGCTTGCACACCTGTGTAGGAGCTAGCTGTTCATCTAATGAACATTTACCGTGTATCTTCCATGGGCTAGGCTTATGATATGGTTTGGATCTCTGTCCCACCCAAATCTCAGGTCAAATTGTAATCCCCAATGTTAGAGCTGGGGCCTGGTGGGAGATGACTGGATCATGGGCGGATGTCCCCCTTGGTACTGTGTTATGATAGTGAGTTCTCATGAAATCTGGTTGTTTAAAAGTATGTGGCACCTCACCCCTACCCCAGCTTCCTCTTCTTGTTCCAGCCATGTGAGGTGCTAGCTCTGCCTTTGCATTCTGCCATGACTATAAGTTTCCTGAGGACTCCCAAGAAGCTGAGCAGATGCCAGTATCATGCTTCCTGTACAGCCTGCAGAACCATGAGCCAATTAAACCTCTTTTCTTTATAAATTACTCAGTCTCAGATAGTTCTTTATAGCAGTGTGAGAACAGACTAACACAGCTGAGCAGTAGGTACTTATAAGTAAAAATGATCCCTGCCCCTCAAGGAACATTCAGTTTAGAAGAGAGAAACACACAGGAAGTTCTTCAAAATTAGCTCAAACTTTTCCTGGGTAGTCTCATGTTTCCATGATATTGGGATCATATACCTCACCTCCTGCCTGAATAGACCCTGCCTTGCTACAGATTCCCACTGGGCTCTGCACAGTTCTAGAGCAATGCCTGGAAGACATCATTGCACTAATGTGTTTAGAATACATTTCTCAACCCTATCAGATCTGACCCAACACCACCCCCAGCTTCAGAACATATTTTGTAAAGATCCCATTACTATTCTAAAGCAAAATTCATAGGTTATATTTCTATACATATAGAGATATAAGGGAGAAATAATATTCATCAAAATATGTATTTAATATGTTTAAATATGCTCAGACCCAACTGTACAAGAAGACATAATGAAGTACTCTCAGACTTGTGCCTACTTATAATGAGTAAGCTTGGACGTAAGAAACTTTACACCTTTTGCATGTTGTTGCAATAAAAGTAAAAAAGAAAAAAAAAAGAAAATTTACATTTGAGGCCATTCTATACAGAAAACAGAAGATCAGAGGTATGGATGGAACTTGAATAAAACTTAATGTTACATAAGAAATAACTGATTAGATTTGAATCTGATAAGAGGAAGAAAAACGGAAATAGAGATAACATACCAAGACAAAGTATTGGCTGTTGAAATGGTAAAAATTAGGAAGTACATTATTTCTACAAATGAGATGGCCTTATTAAAAATGTAGTGTCAAAATCATCCCCTCTAACATGAAGAAGTGTAAGATTAAAGTCTAACAGAAAACATATCTTCTGCTTCAAAATTCCCATAATGTAGACTATAGTCAATATATACTTTAACTTAAAAAGACTTCAGAGATCATCTATCGGAAGGTGATGAGAAAGAGAGGACGGATTAGGCAAAAATATGGAAACAAGAAGCTACGGAGACGGTATGTGGGGACCTCTAGTTAATATGAGTAACACAAGACAGGCAATTCAAAACTGTAATTAGAATACTTTAAACATTTTAAATCTTCACATAATTTCTTATCATTGTGGTATAAAAATATAATTTTTCATATTTCATTTGATAATAGGAAATATACTTAAACCACTTGTGCTTAAAAAAATGAGATCCCTATATATTTTGTGTGCTTCTGTTAATTCAGTAACCTCTGGTTCTAGTTCTAGGAAAAGGACTCTCAAATTTTGTTACGTAGTTTCCATCAGCTTTGCTGCTTTTGCAATAACTAAATATTTCATAATTAAAATCTCTTTTAATTAAAATTGTTGAAAATGCTCTAAGCAACTCAATGTTCTTAGGAAAAAAACGGTGTGAAAGTCTCAGCTGAATCTAAAACATTTACTGATTAGATAAATGTAGCCCTAGCTGCAAAGATTTTTGTCCAGTCTGTTTGCTTTTTTAGCTCAATTTTCCCTTCCTCCACATGTTCATTAACGGTTCCACGTCTACTTCAAATTCATTTGCTTCTTGCTCTTCAATATCTAGTACATATAATCTTGGAATATAACCACCCTATCTTTTAAAAATAGAATGCATACGAGTAACATCATCAAAAATGGTGGCATAGGAGATTCTGAAAGCCCATCCCGCCACAGAAAAAAGCTGGCGAAATCTGTCACAATCAACTTTATCAAAAATCTGGAATACAGTCAAAGGTTTTCACCCATCAAAAGAATGCTTAATCATGGCAAGAGCAAGTCAAATCTGGTAGAAAAACCTGGTGTATTTTAACTTACCCTTGGATCTGAAGATGCTATGAAAATTTCTGAAATGACAACAAAGGATTTAAAATAGTACGTAAACTTAGTCGATAAAGTAGTGGCAGGGCCTGAGAAGATGTGAAAGTTCTACTGGGGGTAAAATGCTATCAAATGGCATCACATCCTACAGAGAACCACTTCATGAAGGGAAGGGTCAACTGATGTGGCAAACTTCATTGTTGTCTTATAAGAAACTGCTCAGATGAACTACACAACTTTATGAATGTGCTGCCAGGGAATTATACACTTTAAAATGGTTAAAATGGTACATTTTATGCGTACTTTGCCACTGCCACAACAAAAAAATAGCATCCATATATGTGGTAGTCAGCCTTCAAGATGGTCCCTGTTGCCAAGTTTGGTGGCCCAAGCATGTAGTCCCAACACTTTGGGAGGCTGAACTGGGTAGATCACTTAAGCCAAAAGTTCGAGACCAGCCTGGCCAACGTGGCAAAACTCCATCTCTACTGAAAACACAAAAATTAGCCAGGCATGGTGGTGCACACCTGTAGTCCCAGCTACAAGGGAGGCTGAGGCTGGAACAAGAATCACTGGAACCCAAGAGGCAGAGGTTGCAGTGCGCTGAGATCACACCACTGCACTCCAGCCTGGGCAACTGAGCCAAAAAAGGAAAAAAAAAAAGGTGGCTCCCCAATGATCTCTGCCTTGTGCAGGGTATTCATGCCTCCTTGTGCAATCCTCTCCCACAGTGTAATAGGCCAGCCTGCATGACCAGTAACTAACAGCTCAAGTAATAGCAAATCACTTCCAAGATTAGGTTATAAAAAAGACTACAACTTCTGTCTTGGGTATTCATTCATTCATTCTCTATGCCTTTCAGATCATTCATCCTGCAAGAAGTAGGTGGACATGTTACAAGAAGCTCATGGAGAGAGGCCCACGTTGTAAACAACTAAAGTCTCTAACAACCAGCCAGGAATGTACTACAGTCTGCAAACAACCATGTGAGTGAGTTTGGAAGTGGACTTCCCACAGTCCCAGTTGAGCCTTGAGAGATAATTGCAGCTCTGGATGACATCTTGACTACAACCTTGTGCGAGCCCTATGCTAGAACTACCACCAAGTAAGCTGCTATCAGATTAACGCTTAGAAACAGTAAGAGATAACACATTTATTATTTTAAGCAGCTAAACTTTCGGATAATTTGTTAGGCAGCACAGCAATAGATTAGTAATACAACATGAGAGCACTGTATTTTCAAAGCAATACATTGAGGCCTATCTCAGGCAGAAATAAAATTCCCAGTGAGATTTATTTTCTTTCTTCTTTTTTTCTTTTTTTGAGACAGGGTCTCACTCTGTCACCCAGGCTGGAGTGCAGTGATGTGATCATTGCTCACTGCAGCCTCAAACTCCTGGGCTCAAGCATCTCACTCTGTCACCCAGGCTGGAGTGTAGTGGCACAACCATAGCTCAATGCAGCCTCAAACTCCTGGACTCAAGCAATCCTCCTGCCTTAGCCTCCCAAAGGGATGGAATTACAGGCATGAGCTACTATGCCTGGTGTATGCTTAATTTTTTTATTAACAGCACTGATAACTATATTCACTGATTTGTGAAGCCTTTCACTAGGATTCTTAGAGACTAAACTATCAATGACCAATTGAAAGAATTTCTAAAATACCTCATGCTACTTTAAAACGAAATTTGTCTATAAACTCACATTGCTGAACAACAGCTGTTTTCTATTGGCTGCATAAGCAATGACAATGTAAAAAGTGCTAAGAGCAGTTTGGGTTTGTGTGCAAAATGGAGTTAGGTCCTACGCTGAATAATTATAAACAGATTTAAACAAATCAGTGTTTAGCGAGATATTCTAAAGTTGTGCTGGACATATGAAACATTTAGTATGCCTGGCCCCCGACTACAAAGTGTCACCTACACTGTCTCATTACTGTGGTAACCAAAAACTTTTTTTTCACTTTTTCAAAGGGTCCACTAGAGGGCAGTACTAACTCCAGTGAGAATTCCGGTGTTAACTTCTAGAACTCCCTTGGGAACAGGAACCATACTTTATTTAATCTTAGCATCCCTAATGTTGAACACAGTGTCTGACGTGTACAGTAGGTGCTCAATAGTCATGATGGACCAAGGCTATAATAGAGGGTGTCATGGAGGTACAAAGGAGGGTGAGATCAATCTAACAAGGGAACTGAAGGGAGATGAAAATCTTCACTGGTGATGTAAGAAAACTGCCTTAATAGAGGATTTGTGCTAAGTGAGCCGTGAGGTGGGTGGCAGAGGATGTGCTCCACCAAAGATAAAAGAATAAATCAAGAAAGAGGAGAAAACAGGAACCAGGAAACACTGCAAAACAGGAGAGAAGTAAAAGAAATTCCCAGGATGATGATGAAAGGAATAGGCAGGATGAAAGTTTTGCAGCAGGCCTACACAGCAGCCAGTCCAGACTGGACTAGGAGAATGGAAAGCTCCCAGAGAAGTATCTCCAAGGAAAAGAAAAGGTTTAAAATTGGATTTGAGAGATAACCTTAGGTGTTTGCCATATTGAGATGAATTTTACAGTTCTGTTAGGCACAACAGAAAACAAAGCAAATAGAAAAACAGGCTAGGTACAAGGGCCCCCACCTGTAATCCCAGCACTTTGGGAGGCTGAGGAGCGTGGATTGCCTGAGGTCAGGAGTTTGAGACCAGCTTGGCTCACACGGTGAAATCCAATCTCTACTAAAAATACAAAAAAGTAGCTGGGTGTGGTGGCAGGCACCTGTAATCCCAGCTACTAGGGAGGCTGAGACAGGAGGATGGCCTGAACCCAAGAGGCAGAGGTTAGAGTGAGCTGAGATCATGCCATTGCACTGCAGCCTTAGTGACAGAGCAAGATTGTCTCAAAGGCAAAAACGATAATAATAAAGCAATTATTGTTCTAAAATGGGTAGAAAGCTATTCAAGAAAGAATATATTCATAGTAATAATTACCTGACTCAGGAACAAAATAATTACCTGACTCAGATTGAAGAACATTTACATGGTCATAAACAATATAAATATGAAATACTACTAATTTTTTTAAGAATGAAAGATTAGAAGTGAACCTACTGAGTACAGATTTTTATTTTGAGAAACTTAGTTATAAAAGGAAGAAGAGTACAAGGAAGAAAACACAATGACATGAAAGCTTTCCCTACCTGTTCCATGGACAGACTAATCCTATAGTAATATGGGATGACATCCATTCTCAATCAATCTTAGGCAATTTTAGCAACCCAGGAGGCAAGTGGGTTTCATCAGCCTCCTTTTGAAGATAAAGAAACAGAAGCTGAGAAATGTATCTAGACTTGAATAAGAACTCACATCTTCCACCTAGAATCCAAAGCACACACTCTTCTACATTCTATAACTCTCCAAAATATTGCTTTGTCAGGAATTATACTGTCCTCATAAGAATGTAAGTTAACCAATGGTAAAAAAAAAAAAAAAAAAAAAAAAATTAGCCTTAACATAATGAAAATCTCTTGAAATAAAAATAATCGTGCCTGGTAAAGAATTAAAACTCTAAAACAGTTATAGAGCTAACTGTTTTAACTATTAACTTTATGGTGCCTTATTTCTCTTTTTAGTTAAATAAATTAAGTCCTTTGCATTTAAAACTAAGTAGCACCAATAATTTCATTAATAAAACCAGTTTTTTAAAGATGAAGGAAAAGATACATAACTAAAAATGATCACTAAATATATGAATATATTGTTTGTAAATGCCTGAAAAAGGCATTTTCTAACAATATCTGCTTAGGAAATTTCAAAATATATAAACTTTTCACTCCTTCACTCAAGATTACTATAAATGAATTTTGCACCTAGTAAGAGCATACAATACTCCTGAAATAGAAGTATCTGACTTACGAATGTCTCACACACATTCAGAATGGTCCACGCCATGCAGATGGGAGGGGCTTTCTCCCGGACCATTCCTTCTCTCTAGAACCTCTCAATACCACTACTTACCCCTCTCACCACCAACAATGGTGTTAAAGGATCTAAACTGTTCTATATAAAGTCCTACTTAAATGTCACATAGTGGAACTAATATGCATCTTAAATATGATTTTCCTAACTTTTTCATCATAAATGTGTAGTATTTCAGCTACACTATAGATTAAGGTTTCATAGGCCCGTAAAGGGTTGCCTTGAAACATATTGATTTATTTATGTATACATTTTTTTCCATGGGAAATGTATTTCAAATTCCAAAACTCACACTTGTATGAATGTTTAAAATATAACTATTTGTGAGTGGCTACCTGTAAATACTGTGACAGTGGCTTAAGCAAGACAGCATTATTAGCAAAGAAGAGGAACTGCCTCTGAGTCCTCGGCTTGTAGGGTCAGCAAAAGAACTGGAAGCATCATTAAGTTTACCACACAGAAACTTAAAATAGCTCCTAGCCATCGCTACATCTTTAGTGAAGGACAGGAAAAAAGGGAATCTCTTCTATTAATTTCAAAGAACTAAAAAAAAAGATAATATAAAAGCAATTATTCATTACAATAGGATTATCAAAGGTTCTAACTGTCAAATGAGATCACATCTTATTGGCAGACAGCTAATCAGTAGATTGCTAATAAAGAGAGTTTTAAAAAGAGTTTGCTCTTAAAAATGTGGAAGTTAGGCGCCCTTGAGAACACTGCCTTCACTAGTCACTTGCTTTCTAAAACATAGGGAAATGAAAAAGTGGAAATGAAAGATTGAGTAATCAACCTAGTTTTGCTTTCAGGTCACAATACTGACTAAACTAGGAAACATGAACTTCCAAAAGCCTGCCCAAATTCAGAAATTCAGCAAAAAAAAAGCACTAGCTGAGTACTTCCATTCTATTTCCTATGTATTTTATGAATATAAACAAGCAAATATGCACAGCATCGGATGTGTGGCTTCTACTGGTTTCTAAAGAGGTAACTAAGCCATCAGAACCAAGAACTGGAAAGCAGCATCCCTGGTGAAAATGAAACCAAAAACTCAGCAGTGATTTATGATTTTCTGCAAGAGAACCCTTTGCTACAATTTATAGAGATGTGTTGAATCTGCTTGCTCAGTAGACAAAACCCTCCGCAGCACACCCTCCCACCTGCACCTCACCACCTCCTTCAGTACCATGTTGCACCTCTCTTAAGGTACACTTTCAAACTCCTGACCCTAGCTCGTATTATCTGGCCTCAGCCAAGATTTTGACATTATCTTGGCATGCTCCTCCCCTCTATTATTCACTCCAATATAGCCTCTGTGGTCTTCTGTTCCATGAATACTCAAGCTCATTCTTGATTTAAGAACTTTATTCTAGCTCTTCCCTCTGCTTGGAAAGCTCTTTCTCTTGACCATCATCAGATAAATTCCTTCCTGTTACTACCTCAGAAAAGTGTTTCCCCATCACCTAAACACATCACCCTCAAGTGCTGATGTAACTTATTTTTATATTTGTTAATTACTTTTCTACTCCCACTAGAATATAAACTCTATAGAGTAAGAACTTTGTGCTGCTCACTAATATTACGTCTTCCACATTGAGAACAGTTCTGTCATACAGTAGACATTCAATATATAAAACTGAACGGAAAGATGAGTAACAGTCACTCACAATGTATTTATGGAGCAAGCTGCTATATGATGGCTACATATAATGCTAACATAATATTTAAAAATTCATGGAGCTTTCAGTTTTGTGAGACAGCATAAACAAGGAAATAAACACAAATACTTATAAGCTGTAACGAGTGCTATTAAAGAAATAGGTGTCATGATAAACAACTGGGGAGAGTATTTTAATGAGGATGGTAAGAAAAGATGTCTCTGAGGAGGTAACATCTAAATGAGAAGGGAAAACTGGGACGATCTCAAACTTGGGCGAGGGGGAATGCATGTGTGAAACTGAGGCACTTTCAAAGAACTGAAAAACCCACAGCAAAAAGGAAAGTGCCTGAAATAAATCTGGAGAGGTAGGTAGGGGCCAGACCACCTAAGGGAATGCTAAGAAGTCTAGAGTTTAGAATTTCAAGCAGAGGACTGAAAACCGATTTGCATTTTTACTAGACTTCTTAGTCAAGTTGGTTTCAGAAGTTCATAAACTCCCTTCCTTTGTCCAAAAGCATCACTGAATACAGAAAATTAAAATGACATATCCTAAAGCATATATAAAATAAACATTTCAATGAACCAGAAAAAAGGAAAAAAGAAAAGGCTGCAAGTCAGGCTAAAGCTGCAGACCTGCTGGTAGGCAGAAGTAGCCAGGAATTTGCTTCCTACAAGATAAAAGGTGTTCAAAGTGCTCCAGAGGAACAGGAAACGAAGTCAGCTTCACTGTTTGAAACATACGGCTGAGATAGTTTTCTCACCCTGAAAAGGAGGCTGAAAAAACTGCCACTAACCAGCCCGGTGCGTTGGCTCACACCTGTAATCCCAGCACTTAAGGAGGCTGAGGTGGGTGGATCACCTGAGGTCAGGAGTTTGAGACAAGCCTGGCCAACATGGTGAAACCCTGTCTCTACTAAAAATACAAAAATTAGCTGGGCTTGGTGGTAGGCACCTGTAATCCCAACTACTTGGGAGGCTGAGGCAGAAGAATCACTTGAACCCAGGAGGCAGAGGTTGCAGTGAGTCAAGTTGCACCATTGCACTCCAGCCTGGGCGACAAGAGTGAAATTCCGTCTCAAACAAAAAAACAAAAACAAAACTGCCTCTAACCAGGAAGTGAAGCTTACTTAAAGCTACGCCAGAAATCATGGGAAGCAGATGCCTCCAAGCCTAGGCCTGGACCAATCTCCAGTGTCATACTGGGACAGAGGCCCTGTGCTGCCAGTGTTACGATATGATTCTAGCCTGGGATTGTTTGGATCCAGATGGAAGGCAACCAAAACTACTAGACAGAGGGAGTGAAAACAGTGGTAGAAAGACATGCACATGAAAAATTCTAGTCAAGAAGCACTTACAAATCAAAAGTCTAGAGTACATAAAGAAATTAAAACCATGAAGGACAGCCAATATAAACAATGTCAGGGAGAGGAATTTACTACAGATGAAATTAAAATAGAGCAATCTGAAAATGACTTTAAAATGTTAAACAACTCCAAGAGCTAAAGTAAATTGTAAGACATTACAAAAGAAAAATAGTTTATAAAATACAAAAGTAGAAGAAATGAGAAAGAAGCAAAGTTGAAGGATTAGGTTAAACATTTCCTAAAATATGGGAGTCCTCAGATAAAAGTATATATGGAGATGTTAATGGAAGATGGGAGAAAAGAGGCATCTAGCAAAACCAAACAATTTCCCACAAAAAAATAAAAATATGTATATAATCTCACTTAAATAAAATTGCCTCTGTGTGTATAAATAAAAAAAATTACCAATAAAAACCGTGGAGTTGAACTATATGTTACATTGTTGGGTGAAAAAAGAAAAACAATGACGGAATAAAATGCATTGTATAATATTTAAATAAATAACTAAAAAAAACCCTGTGTCTACCTATGTGCATACAAATCCATTGATAAAGATCTAAAATTAGATGGAAGACATGTGGGATCTGACAGGCTTAGGAGGAAAGGTTATGGTTTATTTCATATAAATATAAATATGTTCATATATATCTATAATTATTAAAAATTTTACATTAAGCTTGTATTTACTAAAAGCACAAGAAATACAATTTAAAAGATAACCACAATTTAAAACAATAAAGTTAGATCTATGGCAGGTGAATTGGAGGTTGTCTACCATAAACTGAAGCTAGGAAACTGCAGATAATTTGAATACATGAATAAATTTTCTGTAAATTATGCCCCCAAAATGTTCAGCACATATTTATTTTTATAAAAATTATATGAACACAGAAAAAAGGATAAATTAATTCATACCAGGTTAATGTTGGCTATCTAATGGGGTGGCAGATAGGGAGAGAGAGAAGAAACCAAAAACACAAAGTAAAAATACAATGCTATCCTTGTTGGGTTTTTGTGAGACAGGGTCTCACTCTGTCACTCAGGCTGGTGTGCAGTGGTGGGACTACAGCTCACTGCAGCCTTGACCTCCTGGGCTTAACTGATTCTCCCACCACAGCTTCCAGAGTAGCTGGGACTACAGGCATGCAAGACCATGCTCAGCTAGCCAATTTTTGTATTTTTTGTAGAGCTGGGGTTTCCCCATGTTGCTCAAGCTGGTCTCAAACTCCTGCGCTCAAGTGATCAGCCTCCCAAAGTGCTGTGATTACAGGTGTGAGCCACTGTGTCCAGCCAACTTTGGTTTTTAGAAGGGAGAATATATGATACAATACCTTTTATATAAAAGTATGTATTGTTTGCATAAATATAAATATTTATTGAGTGTACCATGTCAGAGAATAATCTTAAGAGTTAGGGGCCAGGCACAGTGGCTCACGCCTGTAATCCCAGCACTTTGGGAGGCCAAGGTGGGTGGCTCACCTAAGGTCAGGAGTTCAAAACCAGCCTGGCCAACATGGCGAAACCCCATCTCTACTAAATATACAAAAGTTAGCCAGGCGTGATGGCGGGTGCCTGTAATCCCAGCTACTCAGGAGGCTGAGGCAGGAGAATCACTTGAACCTGGGAGGTGGAGGGAGCCAAGATCACACCACTGCATTCCAGCCTGGGTGACAGAGCAAGACTCCGTCTCAAAAAAAGAAAAAAAAAAAAAAAAAAAGAGTTGGGGAAAACTGGGCACCTCAAAGTTCTTGCTCACAGGGAGCTTACAATACTGGGGGGAAGGAAGAGGAAAATAAACAGAAATTATATACTATCTTTTTAAGTGGCAGAGAAAAACAAACCAGGTGAAGGGGGATACAGTATGACCAAGGGGTCATAAGGGAATCTGACACAGGCTGTGAGGTGTATCAGATGAACAGAGAGCTGAATGAAGTGTGTCAGGAAGGTAGTTTCAGTTAGAAACACTGTTTCAAATAAAGGGAATTGCAAGTATGAAAGTCACAGGGGGCCAGTGTGGTCTTGGTTATGTCCTGAAATAGCAAGAACACTAGTGTTAGTGGAGCACAGTAAGTGAAGGTGAGATGGTAAGTGAACACTGTCAGAGATAAGATCAGAGAAGCATAGGGACCATATCATCGAGAGTCTCTTAGACCAAGGGAATTATAATGGGGAGCCACTGGAGGGCTTTCAACATAATCTGATTATGCTTCAAAAGTAATTGTTTGGATGCTGTGTGAAAAGTAGAACTGGATGGAAGGAGATCGAGGTGTCAGTCTATTTTATTACTATAAAGAAATACATAAGACTGGGTAATTTATAAAGAAAAGAGGTTTAACTGGCTCACCATTCAGCAGGCTGTACAAGCACAGCACCAACATTTGCTCAGCTTCTGGCAGGGCCTCAGGGAGGTTTCAATCATGATAAAAGGCAAAGGGGTAATGCGCACATCACATGGCTAGAGAGGAAGCAAGGATGGGGGGAAAGGCGCCACAATCTTTAAAACAACCAGCTCGCAGGTGAACTCAGAGGGAGAACTCACTCATTACCACAAGGAGTGCACCAAGCCACGGATGAGGGATCTGCCCTCGTGACCCAGACACCTTCCACTAGGCTGATCTACAACATTGGAGGTCACATTTCAACCATGAGATCTGGAGGGAACAAAACATCCAAACCACATTAATCAGTGAGAAGGCTATTACAGTGGTCCTGCTAAGAGAATATGAAGACATGGATAAGATCAGGAGAGACAGATTTGGTAAGCAGCAGGATCTGAAATGTTTTCAAGGTAAAGGCAGCAGTATACTATCACAATACTGGTCAGTGGTCATAAACATGCTAATAGAATAGTGTTTATCTCTGGCTGTATCATTTCATGTGATTTAAACTTGTTTCTTACGCTTGTAACACTTTTTGGAATGTGCATGTATTATTTATATAAGCAAGAAAAAGCAGTAACATTATTTTCAGTGTTAAACAAATCAGAAAATGTGCACATCAGACATCACACTAGATAATATACTCCAAACATCATACTAGAAAATAAACATCTAGCTATACTGTGGCAAAACTTCAGAGCATTAAGAATATAGAGAAAATCTGAAAAGTCTGAAGAGAAAGAGCAGTATCTATAAAGGAATGGGAATTAGACTCTCAGGAGTCTTCTCATCAACAGTGAATGTCAGGTATCCAGATGAGAAAGAAAGAAGTAAAATATTTGTTTGCAGATGACATAATTTTTTTATATATAAAATCCTATAGAGCATCCACTAAACAACTATTAGAACTAATAAATGAGTTCAACATGGTTGCAAGATACAAGATCAATATACAAAAATTAATTTTGTCTCTACACAGTAGCAAAGAGGAAACCAAAAATAAAATTTAAAAACAATTCCATTTACAAGGGCATCAAAAGAATAAACTATTTAGAAATAAATTTCACAAAAGTAGTGTTAAAAGCTGGAAAACATTGTTGAAAGAAATCAATTTCCAAAACACATGGAAAGTCATCCATTATTCAGGGATCAGAAAACTTAACACTAAGATAGCAATACTCCCAAAGTGATCTACAGTTTCAACACAATTGCTACCAAAATCCCAGCTGATTTCTTTGCAGAAATTGACAAACTGATCCTAAAATTCATATGGAATTTGCATGTAAGGAATCAGAAAAGCCGAAACCACCTTGGAAAAGAAGAACAAAGTTTGAAGACTCACACTTTCTGATTTCAAATTTTCTTACAAAGCTGTAATAATCAAGACAGCATAGTAGTGGCCTAAGGACAGATACAGATCAATGAAACAGAATTGAGAGTCCAGAAATAAATCTTCATATTATAGTCAACTGATTTCTGACAAAGATTCCAACACCACTCATGCATTTTCAACAAATGATGCTAAAACAACTGGATATATACAGACAAAAGAATGAAAGTGGACTCCTATCTCACACCACATACAAAAACTGATCAAGATGGATCAATACCTAAATAGAAAAGTTCTTAGGAGAAAGGCAAGCATAAATCTTTAGACCTTTATATTAGACAACAGTTTCTAAGATATGACACTAAAAGCACAAGCAACCAAAGGAAAAAAATAAGTAAATTGGATTTTGTCAAATTTCAAATTTCTGTTTTTCAAAGAACACCATCAAGAAAGTGAGAATGGAGAGGGGGGTCAAGATGGCTGACTAGAGGCATCTGACACCTGCCTCCTCCACAAAGGACTAAAGAGTGAGTAGATAATCATAAGTCAAAGACAGCATCCAAGAAAGAACAGTGGAATTCAGCAGAGCAGTAAGAGGGAACAACGGAGGCATGGAAAGAAAAAGAAGCAGGGAAAAAGTAAATGAGAGATCCCCGGGGTTCCACAGTTCTCCTGTAGGATCCTGCAATCCTAGCCACAGGAGAGCCCCTAGGCCCTTGCAGGCCCTGAGACTAGTACAAGAAACTGTCTAGAGTCCTTACAACATTAATTCCAGAGAGATAGCACTGGGTCCCTCACATACCCATAAGACCCAAGCAGCTGCAGCATAGCACCATTTTGACAATTCAACCCCCACCAGACTACCTCCTTCCCTAGGGCACAACAGCCCCTACATCTCCACATCCCTGGGGCCCTGCTGACATCCCCACAGCATCTACCTGGAGGGCTGCAGTGGCACAACACTGGCTGAACCCAGTGTACAGCCAGGTCCCCAGTACTCTAGCCTACACAGTGTCCTACACCCCAAGGAACTGGCAATGCAGTGCACCAAGGAGGAACACTCCAAGGAACAGGCAATGCAGTGCCCCTGGGACAGAGGGAGCTGAAGCACACACTCCCCAGAGCCTGAGAGTCACTTCCCTGGGCCTACCCCGCAGCAAGGCCACTACACACTGACATGTGCCTTTAGTGTGCCTAGGGACTGGCCCACCCAGATGCTGTCCTAGGATCCTGATAATCACCCTTCCCTATCTGTCATGGTGGGTGTGTGAGCACACTATTAAGACAACAGACCAGCTCATCTACCATCAGCGCCCAATCATACTTTTTCCAGGGTCTGGGGATTGACCTGCCCTGCCAGCTGCTTCTGGGGCACACACACACCATCAGGGAGCTTAGCAGCAGGTCCAGTCTGTGGGCCACTGCTGCTTGAGCACACTAACCAAGGGCCAAGATATAGCCCTGCCCTGCCCACCACAACTTTAGGCACACCATCAGGAGGCTAAAGACAGGCCCATCCTGCTCTGCACCACTCCACCCAACCAGTGTCTGAGATCGCCATCTAGGGGCCCAGGAACAGACTGATTCTGTCTGTTCCTGGGGGCAGGTACACACACTCAGCCATCAAGGGGCCTGATAATAGGACCAGCCAACACACTGAGGTACCTGAGCATACCACTGGGGGTCCTGAGGATCACCCCACTGGCCACTACTGCCAGCATTCACACACTCCTCCCCAGGGCCAGGGGATGGGCCTGAATAGCTTGTTATTACCATCACCATCACCACCAGGAGCCCCCTAAATGCACTGTGTGGGGACTGGCCAGCCCAGTCCATCGCCACCACCACTGCCGCCTGAGCTTGCTGCCTGTGGGCCTGAGGCTGCCACCCACCACTGCTACTGGTGTCATCAACACCACACATACTGCCCAGGAACTCATGAAACCACCTGTCTGCCCAGCCCACTGCTGTCATTACTAGTACTTGAGCAAGCCACCTGGAGGCCCAAGAATTGGTCTGCCTGGACCCAATAACACTAGTATCTGTGTACACTGCCAAGAGAACCAAAAATGGACATACTTGCCATGCCATCACCACCAGGGGACCCAAGAACAGGCCTGCCTGGGGTCCCCAAACCAAGTAAAGACCTATTATACCCTCCAATACCAACCACAGCCTAAGCCACTGAGGAACTCACAAACATCACTGACACTGATTACATTCAAAGAAGTCATACAGAGACTATACTGTTGCACACACCCAGAATCAAAGCTAAAGCATCCTACCCAATCAACATTATAGATATATCTACAAGCAAAGTTCCTATGAAAGTCAATCCAAAAGCACAAAGACATAAGAAACACAAAAAAGCAAGGAAACATGACACTTACAAAACAACTATGATAATCCTCCAGCAAGAGATTCCAGTGAAAAAGAAATCTATATGACAGGCACTGCGGCTCACCCCTGTAATCCTAGCATTTTGGGAGGCTAACCTGGGTGCATCACTTGAGCCCAGGAGTTTGAAACCAGTTTGGGCAACATGCTGAAACCTCCTCTCTACAAAAATCACAAAAAAATTATTAAGCAGGAGGACTGCTTGCACTCAGGAGCTTGGGACCAGCCTTAGCAATATGGCAAAACCTTGCCTTTATGAAAAACAAAAAAATAGCTGGACTTGGTGGCGGATGCCTTTTTCCCAGCTACCTGAAAGGCTGAGGTGAAAGAATCGCTTGAGTTCAGGAAGGCTGCAGTGAGCTGCGATCATGCCACTGCATTCCAGATTGGGACCCTAGGTCAAACAAAACAAAACACAAAGAAATACATGAAATGCCTGAAAAATAATTCAAAATAATGATATTAAAGAAGCTCAGCGAGAATGAAGAAAACACAAACACAAGGAAATATGAAAAAACAATTCATGACCTAAATGAGAAATTCAACAGAGATATCATTTAAAAAAATCAAACAGAAATCCTGCATCTGAAGAGTTCAATGAAAAAAATAAAAAATATAATTGAGAGCTTCAAAAATAGACTAGATCAGGGGTATCCAACCTTTTGGCTTCCCTAGGCCACACTGGAATAATTGTTTTGGGCCACACATAGAATACACTAACACTAATGGCAGCTGATGGGCTTTAAAAAATCATGTTTTAAGGAAGTTTATAGCTGGGCGCAGTGGCTCATGCCTGTAATCCCAGCACTGTGGGAGGCTGAGGTGGGTGGGTCACCTGAGGTCAGAAGTCCAAGACTAGCCTGGCCAACATGGTGAAACCACTTCTCTACTAAAAATACAAAAATTAGCTGGGCATGGTGGTGCATGCCTATAATCCTACCTACTTGGGAGGCTGAGGCAAGAGAATCGACTGAACCTGGGAGGTGGAGGTTGCAGTGAGCTGAGATTGTTCCATTGCACTCCAGCCTGGGTAACAGAGTCTCACTCTGTCTCAAAAGAAAAAAAAAAGTTTGCAAATTTGTGTTGGGCCACGTTTTAGCTGTCCTATGCGGCATGCAGCCCTCGGGTCGAAGGTTAGACAAGCTTGGGCTCGATTGATCGATTGATTGATTTACCTACCAAGATAACAGATAGGAGGCAATGTTAGCATGCCTCTCCTTCCACTTACAAGGACAGAATAGTAGCTAGAGATTCACATTGTGAATTTCCTTTTTTCTAAGAATCACCACAGGAAGACAGAAAGAATCCACAAACCCTCTGAAAGAAGCAGCAGGCTGGAGTCTACTGAATGAGACAGGTGAAAAACTAAGTTCCCGGAGTGTAAGCAGTAGATGAGCCTGTCTCAGAGCACACATCCCCACTGGTGACTTGAAAATCCAGACCACAGGAGAAGTCCTTAACCCTACCTAGAGCTGGAATTGATTTAGTCTATGTGAAATATAAAAATAAAGGCAGCAGAGCGAAGTGCACTGTGACATTCTCAGTCTCTAGTGTGAACTGAGGGAAACCATTCCTGACTATATCTCACAGGGGCCCTTGGGAAAGCAGTCAATGAGTTCAGGGAGGGGTCATAGGGTGAAAGAAGTTCCCAGGTGAATTTTCATCTTGAGTAGGGATGAGCTCTCTTGAACAGAACCCATGGGGTAAGTGGAAAGCATACTCCAGACATGAGCAGAGGAGCTGGTGTCCGGCCTTATGGGCAGATGGAGAGGGGCATGGTTATGGCCTTGGGCAGGTCTGAGTTCTGTGAGCAGACTACCTGGATCTAATTCCAGTGAGCAAAGCACTGAGGGAGCAGGACCAGCCACGCCAACTGTGAAAGGGCTGGGTGAGGCTCACTGTTTCCCACTACTCTTCACTCCCTTTGGGAACTCTTCTATGCAGCAGATGCAGTTAACTACCCTCTGGAACATTACCCCAGGAGGCTGAGGTCTTAAAGAAGTTCTAAACAAGTTCTAAATCTTGAAACAAAAGCTTGACATGCAGCTAAATAGAAACTCCTGAAAGCATAAATCTCACAAGGCCTACACAATAATGAAAAAAAAAAGTATCTAGGTAACAACTAACATGGTAAATAGAATAGTACCTAACATTTCAATACTAACATTGAAGGTAAATGGCCTAAATGTTCCACTTAAAAGATACAGAATAACAGAATAAATTAAAAAAACCACCAATCAAATATCTGCTGTCTTCAAGACACTCACCTAACATACAAGGACTCACCAAAATTTAAGGTAAAGGGATGGAAAAAGATATTCCACACAAATGGAAACCAAAAGTAAGCTGGAGTAGTTATTCTTATATTAGACAAAACAGACTTTAAAGCAACAACAGTAAGAAAGACAAAGAAGGACATTATACAATGATAACAGGATTAGCCTAACAATCTTGCAAGGGATATACATATACAGATACAGGAGGCTCAAAATTCTACAAATAGATTGAATCCTAAAAGCTCTTCACCAAGGCACATTATACTCAAACTATCAAAAGGTAAAGAAAGAGAATTCCAAAAACAGGAGAAAGAATTAAAGTCACATAGAAGGGAAGCTTCCTTTAGACTAACAGCATATCTCTTGGCAGGATCATTACAGGCCAGGAAAGAATGCAACGATATACTTAAAGTGCTGAAAGGAAAAAACCTGTCGGCCAAGAATATTATTCCCAGAAAAGCTATCCTTCAAAAATGAAGGAGAAATAAAGTCTTTCTCAGACAACAAAAATATTGAGGGAATTCATTACCACTAGACCAGCCCTCCAAAAAATGCTTAAGGAAGTTCTACACCTGGAAGCAAAAAAGGACAGTATCTACCATCTTGTGAAAACACATAAAAGTATAAAACTCACTACTAAAACAGAAATACAAATGAGAAAGAGAAAAAACTCAAATGTTACCACTAGAGAAAACCACTAAACCACAATGATAAACAATGAGAGAAAGGAACAAAGGATATATAAAACAACCAGAAATCAACTAATAAAATGACAGCAATAAGCCCTCACATATCAGTAACAATAACCTAGAATATAAGTAGATTATCCACTTAAAAGACAAATAACGGCTTGATAAAAAAACCATGGCCCAACCATATGCTGCCTACAAGAACCTCACTTTACCTATAAAAACACATAGACTCAAATGAAAGAATGGAAAAAGATATTCCACGCAAATGGAAACCAAAAGTGAGCAGGAGTAGGTATACTTATATCAGATCAAAGAGATTTTAAGTCAAGAACAGTAAAAAAGGACAAATAGGTCATTACATAATGATAAAGGGACCAATTCAGAAAGAGGATATTATAATTCTAAGTATATATATATATACACCCCCAACACTAGAACATCCAGATTAAAGCAAATATTATCAATCTAAAAGGCAGAGAGAGGTGGACTTCAACAGCCCACTCTCAGCATAAAAGATTATCTTAACAGAAATGCAACAAAGAAACACTGAATTTAGATTGCACTTTAGACCAAATAGACCTATCAGACACGGACACAGTGTTTCACACAACTGCTACAAAATATACATTCTTTTCATCAGCACATGAAACATTCTGATATACAGAGATAGGCTGTATGTTAGACCACAAAATGAGTTTCAACACATTTTAAAAATTCAAATTCGGGCTGGGCATGGTGGCTCACACCTGTAATCCCAGCACATTGGGAGCTGAGGTGGGTAGATCACTTGAGGCCAGGAGTTCAAGACCAGCCTGGCCAAAAGGGTAAAACCCCATCTCTACTTAAAATACAAAAATTAGCTGGTTGTCATGGTACACACCTGTAATCCCAGCTACTACTTGGGAGGTTGAGGCATGAGAACTGCTTGAACCCAGGAGGAAGAGGCTGCAGTGAACCCAGATTGTGCATGTCACTGCACTCTAGCCTGGGTGACAGAGCAAGACTCTGCCAAAAAAAATCAAAATCATATCAAGTATCTTCTCAGGCCACAATTGAAAACAATTACAAATCAATAACAAAAGAAACTATGGAAATTATATAAACACACGGAAATCAAATACCATGCTCCTGAACAACAATTGTGTCAATAAAGAAACTAAGAAGAAAATCAAAATATTTCTTAGGCCAGGCACAGTGGCTCATGTCTATAATCCTAGCACTTTGGGAGGCTGAGGTAGGCATATCACTTGGGCTCAGGAGTTTGAGCTCAACATGGCAAAACCCCATCCCTACAAAATATACAAAAATTAGCCAGGCATGGTGGCATGCACCTATAGTATCAGCTACTTGGGAGGCTGAGGTAGGAGGATGGCTTGAGCCCAGGAAACAGAGATTGCAGTAAGCCAAGGTCCTGCCACTGCACTCTAGCCTGGGCAATAGAGCCAGACCATGCTTAAAAAAAATAAAAATAAAAATGAATATTTCTAGAAACAAAGGAAAATGAAAACACAATATACCAAGGCCTATGGGATACAGCAAAAGCAGTGTTAAGAGGTAAGTTTATAGCAATACATCTCTACTTCAAAAATGTGGAAAGATTTCAAACAAACTAATGATGTATCCCAAGGAACTAGAAAAGCAAGAACAAAACTCAAAATTAGTAGGAAAGAAATGATAAATACCAGAGCAGAATTAAACAAAACAGAGACTAAACAGCAACACAAAGGATAAAAACAAAAAAGTTGGTTGTTAGAAGAGAAATGAAATTGATAAATGGCTGGCTAGACTAAACAAGATTGGAAGCAAAAACTGGAAGCATTATAAATGATACCACAGAAATACTAAAGATCATCAGAGACTATTAAAATAGAACAACTATACACTAACAAACTGAAAAACCTAAATGAAATGAGTAAATTCCTGGACACATACAACCTACAATGATTGAACCGGGGGGAAAAAAATCCCCAGAAAATCTGAACAGACCAATAACACATTACAAGATTGAATCAGTAATAAAAAGGCTCCCAAAAGAGAAAAGTCCAAGACCAGATAGGGCTTTCCTGCTAAATTCTACCAAACTTATAAAGAAGAACTAATATCAATTCTTTTCAAACTATTACAAAAACTTCAAGAGGGAAGAATTGTTCCTAACTAATTCTATGAGGACAGCATTATCCCCAATACTAAAACCAGACAAGAACACTACAAAAAAGAAAACTACAGGCCAATATCCCTGATAAAGAGACATAAACATCCTCAACAAATACTAGCAAACCAAATTCAGCAACACATCAAAACCAGTAAGTGTGGCAGATCACATCAACAGAATGAAGGCCAAAACCATACTATCATCTCAGTAGATGCAGAAAAACCATTTGATAAAATTCAACATTCTGTCATGATAAAAACTCTCAACAAATTAGGCATAGAAAGAAAGTACCTCAACATAATAAAAGCCATATATGGGAAACCTGCAGCTAACATAATGAATGGGGAAAAGCTAAAAGTCTTTCAAAAACTGGAACAAGACAAGGATGCCCACTTTCACCACTTGTATTCAACATAGTACTGGATGTCCCAGTCACAGCAATGAGGCGAAAGAAACAGAAGGCTCCCAAATTGTAAAAGAGGAAGTCAAACTGTCCATCTTTGCAGAGGACATGTTCTTACATATAGAAAACCTAAAGACTCCACCAAAAAGAGAAAAACAAAAAAACAAAAACACCTTAGAGCTGACAGATAAATTCAGTAAAGCTGTAGCATTTCTATACATCAGTAATGAACCAGCTAAAAAAGAAATCAAGGCCGGGCGCGGTGGCTCAAGCCTGTAATCCCAGCACTTTGGGAGGCAGAGGCAGGTGGATCACGAGGTCGGCAGATCAAGACCATCCTGGTCAACATGGTGAAACCCCGTCTCTACTAAAAATTACAAAAAATTAGCTGGGCACGGTGGCGTGTGCCTGTAATCCCAGCTACTCAGGAGGCTGAGGCAAGAGAATTGCCTGAACCCAGGGGGCGGAGGTTGCGGTGAGCCAAGATCGCGCCATTGCACTCCAGCCTGGGTAACAAGAGCGAAACTCCGTCTCAAAAAAAAAAAAAAAAAAAATCAAGAAGTCAATCCCATTTATAATAGCTATAAAAAATAAAAATAATAAAATACCTGGAAATACATTTAAGAAGCAAAAGACCTCTATAGGGAAAACTACAGTACACTAATAAAAGTAATTGAAGAGGATATGATGGTTTGGCTGTCCCCACCCATATTTGATCTTGAATTGTAGCTCCCATAATTCCCATGTGTTACAGGAGGGACCTGGTAGGAGATAACTGAATCATGGGAGTGGTTCTCCCATATTGCTCTTGTGACAGTGAATAAAATCTCATGAGCTCTGATGGTTTTATAAGGGGAAACCCCTTTCACTTGGCTCTCTGATTCTCTCCTGCCACCACCACTTATGTAGTGCCTTTTGCCTTCCGCCATGACTGTGAGGCCTTCTCAGCCATGCAGAACTGAGTCTATTAACCTCTTTTACTTTATAAATTACCCAGTCTCAGATACGTCTTTATCAGCAGCATGAAAATAAACTAATACAGGATACAAATAGAGAGACATCCCTTGAGCTCAAATCAGAAGAATTAATATTATAAAATAACTATACTACCCAAAGCACTCTATGGATACAATGTAATTCCTACCAAAATACCAATGACATTCCTCACAGAATTAGAGAAAGCAATCCTAGGTGAGGCACAGTGTAACCCTAGCACTTTGGGAGGCTGAGGTGGGTGGGTCATTTGAGGTCAGGAGTTTGAGACTAGCCCGACCTACCTGGTGAAACTCTTGTCTCCACCAAAAAATAAAAAATAAAAAATAAAAATAAATAAGCTGGCTGTGGTAGTGTGCACCTATAATCCTAGCTACTTGGGAGGCTGAGGCACGAGAATCACTTGAACCCGGGAAGCAGAGGTTGCAGTGAGCTGGAGTGCACTTTAGCCTGGGTGACAGAGTGAGAACTTGTCTTAAAAAAAAAAAGAAAGAAAGAAAAAGAAAAAGCAATCCTAAAATTAGTACAGAACCACCACAAAAGAACCCACAGGCAAAGCAATACTGAACCAAAATAATAAAGCTGGATCCATAATACTACCTGACTTCAAAATATACTACAAAACTACAGTAACCAAAATAATGTGATAGTGATATTTAAAAAAACATGGACCAATGGAACAGAATAGAGTCATGGAAATCTAGGTATTTATAGCCAACTGATTTTCAACAAATGTGCCAAGAACAAACATTGGGGAAAGGACAACCTCTTCAATAAATGGTGCTGTGAAAATTGGATATCCATATGCATAAGAATGAAACTAGACTCCTGTCTTTCATCATAGAAAACTCAGCTTAAGATGGATTAACAACTTAAACATGAACCCACAACTATGCAAATACTATAAGGAAAAACACTCTAGGACATCTAGGCAAAGATTTTATGGCTAGGACCTCAAAACCACAGGGAACAAAAACACACAAATAGGATTACATTAAGCTAAAAAGCTTCTGCACAGCAAAGGAAACAATCAACAGAGTAATGAGACAACCTGCTGAATGGGAGAAAATACACGCTAACTACTCATCCGATGAGGGACTAATAGCCAATATGTACAAGAAACTCAAATAACAGCAAAGAAAAAAAATCCTGTTAAAAAGGTGGTAAAGGATCTGAATAGACATTTCTCAAAAGAAGACATGCAAATGGACAAAAGATACATGAAAAGATGCTCAACATAACTAAATATCAGGGAAATGCAAATCAAAACCACAATGAGTTATCAACTTACCCCAGTTAAGATAAGACTACTATCAAAAGACAAAAAATTAACAAATGCTGGTGAGAATGTGAAGAAAAGAGAACTTTTAGACACTGTCAGTTAGAATGTAAATTAGAATAGCTACCATGGAAAACAATAATGGAGGGTCCTCAAAAAACTAAAAATAGAATTACCATATGCTCCAGCAATTCCACCACTGGTATTTATCCAAAAGAAACAAAATCAGTATATCTAGGCAATATCTGCATTCCCATTTTTATTACAGCACTATTCACAATAGCCTAGATACGGAACCAAACTAAGTGTCCATCAACAGATGAATGAAGTTGCAGATTTCATCAATATGATATAATTTATATAAAAACTTAAATGCTATACACTGTTTATGGCTACATATCTATAAAAAAAAGTATAAAAACATGAATAGCAAGGATTCACATAGCTTGAGGATCCTGGTTATACTTCTGAGGTAAGAGCGCGTGGAATGGGATAGTGGAAGACACAAAGTTTCGACTATATCTGAACATTTTAGTTCCTAAAAAGGTCTGAAACAAGTGTGACAAAATGTGATTAGCACTTAAATATGGGTGGTGGGAACAGAGATGTTCATTATGTTGTATTCTTTCTTTTCTATATGTTTGAAATATTTCAAAGAATAAAATAAATCACTCTGCCCTATTTATGCAGAATGAAATGGAAGAGAACATGAGTGAAACAAGAAGCTCTTCTAAGAGAGCATTTGTAGAAGTCCTGGCTATAGTAATGGTAACCTAGAATAAAGATAACAACAGCAAGATGAAGAGAAGTCGATGAATGTGAGATGATACGAAGAACAATTTATAAGATGTATTGATGGAATGGGTATGAGGAGTTTGACGGAAGAAAGAATCAAGGTTAACTTCAGCTAAAGCAACATGTAGGTATAGATGTCACTTACTCAAATGGGGAAAACTGGGCAAGGAACCACTTAGGGGGCATGAAAGAATCCTGTTTTATGTTCATATTTTATTTCTCCTACTCAGACATAAGCTCTTTATGGGGAGAATCTGTCTGCTGTATCTTTGTATCCTCCAAAGTTCAGAATGTAACTAAGGTGAATCAATGTTATACACAATGCCTAAATCCTTTTGAAAACCAGACAAACCTCTTTAAAAGTATCCGTTTTCAAAGAAATTTTATATCATTTAGTATTACAATAAAAGATAAAAACATTTCAAGAAGTTCCCACAAAAGTTTTCCCACGCAGCTGATTCAGATTGTTAAGGCCCATAGAAATTTATGCGTTCCATTTTCTTCCCAAATCATTTTAATCAGTTTCATATGATTCTACCAGTTCAACAGATTATAAGGTATGCAATATTATAAGGTATATTACTATAAATGGGATACAATTTATAATAGGGTTATTATACAGTATATCCTTATAAACTACTAGTTATGCATTGTTTTAGTTATATAGTTTATACAGCCCCTTATCTGGCTTAGGTATACTACAACCTTGATAAGTAGGCAGGACATTCTGTAATGTCAGTGCAGAGCTGGAATTCACACCTAAAGCATCAGGCAGCAATTCTAGAATTTGTCATTTTAATAATAATGAAACTGATGCTTGAAGAAGTTAAGTGACTTGGCCAAAGATATAAAGTTAATAATCATAAGCTAATTTGGCTGTCCGTAAGGAACTGACGCTATCCTAAACTTAACATGAAAATACACAATGAAAAACTCAAAATGTATCCAAAAGATAGATTCTGATTCTTTTGCTTACTTTTGAAGTCAGAATCATATGACACAGAAGATTCTTCCACTAATACTACATAATCAGAACAGTGAAAGTAAAATCATGTTTCAAAGGATCATTTAACTAAGTGTGTTTTCCCTAGGATAAAAGGTAACCAAGTTTCTTTAGAGGGAAATTGACTGTATCTAAAAAGTAATACTTGAGTATATCATAATACCACAAGTTTCAATTACTGTTTTTATGTTTTTCAAAACCAAAACAAGTATAGGTCAACCTCTGCATATTGGCAACTACCCCTTTTTTAGTGAACCATGAAAACTGATGAGTGTTAGGTCCTAGGTCAATTTTTAATGTCAAACACAGTAAGTGATGTGACTTTAACCAACTTCAGAGTAGCTTTGTGCTTATACATCCCCCTCTCAGTTTATCCTATTAGCTTAGACTATTTGGGAAATGTGGGGGAACATATTAAAAAGTAGTTCGGAATTCAACAAAGTACTCAAAGCTTTATGTATAAATATCCCATACAAATAAATCAGAGATTTAACTGTTTTATCCTAACAGTTCAGAAATGGCATTTTTGAGTGTCAAAGGCAAATTCCAAAGGACTTAGGAAAACTGCTATAATTTTTAAAACATGAGAATATAGTCATTTAAAAATATACATAATCCATGTTTTTTGCAATGCTAGTTCTGTTGCTGGATTTACATAAATTTGTTTGTGTCAAGTTTATTTCTCTGTTGTATGGGATACATCTAAACAGAAACAAAACTGAGTTCAAAGGCATAATGAGTATACTTATCTCTTCTTAAAGTCAATATTAGATTTGATTTGATTTTAGAAACAATGAGAAACCAGTGATAGCTACTGCACAGGGTGTGACACTGTGAGAGAATGCTTCAACAGGACAGCTTTGGCTGTAATGCAAAGAACGGGTAGTCCAATGACAGAGACAGGAGGGTATTAGAACTTAGAGACGGGTATGTGTTCTAATAGTCTGGGTCAGGAGAGAACTTTATAACAGCACAGATTCCTGGGTCCCACCCCTGGAATTCTGAGTCAATGGGTATAAAGCTAGTCCTCATAATTCTAGGTGAAGAGCTAAACATGAATGACTGGTAGGAAGTTAAACCATCAAAGAGAGAATATCCTTGATGCTGACCCTTTTAGAAGAGTATCAGAAACCCATTAAAATTATAAGCAGATGCTTCATTTTTACCACAAATGAATAATGACTCACCTGGATCAGGGTCATATTTTAGGTCCAGTGGATGTACAACAGGGTGGTACTGCTTCTAAATATAACATAAATTAAAACAGATTTAATCACTTAATGCTTCATATAAACACCTCTTTCAGCTAGTATGGCAGATATACTGCAGTCAATAGTGCCATTCTTTTGAGGAAAAAAATTAAATCCTACAGTCTGTAGGGAAGAGGAGGAGAGAAGGTAAAACCAAACTAAGTCTGAATTATGTCTTTTACGGTACTGCCACCTACTGCATACAATAAGAAGTGGCACCATAAAAAAAGTATAATCAGGAAGAGCAATCAAGCAAATTAAAAGCACAGAGATTGAATTTTATGTTTTAAATGCAGGGTAGTCTCCAATCATGAATGGACTGTGTTTCAAAAGTTCATTCAGGACAAGTGTTTGGAACTCAAAATGCATACTTCCATGAAAACTTGGCTCTGAAAAGTGGTGAGGCTACATTACCACCACACTAAGCCTATATATCCTGTGACACACTGAAATTATAGTAGCAGAATTGCTGACATAATCTACAATTCAGGCAAAAAGAGGAAAAATTCTTCCTTATTCTTGTCTAAAGCCAGCAGAAACCAAAAAGGTTAAAAGAAAGCAAGCAAGAAGAAAAAAAAGTCTGGTCTTCAGCCAGCTATAGTGGCTCACACCTGTTATCCCAGCACTTTGGGATGCCCAGGCAGGAGAATGGCTTGAGCCCAGGAGTCTGAGACCAGTCTGGGCAACAAGGAAGGAAGAAGGGAGGAAAGTTACAGGGCAGGGCAGCACAGGAAAAACTTTTAAAAGGTCCTTGGTATCCTTACCTTATCCATTTTACATCATTTTTTAAACCACCACAGCAGTACCTCACCTAGGTCTGTCATTTTTCTTTAATGCAAGACTGATTACTAGTTTTAGGGGTTTGGGGGTAGTGGGGCAGTAAAAAGGGAGACACTGAAAAATACACTTTGAATGTTTTTCCTGAAAAAAACTTTCAAGTGGGGGAAGTGATAGAATGGAATACTTGAGAACGGCTATAAAAAAATTAAAATTCTGTTCATGAATATTGTTTTTCATAGAATGAGAACTAAAATGTTACATAAAGTATTAAGCCTGGACTTTAATGCCCTGAAACAATCCTGAAACCGAGGCAACTAGAAGATTTATATGTGAACATATGTACTAATTATTTCAAAAACTAAGGGCAACAGTATAGTATAATCTAAAAACAACGTGTACCTCACTGGAGGTGCAATGCTATTCCCAGCAAACCTCCCCCTCCCACCAAGGGAAGATCTGGGTCCAATTTTCTTGTGTATTTCCTACTTTTTAAAAATTCCAGTCCTGATAAATCTAAAAAGATGAGGGTGTGATACGGTTGGTCACATATCTACAGTAATTATAAGAAGGAAGTCTATGGCTCTGCTTGTCTAAAAAGCTCATGCTGAAGGAGCTGACTTCCTGGTCTTGTGACACAGATGGTCATGATTTTTGCAGCAAAACAAATTACACCCAATTCATAAAATAAACTTCAGTGCTATGAACACTGAAGGTACTCAAACTCTCTTCATCATCAATTTAACTAAAGGGCCTTCTGAAATATACAAACATACAAATATATGCCAAAAACAAATGACAAACAGAAAGAAAAGTGTTAAAAGCTTCCTTTTCCATTGGTCTCAGAATCATAAAGTCATTGTCAGTTTTCCATCGTCAATTTCCATTTTAACCACTCACTGTACCTTTCATTTTTTTCATTTTTGAACCAGTGTGTTCAAAACATAGTATGACTTGGAGGAAGCAATCTTGAAAGAGACAATACTAATTCAGGCAGGAAAGAAAGAAACAACAAAATGTCATTTATCTCCAAGTAAAGCCTTGTATTTTAATGTTTTTATTGTTTTAAAATATACAATTTTAAAAGGCAAATCATCTTACCAGAAGTTCTTGTTTTGCTTTTATGGTTTTGATGACACATTCCAGGATCTTTCTGGGATACTGCTTACGTTTTGTGGCTATGTCTACTATGATTTCATCAAACTGATCTTCCAGTACTTTGATGTCAGAATCTATTTGAGGAAAAAAAAAAAGTATATCTAAAAAGTTCCCAAAACTCATTGTTTACATACTGTATGGAACTGTGTTATAAACCAAATTTAGAAAACACAAAATAATGAAGGAAAAACAAATATGGCAAGTTAATAGATGCCCCCACTTTGGTGACTGATTGATTTACGCATTGAACAATCAATTATCGAGCATCTAGAAGAGGCGAGGCCTCACAAGAGAAAAACAAAGATGAGCACAACATAAGAGTTCACAGATTGCTGGAAGAAACAGATAACTGCAAGGCAACCTGATAAATGCAATAGAGGTATGAACGAAATGCCATCAGGACACAGAACAATGGAAAACTGACTGACTGGGAAATGTAAGACTTGAGCTTGAAGTAGAAGTGTAAGTCCAATGGATTAAAAACTAGTAGGGGAAAAAGGAATGGAGAAAAGCATTTCAGGCAGAAGAAACAGTATTTGCAGGATCCTAGTCTCTGGGGACCTGAGAAAAGTTCTAAATTGCTACAGATTAAAGAAAAAATGGAGATGATTAAAATATATAAGAACCAGACTGTAAAGGGTATTTAGCCTCAGGGATGCTAAGAAGTTTTGGCTTATTTTGTACTGAACCAAAGCTATGACAGTAGCCGTGAGTGGAGTAACAAGATCTGAAATAGGGCTCAGCTGGACTGACGGTAGGAAAAACTGAAGATATTGTGAGTTTAGAGTTTCTTTCATTTAGCTAACTGCATTTTATCACGTTTTTTCATGTTTTAAAATAGTGATTCTCAAACTTTAGTAGAATAATCACCTGGGTAGTATGTTAGGGGTACAGAATTTTGATTTAGTATGTCTGAGATGAGGCCCAGAAATGAAGTGCCCTAGATGAAATGAATGTAGGTGATCCATCTAACTTAATTTTGAAAATCATTTTAAAGAGTGAAAATACTAAGTAGTTACAAATACTAAAGAGCTAAGTCCTCAGCTTAAATGGTCTACTTCATATTGCTCTGTTGTGTCAAAATCTATGTTAGAAATTGACCTATTTATTTTATTGATCATAAACTTTATTAGGAAGAAATCTGATGTCTGAAACATAATTTTTTGAAATATTTTGAGAAATTGCTGATATGTTTCAGCACATACATATCAGATAAAGATTAATCAAGCATATCAGGTATACTTTCTTTCATGTAACAAATATTATTTGATTCCCACTAAATTAGTTCTTTTGAGGGTACCCTTTTTTTTTTCTTTTTCTCTTTCCTTCCTCCTTTCTCTTTCTTTCCCTCTCTCTCCTTCCCACTCTGCCTCCCTCCCTTCCTTTCCATCTTCCTTTCCTGTCTTCTTTCCTTTCCTTTCCTTTCTTCCCTCCTTCTTTCCTAGCTAGATAGATACATTTTCAATAGCTTTTGAGGTGTAAGTGGTTTTTGGTTACATGGATGAATACATAGTAGTGAAGTCTGAGATTTTAGTGTGCTCATCACCCAAGTAGTATACATTATGAGGGTACCCTTCTTTTGAGGGCAAGAAATAACAGTTATTCCTTACTCTGAATAATTATTTAAATGAGCAGCCCTCCCTAAATTTTCATTTATTCATTACAAAAGTTAAATCATTAGCCTGAAGAAAATAATGTACTATTCACAATCAGTTAAAAAAAAAAAAGTATTCCAGCTAAATCTTTTCTGTAGAGAGGAAAATGTTTTCTTAGCACCACCAAATGATAAAGCGACAACCAAAACGTATAGTGAAATCTGAACAGGAGCCGGCTGCAGTCCTGTAATCCCAACACTTTGGGAGGCCAAGGAGCCTGGCCAACATGGTAAGATCCCGCCTCCATTAAAAATACAAAAATTAGCCGGGCGTGGTGGCAAGCACCTGTAATCCCAGCTACTTGGGAGGCTGAGGCATGAGAATTGCTTGAACCTGGCAGGTGGAGGTTGCAGTGAGCTGAGGTCATATCACTGCATTCCAGCCTGGGCAAGAGTGAGACTCTATCTAAAAAAAAAAAGTGAACAGGAAAGAACGATTCATTAATTTAACATATTTCATAGGTGCCTACTATGAGCCAAGAGTTGAGAACAAGGTTGGGCGCAATGGCTTATATCTGTAATTCCAGCACTTTGGGAGGCGGAGGCAGGCGGATCATTTGAGGGTAGGAGTTTGAGACCAGCCTGGACATGATGAAACCCATCCTCTACCAAAAATACAAAAAATTAGCTGGGTGTTGTGGCACATGCCTGTAATCCCAGCAACTCAGGAGGCTGAGGCAAGAGAATAGCTTTAACCTGGGAGCCAGAGGTTGCAGTGAGCTGATATTGCATCATTGCATTCCAGCCTGGGTGACAGAGCAAGACTGTCCCAAAAATGAAAAAGAAAATTTGTCTTTTTAAGGAGCTTTCTACAAAGATGTAAGCTCATCCTTCACATGGTACGAATATAGTTTAACTTTACACTTCTAAGGGTACTTCACTATTCACTCTAGAGATCACTTATAAAAATACGACTTGCTTTGTAAATAATTACAGAAATTCCCTAAGCCTCTTTCATCATCTAGAGATAGCTCTATGGTATTTTCCAATAAATTATTGACAAGACTATTGAAGTCATAATCTCAGTTCTTTATTATTCCCCTAGTAAAGAACTTCTTAAAAACAAATGACACTGAAAATGGAGATTAAAAAACAGCATTCAAAACAAAATTAGCTGCTAAAATAACCCAGAAATTAATAACAGATGGAAAAAGTTAAGTCACATACCCAGAAAACAATTATCTGAAGCTTCCTGCCATGCTTGCCCATTAATGCTGACATTCTCGTGCACAGCTGATTCAAAAGTCTGTAATAAATTCACAATAGTCAAGTCACTAAAAATCACTTTAAATACTCAGTTCAAATGTTTTGGGAAAATAACACTTCAAGATTTGTGACAGAGGATATAAAGAAAGGTAGCAGAATAGCTTATTAGTATATTATTCTCTTCAATGAAGATTCCAGTTCAATCATTGATCCTACCTACATTTGGGTCTCATAGCCATTATGCTACCCAAGAGAAAAATCTGATACAAAATTTTGGAATATTCTTGAAACTGAAAAATATGGACTCCTAGAATGAAAGAAAAAATAAAATCTAACAAATTTAGGCTCTGTTGAATCTCAGGGGTACAAGTACTATATATGCTGCTGATGTTAACAAGAGGAAAAATATACATCCTTAAAAATAAAATTAATTTATATTTATAAAGGACTATATTTCTGAGAGATGAACACTTAAGTATGCAGGGATGAAATGACATGAGATCTAAGATTTGCTTTGAAATGGGAAATGTAGGCCAGGTGCAGTGGCTCATGCCTATAATCCCATCACTGGGAGGCCAAGGCAAGAGGATTGCTTGCGGCCAGTTCCAGACCAGTCTAGGCAACATAGTGAGACACCCTTCTCTACCAAAAAATTTAAAAATTAGCCAGGCACAGTGGCACATGCCTGTAGTCCCAGCTACTTGAAAGGCGGAGGCTAGAGGATCACTTGAGCCCAAAAGTTTGTGGTTACCGTGAGCTATGATTGCCACTGCACTCTAGCCTGGGAAACAGGAGGGAGATGCAAACTTTGCAATTTTGACAACTGTTGAGTTTGATGGTAGATATATGGTGTCCACTGTACTAATTTTTTGTACGGTCAAAAATGTTCATAATACACTAAAAGATAACTAAAATACAAAAAAAAATAAAAATAAAAAATAGGCAAATTGGACTTCATCGATTTTTTTTAAATAATAAAGGACTAAAGGAATTCTGCAGTACACATTCCCTATTACTCAACAATTTCACGTCTAGCAATGTATCCTAAAGGACTACTCTCATAAAAGCATACAGAGAATGTGCTGGAAGTGTTCATTTCAGGACTGTTTGAATTTTTTTAAATTGTGGGAAAAAAACCGAATTCAAAATTAGAAGAGTTAAATAGACAATATTCATACCACATAGTACCTAAAAAGAATGAAGACAACCTCTACATAACACTGACAAGTAATAGTCAAAGACTTGTTTGGTTTCAAAAAAGGCAGGTCAATAACAATTCATCAGAATGACAATATTAATGTAGACAAACAAACATAAACAGAGAGAAAGAGGTAAAGCCATAGAAAGGGGTATAGAAAGTTTACTCTCCCCGAGTACGCTCCAAAATAGTATGTCACGTCCTAGAAGGAAAAGGGATGGGGAAGGGAAGCTCAAAGAATTTTACTTTATGCTATTGTTTGAATTTTTTATGAGCATGTATTTTGTACCCTTTGTATAATTAAAAATAACATAAACCAAATGACTGATAATTATGAGTTAAAGTACATATTCTACATTTCAAAGATTTCATAAAGTAAAATCCTTATTTTATTATTTTTTTTTTTTTGAGACAGAGTTTCGCTTTTGTCACCCAGGGTGGAGTGCAATGGTGCCATCTTGGCTCACTGCAACCTCTGCCGCCCAGGTTCAAGCGATTTTCTGGCCTCAGTCTCCTGAGTAGCTGGAATTACAGGCATACACCATCACCCTCGGCTAATTTTTATATTTTTAGTAGGACGGGGTTTCACCATGTTGGTCAGGCTGGTCTCGAACTCCTGATCTCAGGTGAGCCACCTGCCTCGACCTCCCAAAATGTGGGGATTACAGGCGTGAGACACCACACCTGGCCTATGTACATTTTAATTATTTCTAGAATTACTTTGAAGAATTGCTGAGAAAATATATTGTCTCTGTAATATTCATTGCAGACTTCTAGCAATACCATTTTTAAAGAAAATCTGCTACTTAATATTACGCAGTTTTAAACAGAGATGCAACATAAAGCTTCTGCCTTATTTAAAATAAAACACAAGTGAATTTCTGTGGGAGTCTAAGTCCTGGAAACTTTATCTTATAATTCACTTTATCAACCCATTAAACAGAATGTAATAGGTTAAAGCCAAGTTCCTCTTGTTCTGTAAGACACATAAATTTTTTAAATACCTTAGCACTTCCTAGAATCAGACAAATTTTAAGATCATTATATAACGTCTTCTCCCAAAAAACTACTAAAAACGTCCTGAGATATATCTCTATTCTTGCCTTGCTTGCAAGAAGAAATGACATAAGACCTACTATATACAAAACTGCATACACAACCCAGGAAGTGTTTCTTCATTCTTCCACTTAACCTTTATTTTTACTGTTTGCACCGTGGTCATTTACAACTCACAAATGTGCTGTATTATAAGCTTTTAATTTTTTCCCTCTACATATAAGTAGATTGGTGCCTGTCATAAGGAAGCACATAACCTCTTTATTTCTTGTCTTCCCAAAAAACTAACACCTTCAGGGGTGTGCAAAACATTTAAGAAAGGCTGGGGAAATGCGGTATAAGGACCAATGTGCGATCTTAGTAAAGTTTACAACCAACGTAAAATTTTTTAAAACCTATTTCAGGCCGGGCGCGGTGACTCAAGCCTGTAATCCCAGCACTTTGAGAGGCCGAGGCGGGTGGATCACAAGGTCAAGAGATCAAGACCATCCTGGCCAACATGGTGAAACCCCGTCTCTACTAAAAATACAACAAATTAGCTGGGCATGGTGGCGCGTGCCTGTAATCCCAGCTACTCAGGAGGCTGAGGCAGGAGAATTGCCTGAACCCAGGAGGCGGGGGTTGCGGTGAGCCTAGATCGCGCCATTGCACTCCAGCCTGGGTAACAAGAGCGAAACTCCGTCTCAAAAACAAACCAACCAACCTATTTCAAAGTTCCCAGGAAAATGTTTTCACTCTAAAACAGACAAAACGAAAGATTCATCCACCCAAATGCTGGCTGGGTGAATAACCAATTTTCAGAATTACCCTTTCCAGGAGTATTCCTCATAGTCTACGGCTGCGTTGTCCAACATGTGAGCCACTAGACACTTTGTAGTTACTGAGCACTTAAATGTAGCTAGTTCGAAAGATGTGCGGTAAATGCGAGACACCAGATTTGAAAAGCTTAGTACGAACAAAAGAATGCAAAATATCTCATTCATTTGATATTATTACATATTAAAGTATCTTGGATTTACTGGATTAAACAAAATGTTTTACTTCCATTAACTTCACCTATTTCTTACTTTTAATTTAAAATTATGTAAAGTTCAGCTTGTTTTGTATTTTCACTGGGCAGCGCTGTTTCAAATAATAATACCCAGCTGACATCATCTATTTCTTTCTCCCCTCGCGTTTCTCGCACTGGTTCTACCGTTGCCTGGGACACCGTAATTCTACCGAGGCCTGGCATGGGATCTTTCAGAATCGTAAGACCCGGGGAGTTGGGTAGGGGGTGATAAGTAAAGAATTGGCTAACTGGGCCCGTACCCACTGCGCATCTCGCAGCACGGGCTCCCGGATCTCCTCCGGCAGAGAGTCCCCGAGCTTTTGCACGAAGCGGCCGCACAGTTGTAGGATTTCGGTCACAGCCCGCTTCGAGGTGCACCGCACCCGAAAGTCCTCTCGGGGAGTGGCAGAAACCAAGGCTTGGCTGTCTGTCCCAGCCACTAGCTCCTTGTCCCACGGCGGGTCAAAGCCCACCAATTCAGAAGACCGCGCCATTTTTTGTCGGAACTGCGGACGGGACTCTGGGAGCGGAAAAGCGGGTTCCTACTGGTGTAACAAGCATGCATCCGCCTAGGAACTTAGGACGCCGCAGCCAAAACGTTCCGGCCCCGGCTCTGTGGGCGCGTCTAAAGCGGCGGCTGCCGGGCGCGATGGGCACGGTGGGCATAGGGTTGGTGGACTGTCACTGCCACCTCTCCGCCCCGGACTTCGACCGCGTATGTGAGGGGGATGCGGGGCCCGAGGGAGCAGGGAGGCCCCCGTCCTTTCCTCTCGCGTTATCTTTGCTCTCCTCCCTTGGGACCAAAGCCCATCTCTGCCAGCAGACCCTTGTTTATGGCCATATGACCCTCCCCTCATTTCCCGATTCCCTATTTAACTTCAGACATACCGATTTTTTTTCCCCTGATGAAGTCGCTGTAAGCTATCTCCACAAGGCTTTTGTTTGCTCTTCTGAGTTCCTGGAATCGTTCCCCCACCGCCCCTTGACTGGCCTGTTTTTCCGTTCGGGCCTCTCACCTCCGTAGCTGAAACGCCACTTCCTGGGAAGCGGTCCTCAAATCGCGTTCAAATCCGGGAGAGGTCAGGCGCGGGCCCACGCCTGTAATCCCAGCACGTTGGGAGGCCGAGGCAGCGCGGCGTATCGCCTGAGTCCAGGAGATCGTGACCACCCCTGGGCAACATGGTGGAACCTCGTCTCTACAAAAAAATACAAAAATTAGCCGAGGGTGGTGGCGCTTGCCTGTGGTCCTAGCTACTCGGGAGGCTGTGGTGGGAGAGTCATTTGAGCCCAGGAGATGGAGGTTGTAGCGAGCTGAGATCACTGCATTCCAGCCTGGGTAACAGAAAAGAAAGGAAGAGAGAGAGAGAGAGAAGAAAAAGGAACGGAAAAAAAATTATATATATATACACACATACATACATACATACATACACACACAATGGCCGGCTGTGGTTGCTCACACTTGTAATCCGAGCACTATGAGAGTCAAAAGCAGGCAGATCGCTTGACTCCAGGAGTTCGGAGACCAGCCTGGGTAACGTGGTGACACCTCGTCTTAATTAAAATAATAATAAAAATAATACAAACATAAAATTAGTTACAAACTGTTCTACCCATTACATGGGAAACTACAGACTAATGAAAGAAAAGTAAGGGGGATTTTAATTCAGAAGGAAATCCTCCCAGGAGCTGACACTTACGGCTGAGAAGACAAGGAGCCACCCAAACCAGGGGGTGGCTGTATGCTGGTAATGAAAACAGACAGGTTGCAGGTCCCCAGACAAGACAGAATTTGGCACATTCCAGCTGCACAAATGCTGAATGGAGCTTGATGAGCTAGAAAAAGAAAGGCATGAAACAAAACTGGAGAGGTTTGCAGGGGATAGGTGAGGTAGGTCAGTAAGGAATTTGGATTGCATTTGAAGAACAATGTGGATTCATTAAAGGACTTTTTAAAAAAGAGAGAGTGACAAGATCTGCTATCTTTTTTCTTTTTCTTTTCCTTTTTTTTTTTTTTTTTTTTTTGAGACAGAATCTGGCTGTGTCACCCAGGTTAAAGTGCAATAGTGGCACAATCTCAGCTCGCTGCAACCTCCCTCTCCTGGGCTCAGGCGATTCTCCTGTCTCAGCCTCCCAAGTAGATGGGATCACAGGTGTGTACCACCACACCTGGCTAGTTTCTTGTGTTTTTAGTAGAGATAGGGTTTCACCATGTTATCCAGGCTGGTCTTGAACTCCTGGCCTCAAGTGATTAACCCGCTTCAGCCTCCCAAAGTCCTGCGATTAAATAAAAATGGCTAGGCATGATGCTATCCATTTTTACACCATTATGCTGCTGTAAAGCAAATGGATGGTGGAGAAGAGTGGAAGCTAGAAGACTAGTTAGGAGGCTTTTGCAGTATGTAGGCGAGAGATGTTGGTTGTTTGTACTGTGATGTTAACACGTGAGTTTGAGAGAAATACATGGATTCAAGATACATTTTAGAGACACAATCCACAGTACGTACTGAAGAATTGTGTGTGGATGGCAAGGGAAAGGGAGGAATCAAGGATGGCTCAGATTATTAGCTAGTACTTTAGGGAAGATGGTGGTGCTGTTTACTGAGATAAGGGAAGACCAAGTTCTGAGGTGGAGGTGGGGAGGTAGGCAGAAAGAATAGGTTTGTGGGGAGAAAATAAAGATTTGTATTTGGGGCATATTGGGAAGCCTAATCCCATTCCAGTGGAGATGTCATAATTTTTAAATGTGAGTCATGGGTTCAGGAAAGAGTTATAAAATAAAGATAAAAATTGAGGACTCAGGCCAGGTGCAGTGGCTCATGCCTGTAATTCCAGCACTTTGTGAGGCTGAAGCAGGTGGATCACTTGAGGTCAGGAGTTCAAGACCAACCTGGACAACATGGTGAAACCCCATCTCTACTAAAAATACAAAAATTAGTTGGGTGTGGTGGCAGTCACCCGTAATCCCAGCTACTCAGGAGGCTGAGGCAGGAGAATCGCTTGAACCCGGGCGGTGGAGGTTACAGTGAACCGAGATCATGCTATTGCATTCCAGCTAGGAGACAAGAGCAAAATGTTGTCTCAAACAAAAAAAAAATTGGAGACTCAGCATAATGATGATACTAAAACCATGACAGGAAGTGAGATTACGGAAGGCAAGTGCAGAGAAAGGAGCAGAGGTTCTCGAAGTCAGAAAGAGGAAGGGGAGGCTGTCAAGGCGACTGAAAAGTAGCCACCAATGAGAGAATGGTGTTACAGAAGCAAAGAGTGGAAATCATTTTAAGGAGGAAGGAGTAAGGAGTAAGGAAATGAGGGATTCCAAATGCTGTCGAGGATGTAAGATGAGGACAGAGAAATACCCTGTATATTTGAAAATAGAGGTTTCTCTTTTAGTGTTGGGAACAGAAGCCAGACTTCACTGAGAGTGAGAGTAAACAGGAGGTGGGTCCGTGTAGGCTCCTTGCTTTCCACTACTCCATTTGTTGCTATCATTGCCATTCTTTGTGATGCCTCAATTACATTGACATATACAGTCCAAGATTAGTTACTTATTCATCTAAATTAATGGTGATTTCTTATGCATGTTTTAGGATTTGGATGATGTGTTGGAGAAAGCAAAGAAGGTAAGTCAATATTTGTAATTGCTCTTTTGGTTTTTTATTTTACTGTTATTTCAAGCAAAGACAGCTTGAAATTTCAATATACTACCTTGATGTTGTTTCAGTAATTTATGATAAGTAGCATTTTTAATTTTATTTGTTTATTTATTTATTTATTGAGATGGGGTCTCAGTCTGTTGCCCAGGCTGGCATGCAGTGGCGCAGTCTCAGCCCACTGCAACCTCTGCCTCCCAGGTGCAAGTGATTCTCCAGCCTCAGCCTCCCGAATAGCTGGGACTATAGGCGCGCATCACTGCACCCAGCTAATTTTTATATTTTTAGTAGAGACAGAGTTTCACCATGTTGGCCAGGCTAGTCTCAAACTCCTAACCTCAGGTGATCTGCCCACCTCAAACTCCCAAAGTGCTGGGATTACAGGCATCAGCCACTGTGCCCAGCCAATTTGTATTATTTATAATTAAAATAGAGACAAGGTCTGACTGTGTTGCCCAGGCTGGTCTCAACCTCCTGAGCTCAAGCACCTCAAGCTCCCAAAATGCTGAGATTATAGGCATGAGGCCCTGTTCCCAGCCTAAGTAGCATTTATTAAGTGTTTGCCACATGCTGGGTACTGAGCTAAGGCCTTTCTGGACTTTACCTCATTCAATAATTCACAATAGCCTTCTGATTATTTTATAGCCAACCATTTCCCATTTTACAGATGAGGAAACTAAGGCCTAGAGATTAGTAACTGGTCCAAAGACACATGCTAGTGAAGTGATAGAGACAAGTTAGTCTGAATTCAAAACATGTTCCCATAGCTACCATGCTCAACAGCACTATGGAACAAACTGGTCATCTTTCAGTTTTTAAATTCATGTGATTCTGGAGATGTAGGCTATATTATAAAAGTTTTCTGAAATGTTTTGATTTGTTTGGAAAAATTATTTTTTTTGGAAGTGTTTGTTAAATTCATTGTAACTAGCATTTTGTGGCCATCTCAGAAAATGATAGAGCCAGAAATGGTTCTAGTACATTTTTACATACAGCAAGCTTTCTCTATGGTAGAGAAATTAGGAATGTGGGCTTTGGACCTGATATATAGACCTGATGTCCCTGGGCAAGTTATTCAACATCCAAAACTCTGTCTTCTGATCTGTACAGTAGACTACAGTCTACTTTATAGGTTTCTGTAAATTAAATGATGCAATATTTATAGTCACTGAACATAGAGCCTGAAACATAGAAATACTCAATGATAGCCCTTCTGATTATATGGATGGAGCATGGGTGAACAAGGATAACTGAAATGCAGAGAAAACTTCAAGTTTTTATATAATTTATATAAAATGTGTATTGTTTGGAACTCTATTCTTTTTTTTTTTTTTTTTTCAGGCCAATGTTGTGGCCCTTGTGGCAGTTGCTGAGCATTCAGGAGAATTTGAAAAGATTATGCAACTTTCAGAAAGGTGCTACTTCTAATTAAGAGGGCTGCTAATAAGAACACAGTTGTGACATCCAGTTTATAATATCAAAGATCCATTTTTAAAGAGAATAAAGAGGGAAAAGCATTTTAACGTGGTCCTAAAAAGAGATTCTTTTCTACTTATTCTTTTTTTTTTAAGACTGAATCTTGCTCTGTCACCCAAGATGGAGTGCAGTGGTACAAAGTCAGCTTACTGCAACCTCTGCCTTGTGGGTTCAAGCAATTCTCTGCGTCAGCCACCCAAGTAGCTGAGACTACAGGCATGCACCACCAGGTCTGGCTAATTTTTGTTTTTTCTGTAGAGACAGGATTTTACCATGTTGGCCAGGCTGGTCGCGAACTCCTGGCCTCAAGTGATCCACCTTCCTCAGCCTCCCAAAGTGCTTGGATTACAGACATGAGCCACCATGCCTGGCCTCTACTTATTCTTTAGAATACATCGTAATCTACTCGTCTACTATTCCTGCTTTCTTAATTGGTTGTACATTTTTAGGTATAATGGGTTTGTTCTGCCATGCTTGGGTGTTCATCCAGTTCAAGGACTTTTGCCAGAAGACCAAAGAAGTGTCACATTAAAGGTAACAGTCATACAAAACAGGAACCATTAAAAACAAACAAACAAAAGAATTCTTTTACTCAATAATCCTCCTCTTTCTAATTTATATTCTCAGGAAATAATCCAAAAGAAGGAAACACTACCTTATTTCACAAAGATGTTTGTTGCAAGATTATTTGTAATAGAGAAAAAGTAGAAACAGCCTAGAGGTTCAGAAGTAAAGGAATCATTAGTTAAGTTGTAGAGTGTTAAATATAATGCATATACAGAAAATGAGGATTATAAATTGTATACAGCACATGGAAATGCTTACAGTATAATACAGGGAGAAAAGCAGAATACCAAATGGTATATTCCCTATGAGTGATATGTACATAAACATATATTCATAAAGAAAAGACTGGCGAGAGGCCGGGCGCGGTGGCTAAAGCCTGTAATCCCAGCACTTTGGGAGGCCCAGGCGGGTGGATCACGAGGTCAAGAGATCGAGACCATCCTGGTCAACAAGGTGAAACCCCGTCTCTACTAAAAATACAAAAATTAGCTGGGCATGGTGGTGCGCGCCTGTAGTCCCAGCTACTCGGGAGGCTGAGGCAGGAGAATTGCTTGAACCCAGAAGGCGGAGGTTGCGGTGAGCCGAGATTGTGCCATTGCACTCCAGTCTGGGTAACAACAGCGAAACTCCATCTCAAAAAAAAAAAGAAAAGACTGGCGAGAAAACACGGAAATGATAGTAGTTGTGTTGATATCGTAGAATTATGTGTAACTTTTTTCACATTTTCTTGGTCCTGTAGTCACGTTGCTTTGGCAAAAAAGTGATAGAATATCTAGAAAAAGAAAGATACAAATTCAGAGGTGCCATATACTATAAGGGAACAGATGAGTTCAAGTAAGTAGTTTGTCTTTGAACATAGAACCACTACTGCAGGATTGCTCTCCAACTATTAAATTGCGCTGATTTTATAACCTCTCTAAAAACATCCTACCCACAAAGTCTCACTGACTCACAATAGTCAGTATGCCTTATATTTCACATGTCTCCTGACTCAGCATCAGGAAGATGCACACTTTCTTGAGTGCTTTATTGCATAATGGGGTTGATAGTTCCATTTCGAAGAAGTAATGACTTTTTGTTCCTTATGAATAAATTAAGATATGGGGCCATTTTTAAAATAATAATGTATCTCTATTTCTATATTAAGATACCTTAGGTAGCTCTACTTATTTCAAAATAAAATTAATGGCCAGGCATCATGGTTCACGCCTGTAATCCTAACACTTTGGGAGGCCGAGATGGGAGGATTGCTTAAGCTCAGGAGTTCGAGACCAGCCTGGGCAACATGGTGAGACTTCATCTCTTTAAAAAAAAAAAAACAACAACAACAAAATAGAAATAAACAAAATAAAATTCATGCACTTCAGGTAAAAATGCTTATCTTCTAGCTATACTGAATTGTTAAGTATGATAAAATTAGCTGCATTGCCAGACAGTCACAATTCTACAAATGTGGAATCATAGCAGGGCAGCACTTCTTTAATTTATGTGGGGATTTATACTAATAGATACTCATTTAGTTAGGTAGTCAAACCATGTGTACTGAGCACCTGCTACATGCCAGGCACTGCCGTGAGCACTGCAGACCCAATAATGAGTAAGATCCCTCTCACGGAAGCTAGATTCTAGATGGTGCAGACAGTCAACAATTGCACGAACAAGACTTTAGATAGCAATAAGTGCTTTGAAGACAATGAAATGAAATTATATAATATGTGTTGTGGATGCTGGTTGTTAGATGATGTCATCAAGGAAGGACTCTGTGGTAGTGATGGTTGAGCTGCAACCTGAATGCTACAAAGGAATTGGCCATGCAAAGAGAGGATCAGGGTGTTATATGCAAAGGAAACAACAAATCACAAAGGTCCTAACGTAGGAATAAGCTCAGTGTAGTCAAGAAACAGAAAGAGGGCTGATATGGCTAGAGGAAGAGAGGAATGATAGTGATGGGGTAAGAGGGATGTGCAGAGATTTCATATAGGACCTTGTTGGATTTTAGTTCACATGCAATGGAGGGTTTAATGTGAGGCATACCAAGATGTAATTTATGTTTTAAAAAGATCCCCTTGGCTCTGGCAGTAAAATGAGTTGGTGAAGAAAAAAAAAAATAAAAAGATCCCCTTGGCTGTGATATGAAGAGTGAGTTTTAAAGACGGCAAAAAATGAAAAGGGGAGAAAGTTAGAAGCCTATGAATGATGGTGGATTGGATCAGGGTACTAGCATTGGAGGTAGAGAACTGGTTGGATTTGGCATATATTTGCCATTAATATAGAATTGAGTAGACTGCTTAACCTACCAAAGTAATTAATATGCCAACAATATGATAGGTACTTCTTTTTTTTTTTTTTTTCCCTGAGATAGAGTCTTGCTCTGTTACCCAGGCTGGAGTGTGGTGGTGCCATCTTGGCTCACTGCAGCCTCTGCTCCCTGGTTCAAGTGATTCTCGTGCCTCAGCCTTCCAAGTAGCTGGGATTACAGGCATGCACCACTAAACCTGGCTAATGTTTTTGTATTTTTAGTAGAGACGGGTTTTTGCCATGTTGGCCAAGCTGATCTTGAACTCCTGCCTCAAGTGATCCACCTGCCTTGGCCTCCCAAAGTGCTGGGATTACAGGTGTGAGTCACCATGCCTGGCCGATAGGTAATTCTTGATTATCAAAGCAGATAGAACCCATCAAATATTGTGATAATCCTCTGGAATAGATTAGAGATGAGCAGAGTTGGCCCTTTCTTATTCCAATTGCACTTGTAGTCCATACTGCAGTTTAGTTTTCTCCTACTGATTAGATTATAAGCCCCTTTAAAACTGGAAATATGCCTCATTGCAGCTTTACAACCTTCCAAAATACGTAGTACAAAGCTAGATAGGTACAAAGTATTCATCAAATTAACTTGTTTTGTAAGATGAATTGCCTAGCATCACATATGTCTTCTAACATATTCCTGAATTCATTAATTCATTCAATAAATATTATTACCAGGCACAGTTAGGCACTGGGGATAAATCACAATGAATTGCTGTGGCTCACAATTCCCTGGCGGCATTCTGCTGCTGGTGCATGCAGGGTATTTGCTTTCCAGTCAGCTACTGTGTCTGCTTGTCCCACTTCACTAATTTCTATTAAACACCTGACCCCTGTTCTAAAGATTCTGAAGACTAAACATTTTCTATAATTAAAAAAATTGATTTTAATTATTTAATATCATTATGAATACATCTCTTCCCCTCCCTTGATCCCTTTTGTCCTCCTTCCTTCTTTCATTCGTTCCCTTTTTTGTCCCCCCTTTTTTTCCTCTTTCAGCAGCATGGTGGAAACAGCATGCATGAGCCTTGAAGTCAGAGAGACCTGGTCTACTGACTTCTGTGATCTGTGGCACATTACTTAACTTCACCAAGTCTGAATTTCCTCATTTGTAAATGATGAAAATTATATAGTATTTTGCCCAGTCATAAAGGATAGGGGTATAGAATCTTCTTTTTACAAAAACCGTAGTAGGGCAGGATGCCATGGCTGACTCCTGTAATCCCAATACTTTGGGAGGCTGAGATGGGAAGGTTGCTTGAGCCCAGGAGTTGGAGAGCAGCCTCGGAAACATAGCAAGACCCCATCTCTACACAAAGGTTAAAAATATCAGCCAGGCATGGGGACATGTACCTATAGTCCCAGCTACTTGGGAGGCTGAGGTAGGAGAATCACTTGAGCCCAGGAGTTCAAGCCTGCAGTGAGCTATGATTGCACCATTGCACACTCCAGCCTGGGTGATAAACTGAGACCCTATCTTTAAAAAAAAAAAAACAAAAACAAGAAAAGTATTGTAGAACCATTAGCTGTTAAGGAACTTGAGACCTTATGAAGGGAGTGGGGATGGAATTGAAGTCAGAAATAGACCTATAAATATCCTTCTAAATATGCTGACATCTACTAAAATAAAATGACAGAGACCACACACACAAATGCATTTGTACATATTAAATAAGTAATGTGAATTATATTCTACTATTAATTTCTATTTATCACTCTTGACTTGATAAAAGCTTCCAGGTCTATTTTATTAGGAGTTTGAATAGTCTTACTGTAAATCTGTTTTGTTTTTTCATAGATAATACATATTCCAAGAGGCATGGTTTTTTCTACATCTGATCTTCCTCTAAATGCGTAATTTCTGTGACTCAGGCTTTCTAAGTGTCAGACATTTCCTGAGTGACTTCTTCTTCTCCAGTCCCTCTGAGATCTCAGAGACATAGAGTAGTTTGCATGTGTAATAGGAAAAGGCTTTGCCTGGAACTGTTTAACCTACTCATCTTGTGGTCAGATAGCTTCTATGACATCTAGGGTCATATACCCATCACATCTCATGACAATGTTAATTCTTCTTCAGGTCTACTAGACCATATTTCAAGGCCTTAACTTACTCTCCTTTATCTTTGTTCTCTCTCTCTCATAGTTGTAAAATCCACTCCTGTTCCTCTGTCATCTGCTTTACCTTTCTTTTCTTTCTTTTTTTTGAGACGGCATTTCGCTCTTGTTACCCAGGCTGGAGTGTAATGGCGCAATCTTGGCTCACTGCAACCTCCGCCTCCTGGGTTCAGGCAATTCTCCTGCCTCAGCCTCCTGAGTAGCTGGGATTACAGGCACATGCCACCATGCCCAGCTAATTTTTTCTATTTTTAGTAGAGGCAGGGTTTCACCATGTTGACCGGGATGGTCTTGATCTCTTGACCTCGTGATCCACCCGCCTCGGCCTCCCAAAGTTCTGGGATTACACGCTTGAGCCACCGCACCTGGCCCCTTTCTTTTCTTAATTCTCTCTTGTTCTTATTATCCTCAGGAGAAATACTTTGCAATTTACATATCCTGAAACTAAAATCTGCAATGTAGTCTAAAAGGTATCTAGAATCAATTTGCCATATATTTCTTTTCCCTGCCTAAGAAAGGAACGGTCACAGGGCAAATTCTTCTGAGTGGAAAAGGTAATATCATTGAAACTAATGATACACAGCTACTTCAGTAGTTAACAAGCATGTATGAGATATTCATTGTTTATATTGCTGAACCTTTAGGACAAGTAATCAAAGCAGAACTATAAAGACAAATGAAATCAGTGCAAACAGTGCAAAGGAAGTATGGGGTTATTATTATAAACTCACCAAGCAGACGAATTCTAACAGGAGAACACAACAATGCAATAGCAAAATTCACATGTAAAGATGACTACCTGGTGCTTTGCCTCTCTTTTTTTTAGTGATTTCAGAATGTCCAAATGCCTCCTAAATGTCAGGAAATACCTCCTAAACAGGAGGCAATGTTCGAGTGGCGCCCTTCATAAAAAGTCATATTCTTGTAACCTGAATGGGTATGGGATATGTTTCTACTCAAATTTCAGGTAGAGGTACTCACCATTATAGAAGGATTACTATTGCTAGCTTTTTGACTACCTAAATGAATTAAATGTACGTAAAACATCAGGATAACGTAGCAGCTAGCACATAATTGGAGCTTGTGAAATAGCAGTTCCTATCTTTCATTTTAACAATTTTACTTTTTTTCTCCCAGGATTTGGATGTAGCTTTGCCCATTATCGAGAATTATAAGGATCGATTGTTGGCAATTGGAGAGGTAAACACTCACTAGGTTGATCAAATGACTTCTAATTGAAACTTCTATATATGAAAATAATCCTTAGTTCAGTATTGGTGATTGTAACTGACTTAAATAATTATGTTCACCTCATTTAGCCAATAAATTATTAAATTTGTTGATACTTCTTTAATAAGTAAGAAAGCTTGGGAATGGAACAATTGAAAGCCTTACCATAGGCCTACCTTAATTGGAGAAAAATCATAGCATTTCTGAATTTGCTTTCTCTTTTCTTGTGCTTAAATATGGGTCCTTGCTCTGGTGAGTTAATACAGTATCTATAATTCTTCATAAGTAATTTAGAAACACACTTTAAACAGGCTAGAGTTTGTGATTAAATAACTTTTTTATTTAAATAATTTATAATTGTGATTTTTTTTTTTTTTTTTTTTTTTTGAGACGGAATCTTGCTCTGTCATCCAGGCTGGAGTGCACTGGCACAATCCCAGCTGGAGTGCAGTGGTGCAATCCCGGCTCACTGCAACCTCCACCTCCCAGGTTCAAACAATTCTCCTGCCTCAACCTCCTGAGTAGCTGGGATTACAGGCATGCACCACCGCACCCAGCTAATTTTTTGTATTTTTAGTAGAGACAGGGTTTCACCATGTTGGACAGGCTAGTCTTGGACACTTGGCCTCAAGCAATCCACCCACATTGGCCTCCCAAAGTACTGAGATTATAGGCCTGAGCCACCATGCTTGGCCAATTGTGAAATATTTTTATTACTTGATAACAAATTCCATTTTTAATTAAAGACAAAAGAATAACACTTAAATTCGGAATAGATTATAGAATGCATGCCAAAATAGTCCCAGGAGAAGGAGTCATCTATAATCTGTGTCATCCAATGGAGTGGCCACTTATGGCTCCTGAGCATTTGAAATGTGACTGTTCTGAACTGAGATGTGCTGTAAGTGTAAAATACACTGTGGATTTCAAAATTTTAATACCAAAAAGAAAAAACACAAAGGCCAGGCACGGTGGTTCACACTTGTAATCCCACCACTTTGGGAGGCTGAGGAGGTAGATCACTTGAGGTTAGGAGTTCAAGACCAGCCTGACCAACATAGTGAAACCTTGTCTCTACTAAAAATACAAAAATTAGCTGGGCATGGTGGCACATGCCTGTAATCCCAGCTACTTGGGAGGCTGAGGCAAGAGAATCGCTTGAACCCGGGAGGCAGAGGTTGCAGTGAGCCAAGATCGTGCCACTGCACTTCAGCCTAGGTGACAGACCCAGACTCTGTCTCAAACAAACAAAAAGGAATGTAAAATAACTAAATATTTTATATTGGCTACGTGTTAAAATAATAATATATGGAATATATTGCATTAAAGTATATTAGGATTAATTTCATCTGTTTTTGTTAATATTTTTAATGTGGCTGCTAGAATTAATATTTTTATGTAGCTTGCTTTTGCGCCTGGCATTATATTCTATTGGATAGCATCAATCCAAAATATCTCTTTTCAGGTTCCTTAAACCTAAATATGTAACATCTTTTATTTTTTTTGTTGTAGGTTGGACTAGATTTCTCCCCCAGATTTGCTGGCACTGATGAACAGAAGGAAGAGCAAAGACAAGTCCTAATCAGACAGATCCAATTAGCCAAAAGACTAAATTTACCTTTGTAGGTTAATTATTTTTCTATGTTAATAGCTATAAAGCAAATTAAATAATGATCAGAGTTCTCCTGAAATGGAGCTCTACATTTTTTTTTCTCTGAACTACTTTAATAGATCAAAAACAATACTTTCACAGTGGTACTTAAAAGAAATTTTATTGTTAAACAGAAATGTGCACTCACGCTCTGCTGGAAGACCTACCATCAACCTTTTACAAGAGCAAGGTATTTAGTTTCCTGAGAAAAATGGGCCTAATGTTCAAATTTGACAATTCCAGTTTACAGTCTTATAAAGCAAGCCATGATTTACTGAAGGGCAGGGGGCAAGGAGAGAGGTGGAAATCATCTAAGATGATTTTGCAAGTCAGGCTTTTGTTTACAAGGTTTTCAGTGTAATTGTGATATTTCTAAGGCCCAGATAGAGTAAATGAAAAGTTGAATCAAATAATTTATGTTCCTTAATTTAAAAATTAGTAACTTTATAAAAATTTTAAAAAAAATTAGCAGCTCCAGTTTCTTTTTATTTTGTTTATTTATTTATTTATTTTTGAGATGGAGTCTCGCTCTGTCACCCAGGTTGGAATGCAGTGGCAGGATCTCAGCTCACTGCAACCTCCACCTCCTGGGTTCAAGTGATTCTCCTACCTTAGCTTCTCATGTGGCTGAGATTACAGGTACCTGCCATCATGCCTGGCTAATTTTTGTATTTTTAGTAGGAGGCAGTTTTTCACCCTGTTGGCCAGGCTGGTCTCAAACTCCTGACCTCAAATGGTCTGCCCGTCTCAGTCTCCCAAAGTGCTAGGATTATAGGCATGAGCCACAATGCCTGGCCTATTTTATTTTTTGAGACAGCGTCTCACTCTTGCCTAGGCTTGAGTGCAGTGGTGCAATCTTGGCTCACTGAAACCTCCATCTCCTGGATTCGAGCTATTCTCCTGCCTCAGCCTCCAAGTAGCTAGCATCACAGGTTCGTGCCACCACACCTAGCTAATTTTTGTATTTTTAGTAGAGACGGGGTTTCACTATGTTGGTCAGGCTGGTCTCGAACTCCTGACTTCAGGTGATCCACTTGCCTCAGCCTTCCAAAGTGCTGGGATTACAGGTGTGAGCCACTGTGCCCGGCCAGCAGCGGCAGTTTCTTAATCAGCTCAGTCAGCTGATTAATGAGGAAAAGGAAAAAAGACAAAGAAGGGAAATCACACAGCAATCACGTTGGGTCACTGTTTTATATATTTTCTGGCTGCTGCTGCAAAATGCAGAATTTACAGAAATGCAGAAATACAGATTTCGGCCATCATACATAAACACACTCTTCTTCATCAGTTGTTTCTAAAGTAAAACTACATCTTACAGCATTATTTTTCAAGCTTTTAAAGGTGCCATCCACAGTAAGAAATATAATTTATTTTGAGACTCATATTCACATAAAGAAAGCTAACAAAAGTTTAACAAGCAATCCTTATATATGTATGTGTGTATCGGTATGTATAAATGTGTGTGCTACACACACACACACACAGATATACACATTCATATAAGCACACTTTGATTGGTTGTGATGTGACCTACTAAGCCGGTTTCATAACTCACTTATGGTTGTAACCCACTAATGGTCATATCATTTGAAAAAACACTGTCAAATAATAAAGTAAATGTAATTGCCTGCAACTAGAAAACATTGTATTTCTCAGTGATTAATACTTCTAGAGTCACTGAAAGCATGATTTTTATGCAGGCTGAGCAGCTACCCTTTAAGAACTGGGGGTAACTTTGTGAAGCTGACTCTGACTGTTGAATTTGTGTCACTTAGTTTCCTATTTCTTTTTTTTTTTTTTTTTGAGATGGAGTCTCACTGGGTCACCCTGGCTGGAGTGCAGTGGTACAATCTTGGCTCACTGCAACCTCCACCTCCCAGGTTCAAGTGATTCTCTTGCCCCAGCCTCCCAAGCAGCTAAGACTACAGGCGCACACCACCACACCTGGCTAACTTTTGTATTTTTAGTAGAGTTGGGGTTTCACCATATTGACCAGTATGGTCTCAATCTCTTGACCTCATGATCCACCCTCCTCAACCTCCCAAAGTGCTAGGATTACAGGCATGAGCCACCGCGCCTGGCCCCCATTTCTTCTTCCACTAGCATTTTTGTTAAGAGAATCCACTTGACTGCCTAAAAAACCTCCTGTTAGAAACAATTTGACAGTGCACAGACTTCTAGAAAAGGTCTGATGGTGCAGGAAATTTAAATAATTATCTTTTAAATTGAATATTCCTTTTTTTTTTTTTGAGACGGAGTCTCACTCTGTTGCCCAGGCTGGATTGTAGTGGGGTGATCACTGCTTGTGCAACCTCCGCCTCCCAGGCTCAAGTGATCCTCCCACCTCAGTTCCATAAGTAGCTGGGACTACAGGCACACCACTACCACACCCTGCTAATTTTGTGTATGTGTATTTTTAGTAGAAACTGGGTTTTACCATGTTGCCCAGGCTGGTCTCTGCCTGCCTTCACCTCCCAAAGTTCTGGGATTACAATTGTGAGCCATTGTGCCTGGCCTAAAATTTACTATATTTTTATTCTACTCTTTGAACACCGTACATTTATCCACACTATAGAACCTCTTCTTTATATCCTAGTGACCAACATTTACTTAAAATTTCGGACTTCTGTTATTTAACTTGATTGATGGAAAATAAAATGGAATTCTGCTTTATCTTTCATTTTTGAAAGGTGCTGACAAGGTACTGCTGCATGCATTTGATGGTCGGCCATCTGTAGCCATGCAAGGAGTAAGAGCTGGGTACTTCTTCTCAATTCCCCCTTCTATCGTAAGAAGTGGACAGGTAAATTTTTTCATTGAAACTCATCTAACACTTTATGAGATGAAAGTTAAAGTATGAGCTTTTCTTACATACGTGTGATACTATTCTAGTTACCTTACAACAATTAATCTTAGGTCTCTACCACACATATATACATTTTATATATATATATGTGTGTGTGTATATACACACACACACACACACACACACACACATATATATATATGAACTCAGAAATTGACTTAACTGTAAAATTAAAATAAGGCCAAGTGTGACGGCTCACACTTGTAATCCCAGCATTCTGGGAGGCCAAGGCGGGTGGATCACCTGAGGTCAGCAGTTCAAGACCAGTCTGACCAACATGGTGAAATCCCGTCTCTACTAAAAATACAAAAATTAGTCAAGTGTGGTGGCATGCACCTGCAGTCCTAGCTACTCGGAGACTGAGACAGAATCACTTTGAACCCAGGAGGCGGAGGTTGCAGTGAGCTGACATCGCGCCGTCGCACTCCAGCTTGGACAACAAGAGCAAAACTCTGTCTAAACAAAAAAGGAAAGAGAAAGCAAAATTAAGGTATAGTCAAGGTTTATAAAAATATCTCTATCAGCAATCATTTATCTTTGTGTACGCTTTAGCTGCATTTTACAAATTTTAATATGCTCTGTTTTCACTTTTTTTAGTTCAAAACATACTCTAACTTATCTTGGGACATCCTTGATCATAAGGTTATTCAAAAAGTATATTGTTTAATTCCAAAAATTAAGAATTTTCCTGATATCTTTCTTTTCTTTTTTTTTTATCTGAGATGGAGTCTCGCTCTGTTGTCCAGGCTGGAGTGCGCAATCTCGACTCACTGCAACCTCCACCTCCCAGGTTCAAGCAATTCGCCTGCCTCAGCCTCCTGAGTAGCTGGGATTACAGGCGTGTGCCACCATGCCCAGCTAATTTTTTTTATTTTTTAGTGAGAGACAGGGTTTTACCATATTGGCCAGGCTGGTCTTGAACTTCTGACCTCAAGAGATCCTCCAGCCTCAGCCTCCCCAAAGTACTGGAATTACAAGCATGAACCACAGCGCCCACCCTTTCCTGATATCTTTCTGTTACTGATTTCTACTTTAATTCCACTGTGTTCAGAGAACATACATTATATGATTTTAACAAGTTTTTAAAATTAATTGAGGTTTCCTTAGTGGCCTGAATATGGTCTATTTTGGTGAATGGAACATACACACTTGAAAAGAATGTATATTCTGCTTTGCATGGAGTGTTCTATAAATGTAAATCAGGTTTGGTTAACTGATAGTCCAGTATTTATTTTTATTTTTGCTACTTTTATTATTTGTGGAGAAATTTCTTAGTATAATCTTTAGCTGAGACTGTTTCTCCTCCAAAACTGAAATGCAAATGCTGTTTTTTATTACTTTAAAGAAAATTAAAACAACTTCATAAAAGAAAGAACAAATTTCAAGTCAACCCAAATCCCACCACTCAGAGAGTACTATTGTTAACATTGATTTGGATAAAATAAAAGGATATGCTACTATTTTTTCTTTTGACCCAGCTTCATAGATATGTATTTATGTCTATAAATATAGACCTACATCATCTTTTATACTGACCAAGTAGTATTTCACATTGTGGATATACCATAATTTATTTAAGCATTACCCTAGATAAAGGTTAGGCTGTTTCCAGTTTTTCACTGCTTTTTTCTTTTTTTTTTTTTATGAGACAGTTTTGCTTTTGTTGCCCAGGCTGGAGTGCAATGGCATGATCTCAGCCCACCACAGCCTCCGCCTCCTGGTTTCAAGTGATTCTCCTGCCTCAGCTTCCCAAGTAGCTGGGGTTACAGGCATGCGCCACCACACTGGCTAATTTTGAATTTTAGTAGAGACAGAGTTTCTCCACATTGGTCAGGCTGATCTCAAACTCCTGACCTCAGGCCTCGCAAAGTGCTGGGATTACAGGCATGAGCCACCATGCCTAGCCTTTTCACTCTTGTAAACAGTGTTTTCATGAATGTCTTTGTACATCCACAAACACATATGCATACACTTGTCCACTTGTCTCCTATAAATGGAATCACTAAGTAAAAGTTTATACATTTTTTAAAATTTTGGCATAAATTGTCACATTTCCTTCAAGGACATTTATACCAGTTTAATCGTTATCTACCAACAGTGCATAAGAATACTCATTTGTGTGCTTTTAAATTTTTAATCATAAACAGCTTAACAATGTTCCACTTTGCATCATTTGCCCCCTTCCCATTTTTTTTTTTTTTTTAATTTTAAGTGCAGTGGCAGCAAGAGAATTGTGTTCCTGGCATAAAACATATTGAGTTAATTGCAATTCTTACAATCTACACACAGAAAATTATAAATAAGAAAATAAAACAGCCAGGCATGGTGGCTCATACCTGTAATCCCAGCACTCTGGGAGGCCAAGGTAGGAGGATCCCGTGAGCCCTGAGTTCGAGACCAGCCTGAGTGACATAGTGAGACCCCCTCTCTACAAAAATTACTAAAATTAGCTGGGTGTGGTGATATGTGGCTGTGGTCCCAGATACTGAGGAGGCTGAGGTGAGAGGATCACTGGAGCCCTGGAAGGAGAGGTTGCAGTGAGCCAAGATCACACCATTGCACTCCAGCCTGAAGACAAAGAAAAGAAAACCATCCACAACCCAATCTAAAATTTAAATTGGGCCAGGCACTGTGGCTCACTGTAATCCCAGCATTTTTGGAGGCTGAAGTGGGCAGATCATCTGAGGTTAGGAGTTCAAGACCAGCCTGGCCAACATGGTGAGACCCCCGTCTCTACTAAAAATACAAAAATTAGCTGGCTTTGGTGGCACACACCTGTAATCCCAGCCACTTGAGAGGCTGAGGCAGGAGAAGCACTTTAATCCAGGAGGCAGATATTGCAGTGAACTGAGATTGCACCACTTTACTCCACCCTGGGCAACAGAGCCTCCATATAAATAAATAAATAAATAAGATAAAATAAAATTTAAATGGCATAAGAACCTTAGATTTGGGCCAGGCACAGTGGCTCATGCCTGTAACTTCAGCACTTTGGGAGGCCAAGGCCTGCGGATCACTTGAGCTCAAGAATTCAAGAACAGCCCAGGCAACATAGTGAAATGCTATCTCTATAGTCCCAAATACTTGGGAGGCTGAGGTGGGAGGATGGCTTGAGTCCCAGAGGTGGAGGTCCCAGTGAGCCAAGAAGGTGCCACTCCACTCCAACATGAATGACAGAGCCATACTTTGTCTCAAAAACAAACAAACAGAACCCTTAGATTTATCAACATAAAGCTGAGTGCCTTAAAGTGGATGTTAGAAAGAAACAGAGTGTGATGATGATGGAGAAACAACAGAAATCACTTCCTTGTTTCTATTGGCACGTGGTATCAGATGTTTAGATTTCTGCCTGCTGGATATACCTCATTTTTGCTATGTTTACTATTCTTTGGTTTTCCTAGAAGATAATTTGGATAATTTTAGGAATTCGTGTTTATACTTTAACATAATATTTAGTAGTGGAATTAGGAGAACATAATAGGCATCCAGTTAGCATTTATCAATTGAATTGTTTTTTTGAAGCAGAGTCTCACTCTGTCGCCCAGGCTGGGGTGCAGTGATGTGATCTTGGCTCACTGCAACATCTGCCTCCCAGGTCCAAGCAATTCTCCTGCCTCAGCCTTCGAAGTAGCTGGGATTATAGGTGTGCACCACAACGCCTGGCTAATTATTATTATTATTATTTTCACTCTGTGGCCAGGCTGGAGTGCAGTGGCATGATCTCGGCTCACTACAAACTCTGTCTCCCAGGTTCAAGTGATTCTCATGCCTCAGCCTCCTGAGTAGCTCAGACTACAGGTATGCACCACCATGCCCAGCTATTTTTTGTATTTTTAGTAGAGACAGGGTTTCACCATGTTGGCCAGGCTGGTCTTGAACTCCCAACCTCAGGTGATCTGCCTGCCTCAGCCTCCCAAAGTGCTAGGATTACAGGTATGAGCCACCATACCTGGGTTAATTTTTGTGTTCTCAATAGAGATGGGTTTTATCATGTTGGTCAGGCTGATCTCAAACTCCTGGCCTCAAGTGATCTGCCCACTTCAGCCTCCCAAAGTACTGGGATTACAGGTGTAAGCTACCACACCCGGCATAGCAATCACTTCTTTTTTTTTTTTTTAGATAGATCCTCACTTTGTTGCCCAGGCTGGAGTGTAGTAGCCCAATCTCAGCTCACTGCAACCTCTGCCTCCCTGGTTCAAGCAATTCTTCTGCCTCAGCCTCCTGAGTAGCTGGGATTACGGGCGCACACTACCACACCTGGCTGATATTTGTATTTTTAGTAGAGACGGGGTTTCACCATGTTGGTCAAGCTGGTCTCGAACTCCTGACCTTGTGATCTGCCTGCCTCAGCCTCCCAAAGTGCTGGGATTACAGGTGTGAGCCACCTCGCCCAGATTAAAGCATAAATTTTAAGTTCTTGCAGAATCAGATGTATTATTAGCATGTCAATTTAATACTCCTTATTTCTCATGTTTTAAACTTACCTGCTTTCTCTTTTGTCTAAGAAGCAGAAACTTGTGAAACAGTTGCCTTTAACTTCTATATGCTTAGAAACAGATTCACCTGCACTAGGACCAGAAAAACAGGTAAATTGTTTTCTAATGTCTATATTATTTAGATTGTATCTTTCATTTGAGCTCTTTTCTTATTTAGCTGTGTTTCTCAATCTAGCACTATATGAGGATTCCACCGTATTTACACATTTCTAGTATAAATACGGTGAAATCCTCATATAGTGCTAGATTGAGGGGTTGTATTAACTTCATTTCAGGTCTTTCTAAATATAGCTGTCATGCACCAGAGAATATTATTTGATAATGGAGCATGTCCTAATGTATGTAATAATAACAGTCAGACCAGTGTAGTAAAAAGCACAGTGTCTGCAGTCAGATTCTAATCCTGTTGTCTACCTAGTAGCTGACTTTGGGTAAACTGCTTAATCTCTCTGAAACTGCTTTTTCATTTATAAAATATGGGTAAAATAATAAATAATTTAAAAGATTATGGTGAGTATTATGTGAAGGAATGTATGTGAAAGTACCTAGCAATGTCTGGTATACAGTAGACGCTCAATGAATGTTCATTTTCTTCTTTTAATTAGCATGTTATAATGAAGATCTGTTTCTTTCAATACAAGTATTAATATAGTCATGGGTTTACTTATATGATCTTTGCTGTAGTCTCTTTTTGTTATTGTAAGCCACAAGGAATCATATTTTAAATTTCACTTTTTCATATTGCTACTATTTTAATTTATAATTTTCTGAAAGTAAGCCACAGTCTGTGCTTTATTTGCTTTAGACATTACCTGTTACAATGACCTCCCAATGTGCAATTAATAAGTGCCTCTGCCCCACCAGATCTGTGTGTCTGTGCCTGCCAAATTCAGAGAATTAGCACTCAAAATTTAGAGGTTTGGGAACAGTAGCAATTACTATGTGTTTATTCAGAAACTATGATTATATATGATTGCAATGTGAATTTTACCAATTAAAGTTCAATTAATTTTATTTATTTATTTATTTATTTTGAGACAGGGTCTTACTGTCACCCAGGTGGTAATGCAGTGGGATGATTACAGAAACCTCAACTTCCTGGGTTCAGATGATTCTCCTTCATGCATGTGCTAGTGTGTGTGACCATGCCTGGCTAGTTGGCTTTTTTTTTTTTTTTTTTTTGAGACATAGTCTCACTCTGTCGCCCAGTCTGGAGTGCAGTGGCATGCTCTCGGCTCACTGCAACCTCTGCCTCCCAGGTTCAAGCAATTCTCCTGCCTCAGCTTCCCAAGTAACTGGGATTACAGGCTTGTGCCACCACTTCTGGCTAATTTTTGTATTATTAGTGCAGACAGGGTTTCACCATGTTGGCCACGCTGGTCTCAAACTCGTGACCTCAAGTGATCTGCCCACCTTGGACTCCCAAAGTGCTGGGATGACAGGCGTGAGCCACTGCACCTGGCCATTTTTATATTTTTTGTAGATATGTGGTATTACCATGTTCCTCAGGCTGGTCTTGAAACTCCTGGCCTCAAAGAATCCTAGCTTCCTGTCTTGGCCTCCCAAAGTGCTAGGATTACAGGCATGAGCCACTGTGCCGGCTTTTATTTTTATTTTCTTTTTAACAGGATCTCGCTCTATGGCCTAGGTTGGAGTACAGTGGCACAGTCATAGCTCACTGCAGCCCCCACCTCATGGGCTCAAGTGATCCTCCCACCTCAGCCCCCACCTCCAGTAGCTGTCCAGGCTGGTTAATTGCATATTTTTATGAACCAGCTATTATAAGAATGTAATATAGAGGAATGGGAAAGTAGAGGATCACACAACTAGTTTTTTCTCTTTTGGTGTAGGACAGAATGGTACAAAATTGCTGTTTTGATTAGTGTAAAATGGAAGGAAAGACCTAGCATTATTCTCCCTAAACAGGAATGAATTTTGATGCCTGTTGGAAGTCGCTTTTATATTTACATTTAGTTGATTTGACAAAAATTGTGAGTTTCTGGCATAGTGCCTTGTTCAAAGTAGGCACCAGTTGAGAGCATCCCTAATCTGAAAATCCTAAATCTAAAGCTCCAAAATCTAAAACTTTTTGATCATGGATGTGACACTACAAAAGGAAAATTCCATAAATGAGTACTTAACAAAAACTTTATTTCTTGCACAAAATAATTTAAAATATTGCATAAAGTTACTTTCAAGCTATGTGTATAAAGTGTATATGAAACATAAATGGGGCTGGGCACAGTGACTCACACCTGTAATCCTGGCACATCGGGAGGCCGAGGCTGACAGATCCCTTGAGGTCAGTAGTTTGAGACCATCCTGGACAACACAGTGAAACCCTGTTTCTACCAAAAATACAAAAATTAGCCGGGAGTGGTGATACATACCTGTAGTCTCAGCTACTCAGGAGGCTGAGGCAGGAGAATCACTTGAACCCAGGAGGCAGAGTTGCAGTGAGCTGAGATTATGCCACAGCACTACAGCCTGGGCAACAGAGAAAAAAAAAATGTAGGGTTCAGCCCTACAGGGTCCTATGAGCCCCTCTCCACTGGTGCAGAGACGAGAAATTGTAGAAAAAAAGACAAGACACAGAGATCAAGAGAAAAAGTTTGGGCCCAAGGGTCCACTGCTCACCAAAGCGTGGAGTCCAGCAGTGGCCCTGAGTGTCTGGTCACTCTGGCTTTTATTGCATACAAAGCAGGGGGCAGGGTAGACTGGGCAGGTCATTTTTGGTCGGTGATAGGGTCAGGTAAATCACGTGTCTTGGAGACAGGGTCCCATGACTTTCAGGTAACCCAGGCGAGGGAAGGAGCATACTGCATCAGCACTTTTTTCATACTTGTCAAAAAGAGAGAAGATCTTGAGATTTATGTTACTGTTACTGATATCCTCTAAGAAAAAGAGGAACCAGGTGCAGAAGCAAAAGATGCTTCTGACCTCTGAAGCATAGCCCCCATAGAGACACTTAAGCCCCTGGATGTCTGTGGGCTTCCCTGACAGCCATCAGGCCTACCACAAGAGCTTGGGGGAGCGGAGTTTTCTCCTAACTCCTCTGGGGAAGGAGACATCTTGGATGTCTCCTTCCACAGCTGGCTAAACAGTGGGCACTTTCCCAGCCCTGGTACTTTCCCAGCGCTGGCACTGCTGCACAGCCAAGTCGCCCTCCAGTAGCCCTTATGCGGGAGTGACAGAGGGCTTAGAGCATCTTGCCTTAGGGTCACTTCTTTCACAGTGTCACGTTAGGTTCACACTTTGCAACCCGAGAAGTATTAGCAACATTAAAAGATTATGATGAGTATATGGATATTTAAGTATCTATATCTATGATTACTTATGTGATTATATTTCTAATTTCATCATTTATATGGGAACAGGCCGAGGCTTCAGACCCTTGCCTCGGCACTTGCGGGGTCTCCCACCCACAGAAAGAAAGAGAAAGAGAGAGAAAGAAATCAAGAAGGAAGCAACAAAGAAAGAATCTGTGTTTAGACTTGGTCCACATCCCCAAGATATCTTATTATGTATATATATATTTTTTTAAAATACAAAATTTGGAACATTTTTGGTTCCAAGCATTTTGGGCAAGAGATGCTCAACCTGTGCTCAACAAATATTTTTGGATAAATGAATTTTTTAACCGCATGTGATTTTTGTTAAGTAAAATGTATCTGTTCACCAGGCTCAGTGGCTCATGTTTGTAATTCCAGCACTTTGGGAGGCCAAGGCAGACAGATCATGAGGTCAGGAGTTCTAGGCCAGCCTGGCCAACATGGTGAAACCCTGTCTGTACTAAAAAAATACAAAAATTAGCCGGGCATGGTAGCACGTACCTGTAATCCCAGCTACTCAGGAGGTTGAGGTAGGAGAATCACTGGTACCCAGCAGGCAGAGGTTGCAGTGAGCTGAGATCATGCCATTGCACTCCAGCCTAGGCAACAAGAGCAAAACTACATATCAAAAAAATATATATGTCTGTTTTAGAAAGTTAGAAAACACAATCATGACCAAGAAAATAAATCATCTACCACACAAAGGTTACCACTATAATATAGTAGCTAAGTCCATAAACTCTGAAGTCAGATTGCTTGGGTTTAAAGCCCAGCCAGGCTACTTACTACTATTTGAGATTCCTTCTTATCTGTATAAATAGGGATATGGTCGGGTGCAGTGGTGCATGCCTATAGTTCCAGCTACTTGGGAGGCTCAAGTGGGAGGATTGCTTGAGCCCAGGAGTTCTGGGCTGTAGTGCGCCATGCCAATCAAGTGTCTGCACTAAGTTCGGCATCAATATGGTGACCTCCCAGGATGGGGATCACCAGGTTGCCTAAGGAGGGGTGAACTGGCCCAGGTCGGAAGCGGAGCTGATCAAAATTCCTGTGCTGATCAGTAGTGGGATCACACCTATGAATATTTACTGCACTCCAGCCTGGGCAACACAGTGAGACCCCATCTCTGAAAAAAAAAAGGGATACTACTAATAATAGTATACCTATCCCACAGAGTTATTTTGAGGATTAAATGAGAAATTTTATAAAAAGCTTAGAACAATGCCTCATCTATAGAACACACTAAAGTCTGTATGTTCTTTCAGACATTTTAATGTTCATTTATGTATGTACATATATTTTGTAAAAACAGAATTAACCTGGACATATTATTTTATAACTGACCTTTATGTGGTAAACTTCTGTATATATATTTTTTTTGTTAATTTTTTTTTTTTATAGAGACAAGGTCTCACTATGTTTCCCAGGCTGAACTCAAGTGATCCTCTGCCTCTGCCTTCCTAAGTGCTAGGATTATAGATGTAAGCCACTGCACCTCTGTATATATTAATAAATACACTTTTCATCATGTTTAATAAATGCATAATATTCCAGTATGTGAGTTTACCATAATATATTTAACTTAACATTGGTCATCTAGATTGTATTACAAACAACATGATAAACATCTTGAACATAAATCTTTGTGCACATTTTTATTTTTTTAGGTGTTTTTTAAACTTTAACAATAATGTTATTCTGCTGAACATTATCATCCTGAGTAGATACTTATTGATAGTAACAATAATACTTTATTTCATCAAATATAAATGCTACTGATTGTAGAGGCACCATTGTTTACCATTGTTTTATAACCATTAAGAAAGAAAAAACACTGCCAGTTACACTATGATATACCACTGAATCTAAGTGAAATATACTGTATCAATTTCAGAGATGTTAACATAGGGGAGGAAATGCATCTTAGAATCAGTGAAATTCCAGTACATAATCTGTTCCGTCTTTCCAATACATGATGGCATTTCTTGAATCATACTGTCATGTAGCCTGTGAGGTAGGCAGCCAAGCAGCAGAGCAGTGACCTTTACAAGTGCTCACGTAAGCAACAAACCAAAGGACAGTTAATCCATTGGTCAGGCGGGTCACTAAGTGTTGACTCTTTGCAGACTGCTTCTTGTGCCAGGAGCTAGGGACTTCAATTAATACCCCAGGTTTCTTTTCAGGACCAGCATAAATTTCTAATCAATATTGCAGCCATGCCTCCCTCCCAGCCCTCATCCCCACCTAAAAAGAAAAAAGGAGCCCATCAGTTGCTTTTACCAACTCATTTTCTTCTGCTTTTCTTTTTTTTTTTTTTTTTGAGACGGAGTTTCGCTCTTGTTACCCAGGCTGGAGTGCAATGGTGTGATCTCGGCTCACCGCAACCTCTGCCTCCTGGGTTCAGGCAATTCTCCTGCCTCAGCCTCCTGAGTAGCTGGGATTACAGGCACGCGCCACCATGCCCAGCTAATTTTTTGTATTTTTAGTAAAGACAGGGTTTCACCATGTTGACCAGGATGGTCTCGATTTCTTGACCTCATGATCCACCTGCCTCGGCCTCCCAAAGTGCTGGAATTACAGGCATGAGCCACCGCGCCCGGCATCTTCTGTTTTATCTATAGTCTCCAAGGATCTGCTTCCCTTGACTGTCATGTTTGACATGGTGTCTGCTGTGTAATTTCAGGTACGGAATGAGCCCTGGAACATTTCTATTTCAGCAGAATATATTGCCCAGGTGAAAGGGATCTCAGTGGAAGAAGTTATAGAAGTGACGACACAGAATGCATTAAAACTGTTTCCTAAGCTCCGACACTTGCTCCAGAAATAGCTTCAAAACCATACATTGCAAAATGGAATCAACTACAGGGGGCAGCATTTGAAAAATAAAAATGTTCTGATGAAGAATTTGAACTCAAGAAGCTGTTTTATAGGGTTTTAGAAGATTTTAATTGTAGAGAAATATTTCTCTTAGAAAGAAAACTGGGCTTGGATCCTAAAACCCTGGGTTCTGATTCTAGCCTTGTGCTCCTTTTCAGTTAGCCGAGTTCTGGCGGGATATTGGGAAAATACTGTTACTTCTTACATTGCCCTATTACATAGAACCACCATCTGAACTGAAACCACTGCTTCTGGAAGGGGGGCTCCCACAGGAAGAGCATAAGCACTGCTGTGATGAGGATGGAGTTAGCTAAAGTGTGGTCTTACCACCTGTTTTTCTTCCCATAGGATTTAGCCAGTGAAGGGAGAGTGTCTGGTGTCCTATGCTATCAGAAATCTCTTTTCTAGGTTTGTAAAATTAAACTTTTAATACTTTGAGTTATTTCTCTTTAAGATAAAAATGTGTAAGGATTTTACACTGATCTTAGATTTTTGACTTATGAGGCCAGTGGTTTGAATGAACAATCATTATTAAATGCAAAGCTCAAAAGTTTAGTTAACATACCAATTTTAAGTTCTAGTATGAATTTTGTCAACATATTTAGAATGTAAATGGCATTGTTAAAAATGTATCTGATTTCCTTGTGAACAGTAATATTTTGTATTTTTAAGTTTAAAATGTTAGTATAAGCCAAGCACAGTGGTATGCACCTGTAGTGCCAGTTACTCAGGAGGCTGAGATGGGAGGACCCCTTAAGCCCAAGTTTTAGTCCGGCCTGGGCAACCTAGTGAGATGTGAGAACCTGTCTCTAAAAAGGTAAATAAATAAAAATCTCAGGTGTATAAACAGTTCTGTAGATAGATGGTAGTGATGGTAGCACATCAATGTGAAGGTGTTTAATGCCACTGAACTGTATACTCATAAAGAATGAAGATAATACATTTTATGTTATGTGTATTTTACTATAATTTTTTTTTAATCTTATATGTAGTTTAACAGGTGTGGTCCATGGCAAAACTTAGGTATTTAATCTTGTTATATAAGCAGCAAATGCTGGAAAAAGTACCTGTCATAGGTAAAATAAACTTCCCAAAGCCAAGTGATTTTATGTAATCACTTCGAAATGATTCAATAAATATTTTGAAATGAATTCATTTACAGAAGAATCAAAAGTAGGGCAGATTGTCCAAACTAGACTAAGAAACAGAATAGGGTGTTTTCCCATCAGCACGATTATAAATGAAATTCCTACATTTAACAGGAGGTTATATTAAAACCAGACCTTTTCTTTTTTTTTTTTTTTTTTTTTAAGACAGAAAAACCTTGCTCTGTCGCCAGGTTGGAGTGCAGTGGCATGATCTCGACTCACTGCAACCTCTGCCTTCCAGGTTCAAGTGATTCTCCTGCCTCAGACTCCCGAGCAGCTGGGACTACAGGCACATGCCACCACACCCTGCTAATTTTTTGTATTTGTAATAGAAATGGGGTTTCACCATGTTGGCCAGGATGGTCTCATCTCTTGACCTTTTGATCCGCCCGCCTCAGCCTCCCAAAGTGCTGGGATTACAAGCGGGAGCCACTGCACCCAGCCAAAACCAGACTTTTAAACTCTCTTTCAACTCTGTATTTCCTTTCCCTATTTCCTACCTCCTGTACACATACCCTGTGTCAGACTTACCTCAGCCTCCCAAGTAGCTGGGACCACAGGTGCAAGCCACCATGCCTGGCTCATTTTTTGTATTTTTGGTAGATACAGGGTTTTGCCATCTTACCCAGGCTGGTCTTGAACCCCTGAGCTCAAGTGATCATCCCACCTCAGCCTCCCAAAGTGCTGGCATTAGAGGCATGAGCCATTGTACCCAGAGGCAAAATTGTTTTTATTTAAATATTGTTAATTTATTTTTAGGGGCAGGGTCTCATTGTGTTGCCCAAGCTTGTTTTGAACTCCTGGCCTCAAGCAATCCTCCTGCCTTGGCCTCCTAAAGTGCTGGGTTTATAGGCATGAGCCACCACACCTGGCCCCAAATAGCAAATTTCTTATAATTCCTCCAAAATGCCACTTAGCGTTAATCTTTACTAAATTTTCCAGAAGCCTACCAAGGCTGCCCTGTGGATTTCCTGAGCTACCTGCTAGAGCCGAGGATAATGGGTTTTATGTGGGGGCCCCTCTACTCCTCTCTAGTTCTCAAGGGCATAGGAAAGGCCAGAGTCCACCAGATTCACCCCAGAGGAATTCAGAGAGTGGGGAATTGGGAATCATGAGCATTGGCCTGGAGCTTTCAGATGCCAGAGAATCCTCCAGAATAAGGTAAAGGGTTATTTGAGGGGACAGCTGCTGTGATGGTTAATTTGGTATGTCAATTTGGTGAGGCTACATTACCCAGATAATTGGTTAAACATTATTCTAGATGTTTCTGTGAAGGTATATTGTCAATGAGATTAACATTTAAATCAGTGGGCTATGAGTGAAGCAGATTACCCTCTGTAAAGTGAGTTGGCCTCATCCAATCAGTTGAAGGCCTTAGAAATAGAAAAAGACTGACCTTCCCAAGCAAGAAACAATTCCGCCAGTAGACTACATTTGGGCTTTGCAGGAAGCCAGGCAGAAAAGGAGGAAACTGTGATTTAGTGTTACTGAGGAAACCCATGCACTGACAGATATGAAACACTCCTGGGAGGGGGTGGAGAGCACGTGGACTTTCTGCCATTTCAGGTAGGGTCAGAGTCCAAATAGATACATTGTCTTGTGACTTTTGAGGTTCTGGTTTTAGCCTGAAACCGCTGTAGGGTGTATAGAGGAGGATAAAGTAGAAAATGTCTAAGGTGGAATCAGGGTAAGGGATTTCCAGAAGGAGGTGGTATCGAAATTAAATCCTACACAAACTGAAGTTAGGTAAAGAGGAAGTAGTGGAATAAGGCAAGTTCAGAGTCACAAGTGGTGTTATAAAACCAGAGGCACATAGGTGAGGAGGATGGATAGGGTTAGTGAGAACTGAGGTTAGGGAATGTGTTGATCATACTGTCCAACTGGGTGTGGTGACTCATCTCTGTAATCCCAGCATTTTGGGAAGCTGAAGTGGGAGGATTGCTTGAAGCCAGGAGTTTGAAACCAGCCTGGTCAACATAGCCAAAGTAACAAAATTATCTGGGCATGGTACACACGGCAGTCCCAGCTAACCTGGAGGCTGAGGTGGGACAACTGCTTGAGCCGGGGAGGATGAGGCTGTACTTGGCTGCAGTCACTCCATGGCACTCCAGCCTGGGCAACAGAGTGAGACCCTGTCTCAAAAAGAAGAAAAACGAATGTACTGTTCATACCCTGACACTCCTTTACCACCTATGTGTTTATTTCCTATTATTCATCCTAGCTTGTGCCAAAGAGATAATACTGTATTCGATAGTCTTTATTTGAGCTCCTGAGTGTGGGGAGATAATTCTCTACAGGACTTGCAGGCTTCTGCACATCTAGGGAGCAGAGGCACTGACAACCTTTGTTCCAGATTATCTCTTTGGAAGATCGCGACTCCCTTTGGAGCAGAGGGCAGGTCTGTTTACCATCCACTGTAATGAAGATAATGTCTCCTTTCGGGCAAAGGTTGGGTTTCTTTAAGCTCAGTTTGCCTCAGCTGTGAGGCAAAACCTCTGTGTGTGTGGCATCTACCTGGACATCTTCACATTGCCCCATGGATCTTCAGGGTGTTGGCAAGGGGAACCGACCCAAACATGAGGCTTGTGTTCCTTGTGCTCTAAGTAGTAAAATCCTTTGCCTCTGAACCAGGAGCCTCATGTCTTCTGTAGGGGCCCATGACAACTGTGGCACAATAATCCTTTCCAGTTCTTGACACTAGGTATTTGTTTAAAAACAAACAAACCAGGGCCGGGCGCAGTGGCTCAAGCCTGTAATCCCAGCACTTTGGGAGGCCGAGGCGGGTGGATCACGAGGTCAACAGATCGAGACCATCCTGGTCAACATGGTGAAACCCCGTCTCTACTAAAAATACAAAAAATTAGCTGGGCATGGCGGGGGGGCGCGTGCCTGTAATCCCAGCTACTCAGGAGGCTGAGGCAGGAGAATTGCCTGAACCCAGGAGGCAGAGGTTGCGGTGAGCCAAGATCATGCCATTGCACTCTAGCCTGGGTAACAAGAGCGAAACTCCGTCTCAAAAACAAACAAACAAACAAACAAACAAAAACAGGATTACAGAATCCCAGCACTTTGCAGTCTGAGGAGGGCAGATTGCTTGAGGCCAGGAGTTCAAGACCAGCAACATGGCGAAACCGTGTCTCTACTAAAAATACAAAAATTAGCCAGGCGTACACCTGTAGTACCGGCTACTTAGGAGGCTGAGGTAGGAGAATCATCTGAGCCCAGGAAGTCCAGCTGCAGTGAACCATGATCATGCCACTGCACTCAAGCCTGGGTGACAGAATGAGACCCTGTCTCCAAAAGAGAAAAAGCAGACTTTCGCCATGTTGCCCAAGCTGGAGGGCAGTGGCTATTCACAGGCATGATGATCACACACTACAGCCTTGAACTCCTGATCTCAAGTGATCCTCCCACTCCAGCTTCCTGAGTACGTAAGACCCTAGGCATCTGCCACCGCTGCCTGGCTAGGTATTTGCCTTTTGGGAAGTGAAAAATTAGCTGTAGTTCTGTGTTGTTTATTATTATGATTTTTAACATATTCTCATGGTTGATGAGTCTTATCCACATGGTGCCCTACTATATAGTCCTGGCTTTACGCCAGCTGACTTATCCATATCCCTTCAAATATCAGAACACTTTGGCTTTTTATGAATCTGAGCTTCCTGTGGAAGTAGAGGGCATTCATATAAAAGGTGAATATCTTATTGAAATACAAATGCCAAAAAGCTCTGGGTTCCAGGCCAGGCAGTGCTCTGCTTGCCATATAGAGTAGGTTCTTAACTATGCAAAGGAACATAAACCAAGTTAAGATTTGAGGAGGCTCATGCCTGTAATCCCAGCACTTTGGGAGGCTAAGGCAGGGAGATCGCCTGAGGTCAGGAGTTCAAGCCTAGCCTGGGCAACACGGTGAAATCCCATCTCTACTAAAAATACAAAAAATTAGTCTGGCATGATGGTACATGCCTGTAGTCCCAGCTACTCGGGAGGCTGAGGCATGAGAATCGCTTGAACTTGGGAGGCAGAGGTTGCAGTTTGCTGAGATCATGCCACTGTACCCCAGCCTGGACAACAGAGTGAGACTCCATCTAAAAAAAAAAAAAAAAAAGACTTGAAGACATTGTGATCCAAGAAGAAATGAGACAGAGGTGATAGTAGCCAAACAGGATTTGGCCATGAGATTATTCTAACCATGACCACTTTAGGAATGGACAAGGTAATATAACAGAAAACCCTGTCTATAGGCACCTTACCCTCTTAAATATCTCCTTATTCAGATCATCAAAACTGTAACCTTAACAGAGGAAGTTAATTTATCATTTAGAAGCAAGTGTTAACTTTTTAGCCTTCAACCTGGTCAATATATTCCACTGAATTATAGAAATGAATATAAACTATTATTTAAACATTTTAGATTAGTAAAGAGAAGATCAGGGCCAGGCATGGTGGCTCACACCTGTAATCCCAGCACTTAGGGAGGCCGAGGTGGGCGGATCACCTGAGGTCAAGAGTCTGAGACCAGGAGGCAGAGGTTGCAGTGAGCCAAGATCGTGCCATTGCACACCAGCCTGGGCAACAAGAGTAAAACTCTGTCTCAAAAAAAAAAAAGATCAGCCAGGCGTAGTGGCTCACGCCTATAAATCCCAGCACTTTGTGAGGCCATGGCTAGTGGATCACCTGAGGTCAGGAGTTCAAGGCCAGCCCGACCAATATGGTGAAACACCGTCTCTACTAAAAGTACAAAAATTAGCTGGGCATGGTGGCATGTGCCTGTAGTCCCAGCTTCTCAGGAGGCTGAGACAGGAGAATCACTTGAACCTGGGAGGCGGAAGTTGCAGTGAGCCAAGATCATGTCACTGCATTCCAGCCTGGACAACAGAGTGAGACTCTGTCTCAAAAAAAAAATAAAAAAGAAGATCACTGTAAAGAAAACTCTTAGATATTCATCTCTGAAAGTATCTTTAGGCCGGGCACAGTGGCTCACGCCTGTAATCCCAGCACTTTGGGAGGCCGAGGCGGGTGGATCACAAGGTCAAGAGATCAAGACCATCCTGGTCAACATGGTGAAACCCCGTCTCTACTAAAAATACAAAAATTAGCTGGGCATGGTGGCGCGTGCCTGTAATCCCAGCTACTCGGGAGGCTGAGGCAGGAGAATTGCCTGAACCCAGGAGGCGGAGGTTGCGGTGAGCCGAGATCGCGCCATTGCACTCCAGCCTGGGTAACAAGAGCGAAACTCCGTCTCAAAAAAAAAAAGTATCTTTAAAGAACTCAAATCCTGGCTCTTCAAATCGTCTTAAGTCTAAATGATAGAATGGAATGAATAAAGATGTAATATGTTTTATGTGACTTAATGTTTTTTAAGGGATCTAGTAAATACTTTTGTTTAGCTTTGTTTATAATTAAAATATTTGTAAATAATTTAGACACTGAAGAAGGATCAAAGAGAATGTATTTCTGTGTGTGTCTGGAGACGTACTTTATCCAAATATGGCATTATCTGAAAAATAAAAAAAAGTATTTGTCATATAACTTATAATACATTTCATGGTTTTTAAAATAACCCTGGAGGGCAGAGTACTGTTTTTCAGATACAGAAACTAAGGTTTAGAAACACTAAATGGCAGCCAGGCGCGGTGGCTCACGCTTGTAATCCTATCACTTTGGAAGGCCGAGGCAGGCAGATCACGAGGTCAAGAGTTAGAGACCATCCCACCCAACATGATGAAACCCCATCTCTACTAAAAATACAAAAATTAGCTGGGCGTAGTGGCATGCACCTGTGGTCCCAGCTACTCGGGAGGCTGAGTTAGGAGAATCACTTGAACCTGGGTGGCAGAGGTTGCAGTGAGCTGAGATTGCACCACTACACTCCAGCCTGGGTGACAGAATGAGATTTCATCTCAAAAAAAAAAAAAAATTATCTGGGCGTGGTGGTGCATGCCTGTAATCCCAGCTATGCAGGAGGCTGAGGAATGAGAATTGCTTGAACCCGGGCAGCAGAGTTTGCAGTGAGCTGTGATAGGCCACTGTAGTCCAGTCTGGGTCGCAGAGCAAGACGCCATCTCAATTAAAAAAAAAAAAAGAAAAAGAAACACCAAATGACTGTGTACAGTGGCTCACACCTATACTCCCAGCACTCACTTTGAGAGGCTGAAGCAGGCAGATTGCTTGAGATCAGGAGTTTGAGACCAGCCTGGGAAACATGGAGAAACCCAGTCCCTATTTAAAAAATACAAAAGTTAACCAGGCATGATGGCACATGCCTATAGTCCTAGCTACTAGGGAGGCTGAGAGGTGGGGGAATCTCTTGACCCCAGGAGGTCAAGGATACAGTGAGCCATGATCACACCACTGCACTCCAGCCCAGTGACAGAGCAAGACTCTGCTTCTAAAAAAAAAAAAAAAAAATCAAATGACTGAAACATGATACTAGTCAATGACAGAGGCAAAACTTGAACCCAGGTGTTTTTTTGTTTTGTTTTTTGAGACGGAGTTTCACTCTTGTTACCCAGGCTGGAGTGCAATGGCGCAATCTCGGCTCACCGCAACCTCCGCCTCCTGGGTTCAGGCAATTCTCCTGCCTCAGCCTCCCGAGTATCTGGGATTACAGGCACGCACCACCATGCCCAGCTAATTTTTTGTATTTTTAGTAGAGACGGGGTTTCACCATGTTGACCAGGATGGTCTTGATCTCTTGACCTCGTGATCCACCCACCTCGGCCTCCCAAAGTACTGGGATTAGAACCCAGGTGTTTTTAAGATTATATATTAAATAAACTGCCCCTTTTTTGGGATCCACATTTCCAAGTGGAAGATTGAAGAGAGGGCCTGGAAATCTCTAAGAGAACTTTCCTAGTCTTCACGTCACTATTAATAGAAGCAAAGAGGAGCGCCCAGAACTCCAAATACTATATGCAAAGTCCATACCATTCCTCCCCCTCAACACACAGGTCAAGGTTCCATCATCCGGACTACTTTCATTCTGTCCCTTCTTCCTGTTTATATTAGACAATTCAAGGAACCCAGGAGTCCTGGGTCATGCCTCATGCCCTGGATAGTAATCCCCATATAGTTCAATGAGCAGCGATGCACCCTCCACCCTGCTGTTTTCTGTGTCCCCATAGCACCCACTTATCACTATCTGATCTGACATTTACTTTTTTTTTTTGAGATGGAGTTTCAATCTTGTTGCCTAGGCTATAGTGCAGTGGCACAATCTCGGCTCACTGCAACCTCCGCCTCCTGGGTTCAAGCCATTCTCCTGCCTCAGCCTCCAGAGTATCTGGGATTAGAGGCACCACCACACCCGGCTAATTTTTGTGGGGTTTCACCATGTTGGCCAGGCTGGTCTCAAACTCCTGATCTCAGGTGATCCACCTGTCTTGGTCTCCCAAAGTGCTGGGATTACAGGCGTGAGTCACTGTGCCTGACCAACATTCAGTATTTTTAAACTTGTTTATCTGGCTCTACCCGGTGAAATCTAAGTTTTGTTTTGTTTTGTTTTGTTTTTAGAAATAGAGACAGGATCTCTCTATGTTGCCCAGGCTGGTCTCAAACTCCTGGGCTCAAGGGATCCTCCTGCCTCAGCCTACCAAAGTGCTAGGATTGCAGGTGTGAGCCAGCACACACCTGGCCAAAGCTTTTTGAGGCAAGATTTTGTTCATCACTGTATTGACAAACACACAGAACAGTGCCTGACATAAAGTAGGCACTCATATATATTTGTTGAATGAATGAGGAGTCTTCCTTTCGCACAGGTATGCAAAGGGAAAGAGTACAGTGCCTTCCAATTCTTATTGAATATGTCCAGCAAAGTGTACTGTATTATTACCCTCTTGCATTTCTAAAGATTATTCTACAGCAACCAACTAAGGTTGCTGTGAGAAACTCTACCTTTGTGAGCCATTGTCTAAGGACATAGCTATTGGTCTCTAGAGGAATGAGGTAAGTTACTTCTGGGAAAGTATATTCCATGTCCCAACATTTATTCAATCAGCTGGGAAACATTTTCTGAGTGCCTAATTTGGGCCAGACACTGTTCTAGGGACCGAGGATCAAGCAGTGAAAAAAGCAGATACCATCGCTGCCTTCAAAAAGCTTAGTCTTCATTAGGGCATGATAAACATTGTGGTGAAAAAGAAAGCTGGGTAAGGGATTATAGAGTGTTGAGAAGTGTTGCTTCCATAGGGTGGTTTCTTTTGTTTTTTATTTCAGTAGTTTTTGGGGTAAAGGTGGTTTTGGTTACATGGGTAAGTTCTTTAGTGGTGATTTCTGGGATTTTGGTGCACCCATCACCTGAGCAGTGTACACTGTGCCCAATGTGCAGTCTTTTACCCCTTGTACCTCTTCCACCTTTCCCTTGGGTCCCTAAAGTCCATTATATCATTCTAATGCCTTTGCATCCTCATAGCTTAGCTCCCACTCATAAGTGAGAACGTACAATATTTGGTTTTCCATTCCTGACTCACTTCCCTTAGAATAATGGCCTCCTGCCAGGCACAGTGCCTCACGCCTATAATCCCAGCACTTTGGGAGGCTGAGGTGGGTGGATCACTTGAAGCCATGAGTTTGAAACTAGCCTCCTGGTGAACCAGGAATATGGTGAAACCCTGTCTCTACTAAAAATACAAAAAACAAAACACCAAAAAACAATTAGTAGGGTGAGGTGGTAGGCGCCTGTAATCCCAGCTACTTGGGAGGCTGAAGCATTTGAACCTGGGACACGGAGGTTGCAGTGAGCTGAGATCACGCCACTGCCCTTCAGCCTGGGTGACAAAGAGACACTCAGCTTTCACAGAATTGAAGAGAGTTAGGGCCTGGCTCTGGATTAGGCTTTGGCTTAAAGAAATGTTCTGGCTGCATTGATCTGTTGAGACCACTCAGACTTTCCCTATTGGCAATAGGCTGTTTTGCTTTCTTATCATTTGTATGTTTCCAAGAGCTTTTTCTTTGCATTCATAATTTGGATAAATGATTGGCACAAGAGGCCGGGCTTTTGGACCATCTTGGCTTTTGTCATGACTTCCTCACTAAGCTTAATCACTTCTAGTTTTGATTTAAAGTGACATGTAACTTTGTCCTTTCACCTCAGATGATTCACTCACCTCGGCCTCCCAAAATGCTGGGATTATAGGCATGAGCCACCTTGCCAAGCCCAAGAGTTATTTTTGAATTAAAAAAACACATGACTGTTACAGATGAACTCTAAACATAGTGGAGAATCTCAGCTTTCTACACCACACTGTATCACACTCCACTTCCTAAGAGCACTGGGCAAATATGAAGTTACAGCCACGTGAAAGAAGTGAAATCTCAAATGTGGTATTCTTTTGTTTCTGATCCAAATGAATAATTTGTTGGTTGTATTAGTTATGATTATACACCCCATTCTCTTTTTTTCAAATAAATGAGAAAATGCTATCAGCTGCCTGCCTAGACTAAGAAACAAGTATTCACAATGAAGGTATTTATCAGTTGCCCTTCCTCCTCAGATAAAATAATAACACCATCACCACCATGCCATCCCCTGCCCCCACCAAACTTCCTCAATGTTTTTTTTTTCTTGAGACAGAGTCTTGTTCTGTTACCCAGGCTGGAGTGCACTAGAGTGATCTCAGGTCACTGCAACCTCCGCCTCCGGAATTCAAGCAATTCTCCTGCCTCAGCCTCACAAGTCTGGGACTACAGGTGCATGCCACCATGCCCAGCCAATGTTTGTATTTTTAGTAGAGACAGAGTTTCACCATGTTGGCCAGGCTGGTCTCAAATTCCTGACCTCAGGTGATCCGCCTACTGCGGCCTCCCAAAGTGCTGGGATTACAGGCATGGGCCACACCATGTCCAGCCCCTGTTATTAGGGCTTTTCATGTGATGTTTGGTCATCAAAAGGATTTCCATTGCACCTCAATTTTGCACATGAAATGTTTATAAAGGACAGAGAAACTGATGAGATGGTAGGTCTCTGAAGTTTTTATAGTCTATTGTAATTATTATAACAATTCTTCTCAAAATGTGGTCCTCAGGCCATTGGCATGAGCATCACCTTAGTCTTCTGAGAATGCAGATTACCAGGCACTTCCCTAGAGCCTAGTGAATGAGACAGCCTGAAGCTGGGGCCTGGGATTCTGTATGCATAAAAAAATGAGTCTCTGTTCTATTACAGATCTTACAATCCACCAGGCTAGTTTAATGACACTTTTACCTTCAAACAGATTGCCTTTATGATATACCAGGGCAATACTCAGGGACCTCTTTCAGTCCCAGAGATTATTCCTAAGAATTCTTAGGAACACCTACAAATCCTGCCTATCAATTGGTTAAGAATCCTATCATAGGCTGGGCCTGGTGGCTCATACCTGTAATCCCAGCACTTTGGGAGGCAGAGATGGGTGGATCACCTGAGGTCAGAAGTTTGAGACCAGCATGGCCAACAAGGTGAAACCCTGTCTCTACTAAAAAATACAAAAAAAAATTAGCTGGCCGTGGTGGTGGGCACCTGTAATCCCAGTTACCTGGGAGGCTGAGGCAGGAGACTAGCCTGAACCTGGGAGGACGAGGTGGCAGTGAGATGAGATCATGCCATTGCACTCCAGCCTGGGTGACAAGAGCGGAACTCCGTCTGAAAACAAAAATCTTATCATAATAGCTTACTTTTTGGTGGAAAGTGCTTCCTCTCCACATGAGCAAGGAGACTCAGATTTACCCAGGAGCTCCTGCCGCTGTCAGGAACAGGCTCTTTGGCTGTGGTATGAGTAGAGGACTGATAAGCACCCGGGAAGTGCCTCTTTTGAACTCTTAGTAAGCTGACTTGGTTGCTTCGTTCCACCAAGCAGTTGGATTCACGCTTTCTGTTTATCTCTTCTAGGAGACGTTGTTTGCTTACTCCATGTTTTTTAATTATTTCAGTGATTTTGTTTATAGATGCCATTATGCTCACAAACCAATCGTCAAGTGATTCTTGCTGTCCTACAAGTAAATGAAAAAATACTATCAACTGTCTTTTTGACTCAGAAGCCACATTCACAATCACGTTTACCCGTTTCTTGTTTTTCCTTCCATAAAACAACACTAGCACCACCATGCCTCCCACCCCACCTCACTTATTTATTTATTTATCTTTTTAGACAGTGTTTTGCTCTGTCGCCCAGGCTGGAGAGCAATGGTGTGATCTCAGCTCACTGCAACCTCTACCTTCCGGGTTCAAGTGATTCTCGTGCCTCAGCCTCCTGAATAGCTGGAATTACAGGTGTGCACCACCACGCCTGGCTAATTTTTGTATTTTTAGTAGAGACGGGGTTTTGTCATGTTGGCCAGGCTAGTCTCAAACTCCTGGCTTGAGGTGATCTGCCCACCTCAGTCTTCCGAAATGCCAGGATTACAGGTGTGAGCCACCATGTCTGGAGAGCACACCTCACTGTTCTATTAGTATTATCACAGCACTTTAGGAGGCCAAGGCAGGCAGATCACGAGGCCAGGAGTTCAAGACCAGACCAGCCTGGCCAACTGAGTGAAACTCCATCTGTACTAAAAATACAAAAAATTAGCTGAGTGTGGTGGCGGGCACCTGTAATCCCAGCTACTCGGGAAGCTGAGGCAGGAGAATCGCTTGAATCCAGGAGGCAGAGTTTGCAGTGAGGTGAGATCAGACCATTGCACTCCAGCTCAGGTGACAGTGTGAGGCTCTGTCTCAAAAAAAAAAAACAAAGGTGGCCAGGTGCAGTGGCTCACGCCTATAATCCCAACACTTTGGAAAGCCGAGATGAGAGGGTCACTTAAGCCTCCAAGGCGAAGGTTGCAGTGAGCTGAGATTGTGCCATTGCACGACAGCCTGGGTGACAGAGCAAGATTTGTAAAGATTGAGAAATATTCAGAACTGATAAATGATACAGTGATACAGTCAACAGTCTCAAGAAGCTCAAATAATACCAGTCAGGATTTTTTTTTAAAGCCCACTCTGAGATTACAGTGAATTTAAAAGAAAATCTTAAAAGCAACCAGAGAATAAAAGGAGGGACAATTGGACCAACAGCTGACTCTTCAACAAGCAATAACAGAAACGAGCAGACAAAGAAATGGGGCCGGGAGTAGTGGCTCACACCTATAATCCCAGCACTTTGGGAGGCTGAGGCAGGTGGGTCACCTGAGGCCAGGAGTTTGAGACCAGCCTGGCCAACATGGCAAAAACTCATCTCTACTAAAAATACAACAACAACAAAATAACTGGACATGGTGGTGTGTGCTTTTTATCCCAGCTACTCAAGAGTGTGAGGCAGCAGAATCGTTTGAACCTAGGAAGCAGAGGTTAAAGTGAGCCAAGATCGTGCCACTGCACTCTAGCCTGGGTGACAGAACAAGATTTTGTCTCAAAAAAAAAAAAAAAAAATACATTCAGCATCATCAGTCACTAGGAAAGTGTAAATAAATATTACAATGAGGTACCACTACATATCACTAGGATGGTTGAAATGAAAAAGACTGACCAAACCATGTGTTAGCAAAGATATGGAGGAACTGGAACTCTCATATGCTCCTAGTGAGAATGTAAAGTTGTACAATATCTTCAGAAAATAATCATGCAGCTTCTTAAAAAGTTAAACATATTCCTATCACGATTCGTTTCTAGATATTTACCCCAGAGAAATGAAATTCTCCACATACATGCCTAAAGAAATATATCTGTACATATGAAAACTAACACATAAATGTTCATCACAGCTTAAAAAATTTTTTTATACAGATTTAGTTTTATTTATGTATTTTTGAGACAGACAAGAGTGAAATGGTGTGACCATGGCTCACTGCATCCTCAACCTCCCAGGCTCAATCCACTTTCCCACCTCAACCTCCTGAGTTGCTGGGACTACAGGTGCAGGTCACAGCATCTGGCTATTTTTGTTTTTATTTTTTGTAGAGATGAGGTCTCATTATGTTCCTAAGGCTGGTCTTGAACTCCTGGGGCTCAAGGGATCCTCCTGCCCTGGCTCCCAGAGTGCTGAGATTACAGGTGTGAGCAGAGCCACCAGGCCCAGCCCACGGCTTTATTTTTATGAGCTGAAAAGTTCTAACAACCCAAACATCCATCACCAGCAGAATAAACAAATAAATTGTGGTATATGTACACAACAGACACTGAGTTATAAAATATATTTTTATATATTATATGTATATAGTATATTTATATAATATAGATATATTCATTTTACCTGAAATGCTAATTCATTAGTATATATATTTGTGTTCACATATTGTTGATAAACACAGTAACATGGCTGAATCTCAAAATAACTATGCTGAGAAAAATAAAACAGCCAAATGAGAATGTATAGTGTATGATTCCATGCATATAAAACTCTAGGAAATACTAGGCTGGGTATTTCCAGCACTTTGAAAAGCTGAGGAAGGAGGACTGCTTGAGCTCAGGAGTTCAAGACCAGCCTGAGCAACATAATGAGACCTTGTCTCTACAAAAAAAATTCAAGAACTTAGGTGTGGTGGCACCTGCCTGTAATCCCAGCTACTCAACAGGCTGAGGTGGGAGGATGGCTTGAGCCCAGGAGGTGGAGGTTGCAGTGAGCTGTGTTCACAAAACTGCACTCCAGCTTGGGCGACAGAGCAAGTCCCTGTGTCGGGAAAAAAAAAAAAAAAAGGCTAGGAAATATGAAGTCCCCTACAGTGACAAATGAAAATCAATGGTTGCTTGGGAATGGGGAAAGGCAGGCAGCAAGGGTGACAGGCAGGGATGACAAGGGATATGAATAAACTTTTGGGGCTGATGGATATGTTTATTATCTTAATTGTGGTGAAGGTTTCCTGGGTGTATGCATATGTCAAAAACATCAAACTGTACATTTTAAACATGGGCAGTTTATTGTATGCCAATGACCACTCAATAAAGCTCTTACATAAAATTTGGCTGAGTACCTAGCACATTGCCTAATGAATATTTGGTGGTTGATAAATATTTGAATGAATGAGAAAATAGTATATTACTTACAAGTCTTGATTTTCTTTCACTTTAATGTTATTGTGAGAATTTTTCGTGTATTTACATGTGTCATTAGTAACAAAAATGTAATATTTGATAATGTAATAGTCTATCACGTGGATTTATAATTTTTTTCTTTTTTAAAATTTAATTTTAATTTTAAATTCTTTTGTTTTTGTTTTTTTGAGTCAGAGTCTCGCTCTGTCGCCAGGCTGGAGTGCAGTGGCGCCATCTCAGCTCACTGCAACCTTCACCTCCCATGTTCAAGTGATTCGGCTAATCTTTGTATTTTTAGTACAGATGGGGTTTCACCACATTGGCCAGAATGGTCTTGATCTCTTAAGCTCGTTGTCCACCTGCCTTGGCCCCCCAAAGCTCTGGGATTGCCAGTGTGAGCCACTGCACTCAGTCTTTTAAATTATTTTGGCCTGGGAGACACCAACTTTCTTTCTTTCTTTCTTTCTTTCTTTCTTTCTTTCTTTCTTTCTTTCTTTCTTTCTTTCTTTCTTTCTCTTTCTTTCTTTCTTTCTTTTTTCTTTCTTTCTTTTTCTTTCTTTCTTTCTCTTTCTTTCTTTTTTTTTTTTTGAGACAGACTCTCACACAGTCATTCAGGCTGGAGTGCAGTGGCGCCATCTTGGCTCACTGCAACTTCCTGCCTCCTGGGTTCAAGCAATTCTCTGCCTCAGCCTCACAAGTAGCTGGGATTACAGGCACCTGCCACCATGCAAGGCTATTTTTTTGTATTTTTAGTAGAGATGGGGTTTCACCATCTTGGCCAGGGTAGTCTTGAACTCCTGACCTTGTGATCTACCCGCCTCGGCTCCCAAAGTGCTAGGATTATAGGCATAAGCCACTGTGCCTTGCCCCACCTTTTCTTTTTGTTTGTTTCTTTTGAGATGGGGTCTCATTTTGTCACCTAGACAGAATCCAGTGGCATGATCTTGGGTCACTACAACCTCTGCCTCCTGGGCTCAAGTGATCCTCCAAATCTCAGTCTCTGGAGTGGCTGGGACCACCACAGGCTTGCACCACCAGGCCCAGCTAATTTTTGTGTATATTTGGTAGAGACAGGGTTTCACCATGTTGCCCAGCCTGGACTGAAACCCCTGAGTTCAAGCGATCCTGCCCACCTCAGGTTTCCAAAGTGTTGGGATTGCAGATGTCATCCACCGAGCCTGACATTAATTATTCTTTTTATTGCTAGACTTTAGATTGTTTTCACTTTATTTTTATAATAACACTTTGAAACACATTGAAGTGACAAAAATCACGCAAACATACATTCTTTCAGGAAAGCTACCAGAGCCATCAAGTTTTCATTCCTAAATAAGCAAAGAGGAGGTATCTTTTCAAAGCTCTCTGCCTAACACATAAACCTAACAAGCATTTACACCTGTAGAAAACGGAAATGCTTTAGGAGAGAATGCCAAATGTCTTGTTCCCTTCCTCCTTTCCAGAGCCACATGGAAGACTGGAATTTTCTGAAAGGTGGCAAAGCATTGTCTTAGGCGGTTATTGAGAGAATGATGCTGCAGAACTCAGCGGCATACAGCAACGTTTATTCTCACGCCCATAGTGGGCCGGCTGATCCAAGTGTGTCTCACTTGAGAACTCTGCCTCAGGCTAAGAGTTGTGTAGGTCTGCACCCCAATTTAAGGACTAGTAGAAACGAGAAAAGATATTTTTCTCTAATCCAGTATGTCAGGGAGAACCTAACACTCCTACATTCGTTTCTGGAAATTTTTTTGCTTATTTGTTTCTGAGACAGAGTTTTGCTCGTGTCACCCAGGCGATCTCCAGTCACTGCGACCTCTGCCTCCTGGGTTCGGCAATTCTCCTGCCTCAGCCTCCCAAGTAGCTGGGACGACAGGCAGGTGCCACCATGTCTGGCTAATTTTGTATTTTCAGTAGAGATGGGATTTTCCCATGTTGGCCAGACTGGTCTCAAACTCCCGATTTCAGGTGATCCACCCGCCTCATCCTCCTAGAGTGCTGGGATTACAGGCGTGAATCACTGCACCTGGCATTGTTTCTGGGAATTTTAACAGGATAAGATAAACTTCTTTTTAAAGGTAAAGAAAATGAGACGAAATGTTGTTTTACTGAACCGCAGTTTAAGTTTTCCATCTCGGGCATGTGCAGCTTCCCCATTTAATCTTTTTGTTTCCTGTTTCTCTTGGGAAATCATTGAACTTAGAACCATAGCTTTTACACTAATGTCGAGTCTCAGTTCAGCATCATGGGAAAGACCAGTAAGAGACAATTAAGGGTGGGGGAGGTGGCTCACACCTGTAATCCCAGCACTTTGGGAGGCCAAGGCGGGTGGATCACTGGAAGTCCAGAGTTTGAGACCAACCTGGCCAACATGGTGAAACCCCATTTCTACTAAAAATTATCTGGGCTTGGTGGCATAGGCCTGCAATCTCAGCTACTTGGGAGGCTGAAGCATGAGAATTGCTTGAATCCAGGAGGCTGAGGTTGCAGTGAGCTGAGATCACACTGCTGCACTCCAGTTTAGGTAACAAGAGTGAGACTTTGTCTCAAAATAAATAAATAAATAAAATAATAATGAAAAGGTTAGTTTGTCAATTGCCTGTTTTTGTTTGTTAGTTTTGAAATGGAGTCTCGCTCTGTCATGCAGGCTGGAGTGCAGTGGCGTGATCTCGGCTCACTGCAACCTCCAACTCCTAAGTTCAAGCGATTCTCATGCCTTAGCCTCCTGAGTAGCTGGGACTACAAGTGTGCGCCACCATACCCGGCTAATTTTTTTTGTATTTTTAGTAGAGATTGGGGGGTGCGGGTTTCACCATGTTGGCCAGGCTGGCCTCAAACTCCTGACCTCAAGTGATCTGCTTGCCTCGGCCTCCCAAAGTGCTGGGATTACAGTCGTAAGCCACCACCCTCAGCCTGAGTTAATTTATATTCTGTTAAAAGTCCATTTTATAGTTTAACTGCAAATAAAACATAGATGTCTTAGTTAAAAGTTCACCATGAAGATAACAAAATTCACTCTTATTACAACTGGAGCTAAATATAACAGAATAGACACAGATATAGAGTCTAGTGGTAAAAGCATATTATTAAGTAAAAAAGATGTGATTAATATTTACCTATGCTGCCTCCTAACTATATGACCTTGTTTAAGTTACTTACCTTCTCTGGGCCTCAGTTTCCTCCTGTGTTAAATGAAAATAATATCCAACTCACAGTGTCATAAGGATGAAATTAGCTAATAAATATCAAGAGCTTAAGACAACACACCCTCAGTCAGTGGTAACTTTATCATATCACATAAGCACTTTGAAAAAAGTTTTGTTCAATTGGATAAAATGTCTTTTCTCCCCAGTTACTAATCTCGTTTACTTGCTGTTTGATTAGGACTGGCTACATAATTTGTAGGGTCCAGTAAAAATAAAAATGCTGGACGCGGCCGGGCGCAGTGGCTCACGCCTGTAATCCCAGCACTTTGGGAGGCCGAGGCGGGTGGATCACGAGGTCAAGAGATCGAGACCATCCTGGTCAACATGGTGAAACCCCGTCTCTACTAAAAATACAAAAAATTAGCTGGGCATGGTGGCGCGTGCCTGTAATCCCAGCTACTCGGGAGGCTGAGGCAGGAGAATTGCCTGAACCCAGGAGGCGGAGGTTGCGGTGAGCCGAGATCGCGCCATTGCACTCCAGCCTGGGTAACAAGAGCGAAACCGCGTCTCAAAAAAAATAAATAAATAAATGCTGGACGCTTTATTAACAAACAATTGAGACTTTCAAGGTAATGTCAGTAAAACTTTCAGCCAATTGTGAGACCCTCTGAACAAAGGGCCCTATGTGACTGTTTGGGTCTCATGCCTGTGAAACTGGTCCTGCCAGTGATATAGAAACACGACAATTTCAACTGCTTATTCATCCATTTTGCAATCTCTTACATGGAGATAAGTAATAGGTTCAACCCATAACTTTGAAAGCAGCTTTGAAGAGCTGCCCAAAATAGCTCCATTGGGAGAGCATTAGACTGAAAAGGGCTTTGAAACTTTTTTTGTTGTTTTTTTGAGACAAGGTCTCACTCTGTCACCTAGGCTAGAGTACAGTGAGTGACTTGATCACAGTTCACTGCAGCCTCAATCTCCCGGGCTCAGATGAACCCCCACCTCAGCCTTCCAAATAGCTGGCACTACAGGCACACACCACCATGCCTAGCTAATTTTTGTAAAGACAGGGTTTCGCCATGTTGCCCAGGCTGGTCTTGAACTCCTGGGCCCAAGTGATCCTTCTGCCTCAGCCTCTCAAAGTGCTGGGATTATAGGCATGAGCAACTGTGCCTAGCCCAGGCTTTGGAAATACTAAACATGTATATACAGTAGACCTTCATTACTCATGGATTTAATATTTGCAAATTTGGCCACTCCTTAAAATGTATTTGTTACCCTAAAAAGCACTAGTTGCACTAGCCTGGGATAAAGATGAAAAGTACGGTTTCTGCGGAATGCATATTGCTTTCGTGCCATCGTAAAGTCGAACAACTGTATGTCAAACCATTGTAAGTTGGGGGCCGGCTGTATTCTTTCTAGGAGCAATAGTTCAGTATTTGCTAATTTAAGGTTTCTGGTATCTTTATAGATCATAGCTAACATAGTAATGAGGACTGTATGATAAAATATATTACCATTTCTACAGGCATATCATTATAAATTACCTTTAACATACAGCAATCCAAAGTGTGTTTTGAGTCCACTGGTGTGGATTGGCCCACTGGGATGCTACCTTGGTGATGGAATATTCTGATCAGTGCCATTCTAACTTTGTTCTATTCACAGAAGCCTGGTCAAGAGAGATTCTGGAGTCAGAGAAATCATTTGCTTACTAACCAGGTGTCCTTGGATAAATATAAATTACTCAACCCTCTTTTAAAAAATTTTTTATTTTGGAGACAGGGTCTTACTCTGTCACCCAGGCTGGGGAGCAGTGGTGCAATCACAGTTTCGTTATGTCAGCCAGGCTGGTCTTGAACTCCTGAACTCAAGCGATTCCCCTGCCTTGGCCTCCCAAAGTGCTAGGATTACAGGTGTGCATCACCAGGCCCAGCCTTCCAACCCTCATAGTATCAGTTTCATGGTCTGTAAAATGGGGCTAAGGATACTGCTTTCACCAAGCTGTGTGTATGTGTGGTAAGTGGTGAGGAAGGAGCTGAGATTAAATTCGGAATGATGGAAAGCTTTTTGCATTGTGCCTGGCATCAGTTTATTACACGTTCTGATACATTTTGAGCACCTATTTTGCTTGGTGCTGTTGTGGTTACTGGGGACAAATGGCTCCTTGCCCCCATGATAGAAGAGTTCTAACCTAAAAATTCATTGTAGGTACTCAGTAAGTGGTAGCTACTTTATTGGTTTTATTAAAACTTTATATTTTACAGGGGGAATTTCTTGTTGCTTGTTTTTGTTTTGTTTTTTGAGATGGAGTTCCATTCTTGTCGCCCAGGCTGGAGTGCAATGGCATGATCTCAGCTTACTGCAACCTCAACCTCCTGGGTTCAAGTGATTCTCCTGCCTCAGCCTCCTGAGGGATATTACAGGCGTAAGCCACCATGCCAGGCTAATTTTCTATTTTTAGTAGAAAAGGGGTTTCATGATGTTGGTCAGGCTAGTCTTGGACGCCTCACCTCAGGTGATCTGCCCACCTCGGCCTCCCAAAGTGCTGGGATTATAGGCACGAGTCACCGTGCCTGGCCTCTTTTGCTTTTCAAGATAGGGCCTCCCTCCATGAGACAGGCTAGAGTGCAGTGGTGTGATCGAGGCTCACTGCAACGTCGACCTCTGGGGCTCAGGTGATCCTCTCACCTCCGCCTCCTGAGTTGCTGGAACTGTAGGCGTTCACCAGCACACCGGCTAATTTTTAAATTTTTTGTAGAGATGGGGTTTTGCCACATTGCCCAGGCTACATGGGGAGTTATTTTATTCATGCTTTTCTTTTCTAAGAAGATGACGTCTCCAGTTTTTCTTTTCTTTTTTTTTAAATCTTCAGGTCATTCTGGAAGTGGGGGCAGGGAAAAGCTATCTAACTGGCTAACTCACTACATGGAGGAGGAACTCAAGAGAGAAGCCGACTCAAGGAATTACACATTATTCATAGTGCCATTGCTGCCTTCAAAGGTGGGCAGTACATTTTTTAAAACACATTTTATTTTATTTTTATTTTTTGGTGGCCAGGTCTTGCTCTATTGCCAGGCTAGAGTGCAATGGCATGATCTTGGCTCACTGTAACCTCTGCCTCCAGGGCTCAAGCCATCCCCCCACCTCAGCCTCCCAAGTAGCTAGAAGAAAAGCTTGTGCCACCACGCCCGGCTAATTTTTGTATTTTTTTAAAAGACAGGGGCTCACTATGTTACCCAGGCTGGTCTCAAACTCCTGAGCTCAAGCCATCCTCCTGCCTCCGTCTCCCAAAGCGCTGGGATTACAGGCCTGAGCCACCGCTCCCAGCCAACACATTGATTTTTAGGAAATACAGTTTAGTTCAATATAGTTTATTGAACTAAAAGTATGCATGCTTTCACTATATCTTGAGAGATTCAGGAAAGTTCTTGTTAATAATAAGGCCCAGCATGGAACTAGGATGTATTTCACATTTTTATAATCCAGGTGGAAGAGCATATGTAGGCTAAAGAAACAAAGAAAAAAACTGATGAAAGAACAATCAGGCCCAGCCAGGGTGAAGGTACCTTAAGGCAACAAGAGAGGGAAGAAGGGGCTTCAGAAAAGCAGAGAAGAAAAAAAACTTCAGAAATAAGTGTTAGAGGCCCGTCACAGTGGCTCACGCTTGTAATGCTAGCACTTTAGGAGGCCGAGGCAGGCAGATCACTTGAGGTCAGGAGTTTGAGACCAGCCTGGCCAACAGGGTGAAACCCTGTCTCTACCAAAAATACAATAATCTGCCGGGCATGATTGCGTGTGCCTGTAATCCCAGCTATTTGGGAGGCTGAGGTGGGAGGTTTAACCTGTAGACTATGTTGGGGCTTAGAATATTTCATTTGTGGTTTACAGGGGCTTGAGTGTTCCTTGTGGCCTGTGTCCATATGGCATTTCCTCTAATTACAGCTATTTGGTCTCTCAGATCTAAGCATACAAACCCTGAGGACTCCTCTGTCGTAGCTGCTCTGGATTGGCCAGGGCTGGGAAGGAAGACTGGAGGTCCGTTTTTGTTGGCCCAATTCTTTCATCGGAGTTTCAGTAAGTGAGTTCCAAAGCAGTGAATCAAGAGAAAACATGTGAGGCAGTTGCCGTTTTTTTCAGAGAAAATCTGGAAATGAAGATATTAGTTGCTATAGGTGTAGGAGGGGTGAGCAGAGGCTAATTTACCATGAGGTTAATATGGCTTACCCTTCAGGGTCTCTGAAGGCTTCTCTCTCTCTCTCTCTCTCTCTCTCTTGACAAGGCCTCACTCTGTTGCCTAGGCTAGAGTGGTGCAATCTTATCTCATTGCAGCCTTAACCTTCTGGGCTCAAGCAATCCTCCCACCTCAGCCTCTCAGGTAGCTGGGACTACAGGCATGCGCCACCATGCCGAGATACATTCTGTATTTTTTTGGTAAAGAAGGGTTTTCACCATGTTGCCCAGGCTGGTCTTGAACTCCTGAGCTCAACTGATGCACCTGCCTCGACCTCCCAAAGTGCTGGGATTACAGGCATGAGCCACCACACTGACCTCATTTTAAATTTTAAATTTGATGTTAGTTTCTTTTTATTTATTTATTTTTGTTTGCATTATGGCCACAAGTTAAAGATGTTTGTTTCTTAAATAATACCCCCATCCCCAAATTAAGCCTTTAGGCTCAAAAAACCTGAATCAATTCTGGTGGGGATGAAGAGAGATAGTACATGTTTCAATCAATTCAAATTAAGCAATTAAAAATTGTAAAAGGGGGAACATCACACACCGGGGCCTGTTGGGGGGTGGGGAGCTAGGGAGGGATAGCATTAGGAGAAATACCTAACATAGATGATGGGTTGATGGGTGCAGCAAACCACCATGACACGTGTATAACTATGTAACGAACCTACACATTCTGCACATGTATCCCAGAACTTAAAGTATAATTTTAAAAAATACATACATACATTTTTTTAAAAATTATAAAAGAAGGTGAGAGTTTTAAAATTGCTAGTATTGGCCAGCTAATTTTGTATTTTTAGTGGAGACGGGGGTTTCACCATGTTGGTTCAGGCTGGTCTCGAACTCCTGACCTCAGGTGATCCACTAGCCACGGCCTCCCAAAGTGCTGGGATTACAAGCCTGAGCCACCTCACCCAGCCTAAATCTCATTATCTTTAAAACCAATGTGTCAACTAGCTAATGTGATAAATTAAATCATGCCTAAAGGAATAAGCAGATGTAACATGGAAAATTTAATTCTGATTTGACATTGGTTACATTTAAATCACGCAATAGGTAAATTTTAAGCCAGACACGAAAGGCAGGATCTGCCTTAGCAAATCCTTGGAGATGTTTTAGGGCAGGAAGCTCTGCTGTTGCAGAATTAAATCTCTAGTACCTCTACACAAAAATGTACATATAGTTTTCATCATCTTTCTGTGCCACCATAATGGTGTGCATGAATGCAAAAAAGAAACCCAAATGCGGTATTCTTATTAGGTCATGCTCCAAAGTCATTGTTCGGTTTCTAACTGTGATGATGAACATGGTTATATTGGTGAATTCAAAGTCATTGATGGTCACAGAGCTTCGAAAATGGTCGTGAACCTCATAGGCAGATTCAACAAGTGTGGAGCAATCAGCTCCAGATTTGATGTGCCAATAAAAGATGTAGAAAAATGGGCTGGGTGCAGTGGCTCACACCTGTAATCCCAGCACTTTGGGATCCGAAGTCGGGGGATCACGTGAGGTCAGGAGTTCAAGACCAGCCTGGCCAGCATGGTAAAACCCTGTTTCTACTAAAAATACAAAAATTAGCCAGGCGTGGTGGTGGGCACCTATAGACTCAGTTACTTGGGAGGCTGAGACAGGAGAATTGTTTGAACCCAGGAGGCAGAGGTAGCTGTGAGCAGAGATTGCAGCATTGCACTCCAGCCTGGGCAAAAAGAGCAAGATTCAATCTCAAAAAAAAAAAAAAAATAGAAAAGAAGAAGATCTAGAAAAGTGACAAAATAATTTGTTCCCATCTCACCAGTTTGTTTTCACTGTGTTGATGACCTCAACTGGTATCATGGACCAAGAAGAAACAAGACAAAAACACACAGGAGAAAAAATCCTGGGACTCTTTCTTTCTTTCTTCTTTTCTTTTCTTTTCTTTTCTTTTCTTTTCTTTTCTTTTCTTTTCTTTCTTTCTTTCTTTCTTTTCTTTTCTTTTCTTTTCTTTCTTTTTTTTTGAGGCGGAGTTTCGCTGTTGTTACCCAGGCTGGAGTGCAATGGCGCAATCTCGGTTCACCGCAACCTCCACCTCCTGGGTTCAGGCAATTCTCCTGCCTCAGCCTCCTGAGTAGCTGAGATTACAGGCATGTGCCACCATGCCCAGCTAATTTTTTGTATTTTTAGTAGAGACGGGGTTTCACCCTGTTGACCAGGATGGTCTTGATCTCTTGAACTCGTGATCCACCCGCCTTGGCCTCCCAAAGTGCTGGGATTACAGGCATGAGCCACCGTGCCCAGCCCTGGGACTCTCTTTTAGGAGTACATACATCTAAATAAAATGCCTCAATGGAGGGGAGAATACGTGTGGGAGGATTCTGATTTCCAACCTTCTCCTCTAGTCCTTCATTTCCAACTTGATCTTTTCACAGAATAGAAACATATAGCCTCGGCTGCTCAGCTAGACAGAGTCTGGTGCCACTAGGAGTAGACTGAAGCCAAGGCTGTCCAGATCTAGCCACCTCCCCATGAAACATCATGGATTGCACATTCCAGTAGCATCGTTCTGGTTTGCATCTTAACCTCTGAGGCTCTTAAACTGTAGGAAACCTTTGTTCAGGGACAGCTACGTCACTCCTATTAGCATTTTGGACCTTGGCTCCTGGATACTGTCCAGACCTCATATTGCTGAACTGTTACTTATTCAAATCTCTCTGACTTGGCATTCAACAGCTATAAAATCGCTCAATCTCATCTTGACGCTGAGCCAAATGATGCTCCCAGTATCTTTTTTGACATAGATTAAGTTTCATTTTATGTTATACATCCAAACATTTGATACAAATTATGACTCATGTTTAAACTGGTTAATACGTATCTACCACTGAAGTCAGAGAAAGAAGACAAGATTAAGGAATTAGAATGGCACTACAAAAAGATACTGATGAGTTTTTGCTTTTTCTTACTCTGCTCTTTACTTTCAGAACTTTGTTGAGGTAGGCATAGTAATTGTGCCTAATGCTCTCAGTAGAAATAGCTTATTTTACTTTGCATAAATCATAGCAACTTAAAGTCAGAAGAAAAATTAGATCTAAGGGGAGGGGAAAAAAGAAAACTTAGATCTTACATAGCTCAAATTTTTTTTACAGAATTTATAAATCCTATCCACAACACACCCTCTGATATAGATAATCATCTAATTGCTGTATAGATATGTCACATGGTGGTTCATTCAACTATTTATCACCTCCAGTGGTAAGAAACCTACCTCTTGTTAGACAAAAGGTAGCTATGATATGCCACGGTGTGCCACCCTTTAGGGGCAGTCCTGAAAGCACCCTGCAGGGATGGACCCTATAGTCAGAAATTTGATCAGAAACAGTTTGGAGTAACGACAGAAGGATATGGCCGGGCACAGTGGCTCAAGCCTGTAATTCCAGCACTTTGGGAGGTGGAGGTGGGTGGATCACCTGAAGTCAGGAGTTCAAGAAACCCCATCTCTACTAAGAATATAAAAACTTAGCCGGGTGTGGTGGTGCATGCCTGTAATCCTAGCTACTCCGGAGGCTGAGGCAGGGCTTGAACCTGGGAGGTGGAAGTTGCAGTGAGCCGAGATTGCGCCACTGCACTCTGGCCTGGGCAACAGAGTGAGACTCTGTCTTAAGAACAAAAACAACAGGAGAATCCAAGCAGGTTTAAATAGATGGGAAACAGATGGGGTCTAATCTAAGATACCACAATGAGAAGGAGATATGATTATGAGAAACACAAAGATATGAGTTGGTAGTAAAGGAGATGGGTGGGTTTACTGAGTACTGGTGTAAATCAGAGGTCAGGCACCATTTAAGTGCTTTATATTTACTAGCCATTTATTGATCATAACAATTTTGTGAAGAATATTATCCTCATTTTACAGGTACACATACATGCAATAACTAATCCAAGGTCATACAGCTAGTAAGTGAAAGAGCTAGGATTTGAACCTAAGCCACTTGGTTCCCGAGCCTGAACACTTGACCAATCACTACACTAGATCATCTTACTAACTGTAATTGAGAATGCCTAACATGTGCCAGGCATTGTTCAATCAAGTTAATCCTCATAATAATCCTACAAAGCAGGATCCTATAATCCTATTACTAAACAGCTAAGTAACTTGCCCAAGGTCACATAGCCGATGAGTGCTGAAGCAGGGTATTCAAACCCAGGTAGCTTGTTGTAGCTCTGATGCCCTTGCCAAATACTCTAGACCCCCTTGGTGGTACATTCTAGGGACGTGGTGGTAGTGTCAGATATATGTGCGGGGAAAGCACATGATAAAGGTGGGTACGAGAGTAGGACAGATGGCTGGGCACAATGGTTTATGCATGTAATCCTAGCATTTGGGGGGAGGTTGAGGCAGGAGGATTGCTTGAGGCCATGAGTCCAAGACCAGCCTGGGCAACACACACAGAGAGAGAGTGGAATAGGGGCCAGCCAGCTCATAAAAATATCTGGGAAAATTATGAGCTGACTGGCTGTCCGTGACACCCAGGGAATTTTCAACCCAATCCTTCTTGCTGAGGACATAGAAAAGACAAATGATCTCTAAACAGAAGGAGCCTAAACAGTTAGAAAAAATGGCCTCCCTGTAGTAGTACGTTCAGGAAGCTCCCTAGTGCAGAGAGGAATTATCTATTGGATATGGCAGAAGATGATGTCTAGCCCCCCACTGGATAACAGGGACATTGGATCTAATATAATGTTTCAGTCTCTGGTTTCAGGAAGGGGTGGAAAGTTTGCAGATACTTGAATGTTTACTGTGGACATCTGGAAAAGAGGTATGGTTGGGGCAAGCAAAGAAAGGTCATTTAAAATTTAACCCACTGGATTCCCTTTCCAAATAGCTTTTTTGTGCATGTGAGCTATGTAGGTTTCACGGTACACAAAAGTGAATATTGAATAATTGTGCTGAATATTATTTATTTATTTTTAGAGACAAGGTGTCCCTATCTTGCCCAGGCCAGACTCGAATTCCCGGGCTCAGGTGATCCTCTGTTTCAGCCTCCCCCAAAATACGAGGATTACAGACATAATCCACTGTGTCCAGCTTTATGCTGAATAGTAAGCAATGCAATTAGTTCATTTTTTTTAGAAATTCATACAATAAACTTCTTAACTAAGGCCCAATTTGGATTCCACACTTATTTTTTTTCTTCATTCAGAGAACACGCCTCAGTAATCTAGAATAATCTCCAATGTTTAGAAAATCACGTTTGTCGGGGAAGTTTGCAAGATTTTCTTTTTTAAAGAAATAGATTTCTTTCTTTTTTTTTTAAATTTGGAACACAAACTCTTTCTTGAAGTTTGCAAGAAATTTTTTTCTTTTGTTTTCTTTCTTTTTTTTTTTAGTCCTGTATTTTGCAAAGGATGCAAGAATTTTTTTCTTTTAAGAAATAGATTTCCTTCCTTCCTTCTGGAAGTTTGCAAGATTTTTTTTTTTTTAAGAAATAGAGTTCCCTCCCTCCCTCCCCCACTTCCTCCCTTACCCCCTCACCCCCTTCCTTCCTTTCTTCTGGAAGTTTACAAGGTTTTTTTTTTTAAGAAATAGATACCCTCCTTTCTCCTGCCCTCCCTTCCTCCCTTTCTCCCTTCCTTCTGGAAGTTTGCAAGCTCTTTTTTTTTTAAAGAAATAGACTTCCTGGCCAGGCGCAGTGGCTCACACCTGTAATTCCAGCACTTTGGGAGGCTGAGGCAGAAGGATCACCTGAGATCAAGTCACGGATCACCTGGCTAATGGGGTGAAACCCTGTCTCTACTAAATATACAAAAATTGGCCGGGCATGGTGGCGGGCGCCTGTAATCCCAGCTACTCTGGAGGCTGAGGCAGAAGAATCACTTGAACTGGGGAGGTGGAGGTTGCAGTGAGCCAAGATCACACCATTGCACTCCAGCCTGGACACCAAGAGTGAAACTCCACGTCGAAAGAAAGAAAGAGAGAAAGAGAGAAAGGGAGGAAGGGAGGAAGGGAGGAAGGGAGGAAGGGAGGAAGGGAGGGAAGGGAGGGAAGGGAAGGAAGAGAAGGAAGGAAGAGATTTCCCTCCCTCCCTCCCTCCCTCCCTCCCTCCCTTCCCTGCTTCTGGAAGTCTGCAAGATTTTTTTTTTTTTTTTAAATAAATAGATTTCATGGTGTGGCAGGTGCCTGTAACCTACTTGGGAAGCTGAGGAGGGAGACCCTTTTGAACCCAGGTGGTGCAGGCTGCAGTGAGCTGAGATTGCACCACTGCACCCCAGCCTGGGTGACAAGAGCAAAACTTCGTCTCAAAAATAAAATAATAATAAAAAATTAATAATCAAAGAAATAGATTTCCTTCCTACCTCTCTCTATTTTTTGCTTTTTAATTTGGAACACAAACACTTTATTTAAACATGTATCTCAATTTCCGTGTGGCTGGCAAAAAATAAAATAAAGGAGCAGATTGTGTGTGGCACACCATGCTCATGGACCTAGTGGTCGAACCCAACATCCAAGACCCAGTGAGGAGCAGCCAAGCTCAGCGCCATCTCCAGGCCTCTGGCTCTGACTCAAACAGGGTGAGCACGTAGCCCTTGCGTACGGGGACTTTTACTCTGCGTATGATGGAGTGGTTTGTGTCATCCATAAATTCCTGTGTGCACTCTCCCCGAGAGCTGATTCTGCCCAGGACCTTGGTGACCCTGGCGGCTAGATGGGGGCACAAGGCTGGTGTCCGTGATGGCAGTGCGGCGGCTGTTGGGTGGAGAGAAGAAATAGATTTCTTTACAAAGCAAGTAATTATTTAAAATACACACCAAGTAAATATTTATTGAACACCTACTATGTGCTAGGTACTCGAAGACAGTATGTTACAAATTCTTGAAAAATAGTAGAGGTAGCAAAAAGCAGCCAAACTTTCAGCCCTGCCGTTAGAACTCACATTGTAGTGGGCAGGGAGAAAACAACTAGACAAAGGCCTAGTGCAAGGGCTCATGCGTATAATCTCAGCCCTTTGGGAGGCATAAGTGAGCAGATCACTCAGGCTTGGTGGTCAGCAGAGAGAGAGAGAGAGAGAGAGAGAGGAGAGAGAGAGAGGAGAGAAAGAAAAAAAGCAGGGAAGGAATGTTGGGGGTGGGGAGGTGGCAATTTATATAGTTTGGCCAAGGAAGACAGTATAATGCACTTATTCCTTAGTTTAGAACATGTAGCATTTCACCTGTACCGGGAGATGCCTAATATATTTCATACATGACCAAAATAATAATATAAGAGGCAATAAAACAAAGAGCAGGGGCTTAGGGTTCTAGATATCAGCACTTTTTACGATTAAATGCATGGTAAGAATTCCTGTACTATATACACCTAGTTTCAATTTAACAACAAATTCTTTGGGGTCTCTCTTTTTTTATTTTTCCAAACATAGCTTCCCAAGGAGCAGCAGGGCTGAATGTTCTCTAGTCCAGGAAGACACGCAAGGCTACTGTGCTCGCTTTTATTTTTTTATTCTCCAGATCTCAAGACAGTGTCTGGCACATACGATTCAACACAAGTTTGGTGCCTGGAGCCAACTGAATATGCACGTCTGTCCAGTAACTGTTAACTACACGTGTTGGTCCGAGGGAGAGGGTGGAGCAACCGGATCTGCTCTATCACAGCCTGTCTCAGTGCTTCATTCAAGTCAGCTGGGTGAGGTTGGGGGGATTCCAGCTTCACGAGGGAAGTTGTGCTGAAACGCTTTCTGGCGTTATTCCTCTGCTGGGACAGCATGAATTTATGAAATGTGATCCTCTCTGCCCTAAAGCCAGGGTCTCACTGAGACAGCGATGGTGGGGCGAGAAATAAAGTTCGTGCTGGGCTTGCGTAGGGGACAGCGCCCCTGGGAAGCCCTTGTGGAGGCGAGGGTGATGCCCACTTCTTTGTCTTCCTCATTCTGTTTCAGTGGCCCTCTCGTTCCCAGTTCCAAGCTCCCCACTTGTTAGAGGAGTCATTGCTTACAAGGCATCTGATTTAATAAAACACGGCCAGAGTGATTGCATGTTAAAGTGAGTAGCTAGGCACTCACAGGGCTAAAGGTCTGAAAATAGCCGCATTCTAAGCTGACCAGCAATTATAATTACACAATATTTATGGCCATGCGCAGGCTTAGGTTGAAGGATTAATGGTCATGAGTGCACCAACAGCCCTATCTTTGGTGGGCACATCTGCAGATTCCACGTTTCATCACAGCTTCTCACAGTTTCCCCTAAGAAGTGACTACCAAAGGACGGGAGCTCCTCCTCCTGCGGGCAGAGGATGCCAGACTCTAACGGAGCAGATTCCAGTAAACTTGCTTCCTCCACTGCGCTCTATGACTTGCCTCCAATTCTTTCCTGCAGTAGACCCAAGAACCCTCTCTTGGGGTCTGAGTCGGGACCCCCTTTTTCCAGCAACACAACCGCGGGCAGCCTCCCCACCCCCAGGTGCGGTGGACCCCGGGTCCTCCATCTTTCCGGGCAGGAAAACGGCAGCCGGCGCTCCCCGCCCGCTCCCCTCCCCCGCAGTCCGGCAGTTCGCTCCGGCTCCGCCCGATAGCTCCCGATTTGCTCTTGCGCCGGCAAATGCGCGCGCTGATTGGCCGGAGGACCGTCGTCAAGCTGGACACGCGACTCTAGGGGCGGGACCAGGCGAGGGGTGACCGCCGCGCGGCGCGGACTGAGACGCCTTCATCTGTTCACGCGGCGGTGCGGATCAGGGTTCGCAGCGCGCGCCACCGGGGAAAGAGCGGTGGGCCGAGGGGGTGGAAGTGGGGTCCTGGGAAGACCCTGGGCTGTGGGCCGAGGGTGCGGAGTCGGGGAGGGGGGCGGGGGCACGAAGGGGAGCCGGGGACATGGCGCGTCCAGACGATGAGGAGGGGGCGGCGGTGGCCGCCGGACACCCACACGCGAAAGGATACTTCCCGTTGCCGAGGGGCGCGCCCTCCGGGAAGGAGAGCCTGGAACCGCAGAACGGGCCCAAAGCGGGTTCTCTCCCGGTGAATGGGGCCCCTCGCGACAGCCTCGCCGCCGCCTCGGGAGTCGTGGGCGGGCCTCAGACTCTTCTGGCCCCGGAAGAGGAGACCCAGGCCCGGCTGCTGCCTGCGGGCCCGGGGGCAGAGACCCCGGGGGTCGAGGGCGCCCCGCTGCCCCGGACGGCGCTCTCCCCGCGGCGCTTCGTGGTGCTCCTGATCTTCAGCCTCTACTCGCTGGTGAACGCCTTTCAGTGGATCCAGTACAGCATCATCAGCAACGTCTTCGAGCATTTCTACAATGTCACCTTGCTGCACATCGACTGGCTGTCCATGGTGTACATGCTGGCCTACGTGCCCCTCATCTTCCCGGCAACCTGGCTCCTCGACACCAGAGGTCTTCGGCTCACCGCCCTGCTGGGCTCCGGCCTCAATTGCCTGGGCGCCTGGATCAAGTGCTGCAGTGTGCAGCAGCCTCTCTTCTGGGTCACCATGTTGGGCCAGTGCCTGTGCTCCGTGGCCCAGGTGTTCATCCTGGGCTTGCCCTCCCGCATCGCCTCAGTGTGGTTTGGGCCCAAAGAAGTGTCCACAGCTTGTGCCACCGCCGTGCTGGGCAATCAGGTAAGGACTGGAGTGGTAGGTGAAAGTCGGATCCTTAAAAGACCAGAAAAAGTCGAGGCCTGAGAAGTACGGCCTATATGGATGAACTAACTGCCCCGGGAGGTGTTTGTCTATGAAAGAGGAGATGAAGTCGCAGGATAGGAGGCAGTCTTGGATTGAAAAGGTTATACATTTCTTTGTAAGGACAGAATTTTCCAAATCACCTTGTCATCTTGCTTTGAAAATCACCTATAAAATAATTAACTTGGCTGGGCGCGGTGGCTCACTTAACCGGGTCTGGTCGCAGGCACCTGTAATTCCAGCCACTCAGGAGGCTGAGGCAGGAGAATCACTTGAACCTGGGAGGTGGAGGTTGCAGTGAGCGGAGATCGCACCTCTGCGCTCCAGCTTGTTGACTGAGTGAGACTCCGTCTCAAAATAATAATTAACTGTATTGAATTGTGTATGCCTAGCACAGAAAACTTGTCAATGCAGTAATGAACAAGACTTGGGTAGATCTTATTTTTGTCACCAGTGTATTCTTTGTGAAAGGAAGGTATTGGATTCTGGGAAGATGTTTTCCATTTTGAGAGGTCATTGTGAAAAGCTCCTTTTTAGTTTCATATATTAGCAGTCCGCACAGTGCCTGGCACATAAGGGAAATAAAAATGACAGCTAACTAAAAGTTCTGGGCTGGAGGTGGTGGCTCATGCCTGTAATCTCAGCACTTTGGGTGGCTGAGGCAGGCAGATCACTTGAGGCCAGGAGTTTGACACCAGCCTGGCCAACATGGCAAAACCAAATATACAAAAATTAGCCAGGCATCGTGGTGCATGCCTGTAATCCCAGCTACTCAGGTGGCTGAGGCACAAGAATCCACATGCTTATTGCTTTATACTAATTTCTCTTATCTAAAAGTACAGAAGATGGAGTAGGTTGAACTGTAGTTGTCTGTATGTCCAAAATAATTTATGACTGATACTTGAGTTGCTTGCATTTGCAGGTTGGGACAGAAGCTGTTTTCTTAAAGTTTTTTTTTTTTTTTGTAGAAATGGGGTTTCTCCAAGTTGCCCAGGCTGCTCTGGAACTCCTGAGCTTAAGCTATCTGCCCACCTCTGCCTCCCAAAGTGCTGGGATTATAGGTGTGAGCCACCACGCCCGGCCATGATTACATTCTTCTTGTCACACATCTCTCAGTTTAAGTTCATTTTAAATATTCAGTGGCATTTCTTGATCCCATTTAGAGTTGCCCAGACACTCTCTTATATTATTATTTTACTTTTAATTCTCCTTATAGTACTCATCACTGTCTCATGTTATTGTTTACGTGTTTATATGTTACCTATTACTCTTCTCTTATTCCCACCATTAGATTGTAAGTTTCATGAAAATAAGCACATGGTCTGAGTGTACACAGTTGTATCACCAGCATTTATTACTCTCCATAAAACTATGTTGAATAAGTGAAGGAGCTTCAGACTCATACAGATATCAGCCAGCTAGATAGTCTCGTGGGAACTCTCTCTTGGATATCTCATGGGAACACACCACTCAAAATTGCTTTCTCCTTGCTCATTTCCCTTTATCTCTAATGCCACTGTCTTGGCTTGGGCCATCTGCAGCTTTCACCTAGAGCTTGCTAACTGTCCTCCCTATCTGCAGCCCTTGCTCTCTTCCCTCTGTTCACATTCATCCAGTGTGATCTGTCACAATATGCGAATCTGTTCAGGGCACATCCTTACCCCCCTGCAGTGGCTTCCATTGTCCTTAGGATAAAATTAAAACACTCTAACGTGACATATGGGACCCTCCAGATCTGCCTCCTTCGAGCCCTTCCCCTTTATCTGTCTCCACAACCCCTTTCCCCACAGACATATGCTTTCTCTGCTCTGTGTGGAACTGTCCGTACTTACAGTTTCTCCCAGGGTCATGCTGTTTTCCTCCTGGTCTTGTATGTAATGTCCTCTTGGCTTGGAATATTTCTTCACTTAACAACTCCAATTTCTTATTCAGATCTTCGCTTCTCTGGGAACTTTTTCTGAACCCCATTTCTTTTACTTCATTCTTTTTGATAGCTGAGTAATATTTCTATGTAAGGTGGTACTCTCTTAGCTATGCTGATCATATGTTCCAGTTTGCCTGGGATAGTCTAGGTGGTACACCTTTTGTCTAGTATAATTACTAATGAAGTCCCTTTCATTCTGAAGAGTGTTCTGGTTTGGACAATAAATGATGTGGTCTCCCCAGTCTTGGCGCTCGTTACGCCTCAGTCACAGTTCTGTATTACCACACTCTCATAATTACCAGTTATATTCTCTCTATCTAGCTTTTTGTAAGGGAGCAAAAATATTTGATAAGTGTGACTATCTCTGCCTCAGACTCCTTTCCTGGGCCCGTCCTCCTCACGCCCTTCCTCCTGAAAATGGTATCTTCCTCCATTGAACCTTTTAATATTTTGATTTTATTTCTTGTTGTGATTATGATATTCAGCCATTTTTTTTTTAGTTGAGGTAAAATTCACATAACATAAAACTAGCCATTTTAATGTGCACAATTCAGTGGCATTTAGTACATTTACAGTGTTGTGCAATGGTTACTTCTTTTTTTTTTGAGAAGGAGTTTTGTTCTTGTTGCCCAGGCTGGAGTGCAATGGCGCAATCTCGGCTCACCGCAACCTCTGCCTCTCAGGTTCAAGCGATTCTCCTGGTTCAGCGTCCCAAGTAGCTTGGATTACAGGCATGTGCCACCCCAGCCGGCTAATTTTGCATTTTTAGTAGAGATGGGGTTTCTCCATGTTGGTCAGGCTGGTCTCGAACTCCCAATCTCTGGTGATCCACCAGCCTCAGCTTCCTGAAGTGCTGGGATTACAGGCATGAGCCACTGCGTATGGCCACAACTGTTACTTTATCTAGTTTCAAAACATTTTTATCCATCCCAAAGAAGACCCAATACCTAAATACCTAGTAAACAGTCACTTCCCCACCATTGTACCCTCCCAGCCTGTGACAACTACTAATCTGCCTTCTCTTTCTGTGGATTGACTGGTTCTGGATATTTCATATAAATGGAATCCTGTAGTAGGTGACCTTTGTGTTTGGCTTCTTTCACTTAGCTTATTTGCAAAGTTCATCCATGTTGTAGCACTGTATCAGTACTTCATTCCGTATTCATAGCTGAATAATATTTTGTTGTATGGATATACCACATTTTGTTTATCTATTTATCTGTTGATAGAATGTTTGGGTTGTTTTCACCTTTGGGTTATTATGGCATTGGGAATAGGGCTGCTATGAACATTCACATATAATTATTAGTTTGAATTTCTGTTTTCAATTTTTGGGACACATACTTAGGAGTGGAATTGCTAGGCCATGTGGGAATTCTGTGTTAAACTTAAGAAACTGCCAAACTGTTGTCTGCAGTGGCTGTACCATTTTACAGTCCCACCAACAGTATATGCAAGGGTGCCAATTTCTCCACATTTTTGCCAACACTTTTTTTTTAATTACTTCACTGATAATAATGCCTTACTTTATTTATTGAAGAATGTTTTTTCCACTGAAAATACACTTCTAATTTTAAATAGCTAGATAGTAGGAGAAAAAAATAGGAGCCCATTTAAAGAAAAAATCCACTCTTAGAATCTAAAGGTATTGATTACATATGGAATGACTTTTCTGCTGAAGACAATCAAAACTTTTTTTAAGTACTGACTTGCCAGTTTATCCTCGATAACTGATTCAGAAAGAAAAATGAACCTTGTGACTTTACATATGAGAATATGTACATGTACATATATTCTGAGAAGTTATGTCCCATGATCTGACCCATACTTCTGATTTAAAATATAACTAGTTCTCTCAATAAAACAGTATTAATTTTAAGATTTAAACTTAAATTGCTCTTTTACTGTACTGTTATCATTCTTTTCACTTTTTATTTTTACAATATTTCTATAAATAATACTAAACCCCAAAAATCTCCAATCTTGAAACCAACTTAGAGTTCTGAGGTTAGTTTCTAACTTTTAAAAGATTTTGTTAAAATGTAAAAAACTTGAAATTACAAACAAAAAATTTATAATTTTACAGTATATATCAAATTATGTTTTAAAAAAATGTTCCAAACTGTTTTTATATAAGTAACTTTTTTTTTTTTTTAATGAAACTCCTCTATAGTCCAGAAGAGGATATGTGGTATTGCCCCATTAGAAATCAATACACATTTCATTTTATTATGCTGGTACTTCGACTATTTCAAAGTAGTCATTTGGTAGAATCACATCACCTCTTTCTGATACGTCGTCTTTCTCTTTCCAGAAGTGAACAACCTCCGTTAATTTTTCAAGCTGCCGTTCTTGCTTTCTGCATCACTGCTGTGCGGTCTTGAGCTTTTTTCTGAGTTTTTCAACTTGCTGTGCTAGCTGATGAATCCTTTTCATCCTTTCCCGCTGGTGCACTGTATCCTCCACAGTATAGTGTGGTCACAAAAAATTGAGAGATTAACGGGGGTCTGAAGAGGTGGCATTAGTAATCCAATAGCAGCATCAACCTGGGAAACAGAAGGTGATAAAGGACTTGGGAGAAGCTGTTCTTGTGGCTCCAGAAGTCATCTTTCTTGTTATGTGGCTCAGTAGAAAGAAATATTGTGGGCACAGCGTTCTCTCTCCGTAACTTTTTTTTTTTGTTTGAGACAGAGTTTCGCTCTTGTTACCCAGGCTGGAGTGCAATGGTGCGATCTCGGTTCACCGCAACCTCCGCCTCCTGGGTTCAGGCAATTCTCCTGCCTCAGCCTCCTGAGTAGCTGGGATTATAGGCATGTGCCACCATGCCCAGCTAATTTTTTGTATTTTTAGTAGAGACGGGGTTCACTATGTTGACTAGGATGGTCTTGATCTCTTGACCTCGTGATCCACCCGCCTCAGCCTCCCAGAGTGCTGGGATTATAGGCATAGCCACCGCGCCCGGCCTTTCCATAACTTCCTGTTGTACCCCCTCTTAAAGCAGTCTGGAGTAAAGTGCTCTGAACAAATACTGCTATACTTGGTGGGTTTAAAGTTTTTTCTTCTGACAGTTGCTTCCCGTTCTTTACAGAGACTGGGTCAAGTAAAAGGAAACTTGTGGAAAGAAACGGGCTTGTCCTTGTCGTAGGGGTTCTTGCAGCCATAGGTGGAGCAGGACTGCACCATCCTTCCGGGCCTCAGGCACTTCATTTCTGCAGCCGCAGAAGGCAGGGGAAGCTGCTTTCAGTGTCGCCACGCTCAGTTGGACACCCTCGTTTCTTTTGTAGCTTTGGCCAACAGTTACAGTGATGGTGGCCTCCCTCGGGTGTGACTAGTGTGCCCGTTTTGTTGTTTGCATTAGCAGAAGGACCACAGCCGTCACCCGTCTCCCATCTCTAAGATTGCGGAGGCAGCTTCAACCCCACCTCTGGCGAGGGGTGCGTCCCACTCGCCAACACTTCTCTATTGCTATTATTATAATAGCATGCTGCCTGGTGTGGAGTGGTATCTTATTATGGCTTTGATTTGACCATGTTTTAAAATGCTTATTGGCCATATGTGTATCTTTGAAGAAATGTCTATTCATGTCTTTTGCCCATTTTTAAATTGGGATATTTGCCTTTTTTGTTGTTGAATTGTAAGAGTTCTTTATATATTCTGGAAGCTACATCCTTATCAGATATATGATTTACAAATATTTTCTCTCATTCTGTAGGTCATCTTAGCCTTATTTTGTATATTCTTATTCCCTTTTCTTTTGTAGGTATCTACAGGGCAAGGACTGTATATCACACAGCTTTATAGCAGCATCACTCAGATAGTAGGAACTCAGTCAATGTTTTTTGAATAGGAAAGATATTGGTCAGCAATTTCCCTTTAACAATACAATTGTAACAAAGACATTAGAACATAGTAATTTACAAAGCACCTTAATAAACACTAGCTGTTTTCTTTATATTCTGTTCATTGCCAGCCTTTACTGTTTTCTCTAATGATGATAGCTGTTAACAGGACTATGTATTTTACAGCTTGGAACTGCAGTTGGCTTTTTGCTACCACCAGTTTTGGTACCCAACACACAGAATGACACAAATTTCCTGGCTGGTAATATCAGCACCATGTTTTATGGGACATCAGCTGTTGCCACATTTTTATTTATTTTAACAGCAATTGGTAAGTGAATTATTTTCCCTAAAGCTTAAATGAATGCATGATAGAAATTTGAGGATAACTAACTCTGGAAATTTTTGTTGATAATATCTCAAGTGTCATGTGCTTGTTTCATTCTTCCCATGCCCTGTCTTGCTCAGGTAATGAATGCTACAACCCTAGGGATATGTTATGGCCTACACATCTGTTTTTACATCGTAAAGGGTTTCAAGACTAATTCATTTATCTGTCTACTAACTGTTCCTCTTCCTAACTGTTGGTTTCAAGTATATTACCTGCCTCCCCTTCCCATATTCGCTTACGTGGTCTGCATCTTAAGCCTACCTAGCCAGGAACAAGTTCTGGTCATGCTTTGATGTTATGCACGCAGGCCGTGGTCTTTCTTGCAATGCTAAATTCTCCCAGGGATTTCCAATTTAACAGTTAACTGGATCTGAAAATGTTGACTAGTGAATGGTCCTGGGCAGCAGCAAGCTGTTCAGCAGAATTTCAAACTGTGGCAACTATCTACTTGTTAGGCCACTCCAGCAAAGCACGGCTGCCACCATTCGTCACTGAGTCCTCTCGTCTGGGCCTGTCTTTTGAAGCAGTCAGTCAAAATCAGCCGCAAGCAGCCATCATCAGTTTGGAAGAAGCTTTGGGAAGGTCTGCTTTTTAAAGTTTATTTTTAATGGGAAACTTTTGATTTCAGGGAAAAGAATAGGTAAGGTTTATGTAAGTAATATAGCTGCTAGCATAACTATAATATGGCCTTTGAGGCACTCATATCTGAAATTTATTTGAAAAGGAAAAGAACTAATAAAGTTGAAAGGCCATCTTTTAATCAAATTTATAATTTCATTATAGCTGGAGTTAAGTTTACATATTAGTTTCTATAATGGCTATAATAGTAATAGAAAATTCATATCTTATGATCTCCAGATATAAAATTCTTAGTTTTCAAAGAAATGAATGGTGAAGATTCTAGAGTGTTTGAATAGAAACTGCCTTGGTAGATGAACTGCCAGATCCAGGTATAGGAAGCTCAGCCCACATACTTAATTTTCCTTACTGTAAGGAGCAGAATGTTCTCTTGGTAACATGAAATATTCTGACATGTCTAATTCATTTATTGTTTTTTGTTTTCAGTTAGTTAGGGAGTGGCATATTTGTGATATGCAGACTACTAAAAAGTACACATTATTCCTATCCTATTTTAGCAGTTTAGCAAAGTTTTAAAAGAAATTTGTATTGTTAAAAAAAAAAACAAATTTTTAAGTCTACTTTTCAGGTAGCCATGTTTGATTTTCTAGATGAAATACTTTTGCATAAATGGAGCTTCCATTAGCAATAGGTTTTTGTGGTTTGTTTTTTTTTTTTTGAGACAGAGTCTTGTGCTGTTACCCAGGCCGAGTGCAATGGCATGATCTCAGCTCGTTGAAACCTCCACCTCCCAGGTTCAAGTGATTCTCCTGCCCTAGCCTCCTGAGTAGCTGGGATTATAGGTATGTGCCACCATACCCAGCTAATTTGTATTTTCAGGTGAGACAGGGTTTTACCATGTTGTCAGGCTGGTCTAGAACTCCTGACCTCAAATAAGCCACCTGCCTCAGCCTCCCAAAGTGCTGGGATTATAGGCATGAGCCACTGTGCCCGGCCAGCAATAGGGAATTTTTTTTTTTTTTTACTTTTGGCCACAACTCTAGAGAAGGGATTTTTAAATATAAAATTCTCTCTTTTTTTTTTAAGAGACAGTGTCTTGCTCTGTCACCCAGACTGGAGGGCAGTGGCACTATCTGGGCTCACTGCAGTCTCAGCCTCTTGGTTTCAAGCAGTTCTCGTGCCTCAGCCTACTGAGTAGCTGGGATTACAGGTGTTTGCCACCACACCTGACTAATTTTTTGTGTGTTTTTTTGTTTGTTTTTGTTTTTGAGACATAGTGAGACTCTGTCACCCAGGTTGGAGTGGAGTGGCGCAATCTCAACTCACTATAATCTGTGCCTCCCAGGTTCAAGCAATTCTTGTGTCTCAGCCTCCTGAGTAGCTGAGATTACAGGCATGTGCCACCATGCCCTGCTAATTTTTGTATTTTTAGTAGAGTCGAGGTTTTACCATGTTGGCCAGGCTAGTCTCGAACTCCTAACCTCAAATGATCCACCCGTCTCAGCCTCCCAAAGTGCTGGGATTATGGGCATGAGTCACTGAGCCTGGCTTTTTTTGTATGTTTTTATTAGAGAGATGGGGTTTCACCATGTTGGCCAGTTTGGTCTCGAACTCCTCACCTCAAATCAGGTGAGGCCTGCCTCAGCCTCCCAAAGTGCTGGGATTATAGGTGTGAGCCACTGCACCCAGCCAAAGTTCTCTTTCTTTTGATTGCTTTTGTATCATCATGTAAATTCTGGTTTTCGTTTTTTATATATATGTATATCCTCTTAATTGCTGTCTCAGGAAGAAGTGAGAGAGTAAGAGATTGCATCTAAGATATCACAAAATTATACGTGTGATATGTATATGTTTAAACTGCTACAAATGTAAGATTTTTATTTGTTGAAGGAGGGAGACAGAATGATGATAATAGGTATGACTATTGGCATATTACCCTTTGTTATTTGAGAAATCAAAAGAGGGATAATTATGTACTTAACTAATTATGTACTCATGGCTTACAGGTAGAGAGTGGAAACAGAAATGAGGGGAAAGTAATGGGAAAATGGCATTGAAAAAAGGGCTCTTTGTCAAGTTTTGCTTGGAAGACTCTAATTTTAATTTTATGATCCCAAACATATTATAAAAGCAAGATAATACACAGTTGTGATCTGAAAGTCTTAAGTTGAAAATTGTGACATTTAAATAGAACATGTACTTGTTTCCCCCATTCCCGAATATTTGCTCTTGAGGAAACTTTGGATTATTTACAAAATCCTTACCAGTTTTAAGTTCCTTAATTACTAAAAGGTGATTTCACTTCACTCTAAATTCTACCTATAGTTACTTTGGAAGTCCCACCAAATTCTTATAAAATAATTTAAGTTTTTCAGCAATGTGACATGTACTAAATTGATTCCCAGTGGTCTACTTAGAATATTGTCTCAAAGGTCCATGCCAAGTAACTCTGTTCCTCTCCCTCATGGAGCTTATATTGAGTATAAGCCACCTAGTGTCCAGGAATTATCCAAGCTTTCCACTGATATTCACACTAATTCCTAATTCCTATTAGGAGAACTCTATTATAGCCTCAAACATTTGGTTTGTTGGTATGTGCCAAACATGTTTGGAGGCTTATTACATGCTTTTTCTCATTTACTCCTCATGACTCTATGAGGAAGATCCCAATATTCCCATTTTATAGATGAGAAAACTGAGGCACAGAATTTAGTTAAATCTAGTTTGTCCAATGTCGCAGTTAGCAAACACTGAAGGTCAGATTTAAGCCTAGACAATCTAACTCCATATATAAAAGTTATAGATAAAAATGTTATTTTAATTTTTACTGAGCCTCATTTTTTGTTTGAATTCAGATTCTTGCATAAATTGTAATGCTGTTGTATTTAAAAGCTATTCTTGTGCAGCAGAGTAGTAAATTATGTCATTTAACTCGTGTCAATTAAAATAATTTTCTGATTCACCAAAATAAGTGGATGACAGAAGCCAAAAGGAATCACAATAAAAATATTTAATATCATTGTACTTAAACACGTAAGTGTGTAACATGTGTGCATAATTTTACTTTTGATTCTTTTTTAAGAGATGGGGTCATGCTCTGTTACCCAGACTGGAGTGCAGTAGCACGATCTCAGCTCACTGCACCATCGACCTCCTGGCCAGATTTAAGCAATCTAACTACCTCAGTCCTCTGAGTAGCTGGGACTACAGGTGTGCACCACCATGCCCGACTAATTTTAATATTTTTTGTAGACAGGGTTTCACCATGATGTCCAGGCTGCTCCTAGCCTGCCTTGGACTCCCAAAGTGCTGAGATTACAGGCATGAGCCACGATGCCCAGCTGTTTTTGATTTTTTTTTTTTTTTTTTTTAAGACAGAGTCTTGCTCTTGTTGCCCAGGCTGGAGTACACTGGCATGATCTCAGCTCACTGCAACCTCTGCCTCCCAGGTTCAAGGAATTCTCCTGCTTCAGCCTCACAAGTAGCTGGAATTACAGGCATACACCACCATATCTGGCTAATTTTGTATTTTTAGTAGAGATGGGATTTCTCCATGTTGGTCAGGCTGGTCTTGAACTCCTGACCTCAGGTGATCCACCTGTCTCAGCATCCCAAAGTACTGGGATTACAGGCGTGAGCCACCACGCCCAGCTGCTTATGATTCCTTTTTATTTTTGAGACGGAGTTTTGCTCTTGTTGCCCAGGCTGGAGTGCAACGGCGCAATCTCAGCTCACTGCAACCTCCGCCTCCCAGGTTCAAGTGATTCTCCTGCGTCAGCCTGAGTAGCTGGGGTTACAGGCATGCACCACCACTTGATTCTTAATTCAAGGTATCTATATGTGGGCTGCAAACTTTTGACAGAAATACATTTAACATAGTCTGTAAGAATTTCAGTCTCCTGAGGCAGTCTCTGATTTTTTAAAATAAATATTCCTCAAAAAAGGCAATATATTTTGTGTTGCACTTGATAATTACAGAATTATTTTACATATATTGTATCATGTAATCCTCATAGCAGCTTGTTATTGTTATTTCCATTTTATGAATGAGAAAGCTATAAAGGTGGGGAGCAGGAATTTATTTCCTCAGAGTCATACAATGAGCTGAGGCAGAGCCAGGGTTTAAACATTTATTACATTTATTACATAATAATGTAATATCTGTCTGAATCACACAGGGACAAATCATGAAAATTTTAAAATGTTAAAATCTGATTTTAAAAAGTGATCCTAAACAGCAATAGACTTGCTATGTATTCATTATAGGAGGAAAAGTTTGAATGTGTTGCTCAAGAATATTTTGGCTGGTTTTTATGACTAATGCCAGAAATGGAGAATAACTGCTTCAAATAATCAGTTGTTTTATTGGTGCAAATTTTTGGTTGGGAGAAGAGAAAACAGTAGAATGCTGTTATTTTTCTGTTTCAAAGGAGAAAGAAAAAGCCATATTTCCTTCTTTGAAAGTGGCATTTAGGAATAAACAAGGTTATAGGTCCATGGCTTTTTGTTCCTCTTTCTTCAAGTAGACTTAAGTCCAACTTTACTATAACATGTAGCTAGTAAATACAGGATTGATTTTTGCCAAAAGATAGTTTGACTCCCTGAAACTAAAAGATAACACTTGTATTTAAAAAATAAATCTATTTGATTTAAGGACTGGGAAGAAGTATTTTCTTTTCTTTTCTTTTTTTTTTTTTTTTTTGAGACACAGTTTCTTTCTTTTTTCTTTCTTTCTTTTTGTTTATTTATTTCATTTATTTATTTATTGACAGTTTCACCCTGTTGCCCAGGCTGGAGTGCAGTGGCATGACCTCAGCTCACGGCATCCTTTGCCTCCTGGGTTCAAGCATTTCTCCTGCCTCAGCCTCCTGAGTAGCTGGATTACAGGCACCCACCACACCTGGCTAATTTTTGTGTTTTTAGTAGAGGCAGGGTTCGTCATGTTGGCCAGGCTGATCTCCAACTCCTGACCTCAGGTGATCCTCCTGCCTCAGGTCTCCCAAAATGCTGGCCACTGCACCCAGCCAGAAGTATTTTCATTTTTTGCATTTGAGTTCAGATTTGGGCCATTTAGACTTATTTTGCCATGGTAAGAGACTTAAGATTCATTAAATATCCATGACTACCTTGTAAGCATAGTTTTTATTTTCTGAAACTTTATTTATAACTATGTGAGTTGTGCATTACCAATCTTAGTAAAAAGAGATATTTCCTGTCTGATTAGGATACAGAAAGACTCAGGAAAGGACAACAGACATCCTAACAATACAAGAGCAGATAGAATGAAAGGAAGAGGAGGATTTGCAGCTTAAACCTTTTATGTGTACCAGTCTTCCAATGTAAGGATATTAAAAGTAAATATTTATGAGTTATATCTCTTCTTTAATTAGTTGTGAGATCTGTAAAAATAGAAGTATATTTTAGTTTGATAAGTTTTAGTTATATTACAGTTAATGTTTTGGTCAGCAATGAACTTTAATTTAGAAAAATTTTAGGAGCAAACAGGAAAATTAGAGAATTGCAGAACTTCATGGAAAATTTAAGGGTCATTTCTTACTTTCCCAGTGATTGTTTTTCCCTGGCTGGTTTTCAAAAGCATTTGGGGAGTTTTGTGATTAAAGTTTCTCTGGCTGCATCCTGGAGTTTCTGATTCTTTGAGCCTTGGGTTGAATCTCAAAAACTATTATTTTAAATTTTCCAAATGATTCCAGTTGATAAATCCATCAGATCTAACCCTCTTTCAAACTACAAAGCTGGTCTTCCTTGTTGGGAGAAAGAAATAGCCAATTTAAAAAACAGACAACAACAAAGAAGAAATCCTAATTTCTATTAAAAAATGTTTTTTCTTTTTTGCTGTCTGGCTAAGGATGGCAGAGAAATCCTAATTGCTAAAAAGAGTCCTAAACAATATTCTTTTCTGAATCCATTTACCTTCTTTTTCTTTTTGTTTCTTTTTATGTTTTATTTTGTTTTTTGAGACAATCCCACTCCATTGCCCAGGCTGGAGTGCAGTGGCATAATCTCAACTCATTGCAACCTCTGCCTCCTGGGTTCAGGCAATTCTTGCCTCAGCCTCCCTAGTTGCTGGGACTACAGGCATGTGCCACCATCAATGTCCAGCTATTGTATTTTTTTGTAGAGACAGGGTTTTACCGTGGTGGTCAGGTTGGTGTCGAACTCCTGATCGCAAATGATCCACCCATTTTGGCCTCCCAAAGTTCTGGGATTATGGGCTTCTTTTTTCTTGTTGAATTTACCCTGTTGTATCAATCTTGAAATATTACTTTTTCATGAAATCTCTGAAATGAAGATGCCTTTAATAATCAGTGGCATCTAGCATTTGTGGTAATTGAGACCTGATTAGGTAAAGACCTTCTGTTGATACCTGGCAAGATCATTGACTGCAAGCATTAGAGGATCCTTAGACTGAATGAAGTACAATATTTTCCTTCTACTGGAGTTAACAATTTTCAAACAGTTTAAAGTTTTGAGTCAATACAAAGATTAGATTTTAATTTCTGCTGTACCATATTTTAGCAGTTTAGTCCTTTTATAAATAGTTTTTTTGTTTGTTGTTTTACAGACAAGATCTTGCTTTATCACCTAGGCTAGAGTGTAGTAGTGTGACCACAGGTCACTGCAGCCTTTACTTCTGGGCTCAGTGAAGTGATGCTGAAGCAATCTTCTCGCTTCAGCCTCACAAGTAGCTAGGATTACAGGTGCATGCCGCCATACCCAGCTAGTTAAAACATTTTTTTTCTAGAGACAGTCTCGTTCAAGTGATCCTCCCATTTGACCTCCCAAAGTGCTGGAATTACAGAATTGCTGACCTATGAATTGGTGGCCTGTGAATTAGTCTTGACTTCTGATTAGCCTAACCCTAAAGAAATCTCTCTAGCCATCTTTTGTGGAAAGTTGGTAGATCCTTTCCTGCACGTCAAAAAGGTGGTCTCTAGATGTCTGCCTGGAGTGGCTCTGAAATTTCTAACTGGAAATGGACAGTGCTAAAACTTACAGTATCAGATATCATATACTACACCTTTACGTCTCTTACCTCTACCCCTATACTTTCCATATGCAGCTCAAGTGAGTTAGCAAGACCTAGGTCTGCTTCCGTGAATCCACCTGGATATTTTTTAGTCCCAGAGGTATACTTGGATAAGATGATAAACTTTATATCAAACTTTAGAAGAAAATGGTTACTAACTCAAGTCCTCTTAAAGTTCAGTAGTATATTGGGTTCCTCATACCTGATAATTTTTTATTTCTCTCTTTTCCTTTTTTTTTTTTTTTTTTGAGAAAAGGTCTTGCTCTGTCGCCCAGGCTGGAGTGCAGTGGCGCAATCACAGCTCACTGCAGCCTTGACCTCCCAGGCTCAAGAGTTTTTACCCCTTCATCCTCCCAAAGAGCCGGGATTACAGGCGTGAGCCATTGTGCCCAGCCTTCATGTTTATCTCTAATTACAAATTGAACTAAATTTAAAAATAGAATTGTTGAATATTTGATGTAGTAAACATTAAATCTTTCTTAGGTAAAAGTAGAATAATTGGTAGGCAGGGTCGTGGCATATTGTGGATGGCTTTGCAGTTCACTTAGTGAATTGGCCATATCTGAGTTTTAGTCAGTTTCAGAGAACTGAGATGATGATGTTAAACTGTTCTTCACTTAGAAATCAGTGAAAATAAAAACCCTCACCATAAAAGACTTAAACTACCTTTTTAAACTTAAACTGAATTCTGTCTGCTCAATGAGAAAGATACATATAATTAATTATATATTATCTATATATTAAATATACATAATCCTTTCCATGTATGTTCTCAGCCTTCAAAGAAAAACCGCAGTATCCACCAAGTCAGGCTCAAGCAGCTCTTCAAGACAGTCCCCCTGAAGAGTACTCCTATAAGAATTCAATAAGAAACCTGTTTAAAAACATTCCTTTTGTCCTTCTGTTGATCACTTATGGTAAGTGGTTTTCTTGTATTTTCTTTAATGTCTGTGTAAGCCTTTCAACATTGTGGATTCTTTTTATTTAACCTAGTGGTTTGAACTTCAATGAGATTGGCTTGTTAATGCTATAAAAATAATTATAGTATAATCATAAACTTAAATTTTAAATTAAAATTAGAAAATCCAGGATGGGCTAGGGGGAGGTGGCTCATGCCTGTAATCCCAGCACTTTGGGAGGCTGAAGCAGGCAGATCATGAGGTCAGGAGTTCAAGACCAGCCTGACCAATGTGGTGAAACCCCATCTCTACTAAAAATACAAAAATAAGCCAGGCATGGTGGCATGCACCTGTAGTCCCAGCTACTCAGGGGGCTGAGGCAGAAGAAATTGCTTGATGTGGGAGGCGGAGGTTGCAGTGAGCTGAGATCACACCACTGCACTCCAGCCTGGGCAACAGAGCAAGACTCTGTCTCAAAAAAAAAAAAAAAAAAAGAAAAGAAAAGAAAATCCAGGATGGATCTCCTTCTTACATGTTTTTAAAAATAATAATTTTTAAAAAGTAGTTGTTTTCTGAGTGTGATGGCTTATGCCTATAATCTCCCAGCACTTTGGTTGGCCGAGGCAGGTGGGTATCAGGAGTTTGAGACCAGCCTGGTCAATACAGTGAAACCCTATTTCTTTACTAAAAATACAAAAATTAGCTGGGCGTGGTAGCGCACACTTGTAATCCCAGCTACTCAGGTGGCTGAGGCAGGAGAATCGCTTTAACCCAGAGGCGGAGGTTGCAGTGAGCCAAGATTGTGCCACTGCACTCCAGCCTGAGCAACAGAGTGAGACTCTCTCGGAAACAAAAAAGAAAGAAAAAGAAAGTAGTTCTCAAAATAGACAAACACTGTCTTCTTTTGTGAGTTCTCAGAGAGTATTTTAGGCCATTTGTGAACTCTAGTTATACCGGTGTAAGCATGTGGGAAGTGCTATCAGTAATACCTTTCTTTGACCCTGTACAAGCTGGCATCTGTTTTGACTACTCAATCAAAACTAGACACTAAGGAACTCACCTTAACCAGTTCTGACATCTAAGAATATTCTCTCTCTCCAGATCTTTCAGGATAGCTGACAGGTATTCATCCTAACACTGTAGCTTTGACTGTAGACACCAACACACTTGATTTTTTTCAGTTTTCTGACAGTTCATTCTTTGTTTCTTGTGTTAACCCCATTTACATGAACCACCAACACTCCCTATTTCTGTCTTACTTGCCTCCGGGAATCACTCACTGCTATTCCCTGTTTCACGTTTTTTGGGGAACACACACCCTAGTACATACATGTTTTACAAGTTGTAACAGATTAAGTCATTTCTATCAAGATTAGTTCTTTTTTTTTTTAAACTTTCTTCCATTGGTACACATTTTTTTTTAAAGTAGAAATTGCTAGTCACCAAAGTTGAGCATTTAATCTAATAAATTCCTATATACCCATGTCCTGTGTATGCCATCACCCAGCTTCAACAGTTAGCAGCATTTTGCCATTCTTGCCTCATCTATTTCCCCCAGTTTTTTTCCTGGAATTTTTTTTTTTTTTTTTTTGACATGGAATTTTGCTGTTGTTGCCCAGGCTGGAGTGCAGTGGCACAGTCTTGGCTCATTGCAACCTCCACCTCCCATGTTCAAGCGATTCACCTGCCTCAGCCTCCTGAATACCTGGGATTACAGGTGCCTGCCAGCATGCCCAGCTAATTTTTTATATTTTTAGTAGAGATGGGGTTTTACCATGTTGGCCAGGCTGGTCTTAAACTTCTGACCTCAGGTGATCCAGCCGCCTTGGCCTCCCAAAGTGCAGGGATTACAGGCATGAGCCACCATGCCCAGCCTTTCCTGGAATATTTTAAAGCAAATCCCAGATGTCATATCATCTCATCCTTATATATTAATACTTCTGCATGCCATAGTTTGTTTTCTTAATTTTGCTGGTTACCTTCTTGTTTGGGTTAAACCTAAAATTCCTAATTACATGTAAGAAAATATAGTGGCTTATTGTTAAATAGTAGAGCAGATTCATTTCTTTTGCCTGTCACTTAAGGTGGCCTTCTTCTGATCACTCTTTTGTCACTCGCCTTCCCAATACAAAATTCTCTTTAAGCCACACTTATAACCAACCCCCATCACAGACATACACACAGACACATCTCCATATTCATATACACTGTTAATTCTAGTCTCTGTCATTTTGTGCCAACATTTCTTTTACCTGAAATGTGCTTTTTTTTTTTTTTTTTTTGAGATGAAGTCTCACTCTGTACCTTGGCTAGAGTGCATGATCTCGACTCACTGTAACCTCCACCTCCAGAGTTCAAGCAATTCTCCTTCCTCAGCCTCCCAAGTAGCTGGAATTACAGGCGCACACCATTGTACTTTTTTGTATTTTTTAGTAGAGACAGGGTTTCACCATGTTGGCCAGGCTGGTCTTGAACTCCTAACCTAAGGTTATCCACCCACCTCAGCCTCCCAAAGTGCTAGGATTACAAGCATGAGCCACCATGCCCGTCCTATCTGCTAATTTTTTCTGTAAGCAATCCTACAAGAGCTAGCTTAATGTTTGCCTCACTTCTTGTTCATTTTGGTGTTCATTCTTTTATTCATTTATTGCATCAGTAGTTATCAAATACCAACTAAATGTATAGTGGTGCTCTAGATGCTTTGTGGCTAGAAAGAGGAATGATAGATGATTTCTGCCCATAGGAAATTGATCATCTAACTGGGGAGATAATAAAAACATTTGAAAAGTAAACAACAATATAGTTGGTACTTATCAAAAGGATAACAACACAAGAGAAGCTGTATGGTGAGTGCATGCTGAAGGCCTTCAGGATATATCCTTGAGAAAGGATAAATGAAGGGAAGGCCTACGGATGGCAGGGAGAGTCTCACAGAAGAGAGTGTTTGAGCTAGACCTTGAAGAGTGGGTTGGATTTGAATAGTCAAAGGGGAAGAAGAAAACGGCACCCGTGAGGGCGTTAGATGGTATTTTCAGTGAACTCAGGTATCTGTGGAGTTTTGGTGTCTTTGATATCACATCACTTAATACTTACTGGGGCCGGGCACAGGGGCTCACGCCGGTAATCCCAACACTTTGGGAGGCCAAGGCAGGCGTATCACTTGAGGCCAGTTCAAGACCAGCCCGGCCAACATGGCGAGATCCTGTGTCTACTAAAAATACAAGAATTAGCTGAGCATGGTGGTGTGCACCTGTAGTCTCTGCTACTTGGGAGGCTGAGGCAGGAGAACTGGTTGAACCCAGGAGGCAGATGTTGCAATGAGCTGGTATCATGCCACTGTACTCCAGCGTGGGTGACAGAGCAAGACTCCACCTGAGGGGAAAAAAAAAAAAAAAAACTTGACTGTGCATAAATAAGTTAATTACAATCTCCGCTTTGTTTCTCGATTTTTTTGCCCAGGCTGGAGTGTAGTGCTGTGATTTTGGCTCACTGCAACCTCCACCTCCTGGGTTCAAGCAATTCTCTTGCCTTAGCCTCCCGAGAAGCAGGAGTTACAGGTGCACACCAACCTATCCAGCCAATTTTTATATTTTAATAGATACGGGGTTTCACCACGTTGGCCAGACTGGTCTCAGACTCCTGATCTCAGGTAATCCACCCACCTCGGCCTGCCAAAGTGCTAGGATTACAGGCATGAGCCACTGCACCCAGCCTGATTTCATTCCTTTCTATGGCTGCATAGTATTCCATGGTGTAAATGTACATTTTCTTTGTCCAGTCTTTTATTGATAGGCATTTGGGTTGATTCCATGTCTTTACTATTGTGAATAGTGCTGCAGTGATCATACATGTGTTTGTATCTTTATAATAGAATGGTTTATATTCCTTTGGATATATACCCAGTAATGGGATTGCTAGATCCAATGGTATTTCTGCTTCTAAATCTTGGGAATTGTCACACTGTCTTCCACAGTGGTTGAACTAATTAACACTCCCACCGGCAGTGTAATAGCATTTCTTTTTCTCTGCTACCTCACCAGCATCTGTTGTTTCTTCTTGTTTCTTTACTTTTTAATTCTGACTGGCATGAGATGGTGTCTCATTGTGGTTTTGATTTGCATTGCCCCAGTTATCAGTGATGTGGAGCTTTTTTCATGTTTCTTGGCCACATGATTGTCTTCTTTTGAGAAGTGGTTGTTTATGTCCTTTGCCCACTTTTTAATGGGGTTGTTTTTTTCTTGTAAATTTAAGTTCCTTGTAGACTCTGGATATTAGAGCTTTGTCAGAAAAGTGTTCTCCCATTCTGTAAGTTGTCTGTTTACTCTGATGATAGGTTTTTTTCCCCCCTGTGTAGACGCTCTTTTGTTTAATTAGGTGCCAACAGATGAACTTTCTGAACCTGATAAAGTTTATCTACAAAGACCCTGTAACAAATATTATGCTAAAGATAAACTTTAGAGCCATTCCCCTTAAGAATCAGTAAGACGTATCGCTTAAGGGCATTTACTGTCATCACTTCAGCATCTAACTGGAGGTCCTGGCTGGCTCCGTAACACAAGACTAAAGAAATAAAAGGTATACGAAACAGAAGGAAAAAATGTTATTGCTCATAATGTGATTTTGCATATCAGAGGTCAGCAGACCATGGCCCATGAGCCAAATCTGGCCATTCCCTGTTTTTACAAATAAAGTTTTGTTTGTCTATATATTGTCTATAGCTGCTTTTGAACTACTAGGGTAGAGTTGAGTAGTTACATCAGAAACCATATGTCCTACAAAGCAGACAAAGGTTTGCTACCTGGTCCTTTCCATAAAATGTTTGGTGATCACCCGTCTATTAAAATAAGACAAGAAAACCTAGAGACAGCTGTTAAAACTAATGAGTTAGCCAAGTTACTAAGTAACTGACAATGTGAAAATATCAATTGTATTCCTATGTATTTATAGGAATTGTATTTCCATGAAAAGATATATTTTGTAATAGCAACTAAAACTATAAAGATTTCTTAGAATAAATATACCAAAAGAACTTCATAGAGAAAATTATAAAACATTAAAAGGCATAAAAGGAGACCTGCAGCCTGGACAGCATGGCCAAAACCTCTTCTCTACAAAAAATGCAAAAATTAGCCAGACGTGGTAGCTTGTGCCTGTAGTCCCATTACAAATAATATTTATATACATGCAGAATACTTTCTGATTATTTATGAATATGCATAAATTATAAACACCAGGCTCAAGATAGGGCTTGCCTTTGGGAAAGAATAGGATTGGGGAAAAGTCTGAAAAATGAATCTGAAGCACAGATGGAAAAACGTTAATGTTTGCCAAATCTGAGTGATATATGAGGATATTTGTTATATTCCCTATATTATTTTGTATGCTTAAAATATTTAATAATAGAGAAATAATAAACTTAGGTCTTAGCTTAATTTATGTTAAGAGTCTTACATAAATTCATACAATACATGCTAGGAAACATCAGGATTCAAACCCATCTGTGGTTCTCATAACAGTTGTTTTCATTGTTCATTTTAAAAGTATTCTTCAGGAGGCTGACGCAGTAGAATCGCTTGAATCCAGGAGGCGGAGGTTGCAGTGAGCTGAGATCACACCACTGCTCTCCAGCCTGGGCGACAGAGAAAGGCTCCATTTCAAAAAAAAGTATTCTTTAACTGATTTTGTCTTATGAATTTTCAGTAAGTCTTTGATACAAAAAGGTGAGCTCTCTGAAACACAGTTTTTAGGCCTTGCACATTCATTGGCTGTAGTACACTGTAGGTATTTAGTAAACAATCCATTGCTTGACTGGTTGCCATATATAGTGTTGTATGTGGGGGTATGATTTATGGTTAATATATCTCAATCTAAATAATAATAATGTTAGAACAGAATTCTGCTCTCCTATCTTAGTAAATTTAGTGTTAAATTCATAGTCTACGTCCTGAAAGGGAATGGCAGTGGTTTTTAATTTCCTTTATCAACTGTCCTAAGAAATACATTTTCACAATTGTCACATAATCCATGTCACTTCATGAACTGGTAAATGACAAAATTTTAGTATTCTCTTTATTTATTATTTTAGGTATCATGACAATATCATCTTTATTATTGTAGGTATCATGACTGGTGCCTTTTATTCAGTCTCAACATTATTAAGTCAAATGATACTGAAGTATTATAAGGTAAGCTTCTGCTAATATCAGATTGCATGCCTGGCCAAGGATTTTTCTTTAGCAACATAATTGGTGTTAGCAGGATCATGAGGTTGAGGATTATGACATTGTTGCTATCAAATATTTACATTTGTTTTAATTGATAATATAGTTGTTAAAAAATGAAATTTCCACAAATTTAAAGATTTAATTGGCTTTTACTATCAATTCCTTTATTGGACAGTATCCCATGTAAAGATTTAGAAAGGCACTCTGATGAGCTGAGCTGAGGAGATGGACTTTATAGGCAGAAGACTGAAGAAAGCAGAAACAAGGAACAAAGAGCAGACTGGTTTTTACAAAGTTACTTTCCTTATAGGATTAATCCTGTAAGGAAATCCTATAAGGATTTGTTTTAAAACAACGGGGACTGGGCTCCTTCCAATGGACTGCTATGAATCTCCTTTTTTTTTACTGGAAAAGTGCCCCATGTTAAAGTTCAGTTTGATTATGTGGCGTCTGGCACTAGTGACACTGTTCTGTGTGGTCTGGTCTGCTGAGCCTAATGTGGAAGCTCACTCCAAAACAATGGGCTCCCATCATTTTAATTTAACATTTGATCCAGTTTATAAAACACACTATGGAAAGCAGAAGTTACTATCCCTGTGACAATGCATAAGTTTATTTTTAGGAAATAATCTGATTGGTTATATGGAAAAAGATAAAACATTTTTAAGGGAAATCAACATAAATCTAGATAAATAAATATCAAGTTCCTACTGACTTACCTTTGCTTTTGAAAGGATAAAGCAGTTGTACTATGTAAAAGCTATCCATTAACTTCCTTTTCAGACATCTCTACAGTCATGCCTTCCTTAATGACAGGAACACCTTCGGAGAAATTCACTAGGCAGTTTTATTGTTGAGTGACTATCATAGAGTGTGCTTACACAACCTAGATGGTATAGCCTCCTACTCACCTTGGCTATGTGGTATAGCATATTGCTCCTGGGCTACGAACCTATATAGCATGTTACTCTGCTGAATACTGTAGGCAGTTGTAATACAGTGGTAAGTATTGTGTATCAAAATATATCTAAACAGAGAAGGTGGAATAAAAGTACAGTATTAAAATCTTAGGGGATCATTATTGTATATATGATTCAATGCTAACCTAAATGTCATTATGGAGCACTTGACTATCTATACTTAAGAATGCTAACAAAAATCATTGTACTTCTAACCATAGAGGATTAACAAAAATTTTCTTTTTTTGTTCTTCTATTTTAGTTTTTTTTTCTGGTTTTAAAATATAATGCCTTTATATATTCTTTACCTGCCGTCCCCTTCTACCCTGACACGTGTACTGAATCGTCCTACTGTGTAGTTAATCTAATTGTTTTCCTTGACTATGAAAAGGTATGGAAATGTGAAGAATCTTAATTAGTTAATCCATTTATTTGATCAACTTCTTATGCAAATTGTTTTCAGGGAGAGGAAGTCAATGCTGGAAGAATTGGGCTAACGCTGGTAGTAGCTGGAATGGTGGGCTCTATTCTTTGTGGCTTATGGCTGGATTATACCAAAACATACAAGTAAGTGAAAGTAAATGCATGTATGGTGTATGACCAAAGGTATTTTGATTTTAAAGAACAATTTGCTTTTTTATTTTAAGAAATTTAAAAACTTATTACTTGGCTGGGCAAAGTAGCTCACACCTGTAATCCCAGCACTTTGGGAGGCCCAGGTGGGCAGATCACAAGGTCAGGAGATCAAGACCATCCTGATTAACACAGTGAAACCCCATCTTTACTAACAATTACAAAAAATTAACTGGTATGTTGGCATGCACCTGTAGTCTCAGCTGTTTGGGAGGCTGAGGCAGGAGAATCATTTGAACCCGGGAGGCAGAGGTTGCATTGAGCCAAGATCATGTCACTGCACTCCAGCATGGGCAAGAGAGCGAGACTCCATCTCAAAAAAAAAAAAAAAATTTTTTTTTAAATGTTATTATTTAAAGACCTAGATTCTAACTAGCAGGTTCTCTTCATTTAACAAAAGTTTCAATATTCGATGTGTTGTATTATTTTATTGGTCACATTTATTTAAATTTTGAGAACTTGGATAGCTTATGAACCTTCTTTCCTTCTAACAGTACTTACCTACTACTTCAGAATTACTTGTATTTTAAAAAGAGCCATTTCTGAGAAATATTTGACTTTTGATAGACTTGATTTTGTTTTTTGTGTGTGTTTTTTTTTTTGAGGTGGTCTCACTCTGTAACTCAGGCTGGAGTGCAGTGGCACCATCCTGGCTCACTGCAACTCCTGCTTTCCAGTCTCAAGTGATTCTCCCACCTCAGCCTCCTGATTAGCTGTGACCACAGGTGTGTGCCCCCACACCCAGCTAATTTTTTGACTTTTTGGTAAAGACAGGTTTCACCTGTCTTTACCCAGGCTGGTTTTGAACACCTGAGCTTAGGCAGTCCTCCCACCTCAGCCTCCCAGAGTGCTGGGATTACAGGCATGAGCCACCGTGCCTGGCCTATCTTGTTCTTTTCTTATGTTTTGAGCTTAAATACAAAAACAAAAATGTAGTTCTTTCCCATCAAAAAAATATTGTTGAGCATAAGGCTTTATTTTGGTAAGAACTTTTTGGCTAAAGTATCCCCAGACTACAGCACCATTTAACTGTAGTATAATGTATATATGAAAATGCTGGCGACACAATGTTTTATACCTGCAATCCCAGCACTTTCAGAGGCCGAGGTGGGTAGATTGCTTGAGGCCAGGAGTTAGAGACCAGCCTGGGCAACATGGTGAAACTCTGTCTTTACTGAAAATATAAAAAATAGCCAGGTGTGGTAGTGGACGCCTGTAATCCCGAAGCTGAAGAAGGAGAATTGCTTGAACCCAGGAGGCGGAGGTTGCAGTGAGCTGAGATGTAGCACCACTGCACTCCAATCTGGGTGACAGAGCAAGACTCTGTCTAAAAAAAAAAAAGAAAGAATATACTATGTTAATTGCACTTTATATGATTATATGGAACAACCAAAATGCTAATACCAAAGAAAAAGTGAATGATACCGACTGGGAGACTAAGAAAGGGGTATCAGAGGCAGCATATTTTGCTCTGGGATTTTAAAAAATCACATTTTTTAATAGGCCAAAACTTCCCCCTGTACTTGGAAATGAATGGATGAAACTATTAATGAATAGATGAATGAAATATGGAACTGTGTCCCATATACCTTTCAAGGCTCAAGATACATTTGATACTATTAGTCTAAACACCACCAACAGTATCTCTGATCTTGAAATTCTCCAAGATAGTTCTTCCATAATTTAAGACAACACTTGCCATAGCTTAGAGTGAAACCTGCTTGATTTATAGATGAAGGGAGCATATGTAAAGGATTAAATTTCTTAAGTCTTTCATCCATTGTACATTTAGAAAACTTGATAGGCATAGAAGTGTGTTCTTTGCCACTGCGGCTTTCTTCTCAGGGTAACTGCCATTCATTCACCAAATTTCTGTTGTGTGCATCTCTCTTGGATAAAAATTATGGCAAGCAGTATGCGATCCCTGTTCTTAAGATACTGAGGTCTAAATGGAGCAAATAAGGCATTTACATATGAAAAGTTAAACAATATAACAAACGAAAATCGATGTCATAGTTTTATAGTGCCCAAATTATAAGGGAATTTGGAAGAAAGAGAGGCTCTTATAAGCCGGTGTGGTTTTGGAAGGCATTTGGAAGAGGTAGAATTTGATCCATATCTTGAAATGTGAGTAGGGAACTATCCCATCTGATGGCATAAAAATGATTTTATTCATATAGAAGTATCCCCATCTGAGCATTGGATATGGTGTGGTTTTGTTGTCTGCTGCTGCTGAATCTTAAATTAAAAATGCTTTAAAATTTATGCTTTGGTGGATACATCTTCCATAGACAAGAAGAGGTGAACTTTGAAAAACAGAGGTTCATTACTATCTGTTCCGTAAGAGTGATGATTTTTATATGCCTAGGAGGATCAGACAAAATGCTAACAGCTTTGTTGTTTTTGTTTTAGACAGACTACTCTGATAGTTTATATTTTGTCTTTTATTGGAATGGTTATATTTACTTTCACATTGGACCTTGGATACATTATTACCGTGTTTGTTACTGGAGGAGTCCTTGGGTAAGTATCACATGTGTTTAGGAGGATTGTTAGCATGCTGTTATTATTCTGAAGTATTATTACTCTGGTTTTTAATTTTTTAAAAACCAAAGTTCATTCAAAGATTCTTTAACATTTTTAACTTTAAAGGATTCATTCTGTGTATATAAATGTGTAATTTTTAAAGAACTATTAAAAATTGGCTGTGTGCGGTAGCTCGCTCCTGTAATCCCAGCACTTTGGGAGGCCGAGGCAGGTGGATCATGAGGTTGAGAGATCGAGACCATCCTGGTGAACATGGTGAAACCCCATCTTCATTAAAAATATAAAAATAGCTGGACGCAGTGGTGGATGCCTGTAATCTTAGCTACTTGGGAGGCTGTGGCAGGAGAATCGCTTGGACCCACAAGGCAGAGTTTGCAGTGAGCCAAGATCACGCCATTGCACTCTAGCCGAGGCAACAAGAGTGAAACTGTCTCAAAAAAAAAAAGGAACTATTAAAAATTGTTTAAAATTGGTTTTTGGTATGCCATTGGTGAAAAAAGGGATGAGCCTTACTTAATCTGTATAACTTTATTTGATTACAAAGACAATTGACTTATTAAACTAGAAGTAAATTGTTTTCAGAAAAAATATTGGTATTTGTTGCTTTCCAGTTCTGTGACCTTGGACTAATTGATCAATAATAAAGGTTCCTGGCCGGGCGCGGTGGCTCAAGCCTGTAATCCCAGCACTTTGGGAGGCCGAGGCAGGTGGATCACGAGGTCAAGAGATCGAGACCATCCAGGTCAACATGGTGAAACCCCGTCTCTACTAAAAATACAAAAAATTAGCTGGGCATGGTGGCGCGTGCCTGTAATCCCAGCTACTTGGGAGGCTGAGGCAGGAGAATTGCCTGAACCCGGGAGGCGGAGGTTGCGGTGAGCCGAGATCGCGCCATTGCACTCCAGCCTGGGTAACAAGAGCGAAACTCCATCTCAAAAATAAATAAATAAATAAAAATAAAGGTTCCTTACTTTGACATAGCAGCTTCCGAATACTCACTTACGTGGTCATTAGAATAGGCCCAAGAAGCAGAATAATTGCATCAGTGTGTGATTGTGACCTTCTGATAATTCTTTCTGTAATTCTGGATTTATTTTCCTAGCTTCTTCATGACTGGTTACCTCCCTTTGGGTTTTGAATTTGCTGTTGAAATCACTTACCCTGAATCTGAAGGTACTTCATCTGGTCTTCTTAATGCTTCTGCACAGGTAAACCTCTGAGTTCTCTAAACCTGAGATGATTATTGTACCAGATATATTCTAGTGCCTAATGAGTTTGACCATGGTTTATTTGTTGTTGTTTTGTTTTGTTTTTGGAGACAGGGTCTCGCTCTGCTACCCAAGATGGAGTGCAGTAGTGCGATCATGGCTCACTGCAGGCTCAAATTCCTAGGCTCAAGCAATTCTCCCTCCTCAGCCTACAGAGTATCTGGGACTACAGGTGCACACCAGCATGCCCAGTTACATTTTTCATTTTGTTATTTTTTGTGGAGATGGGGTTTCGCCATGTTGCCCAGGCTAGTCTTGGACTCCTGGGCTCAAGCAGTCCGCCTACCTCAGCATCCCAAAGTTGTAGGATTACAGGTGTGAGCCACTGTGCCCAGCCTGACCCTGGTTTTTGTTTTAACAATTCAACTTTTCCATGAATGTTTTTAGAAACCAAATCATATAAACAGAATAAGTTAAGAAAAATTCTGGTGAAATCTTTATTCTTGTTTTAAATAAGTAAACTTAATAACAAATGACTTTTCCTATTGTATTTTAGATATTTGGAATTTTGTTCACATTGGCTCAAGGAAAGCTCACATCAGACCACAGCCCTAAGGCAGGGAACATTTTCCTCTGTGTCTGGATGTTTATAGGCATCATTTTAACAGGTAAATTAGGGCATCTGCCTGGCAAAGGGACTTGTGTCATGTGTTTATATTTAGTTTTCCTGTATGTTGCTTCTCAGTGGCTTGGCAGAACTCAAGGGGAAAAAATGAGGTAAAATGCAGGACATTATTTGTTCTCTTCTAAGGACATGAATCTGTTACTTCATTTTGTAGATTTCAAATTCAATACAGTTACTCTGCCTAGCAAGCAAAACTGCTGTAATAAGTAGTAAAGGCTGGTGTGGTGGCTTCTACCTATAATCCCAGTACTTTGGGAGGCGGAGGCGGGCAGATCACTTGAGGTGAGGAGTTTGAGACCAGCCTGGCCAACATGGTGAAACCGCATCTCTACTAAAATTAGCCGGGTGTGGTGGCACAAACCGGTACTCCCAGTTGCTTGGGAGGCTGAGGCAGGAGAATCCCTTGAACGCAGGAGACAGAGGATGCAGTGAGCTAAGATTGCACCAGTGCACTCCAGCCTGGGTGATGGAGTGAGACTCTGTCTCAAAAAAAAAGAAAAAAGAGTAGTAAAGACCTGGAGGTGGGAAGGGGGCCTGGCCTCAAATTCCGATTCTGCTGCTCCCTGGGAGTGTGACTTCAGACAAGTTGCTTAACCTCTCAAATCCTCCTTTCCTCATTTATATAATAGAGTGTTAAAGCCTGCTTTATAGGGTTACCATGAGGATTACTTTGAAATGGTTCGTGAAAAGCTTCTAGTGCCTGCCACCTGGGATGTGCCTAACACGTGTTACTATTGCTATAATGTGGTAGAGGCGGTAAACAGTCCAAGTGGTAGTGGTGGAAATAGTATGTGGAATCCTCAGCTAGTGCTTATACTTCTTAGATTTAATCATCATAGACATAAGCAGAAAGGAAAATAGTGCCCAATCTCCAGAGAAAGAGAACGTCAAAGAATTTTTATCCATAGTTTGCCCATGCACATGGTGTACAACAGATTTGGAAACAGGAATTATGTTCAGCACTGTTTCCAGGACCATGTTGGCTTCTAATTTGTGTATTTCCTTCTGTATCCCTTTATCATCATCAGGGACAGAAGTTTTGGATATTCAGGATTATAGTCAGCCCTTTGTGTATCCCATGGGTTCGTCATCTGCGGATTCAGCCAACTGTGGGTTGAAATTAATTGGAAATAAAATGGATGGTTGCATCTGCACTGAACATGTACAGACTTTTAAAATGTCATCATTCCCTAAACATAGTATCCAACTATTTACATTGTATTAGGTATTAGTAATCTAAGGATGGTTTAAGTATATAGGAGGATGTGTGTACATTATATGCAGATGCTACCCAGGGATGTCTAATCTTTTGGCTTCCCTGGACCACATTGGAAGAATTGTCTTGGGCCACACATAAAATAATGGTAATGATAGCTAATATGCTAAAGTAAAAAAAATTGCAAAAAATCACATAATGTTTTATAAAATTGGTGAATTTGTGTTGGGCCACATTCAAAATTGCCCTGAGCCGCATATGGCCTGCAGGCCACAGGTTGAACAAGCTTGTACTACACCATTGCATATAAAGAACTTGAGCACTCATGGATTTTGGTATCTGAGGTGGGGTCTTAGAACGAATCCCCCGCAGATACCAAGGGAAATTGTGCTTCTTTGATCTGGTTATAACTTAGTTGAAGGATAGAATCTATCAGAAAGATGTGAATCAAGGTTTCTTTTACTGTTTGTTGAATACCTCATCATTCTTTGTGAAACCTTCATATGAAATCCCACCAGTGATAAACATTTTGGATAAATACAACCTCCTAAGGTCACTCGTTCATTATTGTATGAATGACAGGAACTTGAGCATTCATTTATTATGCTAAAAGAAAGTGAATACAGTCTGTTTCCTCAAAGAAAAACATGTTATCAGGAGGAATTTTTCCCCTCTACCCAGTTAGTACAATAAAACATACAAAACGAAATATGTAATACATTAACTGCTTTAACTATTGCTCTTTCCTAAGTAATTCCATGTTGGTTCTTAATTTCTAGGCAAGTACTATATGTTTATCAAAGAGTATTATTGTTGGCCAGACATGGTGGCTCATGCCTGTATAACTAGTACTTTGGGAGGCTGAGGCAGGCAGATCATTTGCGGTCAGGAGTTCAGGACCAGCCTGACCAACATAGTGAAATCCCATCTCTACTAAAATCACAAAAAATTTAGCCAGGCGTTGGGGCACACACCTGTAATCTCAGCTACTTGAGAGACTGAGGCAGAAGAATTTGCTTGAACCCAGGAGGCAGAGGTTGCAGTGAGTGAAGATCACACCGTTGCACTCCAGCCTGAGTGACAAAGCGAGAGTCCATCTCAAAAAATCAAGTATTATTGTTATACCAAAGAAGGGAGCAGTTTGTAATTCACTTTCACATTACTTTTATGTGAGATTCATGAATACTAATTCAAACAAATCAAGTCTAGAAAATTAAGAAGTGAAAATAGATCTTTAAAATTAGTTTTACATTGATGCTTTTACCATTTAAATGTGAATTAATTTCTCTGATATGTTGAGTATTGTATTAGAGCTTTGTTATATCTGTTTTGGTCATCTGTGATAGTGATCTTTAGTATTACTATTGTAATTGTTTAAGGGCATGATGAACTACATGCATAAAAGATAGTGAACTTTAAAAATAAATGTTTTGTGTGTTCTCACTGCTCCACTGACCAGCCATTCCCAGATCTCTCTGCCATTTGTTGGTTTCCCTATTCCCTGAGACACAACAATATTGAAATCAGGTCCCTGATTCATACCCCAACAATGGCCTCTTAAGTGTTTAAGTGAAAGGAAGAATAGTAAATCTCTCATTTTAAATCAGAAGCTAAAAATGATTAAGCTTAGTGAGGAAGTCATGTTAAAGGCCCAGATAGGCCAAAAGTTAGGCCTTTTGCACCAAACAATCAGCCAAGTTGTTAATGCAAAGGAAAAATTCTTAAGGGAAATTAAGAATGCTACTCAAGTGAACACACAAATGATAAGAAAACAAAACAGCCTTATGATATGGAGAAAGTTTCAGTGGTCTTGTTAGATTATACCAGCCAGGTCTTGTTAGAAGATTATACCAGCCACAGCATCCCCTTAAGCCAAAGCCTAATCTAGAGTAAGGTCTGAATTCTTCAATTCTGTGAAAGCTGAAAGAGGTGAGAAAGTTGCAGAAGAAAAGCTGGTAGCTAGCAGAGGTTAGTTCATGAGGTAAGGAAAGAAGTTGTCTTCATAACATAAAAGTCCAAGGGGAAGCAGCAAGTGCTGATGTAGATGCTGAAATAGGTCATCCAGAATATGTAGCTAAGATGAGTGATGAAGGTGGCTACACTAAACAAATTTTCCATGTAGATGCAACAGCCTTATAGTGAAAGAAGAGGCCATGTAGGACTTCCATAGCTAGAGAGGAAGAATCAATGTCTGGCTTCAAAGGACAAGGTAACTCTCTTGTGAGGGGTTGATGCAGCTGGTGACTTTAAATTGAAACTAAAGCTTGTTGACCATTCTGAAAATCCTAGGGCTCTTAAGAATTAGGCTAGATTTACTGTGCCTAAGCTCTGTCAGTGGAACAGTGAACTTGAAACCTGTAGTGGAGTGTACATCTGTTAATAGCATGGTTTGCTGAATATTTTAAACCCACTGTTGAAGTCTGCCACTCAGAAAAACATTCCTTTCAAAATATTACTGCTCTTTGACCAATTACCTGTTTACCCAAGAACTCTGATGAGGCTGTACAAGGATATCAATGTTGTTTTCATGCCTGGGAACACAGCAGCCCATGGATCAAGGAGTAATTTCAACTTTCAAGTCTTATTCTTTAAGAAATACATTTCAAAAGGCTGTAGCTGCCAGAAATAATTATTCCTCTCTTGGATCTGGGCAAAGCAAATTGAGAACCTTCTGGAAAGGATGCACCATCCTAGCTGCCATTAAAAACATTCTCGATTCATGGGAGAAGGTCAGCCTATCAACATTAACAGGAGTTTGGAGGAAGTTAATTCCCATCCTCATGGATGATTTTGAGGGGTTCAAGGCTTCAGTGGAGGAAATAGCTGTAGATGTGGTAGGAATAACGAGAGAACTGGAATTAGAAGTAGAATCTGAAGAGATAACTGAATTGTTGCATCTCATGATAAAACTTGAATAAATGAAGGGTTGCTTCTTATGGATAAGCAAAGGAAGTGTTTTCCTGAGTTGGAATCTACTGGTAAAGATGCTGTAAGTATTGAAATGACAGCGTGGGATTTAGAATATTATATAAACTTAGTTGATGAAGCAGTGACAGGGTTAGAAAGGATCGACTCCTATTTTGAGGGAAGTTTTGTGGATAAAATGCTATCAAACAAGTATTGCATGATAGAGAGATCTTTTGTGAAATGAAGAGTCGATTGACATGGCAAACTTCGTCACTGTCTTACTTTAAGAAATTGCCACAGCCACCCCCACCTTTTAGCAACCACCACCCTCATCTGTCAGCCGCCATCAACATCAAGGCAAGACCCTCCACCAGCAAAAAGACAATAACTTTCAGAAAGCCTGGATAATCATTAGCATTTTTTAGCAGTAAAATATTTTTAAATTAAGGCATGTACATGGATTTTTTTTGTTTGTTTGAGACGGAGTTTCGCTGTTGTTACCCAGGCTGGAGTGCAATGGCACAATCTCAGCTCACCGCAACCTCCTCCTCCTGGGTTCAAGCAGTTCTCCTGCCTCAGCCTCCTGAGTAGCTGGGACTACAGGTGCGCACCACCATGCCCAGCTAATTTTTGTATTTTTAGTAGAGACAGGGTTTCACCTTGTTGACCAGGATGGTCTCGATCTCTTGACCTCGTGATCCACCCACCTCGACCTCCCAAAGTGCTGGGATTATAGGTGTGAGCCACCACGCCCGGCCTATACATGGATTTTTAAGACGTAATGCTATTGCACGCTTCATAGACTACAATATAAACATTATTTTGGGGGGAATATCTTGATGAATTTTTTTTTCTTTTTTTGTAAACATAACTTTTTATGCACTGGAAAACCAAAAAATTTGTGTGACTTGCTTTATTGTGCTTACTCTTTTGTGGTGATCTGGAGCTGAACCCACAACATCTCTGAGATATACCTGTACTGTCTTCTGCCTAGAAAGCCTTCCTCTTCTCTTTGTCTGCTTGACAAGTTATTACTCACTTTTTTTCAAGTTTCAAGTATGTCTTCTCTGGCAAGCCTTCTCTAATTTCCTTTGGTTGACATAGCCATTTTTGCTCCCACTTCCCCACTATACCTTGCAGTTATCATATACTGTTAAAGTTGTTTATGTGTCAAAGTTTCACTTGATTGGAGAGTCCTTTAAGGAAAAGAATTGTGCTTTTCATCTTTGTCTCATTTTTCAGGCTGTTGAGATGCTATTAAATTTCATGACATTATAGTGTATTGAATTGACAATAGTAAGAAAGACTTTGAGCTGCTTTAAAAAAAAATAGTAATTTCATTGATGCCTCTCTGTTTCAGCATTAATCAAGTCTGATCTGCGAAGACACAACATAAATACAGGAATTACCAATGTTGACATTAAAGCTGTAAGTAATGAGTATTTTTATGATTATACTGTTGAGAAGTGTGCATAGAGTAAATGTCAAACCAGGTTTTTTTATTTAGCTATTTTTCCCCCATCAACTGTTGATCTTTTATAATAGAATATGCCAGATGCTGTACATTTTTAATCTTCTGATTATTTTTATAGGTACCAGCTGACAGTCCTACAGACCAAGAACCAAAAACAGTTATGTTACCCAAGCAGTCAGAGTCAGCAATTTGAAGAGAAAGAAAAAGTTACCGTCCTGTAGTAATTGGGGACAATGTGATATGCTTGGAGAGATATGAGCACCAAGGCTGGGTTTGCATGTGGTGGGGGAATAGACGCTTACTTGAAAATTACCATATGAACTCTAAATGCGTAATTATTATTTTGCTTAATTGTTAATTTAAGGGAAATTTTCTTAAAATGCTTCTGTTTACATCATGTTAACACTACTATTTATCTAATTTGTATCTGGTTTTTAGTCTTGTATCTGAAAGTAAGCTTCTTGACATTTACTTTTCAAAAGTAGATGTTTTTCTTTTTTGCAGAAAATGGAAGCTTAGAAGACTTTTTAAAGTGGTAATATGGGGTGTTCAGTCCCCATAAGATACATAATAGTTCATGCAGTTTATACATTAAAATATCCGGTAGAACTAAATGTACAATATATTCCTAATTGACTGCCTTTCCACTGTGCTGACCAACTGTCCAAGCCACTTCAGTATGAGTACAACATACCAGCATGACACCACTCACCCACAAAGAACAGCACGGGCATCAGGCTTTCAGATTTTTCCCATTCTTTACAACAAGAATACATTTTCCCAGTGTACTCTTGTTACAAAGTACTTTTTAACACACACAGTCAATGGCTACAAAAACTATTCTGTGTACAGATTCTACCCATAACTTTGGTCTTAGAATTATGTTCTAATTAAGGCAAGGAGCCCAATTACAGGCTCATTTTCTCTCAGGTTCTTTTCTGTGCTGCCTTTCTATCACGGATAAAGGCTAACACTGTATTTTGTCACTGCAGCTTGAAATAGAGTAGTTTTGTACCCGTTGCCTTTTTTTCTTTTAAACTCTCTTCCTTTTTTTTTTTTTTTCTATGTATAACTTTCTAGTAAGACAATTTTATCATATATGTTACTGGCTATTTCATGATTTCTTGTATCTTATCCTGTATTTTGCCTTGAAGATTCCTGAGATAAGGAAATCTGTAATAACTTCAGATAGCCTACATGTCCCCATTTAGTGGAGACCTCTTGAATGCTGTTTGAATTCTGCAGCATCATGTTTATGACCGTTCTCCTTTGAGGAATGCTATGCCTGGGTACGTGCTCCATCTGTGTGCTGGGAGAGTGGATTCTTTTCTTCAGTGCAGAGTATAGTAGTCATCACACTGTTGGAACAGTCTGCTGTTTTACAAGCTCAGGTAAGGAAAATAGGACCAAATATATTTCCACAGTGCCTACCACTGTCATGTTTACAGCGAGACTTTAAATGTTGTTGATGTCCTGACTCTGAGCTTGTAGGGAATATCTTTACAGTAATGACATTTGATCAGCCACAAAATTTACATTATGTTCATATGCACCCAAAAAAGCTAGTCAAGTAATGAATACCCTTGAAGTGAATAGCAGTTTTGATTTAGGCAGTATGTTAGGCCATCCTTACATCACTATAAAGAAATACCTAAGGCTGGGCACAATGGCTCACATCTGTAATACCAGCACTTTGGGAGCTGAGGTGGGTAGATCACTTGAGGCCAGGAATTGAAGACCAGTATGGCCAACATGGCAAAACCCCATCTCTACTAAAAATGCCGCGTGCGTGCACACACACACTAGCCAGTCATGGTGGTCCACGCCTGTAGTCCCAGCTACTTGGGAAGCTGAGGCATGAGAATTGCCTGAACATGGGAGGTGGAGGCTGCAGTGAGCTGAGATTGCACCACTGCACTTCAGCCTGGGTGACAAAGTGAGACTGTTTCAGAAAGAGAAGAACAGAAGAACAGCACCAAGCCTTGAGGGATCCACCCCCAGGACCCAGACACCTTCCATTAGGCCCAACCTTCAACACTGGGGATTATATTTCAACATGAGGGTGGAGGGACAAGTATCTCAACTATATCAGGCAAAATATATGCATTGATATATATTGAAATTATTACATTCTCTGTAATCAAGTGACTGTAAATTATGTAGAATCTGACCCTGGGGAATGTGTTACCTAAAGAATTTGACTAAGAATCAGGAACTCTGTGTCCATGTCCTGGATGTGTTTCTGCATGTTCCTGTAATCTGGACAGTCTTTAAACCTCTGGGCAGCATTTTCCTCATCCATGAAATGAATGTGTTTAGTTTGATCTCAAAGGTCTTTTCAAAATAGTAAATGCTATTAATCATATAATAGACCAAATTATTATAGCACAGAAACTGGAAACCAGCCAGAGAGAAATTCCCTGGACAGTTGGATAAACAAATGTGATTGCTACCTTATGGATACAGGGACTGTTAAATTTCTTTTTAGCCTTTTTAGTCAGTTTCTCAAGCAGAATATGTCCAATTATTAGCTTCCTTTGATACTTACAAGTGAAGACAGCCAAAAATATATTTTAAGGTCTCCCCAAATAACTTTTTATTTTTAAACTATCAATGTTGTTTAAAATAATCATGTACTTGTTGAGTTCCTGAGGTTTTGAACAAATTACAAATAAAATTTAGAATACTTTATTTCTGAAAAGCATATACATATACGTTATGTGTATTTTTCCTTGGTTAGAATGGGGATGAAATATGATGTGACAGAACGCAAAATGAATTGATAATTTTTCTGTATTTTGGGTGAAAGTTGTCTGTAATACATCAAACAAGAATGTTAGAATTCTACAGTAATGTGTGATTTCATGACAGAGCTATATTCTGAGAAATGTGTTAGGTGATCTCATCATTGTGTGAACATCATGAAGTGTACTTACACAAACCTAGATGGTAGAGCCTACTACACACCTAGGCTGTATGGTGTAGCCTATTGCTTCTAGGCCACAAACCTGAACGGTATTAAATGCGGTAGGCAATTGTAACACAATGGTATTTGTGTAATCGAAAGATAAAACAGATAATACATTGTGCTGCATTGTAACAATGGCTGTGGCATCACTAGGTGATAGGACTTTCTCAGCTCCATTATAATCTTATAGGATCACTGTCATATGTGGTCCATTGTTAATTGAAGCGTTATGTGGCACATGACTATGTCATATTTTTGGAAAATGAAATAGGTAATTATCACTTGTGTGAATTTTAATCAAATGATTTAGGAAAGAAATGATTTCAAAAGCTATTGCATTTATTATAAATGTCACAAATATAGCTCTTGCCTTTTGAGAATGTTGGAGAAATGTCTTTAAAAATATGTCTGTATGTAAAAATGTGTCTGTATGCAATAGCTAGAAAAATGCCTGTCTTAAGTCATTACTCAAGTTCTGATGTTCACTCTTTGTACTATTTATCGGTATGCTTGTTCTTCAGTATTTCAGACTCAAAATAAATTTATTTTTTTATGTATTTTTCTATGGCTTTAAAAAAATTCTGCTGCTTAGGTAAACATGGGAAATTTAAAGGGATTATGAAATTTCAGAATGGGCAGAGAGGAAATGCGGTAGTGTCTGGAACGTAAAATAAGGAAGCAAAGTCTCCCAGGGTGAAGGCTGAAATAGATGCTAAAATGTCTTACTCCTGTAAAAGTAGCTTTAGACAGTGATGGCAGCAAGACGGCAGAATCTTCATCAATCTTCCACATAAGCACTGATTTTCCTTTGTAGGAATCCAGACATCCAATGTAGAAATTCCAACACACCATTAAAGCAGAAATATGTGAGAATAGATGTATTAAAGAAAGGAGAACATTTTCACTTTACCTTGTATATCACTCCTCCTTGAAGCTGGCACAGCTTAGTGGCAAGAGAGACTCCCCTCAGTCCATGATTTCTCCCATGGGAGAAGGTGATAGCATAGTGAGTGCTCAGCCCCTAGCTGTGTGGGATGCTGCCTAAGAGGCCTACCTCTTTTTGCCCCAACTAGAATATTGAGGTGATTGCCATAGCTAAGTGTTGGGAAAGGCTGGAAGCAGGGAAGAAAGGCTGTGGAACCTACTCAGCATTCCACAGACTCCCATCAGGAAGCCTACCCACCAGCCACTGTGATACCTTGCATATGGACCTCCCATATGACCCATGGTCACCCCAGATGCTCTGTGCATCTCACCCCCATCTCCCTGAGGCTGGCTCCCCAAGAATGCCACGTTGGACAGCAGCTGCAAGCATCGAATATAGAGACAGATGGCTTGATTGTGGAATTGGAGCAAGGTATACAGAGTACTTCAGAGCACCACCCTAGGGGAAGCAAACAAGAGGCTGTCAGCACCTGGCTTTGTGGAAATGAGCAAAGGCAATAACTTAAGAATCCCCTTCCCCAAGTGGAAACATGGTTGCAGAGCAGGTGAATCCACAGAAGTAGGAGAGAGCCTCAGAGTTTTTAGCCAGGCAGATTAATGAAGGCTTTTCTCTCTTGAAGCTAGTCAATAAAGACTGGAGGAAGTAATCTTCAAATGCAAGGATCAAAATGGAAAACTTCAAGAAAACAAAAAATGGAAAAATGATATCACCTAAGGAGCACAATAATATTCCAGTAACAAATCCAAAGAAATTGAGATCTATGAATTGCCTGACAATAAATTTAAATTGTTTTAAGAAAATTTAGTGAGCTACTAGAGAAAGGATATACGGCTCTATGAAATCAGAAAATGCATGAACAAAATGGGAAGTTCAGCAAAGGGATAGAAATCATAAAAAACAAATTCTGCAGCTGAAGAATACAATGATAAAGGACAACAAATGCAATAGTCAGCAGATTGATCAAGCAGAAGAAAGAATCTGAATTCAAAGACAGGTCATTTCAAAATATACAGCTAGAGGAGAAAAAAAGAATGAAAGTATTAAAGAGAGCCTATGAGATTTGTGGAACATTAAGAGCTAACATTTGCATTATGGAAATAATAAAGGAGAAGAGAAAGAAGGATCAGCAAGCTTATTTAATCAAGCAATAATGGCTGAAAGCTTCTCAAATCTGGGAGAGACACAGACATTAAGGTACATATATATAGCTCAAAGGTCTGCAGTCTGGTTCAACCCAAAGAAGACTTTGCCAAGACACATTGCACTCAAACAGTCAAAAATAAAAATTACGTTTTTCCCTTTTTATTTTAATTTTTATTTATTTATTTTTTAGACAGAGTCTCCTTCTTGTCTCCTAGGCTGGAGTGCAGTGCCATGATCTTGGCTCACTGCAACCACCTCCCAGACTCAAGTGATTCTTATGCCTTAGCCTCCCAAGTAACTGAGATTACAGGCATGTACCACCACCCCTGGCTAATTTTTTTGTATTTTTAGTAGAGATGAGGTTTCACCATGTTGGCCAGGGTGGTCTCAAACGCCTGGCCTTAAGTGATCCACCCTCCTTGGGCTCCCAAAGTGCTGGGATTATAGGCATAAGCCACTGTGCCCAGTCAAAACTCAAAGAGAATTTTTTAAAATTTTACTTGAAGTTCTGGGGTACCTGTGCAGATCTTGTAGGATTGTTGTATACATACACACATGCCATGGTGGTTTGCTCCCGCCATCCCCCCATCCACCTACATTAGGTATTTCTCCCAGTGTTATTCCTCCCCAACGTCCCTTAGCTCCCCACCCTGCAACAGACCCCAGTGTGTGATGTTTCCGTCCCTGTGCCGATGTGTTCTCATTGTTCAACGCCTGCCTATGAGTGAGCACATGCGGTGTTTGGTTTTCTGTTCTTGTGTCAGTTTGCTGAGAATGATGGTTTCCAGTTTCATCTATGACTCTACAAAGGACGTGAACTCATCCTTTTTTATGAATGCATAGTATTCCATGGCGTATATGTGCCACGTTTTCTTTGTCCAATCTATCATTGATGGGTATTTGGGTTGGTTCCAGGTCTTTGCTATTGTAAACAGTGCTGCAATGAGCATACGTGTGTGTGTGTGTGTCTTTATAATAGAATGATATATAATCCTTTGGGTATATACCCAGTAATGGGATTGCTGGGTCAAATGGAATTTCTATTTCTAGATCCTTGAGGACTCACCACACTTTGTCTTCCACAATGGTTAAACTAATTTACACTCCCAATGGTGTAAAATTGTTCCTGTTTCTCTACATCCTCTCCAGCATCTGTTGTCTCCAGATTTTTTTATGATTGCCATTCTAACTGGCATGAGATGGTATCTCATTGTGGTTTTGATTTGCATTTCTCTGATGATCACTGATGAGCATTTTTTCATATTCTCACCAGATCTACCTTGTGAGAAATACACAGTAGCTCACACCTGTAATCCCAGCACTTTAGGAGGTAAGGTGGGTGGATTATCTGAGGTCAAGAGTTCGAGACCAGTCTGGCCAACAATGGTGAAACCCCATCTCTGCTAAAATACAAAAATTAGCTGGGCGTGGTAGCAGATGCCTGTAATCCCAGTTGCTTGGGAGGCTGAGGCGCAGAATTGCTTGAGCCCTGGAGACAGAGGTGGCAGTGAGCCGAGATCTTGCCACTGCACTCCAGCCTGGCCGAGAGAGCAAGATTCTGTCTCAAAAAAAAAAAAAAAAAAAACCAAAAACTTGAACAAAGGACAAAGAAGACTATCCTTAATGATAATGGGGTAAATTCTTTAAAAGAGTATAACAAGTTGTGTTACACTTTAGACCAAATGGACTTAATGGACATATATCGAATATTCCATCCAACAGCAACAGAATACACAGGAACACATCAACATTCTCCAGGATGGATTATGTTTTAGGTCCAAAAGAAATGTCTTTAAAAGACATCAAAATAAGAAATACAATTGCAATAATCACATATTCCTTAAGCATCTTTTCTGACACAATGATATGAAATTACACAATTACATATCATTTCACAACGATATAAAATTACTAACAGGAGGAAAACTGGAAAACTCAAAAATATGTAGAAATTAACAGATTCTGAACAACCAATGAGTCGAAGAAATCAAACAGGAAATCAAAGAATATTTTGAGACAAATGAAAATAGAAATATTTTCTATTTCTATTATCATATTAAAACTTTGCAATGCAGCAAAAAGGGAGGTTACAGCAATCAATGCCTACATGAAGAAATGTCTTAAATAAATCACCTACCTTCACACCTGAAAGAATTAGACAAAGAAGAACAAACTAAGCCCAAAATTAGTAGAAGGAAGGAAATAAAGATGAAAACAGAAATGAAATCTAGATTAGAAAAATAATGAACAATGAAACTAGAAATTTTATGTTTTGAATAACAAAATTAGAGTAAGAAAAAGAGAAGTCTCAAATGAAATTTTAAACAAAAGAGGAGATATGACTACAACCGATAGCACAGAAATACAAAGAATCGTAAGAGGCTACTATGAACAATTGTATTTCAACAAACTGGATAACCCAGAAATTGATAAATTTCTAGAAACGTACAAGCTACCAAGGCTGAGTCATGAAGAGACAGAAAATCTGAGCAGACCAATAACAAGTAAGTAGATTGAATCAGTAATCAAAAGCTGTCCATAGAAAAAAAAACCTAGGTCCCGATAGCTTCACTGGTGAATTCTACTGCACAAAGAAATTTATACCAGTCCTTCTCAAAGTCTTCCATAAAATTGCAGAAAATGAACACTTCCGAACTAATGGTCAGCATAACCCTGACATCGAAAGCAGTCAAGGACAGGATAAGAAAATAAAATTGGCAGGCGCGGTGGCTCAAGCCTGTAATCCCAGCACTTTGGGAGGCCGAGGCAGGTGGATCACAAGATCAACAGATCGAGACCATCCTGGTCAACATGGTGAAACCCCGTCTCTACTAAAAATACAAAAATTAGCTGGGCATGGTGGCGCATGCCTGTAATCCCAGCTACTCAGGAGGCTGAGGCTGGAGAATTGCCTGAACCCAGGAGGCGGAGGTTGCGGTGAGCTGAGATCGTGCCATTGCACTCCAGCCTGGGTAACAAGAGCGAAACTCCATCAAAAAAAAAAAAAAAAAGAAAGAAAGAAAAGAAAATTACAAGCCAGTATCTGTGATGAATATACATGCAAAAATCCTCAACAATATACTAACAAACCAAATTCAACAACACCTTATAGGGTTCATACTCACTGTGATCAAATGAGATTTATCCCTGGGATATAAGGATGGTTCAACATACACAATTCCATAAATGTGATATACCATAAGAGTAAAAATTATATGATCGCCTCAATAGATGCAGAAAAAGTATTTGACAAAATTCAACATCCTTTCATGATTAAAAGAAAAAATAGACATAGAAGGAACTTAACACAATAAAGACCATTTATGGAAACCCCACACCTAACATCACACTCGGTGGAAAGCTAAGATCCAGAACAAAGCAAAGAGGTCCACTCTTACCACTTCTATTTAGTAAGACTGGAAGTTCTAACATGAGTAATCACACAAGAAAAAGAAATAAAAGACTTCCAAATCTGAAAAGAATAAAAATTGTCTCTGTGTGCAGATAACATGATCTTATGTACAGAAAACTCTATAGAGAGTCTATGAAAAAATGTTTAAAAATAATAAATTCAGGAAAGTTGTTGGATACAAAATCAACATTTAAAAACTTGCATTAGTACTTGCAGTACCAATGAACTATCTGAAAAACTAAGCAAAATATTTCATTTACAATAAGATCAAAAAGAATAAAGTACTCAGAAATAAGTTTAATCAGGAGGTGAAAAATCTGTACAATGAAAACTATAATGCATTAATGCAAGAAATTGAAGAAGACAAATTAATGGGAAGATATCCCAAGTGCATGGATCAGAAGAATCATTATTGTTAAAATGTCTGTACTACCCAAAGCAACCTTAAGATTAAACACAATCTCTCAAAATTCCAACGGCATTTTTCACAAAAATAAAACAATCTTGGGTCGGCTGTGGTGGCTCAAGCCTGTAATCCTGGTACTTTGGGAGGCCAAGGCAGGTAGATCATGAGGTCAAGAGATTGAGACCATCCTGGTCAACAAGGTGAAACCCCGTCTCTACTAAAAATACAGAAATTAGCTGGGCGTGGTGGCGCGCACCTGTAGTCTCAGCTACTCGGGAGGCTGAGGCAGGAGAATTGCTTGAACCCAGGAGGTGGAGGCTGCGGTGAGCCAAGATTGCGCCATTGCCCTCCAGCCTGGGTAATAAGAGAAACTCCATCTCAAAAAAGAATAATAAATAAATAAAACAATCTTAAAATTTGTGTGGAACCTCAAAAGAACAGAATAGCTAAAGCAATCTTGAGAAAGATAAAAGCTGTATCACACTTCCTGATTTCAAATCATATCACAAAGCTACTGTAATCAAAACAGCATGGTACTGGTATAAACAAACATATAGGCCAATAGAACAGAAAGCCCAGAAATAAACTCATACATATACCATCAACTAGTCTTCAATAAAATAACAAGAATACACAATGGGGAAGGGATAGTCTTCAATAGATACCATTGGGAAATCTGGATAACCACATGCAAAAAAAAAAGAAAAAGAAAAGAAAAGAAATTGGATTCTTATCTTACATCATACACAAAAATCAACTCAAATGGATTAAAGACAGCAGATTTGGTGGCTCATTCCTGTAATCCCAGAACTCTGGGAGGCCAAGGTGGAAGGATTACTTGAGGTGGGAGTTTGAGAACAGCCTGGGCAACATATTAAGACCTTGCCTCTACCAAAAAAAATTAAAAATTAGCCAGGTGTGGTGGCACATGCCTGTAGTCTCAGCTACTCAGAAAGCTGAATTGAAAGGATCATTTGAACCCATGAGATTAAAGCTGCAGTAAGCCGAGTTTGCACCACTGCACTCCAGCCTGAGTGACAGAATGAGACCTTGTCCCGATAACAAAGACCTAAATATAAGACCTGAAATCACAAAATGTAAGGAGGAAACATAGGCATTGGTAAGCAGTGATTTTTTTTAATATGACACCAAAAACAGAGGCAGCAAAAGCAGACATAAACAAGCAGAACTTCATTTTTAGTGTAGAGCAGCAATTTTAGCCGCCACCGCCTTTGTACCATCATAGCAAATGTCAGCGCAGTGAAAAAGGTATAACTTCTTTGTATTATTATGAAAAGAGTTTGGGGATTATGGATTCTCTGAAAAGAGTCTTGCTTCTAGAAAGGAGAAACTGACTAGCACTACATTGGTCAGTGACTGACAACGTGAGTGAGAATATAGAGCAAATAAAGAGTAAGGGAGGATTGAGGATCAAAGGCCTCTAACAAGGAGAGGAGGTGGATGGAACATAAAGAGTTAGTGGAGACAAAGAAGGAGCCTATGGGAAAGACAGGCAGAAGAATTAGGGCGGTTTAAGGAAGATACAACCTCTATGTAAATAGAAAGTAATAAAAAGTTCCTACTACCGTTCGTTGTCATGCCATCTAAATTATAATTAGTATAGTTCAGGATAAAGTTTCAAGCATTATTTAGTTTTACAAACGGCTAAATATTTGAGGCAAAAGCCATGAAAGTTTTTAAAATATAAAATAATACATGACATTTTATCTATTATCAGTTACCCTATAAGAAATAGGAACTTTAGGCTGGGCATGGTGGCTCAGGCCTGTAATCCTAGCACTTTGGGAGGCCAAGGTGGGTGGATCACCTGAGGTCAGGAGTTCAAAACCATCATGGTGAAACCCCATCTTTAAAAAAAAAAAAAAAGAAAAGAAAAGAAATAGGAACTTTAAAATCTAAGACCTTTCTCAGATCCCATTGAGAATCACTAAAATTTACATTTAGATTCTCAGTGGGAAAAACTACTTCCATCCAGAAAAAAAGATACCATTTTATTTTCAATAGCAGGTGAAGAAATCTTGGTAAGTAACACATTTCTGAAGTCAACTCTTTCCTGTAACCCACCTGTCCAGTGTCAGCTTCCTGTCCTCACTACACTGCCCCCCACTTTCTGCCAGAAGTAGGTGAAAGCCAGCTCTGAAGTAATTTCAGGGCCCTTGACAGGAAAATGCCTTTATGTCCTATCACAGGAGATACAATATCTTTGGGTTTCTAAAGAGAGATGAGGTTTCAAAGCACACCAGACCACTAAGAGGGAATATCTCATCTTAAATCTGCACTAGTATCTGATAGCTGTCCTGCGAGCAGGTTTGAATAGGAGGGCAGAGCAGATGGGGCCTGGAGACCCTATAGCCTTGAGAAAGGAGAAGAGGCAGCACAGGAGAGAAATTTAGAAAGAACTCATTAAAATAAGACAGATGAGCCTCATTTTCCATTTAGACAAGTGGTATATTAGGCCTTTGCTTAATCTTGTTATATGTATCCATGTGCACTTTTCCCTTTATCTTGATTATTTTAACCCGCTGATGAAATGGTAACCGTAAGACAACAACCTGGTGGAAACCAGCAGAAACTTGATTTCTGGTTAGAGCCTGTAGGTTCTGGTTGACAAATGCTGCTTGAGCACGCCTCTCAGACCTCTCATTGCCATCATGAGGAGAACATTTGATTCTTCCGGCCCCAAACCCCCTGAGATAAAATGACACATTATATTTTTCTAAAGTTTCATAATGCATAAAAATAAAAGTGAGCATGAATAGGAGTGACAGTGTTTTCTTTTTCAGTGAAAAGGCTGAATCCTTCAAAACATACTTTGACCTCAAACCAAGACAGACATGTTCTGGGTCATTCCAGCTAGGGCAGAATTTGCCCACAGCCAGAGCTTTCTATTGTGTCATCAGGAGCTCAGAATTTTAAAAGATGCCCCTGGAGAAACTATACACAGCCATGCTCATTCTTTGCAACGTTATTCAATACGGGGTACTCTTATTCATAAGGCAGTTTCCTTGAATGGTTTTCTTCTGTTATTTTTGTGCATTATCTCACAGCCTCAACTATACCATGAGCCCTTTGAAAGTATTCATCACTGGTTTACACCTGTAATCCCAGAACTTTGGGAAGCCGAGGTGAGCAGATCACCTCAGGTTGGGAGTTCGAGACCAGTCTGACCAACATGGTGAAACCCTGTCTTTACTAAAAATACAAAATTAGCCTGGCATGGTGGCACGTATCTGTAATCCCAGCTATTCGGGAGGCTGAGGCAGGAGAATTGCTTGAACCCAGGAGGTGGAGGTTGCAGTGAGCGGAGATGGCTTCATTGCATTCCAGCCTGGGCAAGAAGAGTGAAACTCGGCCTCAAAAAAAAAAAAGTATTCATCATGGATTACAGGATAAAAACATGACCCTTGGGTGGCCCACAGTCTTAGGTTTGGAACCTATTTATGATCTTGGGGAAGTAACGTAAACTTTCTGAATTTCTGTTTCTTCCTCAATTAAATAGGACATTATTTCCTGTTTTGCAGGTTTGTGGTGAGGGTTAAATTTAAGCAGAAGGCACACAGTAGGTCCTCAATGACTCAGATTCATTACGACTGTCATTTAAAAAAAGCAGTGTAAACAGGAACTTGCTGCTGATAACACACACTTGAGAAGCAACAGCCTGATTTGAAAGAACCAGTGTTCAAACCTAACGTTATTTATAAGCAGCTGCCAATAAAATTATTATCCAAAATATTGTCACTTACATGTGCACGTGGGTGCAGTGCTGGGCACTGAGCAAAGATGAAATAAAAATGAATTCAGGAGACATCAGAATTCAGGGGAGATATCAGCAAATGAGGTGGTAGCCAAGGGATCTGGGCACCAAAAGAACAAAACTGAGTTGCTTTTGTGAGCAGGAAAAATGGTTCCTATGTTTATTGCACCATCTTCAACAAAGGAAATTAAAAAACAAACTAGAAAGGAAGCCACCAACAAGCCCACTACCCATACACAACTCATTTTTCCTTGTTCTCTCTTAGTTCATATGGATGCATAATTTTACATAAGAATAAAGCAATTTCTATATTTAACATAAGACCATGAGCATTTTCCATGTGTCCTTTAGAACCACATGATATCGCAATAAGCTAACATAATATCTAATGCTTCTCTACTCGTGGACATTTATTCATTCCCTTACTCAACACTGAGCATTTACAATTTTGTCAGTTTGTGGCTGGAGCTGGAAATGCAAAGACAGTGTTCCTCTTTCAAAATGCTCAAGGACAAGAAAATAAATCATTTCAGTCCACAGTGTTGTGCAAATGAAATGGGAGCTCCGGGGTGGGGAGTGGGGAGTGGCCCTTCCTGCCAGACACAGTCACGCAGGAATAGACTCCGTTCTCAGTGCTGGAATGAGACAAAGCTTTTCTGATTGTTTGAGCAGAGGATTGCACTGCCTGGGAGGCCCCAGTTTGATTGTTTTATGCTCCTTATGCTTCCCTGTCCATCCCAGAACTCATGCTCACCTTCTAGTTTGTCAAAATATTCTCTCTCCTTTCATCTCAATGAGATATGAAGGACAGGCAACAACCTTAAATATAATCCCAATTGTATTTGCATTTTAACGTGCTCTAGGCTGAATAGATACAGCTCAGCCAGCCTCCATTATCCGGTAAGACAAACGGAGTGAGGCTTTGGCTCTCCTTGTGTCCTTAACATGACTCTGCCTCAGGCCAGTGCCTCTTTGGCTTGCAAGTACATCTGACTTTTCCTAAGCACTAAAAATCTGGTAGCTAGACCCTCACCTGGCACTGTGCCTGGAGAGAGCCATTTCCATTCCACAGATGGGGAAAGCACCCTCCCTACGGTCATTTCAGGAACTGTTGCAGACTCATTACTGAAATTTACTGGATTGCAGTGAGGTGTTGAGGATAAGGGACAGGGATGTGACAGTTCATTTCAGCCATATCATCAAACCTGTAGCAGAGCAGTCACTTCACACACACACACACACACACACACACACACACACAGAAGCCTCCCACTGCCTGGATGGAAGGCTGCATTGCATGGGGCAGTGGTGAAACATTAGCCATCAATGACCTTTCTAGGGACGCATGAAGCCAAATCATGGGATGGTCTATGCGAGAACAGCCGGGTAACTCAGCTTAACTGGAGGTAGAAGTTGTCCAGGACATCACTTCTGTCAAATGGAAGAGAGCACGTTGTTTTTCTCCAAAGGCTGCTCCTTCATGGAATCCCTTGGGTGCCCTCGGGCTGTGCTGCTCCAGGCCCTGTCCAGTGGCCCCATGTGGGGCTCCCTTCCACAGGAACTCCTCAGCCACACACACAAAAGAGTACTATGTATTTCTGCAACACTGGGGTAAACGGGTGAAGCCTGTGACTGGAGGCCCCAGCATGATCCCCCAGTACCCCAGCTCCTGCCTCCCACCCCAGGGCAGAGGGCCGACTCCATGCCATCCCTAAACCCAGAGGTTCCCTGTGGGAAATAGAAAGTTCCTTTTTAAAGTTTCCTTTCTTGTTAAATAAGTGTGCCAACAACTTTGTTAAGCCCTATCCAGTGTAGCTGTTAGACACGCCGTGTCTACAGGCACACAGTACGTCCTATGTCCTTGTACTTTAACCAAGATATCTGTGCTGGACATGCTCACAGGCATATCCCAGCTCTCCATTGCTTTTACCTGTTTAGAAAAGTTTTAAGTTGGGACTCCATGTTTGGGTCCCCGTCCATGAACACTCCCTTCCTGGAATTCATCTTTCTCTCTCCTAGATTTCCTCTGGGAGTCCCCTTCCACACTCTCTCGTGGAAGCCTGTCTTCCCCTAGTAAACTCCATCTCTCTCTCTCTCTCTATTCCCTTCCACTCAGTGAGGAAGCTGCTTTTCTCTCCTGGATTCCATCTTTCTGGATTCTCTCACTCAGTGTGAGTTAGCTGTTTCTCTCTCTTCTGGTTTCTCTCTCACTAAATAAATAAATCATTTTCTACAAACACTTTTGAGTCCGGCATTTATTGCGCACTGTGCCGTGGTCCCCTCTTTCATTCTTAGGAAGGCAGGAGACCAAGAACCCAGAGAAACGTCCTCTCGGGGAGCTGAGGTCATCCTGAACCCCAATTATTACATTAGGCGAGCTGGCCAGTAGAGAGGTGACTGGAGGCCCCAGCATGATCCCCCAGTACCCCAGCTCCTGCCTCCCACCCCAGGAGGAGAGGGGTACACCAGGAAAGGGATACAGCCGGAGCAAAACACTTCAAAACCGTGAGTAAAACCAGCCCCGTTCTGTCCTGTCCCACCGGAAGCAGTGGCAGCTTGCCCAGGGGAACCTGAGCGGTGGCGCCTCGGAGGCACAACCCAGCCTGTATTAAGCGGCTGCGAGGCTGGCCCGAATCAAAAGCGCAGTTTCTTCCAGTGGGGCGGAGCAGGCGAGCACTGCCCCCGGGCCTTTCGCTCCTTGTCAGCTGGAAACGCGGACCCACGGAGACCACGGCCCAGCCCCGCGGGGGCGCCCAGGTGCCTGCCTCAAGCCGTAGCCACCAGCACCACTGGCTGGGAGAAAACGGCAGGAAGAGGCGAGGTACAGCCCCAGCCTGCAGGGGTCCAGGGAGCACGCAGCCTGGCGCATGGTTTTGGCCTCTCCGGTGTTCCTCAGTCCCAGGCAGCAGTGTAAAAAAGGCTTCCCCAGGTCCTTGGCCTGTGCCCTCTGCGGGTCCCTGTGTGGGCAGCGGCTGGGGGCGTGGCCCAGCCGAGCACGTGGTTCTGGTGGGGTCAACATGGCGACCAAAAGCCCGGGGCAGGGGAACTCATGGCCCACCCAGCAGTGTCTGCAAATGAGGCTTTTAAAGTGACAGCGGCAAAAGGCTTTTTTCCTTTGCTGGTGCGGCTGAAGGAAAGGAAATTGCAAGAAACCAAGAGTCAATCACTCTGAGGCGGGTGGACACGAGGTCAAGAGATCGAGATCATCTTGGTCAACAAGATGAAACTCCGTTTCTACTAAAATACAAAAATTAGCTGGGCATGGTGGTGCGCGCCTGTAATCCCAGCTACTCGGGAGGCCGAGGCAGGAGAATTGCCTGAACCCAGGAGGCGGAGGTTGTGGTGAGCCGAGATCGTGCTATTGCACTCCAGCCTGGGTAACAGCGAAACTCTGTCTCAAAAAAAAAAAATCACTCCAGCGGAAGTTCTAGGGAACCCTTTCATTGGCCCGGGGTCTTAGAGAAGGTGGGTTAAAAGTCCCCTTCTTCCACACCCCTTTGGACTCCATGTTTGGGTCCCCTTCCGCAACACTCCCTTCGTGGAAGCCATCTTTCTCTCTCCTGGATTTCTCCTCTGGGGTCCCCTTCCACACTCTAGTGGAAACCTGTCTTCCCCTCCTAAACTCCATCTTTCTCTCTTTCTTCTCTAAGACCTCTTCCACTCTGTGGAAGCTGCTGGATTCCATCTTTCTGGATTCTATCACTCTGAGAGTTAGCTGTTTCTTTATCTCTCCTTCTCAGGTTTCTCTCTCTCTCTCTAAATGAATCACTTTCTACAAACACTTTTTTTCTTTTTTTTTTTTTTTTGAGACAGAGTTTCGCTCTTGTTACCCAGGCTGGAGTGCAATGGCGCGATCTCGGCTCACCGCAACCTCCGCCTCCTGGATTCAGACAATTCTCCTGCCTCAGCCTCCTGAGTAGCTGGATTACAGGCACGCGCCACCATGCCCAGCTAATTTTTTGTATTTTTAGTAGAGACGGGGTTTCACCATGTTGACCAGGATGGTCTCGATATTGCGACCTCGTGATCCACCCGCCTCGGCCTCCCAAAGTGCTGGGATTACAGGCTTGAGCCACCGCGCCCGGGTCCGTGGTCTCCTCTCTCATTCTTGAGAGGGCAGGAGACCAAGGATCTGGAGAAACGTCCTCTCAAGGGAGCTGAGGGCACTCTGAACCTCAATATTACAATAGTAGTCACAAGAAGCCAAAGATACAAAAAGAGAAAGTGACCATGTGAAACTTAAGAGAGGAAGTCAGAAAAGACAGTGCGGCTTCTGCCTTTCTCTCTCTTGGATCACTCGCCCTAGGGGAAGACAGATGACAAGTTATGATGACATTCAAGTAGGCTATGGAGAGGCTGCTGTGTGAGGAAGTAAAGAAGCCTCCTGCCAACCGCCATATGTCACAAGTAACTCTACTAGGATGAAGATTCTGCACATTAATTCATAGCAATCTAGATGGTTTATGAAAGGCCGATAGCCTTGCTAAGAGCCAGATAACAACACCACCGCCCTCTCTGCCTGATAACAGTGTATCAGGCAGAACATGTTACTCAACATCTGGCCCCTCCATGCCGGCTCCCCTCGCCCACTTCTGCATTCTGCCCCCAGGTCTACATTCAGCACTAGACTAGGCACTCTCAGCACCAAGCTATGCGTTTGGACCTCAGCACTAAACTATGCAGCTGAACCCGCAAAAATTGAAAAAATCCCGCCAAGGCTTACCCAATGGCAGCCCATCCCATGCATCCTAGGCCAGCCCCCCCCCAACCCCCATAAAACCCCCTGCCCTGAGAAGTCAAGAGCGACTTCTCTGGCCCCCTTTCTTTAGGACCAAAGAAGCTCACCTGGGAGATAAATAAATTGGCATCTGATTGTTCTTATACTGGCCTCAGTTTCCTCATTTTAAACTCGGCAGTAACCATTACAGTTTACCTTTTACAAAAAAAGAAAAGAAAGTTGTCAAGACAACTGGAGTGACTTGCAAAAGATTCAAGGATCAATTTAAAAAGGCTTTTACTGGCCAAAGACGGTATAATTTGATCATCAATAAGAAAATAACTGAAATGGATTGAAATTCATCAAATATACCTAAATCCAGGAACCCATGATATAATTTTGCAAAATTCTACTGGTGACTTATATAGGATGCTAAGGAAATATCTCTGAATACTGGTAAATAAAAGGAATTAATCAAGCATTTATCCAGCCTCTAATGAACAAATGCTCTATCACGATGAAATCAATACAATGTAAAAACTGGGAAACTGTAAAACAAATGTTTCACTGTCTCTAACAAACAACTTGGAAGGAAAAATTAGAGAGATTAAAAGAGACTTGATCATTTCAACCAATTGCAGTGCCTGACTATTTTAATACTGATTTGAATACACCATGAAAAAATAATGACAATTGGCAAAATGTAAACTATGTGTACATACTTGGTGATATTAAAGTCTAAGTTTTATGTGCAAAAAAAAAAAAAAAAAGTTTTAAGTTATTAGCCAGTCGCGTTTTAGTTTAAATTGTGAGGTCTGGCTCCAGCCAATGGAGATCAGACCCAGCAGTAAGGACAACCCCAAACGCCTAAGGGATAAATTTGTGTGTTTTCCTTTGTTCATTGTACGCTCTAGCGAGGTTATCCTTCCTGCAGTCTAGGAAGTGAAAATCGCATTGCTGAAAGATCCTTCGTCTCAGCGCTGATTTTTCTTTGCAGCAACGAGCATCTATTTCCAACATTCCCGAACTTGCAGCTGCCTCCGAATCACCCGGAAGGCTTGTAGGAACACAGTAGGTCTGAGGCGGGACCCAAGACACTGTGTTCCTAACAAGGTCCCAGAGAACCCTGGGCTCCTGCTGGAGCTGCTGGTTTGGGACCACACCCGGAAGGCACCGCCCTGCAGTAGCTTCCCCGGGCGGCCCAGAACAGCCTCTGCCTCTCCCCACTGTGGCTCCTGGGCTGTCTCAGAAACACCCCCTCTGGCCTGATTGGAAAGACGGCCTGGCTCTTCTTTTCTTTACAGACGGACGGCTTTTGTATTTCCCCACGAAGAGGAACAAGGTAGAGATTCTGTTTCTCCGGCAGCCAGGCTGTTCCAGGCCCGTGGGTGCATCTGTGACTGTGGTGGGGAAAGAACACAGATGGTGCAGCGGGCCGTCTCCAGACGGGGGAAGCCACAAGCCACCGGCGTCTGCTTCGGTGGAGAAACAAACTTCAGCCACCCACGGGCGCCCCCTCACGGGCCTGGCTGATTCCTCCAGCGTGTCTGGCTGGCGCTGGACCTGCCTAGCACTCTTCCCTCCCCTACACTTACCTTCCTCCTCCCCTATCCTCTGGGGTAATTCAGAAAAGGAGGACGAAACGGATGTCAGAAGGGAGTGGAGGATGGGGAAGTACGGGTTGGAAAACCTGGCCTCAAGGTAGTGAAAGTGACTTCGTGCCCAGTAAAGGCAGCACTGACACCCGCTCCATGCAGTCCCAGGAGGGCAGCGAAGTGAGATGACGCAGGGAAGGAGAGAAGAGGCCCTGCCCCCAAACTGCACAGGAGATCCCCCGCTGCCAGCAGGGAACATTCCGAGGCTCCACCGCAGCCCTCTTCCTCTGAAAGAGTAGAAGCAGGAAAGACGGACGTTCATAGCCATATAGATACGTATTTTTTTTCTCCAGAAATTACCTAGTGATCCCCAGGACTGCCACGCTGGGCCAGACTCACAGGACACCACTTCCCTGAATTATTCGCTTCTAGAACTATTGATGGGTTCATCTAATCTTTCCTTGATTTTTTTCCCTATGTTATTCATAAGGATAATGGTTGTATAATAAAGACTTCTTTTTTCTTTTTTGCTCTCTCTCTTTTTTTTTTTTGAGACAGTCTTGCTCTGTCGCCCAGACTGGAGTGTGATGGCGCAATCTTGGCTCACAGCAACTTCCACCTCCCAGATTCAAGTGATTCTCCTGCCTCAGCGTCCCAAGTAGCTGGGATTACAGGTACCCATCACCACTCCCGGCTAATTTTTTATTTTTAGTAGAAACAGGGTTTCACTATGTTGGTCAGGCTGGTCTCGAACTCCTGACCTCAGGTGATCTGTTCACCTTGGCCCTCCAAAGTGCTGGGATTACAGGTGTGAGCCCCTGCACCCGACCTTTGTTCTCTCTTTAAATTATCTCTTAAAATTAATTCCTTCCTTTGGGTGTTTGTTCCACAAATTGATTATGGAATTTGCTTTTATTCATTCAACACACATCTAACAGCACTTTGGGCCAGGGGTTGGGGTTGCAGAGCCAAGCAAGACCTCATGTAGCTCTTTTAGCCTAGTGAGTACAGACACGTGGAGAACTTCAAAGATGACAAAGTGCTAAGGAGGGCCACACGGTGTGCTGTGGCACAGTAGCAAGCACTACTCTGCAGAGGGAAGAGTGTGCTGGGGAGGGAGTGATGGAGGAAATGGCATGGCGGAGCTGAAGTTTGGGCGGAGTCTGATGGGGCACCCACTTGTCCTCCTAGTCAGACCTCCTCTAGTTTTCTATCTTGGACAGGAGTTTCTGCCCCTAGCAAAAGCTGCCAGTGCCTTTGAAACCTGACCTCCCCACTCCTCCTTTTTATCTCGGGTTTTCTTCCTGCACTGTCTCCACTGACTCTTCCCAGAGGACACTTGGCTGATATGTTTTTTGCATTCCTGTCACTTCCTTATCCTCCAAAACAAGGTGGGCTCTTTAGAAATGAGAAAGATTCTCTAGAATTTGAATGGTTCACAAGAAGTCTGTTCTGGGCAGGGGCCCAGATCTCATGACAGTTCTTTTCCAAAACTCAAATTTAGTGTGCACATCAATAAACAGAAGTGCTTATGATTTAAAAAAAAAAAAACGACACAGATTGCTCAAGCTCACTCCCAAAAATGGCTTCCTTAGACCCAGGATGGGTCCTGGAATTTCATTTTTCACAGGCATCCCCATGTTCCTGCAATAATTGGGCAGTGGTCCCCTTTCGAGGACTACTGACCCATTAGAATGAAGCCCTCGAGCCTTTGAAGGCTCTGCCCACCTCTTTGGAGGACCACCTGGGCTGTTGATGGGTAGGGAGGTTCCCCCTGAAAATAGTGCTTTAGGGGGCTTGGCAGATCTGACCAAGTCCCTGGCTTGGAAAGATGCCCAGACAACCAGCTGGTGCATGGTCCAGGGTTAGGAAAGTGCTCCTTGGTGGCTCTTGTGCAGAAGGGGTCCCAGGGGACATTATCATGGTGAAGCCCCATCTCTACTAAAAATACAAAAATTATTACTTAACTGTGTCATCGGCAAGCAATGCTGGTCAGGCTCTTGGCTAGAGGGTTGGGTCTTACTGCAGGAGGGGCTAAGCACATGCTCCGTCTGTGGAGAGCTTGACAGTTCCTGAAGGGCTTCATCTTCATCTACATGATCTCATTTGAACATTGCAACACCCCTTGAGGGAGGCAGGCTTGAGTCACCCAACCAGTGGCAGCAGCAAGAGATGTCTGGGAGGAGCTCCGTAGTGCCCTTGTTCCTGGTCCCCAAGGCTCCCAAGCCATCTCTAGTTAGCCTATAATCTAAGCAAAAGACAACTGTACTGAGATATCTTGTTGGTTTATGCCTAAATGTTTGAAATGTCAATTTTGTACTGAGTTTGACTGAATGTCAGCAACTTTATCATGACCTAGAATTCAGAATTCAATTATGAAAACAAATAGAATAATACTGTTTGCATTTGATGTTCATACTATTTCTGTGAAGAACTGAAGACTCACTTGTACCAGATGTATTGGCGTAAAAATAATAAACAATCTGTAATAACAAGAAATGGCAAAGCCAAAAGAGTGTACCTGTGTTTCCAGGCCATTTTCTAGCACCCTGCTCCCCTTCTTTAGGGTACATTGGTGTTCATAAGCGCCTCCTATAAAGAAGCCTGGAGCCTCACTCATACAGCCATTTTGCAGAAAAGTAAACTCAGGCCCCGGTGGGTCCCACTGTTGAGATTCCCAGGGCAGGCTTTTCCTGTCTCATCCAGCTTCCAGGGGAAAGGGAAGGTCAATCTACCTTGAGCAGGGGGTGGCTGTGAGCAGCCTTAGCCTCAGGCAGGTGCCAGTCCATCCCCATGACACAGAGGGCCATCTCCAAGGAGGAGTCTGTGCTGATGGCCAACCTGAGGGCATCAGATATAGGCTGTCTTCCACCTGGCATGGAACTGCTGCTGGCTTTTCTGCCTCCCAGGCCTGAGGCACAATTGCCTGGATTATTCCATGGAGCCGGGGACATTTTACATCCAGCCTGTTGGGCAGCTGCCCTGGTGCCTTCAAGGCGCCCCCTGTTCTGAACCAGCCTCATCTTCAGGGCCTCAGAGTGAGGTGTATCTTCTCTACGTGGGTGATAGGACTGCAGCAGATCAGGGCTCTGATATAGGTATATACTCTCTCCTGGTGTATCATCCCCAGGCCCTGTCACTGGCCAAGGTGTATCTTCCAAGGTATATCTATCTTCCAGGGTGGAGAGGTGGACACTCTGGGCTTCTGGTTATAATGACAATGATAGCCATACTGGTGATTCTTAAATTGGAGGGTCCTTGGGGTCTTCTGACATGGCAAAAGTCCAGCAAGTCATACCCACGGACTCCTGAGTCAGATACCTGGAAAGAACCAGAGGTTAGGTTAGGTACAGTGGCTCATGCCTGTAATCCCAGCACTTTGGGAGGCCAAGGAAGGCAGATCACGAGGTCAAGAGATTGAGACCATCCTGGACAACATGGTGAAACCCCATCTCTACTAAAAATACAAAAAAAAATTAGCTGGGCACGGTGCTGCATGCCTGTAGTTCCAGCTGCTCAGGAGGCTGAGGCAGGAGGATCGCTTGAACCCAGGAGACGGAGGTTGCAGTGAGCCAAGATCATGCCACTGCACTCCAGCCTGGCGACAGAGTGAGACTTCATCTCAAAAAACAAAATAAACAAACAAGCAAACAAAAAGAACCTGAGGTTCTCTCTGTGAGGCTCTTTGATGACAGTTTTGTGTTGAATAAAGTGTAAAGCACAGATCCACTCAGGCTTTCTCATGTTTATTTTAACAGCTGTTATGTACTTTCAAGTCTGTGGCCAGAAATGTATCTTTAAAAACCACGTTACATTTGAGTGATCCATACTCAGGGGCTTTGGCCCATGTGGTGCATCCAGGAGAACAGTGGGGCATCCGGGGACCACCATCTCGGGCTCAGAGGGGCTGGGCACTGGCATCTGGGCTCGTGGTGGCCGAGCTGCCGCATGCTGCTCCAGGGCCCCATCTGTCCTTCCTCTGGATCAGCTGGGCAGTGGCTTTGCTGCTTCTCCTCCCTCACATCCTAGGCTCTACTCTGCACTCCCAGCTTGGAGTTCTGTGCTCTCCCAGGGAAGAAGTGACTCTGCCTCCCCTGGTATCCCCTGAGGATGATGGCAGCATTTTGAAGCCTGATCCCTGATGGGTTCATCGGTCCAACCACAGATGCCTCTTCCAGCCAGCTGTGGCTAGTCCCTATGAAATGTAAATACAGGTGGGTTCACTCTTCTGGAAACAGACTTTGGGTCTGGCTCTGGGCCGGACTCTAGTTCAAGTCTTAAAAACTATCCAAAAGGCAGACCCAGGTAAGCTCCATGCAGGGCATTGTGGGGTTCCCAGTGCCTTCCAGAATTTGCTTCCTAATTTTCTACATGTCATTGCTGCCACCTCAACACCAAAAGTTTGTCCCCAGAGCGAGAGGCTTGGCTGTTGTTCACTTTGTTGGCCACAGGGGGCAGTCAGAACCACTTTCCCATTTGCGCCACTCCCTCGGGCCCGGACCCTGCAGCAGCGACTGGCAGACTTGCGTGCACCACAATCACCTGAAAGTTTTGTTCAAATGCTTTTGTCCTGTCTCTTACTTGCTGTGTGACTTAGGGCAGGTTTACTGACTTTTCTGAGCTGAGTTTCTGATTTAGCTGGTCTGGGAGGGGGCTGAGAGTTTGCATTCCTAAGTTCCTAGGTGGTATGCCGGCTGCTGATCAGAGAGAGCATCAGCGGCTCAGAGCCCCTTGCGGGCTCCTGGGAGCCTGGCAGCCTGGGATTGTGCTCTCCTGGTCTCACGGGAAGCAGGTGGAGGTGGCCATGGCTCTCCTCCCTGGAAGGTTGCTCTACCAGCTCCACCCTTCATCATCCCTTGTCGCTAAATTCCTAGGGCACTTCTCCACCAAGGCTTCCATGGTCTAACAATGAGCCTTTCTCCAATCACAGGAACTCAATAGAGGGTAGAAACCCTTGGAGAGGAGAAAGTAACTGGAGAAGGTTAGAGAAGGAGACGGGAAGAGTGAGCCCCATGCATGGACAGTGGCCCTAGCGCAAGTCGCAGACAGGACAGCCACTGCAGGTCTGGGCACCTGAGACAGGAGACAGTCGAGCCCACTAAGAGGACCCTGGAGGCCGAGTCCTAGAGGCTCCTGCCTTCGTCTGTTTGAACTGCTATAACAAAAATGCCATAAGCTGGCTGGCTTAGAAACCCAAGACATTTATTTCTCATAGTTCTGGAGACTGAGAAGTCCAAGATCAAGTTGCTGGCAGCTTTGGTGTCTGACGACAGCCCACGCCTCATAGAGGCTTCTTGCTGCATCCTCACGTGGTAGAAGGGGTGAGCCAGCTCTCTGAGATCCCTCTTATAAGGGCACTAATCCCTCGTGACCTCCTAAGAAAGCCACCTCTTCCTACTTTCACATTGGGGATTAGATTTGAGCATGTGAATTTTGGGGGAACATAGCATTGAGACCATGGCAGCCCCTCCTGCACTTCCTCCAGGCTACCTTTCCCAGGTGCCTGTGGCATGCGATTGAGTTCTGACTGGTGGAATCCAGGTGGCAGTGATGCCACTCCCTGGCCAGCAGGAGCCTTCCATGTGACCCTGCACTCCCTCCCTCATGTGGTGTGTCACTGGGATGTCAAGCCCTGGGATGCCTCGGGATTCATGCCTTGAAGATGATGGCACCTCTGCCACCCTAAATGGTTGTATGGAGCTCAGCACCCCATCCCCATGCCCATCAGACTTTACATGAGAGAAGAGTGGACGCCTATTGAATGAAGCCGCTGGGATTTCAGGGCCTACCTGTTACAGCATCTGCTGTTACCTTAATCAACATATCAGCTCCCTGCTTTGATGGGAAATGAGAAAGAGCAGATACCACCATGACATACTTCATAAGCTTCATCAGAACAAGCACTTTTAACATCTTCTACTCCAGGATAACAACAGTCACCACGAACTGATTGCTGATCATGTGCCAGCCTTTGTTAGTAACTCCTTTGCCTATATTAATTTAGACAATTCTCTTCACAACGATCTAAAAGTTAGCAAAAGGTGGTCTTATTACACCCCCATTTTGCAGATGCAAGCTGTCAGGTGACTGGGGTGCTGTTAGGTATTCTGCCCAAGGCCACACAGTAATAGTCTCTAGTAAGAGGCCATCGGTCTCAGCCCTCACACTCTAAACTATACCATCTGCTCCCCAAAGATGCAAGGCCCAATATTGAACTGTGAGGAGCTCGTATTTCAGTTGGGAAGACCCGATATGTACCTGGGAGCTCATGCTGATTTGAAATCAGGGAGCAGAATTTTTTTGACCCTACAGTTGCTTGCTAAATCCAAATATATCTGATCCCAGAGTTGAAGGAGGAAAGGAAGATGAGATTAATGGGACGAGGACAGATCCAGAGTGATCTTAGGGGTTTGAGCAAATAATGTATGTGTTTGAAAAACTGTGTGAATCACATTCCCAAATTTTCCTTTCCTTCCCATTCTCAGCAGCACCCTGAACTCTTCTTTAGTTTTGTGGTTTCAGGTCTCTCCCAATAACTGAACACAGGAGAGGGTCCTGTTGTATCCCTGGAGTCTACAACAGCGCCAGGCACATAGTAGATGCTCAATAAATATTTGTGGAGTAAATTAATGGGAAGAAGCAGTTGGCAGCAAGTGCCCATTCACACGGGCTCTCAAACCATTGAATTTTATGGAATGTGGAACCCTCAAGAAGCTGTCTGATCCATGCTTTGCTTCTACTGAGGCCTGCCTGCCAACCACTCCCCTCTTTTCTTTCCTTAAAGACTTAATGAAGCCGGAGGTAGTGGCTCATGCCTGTAATCCCAGAACTTTGGGAGGTGAGGCGGGTGGATCACCTGAGGTCAGGAGTTTGAAACAAGCCTGGTGAACCCTATCTGTACTAAAAATACAAAATTTAGCGGGGACCTGTAATCTCAGCCACTTGGGAGGCTGAGGCAGGAGAATTGCTTGAATCTGGGAGGCAGAGGTTGCAGTGAGCTCAGATCGCACCACTGCATTCCAGCCTGGGCAACAGAATGAAACTGTTTCGAAAAAATAAAGACTTAATGAGTGTCAGGGCTGGTGGAGGCCTTTAGACATCAGCTAGCTCTGCAAGGTCCCAACTCGATCATGTACAGTGTTCCAGCGGTGGACCCCACTCCTAAAGACTCTGATCGGAACCGTCTGGGTTGCAGACTCAGCATCGGGCTTTTTAGCAGCTCCCAGGTGATTCTCACGTGCAGCCAAGCTTGAGAAAAAGGAATGGCCGGGGGCGGTGGCTCAAGCCTGTAATCCCAGCACTTTGGGGGAGGGGCCATGCCCAGGAGTATCCACGAGTTAGTGATGGGGCTGACCCCAAATCCAGTGAGTGCTACCCTCTACACAAAAGGCATCTCTATTATCTGTTCAGAAAACGCATTTTAGGGTCTCCTGGTTCTTTCAGTAGAAGGTTCTTCCTTAAGTCACATCCTTCAAGCTTTTCCTTGATCTGCCCAGATCCAGCAAGGAATCCAGTTTGAATCCAGTTTGAATCCAGCAGAGAGTACAGCTTCACTCAGGTCCTCTCCTCCGCTCCTCCCTTTAAGATGCTGCACACAGACGTCTTCAGTTTCTCAGAGAAATCTACGACGATGCACCGCCTTGGATGCCTCCCTCTGCTCTACCTCTTCGTCCCTTGCCACTTTGTTTCTGGCCTTCCCTCCTCCAGGGCCTACCTGTTACAGCATCTGCTGTTACCTTAACCAACATATCAGTCTCTAGCCCATTCATTCTTCTTTGGGCTAGTCCTCCCCAGATCATCGCTGTCCCACTGCGCTGCTCCCCAGCAAGACGTGGAAATAAGTGAATTTTTGTCTCCTCATTTTTCACTCTTTTATCCTTGTGACTTCCCTCCAGCTCTACAAAGGGAGGGCTGGCCCCAGAGGATCCGGCTCTGTCTCCCTCGCAGCTGGCAAACAGCTAACTTGAGTCATGGTCTTGGAACACAAATAATCTGTTCTCATTTATTTAAAAAATAAAACAAACCATCAGCAGTCAAAAAAACACACTGATAAAAGGCTTTGGTGAAAGATGACCCAGAGCAGATAAACTGTTCCTTAATCAGCAGTGCGGTAAATAAACCCTCCTCGGGGAGCCTTGCTGAGAGTATTTTGGGCAGCCTGGAGAGTTTTTAACCCTAATTAGCCCCAACTAAAAATGGACCCACTGGAATTTCTGCACACAGCTATTAAGCATTGAGTAGGACTTTGAGTGTGTTATTACAAACGCTCTTACTGATTATGCCTTCCAATTCCTCATGAACAGAGGAGGAGGCTGTTTGATGCCTGTCTTCCAGGGGTGAGATCACTGCTGCTCTCACCCCTTCCTGGTCATTTCTTCACCTCCCAGCCATGCCCTTGAGCTCCACAGAACATCCCCTGCTACCTTTTAGAACTTTGCCAATCAGCCGGGCGCGGTGGCTCACCCCTATAATCCCAGCACTTTGGGAGGCCGAGGCGGGTGGATCACGAGGTCAAGAGATCGAGACCATCCTGGTCAACAAGGTGAGACCCTGTCTCTACTAAAAATACAAAAATTAGTTGGGCATGGTGGCATGCGCCTGTAGTACCAGCTACTTGGGAGGTTGAGGCAGGAGAATTGCTTGAGCCCAGAAGGCGGAGGTTGTGAGGTTGTGGTGAGCCAAGATCGCACTCCAGCCTGGGTAACAAGAGTGAAACTCCATCTCAAAAAAAAAAAGAAACTCCCCATGTGGCTCCTGTACTATCCCAGGGCCATGCCTCCAGCTCAACTGCTTCAAGTCTTGCTCATCTGACGGACAGGCCTGTAGCAGTGTGTTCTCATTTCCCTTGGAGTAAAGATGCTATCTTATTAAACTCTTTCCATTTTTGTCTTTCTGAAGTGCCAGGGAGCCCAAAGGGGAGCTTCCCCACACCATCCCTGCTGTCCCAAGGCATCTGGGCAACAGCTTCTCCCTGTATAAATCAGTCAGGGAAATCCCCGCAGAGGCGGGCCCTGAGTAGCTGAAGGAGGGCTGCTTTCCTAGGAAGGGCAGGCACAGAGCCTGCAGCCGCATGCTAGGAAGGTGACGGCAGGTTTCTCCCTGAAGGCTGCCATTGTAAGAGAACGCAGTCATTTTACAGCAGATGATCCTCTTCTCTGGACAAAAAGCAGCTGTCATCCAAGAAAGGCTTAAATTTCTGCTCCCTCTCACCAAATGTCCTCAAAGCACCCCAGAACCCTAAACCTGCAGGAAGAACCATTATCTAGGCCTGAGGCTCTCCAGGGGATTACTCAGATCCTAGTTTGGTTCTTTCCCCTGGCCTTGGTCATTTAGTTTCTAATTGTCTGCCATATCCCTCCCCCACCTCCCTCTACAGGAGATAGGCTGGAGATGGAGATAACTGAAATTCCAGGCACTTCCCTTGGAGGCAAAAGTTTGAAGCAACAGGGCAGTACACACTCTTTCATCATCGGGACATCTGGGAAGTGTCTGTGATTAACATTTAAATCCATGTTCTTCCTGCTATTACAGAGGAAAAGAAAGAAAAGGAAAAAGGAAATAATTTTATTTAAATGATCGAGGTCTAATTCCCAGTTCTGACACTTACTAGTTACATTACCTTGCAAGTTACCTAACTTTTTAATCCTGTTTCTTCTTTTGTAAAACTGTAATATTAACATGTATCTCACAGGGTTATTATAGTGGATATTTATTATGTATTTTCAGTTCCTACCCTTAAAAACCTTTTATTCAGGGGCCGAGCGCGGTGGCTCACTCCTGTAATCCCAGCACTTTGGGAGACTGAGGCAGGCGGATCACCAGGTCAAGAGATTGAGACCATCTTGGTCAACATGGTGAAACCCCATCTCTACTAAAAATACAAAAATTAGGTGGGTGTGGTGGTGCACGCCTGTAGTCCCAGCTACTCGGGAGGCTGAGGCAGGAGAATTGCTTGAACTTGGGAGGCGGAGGTTGCAGTGAGCCAAGATAGGTGACAGAGCAAGTCTCTGTCTCAAAAAAAAAAAAAAAAACCAACCAAAAAAGAAACTTTTTATTCAGAAATAATTTAAAACTTACAGAAAAGAGGCGAGAATAAGAGTAGTACAAAGAACACCCATATACCCTTTACCAGTAGCAAATATTATGCCCCTTTTTCTCTATGTATTTTAGTATTTCCTATGACTAAGAATATTTTCTTTTATCACTAAGGTTGTTAATAAATGGGTAGTTATTAGTTAACATGAAAACAATACTTTGTATCTAATCAAACATGTATATTTCAATTTTTGTCAATTGATTCAATAATATAATTTGTATTTTTTCCTGCAGGTCAAGATCCAGTCTATAGTTATCTATTACCATTATCTCTCTTTAGTCTTTTTCAATTTGAAACATTTCTACAGCTTTTGTCTTTTATCGCATTGACAGGTTTTTTTTTTTGAGACGCAGTTTCGCTCTTGTTACCTGGGCTGGAGTGCAATGGCGCGATCTTGGCTCACTGCAACATCTGCCTCCTGGGTTCAGGCAATTCTCCTGCTTCAGCCTCCTGAGTAGCTGGGACTACAGGCACGCGCCACCATGCCCAGCTAATTTTTTATATTTTTAGTAGAGACGGGGTTTCACCATGTTGACCAGGATGGTCTCAATCTCTTGACCTAGAGATCCACCCGCCTCAGCCTCCCAAAGTGCTGGGATTACAGGTGTGAGCAACTGTGCCCGGCCTGGACAGTTTTTAAATATGCAGTTTTTTTTCTTTTTTTTGAGATGGAGTCTTGCTGTCACCAGGCTTGACTGTAGTGGTAAATTCTTGGCTCACTGCAACCTCTGCCTCCAGGGTTTAAGTGATTCTCCTGCCTTAGCCTCCTGAGTAGCTGGAATTACAGGCGCATGCTACCACACCCAGCTAATTTTTTTGTCTTTTTAGTAGAGACGGGGTTTCACCATGTTGGCCAGGATGGTCTCGATGTCCAGACCTTGTGATTTGCCCACCTCGGCTTCCCAAAGTGCTGGGATTACAGGCGGGAGCCACTGTGTCCAACCTTAAATATGCAGGGTTTTTTTTTTTTTGAGATGGAGTCTCATTCTGTTACCAGCTAGAGTGCAGTGGCGCAATCTCGGCTCACTGCAACCTCCACCTCTCAAGTTCAAGCGATTCTCCTGCTTCAGCCTCCTGAGTAGCTGGGATGACAGGCATGCCCCGCAGATTTTTGTATTTTTAGTAGAGACGGGGTTTCATCATATTGGTCAGGCTAGTCTCGAACTGCTGATCTCGCAATCCACTCTCCTTGGCCCCTCAAAGTGCTGGGATTACAGGTGTGAACCCGGCCAAATATGCAGTTTTAAAAAAATATGAAACGTCTTTATTTTGGATTGGTCTGATCTCCCTCCCTTCCTTCCTTCCTTCTTTCCTTCCTTCCTTTCTTTCTTTCCTTCTTTCATAGAGTTTTGCTTTGTTGCCTAGGCTGGAGGGCAATGGTGCAATCTCGGCTCACCACAACCTCTGCCTCCCAGGTTCAAGTGATTCTCCTGCCTCAGCCTTTCCAAGTAGCTGGGACTACAGGCATGCACCACCATGCCCGGCTAATTTTGTACTTTTAGAAGCGACGGGGTTTCTCCATATTGGTCAGGCTGGTCTCGAACTCCTGACCTCAGGTGATCCGCCCGCCTTGGCCTCCAAAGTGCTTGGATTATAGTCGTGAGCCACCATGCCCGGCTGATGTTCTTTTCATGACTAGATTCATGCTATGGATTCTCGGCCAGAATATTGCATGAGGAACGTTGTATCCTTCTCAGGGCATCACTTCTGAATACATATGATGCCCATCTGTCCTTCAAGAGCGGGGTTAATTTTGATCACCTGGTCAAAAGTTACACCTGTTGTATTACTATTCAACTGAATAGTTACTATTTTTCCCCTTGCAACTAATAAGAAATCTGGAGGAAGACACTTAAATATCAGGCATAGCCTACTCCTCATCCGAATACCCCGCCCCCCAGATTTAGGATCTGTTTCTGATTCTTGCCTAAAGTAGACTTCATTTCAATGGTTGCCAAATGATGATTTTTCTAACCCTAGTACTCTCTCCACACTGGCATTGTACTCTACGCAAGAATCTTCCCTTCTTCCCGATTTATTTGTTTATCTATTTATAACCAATATGGACTCATGGATTCCTATTTTGCTTCCCAATGGTTTGTAATTCATTAGCGTTGTTATTTTGTACTGAAAGTGTTTCAGATTTGAGCAGTGGAAGCTAACTCTTTCTCCTTGTGTCTTTGTGAAATGCCATTATTATTTTTTAAGCAGGTGCTTTCTGACAGAATACGATTGTGATAGTTAATTTTGGGTGCCAATTTGACCGAGCTAAGTGATGCCCAGATAGCTGATAAAATATTATTTCTAGGTATGTCCATGAAGTTATTGCTGGAAAAATGATCATTTAAATCAGTGAACTGAATAAAGCACATGGTCCTTTTTAATGTGGGTCACATCCTCCAATCCTCCAAGAGCCTGAATGAAGCAAAAAGGCAGAGGAAAAGTGAATCTGCTCTCTCTGTTTGAGCTGAGACTTTCATCTTGTCCTGCCCTTGGATGCCAGTGCTCCTGGTTCCTGGACTTCTGGACTCAGACCATCAGCTTAGGGACTTAGACCATCAGCCCCCCCAATTGTCAGGCCTTCAGACTTGGGCTGAATTATACCACTCGCTTCACCAGTTTGCCAGCTTGCAACAACAGAGCCTGGGACTTCTTGACCTCTGCAACCATTCGAGCCAATTCCTATAATAAATAGCCTCTATATTATCTCTATATAACCCGTAGGTTCTTTTTCTCTGGAGAGCCCTAATACAAAGGCAATCTGGGCTCATCCTGTACGTACCTTGCACCTGCCATCAAATTGACCATTTCACCAAGGATCCCTGGGTTTTGTCTGGTTTGTTTTTGGGGGGTTTCTGAATGATATTTGAAAACCAACATATGGGTTCCAGGCTTGCTCATTGCGACTGGGGCATCTTTACTTCTTGGCCTTTTCAGCATATGGCACTAGTAAATGTACATATATCATACATACAAGCATGCATATATCTCTACACATATACACGCACGTACACATATTTTAGAAATAAGTTCTTATCAATACCTACAACTCCAATTCATCCCACAGGGTTCCTTTTTTTCTAAATTTTAAATTCCTTTAAAAATATCTATCTCTGCTGCTTGACTCAGAGCTACAGGCTTTTGTGGGGTTGTGTCCCCCTCATTCCATATTTGTATATCTCTTCCATAGTGAGAACACTGTCTCCAAACTATCAGTATATTCACTTCTTTGTTCAGTCTTATAAGACATCTAAAATAGTTTTAGAATTGTGCAACCTTTTTTTTTTAAATGTATTTTTTTTTTTTTCATATAAAAACCCTGTAATGGGCCGGGCCTGTAATCCCAGCACTTTGGGAGGCCGAGGCGGGTGGATCACGAGGTCAAGAGATCGAGACCATCCTGGTCAACATGGTGAAACCCCGTCTCTACTAAAAATACAAAAAATTAGCTGGGCATGGTGGCGCGTGCCTGTAATCCCAGCTATTCAGGATGATGAGGCAGGAGAATTGCCTGAACCCAGGAGGCGGAGATCGCGCCATTGCACTCCAGCCTGGGTAGCAAGAGAGAAACTCCATCTCAAAAAAACATAAAAAAACCCTGTAATGGGATGTAACCTCTTTTGAACACTGTGGAATTTCCCACCATGTGAATCCTTTTTCCCTAAGATAAAATCTAGAAAACTCCCTTCCCAGTCTTCTTTGTAGGTAGGACACAAGTAAGTTACCTGGGTTCTACCAGTCACATTCACCATGTGAGATGCCACAATAAAGCCATGGGAGGAACAGGCTGTGCACTAAACGCTGGTGAGAATGGCGGCTGATGGCTGAGTAGTCTGGAATTCAGAGTCCACTGAGTGTATTAGGTGGAGCTCTACACAGAAATGACATTGGAGGTGGCAACAAGGGCCACACCAGCAAAGTCGGGTTGGAGGCAATGCAAGTTGTGTGGTCTAGCATCAAAGATAGTAGCGGAAATTCCTCGTCGGTTCAGTTCCGCAATGTGGTTTTGGATATTGACCTTGGAAGCTTAGCCTAAAGCATAGTTCTCTAGTCCTACCAGGTATTCTGTGAGCTACTCAGCATTTTTTAATAAATCGTTTTTTCCCTATGTGGGCAAATAGAGTCAGCTTTGGTGCTTATTATGAAGAATTCTACCCATAAATTTTCCTGATCCTGGGTCATTTTCCTCTAAAAATTTTACATTTGTTTTTCTTTATTTTACTGGTATTATTTTTTTCATTGAGACAGGGTCTCACTCTGTCACCCTGGCTGGAGTGCAGTGGCACCATCACAGCTCACTATAGCCTCAACCTCCCCAGGCTCAGATGATCCTCCCACCTGAACCTCCCAAGTAGCTGGGACTACAGGAATGTACTACCATGCCCAGCTAATTTTTGTATTTTTTGTAGAGACAAGGTTTCACCATGTTGCCCAGGTTGGTCTCAAACTCCTGGGCTCAAGTGATGTGTCTGCCTTGGCTTCCCAAAGTGTTGGGATTACAGGCATGAGCCACCACACCCGGCCTTGTTTTTCATGTAAATAATTAACTCACCTGGAATTTTTAAATTTTATTATTTATTTTTGAGATGGAGTTTTGCTCTTGTCACCCGGGCTGAGTGCAATGGTGCGATCTCAGCTCACTGCAACTTCTGCCTCCTGGGTTCAAGTGAATCTCCTGCCTCAGCCTCCTGAATAGCTGGGATTGCAGGCATGTGCCACCACGCCTGGGTAATTTTGTATTTTTAGTAGACATGGGGTTTCACCATGTTGGTCAGGCTGGTCTCGAACTCCTGACCTCAGTGATCCACCCGCCTTGGCCTCCCAATGTGCTGGAATTACAGGCATGAGCCCACCTAGCCTTAAATTTTTTTTCTTAAGGCTGGGTCTTAACCCAGGTTCCCTAAAACTTGGTTCTCAAAGTGGGGTCCTCAACTAGCAGCATCAGGGAGAGCTTATTAAAAATGTAGAAGCTTAGGCCTCACCTCAGACTCACTGAATGAGAATCTGCATTTTAATGAGCCTCCTGAGGAATGCAAAATTTGAGAACCACTGCCCTCAAAATAGAGCCTGAATCAAGGATTAAGTGCTGATGCATTATTTGGGGGGTAACTCAGAATAGCAAGAGTAGGAAGAAAGAGAATTGAGGCAAGAAAGCTGGAAGCAATGCATGGCGGTGGGTTTCTACTCCCGCCTCTACTTTATAATGAGTCTCAAAAGACACTGCAGGTTGCTTGGCAGGTGTGTGCACTTGACCATGTGGTGAGTGTTTGGACAGGCTGTATGCAGAAACCCTCCCAGGAGAAATCCAGCAATGAAGGCAGGTATGGGAATTAACCCCCCAAACCTCCCATCTCCTGTTTCCCAATGGTTGCTCCTCAGAGAGTTAACCCCTATATTTCTGGAACATGTCACTCAGACCCTTTGGTGGCCATTCAGAAGCCGGATTTCACATCTGTTACATAGTAGTTTATGCAAGTGTGGAAGTGGCAGGAGGAGCCAGAGAGTACATCCACCAGCTAGTCACTCAGGTTATACAACAGCAGCCAGAGAGAAAGGCCTGTGTAGTGGGACTGGGTGGAGCTGGTTGGCTACAACAGCAGTCAAGGCCAAGGAAATCTGAGAAGACATCAGAAGACATATCCAATACAGCCTACCCATTCGCCAGTCAGAAAAGTTGTGTGGGGGAACATGCCAAAGGATAGGACCTTCTGTAAGCTTTAGATGGTGGTGCTGGTTGAAGCCTTACAGACAGTTAAAGCAAACCCATATATGCCATGCATATTGATTCTGGTAAAAATAAATCACTGCCCCAGAGGAGAAGACATGCCTTTCCATTATAGATGGCTCCCACATTAGAATATGCAGCTGCCATTCTCTTAAAAAAAACATCTTCACCTCTTTTCTAAGAAAGGAAATACAAACCCATTTATTTATAAAGTTCCCTTTAAAGTTGTGGCCAGTTGCAATTCTGGAAGGCCTAATGGAAGAGGCTGCTTGATTCATTCAAGCTACTGTTATGGTCCTAAGGCTATAATTGATATTCATCATCTCCCTTCACCACCTCCCTCACTCCGGCACTTCAGCTGATTCATCTAGACTGGTTGCTGATTGGGTGATCCTCATACCTAGGGGAGAAGGTGGTGATCTGAAACTCTTAGACAGCCCTTATTGAGTTGTAATTGCTTTATCAGGAGTGGAAGTACTAAGAGGTATCTCAGTGAATCCCCTGGATTTCCTGCAATCCAAGAGGAGTAATCCAGGCTGCTGAAGATTTTATAATTTTTTTTGAGACAGGGTCTTGCTCTGTTGCCTGGGTTGGAGTGCATGATCATGGCTCCCTGAAGCCTTGTACTCCTGTGCTCAAGCGATCTTCCTGCCTCAGCCTCTTGAATGGCTAGGACTATAGGTGTGCACCATCATGTCCAGCTAATTTTTTAAAATTTCCATAGAAACAGGGTCTCACTATGTTTCCCAGGCTGGTCTCGAACTCTTAGGCTCAAGCAATGCTCCCATCTTGGCCTCCCAAAGTGCCGGAATTACAGGCTCATTCATGAGCCACCACACCTGGCCAATTATTATAAGTATTATACTTTGTGCTCGCTTCAGCAGCACATATACTAAAACTGGAATGATTAGCATGGCTTCTGTGCAAGGATAACAGGCAAATTTGTGAAGCATTCCATATTTTTAGGCAGAAAGCTGAAACTGGATCCTTTCTTTACACCTTATACAAGAATTAACTCTAGATGGATTAAAGATTTAAACATGAGGCTTAACACCATAAAAACTCTAGAAGAAAACCTAGGCAATGCCATTCAGGACATAGGCACAGGCAAGGACTTCATGACTAAAACACCAAAAGCACTGGCAACAAAAACCAAAATAGGCAAATGGGACCTAATTAAACTTAAGAGCTTCTGCACAGAAAAAGAAACTATCATTAGAGCAAACTGGCAACCAACAGAATGGGGGAAAAAATTTGCAATCTACCCATCTGACAAAAGGCTAACATCCAGAATCTGCGGAGAACTTAAACACATTTACAAGAAAAAAACAAACTCCATCAAAAAGTGGGCAAAGGATAGGAACAGACACTTTTCAAAAGAAGACATTTATGCAGCCAACAAACAAGAAAAAAAGCTCATCACCACCGGTCATTAGAGAAATGCGAATCAAAACCACATTGAGATACCACCTCACGCCATTTAGAATGGTGACCATTAAAAAGTCAGGAGACAACAGATGCTGGAGAGGATGTGGAGACATAGGAATGCTTTTATACTGTTAGTGGGATTGTAAATTAGTTCAACCATTGTGGAAGACAGTGTGGTGATTCCTCGAGGATCTAGAAATAGAAATTCCATTTGACCCTAAGCTGTTGTTAGTGGTCCTAACAGCAATCTCATTACTGGGTATATACCCAGAGGATTATAAATCCTCTATTATAAAGACACATGTACATGTATGTTTATTGTGGCACTGTTCACAATAGCAAAGACTTGGAACCAACCCAAATGCCCATCAATGATAGACTGGTAAAGAAAATGTGGCATGTATATATACACCATGGGATACTACGCAGCCATTAAAAAGGATGAGTTCATGTCCTATGCAGGGAAATGGATGAACTGGAAACCATCATTCTCAGCAAACTGACACAAGAACAGAAAACCAAACACTGCATGTTCTCACTCATAAGTGGGTGTTGAACAATGAGAACACAAGGACACAGGGAGGGGAACATCACACACTGGGGCTTGTGGGGGGCTAGGGGAGGAATAGCAGGGGGTGGGGGGACTGGGGAAGCATAGTATTAGGAGAAATACCTAATGTAGATGAAGGGGCGATGGATGCAGCAAACCACCATTACGGCATGTGTATACCTGTGTAACAAACCTGCACGATCTGCACATGTACCCCAGAACTTAACATATTATAAATACATTTTTGAAAAAAAGGAAAACATAAAAAAAGTATTACAGTTTAACTCCTTTCTTTGCCAACTGACTTGCAGTGCTCAAGGCAGCCAGGTAGGTAGTTGGAGCTTCCAGGTCAGTGGAACCTGAGTGTGTGCCCTCACAGACATATTTCCCGGGAAACCAGAACTTCTGACATAACAAAGTCCAAAGTTCTGGGAACAAGAAGAAACAATTCCTCAGATGTATCACTGGGTATAATAGTTAAAGGGGCCACTTGTACTTCCATCCCTTGGTTTCTGGATTCATTCTCTCTAGCCATTACAGATTAGTGTCATATATTGGTCTTTAGTTCAAAGTGTATTATAGCCTGGAGGGCTGTGCCTTAACTCTGAGATGCTGTTGCCTAGCTGTGCCTTATCTGAGTCTCAACAGGCTTTACCACAATATTATCAGGTCAGCTGCTCTTGTGTGTGTGGTACATGGTAAGGTCAGTAGACCACGGTCATCAGCCCATTTTCACTCCCTCTTTCACCATAAAATATCTCTCGTGGCCAGGCGCAGTGGCTCATGCCTATAATCCCAGCACTTTGGGAGGCTTAGGCGGGTGGTTCACCTGAGGTCATGAGTTAGAGACCAGCCTGGCCAACAAGGTGAAACCCCATCTCTACTGAAAATGTGAAAATGAGCCGGGCGTGGTGGTGGGTGCCTGTAATCCCAGTTACTTGGGAGGTTGAGGCAGAAGAATCTCTTGAACCCAAGAGGCAGAGGTTGCAGTAATTGGAGATTGTGCCACTGCACTCCAGCCTGCGTGACAGAGCGAGACACTGTCTCAAGAAAAAAAAAATGCTACAAACTGAGTGATTTAAACACAGATTTATCATCTCACACTTCTGGGGGCTGGGAGCAAGGCATTGACAGGGCCAGGCTCCCTCTGAGGGTGCAGGAAGGGTCTGTTCCAGGCCTCTCTCCTGGCTTCTAGCAGTTCCTTGGCTTGTGGCAGGATCACTCCCATCTTCACATGGTGTCCTCTCTGCGCACATGCCTGTCTCTGCATCCAAGTTTATTTTTTATAAGGAGATCAGTTTTATTGGATTAGGAGCCCAACCTACTTTGGCAGGATTTCATCTTAACTAATTATGTTTGCAACGACTCTATTTTTAAATAAGGGTACATTCTGAGGTGCTGGGAGTTGGAACTTCAACATATGAATTTGAGGATGGGAACACACAATTCAACCCATAACTGGGTAGATCTTCCTCTGTGCTGTCATTAGAGGCAGAAACAAACTCTTCCTGTTCCTGCCTGCTGCTGTGCCTTCCAGCTTATTCTCTTCCCCTCCATACACTCATGGCTTGTTTGAAATATACATTGCTTTCCCTGGGCAGCTGGAGTAATTTCTCAGTCTTGACTCCCCAGCAGTAAAATGTGCTGGGAACGGATGTCTCCAAATCTGTTTGTGTCACTGTCTCGGATTCAGATGAGGGCCCAACTTACATGTACCAGGCACTTAACATGCCTTACCCGTCTGTCCTCACAGCATCCGTCTAGAGTAGTGTCAGACCTTCTTCATGAGGAAAATAAAGCTCATAGATGCTGAGTAACTTACCCAAAATTGCGCCATCTATAAATAGGAGAGCTAGAAACATGAACCGTCAGGGTAGGAGTTTGTCTTATTTATCTTCACGATTCCAGCAGCTGGCACTTGAATAATGAGATATTATCTGAACCCAGTTCTTCTAATTCCAAACTTTTCCACTATACTTCCCTGCTGTTCGGTAATTATGCCAGCAAAGAGAAGTGGCCTGGCTCTCAGAGGCTGAGCATCTAGTCACCATGTCCCTGCTCAAACTGCAAATTGGCCTTGCCCCACTTTGTGTATATGTGGCTACCAGAACATTCAAAATCCTTAATCTAACTTACCTAGGTTCACGTGAGTGCCATATACCACAAAATACACAAGGAAATGAAGAACACAACTGGCCAGTGCATGCAGCCTAGCACAACTGTCAAATGAGAAGGAATTCTGAACAAGAGGGCCTTCTGCCTGACGATGCCCTTGCTGGGGCAGCACCATTCACTTCTGAAGCTTCCTTGCCAGCTCTTTGGAGAAGTAGCAAAATCTCCTAACTATATTCATGTGCCATGCCACCTGGCTCTCCACTCCAACCCACTGCTGGGGAAGAGAAGAAAAAATCATGGGAATGTTGGAGAAGACCAACAAAAGCTCTTCCCCTTAACTGTTAGGGGGTCCTGAGGTGCTTGGAGGCAGGAAGATGAACCGATAACCCTCTCAGGTCCCTAGGACTTTAATTCAGGTAAAGCAGGATCCAGGTTCTGGCTTAACAGGGGAATTGAAGTAGCTCGGACTTGACCTGAGTGGGGACACTGGGAAGTGATTCCAAGGAAGGTGATCCTTGCCAGACATTCTTCGATGTTCACCAACTGGTCTGTTCACCTGAGCTTTGAGAGTTCAGTTTCTCCCGAGGGACTGTCAGGTCAAATCCTCATTCTCTGCATACAGGTCCTCATCCTGAAATTCTAGTCTCTTGGACTTGAAACTCCTGGGAAATGTAAAGAAAGGGTAGATTTGAGAAATGAATGCCAAAAGAAGAGAGGAAGAATGTTCGAGATGAGAAACAAGGTCACTCTCTGAGGCGTGTTTTCTTTTAATCAGGAAATGAAAACTGAGGCAATTCTGTGTTGAGGGGATCATTTTCTTTCATTTCTCGCTTTTTTCCAGGTGTTCTTGCTGCAGTCAAATGAGTCAATTTCATGAACTGGCCCATTTGCTTTGTCTGTATGAACCTAAGGCATTATTCTCTTTATTTACTTTTGTTTTGTGTTTAGAAATGGAGTTTTGCTCTGTCTCCCAGGCTGGAGTGCAGTGGTGTGATTATAGCCCACTATAATCTTGAACTCCTAGGCTCAAGCAATCCTCTCACCTCAGCCTTTCAAAAATTTTAAACTTTTATTTCAACAGTTTTTGGTGTAAACATGGTTTTTGGTTACATGGATAAGTTATTTTGCAATGATTTTTGGGAATTTGGTGGACGCATCACCTGAGCAGTATGTACTGTACCCGATCTGTAGCCTTTTTTTTTTTGAGACAGAGTCTCACTCCATCACCCAGGCTGGAGTGCAGTGGTGAGATCTTGGCTCACTGCAACCTCTGCCTCCCAGGTTCAAGTGATTCTCTTGCTTCAGCCTCTCGAGTAGCTGGGATTACAGGCACGCATCACCATGCCCAGCTAATTTTTGTATTTTTAGTAGAGACAGGGGTTTTGCCATGTTGGTCAGCCTGGTCTCGAACTCCCGACCTCAGGTGATCTACCTGCTTTGGTCTCCCAAAGTGCTGGGATTACAGGCATGAGCCACTGCACCTGGCCACACATGTCACTTTTATATAATTACTTCTTTTCCTTTGGGTAGATACCCAGCAGTGGGATTGCTGGATCAAATGGTAGTCTTAGCTCTACTTCTAATTCTTTAAGGAATCTCCATTACTGTTTTCCATAGTGGTTGTACTAGTTTACATTCCTGTTTTAGACTAGTTTTAGACCTGTTCCCTTTTTGCCACATCACGCCAACATCTATTATTTTTTGACTTTTTAAAATTATGGGAATTCTTGCAAGAGTAAGATGGTATCTTATTGTGGTTTCAATGTGCATGTCTCTGATAATTAGTGATGGTGAACGTTTTTTCATATTTTTGTTGACTGTATCCTCTTTTGAAAGTTGTCTATTCATGTCCCTTTGCTCGCTTTTTAATGGGATTGTTTTTATCTTGCTGGTCTGTTTGAATTCCTTGTAGATTCTGGACACTAGTCCTTTGTCAGATGCGCAGTTTGTGAATATTTTTTTCCACTATTCCACTATTGTGGGTTGTCTGTTTACTCTGCTGATTATTTCTTTTGCCATGCAGAAGCTTCTTAGTTTAATTAGGTCCCATTTATTTATTTTCATTTTTGTTGCATTTGCTTTTGGGGTCTTAGTCATGAATTCTTTGCCTAAGCTAATGTCTAGAAGAGTTTTTCTGATGTTATCTTCTAGAAGTTTTATGGTTTCAGGTCTTAGATTTAAGTCTTTGATCCATCTTGAGTTGATGTTTGCATAAGGTGAGACAAGGATCCAGTTTCATACTACATGTCTGCTTCAGCCTTTTGAGTAGCTGAGACTACAGGTGTGTACCAACACATCTGACTAATTTTTAAATATTTATTATTTATTTGTAGAGACGAGGTCTCACTACATTGGTCCAATCTCTAGCTCCTGGCCTCAAATAATCCTCTTTCCTCTTTCTCCCAAAGTGCTGAGATTAAAGGTGTGAGCCACCGCGCCTGGCCTGTTATTGTTGAATCTATAAAGTCCTAGACGTGGGCTCGGTCTTAGGGAGTAGCGCAGGGCTAAGTCCAGAATCCAGATCTCCTCACCCAAGTCCTGGCTCTCAACTACCCCTCGGGGGCCTCTGCCCTTCTGTGGAAGAGACGTTCCAGTTCCATGACAGGCAGCTTGTCAGGATAAGCATCCAGAAACGGATCCACCATCAGGACTCTTTGACAACAGTATTCTTTTATTATTATTATTATTATTTTTTGAGACGGAGTTTCGCTCTTGTTACCCAGGCTGGAGTGCAATGGTAAGATCTCGGCTCAACGCAACCTCCGCCTCCTGGGTTCAGGCAATTCTCCCGCCTCAGCCTCCTGAGTAGCTGGGATTACAGGCACGCGCCACCATGCCCAGCTAATTTGTTGTATTTTTAGTAGAGACGGGGTTTCACCATGTTGATCAGAATGGTCTCGATCTTTTGACCTCGTGAGTGATCCACCCGCCTCGGCCTCCCAAAGTGCTGGGATTACGGGCTTGAGCCACCGCGACCAGCCGACAACTGTATTCTTAAATCAAGGTTCACTTAGCATAAGGCTCAGAGCAGGGAAGTGGCTTGTCCAGGGTCACACAGCTGAGCAAAGTGACAAACCTGGACTTGGAGCCAGCCTGCATGCAGGTCAGCAGTTGGCTGCTCTTCCCACCTCAACCTGCTCGCCTCTTTCTTAAAGAAAAAGAAAGGGGCCGGGCGCGGTGGCTCAAGCCTGTAATCCCAGCACTTTGGGAGGCCAAGGTGGGTGGATCACGGGGTCAAGAGATCGAGACCATACTGGTCAACATGCTGAAACCCCGTCTCTACTAAAAATACGAAAAATTAGCTGGGCATGGTGGTGCGTGCCTGTAATCCCAGCTACTCAGGAGGCTGAGGCGGGAGAATTGCTTGAACCCAGGAGGCGGAGGTTGCGGTGAGCCGAGATCGCGCCATTGCACTCCAGCCTGGGTAACAAGAGCGAAGAGCGAAACTCCGTCTAAAAAAGAAAAAGAAAGGGAAGGGAAGGTGTTTTAGTAGTGAGTGTGGGAGGGCCACTCACTTCACCATGGCTAGGAAGCATCTCTCCATCCCTCCTCTCACTCGGCAGCGTGGCAGAACAGTCAGGGCCCATCTGACTTTCTGGGTTTTAGTGTATCCTCTCAGCTTGGGCTTAAAGAGATTTTATTAACCATGATTAATATCAGAGGATCCAAAGCTGCACCCACTTGTTAATTCTAAGGAATTTTAAAATGCGGGATTAAAAAAAAAATTTAATTTCATGCATAGGTATGAACAGCCCCTCATCATCCCGAGTAGCGGATGAACCACTCATCATTCCCGGTAGAGGCAGGTGAGTGTGTCCAGCGCCACTCAGGGAATGACGTTCTGATGCCAAACCCTCTGCTCCTCCGGGTCACTTCTCGGATGGTCTTGCTTCTCCTCTGCTTCCACAGTTGCAAACCTCGAAGTGCCACAACCCTTGGGGAAACTCAATCTTAAGTCCCATAGCCAAACGCTCCAGCCCGCGGGGCTCCCGGGACGCGACAGCGATCGGATTTCGCGTGGCCGCCCTGCTCCCCCTACTCCTGTCCCCTCCCGCCAGGGAACCCCCGGAGCCAATCAGAGCGTCGCGGAGCTCGGGGTTGTAGAGTCCCGAGCCCGGGACCCGCCCCTCTTTGTTGCGGTGGCCAATGGACGCATTCGGAACATCGGCGGCTGCCCGGGTGACTCGGTTATATGTCACAGAATAACATTCGAGAATGGGACATGGAATGAGGCGACGGCCGCAGCAAACCCCAGCAGCCCCAGCCCCAGCCCCAGGCCCAGCAGCAGCAGCAGCCTCAGCCGCAGCCCCCGCTGTCCCGCCTCCCGGAGAGGCTCTGCAGCCATGAAGCGGACTGTCCCGAGGTAGGGTCCAGGAGCTGCCGCGCGCCCTTCCCGCGCCCCGCCCGCCTGCAGCCAGTCCCTCTCGGTGCTAGGCGCTGGAACTCGGGGAAAAGGGGGCGGGTGGAGCTCTTTCCACTAGAACTCCTCCGGGTCCGGGAGGGCTTCCTGGAAGAAAGCGGGCCGCCTTGCAAGCCAAGGCTGCTGCAGCGCCCTCGCGCCAGCCCTGGGCGCTCACGTGCCGTTACGTTCGTGGCTCCGCTCCTCTATCGGCCACAGCTGGGGGACCGAGGAATGTGTGGAGCCTTGCGGGAACCTCCTGTTCCTTCACGCTACACGAGCTGTCTTTCTTCTCCCCACACCTTGCACTCCGCATCCCCTACGCTCTTTGCGCCCCCTCCATCCCCATCCCCCGCCGGGGGTTTAGGTGTGTAAGAAGCTTCGTGGCACATTTTGGGCTGCCTTTCTAGGTAGTCGCAGAGCTGGAAGCCCGTTATCGATTCCCAGGGAGGCTGTCAGCGTGCATGGGGGAGCGTGGGGGGGACACTCTGGGGCTCCTTACTCGGTTCCTCTGTGCGTCCACTTAGCCGTGGTGTCCGCTGTGTCTCCGCTGATTTCAGGCACCGCCGGTAGGCAGTGAGCCTCCGCGGAGCTCCCGCCGCCGCTCCCCCTTGGCGCGTCCTGCCGCAGCGAAAGGCATGGAGAAGGCCGCCCCCGCGGGGCTCTGATCCCCGCGCTGCGCCCGCACGCACCCCGCAGCAGCCTCCGCCGCGCGCCCCCAGCACCTCGCTCCCCGCCCAGGCCCCACCATGACCGGCTCCGCGGCCGACACTCACCGCTGCCCCCACCCGAAAGGCGCCAAAGGCACCCGGTCCCGGAGCAGCCACGCGCGGCCCGTGAGCCTCGCCACCAGCGGGGGCTCGGAGGAGGAGGACAAAGACGGTGGGGTGCTGTTCCACGTTAACAAGAGCGGCTTCCCCATCGACAGCCACACCTGGGAGCGCATGTGGATGCACGTGGCCAAGGTGCACCCCAAGGGAGGAGAAATGGTGGGCGCCATCAGGAATGCCACCTTCTTGGCAAAGGTCAGTGGCTTCCAGGGTGGAGTTGGGGGGCTGGGGGTAGGTGGGCAGCGATGGGACCTATATATAGCAAATAGAGGCAATCTCCATTTTCCTGTTCCTGCTACAAACTCCCGTCCTCTCCCCATTACTCCCTGCCAGCCCTTTTCTAATTGAGATGCTTACCTTGGAAGCCTAAAAAATGGGGAAAGGAGAGGTAGTAGGCTTGCTATCCTGGGACTGTGCAACTGGGTTGTGCCAAGATGTCTTTGAACCGCCAGCCAAACTCTATTATTTACTCACCCCCCAGGTACATCCTGCTTCAGCAAAAGCTAGAGCCACCAGGTACTAGCGATTCCAAAGAATGCATAGACCCCAGGGATCCCACCTTGCATGTTCTCTTTGGAGTGTCTTGCTCCTCTTATGCTCCCCTCTTCCCCCAGCAAATGATGTATTAAGCTGTGAATGAATTTGAAATCAACCAGTCAGACTTCTCAGTGTGAATCATTTCCAGACTTTTTGCCAATTTTTTTCTTCTTTTTTCATGACAGTGACTTTCACCTCTGAAACTTGCAAAACAGTGAACTCTCTCTCTCTTCCCAGCTTATTTGGGCTCCAAGAAAAAAGAAAGACTTTTGGCTGAAACTTAAAAGGGATTTTCCAGTAGACATGATGAATTAGTCTCACTGGATAGAAAAAGAGGCTGAGGAGTGAAACTCTCTTTTTGCCTTGGAGAGAAGCCAGTGAGCCCTTTGGGTTTGGTGGCCAAGGATATTGTTACTGAGGCAGGGAGATGTCCCCTGGTGGGAGTAGATACATTATATGAAAGATCAAAATGCAAAGTGTGAAGAAATGCTGCCAAGCCTTGGGGTTATCGCAGGCGGATGGTTTCCTCTGGACCCTGGGGACACTGGTATGGCTGACAAGATTCCTGGGCAGATCTAGGAATCCCAGACTTGAGACCTGGAAGGCCATCTGGTTGAGTCCTCAGCCTGGTGACAGCTGAGCATCTGACCCTTCAGGCCAGAAAACTGTATGTGTCCCTGGGGAAGTGACAGAGCCTCTAAACTTCCTGCTGCTGTCAGTTACAGTGTTTTATCATGCAGCTGGTTGAAGAGATCTTCATTATGCCCAACTAGAATCTTGCCTGCTCTAGCGTCAACCATAATTACCCTTGCTGAGTTCTCCTTGAACGTGAGAACAACATTGCTCCTGGTTTGCAGTTCTGACTTGAAAGTGTTTCCCCCAGTGAGGAGCTGAGAGCCCTTAAGCTTGGAAGAAAAGTGACCACAAGGGAAAAAACTATTCCTACTGTCCCCATGCTGTCTTTCTTAGTAGCACCAGCACCAACACTGTCTCTAATTGTGCTTTCATCCTTCTCCCCACTGTGTATTGGGCGGGCATGCTTTCTCTATGTGGGAATCATGGAATTCTCCTATTGGTAGAGACCAGTCTCCCACCTCTCAACAGAATCCCCTCCTCTTTCTGAAGACCTCTTGGGAATGGGGGGCTTGCTGCTTCCCAGGGCAGCTGATCTTAGGCCGGGCCAGAACTGACTGTTAGAAAGCGCTTAGATCAAACATAAATTCTCCTTGCCACCGCCTGCCACCCCCAAATCACATTTCATCACTGATTGTTGCCTTTTGAATGAGGGCAAAGCATTTTCAGCTTTCTGTGCTACTCACAGCACCCTCGAATGTTATGAGAGAGTGCTTTTAGGGATTTGGAGTAAACAGCAAGGGACCAGATCCCAATCTTGGTTGGATAACATCTAGCCTTGTGCCTCACCTAAATGAGGTCATTCACTTAAAATCTCTGCCCTTAGTTTTCTTATCTATAACATGGGAATAGACCAGATTTCGTAAGTTCTTTCCAACTCTAACAATCTCATGATCTTATGACCCGTGAGTCTGCGGGTCACTAATGCTGATCCGTATGATGTTAGAGGTCTGCTGGACTATGAGCCGTGAGGACTGTGACTTTCTGTCCTTCTGCTTCTGCTTCCTCCTTTAGCCTTCTTTGTCCACAGGTAGCTCTTTTACCCTTTCTTTCTTTCTGTTTTTGGAGACAAGGTCTTGCTCTGTCACCCAGGCTGGAGTGCAGTGTGTGATCATGGCTCACTGCAGTCTCAACCTCCCAGGTTCAAGCAATCCTCCCACTTCAGCCTCCTAAGTATAGCTGGAACTACAGACATGTACCACCCAACCTGGCTAATTTTAAAACAAATTTTTATAGAGACAAGGTCTCACTGTGTTGCCCAGACTGGTCTCGAACTTCTAGGCTCAAGTGATTCTCCTGCATTGGCTTCCCAAAGTGCTGGGATTACAGGCGTGAGCCACCATACCTGGCCTTTTGCCCTTTCTTATGTGTCATAGTTCCCAGACCAACTCACCCTGCTTCTCCCTCTGAGACAGTTCCTAGTCTGTCATTAGTCATTCACAAGCACATGTGAAACACTAAATCTTGCCTGAGCAGCTCAGAACACAGACTAGTACTTCTCAAGACCTGGACCTGATATTTCCGTTATTGTAGCTGAATGCTGTGTTCTTAAGTGTTCCCTTTTTTGTACTGTGGCCACATCATATTGTACTTTTCGTAGTAACCAGAAGGTCACACGAAAACTGCTTCCAAGCCAGGAATCACCAGCTCAAACGTGGACAGTCAGCGTTTGGCCCTAAATATAAAGAACTTAACATTTCTCTCACATTGCATTTTGATGGTTGGTCCTCTATCCCCAATCCCATCTTGGTGTCTCCCCTGGCCCCGACATTCCCCAAGGCCTGAGCCTCAAAAGCTCCCTTTTCCAGGGACCACTCCTCTTGGATTAGAGGGTTGTTCTTGTGCTCAGCATGGCAGACTCTTTCCTCTGGGACCAAGTCCTTTTCTCCATCAACCAAATCAATATCTTACTGAGGAATTTGTACAGAAGCAGGGTGGTAGGGTAGCGGTGGTGGTAAAAGTTTAGAAGGCTTCAGGGAGATTAACCATTTTTGGCCACTGAATATAGATAAAGAACCAAAAGAAGGGGATGGGGAAAGTTTTCAAGGGCCTATGTGGAGGACTAAATGACATTTCCTTTGACTACAGGACATTCCCTTAGCAGCCATGGTAACTTCTGTCTGAAGGTCCAGATGTCTCCACCTTGCAGATGTTCCCTGCTTTGAGATCCTCCTCCTAAATTTGTGACTGCAGGCCTCTACCCTGCTGGCTGCTGGGACTGAAGTTAGCAGTTGACCAAGTCAAAGGCAGGATTTTTCAGGGAGACTTTAAGGAAACAGCAAGAATCAGTTGGAGGATCATAGCAGATGGGAAGGGAGGGTCAGAGAGAGTGGCCAGCCCACAAGAAAACAGCGGGCATTCTAGGGAAATTCTAGGACAATCCTCCTGTTTCTTGACAGCCTGGAACTGGACTCTCATTGGGGCAGAAAACCAGGATGGTTTCAGCAAGAAACAGCAGTGGGTTTCTTCCAGACCCCACTTTGTACGCCTTATTCGCATGTTAATTCCCAACTGGAAAATAATTCACGTTTAGAGGCCTGAGCTTCACCTGAGTGAAGACATGTGAGTGTTTGGTACTGGAGACCTGGCTGCGGTCCAGGGCCATCCCTGCCTGCTGCTGCCTCTTGTGGGCAGCTTCTTCCCTCCCCAGTCCTGGGTTCAGAACCTTCTGTCTGTCTGTCCATCCTGCACCTCTGTCCCAGGCCATTCACAGATTCCTGGCTGCCTCTGTTGCAGGAGCCTGGGACTCATCCTGGACTCGTGGTGCTGTTTTGTGTTTCTCTTCCCAAGTTGTCAAAGAAGATTGTTCTGCCTGGTGCCTGCATAGTGTTTTCACATAGGGATGACAAAAGGTTTTGAGTTTCTTGTTAAAGATTCCTAGTGCCTGGGGTTCTTGCTGCCTCCCTGGCTCCTTTCCTAGCCTTTCCCTTCTCTTCCACGTGGCAATGTCAGTTACACAGCTGTGTCCATCCATATCACTTTCCTTGCAGTCTTCCGACAGGTCAACTGTGCTTGACAAGAACAGAGTGGAAGAGAGGCTGCCCATAAGAGCCTTGCCTGTGGTTTGTTTCATGATTCTTCTTCTTGATCCTTCTTCACTCCACTCCCTCCTCTGACCCCCCTATCCCCCAAGTTTTCTAGGGACCCGACCCCTAGAACACAGGTGCAATGCCTGTGTGAAGAGGTTGGTTTTGATCTGTTTCCTCTAGATTCTGCCTTCATCAGTGTGGCTACAGCTGTGGGGCTGATGTAGACAGCAGGTGGTGAGACCCTTGAGGGGAAGGGTTACAGAAAATCAAAGTTGGAGTTTCAGGTAGTACAGTAATTGATGAAATCTGGCAGGAAAACAGTATGAGAGGGACTCTGCGGACCCCAGTCTCGAACAGAAAGAAAGGGACGTGCCCTGGGCTTTTCCTAAGAAGGTTGCACCAATTTATGTTTGCTTCCGTCCTGCAGGAGAGCATCCTCACCAGCATTGGGTATCTGCATTTCAGCATGTTTTTGCTAATTGGAGAGGTGAAAAATGACATTCTGCAGTAGCTTTAATTTGCATTTCTTATATAATTAGAGACAAACCATTTTTTTCAAATAGTTTCTTACTATTTGCTTTTCTTCTTTTGTGAATTGTCTTTTCATGACTTTTTAAATTGTGGAGATATATATATATATATATATATATATATATATATATACACACACACACACACACACACACACACACACCCCATATAATTTGCCATTTTCACCATTTTTAAGTGTGCAACCCTGTGGCATTGAGTACATTCCCACTGCTGTGCAGCCTCACACCATCCATCTCACCACCATCCATCTCTAGAAGTTTATCATCGTCTTGACTGGAACTGTGTACCCATTCAGCACTAACTGTCCATCCCCTCTCCCCAGCCCTGGCAACCACCATTCTACTTCCTGTCTCTGTGACTTTGCCGACCCTAGGAGCCTCATATAAGGGGAATTATTCAGTGTTTTTCCTTTTGTGATTGGCTTATTTCATTTAGCTAAATGCCATCAAGCTTCATCCATGTGATAATGTGTCAGAATGCCTTTGTTTTTAAAGGCCGAATAATATTCCACTGTATACCATTGTATATTCCGTTGTAGGCCACATTTTGTTTATTCGTCTGTCAATGCGCCCTTGGGTGGCTTCCACCTTTGGGGACCATTTTTATTTTCACTGAGTCCTAAAGAGTTTTCTTGTTACTTTGCATGAATTCTTCATGAATTAAGGATATTAACTCATTGTCACCAATGCATCCCCAGGGAGAAGTGAACATTTTCATCCTCTTCCATCAAGGTGAGAGTGTGTCTTCATGATATGAAGCTCCCAAGTTGAATGTCTAGGGACTCTACTGCTGTTGATTCTGTTTTTCAGTTCCAGAAAAGTATGGGTCATTCAGGTTTCCCCAACCTGGACCCCTGACAATATATTGGTGATGAATAATCACACAGCTTACACTTTGTCTTTTTTTTTTGAGATAGAATCTTGCTCTGTCACCCAGGCTGGAGTGCAGTGGCTCAATCACTGCCACCTCCACTTCCCAGGTTCAAGCAATTCTCCTGCCTCAGCCTCTTGAGTAGCTGGGATTATAGGCACATGCCACCATGCCCAGTTAATTTTCGTATTTTTAGTAGAACCGGGGCTTCACCATGTTGGCCAGGCTGGTCTCAAACCCTTGACCTCAAGCAATCCACTCACCTTGGCCTCCCAAAATGCTGGAACTACAGGCATGAGCCATGGCACCTGGCCAACACGGCTTACACTTAATGAGCACTGTGTGCCAAGCCCCAAGCTGCCTACTTTTGCATTAGGTCATGTAACGCTTACAACCAGCTTGGAAGGTTGGAAGTAGGTGATACTATGCTCATTTTATCAGGAAGAAAACAGAGGCTTAGAGAGGTCATGCAGCTTGACAGGGCCCACAGCTAGTAGGTGGCAGACCAGGGCTTTGGACCTCGTTGTGTGTGTCTCCTAATATCTTCCTTCTCCAGGAAGCCCACCTGGTTTATAGTCCATGCCAGTGGGAATGTTGGCAGCCTGAGGTGCTAGTTGGAAGTGGAACCCCCAAGCTGAGCCTAGCCAGCTCCCCCAGACCTCAGAGCGATCTGCAGCCTATGACATCATTCCCTCTGCAGTCTCCAGGCCTCTCCCTGACACCCCTGCCCCTGGCTGGGACTTGGGGAATGTGTACTTTTGTCCTCCCATTGGGGAGGAAGTGTGGCCACAGCTCCTGTACTCTGCTCACAGCCAGGCTGAGGTAACCATGCAGCTGTTTTTAAAAGCCCTTGGACACCATCAGGCTGCTATTCTGAGGACCAGCTGCCCTCACCCTGCCATCCAGCTCTCATGGGCTCTGTTGGGCTTGAGAGGGGTTGAAATAATTTGGTGCTCAGCCCCCTCAGCAGATTCTTCAATCAAGTCACTGGCTACAGCAAAGCTCGGGCCTAGGGATACCCCTCTGGGGGTCTCTTGGGTGACTCGGGTATTGTCCTACGATTACCAGCTTTCTATTAAGGAGGTTCAGACTGAGCTTTTCTGTGCAGAAATGTTTATGTCTGGTTTTTTTTTTGGAGACAGCTTCTTGCTCTGTCACCCAGGCTGGAGTGCAGTGGCTCATTTACGGCTGATGCAGCCTTGAGCTGCTGGACTCAAGCCATCTTCCTACCTCAGCCTCCTGAGTAGCTGAAACTACAGGCACATGCCACCATGCTTTGTTAATTTTTTTTTTTTTTTTGTAGTAATGGAGTCTCGCCATGTTGCCCAGGCTGGTCTCCAACTTCTGGGCTCAAGCAATTTGCCCACCTTGACCTCCCAAAGTGTTGGGATTATAGGTGTCAGCCACTGTGCCTGGCCTGCGTATGTCTTAATAAACTGGAATTCCATTCCCCTCCTCCCTGCCTCTGCTCCTGGGCTTTCTCTCCTGAGGTGCTAAAGACAGATTTGTTCACGTCTCCCCTTCTCTCTTCACTTTGTGAAATCTCTGCCACACTTTTTTTTTACATAGAACACATGTTAGAGCAGAAACACAGGATACACTTTACATTTTGACTTTGTGTGTGTGTGCACGCACGTGCGTGTGTGAGTCACGGGAACATATGGAATACTTTGCCCCCCAAAATGACTCTCTCAGACAGAAATGTGATTCGGGTTGACATGTTGTAAACAAAATGTAGCTTGCAGAATAGTTGTGCCTGCATGTGCACACACACTTCACACACACATGCACACACACACACCTAACACCTTGGCTGTAATGTAGGAAATGTGATTCTGATGAGTTTCCTTCCAGCGGAGGAGGCAGTTGCTGTGAAGTAGGACATTTCAAAGCCAAGAGAGAAATGAGGCAGTGAGAGGAAAGGAATGTCGAGGAGTATTTGCAGTAAATGCAGCCAGTGGGCTGGAAGTATGCAAAGAGCCCGAGGCCCAGGTGGGGGGGGAGGGCAGTGTGCCCTCAGCCTCACACTGGGCTCGTGCCTGGAGAGCCAGGGAGAGAGCCACGAACGGCCTTAGGCAGCGTCTGGCTCTGCTGCCTGGCCTGGCTGCCCAGGGCCATCCCCACGTCTCCCCAGCAGCGTCCCCTTCCATCAGTGGAGCACCAAATCCCCAGGGCCGCCCTTGCCCTGTTTTCTCTGTGGATGGGTCTCACCTGTCCTCAGGCCCTTTCCACTTCTCCCTAAGTGGCTTGGCCTGGAGGAGTCTCCTTTCTCCTTCCCAGTGCAGCAAAAGCCAGAGCCCCACCCACGTGGGCTGAGATTCTCTGTTACCAAGGACCCCAACCCCCAGAGAGACAGAGGTCAGGAGACCCAGAAACACAGGGGAAATAAAGCAAAAACCAAAACCAACCAAGAAAACCCCACACCTGGCTCTTCAGCAGTAACTTGATTGGATGTCCCTGTCCGTTCTTGCTCTTGGCCTTCAGGGTAGGGCTGCTCAGAGCCGAGGGGGTGTCTCAGCTCCAAATTCCCGAGAAGAAGGACCTGCTTCCCCCTTTCCAGTCCTTGCCTGCCTTTGGCCCTTTCCCCTCCTGGCAAGGATTAGGACTTCGTTTGCTCGATTATAGACATTCAGGGAGTGTTGACTGAGAGGCAGACGGCTTGTGAGTCACAGGAGCTGCACTTGCCTGGAGAGAGTCAAGGCAAGAGGAGGGATCTTCCCTAATCCATCTGGGGTGGGACTCCGGGAAAGGGACACAATGGGCATGGCAGGGAGGGTGGTATTCAGATGTGGCACACGTAGTGCCATGTTGTAATTCTCCAGGGCACCATTCATTCACTTTATGTAGGTATGTATATATTTTAATTTTAGAGAGGGGATTTCACCATGTCGCCCAGGGTGGTCTCAAACTCCTGGGCTCATGTGATCCACCCACCTCAGCCTCCCAAAGTGCTGGGATTACAGGCGTGGTCACGGCACCCGGCATCCATTCACTTTCTATTCTGTGTAAATGTTGCCCGGCAGTAGAGCACTTGTAGTGGATCACCATTTGCCATGCCGCAAAAGGCGTTACACAGTCATTGATGGACTGCCTTTGTGTCCATCCCAGGCCAGGCTCGGTGGGGGGACGTGATAGAACATGGTTCTTCCCCTCTAGGAGGCGTTAGGCTCCTGCAGGGAAGAAGGCTGGATCACACAGCACCCAGAGGCCCATAGAGAACCACCATGACTCAGAGGGAACTCAAAAAGGGAGAACTTCCATGAGGGACCCACTGTTCCCAGGAGACCTCAATGAGGAGGCACTGCTCAATCAGGTGACCACCCCAGGGTGACCATGCTGTCATCAGCTCTCAGGAGCACCTCTTTCTCTGCTGGCTTCAGCCCTGTGCCTGCCCCCAGAAGCTGGGCCCCAGAGCGCCTCCTCAATAAACACTTCCTCTTCTCCATTTCTCTGCAGCCTTCAATACCCCAGGTCCCAAACTACAGGCTGTCGATGACGATCCCAGACTGGCTCCAGGCGATCCAGAATTACATGAAAACACTACAGTATCCTTCCAACCAAGGTCTGAGCACACCCAGCCAGGGGACGGGCAAGGTGATCGCAAGCCTGGTGGCTGATCTGTCCCCAGTTGGTCATCAAAAGCTCTTTAAGGTTGGTGAGGCAAGGTGTGGAGGATGCTCCAGGTGGGAGTCTAGAAAGAGTGTGCATGGAGGATGTCATTGCAGTGATCCAGTGGGGCAGGCTGGTCCACCTTGAGTCCCTCCGGCTTCTCTTTCTCCCTCCTCTTCCCTGTCCCTGTCCTTTTTCCCCTGAGCACTCCTCTTCCTTCTACCTTCTCTTTCTCCACTTCTTCTTGGTCATCTTTGTTCCCCTCATCCTGTTCTCCTTCACAGTCTTTCTTTTTCTTTTTCTTTTCTTTCTTTCTTTTTTTTTTTTTTGAGATGAAGACTTGCTCTGTCACCCAGGCTGGGGTGTGTTAGTATACTTTCGACTCACTACAACCTCCACCTCCTGGGTACAAGCACTTCTCCTGCTTCAGCCTCCCGAGTAGCTGGGATTACAGGCACCCGCTGCCACACCACACTAATTCTTGTGTTTTTAGTGAGACAGAGTCTCCACTATGTTGGTCAGGCTGGTCTCGAACTGACCTCAAGTGATCCGCCCACCTCAGCTTCCGAAGTGCTGGGATTACAGGCCTGAGCCCCCACACCCAGCCCTCCCCTGTCTATTGCCTTCTTCCCTCCTACTCTTCCATTCCTTTTCTCTTTCTCTGTTTTGCCCTCATCCCTGACTGCTCATGATCTACAGTAGGCCCACCTGGTGCTGCCTTTGTTTTCCCCAGGTGAGCCAGGCTGGTGAGCTGCTTGGTTCTGCATGAATGTTTGGGGTTCTGGAATTGGGGACCCTCTCCCCCAACTCGAGCTTGAGGAAGAGCTAAGAAACTCACTGGCTTCAGTGTGAATTCAGACGAGCTGATTTGGTACATTGCTCCTCCACACCCGCAGGTGTTTGCAGTCAGGATTAGATCAGTTCTGAGAACTTCCACGAACAACACTATAGGAACAGAGGGGCAGGAGTGGATGGTCCACCTGCCCCTTCTGGTATTTTATATGGAGAGGAGTCAGATGGGAAGCTGAACCCCAGCATGTTGTCCAGGAGGTCAAGCTTCTGTTCGTCCTCCGTAAATGTATAACACATAGCCTGTTCTGCAAGGTTCCAGGCATGTGGACCGGCTTTGTGTTTGTCCATACCCAGCCCTGAAGCAGAAGGGGTTTCAGAGGGCACTGCACACATGCTCCACGCATCCCGGGAAAGCCCCTCTGCTCTGTGTTATAGCAAGAATCTTTCTGGTGGATTTTTGTGTCTTTCCTGCTGGGACAAAACGTTAGCACCTCCCCCACAGGGCTTGGTATTACTAGATCGGAAAACACCAATGTCTGCTCATTTGGGTAGGGAGATTACTTGACTGGCTTCTCTGTCTTCACTTCACGGATCGTCAACTCCCCAACATGGCATCTTCCCAGTAAAACCCTAAGGCAATATCAGAAGGAAGAGGTAGCCCCATTCTCCAAGACAGAGGCTGGCAGCCCTAGCCCTTGGAAGGTTATCTGGTGTTTGTGCTGATCCTCACTCTACGACCTGCATGGGAATGTTCCACGTGGTCCCGAGGCACAAACTCTTGCCAGAGCAGACCTGGACCCCAAGAGCTGGCCCTTTCTGGATGTGACTGACTCCTCATAGACTATTCTAGAAGGTGACAGCAATTAGAATGCCTCTTCACATTTTTTTTAACTTAAAGTCAACTGATTATAGGCTTTAAGGCTCCCCACTTCTATCTAGGACATGGTCTTCATGAGGATCATCTGGCTGAGAGTGAAGAGAAATTAGCCTGGCTGGGAAAGCATTGATAGGGGCAAATTTGCATGTGCTTTACATATCATTTGCTCACACTGCTGTAAACCTGACAGCACATTCTCAGCCACATTTTCATGGTTGCCCTGAAGGATCTGCTTTTCCATCTTTCTCTTCTCTGACCCATTATGACTGCGAAGGTCAGTGACCGACAGCATCAGTGACTGCAGAGAGGGCCACAGAAGGGAAGCACAAGCAGGCTGTGGGGACATGCTTCCGGCCACCTGCACCCTGGAGCCATTGCACGAGGAAGGCAGGGCATCAACTCTTCTACCTTCTGCCTTTTATTTAGTTCCTTGGGACTCCCTACTGCTTTGTCCTGGACACAGTGACAGGTGGCAGGGGATGGGGACTGCTTGGCATCAGTCCTGACTGTGGATGTGCTCAGCTGGCAGTGGGGATAGGAAAGGACAACTCCTGCCTTCCTCTCAGACATCCTCAAGCAACAGCCAACAGGAGTGCTGGTGTGCTGGATGGGGGAGAAGCTTCTAACAGCGAACTCGAACTCGGGCTTAGTGAGATCTCCCCCTCAGGGCGTGTGTAGAGCAGACTTCTCCCAGCCCACTTTCAGGGGCTCAATGATTAACTCTAAGGAGCTGAAAAAAGATGTTCAGGTACAATTTTTTTGTTGTTTTGCTATGTGTTTGTCTCACTTGATATACTAGATGTGTTAATGAGGTATGCAAGTGAAGGAAAGCTGGGCATAGAACTGAATTTTTGCCCATTGAATTCTACCTCATGTACCAGGAACCTCTTTGCTTGAATACAATGTTTGGTGAGGTAAAGAAAGCACTTCGGCTGGGCGCAGTGGCTCATGCCTGTAATCCCAGCACTTTGGGAGGCCGAGGTGGGTGGATCATGAGGTCAGGAGATCGAGACCATCCTGGTCAACATGGTGAAACCCCTGTCTCTACCAAACATACAAAAAATTAGCTGGTCATGGTGGCATGTGCCTGTAATTCCAGCTACTCGGGAGGCTGAGGCAGGAGAATTGCCTGAACCCAGGAGGCAGATGTTGTGGTGAGCCAAGATTGCACCATTGCACTCCAGCCTGGGTAACAAGAGCGAAACTCCGTCTCAAAAAAAAAAAAAAAAAGCACTTCACAGTAAGAATATTCAGCCCTTCGTTTTTCTCTTTTACCTCTAGGATTTTGTATGTTGCATGTTTTAAAAACTGGGCAAGCCTGTGTGGTTAGTTGTTATTCTTACGGCCCAGGTCAGTAACTCTCAAACCCCTGATGTTGAGAGGCCCCCCAGGTCAGTAACTCTCAAAACCCTGATCTTGAGAGGCTCCCCAGCCCTCACCCTGGAGCTTCCAGTTTAGTCATCTGAGGTGAGGTGACTCTGAGTGGCATCCGGGGTTATGAAACATGGCCTGAAATCAGGCTCTCCAGGGCTGGAGCCTAGAATCTGCTTATACCGAGCTCTGCAGGGGGTTATGTGTGCCCGTGTCTGAGTGACCAAGCACGGCTGTGCCAGGAGAGGAATCCCAGCCCTTCTTAGGAGGGTGCAAGGTGCCTCTAGGCGCCGCTGTCACTGTGGGGCACCCATTGACTCTCCCACACTCACCTGGCCTGCAGCAGCTCTGGGTATAGAAGTTCAGGCTTCATTAGCATGTTCCCAAAGTGCACTTTTCCTATAGGATTTTGTTCGAGGAGAAGAGCAAAACCTACAAAGCAACTTCTCATTAGGCTCAGAAAAGTCAAAACCCAGTCAGAGAGCATTGCGTTAGTGAACGTCTCATCTCCTTCAGAACAGCCTGGGGCAAGCTTGCCAGTCCCTGAGACCTTCTGGGTAGTCAGCTAAATCCCAGATAGTGAATAATGGTGCAGCTTCTCAGATTTAGTAATCAATGCCAAGTGCCAGCACAGGCATGAAAAAAAGTGGCATCTCCACAGTAAGACCTGCTGCAGAGTCTGTGCGCTACTGAAAAACCCTACTGCTATTCATCCGCCCTTTCAACCTTGCTTCCCTCCATCTCCATCCACCCTCCCATTCCATCCATCCACGCATTCATCCATCCACCTTTCCATCCATCCACATATCCATCCATTCATGTATTCCTTATTCATTTAATAATATTTGCTAAACTTGCATATGTTGGGTTTCTGCCAGGAGTTTTTTTTTTTTTGTTTTTTTTTTTGAGACAGAATATTGCTTTGTTTCCCAGGCTGGAGTGCAGTAGCATGATCTCGGCTCACTGCAACCTCTGCACCCTGGGTTCAAGTGATTCTCCTGCCTCACCCTCCTGAGTAGCTGGAATCAGGCCCGTGCTACTACACCTGGCTAATTTTAGTATTTTTAGTAGAGGTTGGGTTTCACCATGTTGCCCAGGCTGGTATTGAACTCCTGACCTCAGGTGATCCACCCACCTCAGCCTTCCAAAGTGCTGGGATTACAGGCATGAGTCACTGCACCCGGCCTTCTGCCAGGTTTTATGGGTGATATAAAGATAATAAAAGAATCGCTCCAGTTAGGTATGGTGGTACATACCTGAGGTCCCAGCTACTTGGGAGGCTGAGGCAGGAAAATCACTTGAGCCCAGAAGTTCAAGACCAGCCTGGGCAACATAGCAAGACTATGTCTTTAAAAAAAAATTTTTTTTTAAAAAAAGAATAGTACCAACTCTCAAAGAGCTTGTAGTCTAGCAGGTGAATTAAGACAAATATTCAACTACCCAGAATACAGAGCAAATTGAAAAGAGCCATTATAAAGGACCATGGTACTTTGCAGCCTAAGTTAGAAATTGGATTTGCAGGGCAGGATAGTGAGGAGTTAGAGGCTACTGGCTACCTTCCAGGTGCTGGCAACTTCTGAAAAGCCCTCACATCCTTATCTCATTGACAAATCAGAATGCATAGCTTTCTCTGCTGCATTACTGGGACCTTGAAGTTTTCTGTCACTTTCCCTTTACATACTTTACACAGATACAATCACACAGGGACCCAGTTCTTTGAAATTAGGAAAATGAGACCGCTGAGTGGGTAAGTGGTGCATGATCTGTGGCCAGATATCTCTCTCCTACCCTCAAGCTGCCAGCTCCCTCTCCCAACCTCTATTCCAGTAGCCCAGGGCTCAGATATCCTAGTCCGTCAGGGGTGGAGGTGGAGGGTGCCCCAGGGCTAGGTTGGAGGTGGGACTGAGGACCGGGCCACTCTGACAGCTGAGTTCAGTGGTGAAATCTAACACCCAGGATGGAGGAGGCTTGTAAACTCTGCTTCATGAGGTCTCCTCTACTTGTTCTATGGTAATGCCCCCTGTCCTGGTGTTATAGCAGGAGGGTGCTATGGAATACTGGCACTAACCCCAGGAATTAACTCTTGTGCTTTGGTGCCTTCTGTGAGGTGAGTTTTCCCTTTTCCCTCTGTGGTCCTGTGTGGTTCCTGGTGTGGGGATAGGCATGCTGAAGGACTGACAGACTGAGTGTACAATTAAACAGGTTCTGAGATCCTCCGCTGTGCTCTATCCTACAGGTTAATGGAAACAGCAAAAGAAATGACCCGAGAGTCCTTGCCTATCAAATGCCTTGAAGCTGTCATCCTGGGCATGTATCCTTTAAGTTATGTATGCTTAAGTTTACTCCATAAATGGTGGCTTCACAATGGGGCTGGCTGTGCCTTTCACATTGTAAGTTCACAGAGATGATGCCCATTATCTCCTTTGAGGAAAGGGTTAAACTCCTCTGGTTCGTGTCTTCAACTTTCACCATGTAGAATTAAACCAAATCAATGCTTGGCTTCTTGGACCAATATTAGTTTAACCTGTGAGCTGCGGCACCTATCAGGCCCAGCTCTCAGGCCAGGGACCTTGCAGATTCACTGGGAGAATTCTAACTCGGAGGGACTAGAGAGAGTGTATGCGGCTGTTCTTTGCATTAACATGACATTGCAGCAGGAAAGACACTCAAGGGGAAATGCAACCAGAGCCAAGAGTGCTGGTATCCAAACCCATCTCCAGGGAAATTCTTTGAAAATTCAGTGACGTGACCTCAGCTCGCTGCAACCCCTGCCTCCCAGGATTAAGTGATCCTCTGACCTCAACCTCTTGAGTAGCTGGGACTACAGGCGCATGCCACCATGCCTGGCTAATTTTTTTGTTTTGTTTTGTTTTGTATTTTTGGTAGAGATGGGGTTTCACCATGTTGTTCAGGCTGGTCTCAAACTCCTGAGCTCGAGCGATCTGCCTGCCTGAGCCTCCCAAAGTGCTGAGATTACAGGCAGGAGCCATTGTGCCCGGCCTGCCAGGGAAAATTCTAAGAGTGGTGTGTGGAGGAGACCAAGCAGTGGTCTCTGTGTATCCTGATTTGAAAGAACCTCCAGCTAAACAAGGGTCTAGCTTCTCCCACACTTTCTTATCCATTTTCCACCGAACTCCTGGCTCTTCAGCCTGAGAGGAATATGGTTCAGGGAAACTGTGATGGCATCAGCATATTGGTGGTGATGGTAATTGAACATGATCAGATAGAAGAGCAAAGGCACTCCCAAGTCCTATGGGATGAATGGCTGGAAGGGACAGTGGAAAAGGAAGCACTGCAATACAGGAGCTTGAGAGGCGGTTCCAAGCAAGACTAGTTAGGTCCTTGAGTGCTGTGCTGAGAAATGACTTTTCCAAAAGGCAATAGGCAACCCAGATGAAAGCTCTGAAGCAGAGGTGTGGCGTGCTCAGGTATATGCTCTAGAGAGGTAGTTCTCCAAAGGACAGGCTGAAGCACAGAGTGGGGAAGGCTGGGCTGGATCAGCAAAGCCCATTGGGAGCTGTTACATGAGGGAATGGTGACACTAGACTCATGGCCCCGGGCATGGGAATGGATTTCAGGGAATTGTTTTAAGAGCGATCAAGGAGATAGAATGTACCGGACTTGCAGGCCAACTAGATGCAGGAGTTGAGGAAGGAGTCAACGACTACAGGTTTCCCAACTGGGCAATAGACTGCAGGATAAGCTGGAGGAATGAGAGTGGCAGAGAAATGAGCTGCGTCAATATAGACCTGGACTGAGACAGTGGCAGTGAAGGAGGAGGGAAGGGATGGTGGCATATATCATCACCACCACTTGGGGACTGCTTAGATGGGAGGAGTTATTGGAGAAAGGCAGTGACTCCACATTTCTGGCTTGTGTGATAATGCCACAGTCCAAGGGAAGGACTTCAAGGGGAGGATCAGATTTACGGTGCGATGAGCTCAGATTTGGACATGTTAAATTTGAGGTGCCCTGTGAGATGTTGGGATGAGGTATTTCAGTGTGGAGCTCACAGGGGAACTTGCACTGGAAATGTGAATTTAGGAGCTGTGATTAGGGAGTTATGCTTACTGTTCAAGAAGTGAGAAGGAAAAAGATCAAAGATGAAATTGATATTTTTTGGTTTAGTTGGGTACAAAGAGCCCAAGAAAGAGACTTGAGAAGGAAGGTCAGAGAGTTAGAAGGAAAACCAGGAGAGAAAGGAGACGGAGAGGCCGGCGGAAGGACATGTGGCTCAGAATCAGACTGGGGACAGGAGGATTGATCTGGTCTGTTTTCTGGGTCTCCTGGAGATTTTTGTGGGAAGGGGAATCTCTGTGCCACTCTGGAGTCTGGGGAACACTTGCAGGCCTGATCTGAAACAAGATTGACCACAGATGCCTTGGCTGACATTTAAAAAATGGAAACTTGACCCTTACTGAGGCCCCTTTCCAACCCTCCTGTCATCCTCCTCCCTGTTTCCCACAAAGGAGATGAAACGTGTGCTTGGGGAACCCAGCAGGAGGCTGGGAATGGGGGTTGGGGCGGCAGATGGCTCAGGGCCCCAACTCTTCAGTGGTGGGAGTCAGCCACAGCTGTTCAGCGAAGCCTCCTGCAAGTTTAATGGGGGCAGATGATTGGCTGGGAAATTGCTGGTGGAAGCGATCAATGAAGGAGAACACAAGCCCAGGCCCTTCACAGGGTGGACAAGTTAACTTCAGACTCTTTGTTGAGGGGTGTCTGAGTGCTTTTGTTTTTAGGTCATCGAAATGACCACTTCCCTTACACAATAGTTTCATCCCTGCACAATTTTATACATCCTAGCATCTATGCCATTGGAATCACCTACAACCTTTTGGAATTGTGGGGATGGACCCAGGAACAGCCTGTGAGCCTGTCCAAATCAGAGATCGTGAGCGTGGTTTCCTTTGTTCTTATTCATCTGACATTTCAGAAGAGTGTGGGAAAGGTGGAGAGCCTTAGTTCACACTGCTGAACTCAGGGAAATTTGACTCTTGCACACAGACAGGAAACACAGATCCGAATCTTTTTTTGAGACAGAGTCTGGCTCTGTAATCCAGGCTGGAGTGCAATGGCATGATTTCAGCTCACTGCAATCTCTGCCTCCTGAATTCCAGTGATTCTCCTGCCTCAGCCTCCGGAGTAGTTGGGATTACAAGCATTTACCACCGCACCTGGCTAATTTTTTGTATTTTTAGTAGAGATGAGGTTTCACCATGTTGACCAAGCTGATCTCAAACTCTTGACCTCAGGTGATCTGCCTCCCTCTGCCTCCCAAACAGACCTGGATTCTGAAAGTTACAGCATCTTTGTCTTTTCTCTTTGCTCTGGTCAGCATCCCCGGGTCCTGCTTTCCACTTGGGGCTAGTGAAGGATATGAACGGAGTCATCCGTCTGTGTCTCCCACAGGCCTTCTGCAGGTCTTGGCTCCACAACTTTGAAACTGGTTGGCTTGGCTGCATTGACGCCTGTGTCCATCAGCCTGTCCTTCCTTGCTTTCTCTTTTTTGACTTTAGCCCAGAGTTCAGGATTCATTAGTGCTGAGCCACTTCTTTTTATTTTGTTTGAGGGCATGCCCATGCTTTTACATGCATGCTAGAGAGGTAGATCTTTGCACCCAAATTATCTTGTGAAGGATGGCAGGTATTTTGGGGGGCCTCACTGGCCATGGTGGGGCTTGCTTGCGATACTAAAGCACTATGGTTTATTAAAGTAACAGGTTCAGTATGAGAGGCAGGTGAGGAATAGCCCTGGGGCTGGGTGCTGGAAAGATGATCCCTGGCTTGGCGCTGCCACTCCCGCTTCCCTGGAAAAGCTCAGGTTACTCTCCTGCCGGCATCTATACTACCTTGCCACCTCCCTCTCCATTCCCAATTGCTCCAGGTCCCAAGGCTTTACCAGTCAAAGTTATGATGGGACAAATCCTCGAGATCAGTGACTCGTGACATGAGGGACTGGTGCTCTCTCTTGTCTCCTCCCCACTTCTCCACCTGGCTGACTCTACTTCTCCTGTAAGACAAATTCCAGTATTACCCTGTGAGGCCCCTCCTCTTTCCACCCAGAGATTGCTGGGCTTGCCTTTCTTATGGCGCACATCACATTGTGTTTGGTTTTTATTGTGGTAAAATATTTATAACACAATTAACCATTTTTTTTTTTTTGAGACGGAGTTTCGCTCTTGTTACCCAGGCTGGAGTGCAATGGTGCCATCTCGGCTCACCGCAACCTCCGCCTCCTGGGTTCAGGCAATTCTCCTGCCTCAGCCTCCTGAGTAGCTGGGATTACAGGCACGCGCCACCACACCCAGCTAATTTGTATTTTTAGAGAGATGGGGTTTTATTATGTTGACCAGGATGGTCTCGATCTCTTGACCTTGTGATCCACCTGCCTCGGCCTCCCAAAGTGCTGGGATTACAGGCTTGAGCCACCGCTCCCGGCCCACAATTTACCATTTTAACTATTTTTAAATGCACAGTTCAGTGATGTTAAGTACATTCATAATGCTCTGCAAACTGACCATCATTCCGGTCAGGCAGGGTGGCTCATGCCTGTAATCCGAACAGTTTGGGAGGCTGAGGAGGGCAGATCGCCTGAGGTCAGGAGTTCGAGACCAGCCTGGCCAACAAATTAGCCAGGTGTGGTGTCGGGCACCTGTAATCCCAGCTACTCAGGAAGCTGAGGCAGGAAAATCGCTTGAACTCAAGAGGCAGAGGCTGTAGTGAGCCAAGATCATACCTCTGCACTCCAGCCTGGGCAACAGAGTCTGTCTCAAAAAAAAAAAAAAGACCACCATTCCTCCCCGGAAATGAAACCCCATACCCATTAAACAGGACTCCCCGTTTCCTCCCTCCAGCCCCTGCCCACCGCCGCTCTACCTTCTGTCTCCGTGCACTTGCTACTCTAGGTGCTGATGAGTAGGATCATGCAGTATTTGTCCTTTTGTATTTGGCTGCTTTCACTCAGCATGTCTTCAAGGCTCATCTTGCACAGTGCAGAATTTCCTTCCCTTATGAGGCTGATTCAATTCTACGGCATGTATACACTGCATTTTCCTCAACCATTTATCCGTCGATGGATATTTGGGTTGTTTCCACCTTTTGGCTATTGTTAATAATGCTGCTGAGAACATAGATGTACAAATATCTGCTGGGGTCGCTGCTTTCAATTCTTCTGAGTGTGCACCCAGAAGTGGAATTGCTGGGTCCTTGGGTAATCCTGTTGAATCATTTGAGGAATTGCCATGCTGATTGCATTGTGTGCGTTGAGTCCGCCTCCCACCAGACCGCTGGAGAACGGCTGTGTCCTTATCTTTGGCTCCACAGCCCTACCTGGCAGGCTGTCTGGCACAGCAGACACTCAGGATAAGTGCTTGTTACACTGACTTAAGCAGTTAAGGAATGCCCTTGTTCCAGCCCCAGAGAACTTGCCCCAGAAAGCAGCTAGGAATTTACGTAACAGGACTCACAAGGATGTGATTTCACTCCTAACTGCCAGTTGATCTCACATGATAAAGTGAAGAGAAAGCAGGTAGAAAACATTTTTAGAGAGTGGAGCCATCCGTGATTAAGCTGAGGGCAGAGGACAAGGCTGTGGCCATTGCCATGGATGGTTGTGTCAGCATCCTTCTCTGTGGGACACCTGGATTAGCTCCGCACCGAGTGCTGCCCTTGTAAGTGTAAGGCAGTGGGCATCCACAGTCTAAGGTTAATTCTTTCTGTAAGCTTTAAACAAAGCTGTCTGTGTACCAGGTCTGCGCTGTATCCAGGGAATGCCAGGAAGTGAGACCCGACCCCTGCCGTCACAAGATACAGTTACAATACAGGATGGGTAGGCACCAAATGCGGTGGTGGGGGGGGTTCTTGCGTATTTTGGAAAGATGATCCCGGGTTTGGCCCTGCTGCTCCCCCTCCCTGGAAAAGCTCAGGTTACACTCCCCTGCCTGCATCCACACTTCCTTGCCACCACTCTTTGCATTCCCAACTGCTCCAGGTCCCAAGACTTTACCAATTGACTTGGCGGGGGTAGGAGGAGGGAAGCAAGAATAAGCTAGGAAGAGGAAGGTCAGGGAGGCATGACACCCGACACCCAGGAAGGGGAAAGACAGTCGTGAGACTGTTCCAGGCCAGAGTGCAGCCTGTGTGAGCCCCAGGAGCAGAGGAAAAAGTGCCTTGTTGTTGTTTCGTTTTGCACGTTTGTAATTACTGAAGAAAATGACAAGTTTTTCTTTTTGTCTCATATGAACTTGGTTTGAGTATACAGCATATAGTAGATAGTCAAAGATATCAAGTGAATCCTTTATGAAAGGATTAGTCTGGAAAAGTTAGCTGTGGGCCTGCTCAGCCGCAGGGGCATGGACTCACTGACCCCTATGAGACACTTTCCCTTCCTGTGCGTCCAGGCTCTGAATTTTCAAGGCCTTCTTTCGCTTCCTTGACTCAGATTGCCTAAGCTACTTAACCAATGGACAGCCTTCCATCGAGCGCTTCCCCATCAGCTTTAAAACCTACTTCTCAGGAAACTACTTTCACCATGTTGTGCTGGGGATTTACTGCAATGGCCGCTATGGCTCACTGGGCATGAGCCGAAGGGCTGAGCTGATGGACAAGCCATTGACCTTTCGGACTCTGAGTGACCTCATCTTTGACTTTGAGGACTCCTACAAGAAATACCTGCACACAGTCAAGAAGGTCAAGATTGGGCTGTACGTCCCCCATGAGCCTCATAGCTTCCAACCCATTGAGTGGAAGCAGCTGGTCCTCAATGTCTCAAAGATGCTGAGGGCTGACATAAGGAAGGAGCTGGAGAAATACGCCAGAGACATGAGAATGAAGGTGGGTGCTGGGAAGACAAGGAAGCCAGGCAAGAGAGCTCTGTTCCCATTCCTTTCTGACTGCCTCTTGCTCCAAACCTCATTCTTCTAGGATGGTCAGAAATTTCTTGAGGTTAAAGTTTCTCTTTGCACCTACTACTGAAAAAAAAAAAATTGGCCAGGCGCGGTGGCTCACGCCTATAATCCCAGCACTTTGGGAGGCCGAGGCGGGTGGATCACGAGGTCAAGAGATTGAGACCATCCTGGTCAACATGGTGAAACCCTGTCTCTACTAAAAATACAAAAATTAGGTGGGCATGGTGGTGCGCACCTGTAGTCTCAGCTACTTGGGAGGCTGAGGCAGGAGAATTGCTTGAACCCAGAAAGCAGAGGTTGCAGTGAGCCGAGATCGTGCCATTGCACTCCAGTCTGGGTAACAACAGCAAAACTCCATCTCAAAAAAAAAAAAAAAAAAATCAATTTAGATGTGACAGTTAAAATTGTCCTGCAATTCCCTCTATGAAATCAGATCTAAAGCGTCAATCATTTTCTATTGAAGCTCTAGTTTGTTCTGTTTGGTCTATATAATAGGGTGACCAATTGTTCCAGTTTGCCTGGAACTGCGGGCTCCCAAGGATATGAAATTTTCAGTATTAAAACCTGGAAAACCTTATATGCTGGCTTTACACAGACTATACTCATAGGTCCTCCTTCCCTCTCTCAGTTTTGCCTCCAAAGTGATATGATACCCACTTGTCCATGTCCCTCTAGGGTTTGTGCAGTCACTAAGAGAAAAGGATTATGCTGACTCCAGGCCCAGCTAGGTTTCACTGTGGCCTTGTCATCATCTTCACTCCGCAGGACCTGGAGTGAGATTCCTGATAGTTAAAACCACTCTGTTAGATGTGGGATGGGAGCATCAGAAGAAGAACAAGCTGGTTTCTGGGGCAATGTAGATGGGACTTTGTCTTTGTGAGGAGAGGAATTGCCAAGCAAACAAGCACAGCCCCAGGGGGCTGAGGCACTGGGTTGAGTTCCTTTCTCCACGCCGCACAGGGGGCACGATGTGACCAACCGCATATCTGTCTTGGAAGTGGTGCCCTTGCTCCTTGACAGTACAGGGCAAGAGAGGAATGCATGTCTTCAGCCTCCTTGTTTTAGAAGTCTTCCCGCTCAATGCCTTCTAAACCATGGCATCATGATCGAGCTGGGGACTGGGATGTGGTGCTGGAAGAAGATGTGAGGGTAGAGATCTTTTAGGAACCAGGGCGATTAACTCCTCGCATCTCCTTCAGATCCTGAAACCTGCAAGTGCCCACTCTCCGACCCAAGTGAGAACCCGGGGAAAATCCCTGTCCCCCAGAAGGAGACAGGCAAGCCCCCCGAGAAGGCTCGGCAGGCGAGACAAGTCGTGAGTAATATTTCCTCTTCCCCAACTCAAAGCCCAACAAATACATTCAAGGGATTATCCTGGATCATGGAGACAAAGTTGTGTCTTGGGCCTGGCATTTGACCAAGGGTTTGTTATCTTGTACTAAGTTCTGTAGCTGGTCGGTGAGAACTGGGGCTGGAACCCAGGTTCCCTGATTCTGGGAGGTGATAGGGCAGAGAGGGGGGACGGTTCTGTTTTCAGACAGGACTGCCCCTCATTCAGGGGACATCTGTGGTAAAGGATCCACTATGCATGTCACCCCCATTGCCACTCTCTGCTGACTCAGTCGCATACACGAATGGAGGGATAAGCCCCAGGCAGAATGAGATGAAGAATAGCCTGGAATGCAGGCAGCATGGAGTTAGGAAACCTGGGGCTGGAGCCAGCTGCATGCTTATGAGCTGTGCGACGTTGGACGTGTCTTTGTTATCTTCCTGGGCATAAGTTTTCTCACCCATAAAACGGGATTGTTAGAATTTATGAACTTTCCTGCAATTCCATAGTCCTCTGTACCAGCAGAGTGTGATTGCCATCAGTGGATGGTGGCGTCAGAGACACCCACTGACTCATTTTCTTCCTTACCTAACTCTACCCTCTCCATTTCAGCCCTGAGGCCAATGATTCCACATCTACTTCTCAGGTCAAAATAACCCACTTAAGCAACGACAGATTGGAGACCTGGGGATGCCCAAATTCGCCAGTGATAATCCGCTGGCAAATATTTGAGCTCTAGCCATCCTGGAAAAAAAATACTGCCTTTCTTAATAATAGCAGCATGCTGTGTCACCCAGCCTCTTGTCATGCTGGGACCATGTGGCACAGTGCATAGGGGGCTCGGTGGAATCCCAGCTCTGCCACATGTTAGCTCTGCTGCCAGGCACATCCTTCCTCCCTGGGGAGGCTTGATTTCCTCATCCATAAAAAAAATAGCAAAATGCTTTCCTCACCTGTCTGACGGGGTGATTTGTAAAGATTCAAGTCGACGATGTAATGAGAGTGATATGTCAGCCGTGAATTTCACACAAGCACGGTATCATCGTCACATCAACCCTGTACAGTGAGCAGAGTACGTTTTACAAGTTTTGTTTTCAGATGAAGAAACCAGGACACAAAAAGGGTTTTTTATCTTGTACTAAGTGCTGTAGCTGGTCAATGAGAACTGGGGCTGGAACCCAGGTCCCCTGATCCTGGGAGGTGGCAGGGCAGAGTGGCAGGAGTGTTCTGTTTTCAGAAGAACAGGACAGGACTAAGTATATTCACTTCCAAGGAAGGCTCTTTACTTGTCCCATTCCATGTTCTAGAACCAGTCCAGGGTTCAGCAGGTGCTGCCATGAGTGCCTTGGCTACAAGGGTTGTGGTTCTGGGTCGGAAGGTCGGGGGTGAAAAAGTGAGAGGTCAGTTGTTCCCAGTAGCAAGAGAAGCTAAAGATGAGAATAGTGTCAGCCTAGGTTTGTCCTTATAGGGAGCAGGATGGCTTCCAACTTTTCACACATGTCCTCCTGACCCCAATCCTCTCCCTGATGCTGGCCACTGCCCTTGACCCTTACCTTAGCCCTTACCCTATCTCTCTCTCTCTCTCTCTCTCTCTCTGATTCAAACATCCATTACTTGCTGTCACTGCACAAAGTAGCCATTGTCTCAGAGGATTATGAACATGGAAACCCTTCCCGGAGGGTCATTTAGCATAGAGTTAGTGACCCTCTATGATTCTGATTGTGTCTGATTTATTATCCTTTTTGCCCAAGGAGGGCTGAGTCATTCCCTGAGGAGCTCCCAATCTTCAGCAAATGTCGGACAGTCTATAAAAGCCTGCCTTTCCCGATAGACTCTAGAATCCAGAGCACAGGAAGGCCCAAACATTCCGCCTGGCATTGGATTCCCGCACAGAATGGCCGCCATTGACTTTGAAGACTAGTCCTGGTGATCCGTTGTACTTCAATCCACAGGGACTTTGAATTCACGGGGCATGTTGAGTTTTCAACCGGAAATGTGACCGTAATTGCAAGGGAATGGTACAGATGAGAAACCATGGTAACGGGATGATGTCAGGAGTCAGAAGGTGGTGGCCGTTCTTTGAGAAATGTGGAGGAGGAAGGAGAGCTTGATTTGGATGATGAAATGTGAGCTGCTGAAAATGCAGACCTGGAGTTTGAGGAAGCTGGGGGATAAAGGCCATATTGGCGCCATCTACTTAGAATTGCCAGTTGAAATGACAGCCGGGTAAGTCTGTGAGCAAAGACAGTAGAGAAAAAGAAATGGGCGTGGTGGCTCATGCCTGTAATCCCAACACTTTGGGGAGCCGAGGAGAGAGGATTGCTTAAGCAATCCCAGGTGTTCGAGACCAGCCTAGGCAACATAGGGAGACCCTGTTTATACAGCAACAACAAAAAAATTAGCTAGGCATGGTGGTGGTGCATGCCTGTAGTCCCAGCTTCTTGGGAGGCTGAGATGGGAGGATCACTTGAGCCTGGCAAGTCGAGACTTGATAGTGCCACTGCGCTCCAGTCTGGGCGACTGAGTGAGGCCCTGTCAAAAAAAAAAAAAAAAAAGTGATGGCAAGTCCCTGAGGAAGCCCAAGAAAAAGAGCCAGAACAGAAGACGGAAAAGGAACAGTCAGAGAGGGAGAGGATGGATCAGGACCATGAGCGCAGCCTGCAGAGAACAGCTGTCAGGGCACCTCAGCCATGAGTGCAAAGCCACCTTCTAGTGTTGGGGCACCACTTGCCCTCTGCCCTCCTGCCAGTCTGGCACACCAGAGTGGGCCTGAGAATGGGGAGAAAGACCAGGGAAAGGGAGTGGTGGCCGGAGGTCAGGAAGGAAGATCAGCAGGCAGAGGGTGATTCTCCTCCATTACCTTCTGCCCTACATGCCCCAAAGTCAATCCCAGCTCCACTGGGGGAATCCCAGGAGCACAGCGGTGATGGCTCATGGTTCAGCAGTGAAAAGGTAAGCTTTTCGGAATGATGAGAAGTGGCTGCAGCAAGGTGAGGAGGGTGGGTTTCGAGCGGGAGGAGAGAAGGTGGTGGGGGAAGAAGTGCTATGGCCTGGGGTGACATTTAGAGAGGCAGTGTTGAGAGGGCTGAGGGGCTGGAACCAGCCGTGGAAAGGCGGTGAGAGTGAGAGCTGATGGAGCTGATGAAGGCCAGGATTCATTATCAAGAAGGAACACTGAACGGAGATGCAGCAAACCTGATTTATTTATTTCTTTATTTCCTTCCTTCCTTCCTTCCTTCCTTCCTTCCTTCCTTCCTTCCTTCCTTCTTTCTTTCTCTTTCTTTCTTTCTTTCTTTCTTTCTTTCTTTCTTTCTTTCTTTCTTTCTTTCTTTCTTTGAGACGGAGTCTCTTGCACTGTCGCCCAGGCTAGAGTGCAATGGCACGATCTCGGCTCACTGTAACCTCTGCCTCCCGGGCTCAAGTGACTCTCCTGCCTCAGCTTCCCAAGTAGCTGGGATTACAGGTTCCTGCCACCACACCTGTGCCCAGCTAATTTTTTTGTATTTTTAGTAGAGATGGAATTTCACCACATTGAGCAGGCTGGTCTCGAACTCCTGACCTCATGATCTGCCTGCCTTGGCCTTCTAAGGTGTTGGGATTACAGGCATGAGCCGCCACACCCGGCCTACGGCAAATCTGATTTCTGACTCCAGCTCTGCCATGAACCAGCTTGTGGCTTTGGGCAAGCTGCTTCTCTGTGCCTTACCTGTGTAAGGGGACAGGAGACTTGGAGCTGATTAATCTTGTAGTTTGTAAACTGTAAACCCTGCAGCTTTTGGCTTTCTAGAATTGGAAGATACCAGAGTGTCTTTGGACACAAAGAGAAAATAACCAGGAGAAAGAAATGAATGTTCAAGAACAAAGAGATTAATGGAGCAAAAGGTTTATGAGCAGCTGGGTTCAGATAGGATGGAAGGCTTCAGAGAGGGCTTAGCAGGTGGTGGCGGGGGAGAGGCTCGGAGCAAAAGGTTTATGAGCAGCTGGGTTCAGATAGGATGGAAGGCTTCAGAGAGGGCTTAGCAGGTGGTGGGTGGGGGAGAGGCTAGGAGCAAAGGAAGCGGGGACACTAGGGAGAGCTTGACATACATGAGGAGGTGGAAATTGAAGGACTGTACCTTAAGTGGCCTTTATCTTGCCAGTGAAGAAAGGGCTCAGCTGAGGACAGATGGGTCCTCCAGTCCTGTTCTCAACCCTGAGATCACCAGCATCACCTGGAGGGTCTGCTGAAACAGATTGCTGGGCCCCTTTACCAGAGCTTCTGATTCAGCAGATGTGGGATGGAGCCTGAGAACCTGCATTTCTAATGACGCTGATCCTGCTGGTCCGGGGACCACACTTTGACGTATACCGTTTGCGTCAGTGGCAGGCCTCCACCTGGGTTTGATGAATCCGAATGGGAAATCTGAGTTGGCGGTGGACCCTAAAATATAACAGTCACTACCTGAGGGTACAGGGTCTGCTGAGAGGTCAGATAAAACTACTGGATGTGATTTAGGGGCTCAGCCTTGTTCAGTGTCGCCTGGACCTCTGGATAACTCATGGAGGCAAAGTTAGGGGGGTCTGACCCTGGGCTGGCTCCCATGTTTGGGCCCCAGTGAAGTCATTCTGGAAGGGTCCCAACTGGTCACTCTCCTGGGGGCCAGAAAGGGCCTCCGGTTTTTCATCCCCTAAGCCATGCCCCTACCCTAATCTCTAACTACTTTGTCATGCAGCCAAGGCAGGTGACCACCCCTGCACCTGCAGAGGACAGCTGTTAGACCACGTCAGTTGTGAGTGCAAAGCTGTCCTGCTCGCCTCCTACCCAATGGCACATCAGAGTGGGCCTGGGAATGGGGAGAAAGACCAGGGGAAGAGAGTGGTCGGTCACTCAAGGTCAGGAAGGAAGACCTGCAGGAAGAGGGGAATTCTCTTCCATCACTCTCCTCCCTCCATTCCCCAAAGTCGATCCGAGCCCCAGTGGGGAAAGTCCCAGGAGCACAGAGGTGATGGCTCATGGTTCAGTGAAATCATAAACTTTTCAAAAAAGGTGAAGCATGACTTTAGCCTGCCTCCAAATCCCCCTGACTCACGCCTCTGCCCCACAGCCCTTCCTCCCAGGTAGACATCGATTCCCAAAAGTCCTCCTTCCTAAACTTCTCCCAGTAAGTCAGAGTCTTTGGGATTTTTTCCCTACAGCGAGGGCCAGGTGGCCATGGAGCAGGTTGACCATCCACAGAGCCCAGCTGGCTCGCAGGTGCCCGTGGACAATTTAGTGTGAGCATATCCAGGAAGGCCACGGTTATTCTTGGTGGCAGAAACCCTTGCCACTTCTCTTTCTCCAGTGCTTTGAGGTTGGGAGGGCACTCTAGAGGGCAGATATCTCAGCTGAAGTTTCAGTTGGATTGAGGTGTTCAAGAAGGGAAGAATTCTCTCCCTAATACCTCCAAAACCTTGACTTCTGAGTTGCAGGGCTGGGGAAGGGACCTACCGTGTAGAAAGAGGGGGAGGAGAGGTGCAGAACATGAGAATAAAAGGGCTGGGAGAGGTAGGGGCCACGAGAACTGGAGCACAAGCCTCAGCTCCCCTCTCCAGATTTCAGCTCTCGCCATTCTGACACACCAGGACCCAGGACAGCCGGGTTCCTGGAGGTAGGTTTAGAGAGAAGCAGCTCCTCGGCTTCCACCCATGGCCTTCGCCAAGCAGGCTTTTCTCCAGCTAATCTTGCTTTTGGCAAGGAAAGGAGAAAGTGACAAATATGGTCTTGACCCAGTCACTCCACAAACTCCGGGAATCCTACCGTGAGATGGCCAGGACTAGGGTTTGGTGACGGTCGCTGTGCTATTCTTTCAGCATTACATAAGGCCATCGCGTCATTTCTAAATGTGTTGGGTGTCATAAGGAAGCTTGGGAGGGACCCAAAGGGTGGAAAATTACCATAACAGGCGAGAGGCCCATCAGCTGTGGGGTCCCAGCCCCTGTCTGCCATGGATAATTTTAGTGCCGTCATATCCCCATCCACCTCCTCCCTCCAGCTGGAGCGACTTCCAGCTTTGAACTCCTCTCCATTTTTGCACTTGCCTAAATAATCCCTTTCAAAAGGAGGATCAGTGTCACTGGGTTGACAAGAATCAGGTGAGTGGGAGGGCAGGTGAAGATGATTGTGTAGCATCCGCTGAGACCAAATTTCAAGAGGGAAACTGGGACTTCCCCACCCTTCCACTCACGGGTCCTTTCTCACACTCTGCTCCCCTGGGAGTGTTTAAAGCGCCTACTACACTGAATTGTCAAGTTTTTTCCTGTGCTTTTTTTTTTTTTTTTGAGATGGAATCTCACACTATCTCCTGGGCTGGAGTGCAATGGCACAATCTGGGCTCACTGCAACCTCTACCTCCCAGGTTCAAGTGATTCTCCTGCTTCAGCCTCCCGAGGAGCTGGGACTACAGGCATGTGCCACTACGCCCAGCTAATTTTTTTTTTTTTTGTATTTTTAGTAGAGACAGGTTTTCACCATGTTAGCCAGGATGGTCTCAATCTCCTGACCTTGTGATCTGCCCGCCTCAGGCTCCCAAACTGCTGGGATTACAGGCGTGAGCCACCACATCCGGCCAGCCTGTGGTTTTTAAAGAGAAAGGGAGAGGGAGGTTGAGATTCATGTTTCAAAGGCCATCTGTGAACTTAAACCAACTCCTTTCCAGCCCTGGGCCTCAGAACCCTTGCAGCTCTTCACTGAGGTGTGTCCCAGGGGTTCTCAACCGGGTCAGCTCTGGGAGAGGAGGTTACAAATGTGGTGGGAGGTGGAGGTTTTTGCTTCTCACATCGTGGTAAGTGAGGAAGCTCCCTGTTAGGGTTGGGGGCCTGAGATGGTAAATGCCCTCCGAAGCCCAGAACCACCCTGTCCAATAAAGAACTGTCCCACCTCAAATGCCAGCAGCGCCCTCACAGGGAAGCAGCAGCGCTCTCTGAGGTCCTTTCCCTTTCCGACAGTTCATGACTCGGCTTGGTGCCTGTGATGTGGGCCTGGGCGAATTGGAGTGAGCAGATAGTGATTTTCTGCTTTTGCCGCCAGAGTGACCACGTGGAACATTCTTCTCAATTGGGGCCAGTGTCCCATGAGAACCCCTTTCTCTCCCCTGTGTGGCTGCTTTTTCCTGCTGTCCCTCCTGTGTTCTTTGCTGGTCATCTTTCTTTGCCTCCCCTTTTCTTCCTCTTTGATTTCCCTTCATCACCGATCTCTGTGGCTGTTCATGGCCCCAGTGGGCTCTGCCTGCCCTGCTGGACACCTTGAGGGTCCCAGAGGTTGGTTAGCCCTGAAAGCCCGTCTCCTTGTGCTGCAGGGCCTCGAGCTGGACAAGGGAATTCCTGCTCCCTTCTGTCAGGAGGGATTATGTATGTCCAGACCTCTGGTTGAGTGAGGGCAGAGGTTGTTTAGCGAAGTCATAGAGAGTAAAGTCGATTCCATGGTCTAATCACATTGACTGGTGCCCAACAGGTAATTCTGTTAGATCCCAAATGAGAAATAGTCCCAATGTGAAAAGGAGATTTCCTTAGGGTGGAAAGCAGAGAGAAACAAAGAAAAGAACACTAAAAGACTACGGAGGGAAAAGCGAAACCTCCAAGATGGTGAGGGGCAGTTTCTGCTCCAATGACTGCTGGTCAGTTCCCCCAGGGGAATTCCTATGGCCCAGAGTTCCCAGGGATGCTTGGAGAAGCCAGTATAGAATGATGGGCCTCATCAGAAAAGACCATCTCAGGCAGAGGGAGTCAGGAGCCTCTGTGAGCTCCCCAGGGTCACGCAGGGGCAGACAGGGGCAGGCAGGGTGAGGTTTCCTAGAGCTGAGGGGTTCTTGTCCCAGAAAGGAGAAGTGACATCAGAGCCTGGAAACAGTGCCCTGGAATCTCCACCAGTTGGCCTATGGCCAGAGCCTCCTGCCTGCGGAGGGCTCAAAGGGATGGGCACTGGCTGAAAAATCTCTTCTGGGCCGAATCCGTCTTGGCTGAGGCCTCTGTTTACACAGCAACGTCAGCTGCCAGCAGTGGTGCCTTCTGCCTTCTGTCCGGGGAGGAAGGAATGTGAGGGAGGAGTCGGACTGGCCTGGAATGAGGGTGACAGGTGTGAATGAACCTGCTCTCATCCCTGCGTTCATCCAACTGAGGCCATGCTCTGCCTCTGTGGCCTACCCAGACTGGCCAGCAATCCTAAATCTGGGCCGGATTCCTCCCAGACTCCACAAGAAAGGGGGCCCTGGGGTTTTTGCTTAAACTTGTAAATGCTGGACTGAGAGCACCCCTGGCTTAATCTCTTAACATCTGGGATTAAGAGGCTAACGTCAGAGTGGCACCTTTCCCACACATCCCTTCCTAGACTCCTGAGCCCGCAGGCTGTCCTGCCAAGCTCGCCTTTGTGTTTGTGTGTGAGTGTGGGCGTGTGCCAGTATGTGTGCCCAGACATGGTCTTCGGTCACTCGGTCAGAGGTGCAGAAGAGAGACTGGGTGGTTCAGGAAACCCGGCAAACTTCCCTTCCACTTCCTATTCCTTTATTTATTTATTTATTTGAGACAGAGTTTTGCTCTTGTTGCCTAAGGTGGAGTGCAATGGTGCGATCTCAGCTCACCGCAACCTCTGCCACCCGGGTTCAAGCGATTCTCCTGCCTCAGCCTCTGGAGTAGCTGGGATTACAGGCACATGCCACCATGCCCAGCTAATTTTGTATTTTTAGTAGAGACAGGGTTTCTCTCTATTGGTCAGGCTGGTCTCAAACTCCTAACCTCAGGTGATCCGCCTGCCTCAGTCTCACAAAGTGCTGGGATTACAGGTGTGAGCCACCGCACCTGGCCTTCTATTTCTTTTCTTAAACCTCATTTCTCCCAGACACACGCCTTTGCCTGTTCAGCCTTAGGAGGTGGTGATGTCTTCACTCTATCACTTTCTATACGGAGGCTTCTGAGCCTTCTTGTGGCTGCACAGATGGCAACCTTTGCTCAGGCCGAGCTCTTCCTCTGCACCCAGGCTGCCTCAGAGCGTGAAGGACTTGGTGTTCAGCTGTCAAAGTTGAGGTAGCAATGATGGAGAGTAGTAGGATTTTTCACAGAGTAACTTCTCGATGGAACCACCACTCTGCTCTCCCAGCCTGCCTCCTGCTTTGGGCAGCCTCTGTCCAGCTGGCTCCTGGGATGCAGACCTGCCCTTGGGGTTAAGCATAGCCTTGAGGCCAGGCCGTCAAGCTTTCACCCGAGTTCACTCTGAGTCCACTGACATCACAACAGGTGAGGCTGGGACTATCCATGCATGTGGATATCCTTCCTCCTGCAAAGTGAGTCAAAGGAAAGTTTTCTGCTCTTTTTCCCCTAAAACAAAATGTTGCCTGAGAACCTTGGAAAAGGAAAATTCTTGCATTTCTTTGCCTTGTTTGGAGGAGGATGGGGGAGGGGGTTGGAGAAATATATTCTTCCATTTAAAATAATAACCCTGGATCCGATGAGAGGTTCTGGGCAAGTGCAGACCCGGCTGAATCATCATCCTGGTGCTCGTGTTTCTTAAAAATAACCCCCCTTGGAATATTCTAATTATAGCTGGGAGAGCACTTGGAACAGGCCTCTTTACACACAATAGCTCACCCAGCTCTGGCCCTGAGATGAGCTGGCAAGGACTGAACAGCATTTCTGGCTGGGCCCCACAGGCAGGTGGCACGCTGTGATAACCTACTTCTGCCCTCTGCCAGGCAAGGAAATTGCAGCCACTGCTGCTGGAAAAGAAAAGAGTTTCTCATCTTTTGGGCAGTTCACCAGGAATCTCAGTTTAGCTCCTTTTCTCCCAGTATTAGCCCTTTTCTTCTCCTGGGTTCTGGGTACCTAGTAGGAGGTGGCAGGTGTGGGGACACTGAAGGAGATGACCCAGTCCCTTTCCTTTGGAAGCACTCAAGCTCTTGATGCATTCAGCTTAATGAGTAAGCAGGTTCCCTACATAGCTTTCAGGGGTAAAGCAAACTTGCTCCAATACAGAAAATAAATGTTCTTCCTGCTTGTTAATTCTGAAAATGTTGTCATGGTAACTTGAATCCCTGGCTTAGGACTTTGTCTCTAAAATAAAATATCCCATGATAAAAGTAACAGATGATTCCCTATCAGCCATTTACATGTTAGTGAGAAATTGATTGATAGGTACCTATTCCACAGTGGGATCCATATATGAATTTCAAGGTTCCCTGCTTTCATACTGTTTGTCATCTCTGAGGCAGGCACAAGGACTGTAAATTGGCAGGATTCTTGAACAGATGTTGTCTTAGTCCATTCTGTATTGCCATAACAGAATATCTGACACTGGGTACTTTATAATGAACAGAAATGTATTGGCCCACGGTTCTGCAGGCTGAGGAACCCAAGATCAAGTGACTGACACCTGCTGAGAGCCTTCTTGTTGCACTGTCCCATGACAGAAGGGCAAAGAGAGGGAGAGAGAGTCAATGAAAGAGAGCAAGCATGAGTGTGCAAAGGGGCCAAACACCCCTGAGAAAACACACTAATCTATTCCTGAGGGTGGTGCCAGGATACACACACCTCTCATTAAGCCCTGCCTCCCAACCCCAGTGCATCAAGTTTCCAAACCCATGAACTCTGGGGAGACACATTTAAGCCATAGAAAATGTACCAAAGAAAGTGCCAGAGCTCACAGAGCAAGTAGTGGACTGTGACGGAGGGAGTCAGAAAATACTTCCTGGGATAAGTGACATCGGGTTGGCCCTCTAAGGATAAAGAGATGTGGGGGAGGGCATTCTAGACAGGAGACAGCATAAGCCAAGGTGCAGCGGCAGGAGTGGCCATGGTGTCCTTTTCAGATGCTTGGAAAGATGCTTTGAGGTGGCAGAGGAAGGGGGAAGTTGGCATCGTGGTTAAGGGTGTGGGCTCTAGATTCTGGGGACCAACTCTGGCTCCAGCACTTGCTAACTGTGTGACTTTGCTTTGAGCAAGTTCCCTACCTTTCAGTGCCTCCATTTTCTTTTCTATGACATACACAATACCAGTATCAGCCCCATGGGTTATGTTGAGGATTAATTAGTCAATGGAAACCTCTTAGAACAATGCCGAGCACATCGTTAATTGCCTAATATAGCTTTTATGAGCTATTTATAATGGTGATTTCCTGGCGCCTGAAAGGCATGGGAAAACTGGTGGAAGTGCAGGGAAAAGACTGAAAAAAGGAGTCACATTAAATTTCACCTATTTTCAAATGTGCCAATAGCAGAACACAGGTAATGGTAAAGAGTGAAGTTTAGGAAACACACGAACTACAAAACATGTCTGGGCTGAGGGGCTCCAAAGTAAGGAATTAAGGCAAGTGGCCAAAAAGTGGCTTCTCTCAGGAGGTGGCTAGTTAGCTACAGCGATCCTAGTGAGCCTCCATGACGGGATGAGTAAGTGGGCTTTGTTTTCTCCCTGAGCCTACCCCGTAGGTTGTCCTGGACAGTGACTTTCCAGGAGAGGTTGTCAGGCATAGGACTGAGGGAGACAAAACAGGTCAGTGCAGATCTAGTCCAACACCTTGAAAATACTATGAAGTTAGTGTTTTTCTTTTTTTCTTTTTTTTTTTTTGAGATGGAGTCTTGCTCCATCTCCAGGCTGGAGTGCAATGGCGCGATCTTGGCTCACTGCAACCTCCACCTCCTGGGTTCATGCAATTCTCCTGTTTCAGCCTCCTGAACAGCTGGGACTGCAGGCACTTGCTACCACATCCAGCTGATTTTTGTATTTTTAGTAGAGATGGGTTTTACCATGTTGGCCAAGATGGTTTCAATCTCTTGACCTTGTGACCTGTCTGCCTTGGCCTCCCAAAGTGCTGGGATTACAGGCGTGAGCCCCCACACCCGGCCGTGTCTTATTTTCCTACATTAAGGGCAGCATATTTAGAGTTTTAGAAGGAGCGGTGTGACTTGGTGTTGAGGAAGACACCGGGCCAGGAAGGGAGCTAGTGTAAGAAAGCTTCAGAAACTGGGCTGAGCGACCTGGTAGGTCCTACAAGGACCATCGAACAAGAGTCTCTTGTTAAGCACATGCACTGCTTAATTTTCGGACCACAGGAGATCTAAAGAGCTACCGTGGCTTAGGTCCCACGTAGTTTGCAGGGTTACGGGAAGAAGGTTGACTGTTAGACGTGAGTATGATCCTGACGTCATTCCTCCCGAGTTAGAACTTGCTAGGAACACAGTCTCCATACTCCACACAGTAACCTTCCTCAGGTTGGCTGCACACCCACTGTTAGTGGGTCAGGTTTGGCTAAGGCTCGGTGTAAGTTGTAGCTTAAAAATAATTCCCTTTTTTCTCCCTTTTTTGAAATAGGTCTTGCTTTTTTGGCCAGGCTGGAGTGCAGTAGTGGGATCTCAGCTCACTGCAACCTCCACCTCCTGGGTTCAAGCAATCCTCCCATCTCAGCCTTCCAAGTAGCTGGGACTACAGGCACATGCCACCATGTCTGTTTTTTTTTTTTTTTTTTTTTTTTTTTGTAGAGATGAGGTTTCACCGTGGTCTGAAACTCCTGGGCTCAAGTGATCCTCCCTTCTTAGCTTCCCAAAGTGCTGGGACTACAAGCATGACCCATTGTGCTTGGCCATGATTCACTTTTATGCAAAAACAGCTTAACAGAGGTGGAAAGGGGCTTCCTGCTGCTCTGCCATCTTAAGAGATCATCATTTTTTTTTGTTTTTTGAGACAGAATCACACTCTGTCGCTCAGGCTGGAGTGCAGCAGTGAGATCTTGGCTCACTGCAACCTCCGCCTTTCCAGCGATTCTTCTGTCTCAGCCTCCCAAGTAGCTGGGAGTACAGGCATGTGCCACCACACCCAGCTATTTTTTGTATTTTTAGTAGAAATGAGGTTTTGCAGGCCGGGCGCGGTGGCTCAAGCCTGTAATCCCAGCACTTTGGGAGGCCGAGGAGGGTGGATCACGAGGTCAAGAGATCAGGACCATTCTGGTCAACACATGGTGAAACCCCAATCTCTACTAAAAATACAAAAAAAAATTAGCTGGGCACGGTGGCATGTGCCTGTAATCCCAGCTACTCAGGAGGCTGAGGCAGGAGAATTGCCTGAACCCAGGAGGCAGAGGTTGCGGTGAGCCAAGATCGCGCCATTGCACTCCAGCCTGGGTAACAAGAGCGAAACTCCGTCTCAAAAAAAAAAAAAAAAGAAAGAAATGAGGTTTTGCCATGTTGGTCAGGCTGGTCTTGAACTCCTGACCTCAAATGATCTGCTTGCCTCAGCCTCCCAAAGTGCTGGGATTACAGGCATGAGCCACTGTGCCCAGCCTTTCAGACCATCTTATGGTCCCCACTCCAGCCGTCACTTCCATGTTCCCATCAGCAGGAAGAACAAAGGAAAGAAAAAGATGAAGGGCACATGCCAGTTGTCTTTTGAAGAGGTGTCCTGCTAACTGCCACACTGCACTTCCATTTAAATCTCACTGGCTACAACTTAGTCCGAGGCGGTGCCTGGGCACAGGGCGGCTGGAAGATGTACTTTGTATTCAACGCAGCTGTGCACCTGGCTAACAATCAGGGATGGGAGAGGGGTGTTTACCAAAGAAGGAAAGAGTGGATGTTGAGGGGCAACTAATAGACCCTGCCACACACAGATCGTTAGATACATCAGTTATGAAAATCATCTCATACAAATGTAGTTTATATTTGGATAAGAAATATATGCCTACCTAGTTACAAAACCAGAAAGGTAGTATGGAAATCATATTTTACTAGCTCTAAGAAATGACCCGCATTCCCAGGCATCAGAGAGGTATATAGATATAAAAAGAAATGACCCGCATTTAATCTTTTTCTAAAGCGTAATGCATATAGGTACTGCAGGCTTATCCTTTTGCCTTTTCCTGCAGGCAAACTGAATTTTTGATTGCTGAATTTTCTAAAAGTGAGGCACACTGAAGTGATTTACCTTTCTAACCACATTTGCATCAGGCTGATACTAATTTATGGGGAGTCTACTTGAGAGAGAAAGTCTCGAATTAGCTATTTGTAAAGATGACACCACCTCAGGCAAGGAGAGGAAATCGAGGCTTCACTTAAGGCTTTAGGAGAGAACGAACTGCATACGCTGCACACGGACTCTCTAAACCTGACTTGTGTGTAAGAACCCTGGTTCTCTCCACATTAGTGCGCTGAGGGCTAGGGTAGGAATAGAATTTTAGGTTTCAATCCCCAAGCAAAAGTGTGTTCCTTTTGCTATCAACCAAGAATGATCCTCATAGTGTCCTCTGGGGGCCACTCCTCCAGACCTGTAGCAGTGGGTTTGTTTAAGGGAACGCCTCATCTCTAGGTCCTGCGGAGACTGGAGGACACCATGCCCTGAAGGCTGGAAGCCTTGAGCTCTGAAACAATGAGCCAGAGTCTACACACAGAAGTGCTGGGATTTCTACTGGCAGTTGACGGTGTTGATTAGCATCATGTGTGTGTCCCAGGCTCCATGGGAAGAGACACAAAGAAATAAGAAGGATAATTCCTGACCGATAAAGGAGGGCGCATGGGCAAGCTGAGAAATGAGGCCCATGCAACAGAGAAGTAAGGTTACAAGTTATTTATGTAGTGCCTAGTCAGGGACGATTTCTTGACCACCTTGAATAGTTAATTAGTCAGGTTTCAGAGGGGACGATCAGACTGTTGATGACTGTTCCTTCCCATTTCAGAGAGAGAGAGAGAGAAAGGGGTAGTGGAATTGGTGGCAGAGATTAATGCCATTCACTGACCTGTGCTTTAGATACAAGATAGCTGTTGATTTCTAGTTCTATCAACATTGAATGAGTTGCACCACTTTTATGCCAGGGAAAAACCATTCGCTGTTTAGGAAATCTTTCAAGGGCATAAACTACGAAACCTTCTGACAATAATATTTTCATTTGGTCTATTTTTTTTTTTTTTTTTTTTTTGAGACCGTCTTGCTCTGTATCCCAGGCTGGAGTGCAGTGGTACAATCTTGGCTCACTGCAACCTCCGTCTACCAGGTTCAAGTGATTCTCCTGCCTCAGCTGGGACTACAGGTGTCCACCACCATGTCCGGCTAATTTTTTGTATTTTTAGTATAGATGGGGTTTCACCATGCTGGCCAGGCTGGTCTTGAACCTCTGGCCTCAAGTTGATCCAGCCTCAGCCTCCCAAAGTGCTGGGATTACAGGTATGAGCCACTGCACCCGGCCTGGCCTTTTTTAAATTTAAATTTTTATATTTTAAGAACAAGGTTGAGCTGGGCGCGGTGGCTCATGCCTGTAATCCTAGCACTTTGGGAGGCCGAGGCGGGTGGATCACTCGAGGTCAGGAATTTGAGACCAGCCTGACCAACATGGTGAAACCCCATGTCTACTAAAAATAAAAAATTAGTTGGGTACGCCTGTAATCCCAGATACTCAGGAGGTTGAGGCAGGAGAATTGTTTGAATCTGGCAGGCAGAGGTTGCAGTGAGCAGAGATTGCACCATTGCACTCCAGCCTGGGCAACAAACGCAAAACTCCATCTCAAAAAAATAAACACAAGGTTCATATATAAACTAACAGGTCTTTGATTTTCTTGCAAAAATGGATGTGAAACTTTTGAATTAGAGCTCACTAGCCATATTGAACATCCTAAACTTGATTCATGATCTCAGTGCTCTCTTATCAAAGGTGAGAAGAGGCTTATTAAGAAATGGAAAAGTTAGGCCATTTCTTAATGGCCTGTAATCCACGCGGTAGCTCATGCCTGTAATCCCAGCACTTTGGGGGGGCTGAGGCAGGCAGACTTGAGGCCAAGAGTTCAAGACCAGCCTGGCCAACATGCTGAAATCTTATCTCTACTAAAAATACAAAAATTAGCCAAGCGGGGTGTCAGGTGCCTGTAATCCAAGCTACTCGAGAGGCTAAGGCAGGATAATTGCTTCAACTCAGGAGGCAGAGGTTGCAGTGAGCTGAGATCATGCCACTCCACTCCAGCCTGGGCAACAGAGTGAGACTCCACCTCAAAAAAAAAAACTTGTAAGATAAATTGTGAGATTGTTTAGGCATAGTTGTATATTAGAAGTCATTTAGGATGCGTCTTTATTGAAGACGGATGATGTGCTACCAAATGTTTTTATTCCCAGTTTAAGGTACTTTCTCACGTGACTTTACATGATTGCTCAGTTGTAGCTTTATGTTGGAAATGACTTTAGCACGTTTTTAGGGAAGAGATGATTTGCCACTGAGTGATTTTCCACACTGACCTGCTTTCAGATGAATAATAAGATTCACCTTGATTTTATACATTCAAGCCTAGAACATTAACCCTCTCCCTGGGAACCTGAGTCACCTTTGACTCCTGGGCTTCCTCCAAGGCACAAACACCGGGAAGCCAGCGTTTCAAGGAGAATTTGACTCAGATTGTTGGCTCTACTGTAGTGTATGTGACTTTTAGACCCTTGCAAGGTTCAAGGGTACTGGGTTTCAAGAGTTACAGTGTGACCAAATTCAGGCTTAAAGCTGCAAAAGCTCATTCAACACCCTGAAAACTTTTCTGAACTCTACACTGAAAGTCTGTAAAAATGTTCCTTAAAACCTTTAAAGGTGGATTTGAGAACAGGAAGTAGAGTTGCGAGCTGTGGCTGGCAGGGTGGGGAAATGGGAGGATGAGACCGATATGAGAAGTGTTAGTAAAAACGAGGAGAGGCCCTTGAAAGTGCTCAATTACCTTTCTTTGTCCCATCCCCTCTCCACCATATCTCTGTGTTCACTCTTAGGCCTGCACTGCCTGAAAAGAAGGTGGCTGATCTGAGCACTCTGAATGAAGTGGGCTATCAAATCCGAATTTAGCCAAGCCATACCGGCCAGCAAGAGGGTTTCTGTGGTGCTTCTCTCTGCACTTTACCCAGCATCTTCAGGAGGAACTGCAACTATTTATTAAGAACTTGTGAATTTTATTTTTAAGGATTCACCTGGAAATAGAATCTGAGTGGGTGGTAACCATTAGCTTTAAAAAATTCACTAAGAGGCACCATGAAAAGGCTGAAGTAATAAACCCCACTGGGGTTGGACTACGTCCCTCACTCGAGATCTTAAGGATAACAACCATAACCGTTGTTTTATGTTTTTCCATTTACCTACTTTCTTGTCCTTGCTTGGAACACTATGCCTCACCAATAGTAAATGTTCACGAAATCATCTCTTGAACTTTTGGTATAGTAAGGTAACTCAAACAGTATTACTGTCTTTTTCAGCAATAACAGAAAGCAAAAATGGGTGGGTTTTTTTAAAGCAGTTAATATTACCTCAGCATTTTGACATCAGATATGCAAAGTTAACGGTGGTTTTTGTTTTTTTATATTCTATTTGTATTCTTTCCCCAGTATTTCCCATGGGGATCTCCCAAGCTGGGAGTTTTTCCTGGTGCACACACACGATGAGATTTAAGGTATTATACACAAGCGTTTTACTAAAGGCACTGAAATTCTTCTGGCAATACAAGAATCACTTTCAGGATCTTGGAGTTACTTCCTCCTTAATCTTTTTTAAGGCATTCAGATGTTTTTGTTTTTTCAAAACGAAACAAAAATATCATATTGAGAAGCTGGTCTATGTTCTGTCACTAACATTTAAACTTTGCAGAATCTAGCAAAAAGCACAAGAGGTCATGCACTATTACACAAATTTGGCACTACTGGATTACCTCTGACAGTAACACACTCAGGCAAAGAGACCAGGAGTGATCAGCAGGTCTTCAGAACCAAATAACCTTTCTGTTCACATTTCATCTGATTTTCAACTGAGGCAGGCTTTGATTCTCCTGAAGGACACAAAGAATCCAACTAAGGGAAGGTTCAATGTTAAAGATGCGTTCTGATGTCTTATATTAAGACCAAATGTGACATGCTGTGATGATCTTCCAGTACCTTGCTTTTAGGTACCACTTCATGATATTTTAGGAACAAATATTGGAAAATATAATGAATTAGAAAAGCAGAATTTTTTTTTTTTAATGGAAAAGTCTTCCAATCCAGTGTTACACCTTATAGTGTGATTCAGTCCCTAAGCACAGAACGAATGTCTGGCCTGCATATGGTAGTTACAGTGTAACCTCTGGCTGCAGACCACACAGGACGGCCCTACCCGCATAGTCTGGTATGGTATAAATATCAAGAGTACAGCTTCAATTTCATTTGCTTTATCTTAGCAACAGTGCCAACTCCTGAGACCAAATGGCCGACTTAAGTGAAGTCTGGGAGTCAACAAATGTTTTTTTTAGTCTTAGTGCATCTCCTCTGGCTTTAACTGAAGGTGTTTATAAGAAGGGAGTTTAAAAAAATCTGCTTATTGAGATTCTTTACCAATTTTTTTTTTTTTTTTTTGAGATGGAGTTTCACTGTTGTTACCCAGGCTGGAGTGCAATGATGCGATCTTGGCTCACCACAACCTCCGCCTCCTGGGTTCAGGCAATTCTCCTTGCCTCAGCCTCCTGAGTAGCTGGGATTACAGGCATGTGCCACCATGCCCAGCTAATTTTTTGTATTTTTAGTAGAGACGGGTTTCACCATGTTGACCAGGATGGTCTCAATCTCTTGACCTCGTAAATCCGCCCGCCTCGGCCTCCCAAAGTGCTGGGATTACAGGCTTGAGCCACCGTCCTTACCAATTCTTTACAAGATTTCTGGAGGTGACCTGGAAAACAAAAGGACTTCATCCTTCAGCTATGTGCACAAGGGCTTACTTCACCCTAAAAATCAGTATTAATGAAAAACACTGTTTTCTTAAAAAAAAGAAGTCTAATGTCATTGAGATGAACGAGACCAACTATACATCTTCATTTGATTAAAACGCAGCACAGGCCGGGCGCCGTAGCTCATGCCTGTAATCCTAGCACTTTGGGAGGCCGAGGGTGACGGATCACGAGGTCTAGAGATCGAGACCATCCTGGCCATGGTGAAACCCTGTCTCTACTAAAAATACAAAAATTTGCCGGGTGTGGTGGCACACGCCTGTGGTCCCCGCTACTCAGGAGGCTGAAGCGGAAGAATCACTTGAACCCAGGAGGTGGCGGTTGCAGTGAGCCGAGATTGAGCCACTGCACTCCAGCTTGGCAACAGAGCAAGACTGTCTCAAAAAAAAAAAAAAAAAAAAAAAAATGCAGCACAGAGTTAAAAATTCTGTTTAATCTCTTCAAGAACAGTATTATCAGAGTTTAAAATCCATTTATCTTCACACAGCAAACCCATTTGCGGCCTCTTGGCCAGATGTATTCACATTTGAAATAGTTAGTGAATCATTTCATTTTATTCTAAAACAGTACTGTTTTAGCCATGTACCTTCTGTTTATCATTCTGAAATTTGATTACATCTAATAAGTAGAACTCTCATAACACTGAAACCATTCTAAAAGTTGGAATTTATTTTTACCAAGTATTAAGTCCTGTCACATCTAAAATACAGAATGTCAAACGGTTGCATGACTTGTTTCCCACAAGGAGGAAAATAACGGGAATGTAAACTCTGGAATACGCTGATATAGAAGCCTTAAAATTGCCGACGGGCTTGATGGTTCAATTGGTAAGCTAATTTCTTCCACCCCCGATTCTTGATTTTCAGACCCATTTTCCCAAAGCAAGGTTTAGTCACACAAACATGAAAGTATATTTAAAACGTTCTTGGCCGGGCGCGGTGGCTCATGCCTGTAATCCCAGCAATGTGGGAGGCCGAGGCGGGTGGATCAAAAGGTCAAGAGATCGAGACCATCCTGGTCAACATGGTGAAACCCCGTCTCTACTAAATATGTAAGAAAAATTAGCTGGGCCTGGTGGCGCGTGCCTGTAATCTCAGCTACTCGGGAGGCTGAGGCAGGAGAATTGCCTGAACCCAGGAGGCGGGGGTTGCAGTGAGCCGAGATCGCGCCATTGCACTCCAGCCCGGGTAAAAAGAGCGAAACTCCGTCTCAAAAAAAAAAAAATGTTCTTAGTTGTCATTCTACTTTTATTGCCTATGGAATATGTTAATTTCTAAAAAATATGGGAAAGGCACCAAACCCCTAAATTCTAGTGCAATGATTTAATTAAGGGAAAGAAAACCCCAACATGTTTTATGCACCCCATCCCAAAGCTGATTTTAAGACTGGCTAGAATTCAAAATATAAAACTGTGAAGTGATTTGAAATCATTTTTAAAAAGTTATTAGTGCAGGTGAAATTTTATGTTTAGGCCATCATGGCAATACATGCAAAGTTTAAATGAATGACAGAAATCTTGATTTTAGACTATATGTTGTGCTGTTTTGAGTACACTTTATTTCAGAAAGTGATATTTAGTATTTTCTATACACTCTGAAATCATGAGCATTTCACTTTTTCTAAGTCAATTATTTCATAAGGATTTTATTAATAGATATTGGTAAATAGAACTTTGGAAATCTTAATTCAGAATTCTTACTATACCTGAGGCTTTTGTAAGCTATAGTTTTATGTACAACCCTGTACAGTTTTTTTGACATACAATTCAGAACTTTGTTTATCTCTTGGACTTTGTTTGGCCAATACATTTTTTTTAAATCTTTAAAAAGAACTGTGATTGTTTTAGTGGGTATTTTTCTAAGTAAATGAAAACTTGTATAATGGTATTTTAGAGAATGCCAGATAACTGCATGCTTCAAGTTAATGTTTTTCTCATCACTTGTATGTTTCTAACACAGCATGGGACTTGAATAAAACCATCTTGGAAACTTAAGGATTGTTTTGCTTCTAAATATGGAAGATGGTGTGAGTTTTTTGGTCCTCTGATTATATACTTATTCTAGTGAACCTATTTATGATTCTTTCACCCTTCTTTCACAATCTGCAGGCTCTCTATTAAAACTCCTCTATTACTCTATTTTGACACATCTTAATTCACTTATCTTGTAGCATCACTAAGTAAAAATGGCTGAAAAGTACTAAATGCAACAGTTTAGTACAGGCTACAGGACGGCTTATACAGCTCAGTATACCTACCACAAAACCTTCAGGCACAGAAGTAGGAGTATAATAATTTATTACATAACTTACAGGTATAAAGTGCAAGTGACTTGACACCTCCGTTTCCCCAATCCTTTGAACTCTCTGGATCACTAACTTTCTTTAGGAAAGCAAATGGTTAAACGCAGACACTAGCTAAATTCCAAATAAAGACAAGATTCCAAACATGCATATTATTTTGATAGCAAAAGGTACAGTAAAACCAAAATTTCATTACTCCACAGTTTGCCTTTCCATTTAAAACTTGAATAGTTGGCTGGGCGCGGTGGCTCATGCCTCTAATTCCAGCACTTTGGGAGGCCCAGGTAGGCAGATCACCAGGTCAAGAGATCAAGACTATCCTAGCCAACATGGTGAAACCCTGTCTCTACTAAAAAATACAAAAATTAGCCGGGTATGGTGGCATGCCCCTGTAGTCCCAACTACTTGGGAGGCTGAGGGAGGAGAATTGCTTGAAGCTGGGAGGCAGAGGTTGCAGTGCGCCAAGATCGAGCCACTGCACTCCAGCCTGGCAACAGAGTGAGACTCCGTCTCAAAAAAAAAAAAAATAACACTTGAGTTGGAAAGATTTGATTTCAGGAGTTAACCAGATTTAATTGTTTTTGGCAGGTAAGTACAGACTCCGGCAGAGTTACCAACTATTCTGGTCAACAATAGTAAAGACAAATGGATAATTATTTTTAGTGGAGATTTAAAAACCCATGAGAAGTTCACATTGACTTTTTGGCCTCCAGTCCACAAAATAATACTTCATTTGATAAGCTAAAGTAGAGAGCAATTTTATGGATTAACCTCTATCAAGGTGAAGCACATGAAAACTGGGCCTAAAGTCACAATATATTAATCAGGATATAAAAAATTAAATTTTCAGAGGTTTTCAGGGATGCTCATTTGTTAACAGTGGCCTATATATAATAATGCTATTTGTTAATAAATTCACACAACAAAAAGCAGTAATTAACTAATGAATTTTCATTTTTTCCCCCCAATACTAAAAAGGGATAATTATACTACCATTGTAATTTGATAATATATGTATCTGCTAATTAGGGCATATAATATTCTACAAACTATTATTATAAAATGTGGGGAATCCTGGAACTATAGTTAATACTGTAATGAAAAATGCCCCAAAGGCCGGGTGTGGTGGCTCATGCCTGTAATCCCACCACTTTGGGAGACTGAGGCAGGTGGATCAATTCAGGTCAGGAGTTCAAGACCAGACTGCCCAACATGGCGAAACCCCATCACTACTAAACATACAAAAATTAGCTGGGTGTGATGGCACACACCTGTAACCCCAGCTACTTGGGAGGTTGAGGCAGGAGAACTGCTTGAACCCAGGAGGAGGAGGTTGCAGCGAGCCAAGATCCCACCACTGCACTCCAGCCTGGGTGATGGCATGAGACTCCATCTAAAAAATAAAAAAGTAAACCCCCCTGAAAAGTGAGAAATTAAATATTTAAACATATTCAATTACAATTTTTACTAGGTAAATCTTATAATCCACAGGCCTTCTTTGAGGCTTTCACCTGTTTGTTTTTTAAAAAATAATTAGAGCAAATGCTTTAGTACAAAGACTTAGTTCAAGACTATTATTGTTTTCCAACTTAAGATGAAGCATTCTATTAATAAAACTCATTGTAAAAACTTTATAATTCAGTGTAAAATTACTACTTAGTAAAAACGCATACAATTCCTTGTTCCTACTGTCTACAAAAGAGGGAATTTCCACTTTTTAAGTTTTAAAATTGATTCAAACACTTGTATAAAGGGTTAAACCTGCTCATAACCACTTCATAGAAAGTGTCAGCATCGTCTCACACTGATGCATCGCTGTAAAAGAAAACATTTTAGAAACAAAAACCACTAAAACCAACAGTTTAAATGACTATTTACAGAGTATTAAGTCTTCAAGTTAATATCTCCCCACTAGGGTTTCACAGGCTTCCTCATATTTCTGAGGATAACAAAAATAATTTTATAGCTGCCACCTTGTTCCAAAGACAAATTTCCTAATAAAATAAATTTCTACAGAACTGGTTCAGTAAAATAAAATTTCTCCCCTAACCCAGAGATCTTAAAACTGAATTTTAAAAAATGCGGCTGGGTGCAGTGGCTCACGCCTGTAATCCCATCACCTGAGGTCAAGGGTTCAAGACCAGCCTGATCAACATGGTGAAACCCTGTCTGCACTAAAAATACAGACAGGGTTTATGGTGAGCCGAGATTGCGCCATTGCATTCCAACCTGGGTAACAAAAGCGAAACTCCATCTCAAAAAATAAATAAATAAATAAAATTAAAACGCCAGTGAAACAAAGGCATATCCCCAGTCTCTGCCTCTGTTAAGCCCATCTCTGTCTGTTCCAGGGTGAAAGAGTGGGGGCATTACACGTTATGCTGACATACGGTTCCCAAACATTTCCCCAACAAAATGCAGGCATATTTACATGGCTTAGGACGATAATATGATGGATTAAGCATTCTGTACAACTTAAAAAGCATTATCAAACCCCTTCAAAAAACAAAGTAAATGATGGCTGGTTGGATACCTGTGAATGACCCAAGGATTTCTAAGATAAACTATTGAGAACTCAGTAGAAGGTACTCCTAATGAAATCAAGCCTTCTGGGAAGGAAACAACTTGTAGCTTGCAAGAGCTCAAAGATACTCTGGATCTACTATAGAGCTTGCCAAAATTATGAAACAAAACTTTTTACTAAGCAGACAAAGGAAGATGCATTATAATTAAAAATCACTGTCAATTTTACTAGGATTTAGAATACAAAACTTTTACAGCTCTTTTACAATAAAGAGTATTTAGATCTCAGTTGTCAGGAAAATATTTTTCATTATTAAAAAAAATGGTTATAAAGTTGTTTCTTCTGATACAGAGTTTCAAAGCATCTAAGATAACCTCTTCAGAAACTCCACGGTGCAAAAATAAACAACATGCATACACTTAAGAACTTTACATTCTTTTAAAAACAATACAAATTGGAAAGAAAATTAGTATGTGATCAAAGCAGAGTCAGAGTTCAAGTCTGAACTTTGCCAATAATGGCAGATGATCTGAAGAGTTATTTTCATTTGGAAGTCCATTAACAGTCCATAAGTCTTGCTCTGTAAGAAGTGACAGTCTAGCTAGAAGTTTCAAGCCACCAACCAAAGCATCTTCAGCTCCTATATTAAAGAGGCAAATACCTATTTAGTAAAACTGTCAACAGGTTATCGTAAATTAACCATACAGGTCTTTTCTCCAAACACAGAACTTGATGCCTCTCCAAAAGACTAAAAAACCACAAAACAGTTTTCAGAATATTTAAGCTTTACTGAGTTATAACCTAATTATAATTACCAAACACACAGCAGTTTGAGATATTTTTTCTATTTCAAGCTCTGCAAACAATCTTTAGAAGAAAACATAAATGTAATACTTAAGAATGTTTAGAGGCCAGGAGCAGTGGCTCACCCTTGAAATCCCAGCACTTTGGGAGGCCAAGGATCCACCTCGTGGATCACAAGGTCAGGAGTTTGGGACCAGCCTGGCCAACACAGTAAAACCTCATCTCTACTGAAACAACAAAAATTAGCCAGGTGTGGTGGCAGGCATCTGTAATCCCAGCTACCCAGGAGGCTGAGGCAGGAGAATCGCTTGAACCCGGGAGGCAGAGGCTGCAGTGAGCTGAGATTATGCCACTGCACTCCAGGTTGGGCGACAGAATGACTCCATCTCAAAAAAACCCAAAAAACAAACAAAACAAAAAAAGAATATTAAGAGTAAAATTTGTGCTTGACAACTACATAAGAAATTCATCCAGCAGCCATTGTGTAGCTGCATTAAGCCAGAGGCACCTGGCCACAGGTAAAAGCTGATTAGGGTGGGTGGAGAATAAATGAGTATAATTGAGTCCCAGAGAGTCAGCACCCACAGAAGTAGAGGAAAAGACAACAGGCTCTTATCGGTAAGAGATTTGAAATGCTGATCCGTAACACTCTCCCGCCACCTAGTGAACTTCTTCAGCATGACAACTATCAAAACCTTACTATAAATTCAAAGCAGCAGGAGTATCTTGTGCTAGTGGCATGAGTAAGCCATCTTCTGAGTGTTACCAATAAGGTTATTCCCAGAAGAAAGGAGGGAGGAACAAATAATAGGGAAAAGGGTAAAGGAAAAGAAGCATCAAAAAAAAGGAAGAGAAAAAAATGAAAAAAAAAAAATCAGAAAAGAAAAAAACAGCTGCTCACATTCCAAAGTTTTCTTTTTACTTCCAATAATCTTAAACTGCATTTTCTTCTCCACTTTAAATCCTTTGGTTAATGTTTAAACCCTGATTTTCATTGATGCACACAAAGAAAACCTTTTTAGCACCTTCACTTTTTGAAAACACCTAGTAATACAATATAGATTTTTCTGACCAAATGTGGTGGCTCATGCCTGCAATCCAGGTCACTTTGGGAGGCTGAGGCAGGTGGATCACTTGAGCCCAGGAGTTAGAGACCAGTCTGGGCAACATGGTGAAACCCTGTCTCTACCAAAAAATAAAAAAATTAGGCGGACATGGTAGCTTATGCCTGTAGTCCTAGCTACTAGGGAAGCTGAGGAGGGAAGATCACTTGAACCTGGGAGGCAGAGGTTGCAGTGAGACGAGAATCAAGTCACTGTATTCCAGCCTGGTAACACAATGAGACTCTGTCTCAAAAAAAAAAAAAAGTGTGTGTGTGTGTGTATTTTTTAAAAATATATATTTAAAAACCATATATGCATATATATACATTTCCTCCTCAGAAAAATCCAGTATTTCAGAGTCAACGTAACAGCATAAGCTGTGTTGCTAGCAGCACGCCTCAGTAAAATTTAAGCACAAAACTATGATGACCATTAACATATTCAGTTTCCGTCACAGGAAAAAGCAGTAAATTTATGGTAAGTAAAAAGAAAGGGCAATATGAAAGACCTGTAACTCAGAGGCTGACTTAAACTGGAGGGTAGGATCAAGAATGTAATTCATGGGTAATAATTGCTTGGATATGTTTTATTGCCTCCCTCATATGCAAGTAATCAACTGATTTATTTGAATATATTACCAATCTGTCTATTTCAAAATATTTTTACCTTCTAGATCTAGAACTGATGTTTAGAGAGCTTTCTTAATTTTAACCTTGAGGTTTTAGCTACTGTGCTCTCTAGCAGAATTTAAGATGACATGCATTCCTTACCTGGGTGCCCAGCGACATCTTCCTTTTCTGCAGAGTAGAAAATATAATCCACAGTTATGGCACTTCGGGAGTGACAGGTGGTCACTTCTGGAACTCCAGTGTCAGGAAAGAAATGTGAATAAACAGATGACAAGCTGAAGCGGTGCTGTAAATTTGAAGACAATCTAAATCGGAAAAAAGGAGTGTTTAGTATCCATGTTTTTTGTAACTTCTAGAATTCCTCCCATCTGAAGTTCTTTTTCATTTATTTTCTAGATTAAGACCAGACATTTATTTAAATAGACCATATCGTAATTTAGTACTTATTTACTTATGCAGTGATATCTAAAACCCATCAATAAGGCCATCATACTTGTGGATTTAAAAAAAGCTCAATAATTAACATACTAATGCATGTTTTCATTATTTATAATATGTTTGAATGCATCCACTTACTAAAGAACATGTATTCTAAAACGACTTACAAGTTTGTGTTTTTAGAAAAGAGAATCAAAGTGGTCTTCAGGAATGCTATTTGGAACTCCCCAGACTTCTGATGACAGAGAGGTCATATTCTTTTCTAATTTTTCTTGCTATGACTTATGAGATACTCTAATGGTTTATTACATTTGCCCTATGCACAAATATAATACATGTAATGTTATGAGTAAAGGGTTTAAATATCATTTTCTAGTGAGACTTTATGAATCTTAAGGATCTTTTATACCTAGAAGGAAAATAAAATACTTAAAAATTTAAAAAATTTATACGACAAACATTTACCAAACATCTTCTAAGTTCTAGGTACTATCTCAGGTGCTGAGAATACACAAATGAAGATGTTTCCCTTGCTTTTAAAGTGTTCATATGTCAAGAACAAAGGTAAATCCTTAAAAATGCCCTCTAAGTTTCAGCAACTTTTTATGTCTTAAGAACTTATATTTATAATATTAAACATAAATAGGGCCAGGTGCAGTGGCTCACACCTGTAATCCCAGCACTTTGAGAGGCCAAGGCGGGAAGACTGCTTGAGCTCAGGAGTTCAAGACCAGTCTAGGCAACACAGTGAAACCTCATCTCTACGCTCCACCAAAAATCAAGAAAATTAGCTGTGCATGGTGGCACATGCCTATAGTCCCAGCTACTTAAGAAAATAAGGTAGGAGAATTTCTTGTGCCTGTGAAGTCAAGGCTGCAGTGAGCCAAGATCATGCTACTGCACTCTATCCTGGATGACAGAGTGAGCGACTCTCAAAAATAAAAATAATAAACACAAACAGGTCTTCTGCAAACTCTTTACTATCAATTTTTCCTTTTATAGATATAAGCTATGCATATGAATACTCTGCATTTATATATAGATGCTAAAAAGTATGTTTTTTCTTTTAATTTTTAGACATGAAGGGCAAGATATCTGTTTTATTTTTATGTATTTATTTTGAGATGGAGTCTTGCTCTGTCGCCCAGTCCAGGCTGTAGTGCCGTGGCGCGATCTTGGCTTACTGCAACCTCCACCTCCCCGGTTCAAGCAATTCTCTGCCTCAGCCTCCTGAGTAGCTGGGATTACAGGTACTTGCCACCACGCCTGGCTAATTTTTTTGTATTTTCAGTAGAGACAGGGTTTCACCATCTTGGCCAGGTTGGTCTTGAACTCCTGACCTGGTGATCCACCGGCCTCAGCCTACCAAAGTTCTGGGATTACACGTGTGAGTCACTGTGCCTGGTCAGATTGTTTTATTTTTAATTTATTTTTTTTTTTAAACAGAGGCAGGTTCTCACTGTGTTGTCCAGGACGATCTCAAACTCCTGGGCTCAAGCAATCCTCCCGCCCTGGCATCCCAAAGTGCTGAGATTACAGGCGTAAGCCAACATGCCCAGCCAGTATCTTTTTTATATCCTATATTGTTATAAAAAGATTTAAGAATTACTCCAAACTAAGTATTTGTTAGATTAGCCTCCTTCATTAATCATACTCAAATAAGTTTATACTAGATCGAAAGGTTTAATTACGAATTTTTAAATATTCATTAAAAAAATTTTTAATTGCTTCCATTCTTACTAGTTCTTATTTGTGCAATAATATTTTCTCAAAACAAGGTATACAAAATAAAGTAAGATTAAGAAGCAAATAAAATGAAATTTGGTTCCTAAATTTAAATGTTAAAACAAAAAACTGTAAAAGAGTTACAATATAAAACAATCAAGATATTTCAAGCATCTCCCAGAGATAGATTTAAGTCTCTGTCCTGTTGTATTGACATGTATCCATTTTCAACCATAGCCCCAAATATTCATATTTCTTTAATGAAGAATCCCAGCATCTTTACCCCTCTGACAATCTTTTCCTATCGTTCAAGAGATAAATTAAAACGATCATCTTTTCAACTGGCATATTCATTTTTGGATCAATTCTCTTATAGACTATTTTGAGATTTGGTAAATCAAAGACAACTAAAGATCCTCTTGATATCTGAAAGATATTTTTCTGTGATCTTGACCTTTGCGTAAATATGTGAACTTCAAAGAGTATTTGAGCTCTTTGAAACAGACAGGCTGTTTCCCTTCCTAACACTACCTAGGCACTTAACGATGTTTCAAACATTGTGCTTTATATGCTTTGTCTCATCTAATCCTCAAAACAACTCAAACTATACACAAAGAAATGTAAAGTTTCTTGCCCAAAATCATTCAGCTAAAACACAGTAGAGTCAGGACTGGAACTCGGGCCTATTTGACCTAAGGGCCAGCACTCTTCACCAGCACGGAATATTATCACCTTCATTTTTTTATCCAAGTGATTTTTGAGAAATGAGTTTTTTATTCAACTGAAGTTAGCAAATGTTTACTTTTGCTTTTCAGAACTCACTTTTCAGCCGTCACTAGGACCTCTGTTTGCTTCAGCTGTGTTTGTGTGAGATCACTATCTGTAAGAATAGAGGAAAATATGTTATTAATAGAGTTTTGTTCTAGTTTGCCTTAGTAGCATCATCTTACTCTAGAAACAATATTTAAGACTTATCTAGGTTAGAAAGATGCCTAGTTACATGTTTCATTCTGGAATCTATATATTTCGATGGACTCCATAATTAGGAAAAATAAAATGCAAACAATTCCAAAGCAACATGCAAGTAAATCATGCACAGATAATTCTGGAAGTTCAACTTTAAAAAGGTAAATTTAGAGGTCTTAAGAAAAAGAATGAATAACTATGTATTTTTATATATGAATATTCATCCCTGAGATTCTGTCTTTTTAAAAACTTAGTTTTATGTCTTCAAAGGGAACATGATTACCCAGCAGACTGCCAAAATGTATTACAAACACTTACCTGTCTTTTCTACTTTTGGTACCTGCTGTACCTCATACACACAGTTCTGTGAGATACCTAGGTTTGGGGGCCAAATTGGAATAGATAAAATTCTTTGTCCCCGTGAAGACTGTTCCTGGCCAGATACCTAAACAAAATTTCAACAGGTGTCTTAAGTGAATAGATTTTAAATAGCTTATAAATTGAAAAGTTTATGTCTTAAATAAAAGGTAATCCAAAAGTGGTAAATATTACCCTTTATTCATTTTATTAAGTGATTATTTGACTTCATAAAATCTTCTTTTCTTCAAATACAATTATCATTTACATAAAATGACAATCTTTTTCCCATGCATGTTTTTCTCTAATTTGGACATACAAATGATCTATCGCTTTGGACTAATACTGCCCATTCATTTTTACTACCTGTAATACAGTTCTTACTGTATCAAATACAGGCATACTCAGAGACACTGCAGTTTGGTTGCAGGCCACCACAATAAAGTATCTCAATAAAGCAAGTCACATAATTTCTTCGGTTTCCCAGTGCATATAAAAGTTGTGTTTATACTATACTGTAGTTAACTAAATACGCAATAGCATTATGCCTAAGAAAATACATACCTTAATTTAAAAATACTTTATTGTTAAATATGCTAACAATCATCTGAGCCTTCAGTTAGTCATCATCTTTTTATGGGTGGAGGGTCTTGACTAGATATTAATGGCTACCGGCTGATCAGTATGATGGCTGCTGGAAGGTTGAGGGTTGGCTGTGGCAATTTCTTAAAATAAGACAATAATAAAATTTACAGCAGCCATTGATGCTTCCTTTCATAAAAGATTTTTCTGTAGCATGTGATGCTGTTTGACAGCACTTTATACACAGTAGAACTTTTTTTCAAAGTCAGAAACCTTGCCAATGTTTTATCAACTAAATTTATGTAACATTTAAAATCATTTGTTGTCATTTCAGCAACGTTCATAGCATCTTCATCAGAAGTAGATTCCATCTCAAGAAAATACTTTGCTCGTCTCTAAGAAGCAACTCCTTACCTATTTAGGTTTTATCATGAGAGTGAAGCAATTCAGCTACTTCTTTAGGCTCCACTTCTAATTCTGGTTCTCTTGCTGTTTCTACCACATCTACAGTTGCTTTCTCCACTGAAGTCTTGAACCTCTAAAAGTCATCCATGAAGGCTGGAATTTACTTCTTCCAAACTCCTTTAAATGGCGATATTTTGACCTCCTCCCACGAATCACAAATTGTTTTGAATAGCACTTAGGATGCTGAATCCTCTCCAGGTTTTCAATTTACTTTCCCCAGATCCATCAGAGAAATCACTTCTATGGCAGCTATAGCCTATGAAGTGTATCTCTTAAGTAAGGGGACCTGTAAGTACAAACTTACTCCTTGATTCAATAGGCTGCAGAATAGATGCTGTGTTAGCAGGCATGAAACAATATTCATTTCCTTGTACATCTTCATCAGAGCTCCTGGGTAACCTAGGTGCCTTGTCAATAAACACTAATCTTTGGAAAAGAATCTGTTTTCCTGAGTAGTAGTCTCAACAGTGTGCTTAAAATATTCTGCGCCATTAACAGATGCATGGTCATCCCCAAGCTTTGTTTTTCCATTGACAGAGCAGAGGCAGAGTAGATTTAACATAATTTTTAAGTGCCCTAGGATTTTCAGAATGGTCAACAAATGCTGACTTTAAAGTAACAACCTACATTAGCTCCTAACGAAGGTCAGCCTGTCCTTTGAAACCAGGCACTGACTTCTTTCTAGCTATGAAAGTCCTAGATGACATCTCCTTGCAATAGAAAGTGGTTTCATCCAAATTAAAAATCTATTTTTGGCCAGGTGTAGTGGCTCATGCCTGTAATCCCAGCACTTTGAGAGGCAGGAGGATTGCTTAAGCCCGGGAGTTCGAGACCAGCCTGGGCAACATGGTGAAACCCTATCTCTACCAAAAAATATTTTAAAATTAGCCCAGCAAGGAGGCACACACCTATAATCCCAGATACTTGGGAGGCTGAGGCAGAATCGTTTGAACCCAGGAGGTAAGGTTGTAGTGAACTGAGATCATGTCACTGCACTACAGCCTGGGAAACAGAGCAAGAACCTATCTTAAAAAAAGAAGAAAAAAAAAGTATTGTTTAGTTTTAGCAACCTTCATCACTGATCTTAGCTAGATCTTCTCGGCATTCTGGACAGTCTACTGCAGCTGTAACAGCGGCAGCACTTGTTGCTCTCCCTGTACTTGTTATGTTATGGAGATGGCTTCATTCCTTCAGCCTCACAAACTAACCTCTATTAATTTCTAACTTGTCTCCTGCCGCTTCCTCATCTCTCTGTCTTCATAAAATCGAAGAGATGTAGGGCCTTGCTCTGGACTAGGCTTTGACTGAAGGGGACGCTGTGGCTGCTTTGACCTTCTATCCAGAACACTCGCACTTTCCCCATATCGGCAATAAGGCTGTTTGACTTTCTTATGCCTTCACACACTGGAGCAGCACTTTCAATTTTCTTCAAGAACATTTCCTTTGCATTCGCAACTTTGCTGTTTGGTGCTAGAGGCCTAGCTTTTGGCCTGTCTTGGCTTTCAAAATGCCTTCCTTCTAAATTTAATCATTTCTAGCTTTTGATTCAAAGTGAGACATGTGACTCTTACTGTTTACTTGAACACTTAGCGCTGCAGGGCTATTACTTGGCCTAGTTTCAATATTGTTGTGCTTCAGGGAATACAGAGGCCCAGGTAGAGGGAGAGAGATGATTAGTGGAGCAGTCAGAACACATTTATCGATTAAGTTCATCATTTTACATGGGTACAGGTCATAACACCCCAAAGCCATTATAACAGTACTATCAAAGATTACTAATCCTAGATCAACATAACAGATATAATAATAATGAAAATGTTTGAGTAATGCAAGAGTTACCAAAATGTGACAGAGACAGGAACTGAGCACATGCTGTTGGAAAAATGGCGCCGACAGAGCTGCTTAAGGCAGGGTTGATACAAAGCCTCCATTTTGTAAAATGCAGTGAAGCTTGATAAAGCAAAGCACAATAAAACAAGGTACACCTGTACTAAGAGAGATCAGCTCTTATAATATTTTAAACTATCACTCAAAACTCCACTGGTGGAGAGCTTATTTTGGCAAATATACTAAAGATCAAATAATCTAAAGTAAGGAGAGGAAAGCACAATAAAAATAATTACATGAGATAAATTGTGCTAAGCTAAATAAAATATTTATTATGCAAGGGAAGCTTATATAATAAATGTTAAATGACTATTTTGCCCACATCCAGCATTCAAAATTCTATACTGCCACCTTGTGAATAATTACTTATTTAAGTATCCATGTCTAGCAATACCTCTTTTTTTTTTGGTGGGGTGGGGGGGGGGGGGCGCTGCCTGTTAATCCCTCCAAGCAGTACGTTGCCACAGATAGTTGAAAAAGATGAAAATCAACCAAGTGAAAATAATTACTTATCAGAAGTGGCCGGGCACAATGGCTTACGCCTGTAATCCCAGTACTTTGGGAGGCTGAGGTGGGTGGATCACTTGAAGTAAGGAGTTTGAGACCAGCCTGGCCAACATGGTGAAACCCCGTCGATACTAAAAATACAAAAATTAGCCAGGCGTGGTGCAGGTGCTTGTAATCCCAGCTTCTCGGGAGGCTAAGGCAAGAGAATCACTGGAACCCAGGAGGTGGAGGTTGCAGTGAGTTGAGATCACGATACTCTCTAGCCTCCAGTATGGGCGACAGAGCGACACTCTGTCTCAAAAAAAAAATTTAAAAAGAAGTCATGGAAATTCATCATAGTTTGATAAACTGAGGGTACTGAATCATCCAAGGTTTTCAAACAGCCGTGTAATGACTAACTTCACACAATCATGAGCAGAGCAACTATGTCCACCTCCTAATACCAATGAAACAAGCACTTACCTTTCCTATGGCAAGTCCTTCATAATTCAATTTTCCTTCCTTTATGAAACTATATAGTGGAGAACCAGGAACAGAATTAAAGTCACCACACATAACAATAGGGCAGAAGCTGCCATCTTTCTGGTGGGCAACACTGGAAATCTCTGCCAGTAGCATTGCCAATTGGGTCAGCTTAATATCACCTCGCCTTGGATTATACAATAGATGCGTATTTGCTACGCAGATCGCAGGAGAGGCAGCACATGGAATTTTGGGCTGTAAGAGTAAAACTAATCCAACATTGTCTCTGTCCAACAGAGAAATATCAGGGCGGTAGAATTCCACTGGGTTCACTGACAAGAGTGAAAATTTGGAATGTTTGAAGCAAATAGCACAGCCATCAGGTTTCCTTCCTGTCCGCATCTTATATTCACAGTGATAACCTATAAGAAACAAATGAATTTAAAACAACTATTTTACATATTTGTCAAAACACAGCTCACCTAATACGTTTGAACAATGTTTACCAAACTATATTCTGCAAATATTAGTAATGTAAGATGTCAACAAGTATTGGAATAAAAAGCATGTGACAGTGGGTCTAACAGGCCTCTTTATGAGCAGACTTCAGCCCTTGATATGCTACTGTGTATTATCACTCTCCCACTGCCATCCTAGTAAAACTCAGTACTGGTAAAAACAGTAAAGCCTTATAATAATCTATTCTCTCACTCTCTACATCCTACATCCCTGATCTTTTTGCCTATAACGCCTTTCCCCTCACTTCATTTCAACCTCACTGGCCTCCTCATTTCCCTTAATACACTCCAAACTCAGGGCCTTTCCCTTGCAATTTCTGCTATGTAGAATGTTCTAGGCATGGCTTAGTCCTTTATCTCCTTCAAATCTTTGTTCAAATGTCACCTTGTCTGATCATTTTGTTTAAAATGTAAACCTCCCCCATTCCACTTTCCTGCTTTTCTCCAGAAAAATGTAATTACTTAATATGCTATTTTATTTGGTTAGCCTTTTTCCACTAGAATGTACACCCCACTAGAGGGAGAAATTTTTAAAAATCTTTTTCATCCAATGCTATATCCTCACGCCTTAGAATAGTGCATGGTATATAGCAGGCACTCAAAAAAAAAAAATTGCTGAATGAATAAATGCAAAGTAGGCACATTTCTCAAGGATATGTGACCAGAGAGATAACTTGTTTCTAGAAGCGTTTATTTATCAAACAGGTTTTTGGCATTTATCCATTAGGTATACAGTGGTAGGCACTGGTATTGTAATGATGAACAAGACAGAATGGTCCCTGATCTCATGGAGCTCAGAATCTTATAGGTCTAGAGGTGGGCCAAACAACTCCTAGGAAAGGGAACTACTAAGAGATTCTAATACATGTTTTGTTTGAATTAAAATTATATACCAACATAAAACTTTCCAGTTGAATACCTCAATCTTTTCCTGACCTTTTGAAATTTAGTTTTTCAAATTAAGATTTTTAGCCTAAATATGCCACACATTTTTGTTAGCAAGTTATATTTTAATGACACAAGAATTTTCAAAAGTAAATTTGGCTAAGATAAAAGTTATATTGCCAGCATGATGGTACACATCTCTAGTCCCAGCTACTCAGGAAGCTGGGATGAGAGGATCACTTGAGCCCAGGAGGTTGAGGCTGCAGTGAGCCATGACTATGCCACTGACCTCCAGCTTGGGCCACAGAGTGTTGACTCTGTCTCAAAAGAGGGAAAAAAAAAGTTACATTGTACCCAGTGATTCCAAACTTGGCCTGATCTCTGCTCCATAATGATCTTCTTGAACTTCTTGCAAACAAAGTACCTTGGAAGAAAAAAAATAGCTTGAATTAAAACACAGAGACGCAAACATAAATTTCCTGGTGGTTTTATCTCAAAATATCTAAAAGCAGGCTTCTAAAATTCCATACTTGGTAAGAATTAAAATAAAAGACTTATCCTTTTTTCTTGTTATAGATCTATTAAATTAATGTTTCTAAATTTGATCAATCTCAAAACTCTGGCCGTCAATCACGTGGAGCTCCTTTAGTATTCAAAGGTATTATTTCCCAAAGGAAATATTCTTAGCTTACATGTCAGGATATTTCTCCTGGTTTTACATGTTCATTAGTACTATCTTTCAAGTCTTAAGAGGCTGATTTCTTTGAATGCTATGAGGTAGGTGACATTTTTGGGTGAATTACTGAAACTTCAATTCGAAGTTAATATTTACTGAATACTTAATAGGTTGCCAGTTTCTGTCTCAAAACTGACCCATACTTTGGACCCTTTTAAAAAGTTAGATGATTATTTATACTAACAACCACTAACAAATGCCTCTCTGAAAGTCATGACACCTTATTAAGACTGACTCCATCACATTATTCTTAAACATATTCCCTTCTTGCTTCTACAAAAAATTAAATAATTAGCCAGGTATGGTGGATCAAACAAGATGGATAAAATCATTCAGTTCATAAATGCACAAATGAAACATTTAACCCAACGTGTTCTGATATGAAGAATTTCAATAATATTTTGCACTTACGTCTGCATCAAAGTGTTTAATTTCTTTCAGAATATTGGGAAACCTAAAACTCCAGTGTAATACTGGCCGCCGGCAATGTCTATAAAGGTGAGAATTATCTTCCAATAAATCTTGTGAAAGTATATTATAGGACATCACTGAAAAGTCAAACTTGTTCTCACTGTCTTCACATTTGGGATCAACATTTTTGTCTCCTAGGATCTTCGTTTTTTCTTTATCATGGCTGCACATATATTCCCAATTCCGCTTTATCATGCCTGTTAAAATATATTGCACAAATAGAAAGAATCAGTCAAAAGAAGACCATACAGTTTCCCACAAATATGTATTTTTCAGCCTCTTAAAAATTCCCATAAGCAACAAATAGCATGCTTTTCCCCCGGGAAGTGGCAATATAGCCCTGAATAATTAGAACTGTTACCAAATTGGTTACAAATGAGGTCACATAACATATGGACTGACCAACAGGTTTTAAACAGATTTAAAAGAATCTTGCAAGTCATTTTGGAGGCTGAGAGTATGTGCTAATAAAGCTAAGACTATACAGAGGTTGTGGCTTTTCACTTCTCTATGGTTAAAAAGTGGCTCTGCCACAGATGTGATTGGCAGTTTTATAACTATAACAACATATTTGTATGTCAAAGTTGGCTTTTCAATAAGATGATTTTACATTGTGTTTTATTCTCTAATAGTGGGATAAGATCATAAAATGATTAAGTTCCAGAAGCAATCCTCAGTTCAGAATTCTAGTTTATACACGAAAGAAGGGTATATAATGGCAATATATGGAAGAAGTTTTAGTGTTGAAAACAGTAGAGTGGAACATGCAAACAAAATAAACAAAAGAAATCCTTTTATGTACAACAAAGAAAAGTTAAATATGACATAGCTACAGAATGCTAGTAAATGATGACTAACTGACGAACCTAGCATGCAACAACCAGGAGTGTGTCATAGTTCATACTCTGCAAACACATCATCCATTCTGCAAAAGGGATGAAAGGAGAATAAAAAAACATGAGATTCTGCAATCATAGGCAGTCCCTGACTTGGAAATTATCATGTGTGTGGTGTGTGTGGGTATATTCACCTTTGATCTTGTCTCCTACACCCTATCATTAAAGAGTATGCTCTTACTGCCATGGAAGCCATGAATAGAAACCAATTTTTAGAGAATTTATGAGCTCAAAATAAAGAGAAAACAAAAAATGGGAAGAACATGGGAAAACAGATTTGGAAATGGACTTCCAAGTATGATTAAATTACATTAAAAATTTCAGCCCTAGAATACCTCCCTCTATCCTCTATCCTGCAAAGGTTTTCCCTTCGAGGGATTACAATGCCTAAAATTTCACCAATCAAAAATTAAATTGAAGTTAAAATATCCTACACACTTACACATGGGGTAAAAGAAAGACTAAAAGAAATACACCAGTATTTTTAAGAGTAGTTATCTCTGAGTGTTAGGACTGTGGAATATTTTTGCAAATCTTCTGCACAATACATTTATAACCAAAATATCAATATGCTATGTAAAAATGCCAATGAAGTAATCATTTTAAAGTATGATTAGGCCAGGTGCAGTGGCTCATGCCTATAATCCCAGCACTTTAGGAGGCTGAGGCGGGCGCAGATCACCCGAGGTCAGGAGTTCAAGACCAACCTGGCCAATATGGCGAAACCCTGTCTCTACTAAAAAATACAAAAATTAGCCAGTCGTGCTGGCATGTGCCTGTAATCCCAGCTACTTGGGAGGCTGAAGCAGGTGCTGTAACCTGGCAGACAGAGGCTGCAGTGAGCCGAGATCGCACCACTGCACTCCAGCCTGGGCAACAAGGGTGAGACTCTGTCTCAAAAAAAAAAAAAAAAAAACAGGTGCAAAGAAATAAAACCAAACTAAACTCAAGTCTTCAACTATGAAGAATTTTGCGTAGAGCTTGTCCTATGCTCACGAAAGGAAAGGAAACTATCCCCTTCCCTGTCATTCAATAAAGAAGGGAATCCTACCCCCAACAGCTCAGAACTAAGGCTAATTGTTCTGGCTCTGCAGAACCACTCAGATTTGTAACACAATTTCTATGGGGAAAACAGAACTGATCATGTGTAGAACACAATTCATTCATAAATTGGAGACTGTCTATGATGGTTTTAGAGAAATCAAAGTCTTCTCATGTATACGAGATGAAAAGGGTTCTAGTCATGCAAACAATATATAAGCTATCATCATAGCTGGAGCGCTACCCTGGTGTCACTGCCATATTAAAATACGAAAATGAAGGTCTAAAAACCTTATTCATATTTCCTTATAAAACATGTACATGTAATGGCCTATAAATGCATTAAGATTTGTATTGTCCTGGTCATGAAAGTTTGTAACCAATTCTATTGGCAATTTCATTTTTTAAACAACCAGGGCCATTAGATTATCTGGTTAATACAGTGGCTTTCAAACTTCTATAGCTTGTTGAACCCGTCTGCATTACTTTTCATGTCATGAAACACCAATCCCTGGCATGCCGGGACTGGGGCTGGGATGATAGGGTGAATACACATTTTATAATGACCACATTTGCTTTTAATAAACTTACAGAAATGTGTTCAAATGTGAGGGTTCCATGGAAAACAATTTGAAAACCACTGATAGAGTGGAAGGTCTCTGGCCTTCATACGCTTCACAACAAAAATTCACACTACAAAAGCTTATATACCTTCCATATCAGGAGGAACAAGGTGATCACAGCAGAGAAGACAGATGAATCAAAGAAAGTAAGCAATAGGCCTGATCGAGTTTCTAGGGTGCCTAATTACAAAGTCATAATTGTATCACACAAATCCTTCAAATACCACTTTAAAGTGATAGGCAAGTTAGCAATGCTGTTTTCTTGATTGAAAAGTATTAGTGAAATATCGGAAGTCACAAATATGGCTTAACGAAGAGCATTTTCCTTATTCACAACACCTAGGAAGAATGGACATATAGAGAGTCAGGTTGTAATCAAGCTTTATCAGTATGTCAATGTAATTCCCCATCCATCAAGGGAAAACAACACCACAATTTTCTGAGTACCTACTATGAAGCCAACAGTGTGTTAGGCACTTTGACATACAGTAGTATCTCATTTCATTCAACAGACTTTCAAGTAGACATTATTTTACACGAAAAAATCAAGGAGCAAAGAGGTTAAGTAAGCTGTCCAAGTTCATATAATTAGTGGTGGAGGAGGAAAAGAAAGCAGGGAGTGGTTACTACATCAACGCTTATGTCACTATGCCACAGCTTCATCTGAGAGTATCCCAGATTTATAAGAGGTTAAACAAAAGAGGAGTGTGCTAACCTGATGAACAAATACAGGAGTGAAAAGCAATCTGATATCATCATACAGCCCGAGATTTATAGATCTTAGGATTGTTCTCAGGAACCTAATTTTAATGCCTCTAAATACACCTTTCATTCACTCAAATATTCAGATATTTCTTGTTTATCTCCATATGCTATGGTTAAGTACCATACACAAGTAGATTTTCACTTTTGGTTAGAATTTCTACAAGTGGTTTTTTTTTTTTCTGACTAGGTTCTTTGTAATTGTGTAGCAATAAGTTACACATGTATTTGAATATTAGCTTAGCAAAGCTGATTGGAACCCAGCTGAAGCCTGTAGACTACTTTCTGATAATAAAACCAGAGGGAACCTGAAGAGCACTAATTCTTCTAGCTTTGACTTCCAGACAAGACTCACCTTGAATGTCTTCTTTTCATAAACTCATGTCAGCTTCCTAAACATTAACACCCACACAGCCTTCTCTCAAATTACCTTCACAGAAATTATCTTCACTGAAAATTATGTTTCAGTAAGAAAGACAATTCCAAATTCTACCTAGACACCTCATTTGTACTTTCAGAAGACGGGGTTGTGGTAGGGTAAGACCGGCAGCACAGAGGGAGTCTAGTGACTTGTTCAGAGTAGAAAGAATATGAAAAAATAGAAGTGATTAACACGTTCCAAAAAAACTGTTTCTCAAAATGGAATGAGATGTGGTTCCCTTTCTAAAAGGTAATACTTCTGACAAACTCTAAAGATTGAATCTATAGAAGCCCAATTTGAGAAATACAGATTTAATAAATGAAAATCTTATTCTATAAGACCATGTCTTTCATTTATGATTGCTTCTATTTATGAGTCCTTCTGTCTTACATAAAAATGTTGGCTTGAAAATGAAAACACTAAGATTTTTTTAGATCTGTAGTCTTCTAAGCATAGAGCCATCAATTTCTAAGAAGTCTAAGGGCCTTTGTTTCAAAAACATTAGATTTAAAAATTATCCTTAAATAAAACTTACTTTTGTAATCTATTTCTCCTTTCTTTGCCAATCTTATTCTATCTGTAGACTCATTTCTATTTTTACAGCCAGAAATACACAATTAGTTGAAGATAAAAATAAAGACTTCATTTAAGGAAGAATTCATTTCTTTCTAACATAAAACTACTGGTTAAAAAATCAACACAAAACACCTCTAAAACCTTAGGAGGTTTAAAGGACTAGATATGAAAGTTTCAATTTAGTCTATCAGTTATGTCTATTTCTACACCAAGATACATGTCACCTTTACCTTGGTGTTTTCTTCGTTTTGATGAAGGCTCATCTCCCTCAGCATTCATGACGTAACTAGAGAGATGAATCAAAGATGTCTGGCTCAGGTTGTCAGGTCTCCAGTTACAGTACTGGAACTGAGTTCTAGACTCAGACCAACAGGGTGGTCTCCAATTTAGTGAAAAATGCCTACTACTGAAGTATGGGTAAGGAACTTGAGAGTAATGTCCAGGCCACCTCATACAACTAGAAATATGTCTGTTCCAGCAACACCTTTGCAGATTCTCCCACGGTGTAGTCCAGTCTCTGCCCAGACTCCTCGAGTGATGGGAAAACATGGGGTATCTAAAAGAAATAAATACACTCCTTGAGGCACCACTTTTTGTTCAGCTGCGGTATAAAAATCTAAACCTACTTCCTCAAGAGAAGATAAAGTCTAATATTTAAAATCTGACTCCTAAATCTATGAAGGATGAAGGGGAAAACACCCATGATTTACCTATTAACACTAGTATCTCAATACTCTTGTCCTAAAAAACCATGAAAGGTATTCTGAATACTTAACACAGGATGTCTCCCAGGCTCCCAAAATACCTCATACCCCTCAAAGCATCCATAGTTCGTTCAACTGAGAGATGAATCAACTATCAAAATGATATTCAGAGTAGCTTTCAAATACCTAAAAAAAACTCAATGAAAAAATAAAATACACAACAAATATTTACACTAACATCAAAAAAGGAACTCAGACTACAATTAAAGTAAATCTCACCTCCCACTTGGAGTAATAACAAGTTTCTGAAGTTTTTTATACCAAGGGTAGATTTTTCCAAACGCCTGTATAGCTAAGAAATCAAAAGCCTATCCACAACTTCATAAATTCACAAAACTACTACTCTTGCTAATCAATGGGTGGATAATTTATTTCTCCATTCTTTTTCAAGCATGATTCTCCTCAGGGGAAATGAAAGAGAATGGGGATTACTAAGAATGCACCAACACTGCAAACCCAACAGCTTCCATTTAACCCACCAACCAAAGTATCTCCAAAGTGGCACTAACATTTTTAAAAGATATGTTGCTCTCAGGCTGTGAAGAAACACTTCAGCACCATTTTCTTCTCACTATACTTTGTTAAGATTCAGAGAAGGACTTCTTTCCTCCAAAATTCTTAACAGCTACATTTCTACTACAGCATCAGTAATGTCCCCTCCCATCACTAGGGGAATTTTGTTTAACTTGCATTTACTGTTATTTAACTTTATATGCTGTTATTTTCATTTTAACAGCATTAAAATTTTATATTTTTACAGTTTACGTATTCTCTAGTTGTTCTTTAAAATCAACTTAATTGTAAATCTTTAAAGGCATAACATAGGCATTCTATACTGCTTTGTGATAACTCTGAAAGCCATAGGAATTTGGGCAGTTGGTCCACACATTTTTCTATCCTAATAAGCCACTGTATTGAAATATAATACTTGTATTACAACAGTTATTTTCTATATTTACAATTATTTAGACTTTTTTTTCTCTTAAGATGTTAAGCTCTTAGGCCGGGCGTGGTGGCTCACGCCTGTAATCCCAACACTTTGGGATGCCAAGGTGGGTGGATCACGAGGTCACAAGTTCAAGACCAGACTGGCCAAGATGATGAAACCCCATCTTTACTAAAAATACAAAAATTAGCCGGGCATGGTGGCAGGCGCCTGTAATCCCAGCTACTCCAGAGGCTGAAGCAGAGAACTGCTTGAACCCGGGAGGCGGAGGTTGCAGTGAGCGGAGATCATGCCACTGCACTCCAGCCTGGGCGACAGAGCGATGTCATCTCAAAAAAAAAAAAGGATGTTAAGCTCCTTCAGGGCCAAAACCGTCTTATTCATTTTAATTCCGTTCTCTTCACAAGTGCCTAGCACAGTGCCTGGCATACAGCTGGTACTCAGGAAACACTGTTGAACTAAATTACCACCAAATCTCAGGCCTATGGGAGCCAAAACCAAATCCCCATCACTTATGCAATAATACATGCTGTGATTCCCAAGCGTGGTGAGTGGTACACGAGTCGGTTTCATAGCGTACACAGTTAAATTACTTGATTGCAATATCTAAATGTTTATGTTAGTTTATTACGAAGAAACATAATCGCACATCAAATCCAAGACTCTGCAGACACTAGGCGAAGCTAATGTGGGCAGCACCTACTGAAGTGCTTTTTTAAAAAACCGAGTCAATTTAAAGAATAATTTCCAGTAAATAATACACGTGGAACGAGAACTTGGCCATAACAATAAGGGATGACATACAAGTGACTAAAGTTTGAGACACAAACACATCAACAAAAATCAAGCCCCTCCTGGGCTGTGCCACATGCGTGCCTCCAGGCAATCAGGCCCGCCGAGACCTACTGCGGAGAGGCCGCCTCCCCGCCGACGATCGGCTCCTGGGACGGTGCTGCGGAGTGTGGGGAGCAGGCCAGCGCTGGTCTGGAGGCTGGGTTGGGGGAAGAGGGCCAGGAATCCAAAGCCACTGGCATAAGCCTGGCCGGAGGCCCATGAACTCCGCGCCAAGACCCCAGACCTCGTCGGCCCAGCGTCCAGCTGGCTGCGCGCCGGGTTTACCTATCCCTTTTGGTCTCCGGAGGCTCGTCCCGGATGCACCATCGCCCAGACCCTCTTCCTCTTCCTCCCTTCCCCTAACCCGCTCTGCCCCGCCCCGGGTTAGTCCCGGACACCCGCCCGCGCCCTGAGGCCGCCCGCCCCTCTCTCCTCCCTCCAAGTACCCAATCCCTACTGACCGGCCTCTTCCCACCACACAGTGGCCGTAGCCCTTCCTCACACAGCGCCAGGCTTCCATCTTCCCCCTTTGCGTGCGTCCAGTTCCCAAGCCCGGGGTTCCACCTCAATCTCTATAACCGAAGCGGCGGCCTAAAGCGCCTAGGGGATCCCATCACTCGAAGTACCGACTCCCGGCCCGGCTGCAAGGCATGCTGGGAGGTGCAGTCTCGTCGCTGGTCGGCCTACTCTCCATCTTGCGCAGTGAGAGTTCAAGAATTGCCTTAATCCCGAATTCTGCTCAGGGAGCATGCGCAGAGCATGGGAAGCGCGAGGAGCCATTTCTGAAGAGGGCAAGACACCTGACCTTCGTCTTAAAGAAACAGAGGCTAGCCCGAGTGCAGTGGTGTTTACAACTAATTGATCACATCCAGTTACAGATTTCTTTATTCCTTCTCCACTCCCACTGCTTCCCTTCACTAGCCTTAAAAAATAAAATAAAATAAAGGAACAGAAAGACATAAACTTTTGTTGTTGTTGTTGAGATGGAGTTTTGCTCTTGTCGCCCAGGATGTAGCGCAATGACACGATCTCGACTCACTGCAACCTTCGCCTCCCGGGTCCAAGCGATTCTCCTGCCTCAGCCTCTAAAGTAGAGGGGATGAGCCACCACACCCGGCTAATTTTTGTATTTTTAGTAGAGACAGGGTTTTGCCATGTTTAACCCTGTTAAGGCTGGTCTCGAACTCCTGACCTCAAGTGATCCACCTGCCTCGGCTTCCGAAAGTGCTGGGATTACAGGCGTGAGCCACCACGCCCGGCAGAAATAACTTTTTTTTTTTTTTTTTAAAGAGATGGGGTTTCACCATGCTTGTCAGTCTGGTCTTGAACTCCTGATCTCAGGTGATTCACTCGCCTCAGCCTCCCAAAGTGCTGGGATTACAGGTGAGAGCCACAGCGCCTGGCTGAAATAAACTTTCTTAACAGGGCTAGACAGCTATTGACAGGTGCCGGGTGTAGTGCTAAGAGAAAAAATTATTATTTTAGAGTATTTTTATGTACTTGGTGAGATTTGAAAGGTGGATGCCCAAGCCGAGGAAATACGTGTGTTGGGCAAGCAGCAATGGAGGAAGGATTTACAGTGTGCCTACATAAACTGGTTATAAGTAATGTGTAAAAGAAATCAGAAACAATGAACTCCAGAAGGCCACAGGAGGCCTCTGGGGAGGAAGGCCTCTCTATTGCCAGCATGTTCCCAACTACAGAGTGACCTCAGCTCTGATATTTTAAACATAGTGCCCAAGGACGTAACACTCCCTTGAAGCACTGGAATGTAACCAGACTTGTAGGCTTCTTGCTAAGCCTGCTCCCACCAGCCGCATTACCTATGGATAAGCATAGCTTTTAGCTCTTGAGAAACTCACATAAACTGCCACTTTTATCAATCTTATGTTTGATGCACAGCCTCCCTTTCACCAATTCACCCCACCACCTGTACTATAGATAAAAGTGATTATATTCAACAAATACTGTGGAAAACCAGAGCTCGGGGCCTTTGCAGCCTCCAGTTTTGCACTGGCCCCCGGTCCCACTTAATGAATTCTTAACCTGTCTTTTTCTCATTCCTTTGTCATCACTGAATTCGGGGTACCCACGAGTGGTGTCTGAGGGCTGGCACCCTACGTACGTGTACAGAGTAGTGGCACTTTAGTTGCCAAAGTGCACATTCCCATCTGAGGCTCAACAACGTATCCTCTGGGTGCCCATGGAACTGAGGAACAACAGAATTTTGAAATTAATTTTGCGGAAGCACAGCCATACATAGCTGTCACTTTAAAATGTACATGTGTGTCTTGTGTGTCCAACTTGATCAAATGTAGTATAGGACTGTAGATTGTTGGAAGACATTATTTAAGTAGAGACCTGCAAGAAACAGAAAGAGAAAACGAGAAAGAGTAAAATGGAGAGAGAAGAAGGGAAAAGGATACTGGAAGATAGGAGCACTGCTTTTACAGGCTCTTTGAAACAGTGGTCGTTTCTTGGGAAGGCATTTTTCCCCCTTGTGCTTATAAGGAAATCAAGTGTATTTGAAAAAAACACTTTCCCTCAGTATGTAATTGATTCCTGTTATTTGCAGTATTTAGGTCCTGTAAAGTTGCTGGAAACACTGAATTAGTAAATACTGAATTGTTGCTCCTAGGGGAAATACAGGATTGGGATCTTGTAAGCCTCTGGTCACATTTTCATCAACTTATCAATACATAATCTTCTTATATGTGTGTTTCCATTTAAACATATCTTCTTTAATATATATTGTTGATTCATTTACATTCAACGCAGTAAAAAGCACTATAATTCTTACCTCAACAAAGCCTATCTGCCTGCAAGGCTCATGGCACCCTTCTTGTGCTTAGGAGCACTCTACAGCACTATGCTTGGGGACCATTTAAACAGCAACATCAACAAAAAGTAAAAAACGTGAAAAACATATCACTAAATGGAATGTGAAAAAGATACTTTGGCCTGATGAAATCCCAGCACTTTGGGAGGCCAAGGTGGCTGGATCGCCTGAGCCCAGGAGTTCAAGACCAGATGGAACAACATGGCAAAACCCTGTCCCTCTAGCTAATACAAAATTTAGCTAGGCATAGTGGCTTTTGCCTGTAGTCCCAGCTACTCTGGAGTTTGAGATGGGAGGATTGCTTAGCCTGAGAGGGTGAGGCTGCAATGAGCTAAGATGGTGCCTGGTCTCCAGCCAGGTAACAGAGGCCGTTGTTTATGGTATAGTATGAGAGCTAAAACAAAAAGGCAGAGGATGCCTTGTTCAGCCTCAGCTGGGAATGTGCACTTGGGACAATTAAAAATTTTCACTTCTCTGTACATGGGGGTTACAGAATACATGGAGGTTACAGGTAAATTTTAGTAAGTAGGCAAATTTGCAAATACGGAATCCACAAATAATGGAGATCGACTGTATTTCTGTTTTATACTGCCCTGTTTTTTTAGTTGTACTCACAATTTAGTTGTTCATTAAATTAATTGACTAGTTGTTTTCTGTGTGTCTTGTCTCTCTAATGAGATTGTAAATAACTTCTGAGGAAAGACCATGACTCATTATTTCCTAAATTTATTTGACCTAGTGCTGTGGTAAGAACACAACATGTAGTAGTAAAAATATTTTTGAATGAATGGTTAACAGTGGGCCAGAACTTAGAGCTTGTTAATGACCAGAAACTTTTTCCTTTAGCAGACCCTAAAAGGTAAGGAGAAATGTAATATTTTGAAATAAGTAAAAGAAATTAATAGATATCCTTTCATGCAGTGTTGGAATTTGGGAGGTCATCTGATCCTAAAAGATACTTGCCTTTATCTGGGCCTAGACTATGGTAAATATTAAAGTTAACTTGCAGGGAGCTCACGGCAATGCAAATGATTCTTGTCTGTGGACTTGTGAAAGAATTCTACCCGGTTAGGGAATGAACTGTCCACCTCTATGGAAAAGCTAGTTGTGGCCAGGCATAGTGGCTCATGCCCGTAATCTCAGCACTTTGGGAAATGGAGGCAGGCAGATCACTTGAGATCAAGAGTTCCAGACCAGCCTGGCCAACATGGTGAAACCCTGTCTTTATTTTTTCTTTAAAGAAAAAAAATTAAACACCAACCACAAAAACAAAGCCAGTTTTGCATCCATTTGCAAGTTCAATATTTCTGATCTGTAAACCTGTCTGCTCTTTGTATTCTCCTTTGAACAGGTAATAACATCTGTCTGGTTCATCTATTTAATGAGTTAAATAAAATGGCTGGGTGCAGGGGCTATAATCCCAGCACTCTGGGAGGCCAAGGCAGGTGTTGAGGTCAGGAGTTCGAGACCAGCCTGGCCAACATGGTGAAACCCAGTCTCTACAAAAAGTATAAAAGTTAGCCAGGCTTGGTGGTGCATGCCTGTAATCCCAGCTTCTTGGGAGGCTGAGACACGAGAATCGCTTATACCTGGGAGGCAGAAGTTGCAGAGAGCCAAGATCACACCACTGAACTCCAACCTGGGCGACAGAGTGAGACTCTGTCTCTAAATGAATGAATAAATAGAATGATTGATGTGTTCATTTTATATCTGTTTGAGAGTCATGATTTTACCTTTTTTTTTTTTTTTTTTGGAAAATTACCCTTTTAAAGTTCAATAGTTCCCACCAAGATGCCCAATGTGTTTATCTGACAGAGCCAGGTAAATTTTATCACTAGAAAAGCACATTTCATGAATTGCCTGTGTCCTGCCACAATTTTCTTGCTCTCAGAGATAAATCTAAAACGGCAAAAGAATGTTGCTGAGTCTTTGGTTTTCTAATTTTTATTTTCTTCTCCACTGATTTTGTGTTTTTCTTTGGCTTGTACAGGCATAGCTTGTTTTATTGTGCTTCACAGAAACTCCGTTTTTTACAAATAGAAGGCTTGTGGCAACGCTCCCTGGTGCCAGTCCATTGATAACGATTTTTCCAACAGCGTGCGCTCACACTTCCTTTCTCTGTATGATATTTTGGTGATTCTCACATATTTCAACTTCTTCATCATTCTTCTATCTATTATGGTGATCTGTGATCAGTGATCTTTGATGTTACTACTGTAATTGTCTTGGGGCACCGCAAACCGCACCCATTCAATATGGCAGACTTAACAAAATTGTGTGTGTTCTGACTGCTCTCCTGACTGACCAACCGTTCCCTGTCTCTTTCCCTCTCCTCAGGCCTCCGTATCCCCTACACAGTACTGAAATTAGGCCAGTTAATAACCCTACGACGATGTCTAAGTGTTCACGGAAAAGGAGGAGTCACACACCTTTAAACCAAATCTCGGAATTATTAAGCTTCATGAAGACATGACAGAAGCTGAGACAGGCCAAAAGCCAGGCATCTTGCACCAGTTAACCAAGCTGGGAATGCAAAGCAAAAGTTACTGAAGGAAATTAAAAGTGCTACTCCAGTGTATGAAGGCGTGATAAGAAAGCAAAACAGTCTTATTACTGATATGGAGAACATCTGAGTGATCTCTATAGATGATCAGCCGGGCGTGGGGGCTCAAGCCTATAATCCCAGCACTTTGGGAGGCCGCAGCAGGCGGATCACGAGGTCTGGAAATGGAGACCATCCTGGCTAACACAGTGAAACTCCATCTTTACTAAAAATACAAAATATTAGCTGGGTGTGGTGGCATGTGCCTGCAGTCCCAGCTACTTAGGAAGCCGAGGAAGAAGAATCTCTTGAACCCAGGAGGCAGAGGCTGCAGTGAGCCGAGATCATGCCACTGCACTCCAGCCTGGGCCACAGAGTGGGACTTCATCTCAAAAAACAAACAAACAAAAAAACCAAGAAGATCAAACCAGCTGCAACATTCCCTTAAATCAAAGCCTAATCCAGAGCCAGGCCCTAACTATCTTCAATTCTGTGAAGGCTGAGAGAAATGAGGAAGAGGAAGCTGCTGAAGAGAAGTTGGAAGTTAGCAGAAGTTGGTTCGTGAGGTTTAAGGAAAGAAGCTGTCTCTGTAACATAAAAATGCATAGTGAAGCAGAAAGTACTGTTGGAGAAGCTGCGGCAAGTTATCTGGAAGATCTAGCTTTGATGACTGACGAAGGTGATTGCAATAAACAACAGATTTTCTGTGCAGATGAAACAGGTTCTACTGGGAGAAGATGCCATCTAGGACTTTCACAGCTAGAAAGAAGTTAATGACTGGCCTCAGCGCTTCGAAGGACAGGCTGACTCTCTTGTTAGGGGCTAATACAGCTGGTGACTTTAAGTTGAAGCCAATGTTCATTGATCATTCTGAAAATCCTAGGACCCTTAAGAATTATGTTGGCTGGGTGAGGTGACTCACACCTATGATCCCAGAACTTTGGGAGGCTGAGGTAGGCAGTCACTTGAGGTCAGGAGTTCAAGACCAGCCTGGCCAACATAATGAAACCCTGTCTCCACAAAAATACAAAAATTGGCCAGGCATCATGGCATGCACCTGTAAACCCGCTACTCAGGAGGCTGAGAGGGAAGAATTGATTGAACCCAGGAGGCGGAGGTTGCAGTGAGACAAGATTGTACCATTGCAGTCCAGCCTGGGTGCCAGAGTGAGACTCTGTCTCAAAAAAAAAAAAAAGAATTATGTTAAATCTACTCCGTCTGTGCTCTGTCAATGGAAGACAAAGCCTGGACAACAGCACATCTGTTTATACCATAATCTTCTGACTATTTTAAGCACACATTTGAGACTCACTGCTTAGAAAAAAAGACTCTTTAGGGCTGGGCGTGGTGGCTCAAGCCTGTAATCCCAGCACTTTGGGAGGCCGAGGCGGGTGGATCACGAAGTCAAGAGATCGAGACCATCCTGGTCAACATGGTGAAACCCCGTCTCTACTAAAAAATACAAAAATTAGCTGGGCAAGGTGACGCGTGCCTGTAATCCCAGCTACTCGGGAGGCTGAGGCAGGAGAATTGCCTGAACCCAGGAGGCGGAGGTTGCGATGAGCCGAGATCGCGCCATTGCACTCCAGCCTGGGTAACAAGAGCGAAACTCCGTCTCAAAAAAAAAGAAAAAAGAAAAAAAGACTCTTTTCAAAACATTACTGCTCATTAACAATGCACTTGGTCACCCAGGACCTCTGATGAAGATGTACAAGCAGTTGAATATTATTTCATGCCTGCTAACACAACATCCATTTTGCAGCCCATGGGATCAGGGAATAATTTTGACTTTCAAGTCCTCTTATTTAAGAAATAACATATTCTAAGGTTACAGCTGCCACAGAAGTGATTCCTCTGAAGGATCTGGGGAAAGTAAATTAAAAGACTTCTAGAAAGGAGTCATCATCTTAGATGCAAATCTTCTGGAAAAGATTTACCACGTTAGGTGCCTTTCAGAACATTTTGATTCATGGAAGGAGGTCAAAATTTCCACATTAACAGGAGCTTGAAAGAAGCTTATTCAAGCCCTCATGGTTGGTGGCAGTAACAACAGATGTAGTGGAATAGCAAAGGAACTATAATTAGAGTTTGAAGAGGTGACTGAATTGCTACAGTCTTATGATAAAACTTGAACAAATGAGGAGTTGCTTCTTATGGATGAGCAAAGAAAGTAGTTTCTTAAAACAGAATCTACTCCTGTTATAAATGCTCTGAACATTGTTGAAATGACAGCAATAGATTTAGAATATTACATAAACTTAGTTGATAAAGCAGAATGAGCATTTGAGAGAATTGACTCCAGTTTTGAAAGACGTTTTCTACTGTGTATAAAATGCTATCAAACAGCATCACATGTACAGAGACATCGTTCCTGAAAGGAAGTGTCAATCTAGTTAGCAAACTTCATTTTTTTTTTCTGTTTTTTGAGACAGTTTTGTTCTGTCGCCCAGGCTGGAATGCAGTGGCGCGATCTCGGCTCGCTGTAAACTCTACCTCCCGGGTTCAAGCAATCCTCCTGCCTCAGCCTCCCGAGTAGCTGGGATTACAGGCATGCACCACCATGCCCAGCTAATTTTGTATTTTCAGTAGAGACGGGGTTTCTCCATGTTGGTCAGGCTGGTCTCTGACTCTCAACCTCAGGTGATCTGCCCACTTTTGCCTCCCAAAGTGCTGGGATTACAGGCATGAGCCACTGTTCCCTGCCTTCGCTGTTTTTTCCTAAGAAATTTTCACAACCACCCCAACCTTCAGCAACCACAAATCTGATCAGTCAGTAGCCATTAACATAAAGGCAAGACCCTCCACCAGCAAAAATTTTCAACTTGCTATAGGCTTAGTTTATCATTTGCATTTTTAAATTACATACTTTGGGCGGGGCACCGTGGCTCACACCTGTAATCCCAGCACTTTGGGAGGCAAAGTGGGCAGATCACCTGAGGTCAAGAGTTTGAAACCAGCCTGACCAATATGATGAAACCCCACCTCAACTAAAAATACAAAAATTAGCCAGGCGTGGTGGCATGCGCCTGTAATCCCATAATCCCAGCTACTTGGGAGGCTGAGACAGGAGGCAGAGGTTGCAGTGAGCCAAGATCACGTCATTGCACTCCAGCCTGGGCAATGAGAGTAAAACTTGGTCTCAAAAAAAAAAAAACGATGCATACTTTGTTATTAGACGGAATGTTATTATACACTTAGTAGGCTACAGTATAGTGTGAACATAACTTTTATATGTACTTGGAAACCAAAAATTTTGCATGACTTAGTTTATTGCAATATTTGGTTTATTGCAGTGGTCGGGAACCAAACCCAAAATATTTTTGAGATATGACCGTACATGGCCAATAAGTTATTTTCCTCTGTTGGCCACGATGATTAGGAGTTTGGTTATGTGGTCTAACCATTTGGTGATCTCTATAAAAGGACTAGTGAGGCCGGGCGTGGTGGCTCATGCCCATAATCCCAGCACTTTGGGAGGCCGAGGTAGGTGGATCACAAGGTCAGGAGTTTGAGACCAGCCTGACCAACATTATGAGACCCCGTCTCTATTAAAAACACAAAAATTAGCAAGTTGTGGTGGCAAGTGCCTATAATCCCAGCTACTCAGGAGGCCAAGGCAGGAGAATCGTTTGAGCCCTGGAGGCAGAGGTTGCAGTGAGCTGAGATCAGTCCATTGCACTCCAGCCTGGGCGGCAGAGCAAGAAAAAAAAAAAAAGGACTAGTGGTTTATACAGAGATAAATTCTGTTGAGTGAGAGACAACAGAAAACCTGGTATGTTCTTTTTATTTATTTGTCTGTCTATTCTGAGGTTGACTCAATAATTTTGTGCCCACTTGGAAGAATAACAACTCATTTCTATTTGGACTGGTGAGTTTTGGTGTTCCTGCATTTACTCTTGATCCATGGTTGAAATGATAGAATTGAAACCATAAATTCTCCATGTATCTGTCTTTGTGTCTGTAATATATAGACATCATTATACCTCACTATGTGAGTGTAAGATATTGTCTTACCTCTGTAAGATATTACTAATTAAATTCGAGTTTATTTTTTATCAAAGAATAAATAAGCACTTATATAAATTTAATTCCTAAAATTACCTGAAAGTAAGTAAATCAAGATACACCAAATGTAATATATTTTAAAGAAAAATATAGGGCTGGATGCGGTGGCTCATGCCTGTAATCTCAACACTTTGGGAGGCTGAGGTGGGTGGATCATGAGGTCAGGAGATCAAAACCATCCTGGCTAACAAGGTGAAATCCTGTCTCTACTAAAAATACAAAAAATTAACCGGGGTGGTGGCACATACCTGTAGTCCCAACTATTTGGGAGGCTGAGGCAGGAGAATCACTTGAACTTGAGGGTCGGAGGTTGCAGTGAGCTAAGAATGTGTGACTGCACTCCAGCATGTGCGGCAGAGTGAGACTCCGTCTCAAAAAAAAATTATATCATTCATATAGAAACTAACTCAGAAATATTTTAAGAATTCAAGCTTACATCATTAAGGTCAATCTGCAGTGAAATGTGATTTCTTTTTTTGAAGTTGTTTAATGTTAATAAGAAATGGTTAGGGAGAAATTTTTATTGATTTTAGAATACCATCCCACCTAGCCTTGCATACCTAGCCAGGGGTCTCTGCTAAAGAGAAACCAAGTATTTTGGACAAGCACACAGAGATTCATGTACTATGGATGGGACTCAGGAACTTGAATTGGCTGGGGTGTGCGGAGCCAGTATAACAAAAGTATGAGTTAAACCTCACCCAGAAGGACTGAAGTTTGAAAGAAAATGGAAATCCTTCAGAATTCACATTTCTATAAAATGGAGAGAGCTTGGACACTCTCTGGAAGTGGTTCTCCCTGCCAAAAACTGAAGTAGGTAAAACTGTCCTCTCTTCTACTGATACTGCCAGAGCTAATTACAGAAAAGAGAGGAGGACTAAAAGGTACAGTGGAATGAAGTCAGTGTGTTTCCCCTCCCGAGGAATAAGTTTCTAGTGCAGGTACTTTTCAGAGTGTGACTAAGATACAGGGAACCTCATTAAGGACTGTACAAATCGAGATGGCTAGAGCTACTGAAATGTGACAGAGGGTGAAACTCAGCATATGAATTTTCAGCAATAGCAGAGACCCTTAGAATTATCTGAAAATTGATTGTTTTTCAGATCCCTGAGCAGGAGAGTAACCATTTCAGCTATCTGGTCTGGAACATTCAGATTGGCTCAGCAAACAAGGCAGAGCCTGGGTTATGATGGAGGAAAAATCCAGAACAGACTAGAAAAGAAACATTTTACTTTGCCATGCCTATATAAGGCCTTTCATTAGTTTCTGGAGGGCAGAAATCACAAGTTAATATTAATAGTGGAACAAGAGGCTGGGTACAGTGCCTCACGCCTATAATCCCAGCACTTCGGGAGGCCGAGGGAGAGGGTCCCTTGAGCCCAGGAGTTCGAGACCAGCCTGAGCAACAGTGGGACCCGTCTCTAAAAAGATGAAAAGTAAGTAAAAATAAGCTGAGCACTGTAGTGCACACCTGTGGTCCCAGCTACTGAGGAGTCTAAAGCAAGAGGATCACTTGAGCCTGGGAGATCGAGGCTGCAGTGAGCTATGATCATGCCACTTCACTCTAGCCTGAGTGACAAAGTGAGACCCTGTCCCTGCTCCTTCTCCCCACCAGAAAAACCATAACAAGAGCACTTTGCAATTTGTTAAATTCCAATTTTAAAAAATCTTTCCAGATGCTATTAAAGTTCTATCTCTATACCAGATAAATGCCAAATGGCATTTATGAATTCAAAATTTATTCACTCATTCATTTATTTACTTATCTCCATACCTAGTTTAAGAAATAAAATATTACAAATACAGTTGAAGCCTTGGCATTCCACCTACAAACCCTTTCACGGTAGATGAAACTACCGTTCTAAATTCAGTATTTTTCATTCTCATGTATGCCATTATGTATTTTTATAAGTGTATGTGTTATAGACAACATATAATAACTTTACAGAACATATTTTAGAACCATATGTAGCTGGTATCATACTCTGTATCTTTCTCCAACTTGCTTTTCAGTCTCAGTATTATGTTTTAAGATTTAACTATGTTTATACCTGCAATTCTGGTTGATTCATTTTCACTACTGTACTATATTCCAAATGAAAATCACAATGTATTAATCCTTTATTCCGCTGATACACATTTAGTATTTCTCTGCCTCCTCCTTCTCATGCTTTCTATGCTGACATCTCAGTGATTTCCTCAGTTCTACTAATTTACTAATTTTTTCGTTAACTGAGACCAGTCTACAGTGTATTTTGTCTATTCAGCATTTATTTCAACTGCTACATGTTTTTCTATTTCCAGGAATTCTTTGTTGATTTTTTTCTGCATTCCCTTTTTTGTTTTATTTCTGCTTGCTTTTATAATCCCTTAGTCATTTTTTCCTTCAATTCTCTCAAACAGTACTAAACATGCTTATTTAAAGCTCATTTTCTGATTATTCTGTTAACATTCATTTTGTCTGGAGTAAATTTATCTTCCCTATTTAGATTTTGTTGGTGGCTATTCTAAGTGTGAATTTCTTCACGTGTTTTGTGATTTTCACGTACAAACATCCTGATGAAGAGATTTTTATATTTTCTCTCTGTTGACCCTGTTTGTCTTAATCGCTCCATTTCCCCTCACAGGACTTCTAGACGAGAATCAGGTCTTATATTGGTGGCTTGGGTCTGTCTACCTATGCTATTAAAGATGTTACATTTCCAGTCTGTGAGCTAGTGGATAGCTTGGCCCAGGTCCTGGATATGAAGCTGTGTCCCTTCTCTCCTGCCTCCCTAGGCCATGGCTATGGAAGTAGTAATTGCAGCACCTTTCAGCCTTTCTTCATGGGTAATGTGACCCTTAGTTTCAACACTGAGCCTGAATCCATCCCGTCTCTTTCTTGAAAAGATCTTTAGTTCCTGTTACCCTTCAGTAGCAAAATTCCTAGAAGGGAGGCCCAGCATCTCAGCTTTGGTGTTTCTGGGCCTCAAAAAAGTTAATATTGCTTTTGAGCATGTTGGTATTTTCCAGTTCTGTTTTGTTATGATTTCTCTTTTTATATTTTCTCTCTCACTGCTACATGTTTGGAGCAGAGAATATCTTCAGTACAAGAACTTAAATACTATCTTCACTAGAAATACAAATATACAGTATTATATAATATCTACAAAAAAATTTCTTTATAAACTCAAAGTCTATTCCTCAAGAATTATTGAGATATAGTATAGGACAGTAAAATGGGAAGGTTTTTTTTTTCTTTGAAACAGTCTCAGAGCTGGAGTGCCAGTGGTATGATCTCAGCTCACTACAACCTTAACCTCCTGGGCTAAAATGATCTTCCTGTCTCAGCCTCCCTAGTAGCTGAGCACCACTATGCTTGACTAATTTTTTACTTTTTGTAGAGACAGAGTCTTGCTATATTGCCCAGGCTGGTCTTGAACTCCTGGGTTCATGCCTCCCACCTCAGCCTCCCAAAGTGCTGGAATTATAGGCATGAGCCACCACACCTGGCTGGAGGACTCTTGAGTCAAATATACCTGGGTTTTAACACAGACTCTGACACTTGTCAGTTGTGGCATTGAGCAAACATATCACCTCTTTGGTCACATTTATCTGCAAAATGGGGATAATAGTACTTATAAAATATTATGAAGATAAATAAAATGATAGATAAAAAGTACCTGTCAAAAGACACAGAGGGGCAGAAATATTTTGCTTTTTCATCACATTGCTATGCAAATTTTTTCAACACATAAACTTGATTAATAAAGTAGCATATACTGAGTAGATAATATACATGTAACAGAACTTTGTGCTGTTCTGTTCCTTTGGAAAATAGTACAAAAAATTAAAAACAAGGCAAAAATAAAAAATGAAAAGTAATACAGTATAGATTCAAAACATAAGAGAAGTGGCTATCTGACACTTTCAGACTTTTCTAAACAATTATCTGTTTTGGCTGGGTGCAGTATCTCATGCCTGTAATCCCAGCATTTTGGGAGGCTGAGGTGGGTGGATTACAGGGTCAGGAGTTCAAGACCAGCCTGGCCAAGATGGTGAAACCCCGCCTCCACTAAAAATACAAAAAATTAGCCAGGCATGGTGGTGGGCGCCTGTAATCCCAACTACTCGGGAGGCTGAGGCAGGAGAATCGCTTGAATCTGGGAGGCGGAGGCTGCGGTGAGCTGAGATTGTGCCATTGCACTCCAGCCTGGGCGACAGAGCAAGACTCTGTCTTAAAAAGAAAGAAAAGAAAATTATCTGTTTTGGTTATTGTACATTAGCATACTCCTTTGGAAGATTGATGTTAATCTGTTAATCTTCCTGTCCCTCAGGAAAGGGTATCCTCTGTTAAATAAAAATCTCCCTAATTAGCAGTTACATATATACATGCTGATAACATGTATACATAATTACAGGGTATAAAAATTACTTTGCCCTTTTCTTCTGTCTTAGTCTGTTTTGTATTGCTATAACAGAATACCTATGGGTAGTTTATTATAAAGAAAAGAGGTTTATTTAGCTCACAGTTCTGCAGGCTCTGTTAAAAAAGCGTGGCACCAGCATTTACTCAGCTTCTGGTGAGGGCTTTTATGTTGGCTCAAGACGTGGCAGAGAAGGTCAAAGGGGAAGGGAACATGTGCAAATTCCGAGGGGCATACTGGCTTTACAGCAATTCACTCCCATGGGACCTACCCATGAAAGTTAATCCAGTCTTGTAAAACTGTGAAGTCACTCAATACTGAAGAACTGCACCGAGCTGTTCATGAAGGATCCATCCCCATGACCCAAACACCTCCCACTGGAATCCACCTTCAAATACCACCACATTGGGAATTGAATTTCTTTTCTCTAGTTTTAAAAAAAAAATTTTAATTATTTATTGTTTGAGACAGGACTTCACTCCCGTTGCCCAAGCTGGAGTGCAATGGCACGATCTTGGGTCACTGCAACCTCCGCCTCCCGGGCTTAAGCGATTTTCTTGCCTCACCCTCCCAAGTAGCTGGGACTACAGGCACACATCACCATACCAGGCTAATTGTGTTTTTTGGAGAGATGAGGTTTCACTTTGTTGCCCAGGCTGGTCTCAAACTTCTGAGCTCAAGCCATCTGCCTGCCTTGGTCTCCCAAAATGCTGGGATTTGTGAGTCACTGTGCCTGGCTATGGGAATCAAATTTCAGCATGAGTTTTGGAGGGGACAAAGTCAAACCATGGTGCCTCTTATAAAGCAGAATTTGGCAAAACATAGATTGCAAGGAAAAGCTAAAAAAAATAAGGATGAAAAGCCCATTCAGAATGTCTCTCAACTCCCACACATGTTCTTGTACTTCACTCTCAGCCTCCAAATTCTGGAAAATGTTTCTGTATAACCTACCAACCCTCTCAATAAAAATATCCCAGGTTGTCATGGTGACATAATTTTTCTCCTGCAGAACCTTACAGTCTGGTATGATAGTTGCCTAATTTTTTATGGTTATGGAATCTTTTCTTTCTTTTTGGTGCTGTTTCTCACTTTTCCAGCTGAATATTGTATGTGGGCTTGCTGAAGTGGTAGCAAATTATTGATTTAATTTCATTTAACTAATGATCAGATTTAACTAATGGTCTTATAGTCAGTCAGTCAGTCTATAATGCCGACAGAGTCCTCCATTAGTATGTGTTCTGCAGTGGTCCTTGATGAAAACATCATAGCACTCAGCCCTTGCTAGAATTTCTAATTTCTTTCTCTAACCTGCATAGACTAAGAATTTCTGATGTCCAGACTTTTAAAACAGAAGAACAATAATAGGAATTTGGTAGTCAGGATATAAAATTTAAGTTAGCCCTTCTCTTTCCTCCATCCCTAAACCATTTTTTTTTTTTTTTTGAGACAGAATCTCACTCTGTTACCCAGGCTGGAGTGCAGTGGCATGGTCTTGGCTCACTGCAACCTCCACTTCCCAGGTTCAGGCAATTTTCCTGCCTCAACCTCCTGAGACTACGGGTGTGTGCCACCACACCCAGCTAATTTTTGTATTTTTAATAGAGACGGGGTTTCACCATGTTAGCCAGGCTGGTCTCAAACTCCTGACATCACGTGATCTTCCTGCCTCAGCCTCCCAAAGTTTTGGGATTACAGGCATGAGCCACCGCTCCTGGCTAACCCTTTCTTATTTCTACCTTTCAGCCCTAGAATAGGGCTTTGCAGATTTGTGAGAACTTATACTACGGAGACTCATGGACGTTATGTAATTGAGCTCATTTCTAGATGATCTTGGTGCCTGGCCTGGTTTGTTTTAGGGCTCCTAGAATTGTTTTTCTAGGAAGGTATTAAGGAGCAGGAGCCAACCTAAGGGGCTCCTTAGACCTAGGAAAGAATGAAGAGGCTGAGAAATGGAAAGTCAGAGGAGAAATGAGAAAACTGCATGTAAGAAGGAGCAAAAGTGCAGTTGGGCACCGTGGCTCACACCTGTAATCCCAGCACTTTGGGAGGCTGAGGCAAGCAGATCACCTGAGGTCAGGAGTTCAAGACCAGCCCAATCAACATGGAGAAACCCCATCTCTACTAAAAATACAACATTAGCCAGGTGTGGTGGCGCATGCCTGTAATCATAGCTATTTGGGAGGCTGAGGCAGGAGATTTGCTTGAACCCAGGAGGTGGAGGTTGTGGTGAGCTGAGATTGTGCTACTGCACTCCAGCCTGGGCAACAAGAGCAAAACTTGGCCTCAAAAAAAAAAAAAGAAAGAAAGAAAAGAAAGAGCAAAAGTGTTTTCTGTGATTGTCTGATACCCATTTGAGGAGATAAACTACGTTTATTGTTTGTTAAATAATGAACAAATAAATGGCTATTTGGTGATCACATATTCTGCCCTTGCTCATGCCAAAACTAAACATTGATCTGGAAGTAGTGTGTGTTCTTGAGGATGACTAACATCAAGGAGTAAGGTATGTATCCTTTTGTTCCCTTTAATGAATGTTTCATTCATTGATATCTAAACCTTGAGTGTCTGGAATACAGGAGGTAAAAAAAATAATTTAAGCGACTCTTTGAGCTATTATAATATTAAAAAGAAATCTAGTGGAAATTGAAGAAAAATTCATGGCAAGAAAGCACAAGTTCACCAAAACCTCAAGTGTCTTTGTTTCTGATTGATAATTCATAAACTTAATATGGTAAGATTTTTTATTCTGGTCAGAAACTTAGGTCTGTCAATGACTTCAATTGACAAAAAGGACCAAAAAGAAGATGATATTATTATTGTTGTTATATTAATATTTAATATATTTAATTTAGTTATATGTTAATTTCCTTTTATTTGTGATTCATGAATCTGGACACCCTCCATTCTACAAAACAGAATTAGAACTCCTATTGCCCAATAATAGAAAGATGGATTTTGTAAGATGGAAACAAGGAAACAGAACAATAGAAAAAAAAAAATCCTGGCTGGTCGGGGTGGCTTACGCCTGTAATCCCAGCAGTTTGGGAAGTCAAGGTGGGTGGATCACCTGAGTTCAGGAGTTCAAGGCTGGCCTGACCAGCATGGTGAAACACCATCTCTACTAAAAATGCAAAAATTAGCCTGGCATGGTGGTACATGCTTGTAATCCCAACTACTTGGGAGGCTGAGGCAGGCCAATCGCTTGAACCCGGGAGGCAGAGGTTGCAGTAAGCCAAGATCGCGTCATTGTAATCCAGCCTGGGCAACGAGCAAAACTCCGTCTTGGAACAAAAATAAAAACTAATTGCTTAACATCAGGTTACTTTTTTGTAAGGGATAAAGCAGCAGAGACTTCCTAATTATGATGACTCAATTAGACTGAAATCTCTTGTTTTCAGAAAAGAAACTGGTGTTGTTTGGGACCTATCTGCTTCCTTAAAGTATCAGTTTGTTTAGGTGGTATTTAGGATGAGTGACTTCATTTTGGTTTGGTTTGGTTTGTTGGGGCCCATTCCAGGAGCTCAGTTCAAACAATGACCTTTCAGAATCTTGGTCAACAATTCTTTTTTTTTTTTTTTTTGAGACGGAGTTTCGCTCTTGTTACCCAGGCTGGAGTGCAATGGCGGGATCTCGGCTCACCGCAACCTCCGCCTCCTGGGTTCAAGCAATTCTCCTGCCTCAGCCTCCTGAGTAGCTGGGATTACAGGCACGTGCCACTGTGCCCAGCTAATTTTTGTATTTTTAGTCGAGACGGAGTTTCACCATGTTGACCAAGATGGTCTTGATCTCTTGACCTCGTGATCCACCCGCCTCGGCCTCCCAAAGTGCTGGGATTACAGGCGTGAGCCACCGCGCCCGGCCAAGGAGTCTACTTATTTTAACCAAGTAGCCTGTTTGTTAATTTTTGCAAATGAGACTTTACAATATCTGATATATGTATCCATGTGCAACAAGAAATGTGGGCACCGCACTGATTCATTCTATTAGGTTAGCGGATAATGTAGCATCCCATGATGGGGTTAAATTAAAACAGGGAATGAGAACAAGTGGATCTAGAAGTTTAACTCTATAAAAGGGACCATGAGTACAATTTGAAAAAACAGTGGCATTAGGGATATTGCTAAAGTTAGCCAGTGGGTGAGCTAAAGGATCTCTAAAGCCATGTAAAGATTCAGGTTTGACATGATGGATCAAACACTTCAAGTTCCCTGCAGAAACTACTGAGTGTGAAATTCTAATTACAGCATTATCCTGCCAAGTGAAAGAAGTGGGCATAAACAAAGAAAACTTGAGAGAGGGAAGAGTCTCATTATGATGGGGAGTCTCGTTGTGATGTCTTGGGAAAAGCTGTCCAAAGCATAAAGTCGTCAACTTCCCATGACCTTCTGTAATTTTCATTTAACAGTAAACTGTCTTGTATCAGCATTCACCATTTCGTAATTTCTAGAAATATGTTTCCTCCATTTTCCATGTTAATTACAGATCCAACTATATTTCGCTTCTTTGTACTGTACAAAAACAAGATACCAACATATATTTTTAAATGAAGTTCAACAATTAATGTTTCAGTATTTTTACTTACTTAGAAATGACTCAGACATTTCATGAATATCTATCTCTCATATAATATAGCTACGATTTCAAGTTATAAAAAAGAATTCTGAAACTATGTAATGTTAATTTATAAATATTTATGCTACTTACATTCACCTAATTTACTCACTTTTTTTTTTTTGAGACAGAGACTTGTCCTGTTGCCCAGGCTAGAGAGTGCGGAGGCACAATCTCGGTTCACTGCAATTCTCCTGCCTCAGCCTCTCAAGTAGCTGGACTACAGGCATGTGCCACCATGCCCAGCTAATTTTTTTTTTTTTTTTTGTATTTTTAGTAGAGATGGGGTTTCATGGTGTTAGCTGAATGGTTTCAATCTCCTGACCTCATGATCTGCCCATCTTGGCTTCCCAAAGGGCTAGGCTTACAAGCATGAGCCATTGCCCTGGCCAACTCATTCTTAGCAATTATGTTTGAATTGCTCATGGCAAACAAGGCTTGCCATCATCTGAAGTTACTTTTTATCAAGTCAGACAAGTATCAAAAATACCACAGAAGCAAATAAATGAAAAAGTTAAGTATGATTTTTTCCTCTATTTTTACTTTCATTAATGACATTCAGTCAGTTACTTTTAAAACTGCAGCTCTTGGCCGGGCGCCGTGGCTCACGCCTGTAATCCCAGCACTTTGGGAGGCCGAGGAGGGTGGATCACGAGGTCAAGAGATCGAGACCATCCTGGTCAACATGGTGAAACCCCGTCTCTACTAAAAATACAAAAATTAGCTGGGCATGGTGGCGCGTGCCTGTAATCCCAGCTACTCGGGAGGCTGAGGCAGGAGAACTGCCTGAACCCAGGAGGCGGAGGTTGCGGTGAGCCGAGATCATGCCATTGCACTCCAGTCTGGGTAACAAGAGCGAAACTCCATCTCAAAAAAAGAAAAGAAAAGAAAAGAAAAACTGCAGCTCTTGCTGGTGACTGTCAGCCACCACAAACCCCAAAATGTTATATGCTCTTTCACAACCCAAACAGACCTGAATTTCAAAACCCAAAAAGATTGAGGGGATCAATGTAAAAAAAGAACGGAGTCCAATCTGAGAGAAACAACTCCCAGATTCTGTGGAGAAGACGGGGGACCTTCAAAAGGGTCAGCATTCCTCAAGGGGTCTTGGGAGTCACCAACAGTATTCTCTGGTTCCTTTGTCAGTTATTGGAACAGTCACAGGCAAAATTACAATACATTTAGTTACAGATTGAATTGGCTTTTATTTGTAATTCACAATTTGGGGCAACCTTTATTCTACAAAACAGACTTAGAACTTCCACTGAGTAATAGCAGAACAGTGGGTATTGTGAGAACAAGCAAACAGAAAAATTGAAAAAAATCCTGATTGGTTAACATCGGGTTACTGTGATTGTAAGGGCTAAAGCGGAGGAGACTTCTTTATTATGCTAACTCAGGTGGACTGCACTCACTTGTTCTGAGAAACTTAATCTGTTTTGAAATCTATCTGCTTCCTTAAAGTTTCAGTTTTGTTATGTGGCATTTAGCACTTGTGACTTCATTTCGGTTTCATCTGGTTCGTTAGGGCAAAGTGCAAGAGCTCAGTTCAAAGCAATGGCCTCCCATAATTTCATTAAACACATACTAACTTAATATTATTATATTTGTTATTTTATTCTGGTCAGAGTCTCAGATTAGTGGTCATATGTTAATGACTTTGGCAAGAAGGAAAAATAAATAATGATAATATATTTAATTGATTTGGCAGGAAAAATAATCTTTAGAGCCTTGAAGTTCATGCATTCAGCAAATATTAACACCTCTTATCTTCTAGCCATTGGAGGAACAGCCTCTGCATTTAAAGAGCTCACAGTTTAGTGCCATGCTTTAATTAGCCAATGCAACATACCATTACCCTGTAATTGAGGCTGTAGTACAGATGTAGATGAGAGATGTGGTGGCTGAGAGGAAGGAGCATCTACATGCTTTTGAAGGTGAGGATTAGGACTGTAAAAGAGGCCTTCAGGGAGACAGTAGTCCTTGAATGAGCTGCTTCCTGAAGGCTGGGTGTGGGTAGATGAGGTAAGTGACAGAGCAGGAGCACTGGCATCTTGGACAAACACCACCATTTTAAGTTCTTCTTGATTAAAAACTGCCTAAACCCAGCCCCAAAACGTCAGCTTAATGGCTAACATTAGCATAACCAGAAACGTTCCAACCCTAAGATAAATCCCCCTCTGACCAGAAACATGCCAACCCCAAGATAAACTCCCCACTAACTAGAGACATGTCAGTCCTGCAATAAACTTTCCCTCACATAGAAACATTCTGAACCTGCGATAAGCTCCCACTTCTTAAACTTTTAAATGCCCTTAGTCTGTAAGAGAGAACGTTGACCAAAAAAAAAAAAAAGAAAAAAAAATTAGCCAGAAGCCCCTTTCAGGTTTATTCTCCATAATAAACGTGTCTTTGACTGTTGATCCACTTTTCATGTTTCTTTCTCCAACTCTTTTAGTAGGGAAATAACAAAAAACCAGAAATGCTCTTTGAGGTGGTGTGAACAGCTGGAGGGGTGAAATTACAAGTTTGCCTGAGGCCCAGAGAAATGAGACTGACTGGTGAGCAAGGACCAGACCTGATGAGTCTGAAGAGCTGTGACAGAGAGACATCATGGCAGTAGGACCAACTGAAGACTTTTACAGAGGATTTACATAATTGGATGTGCTTTTAAAATGGATAATTTTAATGGAAATATGGAGGATAGATTGGAGGGAGCTAGGAAGGGTAGTTTTTATTTCCTACCTCGAGAACACAATATTTAAATTACTAATACTAACTGAGGTAAAACAAACACACAGTAAAGTGCATAAATCCTTTTTTTTTTTGAGACGGAGTTTCGCTCTTGTTACCCAGGCTGGAGTGCAATGGCGCGATCTCGGCTCACTGCAACCTCCGCCTCCTGGGTTCAGGCAATTCTCCTGAGTAGCTGGGATTACAGGCACGCGCCACCATGTCCAGCTAATTTTTTGTATTTTTAGTAGAGACGGGGTTTCACCATGTTGACCAGGATGGTCTCAATCTCTTGACCTCGTGATCCACCCGCCTTGGCCTCCCAAAGTGCTGGGATTACAGGCTTGAGCCACCGCGCCCAGCGCATAAATCTTAAATGTTCAGCTTGTTTTCGTATGTATACACTTTTATAACTACTAATCAGACTATGAATTTTCCAGCATCTCAGACGATTTCCTCATGTTCTTCCCAGGCAATACTCATTTCAACCTCCACTTCCTACCCTTGGGATAGCTACTATTCTGACTTCTTTACCATAGATTAGGTTTCTGTTTGTTTTGTTTTGTATAGAGACAGGGTCTCGCTATGTTGCTCAGGCTGGTCAGGAACTCCTGGGCACATGTGATCTGCCTGCCTTAGCCTCCCAAAGTGCAGGGATTGCAAGTGTGAACCACCACACCCGGCCCATCATAGATTAATTTTAATAGTTTTTGAATTTCATGTAAGTGGAATAATAGAATATGTTCTCTTATGTCTGGCTTCTTTTGTTCAAAATTCTAAGATTCATCCTTGATGCATGTAGCATCATTAACTGCTGTATAAAATTCCATTGTATGTTTTTGTTTTTTTTTTTGAGACAGAGTCTCACTCTGTTGCCTGGAGTGCAATGGCGAGATCTGCGCTCACTGCAGCCTCTGCTTCCTGGGTTCAAGCAATTCTCCTGCCTCAGCCTCCCAAGTAGCTGGAAATACAGGTGCATGCTACTATGCCCCACTAATTTTTTTTTGTATTTTTAGAAGAGACGGGGTTTCACTATGTTGGCCAGGCTGGTCTCGAATTCCTGACCTCGTGATCCATCTGCCTTGGGCTCCCAAAGTCCTGGGGTTACAAGTGTGAGCCATCGTACCCAGCCATTGTATGATTTTATACCACATTTAAGTTACACATTTTACCACTGATAAACATTAGGTTGTGTCAAATATTTGGACATTTATGACTAATGGTGCTATGAACTTTCTCATGCATATCTTTTGATTTTTATTGATTTATTTGTTTATTCTGAGTCAGGGTCTCACTCTGTCACTCAGACTGGCGTGCAGTGGTTCAATCTCAGGTCACCGAACCCAGCCTCCCAGGCTCAAGTGAACCTCCTGCCTCAGCCTCTTGAGTAGCTGGGATAACAGGTGCACACCACTGCTGCCTGGCTAATTTTTGTATTTTTAGTTGAGATGGGATTTCACCATGTTGGCCAGGCTGGTCTCAAACTCCTGACCTCAAATTATCTATCCACCTAGGCCTCCCAAAGTGCTTGAACCACCACACCCAGGCAATGTCTTTTTAAATGGATATACTCAATCACTTTTCTTGACTACAGATCCAGAGAGAAAATTGCTAAATTAGTGTTTTTACCATTAGTCATTCTGCTACCACAGTCTGTTAGGTGGACATTTGGGGGCCATTATGAATACAGTCACTATAAATAAATATTCACATATAGGTCTTTACATGGACATGTGTTTTTACTTCTCCTGGGAAAAGTTTGGCAGTTTCTTATAAAGTTAAATACACCATATATCCAGCAAAATGGACTGGTAATAAGGACAAATGAGATTGCTGGGATATATGATGTATTTAACTTTATAAGAAACTACCAAACTTTCCTAAAGTGGCTGTATCATTTTGAATTTCTACTGGCAATCAACACTGGGTATTTTAAGTTTAAAACATTTTAGCCACTGTTGTAGTTGTAAGGTGGGATCTCATTGTAGTTTTTTAAAAATTGAGATAAAATTAATATATTACAAGAAAAAAAAACCATTCAAAAGCGGGTGAAGGATATGAACAGACGCTTTACAAAAGACACTGATGAGGCCAACAAACATGAAAAAATGCTCATCATCACTGGTCATTAGAGAAATGCAAATCAAAACTACATTGAGGTACCATCTCACGCCAGTTAGAATGGCGATCATTAAAAAGTCTGGAGACAATAGATGCGGGAGAGGATGTGGAGAAATAGGAAGACTTTTACACTGCTGGTGGGAGTGTAAATTAGTTCAAACATTGTGGAAGACAGTGTGGCGATTCCTCAAGGACCTAGAAATAGAAATTCCATTTGACCCAGCAATCCCATTACTGGATATATACCCAAAGAATTATAAATTGTTCTATTATAAAGACACACATATGTTCAGATTATGTTCACTGCAACACTGTTTACAATAGCAAAGACCTGGAACCAACCCAAATTTCCATCATTGATAGACCGGATAAAGAAAATGTGGCACATATACACTATGGAATACTATGCAGCCATAAAAAAAACGATGAATTCGTGTCCTTCATAGGGACATGGATGAATCTGGAAACCATAATTATCAGCAAACTGATACAAAAACGGAAAACCAAACACCACGTTATCACTCATAGGTGGGTATTGAACAATTAGAACACGTGGACACAGGCAGGGGAGGATCACACACTGCGGTCAGTGGAGCTAGGGGAGGAACAGCTGGGTGGGGAGGGATAATGAGGGGAGAAATACCAGATATAGGTGATGGGGGGATGAAGGCTGCAAACCACTTTGCCACATATGTACCTATGCAACAATCCTGCATGATCTGCACATGTACCCCAGAACCTAAATTACAATAAAAAAACTAAATAAATACTATTAATATAATATAATGTTTTGACCATTTTAATGTGTACAATTCAGTGGTTTTTATTATATTCGCAAGGTTGTACAGCCATCACCACTATCTAATTCCAGAACATTTCCATCATTCCCCAAGAAACCCTGTACCTCCCAATTCCTTCATTTCCCCCTCCCCCTCCCTTGGCAATCATGAATCACTTTTCTTTCTCCAGGAATATTTTTCTTCGATGGATTATTCTATTCTGGACATTTCATATAAATTAAATTATATAATAGGAAGGTTTTTGAACTTCTTCAAAGAAGAAAGTGTCTGGCTTCTTTCACATGGTACAATGTTTTCAAGGTTTATGTCCCCTCCCTCCCTCTCTCCCTCCCTCTCTTCCTTCCTCTCTCTCTCTCTGTTTTTTTTCTTTTTTCGTTTTTTGTTTCTTTGAGACAGAGTCTCACCCTGTCACCCAGGCTGGAGTGCAGTGCTGTGATCTCGGCTTACTGCAACCTCCACCTCCCAGGTTCAAGCGATTCTCTTGCCTCAGCCCCCTGAGTAGCTGGAACTACAGGCGGATGCCACCAAACCCAGCTAATTTTTGTATTTTTAGTAGAGATGGGGTTTTGCCATGTTGGCTAGACTGTTCTCAAACTCCTGACCTCAGGTGATCCACCCACCTTGGCCTCCCAAAGTGCTGGGATTACAGGTGTGAGCCATTGTGCCCAGCCTCAAGGTTTATTTGTATCGTATCATGTATTAGTATTTCAGTTTTTTAAATGACTGAATATCTCATTATATGGATATACTACATTTTATTTATTCATCAATTCATGGACATTAGAGTGGTTTCCAGTTTTTATTGATTGTGCATAATGTTGCTATGGACAGTCATGCACAAGTTTTATTGTGGAGACATTTTTTCAGTTCATTTAGCTTTATATTTTGGGGTGTAGTTGCTGTGTCATATGGAAACTATGTTTAAGTTTTTGAGGAATTGCCAATTGTTTTCCACAGGAGCTGTACCATTTTAAATTCCCACAAGCAATGTATGAGACCAATTTCTCCACATCCTTGTCAACACTTGTTACAAGTGTCCATTAAAAAAAAAATAGCCATCTGGGCCAGGTGCAGGGGCTCATACCTGTAATTCCAGCATTTTAGGAGGCAGAGGTGGGCTGATCACTTCAGGCCAGGAGTTTGAAACCAGCCTGACCAACATGGTGAAACCTGTCTCCACTAAAAATACAAAAATTAGCCAGGCGTGGTGGTGTAGTGCCTGGAATCCCAGCTACTCGGGAGGCTGAAAAACCAGGTGCGGTGGCTCATGCCTGTAATCCCAGTACTTTGGGGGACCTAGGTGGGCAAATCACCTGAGGTCAGGAGTTTGAGACCAGCCTGGCCAACATGGTGAAACCCCGTCTCTACTAAAACTACAAAAATTAGGTGGGTATGGTAGTGGGTACCAGTAATCCTAGCCACTCGAGAGGCTGAGGCAGAAGAATTGCTTGAACCTGGAAAGCAGAGGTTGCAGTGAGTCGAGATTGCACCACTACATTCCAGCCTGGGTGACAGACAGCCTCATTTTTTTTCAAAAAAAAAGAAAGGAAAAGAAAAAGCCACCTGTACCGCAGACTGGGTGTCTTAAACAACAGAACTTAACTTTCTCATGATTCTGGAGCATAAGAAGTTAAAGATCAAGGCCTGGCATGGTGGCTTATGCCTGTACTTTCAGGCGAGGTAGGCAGATCATGAGGTCAGGAGTTCGAGACCAGCCTGGACAACATAGTGAAACCTCACCTCTACTAAAAATATTTAAAAAATTAGCTGGGCATGGTGACAGGTGCCTATAATTCCAGATACTCAGGAGGCTGAGGTAGAATTGCTTGACCTTGGGAGGTGGAAGTTGCAGTGAGCCAACATCGTGCCACTGCACTCCATCCCCGGGCGAGAGTGCAAGACTATGCCTCAAAAAAAAAAAAAAAAAAAAGAAAAAGAAATTCAAGATCAAGGTATCAGCAGGGCTGTTTTCTTCTGAGGGCCTCTCTTCCTGGCTTTTTAATTTACTAGCTTACTAATACTAATTGGGGTACAAAATATCCATAGATGCAATTGATCAGATAGTAATTTCCTTAGATGCTGAAACAAAAAAATAGCTCCCAGTCTTTGCAGAGAGGCTGTTTTTATTTTTATTTTATGTACAGACAGGTTTTTACTATGTTGCCCAGCCTCTTGGGCTCAAGTTATCCAAAGTTATCCACCCACCTCAGCCTCCAAAGTGCTGGGATTACAGGCGTGAGTCACCACACCAGGCTTATTTTATTTTTATTTACTTATTTGAGACACAGTCTTGCTTTAATCGTCCAGATAGGCATGAAATGGCATGATCTTGACTCACCACAACCTCTGCCTCCGAGGCTCCAGCACTTCTCCTGCTTCAGCCTCCTGAGTAGCTGGGACTACAGGTGTACAACACCATGCCCTGCTAAATTTTTTTTTGCATTTTTTTGTAGAGATGGGGCTTCACCATGTTTCCCAGGCTGGTCTTGAACTCTTGGGCTCAAGTGATCCACCTGCCTTGGCTTCTCAAAGTGCTGGGATTATAGGTGTGAGCCACTGCACCCAGCAGAGGCCCTGTTTTTATACAGGTGTACATCTTCAACACTCAGTTAGGCAGTTTACAACCCTGCCTTAGCCTTCTCATTTTGCTTGTATAAAGCTTCACGGTTGGCCAGATGGGGAAGTTTAAAGCCTTCTCAAGTCTTTCCGGAGTATTTGCATAGCTCTGGTCATGTGCATGGTCTTCTAGATTCTTAGGAATATACTGGAACTTTTCAAGGCCCTTATTCTTCCAAAGCTTCTCATTCTCCGGCCTTTTCTCTCAAGCTTCTTGGGCAGTCTGTTGTTTGCTCAGCTGTTATCCATTACTTCAGGCAGCAATGGCAAACACATTTACTTATAAATATTGTGGAAATATGTCCCCTGGTTAATGGCTTTAGCATTGGGACAAGGTGAAGGCAAGCCTTTTGAGTTGGTCTTCTGGGAGCCATCAGACAAGTACGACCAAATACTTCCTCATTTATAGTAATAATTACTATTCTATAAAAATGAGGTCTCATCTACTGGTTCTAAGAATGTTGGCTGTTATTTCCAAGGATATCCCTGAGCTGAGGAGCAGGGAATAGGCCTAGGGTAAGTTAAAATGCCAGAATGTTTACTGTTCTTAGAGATTCAGCCTATTTTCTTAAGTGTTCCTGGGTTGCTGTAAGCTTTTGGTTCGTTTCCAGAGTTCTGAAAGAGCTAATACTGAGAGTTTTTGTTAGTTTTTTTCACAGTCAATTCGGAGCAGTGAACTTTTGGAGTTTCTGACTCCACTCTTTTCCTGTGTGGTTTTAGGAGATTATTTTTATTTTTTGTGCAGTTGTGTTTCTTGGCTCACTGCAATCTCTGCCTCTCGGGTTCAAGTGATTCTCCTGCCTCAGCCTCCTGAGTATCTGGGATTACTGGTGCCTACCCCCACACTCTGCTAATTTTTGTTTTTTTGGTAGAGACTGGGTTTCACCAAGTTGGCCAGGCTGGTCTTGAACTTTTGACCTCAGTTGACCGGCCCACCTTGGCCTTCCAAAGTGCTGGAATGACAGGCACGAGCCACGGCGCCTGACCTCAGTAGTTATTTTCTTAAACACAAATATATAATATCTTTGTGTGCTTATTTACCTCTTGCATTTCATTGTTAGTGAAACGAACATTAGTTCTTTCTCATTTTCCAAAAAATTGGGTTTGCGGTATTTTTCTAAACAATTGAATTACAGACTATCTTTGTAACTGCAATGCCAAATCAGCATCATGTCTGACAAATAGTGCGTGGTGAATTCAGTTTAATGAATGACAGATAGACAGAATTAGGTATGTGTAGGTTGAAAAGGGGCCAGTGGTGAGAAAGACATTAAACATACAGAAAGGAGATTTGTAATGTCATTGAAACAGTGTCTTAAGGTCTGCCAAAGAGGATGGCATTCAGCTTACATGAGAAGTCAGTTGTAAAAATGAGGAAGTGATATGCGTACGTCTCAGGTTGGCATGGAAATGTGAGAAGATGAAGGAATCGGTACTAAGTGCCATAACTGCTTCTTCCTCTTCTTTTTTCCTGCAAAGGGTGGTGTTGCATAATGTAGGGAGGCAAAAAGAAAAGGAACAGAGTCTTTAGGATAATGGCAAATACTTGGAATGATTATTTTGGGGAATGAGAAAGAACCCTGATCACAAGATAAAGGAATTGCCAAGAGTGGCTAACAGTTGGTTGAAATTGCAAACTGTAGTGAATGGCCTGGAGCGGTCGAGTAAGTTTTTTTTCTTCTTTCTTCCAGCCAGAGGCGGACTCCAGATTTTCGAATCTGAGGGGATTTAAAAAGCCGGGCGCGGTGGCTCAAGCTTGTAATCCCAGCACTTTGGGAGGCCGAAGCGGGTGGATCACGAGGTCAAGAGCTCGAGACTATCCTGCTCAACATGGTGAAACCCCGTCTCTACTAAAAATACAAAAAAATAATTAGCTGGGCATGGTGGCACGTGCCTGTAATCCCGCCTACTCAGGAGGCTGAGGCAGGAGAATTGCCTGAACCCAGGAGGCGGAGGTTGCAGTGAGCCGAGATCGCGCCATTGCATTCCAGCCTGGGTAACAAGAGCGAAACTCCGTCTCAAAAAAAAAAAAAAAAAAAGAAAAGATTGATATTGGCTTGGGGGCTTGCTGTACAGATGTGTTACAGAAAGGCGCACAATGAAAGGAAATTCATCTTAGAAAGAAAGGATATGTCCCAGAGAGGGCGATGTTGCTGCGGGTATTTAAAATGATAGCCCGTGAATAGGTAAGCAAAGAAGGTGCTAGGTTAGGGTATCTCTCCATCCTTTCACCACTCCACGAAAGTTTGTATGACTGCGAGGCGGAGGCAGGGAGGACAAAGCTCTCACCGGTGTGGCGTGGCTATACCAGCTCTCACAAAATCTAGAAGGTGACGGAGCTAGCCTACAAGGAGTCGTCTTTAGTGGAGAGGCCTGAGGTATCCGCAGTGACGGGGGTGGCAGTGCGACCCCTTAATTTTCAACTACAGGCCAGTCTCAGGTGGCCCAAAGGCGCTGAATCTTAGGTGGAGTCTCCCCTTCCGCTGAAAGCAGGGGACGGCCTGACCCGGAAGTTTCTTTGCCAACCCGGAAGCAGATTTGTGCAGCGGAGGCGCCGCCTTGGAGCCGCCTTAGAGCCACCGCCCCCTCGCCGCTTTGCCGCTGCGTTGGGAAACCTGGACCGCAGCGGCGCGGGGTTGCCCTCATGATCCCGGGCGGGCGGCGGCGGCGGCGGCATAGGCGGCGGGAGGATGACCTCTTACAGGGAGCGGAGTGCCGACCTGGCTCGTTTCTACACTGTCACGGAGCCCCAGCGACACCCGAGGGGCTACACGGTATATAAGGTCACCGCCCGGGTGAGTGCCCGTGTCGGGCTAGGATAGGAGCTTGGATTGGGACCTGAGAGTTTGGGGTGGGGACCCTGGTGTGAGGGTACTTGACTGGCCCAGAGCCGAGGGTGGGACTGGGTGCTGCGCCTAGTGGCGGGACTTGCGTGTCGGAGGTAGGGATTTCTAGGTTAGTGGCAGAGTGTGGTATGCCTGGGGCTTCACTGTAGTGGGTCGTGGTAGAGTCCTCTTTCTGGGGGTGGGGCAGTCAGTGGTTGATGGTTTAAAATTGTTGACTCAGTTCCCATCCCGTTTGGACTTTACTGAGTTGGCAATTTGCAGAAGTGGTTTTGCTTGCTGCAGGAGGATAATGCACATTAAAAAAATGTTAATTTATGTATTGTTTGGCTTATGTAATAGAAGTTATTTTTTCTCTTGACCTTTATTTAGTACCAGATTTGCTCTGAGGAAGACAGACTTGGGGAAGATGTCAGTGTTAGGCCATTAACCTAGGAGCTGTGGATCTGGGTTTTGTCAAACCCTTGAGTTTTTCGTGGTTTTCAGTAGGAGACATGAGAAAAATCTGCTGAGGGTGGCTTGTGTGAGCTACCATGAAGGCATATTTTAAAGTTCGGAGGCTCCTTTACATCAACTAACTGGTCCAACTTTTGGTACCACTTTATGTTTTAGAGAATCTGCATCTTCAATTACAAAAGTATGTGACGTATGTGTGCATGAATTTGTGTGTATAGTAGGCATTTTGCACGTATCACCCGATTTAATTCTCATTTTAATGATGAGGAAAGAGATGAAAGGAAGTTTAGTAACTTGCCCAACTTTACATTGCAAGGCAGTGGCAGATCCGTCTGGGATCTGAAAGCAGTTTTGCCTAACTCCAGGTTACATTAAATGTGAAGAATTAACTTTATCATTATTAATTTTTAAAGAAGATAGGTACAGATTAAGAATAGTTCAATATACATTTGGAGAATGTAGTAATCATGTCGAGTAGGCCTTGAGAAGAATCTTAAAGGTTAAGAAATTTAGATCAGGTTGGGGCATGGGAGTGCACGTGATGTATGGAAATGGTGCACAATTCAGATAAATGTGAGGAGGGACGGATGAACATGTCTGTTTAAAGATAATGAGAAGAGCTGACCTGCTATTGGCAATTGCCGTACTGAGAATAGAGGGAAGCTTGTTACTCGCTGTTTGCATGTAAGGTTGCTATATGGGTGGAGTGTTAATTTCAGGCTGTGTAAGAAATTTTGTGAGATTAAGGGGCCCTTATTATGCCACTCTTGAAACCTTTTTAGTCATTGGCCCTTCAAAAATCTAGACTTAGTTTCCTAACATGTAGGGTATGGAATCAGAACAGTTTTCAACATACATAATATTTCGTTCACAGCATCCTGCTTATCCCTTAATTTAACAAGATAGTTATATTGAATTAATCTAGTTGCATGTCTAGGTCTCTTAGTGGATTCAGAGCAGTTCTCTATCACTGGCATTTGTTTCTGCTTATATTAACTAATAGATATAAGAACATACATGTGCATGGCACACAGAGCCTGAAAACCATTGTTGAATGTTTTCATTGTATTCAGCACACCCAATAAATGATCTAGGTACTAAATAATCTGAGAGACATAAACCTGAATAAAGCATGGATCTTCCTTTCAAGGATACTCATAGTAGAAGAGAGTTTACTATACTTAAACAGGTGTAATATAACACAAGAAGTTCCAGCAGATACTACAGAAAAAAGCTGTGGGAAAACAGATTGCTTCTGGACCAAGAAATCAGGGAATATGTTCCAATCAAGATAGGTGAAAGGGGAAGAATCCAGAAAAGGAGAGGGTATAAAAAGGTAGACAGTTGAAGGAGTAGAGTCCATAAAGACTTGGAGGTGTGAATGTGTGTGGAACTTGAATAGGAAGCACTGAGTATAATTATTTGTACTGTTGCTTTACAAAAGGAAAGGTTAACCAAATTCCGGTCCTTTTTTTTTTTTTATTTTTGAGACAAAGTCTTGCTATGTCGCCAGGCTGGAGTGCAGTGGTATGATCTCAGCTCACTGCAACCTCTGCCTCCCAAGTTCAAGTGGTTTTCCTGCCTCAGCCTCCTGAGTAGCTGGGACTACGAGCGCACACCACCATGCCCAGCTAATTTTTGTATTTTTGGTACAGACAGGGTTGGCCAGGATGGTCTCAATCTGTTGACTTCATGATCTGCCCGCCTTGGCCTCCTGAAGTGCTGGGATTACAGGCATGAGCCACTGCGCCCGGCCAGATCTCCCACCTTCCCCCAGATGTAGTCTTGCTCTGTTGCCCAGGCTGGAGTGCAGTGGTGTGATCTTGGCTCACTGCTACCTCGCCTCCCAGGTTCAAGCAATTCTCCTGTCTCACCCTCTCAAATAGCTGGGATTACAGGTGCCTGCCACTATGCCTGGAGAATTTATATATTTTTAGTAGAAAGGAGGTTTTGCCATGTTGGCCAGTCTGGTCTGGAGCTCCTGACCTCAGGAGATCCACCTGCCTTTGCCTCCCAAAGTGCTGGGATTACAGGTGTGAGCCACCACTCCTGGCCAAATTCAGATCTTAAATATCTGAAGCCGTGACTTATTTACTGAACTAAGTTTTGACAATATAAACTAGATGATAAAGTAACACATTGCCTTAGAACTAACCAAATTTACATATATGCATGTTACATATTGCTGTGGTCATTTGAACTTGAAAATTGCATTGCCTTTTTTCTCCCTGCAAATGTTTGTCTTCATTTCTCGCTTATGTTACAGATTTTGTTTTTAAAATATAAGGTCTGAGTCAACATGGAGACGTACTTTTAAAATAATGGTGTTTAGTATTATAAAATGTTTTTTGAAAGTTAAGGAGAAAAACACCTTTTCTCAGGATAATTAACCAGGTAAATAGTGTTCTTCTGAGAGAACTTCAGGAGATAGAAATTAGGAATGTCTTCTGTGTGTTTCTGCTACTGATTTACTTCTAGCTTCAAGGAACAATTTTCTCTATTTTTGATCCTTGCAGGGTTATTTCCGTAGCAGTAGAGTTTTAATCATTGGAAGTACCAGTGTTAACTTTTGGATAGCAAAAGGGCCTTTTCATCTTCTTAAATCTCCTTTGTGCTTTTTTGCATTTCTCTGAAACCTGGTAAGCTTAGATGATTTTGAGGTCAGTTACAAGCATGTTAACAGATTCCACAGTTAAACTCTGTGATGTTTCTTGATTTCTATCTAGAATAAGTACCTGTATTCAGACTTGGAAAATTCTTTCATACATTCTGTTTGATTCTTTAGTTGAAGGAGACACAAGTATAAAAGAACTGTCAGCAGTGTTTTCAGTCATGTCATCATGCTAAGTTTGCAAAATTCTCATATTGTAATACAGATTTCTCAGCAACAGGAGGCGAATGGCAGTTCTTACCCATATTCTTTCCATCAGTATAAAAAGTATGTTTTTATTTTCAAAAGACAGTGCTGCCTTATAACGTATTTTGTTATATTTAGTCATAATCTGCATACAGTAAGATTCACCCATTTTAAGTGTCTAATTTGGTGAGTTTTGAGAAGTGTATCCAGTTGTGTAACTACACCATGTTCATCCCTGCGCAAGTTCCCTCATGCTCCTTTACAGTCAGTCACTCCTCCTCACCCCCGTCCCTCGGCAACCACTGCTTTGCTTTGTGTCATTATAGATTGGGTTGCATTTTATAGAATTTTGTATACAAGGAATCATATAGTATGCACTTTTTTTTTTGTCTGGCTTCTTCTATTAAGTATGATTATTTGAGATTTATCCATGTTTTCATGTGTTTCATTCCCTTTTATTGCTGACTCATATTCCACTGTATGGTCATACTACATTTTATCTATTCACCTGTTGATGGATATTTGGGTTTCCAGGTTTTGGATATCATGAATACAGCTATTATGAACACTCACATACAAATCTTTGTATGGATATATGGTTTTATTTCTCTTGATACCACACTGCTTTGTTTACTGTAGCTTTAATGTTCTTTCTCAAAATTGTTTTAGCTATTCTAGATCATTCGCATTTGCATATAAAATTTAGAATCAGCTTGTCTGGTTTCTACAAAAATGCCTGCCCAGATTTAGATTGGGATTATATTGAGAATGTAGATCAATTTCAGAAGAATTGATGTCTTAAAAATACTGTCTTCTGATCCATGAACATACATATCTCCCCATTTATTTAGCTCTTCAGTTTGAGCAGTGCTGTGTAATTCTCAGAGTTTAGTTTTGCACATATTTATTTTTATTTATTGATCTCTTTTACAGATGGGGGTTTCACTGTATCATCCAGGCTTGAGTGCAGTGTCACAATCATAGCTTACTGCAGGTTGAACTCTTGGGCTCAAGTGTTACTCCCTCCTCAGTCTTTTGCCTAGCTGGGATTGTAGGCACAAGTTACCCCATTGACTTTGCATATATTTAAAGTTGTTTGGGTTTATTTTCAAACTATGAGAATGTATAAATTCTCATTTTTATATGTGGCTAATGTTTGTTGACTAATAACAGCAAACACTTACATGGTGCTTACTAGGAGTCAAGAACTTTATATTAAATTAACACATTTGGGCCAGGCACAGTGGTTTATGCCTGTGATCCCAGCAGTTTGGGAGGCTGAGGCAGGGGATTGCAAGATCAGGAGTTCGAGACCAACCTGGCCAATATGGTGAAACCCCATCTCTACTAAAAATACCAAAATTATCTGGGCATGGTGGTGGGTGCCTGTAGTCCCAGCTACTCAGGAGGCTGAGGCAGGAGAATCGCTTGAACCCGGGAGGTGGAGGTTGCAGTGAGCCAAGATCATGCTGTACTCTAGCCTGGGCAACAGAGCTAGACTCTGTCTAAAAAAAAAAAAAAATTAATAAAAAATAAATAAAAACAACACATTTGTCACAGCAGCCCAGTGAGTAGGTACCATTATCATTTTCTCATTTTCCATGAGGAAATTGAGGGACAGACACGTTTAGTAACTTGTCCAGGGTCATATAGCCAGCAAGTGGTAGAGTCTACATTTGAACCCAGGTAGACTGGTCCCAATCACAGTGCCTTTAATCCCAGTGCTGTGCTGCCGGATACCTGTATTGTAAAACTCTTTTTGTTAGGTGCTGTGAGTGTACATTTGGGGACACCTATGTGTCCTCATAAGGGCATTACTGTATTTTGGCAAAAGTGATGGATACATGAATAATAAGTGACTGTGATAATGTGAACAAAGCTGAGTAAGGGAATTAATGGGAAGTACTGAGCTTGACATAAGTCGGAAAATTACCATTTCCAAAGCTTCAAATCAAAACACTGTTTATATTGCTTGGAGGGAACCTGTCCTCAGTTCCTGACCATATTCTTGATTAGCCTGCTTGTGCCTAGGAAAGGAAATATATGTAGTTTCCAAACTAGGCTAGAACATTACATTCTTTCATATCTCTCATTTAGTTGCTATTTTGTCTGTCTAGAATACTCTTTTTTGTCTTGGCAATCCCTGCTCATCTCAAGTGTCAGCTATGCCCTGTGTTCTCCAGGAAGCTTTTTTTTTAAGACATTGCTCTCTATGTGTCTTGTATCTCCTCCATTAAAGCCTTTATCATAATGTACTTGTTTGACTCTTCTTCTGATGGCAGGCTGTATTTTTTGAGAGAGGGTCTCATTCTGTTGCCCAGGACGGAGTGTTGTGGCATGATCATGGATCACTGCAGCCCTGACTTTGCAGGCTCAAGCAGTCCTCCCACCTCAGCCTCCTAGTAGCTGGAACTACAGGCACATGCCACCCTGCCTGCCTAATTTTTGTGTTTTTTTAAGAGATAGGCTTTCATTATGTTGCCCAGGCTGATCTTGAACTCCTGAGCTCAAGCGATCCACTGACCTCGGCCTCCCAAAGTGTAGGGATTACAGGCGTGAGCCACTGTACCTGGCCAGACTGTCTTTAACTGTGTATTCTTGATGCCTAGCACAGAGCCTGGACAATAGTAGGGATTTGAGGGTAGGCTGGAAGGAGGCAGCACTTTGCTTTTCAAGTGTTGATTTTTAAATTAACACACAATGAAATTGACTTATTCTGTTGTAGAATTCTTTGAATCTTAGCATGAGTATAAATTCATTTATCTACCACCATAATCAAGAAACAAGTTTCATCATCCCAAAGACTCCTTCATGCTCTCTCTTTTTCACACCCTTCCTCCCACCCCTTATACCCTGGCAAGCAGTGATCTATCTCCACTATTATGCTGTTGTCTTTTTGAGAGTGTCATATAGATGGAATCATATAGTATGATTTTGAGACTGATGTTTGCTTAATTTTTTTCTTTGGGTTGTTTTCTTGTTCTTGAGTTTTGAGAGTTCTTTATGTTCTGGGTATCGCTTTTTTTTTTTGGGTTGGATATGACATTTCCAAATATTTTCTCTGATCTAGAGCCTATCTTTTCATTCTGTTAAGTGTCTGTTTTTTTTCTTTGAGACAGGGTCTCCCTCTGTTGTCCAGGCTAGAGTGCAGTGGCACCATTGTAGCCCACTGTAGCCTTAACCTCTTGAGCTGAAGCAGTCCTCCCATGTCTCAGTCTCCTGAGAGGCTGGGACTACATGCCTGGCTAATTTTTGTATTTTTAAAATAGAGACCCAGTTTCCCCATGTTGCCCAGGCTGGTCTCAAAGTACTGGTGTCAAGCAATCTGCCTGATTTGGCCTTCCAAAGTGCTGGGATTACAGACGTGAACCATTGTACCTGTTTTTTTTTTTTAAGAGATCTTGCTATGTTTCCAAGGCTGGAATGCAGTAGTTATTCAGAAGTGTGATCATAGTGTGCTACAGCTTTGGTCTCCTATGCTCAGGCGATGCCCACCTCAGTCTTCCACGTAGCTGGGACTACAGGTATGGCACTGCACCCAGACAGTGTCTTTTGCAAAGCAAAATTTGTAATTTTGGTGAAGTCCAGTTTATCATTTCTTTCTTTTATGAACCATACTTTTAATGTCATACCTAAAAACGCTGCCCAACTTCAGGTTACAAATGTTTCTCCTGATGTTTTCTTCTAGATATCTTATTGTTTTGCATTTTATATTTTGCTCTATGATTCATTTTGAGGGTTTTTTTGTGTGTGTAAGATGTAAGGTTTGAGTGAACGTTCTGTTTTTGCCTTTGGATGTCCAATTGCACCAAAACACCATTTGTTGAAGAGACTAACCTTTCTTCATTGAATTGCTTTTACTCCTTTGCCAAAAATCAATTGACCGTTTATGTGTGGTTCTGTTTCTGCATTCTCTTATTTTGTTCCATACCATACTATCGTGATTATTGTAGCGTTATACTAAATCTTAGAATTAGGCAATATTATTCCTCCAATTTTATTCTTTTTCAAAAATATTTTGACTACTCTAGTTCCTTTGCTTTTTCATATATATTTTATAATAAGTTTATCTATAGCTACAAAAAGCCTGTTGGGATTTTGATTAGGAGTGCATTAAATCTGTAGATCATTTTGGGGAAAAATGGATATCTTTACTATGTTGAATCTTCAAATCTATGAACACAATATGTCTTGCCATTTATTTGTGTTCTTTGATCCCTTCCATCAGCATTTTGTAGTTTTGAGCAAATAGATTCTTCATATGTTTTGTTAGATTTATTCCTCACTGTTTCATATTTTCATAGCTATTGTCAATAGTGTTTTAAAAAATTTTGGTTTTCAGCTTTTCTTTGCTGGTCTATAGAAATTAGGTTCATTTTTGTGTTGCCCTTATTACATGTCACCTTTCAAACTGACTTATTAGTCTAACACTTTTTAGAAGAATACTTGTTTTTTTTCTTGCATAGACAATCCATGTTGTCTGCCAAAAGGCATAGTTTTATTTATTCTTTCCAATCTGTATGACTTTTATTTCTTTTTCTTGCTTTATTGCTTGGCTAGGACTTGTAGACTACAGTCTTGATTAGGAGTGTTGAGAGTAGGCTTCCTTGCCCTGTTCCTGATATTAGGAGGAAAGCATTCAGTCTTTTATCCTCTAGTATAATTTTCATGGTAGAGTTTTTGTATGTAAGAGGCTGCATGTTTTATTTATTTTCTTGAGACAGAGTCTCGCTCTGTCACCCAGGCTGGAGTGCAGTGGCGCAATCTCGGCTCACTGCACCCTCCGCCTCCTGGGTTCAAGCAATTCTCCTGCCTCAGCTTCCTGAGTAGCTGGGACCACAGATGCGAGCCACTACGCCCAGCTAATTTTTTTGTATTTTTAGTAGAGATGGGGTTTTGCCGTGTTGGCCAGGCTGGTCTTGAACTCCGGGCCTCAGGTGATCTGTCCTCCTCAGCCTTCCAAAGTGGTGGGATTGCAGGTGTGAGCCACTGTGCCTGGCCTGCATGTTTTAATTTTTAGCTTTGTTAGCTTTTTTATTTGAAAGTAATGTATAGTCACACACATTTCAAGTAATCATTTAAGTCAAGAAAAAAGAGAACCTACTAAATTTTAAATCCTTAACCTGTTTGACTTTTACAAATGTCTGGTATGAAAGCAGTGGGAGATTTCAGTTGTTAAATCAGTAGCTCCTTGAAGATTTCTTGAATAAATACTTAGTATTAGCTTAATCTGGAGATATTTTCAACAAACAAAATAATCATAGCGATATGGAGGGTAATTAGTTTGTTGTAAAATATATTTATGCTTAAAATGTTTGAAAAATAGCTCTTAAGGTGTCCTGTGTTTTCTAGACTCTAGTTTATACTACTGTTCCTTTGTTTTTGACTTGTAATATTGTTTAGTAGAAAACCAATATGCCAAAAAATTCAGTAAATTTATTATGAAACCACTAAAAGTCTTACATCACTAAACCATGACTGGTTGACTGCTTTGGGATGTCACTTTGCTCTGAACAGCGAGGATTCAGTATCATGGGAAGGATCTCAGATGAAATGTTTACCAGTCTGTTGCTTAGCACACTACTGTTATCTGAGTTATGGAAATATGTTAGAGAAATACACCCTCCTTCACTCTGCGCTCCCCTCCCACCCCACCGTTGTGTACCACTGGACTGTGAGCTCCAGGAAGAAAGGGACTTTGTTTTGCTTACTGTTGTACTCCAGCACATAGAAGTATGTAGACCACTAAGAGGATGGCTGATAAATAGTAATCAAATTGGTTATTTCTGATAAGATGGCTTTAATATTGTGGCTATTGTTAGGGGATGGCTAATGTGTTTTTGTTTATGTAGTACATATGTATTTGATTTCCACGAGTACCTGTGATACTTCTAATATGTACACTAAGAAATAAGTTCTTCTAGGGTGGGCACAGTGGCTCCTGCCTGTAATCCCAGCACTTTGGGAGCCTGAGGCAGGCAGATCATGAGGTCAGGAGTTCAAGACCAGCCTGACCAACATGGTAAAGCCCTGTCTCTACTAAAAATACAAAAATTAGCTGGGCGTGGTGGCGCATGCTTATAATCCCAGCTACTCAGGAGGCTGAGGCAGGAGAATCACTTGAACCCAGGAGGTGGGGGGTTGCAGTGAGCCGAGATCGTGCCACTGCACTCCAGCCTAGGTGACAGAGCTGAGATCATGCCACTGCATTCCAGCCTGGGTGATAGAAAAAAGAAATAAGTTCTTCTTTCTCAAAAAGATCATTTGCATGTTTTAAAGAAGATTATTTAAAGTAGTTAAGACACCTTCATATATTTATAAATTTAGGAAATCTATTACATTGAGAAAAATATACATTGTAAAATATAAGTTACAATTGAATAGACCTTGTAGTGAGTGATAGTGTGTTATTTTTGGTCGGTGAATTATTAGTGGATTGGTTATCTACTACTTCTCAATACATTTCATAAAAATGTAAGAAACAAAGTCAGTCATTAAACTATGTGAAATATTATACTTTTGGAAAGGTGTGTGTGAGGGGACAGGCTGATATTTGAAAGTAATAGCTAAAATCAAATATTTGAATAATGTCTGGTTGTTAGTTACCTGTTACAGTCTCTTTGATACTAAATCTGTGTTGTCTAATTTGGTAGACATTAACCCCTGTAGCTATTTTGATTTAAATTTAAATTAAGGCCTGCAGTGGCTTACACTTAGACTCCTAGCACTGTGGGAGGCTGAGGCAGGAGGATTGCTTGAGCCCGGGAGATTGAGACCAGCCTGAGCAACATAGGGAGACCCCATCTGTACCCCCAAAAAAAAAATACACACACACACACACACACATAAATATTTATATATGTATGTAACTATATCTATGCTGACTGTGGTGTTGTGTGCCTGTTGTAGAGACCCTGTCTCTACCAAAGAAAATATATAAATATATAAAAAATATATATATACCTATATATATGCTGACTGTGGTGTTCTGTGCCTGTAGTCCCAGCTACACAAGAGGCTGAGGTGGGAGGATCAGTTGAGCCCAGGAGTTTGAGGCTGCAGTGAACTGTGGTCCACGCCGTGGCACTCCAGCCTGGGTGACAGAGTGAGACCCTGTCTTGAAAACAAATTTTTTTTGAATTAATTTAAATGAAAAAGTAGTTTCCCAAAGCAGCCATATTTCAGTGTCTCAGTAGCCACACACATGTGGTTAGTGGTGACTGTGTTGAACACTGCACATAGAGAGCATTTTTTCCGTCATCACAGAAAGTTCTATTGCGTAGCAGTGTTGTATGAATTAATGAAAATTGCTACAGGATTTCACCAAGTTTATGTATTGTGAAAGTTGGAGAATAGAGTGCAAGATATTTGTTCTCTGGAATTCTTAGGTGGGAGCTTTTACAATGGTTAACCTGTCTGGTGGGGGAAAAGGAGGCTTTTAAATTATAGCGTTCTTGCTGTGTTATTTGTTCACAACAACCAGGCAAGGCAGTTAGTATTATCTCCATTTTATAGATGAGATCAAACCTGTAAATTGAACTGTAGTTTGAACCAAAGTTTGTCAGACTTTAAAATCCTCCATTTTTTGTTCTGGTGTCAGACTTTAGGAGTGGTGCTGAATGGATTATAATCCCTAGTTCATAGTGTGTAATCAATCATTGGCTATTGAAGACCCTTTTCTTCCTCACACTCATAGGCAACTATTTTAATCTGTGTTTGATTTATCTTTTTTTTTTTTAAAGTGAAAGCAAGTTTATTAAGAAAGTAAAGGAATAAAGAATAGCTATTCCGTAGACAGAACAGCCTGATTTATCTTTTTGTTTGTTTTTGCAAAATACAGCGTTGTAGCTTCAAATCTGTTAATTTGATGTTTACATGGATGTTGCTGTATTATATAATGTGAGATTTTCCTAGTTTATGATGTGTTTGATGATTTAAGCAGCTAGCCTTTTCAAAAGTTTTGCGAAAAAAAATCTTTCTACCTGGTGTTAGACTTTTTGGCCTTTGTAATCAGAGAAGCCTGAAAGAATCTCCATTTTCCTCTTTCCTTAGCGAGTATTGCTGGAGGATTATTTGTCCCTGAATGTTTGTATATAATTTATATTACTTTTATTTTCTTCGTCATTATGCAGCCCGTGATTACTTCTCGTACTTCTCACACGGTGTGTCTGAGCATTGTGTCTGCTTTTTTTAATTGAAATTTTTATTGGGCTAATTGTAGATTCATATACAGTTGTAAGAAATAATGTAGAGAGGGCCCTTGTATGTGTTGCCTAAGCACAGCTGCTTTTTATGCTTCTAATTTATATGTAGGCTTGCTGGGAAGGGGAGATGTAGACAAGCTTGTTAGAATTATGTTAAGAGTAAAGGCTGGAAGCTTTTTCTTATGAATGTAATGAATATATGAACATTAGCAGGTGGACTTTTAGCTGCTTTTTTGCTTAATTTTTAGTATTGTTGAATGAAAATTTTTAGCCAAATTAAATTTAACAGAGTTTAATTGAGCGGAGAATGGTTCACGAATTGGTCAGCCTCCTCAGCCAGTATAGGCCCAGAGAGACTTCAGCACAGGCATGTGGTGGAAGATTTATGGACAGAAAAAGGAAAGTGATATACAGAAAAGGAACTGTTCAAACAGCTGCATTAGTTCCAGCTAAGCGTTTGCTTTAGTTGAACATCATTTGAACAGTTGGCCCCTTTCGGTCAAAACTTGGCGACTGCCGCCAGAGTAGGTTACAGTCTGTTTATATATCTATTTATACATCTGTTTCTCTATTATGTACAGAGAAACTTTTAGGCCAAACTTAAAATATGTAGCCTAAAGGAGGTAACTTTAGGTTAAACTTGATGTAACAGTATGTATTTCAGGTAGTGAACTTATTATATAACTGAGTTTTGGATAAATGATATAGTGTTTATTTTCTTTTAAGCAAATTGAATTTTTCATACAAATACTATTGAAAGTGAATTATACAAATATGAAATCTTAAATTTGATAATGATTAGAGATTTCTATGTATGTTTTGTTTTAGGTTGTTTCACGAAGAAATCCAGAGGATGTCCAGGAGGTAACATCCATATGAAGATTTTATTTTATGTATTTGATAAAAATTTAATTAAATGCTTTTTTGAGGAAATTGCCTGAATCATTTGTACATCAAATTTTTTTTTTTTTGAGATGGAGTTTCACTCTTGTAGCTCAGGTTGGAGTGCAATGGCTTAATCTCAGCTCACTGCAACCTCTGCCTCCTGGGTTCAAGCGATTCTCCTGGTCAGCCTCCCGAGTACAGGGATTACAGGCATCCACCACCACCACACCCAGCTAATTTTTGTATTTTTAGTAGACACGGGGTTTCACCATGTTGGCTAGGCTGGTCTCGAACTCCTGACCTCAGGTGATCCACCTGCCTTGGCCTCCCAAAGTGCTGGGATTATAGGCGTGAGCCACTGTGCCCAGCTTGTATATCAAGTCTTTATATGTTTGCGTGAAGATTGTCTTCAGTTCACAAAACAGTAGCTGAAGTGTCCTATTCGAGACCTATTATGTAAGTGTTAAGTTTTAGTAGGTGTTAAGTTATAGAAATAAGAATTTAATGAATTATATATAGTGCGGTTTACTAAATGATAATTGGTCCGGTAACCAGTGTTTACAAGATTTCAGTATCAGTTAAGGGCCCCCTGTTTACCCATTTCAAGATCACAACACCTATGTAATAAAAAGTATTTGGTAACTAGTATTTATTTCAAAGATTCTAACGATATATAATGGGTCTCCACCTACTTTCACTTTTATATTGAGTTGACATGTTGACATCTTGGAAAACTGTTTTAGGTACAGATGTTTCTTTTTTAACTTTTTAAGTTAATAGGTTCTTTTGCAGATTCTTCTGTGCACTTCTTCCTTCTTTCTAAAATGATACCAGCCTGTTATGTTTTGCTTAAAATTGCGAAATTCTCTATTTGTATTTACTTCATGCTTGTTGTATATCTTTAGGAATCCTTACTGAGGAGCTTGCTGCTTTTAGTGTTTCTCGATTGACTTTTATTCTAGTCCCTACTCATTTTCACTAAGACTAGAAAGACATATATTGGGATTGTTTTTTTCTCCCTTATTAATGTGTGTTTAAAACAGATACTTTAAGTTTACAGTCCTCATTCTGCTGCAACAGTATTTTTTTTCCCCCCCACAATTAAATATGAAAGTCTTTGGGCAGTAGGTTCTTCTATTTAGCCACAGGCCCCACCACTCTACAGAAATACCTGGCTTGATTCATACATTTAAGCTGACTGGTACTGGTTGGTTTGAGTGTATCGCCCCAGGTTTAGATAGTATTTAAATTTTATACATTATCATTTCTGGCTATGTCTGATCTTATAGTTGTTTTTGTCCTATGATTTAAAAAAGATACATTTTATACAAAAATTAGCCAGGTGTGGTGGCAGGCACCTGTAATCCCAGCTACTTAGGAGGCTGAGGCAGGAGAATTGCTTGAACCTGGGACGGGGAGGTTGCAGTGAGCCTAGATTGCGCCACGGCACTCTAGCCTGGGAGACAGAGTAAGAATCTGTCTCAAAAAAAAAAAACAAAAAACAAAAACAGATACATTTAAGAAAGATTTAATACTATTTTCCTGATGGGTTTTAAGACAACCCCTCCCCCCCACCAGTAGTCAGGAAGAATATATGATATTGTTATTTTGAAAGATATAACATACCTTCATATATATATATATATATATATATATATATATATATATTATTTTCACTGGTGTGTTGTGTGTGTGTTTATGTATATGTACCATTAATTTATATATATCCCAGTGAAAGTAATTTGCACCGTGATTAAAGTACTTTTCTGTGTTTACTTGTGTCAGTTGATGAGTATGAACTATTCTTTAGATTTCTAGTTTACAACTCTTAAAATTGAAATGGGTGTATTTCCTTTGAATGCATTGTCTGATTGCTGTGCTGTAGTTTGTAGCCTGATGTTCCCATTTTCCAGGAAGAATCCTGAACCAACCTATCCATGAACATACTCTCTGCCATTTTCTTAATCCTTTTTTCGGGAAAACTCTTTTATAATAACAACTGTTGGTGAACCATTCATCAGAAAACTCTTGTAAGTGTCTTTTAGTTAGACAATTGCATGGTCCGTTGTTAGAAGTGGCATAAATTTTAAAAAAAGTCTTCTATTTAGTTGGCTTCTTAAAATATAGAATAACCTTGAAATTATAACAGTACTTTTTTAAGTTTCCCATTTAGTTTATTTAAATATTAGAATTCTCATTTGGGAGAGGAATTTACCACTTAAAGTTTGTTTTTCACTTCCTTTCACTTTCCTTCTCCATTAATTTATTCATTTGTTACTGCTTTAGACTATAGTAAGGCTTCACAAGTGCTCTTTGAAACTAGATGTACTGATAGTTCAACCAAATGTAGGGCTAGTAATATGCTAGCCTTACACAGTGGGAGAAATTTTGTTGTTTTTCTTTTATATATACTTTAGCACATGCCACCAGATATCAGTGTTTTCTTCCTAAGAATGTGAAAAAAATCTGTGGCCTCTTATTCAGTAGATCATGTAGAACATGAGCAGAAAAGTGAAGAAAGAGATGGTTTTGCTTTCCCTCACCGTTTTTTAAACAAATTAACCTATTCCTATTTCTCTCTACAGGTAGGATATTTCACTGGTGAGATTTGGGAAGGGAAAATAACTGAAATAGGACTTTCTATGTATTATATTAGAAATCTCTGTTAAATCCTTTCTTTAAAAAATAATTTTATTTATTATTATTATTATTTTTATTTATTTTTCGAGATGGAGTCTCACTCTATCACCCAGGCTGGATTGCCATGGCGCGATCTCAGCTCAACTGCAACCTCTGCCTCCCGGGCTCAAGCAATTCTCTTGCCTCAGCCTCCTGAGTAGCTAGGATTATAGACATACACCACCATGCCCGGCTAATTTTTGTATTTTATTTTTTTATTATTATTTTTTTTTTGAGACGGAGTTTCGCTCTTGTTACTTAGGCTGGAGTGCAATGGTGCCATCTCGGCTCACCGCAACCTCCACCTCCTGGGTTCAGGCAATTCTCCTGCCTCAGCCTCCTGAGTAGCTGGGATTACAGGCACGCACCACCATGCCCAGCTAATTTTTTGTATTTTTAGTAGAGACGGGGTTTCACCATGTTGACCAGGATGGTCTCGATCTCTTCACCTGGTGATCCACCCTTCTCGGCCTCCCAAAGTGCTGGGATTACAGGCTTGAGCCACCGCGCCCGGCTGAATTTGTATTTTTTATATGGTTGTCACTAAATTATATTTCATTGCTACATTTTCTTCAGAATGACTTTAATAAATAAGAAATGTATGCAAATTTGGTTCAATAAAGAAATAGGTGTTTTAGACCTATTTTTTCCAATGGGAAAGTAACTAACATTAATTAGAGGAAATAATTTCTGTATGTGTCTTTGAGGACTTCGCGTAGTCCAGATATGAAGATCAGTACTTATTGTTGTAGTGGAAGTATACATACCTTTGTTCACTTTTGTATTTTGAAGATTTCTGGAAACCTCAAAACTTAGAAGGAGTAAGAAGAAAAGGAGGCAGTGGATGTGATATTTTTGCAATATCTGTTAGGCATTTTGGTTCTACAGCCCTAGGGTTGAGAAGAAGGAATATGAGAATGAATAAATTAGGGCATGGTGAAGAAACACAGATTCTCACCTTGAGGGTTCTAATTCTTGCTCTGACAGACTGTCTGCTGATTTATATACCATGGTATTTTAATAGTTATTATAATTAAATTGTTAAATTTTGCTCCTTTTCTCTTACATTATTTAAAAATGACCCTAACTAGAATAAAAATTTTATTTGCAAATCTTAAGTATTTCCATGAACTACAATCTTTTGAATAACTTTCACATCCAGGTCATACTGGCCTTAACCTTATGTAATGTCCAGTTTATAATGTCATTTACCTTATATAAGGTACTGCTTTCAAAAGCCAATCACCCATTTCTCCCTTAATTCATTGGCAATGTAGTATGATTGTAATTTGATATATTTTTAAAATATAAAAATAGCAATTTTTTGTTCACATCATTCTGTTGTTAGAATCCTCACATCTCATTACACATGCTGAGAAACCTTTCCTGAGTGATTACCGCCTGTCTGCTACTGATCTTTTAATCTACAGGTTAATAGATCCTGCTTAGTTCTTGCTCTTAAAGCTATCTATCTCATTAAACAGCTCCAAGTAGCTCCCTCATGAGCTCCTAAATAAATATGTTGAAAACCAAAAATCTGTAGCAGAACTTGCTACACAGCTATTTCTTCTTCAGTGTTACTCAGTTTATTTATCATCTTAGGCAAATACTGAGTATGTACTTTTGTTTGAAAATTGCCTAAATTAATTATTTTGTCTTCGTTTAGTAATATATACTTGGCAATTCACTCTCCTTTTAAAAACGTCATCCTCAATTCCCTCCCCTTTTATTTTATTGTTGTGGGTCTACTGACCACTTCCCTTCAGGATTCTCTAAGGTAGTACTTTTTGTGAAGCCTTCTCAGATATGCAAGGCGGATTTAGGTACTACTTCTATAGCTCTCTTGGGCTGCCCCTTTGAACATTTTTCAAGCTGTCTTACCATGTTGTTGTTTTATGATGTGTTGGCTTATTCTTCCTAATTAGAATGTGAACTCTTTGAGGGCAGGGCCTGTTTTTCCCTTCTCTTCACACTTTGTGACAGTATGATGCTTAGTGCAAAGTAGGGCCATAAACATATTTGTTTCAGTGACTCTTTTTGTTGTTGAGTCAGTAAATACAAGGGAAGCATCACGAGGAAGCAGATTTTTAAAAATTAATTCATGTTGTAGTCTGTCTCGCCTCCTAAGATTATAACTGTTAACAATAAATTTATTAATTAAGGTAGAATTTTGGGCAGTATGAAAAAGTTTGCTGAAGAATTTTATACATGCAGAGAGTAGGTTTTTTGGCAAGAGTCTCTTAAATCACATCTGTTAACTGCTTGACCTGGTGTTTGCTCATTAGCATTACACTCTGTTGTTTATGAAAAACTTGTAGAAAAGTTTGTTAAAACTGAGATGATTAAGCTTTTCCGAAGTAAAGACCCCAGTATCTGAAGTAATGGGATTTAAAACTCAGCTTTATTCTGCTCTGTGGAGATTGAGGGGCTGAATCTGATATCAAGGCCATGCTTCAAATCCTTTTTCTTTACAATCTTTACAAAGTGTTTTTTGTTTTTTTTTTGGTTTAATCTGAGTAATGTTAAACAATAATTCAGACTAATGAAAGAAAACACACTTTTACATGTTGTCTCATCTAGGTGATTGTTACTTTGCTTTTTAAAATTGTACTAATTTTAATGATGTTCTGGTCAGGATTCAGCTTGCCTATAGAAATCTTATTACTCGTATAAATTATGGTTTATGAAAAAAGATTTACGACGTGAAGGTTCATGTTAATTGCTTGCTGCACAGCTACTTTTTCTTCAGTCTTTATCCTTTTAGGCAAAGACTGAGAATGTGCTTTTGTTTAAAAATTGCCTAAATTAATTATTTTGTCTTTATAAATGTATTATTTTGAGAAAGAATATATGTTTTGACATCGAACTCATTTGCAAGCCAATTGTAATTGGTTTTCTAAGAGGTGAAGTGACATTTTATGTAGTGTAAATCTTCTGGATTGAATATTTTTCCATTATGAATAAAACCATACTTGTTTAAAATGAAAATTTGAAACCAAAACAGAATAGTTTAAAGGATTATTGCTTTATGTGTAATATATTTTTACTTTATTTTTTTCTATGCTCCTGGTCAGCAGGAATCTGCTTTATATTTTTAAAGTAAATATTATTAGTTAATTTCAGTCAGTTAATCATATTGGTTAGGACGTGCATTTGCCTTTGCATGACAATTTTGAACACTTGAGTGAAAAGATTATTTGTTGTTCAGATATCTGAACCTAGATACATGTCTAATTTTATTCTCTTTTTAGATAATTGTATGGAAGAGATACAGTGATTTTAAGAAACTACACAAAGAACTATGGCAAATTCACAAAAACTTATTCCGACATTCAGAATTATTTCCTCCATTTGCTAAAGGAATAGTGTTTGGTAAGTGATTCTTTTGAAATTATAGTTTTAAAAAGTGATGATTAATATACTGAACTCTAACATAACTACAGTATGAAATCAGAAGCCTCTTTACTTATCGAGATAATTGATATTGTTCAGTAAGCACTGGAATTTTTCTTTTCTTGTTCTTGGTATAGTTTTGTATACCCAGAATATATTTAGTTTTCCCATCAATGAAACAAAACAACTTCAGTTCCAACCAACCAAATAAAAACCCTGTAGGAACATAAGAAAAGGTGATATTCAATTATTCTTATAGTTCTAAATTTCTTTTTTTTAAAAAATTGTCTCATTTTGTATAAATTTTCCGATACTGTGCTTATAGTATGAATGGTGTAATTTTCTAGTATTTGCTTCTTGCAACTTCTTTTTCATACCTTAGTATTCTTTTTTAAAATCTCATTAGTTTTCAAATACCTAGGTAACAGTTTTTTATATTAAATTTCTGTGTCAAAATAATTGGTGTGGTTTCTGTCCCCTGTCTGGATTTTGCCTGGGACTGTAGAATATTATTAATGTTTTTGTTTTTCTATAACTCTAACATAAGTGTTCTTATATGGATAGGACTTTATTTTTTTTTTGAAATGGAGTCTTGCTGTGTCATGTAGGCTGGAGTACAGTGGCACAATCTTGGCTCACTGCAACTTCCACCTCCTAGGTTCAAGTGATTCTCCTGCCTCAGCCTCCTGAGTAGTTGAGATTACAGGTGCCTCCCACCACGCCCAGCTAATTTTTGTATATTTAGTAGAGATGAGGTTTCATCATGTTGACCAGGCTGATCTCGAACTCCTGACCTCAAGTGATCCACCCGCCTCGGCCTCCCAAAGTGCTGGGATTATAGGCATGAGCCACTTTACCCAGCCAGAACATTTTATCTATTATTCTTTGCAACCAATTTCTGCATATGGAATTGCAGATTCAATGTATATGCACATTTATTTTTCAAACTAGACAATTTTTTTCAGATTGTGAAAGTAGTATATGCAAATAACTCAGATGCTACAGGAAAATACTTAAAAAGTAAATAGAAATTCAACAGTAATACCATCTCCTAGATAGTGTAATATTTTGGCATATTATTCTAGACTCCGTGTGAGTGTGTCTGTGGTGTATTTTTGTGCTTATGAATATGTGTATGCCTTTTTACCCATCTCTATATAGAAACCTCAAAAATGGAATCTTGCTATGTATGGTTTTGTAACCTGGTTTTATATAACAGTATATGTATATTGTTTCTTTATTTTTTATATAATAGCATATTATGATTGTCTTTTCATGTCAATAAAAAGATCTACATTACTAATTTTAATATGTACATAATCTTCCAGTTTTTATATGAACTGATTTAGTAACCGGTCTTTTACTGGTATATTACTTTTGGCCTCTGGCTGTTATAAATAACACCATAGTTAATATCATTATTCAGACATTGCTGAGAGGAGAATTAGTTAAGGGGTCTGCATATTTTTGTGACTTTTTAAATTTTTATTTTTTGCCTAAGAAGTCCCTGCTGTAATTTTTGTGACTTTTGATGCATATTGTCTCATGTTTTAAATAATTGTAACATTGTTGTCCTTTATACATTGGAATAACTTTTAAACTATTATTATTATTTTTTGAGATAGAGTATCACTCTGTCACCCAGGCTGGAGTACAGTGGCCTGATTTTACTCACTGTAGCCTTGACTCCCTGGGCTCAGGTGATTCTCCTACTTTGGCTTCCCAAGTAGCTGGGACTATAGGCGCACGCCACATGCCTGGCTAATTTTTCTGTTTTTTGTAGAAATGGAGTTTCACCACATTTCCTAGGCTGGTCTTGAACTCCTGGGGTTAAGCAATCTGCCTTCCTCAGCCTCCCGAAGTGTTGGGATTACAGGTGTGAGCCACTGTGCCTGGCAGAAAACTTTTAAAGTTTTATAGTTCTAAAATTCTTTTTTAAAGAGGCATGGCAATGTAAAATAAAAACAAAACACGAAACAAAGGTAGTATCGAAGAGTGTACAATAAAAACAAGTTTCTTACTCCTTCCCACCAACCAGTTTCCTTCTAGATATAACTGTTTTGTTTTTCGGGTATTTATTTCTGTATGTTTAATAAATTTATACCATTTTTTCTTTTGAGACAGAATTTTCTGTTGTTACCCAGGCTGGAGTGCAGTGGCGTGGTCTCGGTTCACTGCAACCTCCGCCTCCTGGGTTCAAGTGATTCTCCTGCCTCAGCCTCCTGAGTAGCTGGGATTACAGGCGCCCACCACCACACCCAACTAATTTTTTGTATTCTTAGTAGATGTGGGGTTATGCCATGTTGAGCAGGCTGGTCTCAAACTCCTGACCTCAAGTGATCCACCCACTTTGGCCTCCCAAAGTGCTGGGATTACAGGCATGAGCCACTGCACCTGGCCCATTACTTCTTGATTTAACAACTTTTACATACCTATTGACTCACTGCTCTGGTGAGTAAGGATTTAGCTTGTTTACCCTGTTTCTGTGTATTACTACATAATACTTTTAGTTCTTCTGTTGACTCTATTTCTTATTCTGTAACTATGGACAATATCGTTTGTCTTTGTAAAATGATTCTGATAGCATTTTTGATCTTCTTCCTGCCTCTTCGGCTCTTTTCACCACTTAACATTTGAAATCTGTACTTGTATTTTAACATTTGTCAAAGGTGATAATATTTATATTATCTTCAGTAGTCGTAATTAAGCTCCCATATGTAATGTACAGAATAATTCTCAAAGCTGGAATTTAATAAGCATCACTTATAACATTATTATTTTTTGAGATAGAGTCTCACTCTGCCACGCTGGGTGGGGTGCAGTGGTGTGATCACACAGCTGCGATCACCTGGGTTCAAGCAGTCCTCCCTTCTCAGCTCCCCGAGGAGCTGGGACTACAGGCGCATGCCACCATGCCTGTCTAATTTTTATAGTGACAGGTTTTCACCGTATTGCCCAGGCTGGTCTTGAATTCCTGAGCTTGGGCAATCCTCTTGCCTCAGCCTCCCTCGGTGCTGGGACTATAAGCATGAGCCATTGCGCCTGGCCTTATAACATTATTATGACAGAGCAAATATCGTTCAATATAAAGTCAGGTCGTGTACCACAATCACATTTTGTTCTGTGAGGTTCAATTGTTACAGTTACTTTGCCAACATAAGAAAAATGTTTAAGTGAAGTTTCCCGTCTGTTTTCCTTATGCTACACCAGGGAACTGAAATCATGCCACGTTTTAGTTTGCTGAATATTTGGACCATACCTTTTGTAATAGCCAGCCTCCAAGATGGCCTCCTATGATTCTTGTCTCCTGGTATTCACACCTTTGTGTATTCCCTTCTGTCTAAGTCTGTGTAGTGTTGCTACAAAGGAATACCTGGGGCTGGGTGATTTACAAAAAAAAGAGGTTTATTTCATTCGTGGCTCTACAGGAGGTAAAAGATGCATGGGGCTGCCATCTGCATCTAGGAAGGGCCTCAGATTGCTTCCACTCATGGCAGAAGGGGAATGGGAGGTGAGAGAACTCACCTACTATATGGTGAGAGAACAAAGCAAGAGAGAGAGGAGGAGGTGCCAGGCTTTTTCCCACAACCAGTTCTCTCTAAGAGTGAGAACAAGCAAGCCACTCATGGGGCATCCATTCCCATGATTCAAACACCTTACACCAGGCCTCACCTTGAATACTGGGGACCGAATTTCAACATCAGACTTGGTGGGACCAAACAAACCATATCCAAACCATAATACCCTCCCAGATTGTACCAGGGTTGGTCTATGTGACTAATAGCAAAAATGATGTTATGTCTCATTCCTGAGACTTTTTTATCAAAGACTGTGGCATCTCTCTTAAGGTATTCCCCCCCCGCCCCCCCCCACCGCCTTTCTCTTTCTCTCATAATTTACTCTGAGGGATACCAGCTTTTCCTATGATAAGAACATTCTGGTAGGCTATGGAGAGGCCCACATGGTGAGGAACAGGGGCATCCAGCCAAAACCTAGTAAGCACAAAGCTTGTCACAGCCACGTAAATAAACTTAGGAGCAGATTCTGCAGTCCCAGTCGGACTTTGAGATGACAGCAGTGTTGACTGACAATTAACAGCAATCTCAGGAGAGGCCGGAGCTAGAGCCACCCAGCCAAGCCACTTTTGAATTCCTGACCCTCAGGGACTGAGTGAGATAGTAAATGTTTGTTGTAGGCCGCCATGTTTTCAGATAATTTGTTTGTTACACAGCAATACCTACTTAATAGACTTCATAACAAAGCTGAAAATATGGAGAGTGGTTTTGAAATGAGCTGTGAGCTTTAAGGAGAGTGTCGGTGAGTGCCTGAAGTGCCTCTAAGATGTGATTAATTGGAGCCTGGTGGTATTTGGTAAGACTGCAAGTGAGGATTTGCAAGTTAGGTAAGTGTTACTGGAAACTGGAGGGAAGATTTCTCTTGTGTAGTTCCAGAAAGTTTAGCAACACTGTTACCTAAAGTTATGTGGAAGGTTGAAAATGTATCAAATGAACTGGGTAAGCTAGCTGAAGAGATTTCTACCCAGAGTGTTTATAGTATATGGTGCTTCTTGCTGTTCATAGTAAAATGTGAAAGGAGAGAGAGAAACTAAAGGAAGGATTGTTAAACCAAAAAGACCTAGGTCTTGTTTTGGAAATGCTGTCTTTCTGGACAGCAGAGAGTACTAAAATTAAGAAAGGACTTCTGATCAAATGTGGCCTGAAGATGAAGCTCAGTGTGAGCTCAAATCTTTCTTAAGGCCTCAGAAAGATTGAGTCAGACAAAAGCTCTCCAGAGATTAAGGTTGTGCCTTACATATCCTCTCAAATAGTAGGGCTTTGTGGAAGTGTAAGTAAGCCTCAGCCAAAGCTACAGAAGGGTTTAACTTGAGATCTGTGGCTATCACTTTTGTCTAGCTGAGTAAACCCCCAATAAGTCACAGGTGACTCCCCCCAGAAAAGTTAAAGGTAATTATATATGCAGAAACATTGTTAGCTTGGATTGGACTGACAAGCACAAAAACAGTACGAAGTGAAAACAGACTTTCGTCTCCCCCAAATTGTACTGGCAGGAAGGCTAAAAACAACTGTGAAGCCACAAACCTTGCTGTTTTTCATCGAAAAGGAGGTATGACTCAGAGGGTGGAACCAGTAGCCCAGAGGACGGAGCCAGAGCCTTGGAGAATTTATTCCCAGCCTGTGAACCTTAATCAGAAACTTCCAACATTTGCCTCCTGGATTTCAGAATTACTATGGACCCACTGACTTCTTTGGGTCTCCCATTTACCCGCTCTTTTATACAGGAATGTCTGTAGCAGTTATCCCATGACTGTCCCACTATTGTATATTGAGTGGGTAGAGGGGAGGTAACTTGTCTATAGTTTCACAAGTTAGGAAGATTGTACTTTAGGAGCTACACTTAAGGAATGACACCTGAAAACCTGAATCACACATGGATCTGACTTACATGATCGGGTTCTGGACTTTGAGTTGCTGCCATAATAGAATGAGACTTTTGGGTACCTTGTGAGGAGGGTGAGTAGATCTTGTATGTGGGTGAGGTGTGAATCTTTGAGGGCCAAAGAGTGGTCTGTGGTGGCCAGTTTCCAAGATGGTCCCCAGTGGTTCCTGTCTCCTGGTATTTATGTCCTTGTCAAGTCCCCTCCCACATTGAACCAGGATTAGTCTGTATGACTAGTGACATATGCAGAAGGGATGGTATGTCACTTCCAGGATTAAGTTATAAAAAAGAATGTAGCTTCCATCTTGTGTGCTCATGCTCCCAACTCCCCTCCATGTGTCTTTACATGTTTTGGGGTAAACTGGTTGCTGTATGGTGCCAACACTCAGGCTGCCTGTGGAGTTGAGGGATGTTTCAAACTTACAGAAAATTGCAAGAGGAAGAATAGTACAAGAACACCTGTATACTTTTCAACCAGATTCACTTATTGTTAAGCTTTTATTGTGAAGCATTTACTTTATCATTTGCTAGTGCCTGTCTTCTTTCTCTTTCCCTCTGTCTCTTTTCCTCTATCTCCCCCTCTCTCCCTCTGCCCCTCTCTCCCCCAGTGCACACATATAAAATATATGCACATAATTTTACATTATTTTAAGTTTTTAACTCTTCTTTTTTTGAGACAGGGTCTGACTTTGTTATCCAGGATGGAGTGCAGTGTCACAGTCATGGTTTACTGCAGTCTTGACCTCCAGGGCTCAAGTGATCCTCCCACTTCAGTCTCCCTAAGTGCTGGGATTATAGGTGTGAGCTACCACACCTGGCTGTAATTTTTTGATGAGCTATTCCAAACTTCATGTCCCTTTACTCCTAAGCACTTAAGTTCTTCACTAAGAATAGGGATATTCTATTACATCAGTGTATTAGAGTTATCAATTTGAGTAAATTTAATGTTGATACAATACTTTGATATAATCTACCATCTGTATTCCAGTTTTGTCAGTTGACCTTTTAATGTCATTTTTCTTCTCTCTGGTATAGGATCCATTGTAGGATTGGTATTTTATTTAGTCACTGTCTTTAGTCTCCTTTAATCTGGAATTTAATATAGCTATTTTTTTTTCGTTTTTCATTATACTGGCATTTTTGAAGAATACCTTCTCCCCTCTCTATCCAAGCCCCCTTACGTCTTTTTAAAGAGAGCAATCCTCAGTTTAGGTTCCTTGATGTTTTCTCATGTTTACTTCTAGGTTATGAATTCTTCCTGGTTGGATACTACATAGGTGTCCTCAGAGTATCTCATCTGAAGGCGTGGGATGTCTGTCTGCCCCTTTCTGCCCCTCATTAGTGATATGAATTTGTGTCACTTGGTCAAGGTATTATCTAGCTTTTTCACTGTGCTAGTTTCCTGTGGCTGCTGTAACAGATTACCATATACTTGGTAGTGTAAAACAATGGAAATTTATTTTCTCACAGTTATGAAGGCCAGAAGTCTGAAATCAGTATCACTGCGCTGAAATCAAGGTGTTGGCAGGGATATGCTCTTTTCAGAAGAGTGACACTGTTCCTTGCCTCTTTCAGCATTTAGTAGTTGTCCATGTTCCTTGCTTGTGGCAGCATTACTTCAGTCTACAGGGCCCTCAACTTCAAACCTCACTCTGCTCCATTATCATATTTCCCTCTTTGTGAAATTTCCCTCTGACTCTTTCATTAGGACACTTGTGAGACATTTAGTGCCCATCCAGATAATCCAGGATAATATACCCATCTCAGGATCCTTCATCATATCTGCAAAGACTCTTTTTCCAAATAAGATAATGTTTACAGGTTCCGGGGGTTAGCTTTGGGGGACCATTTTTCAGACTACTCCAAAATGTGTATTAATTTTTCTTTTCTTTCTCAAAGCTAATAAGTGACCTTTGAGGAGACATTTGTGAGTTTATGAAAACGTCTTGCTTTTCTGCAAAATTGTCCCTTGGATTTAATATCCATTAATGATTCTTGCCTGATCCAATGTGTATATATGATAGTTACAAAATAATGATTTTCAATTCTTGTACCCCTCCACCTTTGCTATACCCTTCCTTCTCTCTTTATCTGTGTCTCTGTGTTTATGCATCTATGTTTCTCTGCATATCTATCTGTGCAGCTGTGTAACTGTATCTATGTATCTATTTATTGTATCCATGAATCTGTCCATCTATCCCTAATTGATCTAGACTCATCAGAATTCATTAACGTTTTTAATTATCTTAATGCACAAATTGTCCCAGCTTTGATCAGTAGGAGCCCTTTTAAGCTGGATTCTATATCTTTGTAATTTCACCCCATCCTATTTTCTTTTTTTATTTTAGCACTTCTTCTCTTAAGGAATAACAAAATGTTCAGTGCTCATGAATTTATTCTGCTCCTGCCCTGAAATCTTCCATTTCGTCAAGGAGCCCTGGTTTCTTTTTGTGGATAATGGTGTTGAAAACTGTGCCACTTATCAGTTTATGATACTTCAGCTCAAATCCACCCTTCATGGCCTTTTCAGACCTCCTTTTCCAGCTGTCATGGATGAGCTTAGTCAGTAGAGGGTGTTGGAAGGACATCGTAGGAAGCAGGGTTTTGGTGTGTGCTTCCATTCCTGTTTGCTCTGTGTTGCCAGTGGTGTATGTGGGATGCCCAGTGCTACTCATCCCCTAGGAAATTTTGTTGTCAGATATTGCCTGTGGCTCTTTGCCTTCCAGTCTGGACCTGGTCACACCACAGCAGACTTTCCTGCTTGCCACTCTCGGCCTGTAGTTCCTTGCCCATGAAGCTTGACCCTCCTATTACTAGAACAGCTATGTCTGGGGCAACCAGTGGGTTACAGCCACATTGTCTCCAGTGAGATCTGAATTCCAGCCTTGGAGAGGAGGCACCTGTTTCAAGTATTTCCTTTGGTTCTCCTCCTCAACCCAGGCATTCCTAAGAGTTGTCTTTTATTTCCTCTTAGTAATTAATACTTCGTAAATAGTTAATAATTCTTTATAAGACTCCTTATTCAAGTCACTGTGTGGATTTCATTTTCTGTCTGGACCTTGGCTGCTATAGAAATCACTACCTGGACAGTAGGTATGCTCCTTGCAACTTGCTTCTAAACATTTTTACCAGCCAGAGTTAGGAAATGAAATACATTTATCTATGTGCATAGGTGTAATGCACACATTTACACATACCTCTAATCATTTGCAAGCCTGCATATATATATATATGTATGTGTATATATTATATAAGCATACATATATTTTAGAATTGTTTATAATAGCTTTAGTGAATCAGAGTTTTCTATGTTCAGTTATATGTTTCGTTCTTTGTACTTTCCTCCAACCCCCTGGTTTTAGGTTTCTGGTCTTGACTAGAAATTTCTCCTAATGTCTACATGTTTTACAACATGATTATTATAGTAATAGGTTAAAAAAAGTTTAAAAAATAATTATTGAGGAATTTATTTGAACAGGATGTCAGATGATGTTTTACTTGTTTTTACAGATGAACTTATAAGATCACTTGTTAGATAACCCACCTTTTTCTCAATGAAGTTGAACTATTATCTATATTATGTATAGACCTCATATGAGTTTTAAATAATTAAAGATTTTCTCTTTTGTGGCATTTATTTGTCTATTCTTATATAAATACCTGTTTTTATATCACACTGATTTTTGTCCAGTGGCTTTACAGAGTATGTTCTGATAGCTAGTACCAGCTGTATTTCTCATCAACATTGGAAAAATTGTTGCCTTTCAAGATCAGCCTGGAGTTCCTGGGGCTCGTACAGTGATAATTCTTGGTTCTAAGAGGCCTTGCCAGTTATTCCTTTATTGCTTCTTAGTTTGAAATCTCTTTCTGCATTTCCCACTTGGTTAATGGGTAGGACTCTTTCAGTGTTTTTTTCTTTATGGTGAATGCACTGTTAAGCTCAGCAGTGGAGGGTTCTTGTTGCAGGAGTGTAGGGGCTTGTCTCCCTCCTTCCAGTGTCCTGTGGATTTTGTTTTGTCTTGCTCTTTTTGCATTGTTGTCAGAGCCATTCTGCTTCGGCCATGTAATCTCTTGATAAGCTTGCAGGCTCAGCCAGTTTGGTGAGCATCTAGCTAAGGATACCAAGGTGCCACAGGCCTCTTGGGGACCGGGCTTCTAACTCTCTGACTCCTGTGTACCAGGAATTCGTCTGTGTATCTGCCCTTAGCTTTGGCCTGCTAGTACCCTGCAGAGTTGTTTGCTGTGTCCCATGTTCCCTCTCCCTGCCAATACATTTTGGACTCTAGGCCTGGTTGCCCTTCTGGAGCGTGGGCTCCTAATAACTTTCTCTCCTTCTGCATGCCTGTCTGCTGTCTTTCCTGCTTTAACCCCAGAAACTTGTTTCCTATGGCCTTCCCGGTGCAGATACTAGGTATCCCACACCTTGCATTACCTTGCTGGTGAGTTGGTTCCTCACACCATGACTGTGTGCTCACCTGCCAGCCTTGGCATGCTGGAATTCTGGAGGAGTCTTTCCTGCTTTTCTGGCAACTGCGGTGGCTTTTCTGGCAATGGCTCAGGTAACCTAGCAGACTTTTTTTTTCCCATCCAGTGGCTGCAGCCACACCTTCTCCACAGAGATCTGAATCCCAGCTTTGGGGAAGAGTTGCTCCTTCTAAGTTGTTCCTTCTTTGGGTCTTCTCGCTCATCCTAGGGTATTCTTCAGGGTTCTCCCTTACCCTAGGATATTCTTCAGTGTTCTCTTTTTACCTTTATTGTTACTCCACTCTCATGGCTAATAATTTTTTTTTGAGATGGAGTCTTGCTCTGTTGCTCAGGCTGGAGTGCAGTGGTGTGATCTTGGCTTACTGCAACCTCCACCTCTGGGTTCAAGCGATTCTCTAGCCTTAGTCTCCCGAGTAGCTGGGATTACAGGCTACCATGCCCGACTAATTTTTGTATTTTTAGTAGAGATGGGGTTTCACCATGTTGCTCAGGCTGTTCTCAAATTGAGCTCAAAGTAATCCACCTGTCTCAGCCTCCCAAAGTGCTGTGCTGGTATTACAGGCATGAGCCACTGCACCTGGCCTCAAGGCTAATAATTTTTTATATTAAACTTTTCCATGTTCAAATTACTGTGTGCTTTCTGTCTCTTAATTGAACCCTATATTGATACTCTGATTTAGGAAGAGTTCTGAATGATTGGGAAGTGATTCTGAATGACCTATTTCCATTGGCTTGTATCTACATGGAAGGAGGATTTTTCCAGGCTGATGGCAGGACTGTAGTATTCACTGAACTTGACACGTGCTTTTTCAGAATGTTCTATGCTTTACACCTCCTTGAGATCTGGGGACAAGATATAGAGAATCTCACGTAGTATAGCAACATCAGTGGCATTTGTGCCAGAATGAAGTGATCATCAAAAGCTTGTTGCTATGATTCTTTAATTTTAACAAATATTTAATAGTAACAATTTATGATTTTTAATATCTTGAGATATACATAATAGAAGTAACTTGGGCACATAATAAAAAGAAATACATTTATATTTTCTTGGTTGAAAGCAATTGAGGTATGTGGGCAACAACAGGTCAATAGCAATAGAACGATTAGTTTCTGATGGGGTTTTCAATCTATTCTGTTCCCCGACCAAGCATTAGTGAGTTCATGAACTCTTACTATTGTAGGCTGCTGTTAGCATGTGACTGCCTCCTTTTGGCCTTGGATCTTTGGCCTGCTTTGGCCATGGTGCTTCACATTTCTGTTTTCTGTTCACAGTTACTGTCCAAAATCAGCGGTTCCTCTGTTTTCTTGATATCTTTCCCATTCAAAGATGTATGTGCTCTTTGCCATTGCAACTACTACCTCTTTTGACCACCATTTTGCTGTTCTTTTCTGTTTTTTTGAGATGGAGTTTCATTCTTGTTGTCCATGTTGGAGTACAGTGGCTGAATCTCAGCTCACTGCAACCTCTGCCTCCTGGTTTCAAGCCATCTCCTGCCTCAGCCTCCTGAGTAGCTGGGATTACAGGCATGTGCCACCATGCGTGGCTAATTTTTGTATTTTTAGTAGAGATCGGGTTTCACGATGTTGACCAGGCTGGCCTCAAACTCCTGACCTCAGGTGATCCACCCACCTTGGCCTCCCAAAGTGCTGGGATTACAGGCATGAGCCACCGTGCCCAGTCCCATTTTGCTGTTAATGGCAAGCATGTTTACATGCCAGAAATCTATTGCCAGTCATATCTTCTTTGACTAATTTCAGTCCAGCTATCAATTATCTAGAAATTTTATTGGCACATTTAATTCAAGAAGCTTTTAAAAACTGGCACTGAGGATATCATGATGCAAACAGCCCCTCTAAGAAACTTAAGAGTCTTATGGTTGAAGAAGTGAGCATTACGATCCAGAGTTGAGAAAGAGGACTGTTTTAGGATGTGGTATCCTCACTGTCAAGTTTTTAAGACTTGTGGCACTGGAAATATGAAGACAATTTTACAAAGTCATCAATCTGAGGAGTTTTAAGAATCGTGCCTCTAAACCTATAGCCAGTATTGTTTTCTTGTGTTCTAAAAGTAAGAACTCTCCCTTGCCCTTTAATTATAATTTTCTCCCTTTCTCTTTGATTCCTTGACAAGGCCCTAAGCTGTGTGATCCAAAGACTGCTTCAGTCTTATGAATGTATCTTCAGCATGTGGGACTGTGCCTGACATATAAATACTTGAAAAATAAGTTGAAATCAAAATATGAGTTAAGATTTAAAAGATAGGTAATGATGTCATTGAAAGTCAATCTCAACGCCAAAATTAAAATGTTTGATTATATCTAGTATGGAGTAATAGATATACAACAGGAAGAGTATAAATTCACATTGTTTTTTTGGAGGGCAATTTGAAATAAAACTTTTCTATTTTGTTTTTAATTAATTTTTCTACACATCTATTTTCATGTCTACGTGAGAGATATATATGAATGAGTATTAGATGTTTTGGTCTTAGAATTCTTCTTTATATTCTTTTTTTTTTTGCTAATTGTTTTATAAGCACAACAAGCTAGAACAGAGAATGCCCTGTACAAAACACAAAGTTTCAAACATCAAGGTGTTCCCTTAGCAAGGCTGAAAATTTCAGTCTCTGGTATTTGGAATTTAGGCTGCAGTCCTTGTTTTTGGATGGATCACTGGGTGTGTGGCACAACAGTCCATGCTTTTTTTTTTTTTAATGAGATGGAGTCTCACTCTTTTGCCCAGATTGGAGTACAATGGCCTGATCTCAGCTCAGTGCAACCTCCACCTCCCAGGTTCAAGTGATTCTCCTGCCTCAGCCTCCCGAGTAGCTGGGATTATAGGTGTGCACCACCACGCCCGGCTAATTTTTGTATTTTTAGTAGAGATGGGGTTTCACCATGTTGGCCAGGCTGGTCTTGAACTCCTGACCTCAGGTGATCCGCCTGCCTTGGCCTCCCAAAGTGCTGGGATTACAGGCATGAGCCACCACGCCCGGCCTTTTCAGTCCATGCCTTTAACCAGATTTGAACAGAAGAATGGCCACTTGGCCCAGGTAGAAGTAGATGAAGTGTTTGGTTTCATGTGTCACGTAACTACCGAAGTTCCTCCCCACGATGCAATGCCAGGTAGGATTGTACTTCTTATCAAATTCCTTCTTGATATGAGCCGCAATGTCCTTCTCTATGTTGTATTTCTCTAGCGCCTGAGTAGCGCACTCCACCGAGTCCTGTTGCATCTCTTCCGACATGTCCGCATTTTTGATCACGGCCTTTCGGTCGCACATGGTTACTGTGGAGAAGGGGGCTGGCTGACAGCAACAGTCTCCTGGAGGAGGTGCTAGCACTGCTCAGTCAAAGCTTGAGCTGCTGTTGCTACCGAAGCCGTGGCACATCTCTCTTCTTTATATTCTTAAAAATTATTGAGGACTTCAAAGGACTGTGGTTTATGTGGGTTATAACTATTAATATTTACCATGCTAGAAATTTTAAAAATTGTATTAAATTAAAAAATACACTACATGTTAACATAAAAGGACATTTTTATGAAAAATGATTCTTCCAAAGCAAAAAAGAAATAGCAAGAAGGGTAGTGTTGGTTTGTGTTTTTACAAATCTCTAATGTCTGGCTTAATAGGAGATAACTGGATGATTGTATCTGTTTTTGTATTCAGTCTGTAGAGATAGGTCGTTTTGGTTGAAGTATATGAGTAAAATTCAGGATCACACAGATAATACAGGCGAAAAAGGGAGGAGTGTTTTAATACCTTTTGCAGATAATTGAAGGTATTCTTTGATACACCAAAACTTGATGTGTGGTAATTTCTTAAAGGTTAGTTGCAAATCAGAACTGTATAAATGAACCTTTTGTACTTTGTTACATTATAATCCATTGGTCTGTCTTAGATTTGAATATATCTTTTACCTGGACATGAGTTTGTAACATCCTGAATTGGTCATTTGAAAAATATTGGTTTCCTGAATTATGCATATTTTGTAAATGTTTACCCATCTTATTATACAGTGTTAAATCATTAATATCACAGAGTTCCAAGGAAAAAATTTTAAAGTATTGGGAAGCTGTTAAGCTCACAATGGCTTGACAGCTTGAATTTTATCGCTGATGACAGTACTCTTGGTTATTTTCCTGGCATTGTTAGGCCCACGTTGTTTATGTTTGAGAAAATGTCTGTCAGATATCTAAATCTGAATAGTTATAGTTTGTTTCATTTCACAGAATTTAAAAAAGAAATGTTCTCAAGGATTGAGATTTAATAAAGTTAATGATTTTTACTGCTTTATCAAGACATTCTAAGTGAAACTGGCATTAAATTTCTTTTTCTTTTTTTAAATATGAGTGAGTGGCAGTAAGGAATATGATTACATGTAAGTGTAGTTCGGTGGTGTTGCCTTGATTTCATGCTAAGAGGTCAGCAGTTTTATTACCATTGCTTTTAGACCATCAGTGCAAATGTCAGTGCAGTAAAAAAAAAAAAAATGCAACGGCTTTTGTAGGATTATGAAAATGGTTTGACTTTGTTGATTGCCTGAAAGACCCTTTAGGGACCACCTGCAGTCTGTGGATGACTCATAGAGAACACACATGTGCACATATATACACATACACAAGGGTGTTCATTGCAACATTATATTCAGTAGAAGAAAACTGAAAATTGAATGTTTCTCAATCTATGATTATATGGATGTGCCATAATTTAGCCAAGTAACAGGATTATGGGGCTGTTTGAAATACAGTTGTATAGAAAGATGTCCAAGATATGTTTTTAAGCTAAACAAAATGAATATTGCATATAATCACGTTTAATAAGATCCTTTGTATGTGTAAATAAACATATATGAATCATAGCTATATACATTTGTGTAGTGTATGTAACCTCTGAAGGAGTGGTGGGAGGGATATTTTTACTTTTTGCCTTGCATTTCTATACTGTGAAATTTAACACATCTGTCTTTAATGTTGGAGGTTACATAGCTGGCGTCTTAAAAAAGAAGCTTGTCACTGGGTGAAAGAGAGTGGCTTTTAAATTGGTTGACGTTCTTAGCTGTTATTATCAACTGCTAATGAATTATCTTAAACTTTTCTCCACATCCTTCCATGTATATAATGAAAGTTTCTAATTAAGCTTAATAAGTAAGCAGTTTATCTCTTTCAATAAATGGTACAGTCCATTTATAATATTTGATAGCTGTAATGAACCTTGTAGGCAGCAGCTGTGGTTATGTAGAAGGAATTGTTGGTTAATAATCTACTTTTTTTTTTTTTTAATGAGGTGGAGTCTTGCTTGGTTGCCCAGGCTAGAGAGCAGTGGTGCCATCTCCACTCACTGCAACCTCTGCCTCCCAGATTCAACTGATTCTCCTGCCTCAGCCTCCCAAGTACCTAGGATTACAGGTGCTCACCACCACTCCCGGCTACTTTTTGTATTTTTAATAGAGATGGGGTTTTGCCATGTTGGCCAGGCTGGTTTCGAACTCCTGATCTCAGGTGATCTGCCTGCCTCAGCCTCCCAAAGTGCTGGGATTACAGGTGTGAGCCACCGCACCTGGCCAGTCATCTACCGTTTTATAGGTCCTCTCACATTTTTAGTAAGCAAAGGCGTTCCCTTGTAATTTACCTGTCATCAGAGCTGATGTAGTTATTGTTGTAGTGGTATGATGAGAAGTACATATTTTTTGCAGTCAGATAGATTTAGACCCACAACTTCTGTTCACTGTTTACTCCCAGTGTGATCTTATACAGATTAACATCTGAGTCTAGTTTTCTTATTGGTAAGGTAAGAATAATAACCTACTGTTCTGACAGTTATATCTATTATATTTAGCTCCATGCTAAATGCATATCAGCTAGTGTTAGCTATTTTCTGTTACTCGGTGAGTTTGCCAGTCCTCTAACATACCTTACTCTCTTGTGTCTCCTTTAGTTTTGTGCTGCTTCGCTGTGGAGTTCTGGGTAGCCTTTCAGAAGATGTCTCTTCTAGGAAGTTTGCCATGCTTCTTTTCATCTGAGTTAGTTGTTCACCTTTCTTGGTTCTTCATCTCATCAGTATAGCACCCAACTCATGTATTTTTCTCCATTTTTTTTAAATTGACAAAATTTCAAATTTACAGACCCCTGCCCCACCAAGAGAATAGTATAGTGAACACTTCTATACCTTTTTTTTTTGAAGTTGATGGATTGTTAACATTTGCCACATTTCCTGCATTTCTCTCTGTGTGTATATGTCTCTCTCATTTTTTTCCTGAATGATTTGAGAATAAATTGCAGATATTATGGTGGTTCATTCCTACTTCCAATATTTCTGCTATGACTGTAACCATATTACACCTATGAAATTTAACATTGATACAATGCAGTCCATGTTCAGATTTCTGTAGTTGTCCTTGAAATGTCCTTTTTAGCTTTTTTTTTTTTCATTCATAATCATGCCTCTCTTGGTTTGTTTCTTTAATCTAGAATAGTCATTATTATTATTATTTTTTGGTCTTTTATGACATTGACATTTTTAAAGAGTGTAGGACAATAGTTTTGTAGGTTTCACAAGCTATATCTGTCTGATTGTTTTCTCATGAATAGATCATTGTTTGTTGTTTGTTTTATTGTATCTATCATCAGTATGACTTCCTATGAGAAAGAGAAAGGCAGCCCCTGATAGCCAAGAACTGGCCAGGCACTATGTTGGTTTGACCTTGGTGTTTTTTCGAGTTGGAATTTGCAATTAGGCTGCGTTATTCTCCTATTGAACATATACAATTTCATAGAACACGAACATTAGAAAAGGTCACTCTGTGTCCCTGGATATAGGACAAAAACAAGACCATCCTGTAATCATGTCTGAACACAGATGAAAACATAAACATTTTTCAAGTCAAAAATGATCAGATATCGTCATCCTGGTTATAGTGAATGACTTCCCCTTCTAATTATAGCCTTAGCCTTCATTTTTCCTGTCTCATAGTGAGAGTTATTAAAAAATCATAGAATCATAGAATTAGAATTGAGAGAGTCATAGAATTACCTCCACTTCCTGACAGCATCCAATCCAGGGCAGAACCCCACTTCCTTGAACCTTTCCCAAAAGTACCTAACACAAGCCCAAACTCTGTAAGTCCTTTCTGATACCCTCCGGTGAAATGCCCCAGTGTTCCCAATGGTATGTATTTTTATTAGTTGAAAGAAGTAATAAATTCAGCTTATTTAACTACAAGTGTGTTCCTGGTGCTTTTGGCCAGAGAGAATTTAATCCGCAGAATCTTGACCTCTCTTTTTATTTTTATTCTGTGAATGAATTTTTGATGTAGTTAAGAATCATCAGCATTAAGCTAAAAGATAATTTCATATTGGTCAAGGATAAATTTTATTTCTGTGAACTAGCTTTTGATGACTAATACGTGTTTTAAAAAAGTTGTAAACTCTGCTATCTAGGAGTTGTTCTAAGTAATGAAAACAACATGGGGAAGATTAAAGACAGCTTATAAATCAAACAGAGGCTTTATTTCTAGTGATTAATGAGCTTAGTTAGAATGTTTGGATTTAATCACCTCCCTTCTACAGCTTTTAATAAACCATTGTTGGGTAATTGGGGGTAGGGGAGTAGCTTATACGTATTACACACTCGCAGAAATACACCTACACAATATATATATATATATATATATACATAATATAGGTATACCTCAGAGATGTTGAAGATTTGGTTTCAGACCATTACAATAAAGTGAGTCTCACATAATATTTTGGTTTCCCGGTGCATATAAAGGTTATGTTTACACTATACTGTAGTCTATTAAGTGTGCAGTAGCACTATGTCTTTAAAAATGTACATACCTTAATTAAGAAATACTATATTGCTAAAAATGCTAGTGATCATCTGAGCCTTCAATATTAGTAATCTTTCTGCTGGTGGAGGATCTTGTCTCCATGTTGATGACTGCTGTCTGATCAGAGTGGTGGTTGCTGAAAGTTGGGGTGTTTGTGGCAATTCCTTAAAATATGACAATAATGAGATTTGCTCTTCCTTTCACAAAAGATTCTTTGACTCACTGACTCTTCCTTTCACAGAAGATTTCTCTGTAGCATGTGATGCTGTTTGATAACATTTTACCTGCATAGAACTTCTTTCAATATTGGAGTCAGTTCTCAAATCCTGACTGCTTTATCAACTAAGTGTATGTGACATTCAGAATCCTTTGTTGTCGTTTCAACAGTATTAACAGCATCTTCACCAGGAGTAGACTCCTCAAGAAACCACTTTCTTTGCTTATCCATAAGAAGCAACTCCTTGTTCATTTAACTTTTATCATGAGATTGCAGCAATTCAATCACATCTTCAGGCTCCTCTTCTGGTTTTAGTTTTCTTGCTATTTCTACCACATCTGCAGTTATTTCCTCCACTGAAGTCCTGAACCTCTCAAAGTCATACATGAGGGTTAGAATTAGCTTCAAAAATCTTACTAATGTAGGCCGGGCATGGTGGATTATCATGCCTCTAATCCCAACACTTTGGGAGGCTAGGGTAGGTGGATCACTTGAGGTCAGGGGTTCAAGACCAGCCTGGCCAACATGGTGAAACCCCATATATACTAAAAATACAAAAATTAGCTGGACATGGTAGTGCACACCTGTAATCCCAGCTACTCGGGAGGCTGAGACATGAGAATCACTTGAATCCAGGAGGCGGAGGTTGCAGTGAGCTGAGATCGTGTTTCTGCACTCCAGCCTGGGTGACAGCATGAGACACTGTCTCAAAAAAAAAAAAAAAAAAAAAAGTGGATAGTTTTACCTTCCCCTGTGAATCACAGATGTTCTCCATGGCATCTAGGATGGTGAATCCTTTCCAGAAGATTTTCAGCTTACTTTGCTTAGATCCGTGAGAGGAATCACTTGTATGGCATCTATAGCCTATGAAATGCATTTCTTAAGGAGAATTGAAAGTACAAAATGACTCCTTGATCCCATGGACTGCAGAATAGATATTGTGTTAGCTGATGAAAACAATGTTAATCTCCTTATACATCTCCATCAGAGTTTCAAGTGAACCAGCCAGATTCATTGTCAATGAGCAATAATATTTTGAAAGGGCTGGGCACAGTGGCTCATGCCTATAATCCCAGCACTTTGGGAGGTTGAGGGAGATGGATCACAGGGTCAGGAGTTCGAGACTAGCCTGGCCAATGTGGTGAAAACCTGTCTCTACTAAAAATATAAAAATTAGTGGGGTGTGGTAGCATGCGCCTGTAATCCTCAGCTACTGAGGTTGCAGTGAGCTGAGATAATGCCACTGCACTCCAGCCTGGGGCAGAGCAAGCCTCCGTCTCAAAACAAAAAAAGAAAAATTTTTTAAAGGAATCTTTTTTTTTTTTCTATGCAATAGGTCTCAACAGTGGTCTTAAAATATTCAATAGACTGTGCTATTAACAGATGTACTGTCATCCAGACTTTGTTTTTCCACCGATGGAACACAGGCAGAGTGGATTTAGTCTACTTCTTAAGGGCCCTAGGATTTTCAGAATGGTCAGTAAGCATTGGCTTCAACTTAAAAGTCACCAGCTGCATTAACTTTTGACAAAAGAATCAGCCTGTCCTTTGAAGTGTTGAAACCAAGTACAACTTCTCCTCTTTAGGTATGTAAGTGTTGGATAGCATTTTCTCCCAAAAGAAGGCTGTTTTGTCTCCATTAAAAATCTGTTATTTAGTGGAGCTGTCTTTATCAATGATCTTTTCTAGATCTTCTGTGTAACTTGCTGCAGCCTCTGCAGATCAGCCCTTGCTGCTTCACCTTGCAGTTTTATGTTAATGGTGATGGCTTCACTCCTTAAACCTCATGTACCAACCTCTGCTAGCTTTCAACTTTTCTTTTGCAGCTTCCTCACCTCTCTCAGCCTTCATAGAATTAGAGAGTTAGGGCCTTGCTCTGGAGGAGGGTTTGGTTTAATGGAGTGTTGGGGCTGGTTTACTTTATCCATGTCAGCAATAAGGCTGCTTCACTTTCTTTTCATTTACATGTTCACTGGAGTAACACTTTTAATTTCTTTTAAGAACTTGTTTTTTGTATTCACAACTTGGCTAACTGGTGCAAGAGGCCTAATTTTCAGCATATCTTGGTTTGTGTTATACCTTCCTTACCAAGAGTCTCGCTCTGTTTCTGAGGCTAGAGTGTAGTGACGCAATTATGGCTCACTGCACCCTTGACCTCTGGGATTCAAGCAGTCCTCCCAGCTCAGCCTCCTGAATATCTGGGACTACAGGCATGTTTCACTATGCCTAGCTAATTCTTTTTTTTTTTTTTTTTTTTTGTAGAGATGGGGTTTCACGATTTTACTTAGGTTGATCTCAAACTCCTGGGCTCAACTAATCAGCCCACCTCAGCCTCTCAGAGTATTGGGATTTTAGGCATGAGCCACAACACCCTGCCGTATTTCTAGCTTTTGATTTAAAGTGAGACACCTATAACTTTTCCTTTCACTTGAATATTCAGAGGCCATTGTAGAGGTTAATTGTTGTACTTTCAATATTGCTGTGTCTCAGGGAATACAGAGGACTGAGGAAAAGGAGATTGGGTACAGCTGGTTAGTGGAGCAGTCAGAATACACTCAACACCTTTCAATTAAGTTTGCCTTTTACATTCTTGTGGTTTGTGGTGCCTCAAAACATTATAATTGTATTACAAATGCCCATACCAAAGATTACTGATCATAGATCACTAAAACAGATATAATAATAATGAAAAAGTTCGATTGTGACATTTCCCAAAATGTGACACAGAGACATAAAGTGAACACATGCTATTGGAAAGATGTTGCCACAAATCTTCAATTTGTAAAAAATGCAGTATCTGTGAAGAGCAGTAAATAGAAGTTCAATAAGATGAGGTATATAATATTGCACAGTAAACCTCGGGAAAAATTTGTTTTGCATTTTCTATGTTTACCTGTAATTTTTCTACTCTGTTCACAGGAAAATAAACATTGGTACTGTGAATGGAAATTCAAAGCTGTAGTAGAAGAAGCACCTGATTATGATTTCTCATGTTGTTTACAGCCTTTCAAGTGAAAATTTGATTATGTTGAAGGATGCACAAGTAGAGAATTATTGTCTGCCATTAGGATGACTATTGAATCTTGCTGCTACTTTTTTGAAAATTTTCAAATTAGGTTGTCTTTATTAAATATATTAGTTCTAGAAGTTATTTCGTTAAAATTCATCTGTGTTTTTTCATTTATGCTACCAGTACTTTTTTTTTTCTTTATGGTGGGCTTTATTTATGAAACATTTTATTATCAAAATTTTCAAGTATGTAGACGAGTTTATGTACAAGTGACATTTTCCTATATTTTCTTTATCCTTTATCTCTCCATAATCTGTCTTGTTTTTAGGCATTTCAGCATAAAGTGCAGATACCAGTGTCCTTGGCCCATAAATATTTTAGCATATTATCATTAATAAGAGTTCAGTATTTGTTTACAGCTTTTAGATAAGATTACATACAGTTAAATGGACAAATCTTAAGTGTCCCATTGTATATGTGACATATACCTGTATAACCCAAACTCCTATCAAGATATAGAGCATTATTACCACCTAAAATTTATTCTTGCCCCTTCCCTGTCAATCCCTGCTCTCAGGCTCCCCAGAAGGAACTTTTTCCACTGGATGTTAGTTTTGTACACCCTGGATTTTCCCATAAGTGGAATCACGCTGTACAGACTTTTCGTGTCTGGCTTCCCTCATGCAGCAGGTTTTTGCGATTCATCCATGCTATTGTGTTCATCAGGGGTTCATTCCTTTTTACTGCTGTTTAGTTTAAATGTATCACAGTCTGTTTATTCACTGTCCTGTGAACGGGCACCTAGAATGTTTCCAGTTCAGCATGATTATAAAATCTATTACTATAAACATCTTTATATGGACATATAGTTCTCTTGGGTAAATACCTAGGAATATAATATCTGGATGATAAGATAGGTATGTGTTTACTTTCATAAGAAACTAAGCGACTCTTTCCAAAAGTGCTTGTATCATTTTATATTCCCATCAACAATGTATGAAATTTCTGGCAGCTTCACACTCTCACCAACATGGGGCATTATCAGTCTTTTTAATTTTAGCCTGTCTGGGGAGTGTGTAATGGTATTTCATTGTGGTTTTAACCTTCAGTTCCTTGATGACTAATGGGCTGAACATTTTTTCCTGTGTTTATTATACACTGATATATCATTTTTATGGAGTATCTGTTTCCATGTTTTACCTATTTGTGGGGCTGGAATTCTTTGTATATCTTAGATACTTTGATGTTTTGCAAATGTTTTCTCCCAGTCAGTGGTTTGTCTGTTCATGTGTTAATGGTCTCCTAAAAATATATTTCTAAAAATTGTATTCTTATCAGGAAATGGGAAAAAATTATTTTATTTGAGATTCAGTGGGTACATGTGAAGGTTTGTTACTTGGGTATATTGTGTGGTGTTGAGATCTGGGCTTCAAATGAACTTGCCACCCAAATAGTGAATATAGCATCCAATAGATAGTTTCTTAACAGTTGTCTCCCTCCTTCCATCCCCACTTTTGGAGATCCCAGTGTCTGTTATGCCCATTTTAATGTCCATGTGTACCCAATGTATAGCTTCTACTTAAAGTGAGAACATGTGATATTTGGTTTTCTGTTCTTGTGTTAATTCACTTAGGATAATGGCCTCCACCTGCATCCATGTTGCTGCAAAGGACATTATTTTGTTCTTTTTTTATGGCTGTGTAGTATTCCATGTACTATGTATATGTACCATATTTTCTTTTATCCAGTGCACTGTTGATGGGCACCTAGGTTGATTCTATGTCTTTACTATTGTGCATAGTGCTACGATAAACATGAGAGTACAGCTGTCTTTTTGGTAGAATGATTCATTTTCCTTTGGGTATATACCCAGTAATGGGATTGCTGGGTCAAATGGTAATTTTATTTTTAGTTCTTTGAGAGATCTCCAACATGCCTTCCACAGGGGCTGAACTAATTTACACTCCCACCAATAGCATATGAGCATTGCCTATTCTGTACAACCTCGCTAGCATCTGTTATTTTTTGCCTTTTTAATAATAGCCATTCTCACTGGCGTGAGTTGGTATCTCATTATGGTTTTGATTTGCATTTTTCTAATGAACAGTGATGTTGAGCATATTTTCATGTTGGCTGCTTGTATGTCTTCTTTTGAGAAGTTCCTGTTTATGTCCTTTGCCCACTTAATACCATTCTTCTTTTGATATTCTGACGTATTTTAGGAACAAAGAAATGAGCATGTTCCTTTATCGTTTTGTTCTGATAATAGGATTAAATGTGATTGAAGCTTTTAATGCATAACCCTTTATTTTTGGTTGTGCACTATTCTGAAAAAATGTCTTAATTCATATCTGCTTGTCAAAGTTTAGTGGAATAGAAACAATAAATCAATAGAAGTACAATAAGATGTGCTTTTGGCATTTATTCCATTGCTTAAGCATTTTATTTTAGCTTAATGGGGAAGATAAAAGCCTCCAATTTTTTTGTATTTGTTTCAGATAGCAATAAGATCTTTTTAGGGTACTATCAAATATTAAGACTTCCATTAAAATTTCTCAACAAGCAGTTAATGCATTCAAAGATATTCTCAGGTCGTCTAATGGATTGATACATAAAATAATGTGTGCATTTTCTGAGTTATTGTTCTAAGCTTATAGATGTTTACAGAATTACTAATACTAATTTATAGGCAGTCGAATTTACTTTTTTCTTTAAGGGATAAATGTCTTGGACTATAATCATAAGCACTGATTCATACTTTCTTATTTATGCAAAGTAAGGAATAATGAACATTTAATCTAGTTGGCCAGTAGATTTTTTCCTAAGATTAAGTCATTTAGATTATTTTCAAGCCAGATAATTGGTTTTACCTATTGCGGTTCTTGCAAATTTGTTTCTAGATAATATTAGTGATACGTAAGCAAGTAGTGTCATTTTAGGTGTGGTATTGTTATTGGGAAGGTTGAGTTTAATTGTTACACTTGAACTGAGAACTAACAAAAACGTAATAGATTATGTTGGGTTTGGTTATTTGTGAGAAAACTTAAGATAGAAGTCAATTTCTTCCTCATGGCAAAATGTTTAGAGGTAGCTGGACAGTGGCAGCTGCACAGTGATCCAGAATCTAAGCCCCTGTCTTGTTGCTCTGTCATTTTTTTAAATGAGATTTAGTCTCGCTGTGTTACCTAGGCTGACTTGAACTCCTAAGCTCCAGTGAGCCTTCTGGCCTCAGCTTCCAGAGAAGCTGGGATTATAGGTTTGTGCCACTGCACCCTGCTTCTGTCATTTTTAACCTTTCACTTCTTGATCCTTCTTGGAAGGGAGAAGGGACAAAGAAGAGAAGGAGAGAGAGGTTGTATATCATTTGTCTTTTAAAAAGATTTCTGGGAAGCTACAGTATAACTTGTTTATGTGCTATTTGCCAGAACTTAGTTTATATCTATACCTAAGTGCCAAGCAAGCTGGCAATTATAGTTTTTGTTTTTTTTTTTTACCCCTGGCTGTCATGTACCCATTTGAATAAAAATTGGGGAAGAAAGCAAGAACAAATATTTGGATAGCAGTGGATAGCCTATTCCATAGTAAGTAAAGCAGCATACAGAAAGTTAGGAACCCTCTAATTGACTACCATACCACTTGCCCGCTGACCGTTATTTGGTCCTGGGCTCTTTCAGGAAGCTGATAAAAGTTAGAGACCCTATCCTAAGAAAAGTGCACCTGTGTGTACATATGCATGGAGTTCTGTGGGATTGTTGTCTTTGGAGCCCATCCATGAACCATTGCCTAAGAGGTTGTGTACGGACCCACTATTAAGATTTCCTGTTATAGGCTGGGTACTATGGCTCATGCCTGCAATTCCAGCACTTTGGGAGGCCTAGATGGGAGGATCACTTGCATCGAGGAATTCGACACTAGCCTGGGCAGCATAGTGAGACCCTCCCTCTACAAAAAAATTAGCTGGCTGTGGTGGCATGTGCCTGTAGTCCAAGCTCCTTGGGAGACTGAAGTGGAAGGATTGCTTGAGCCTGGAAGATTGAGGCTGCAGCGAGCTTGTGACTCTGAGTGACAGAGTAAAACTCTGTCTGGAAAAAAAAAAAAAAGATTACCTGTGATAGTGTTTCACTGCAAGACAGTTATTTATGTATTTTTACATGGCTTTTAAAAGTTTTGTTATTCACTCACACAGTCAAAGTTTGCTCTGTTTTTAGTCACTATGATGGAACTTGAAGATTCAAAGAACCATAGTATTCTATTAAGTGCTTACTGTGTGCCTGGCATGGAATTGGAACCTTAAGTACATTATTCATTTCTTACATTTTACAAATGAGGAAATAATCTGCCTAAGATTTTACAGCTAGTGAATGATAGAGCTAGTATTTGAACTCAGGTCCTGTTAGTTATCATGAAATAGACACTTAACCATAAGCATGAGACACGCTGGGCAGAGGATGTTTTGGTGGTTCAGTTTCACTTGCCAGTCATTTAGGCACGTGCCTGTGTAACTAGGAATCTCTTTTTGCCTCAGTTTTCTGTTAATACTCCGAAAAGGCACTTAAAATGTTTAAGTATGTGATGATGCTACTTTTCTGATTTTGTATTTTTTCATTGCAATCAGTATGATACATGGCATATGATAAATGTCAACTGGTAATCTAAGAGTAATACAAAATGATCATATTTGAAATGTCTTATCAGCATTCAAACTGTATATATCATTTAAAAATTCTATGGAAACCACCTTTTGATCACCTTGTAAAGCAGAACTCACTGGTACTGTGTTTGTGTTCTTTTTTCTCACAAGCATGCTGTTATGTATGCTGACAGCATCACACATGGAATTTAGCATAAAAGCTTTTTGCTTCAAGCTGAGGTTTTTGACCCCACTGATAATACAGATGTTCTCATAATTTCCTCTCTTCAGCCCCTTTATAAATCAAAAAAAGTAGAAAAGGGAAAAATTACATGAGTAATTACAGTATTAGATTACTATAGAAAACCATTTCAGTTCTTTAAAATTCTCTTTTCTTTTTTCTTTTTTTTTTTTTTTTTTTTTTGAGACGGAGTTTCGCTCTTGTTACCCAGGCTGGAGTGCAATGGCGCAATCTCGGCTTCGGCTCACCGCAACCTCCGCCCCCTGGGTTCAGGCAATTCTCCTGCCTCAGCCTCCTGAGTAGCTGGGATTACAGGCACGCGCCACCATGCCCAGCTAATTTTTTGTAATTTTTAGTAGAGACGGGGTTTCACCATGTTGACCAGGATGGTCTCGATCTCTTGACCTCGTGATCCACCCGCCTCGGCCTCCCAAAGTGCTGGGATTACAGGCTTGAGCCACCGCGCCCGGCCTAAAATTCTCTTTTCAACTTTAGTTTCAAATCACCAGCTTCTTAAAATTGCAACTTTCTTATATTGACAGGCTCTAAATTATGAATGTACCATTTATTTATCAGTTGACACCTCTGCCTCTTGTTTGATTAGAAACATTTTCTTTTCTAGTGAGAGTACTGCTGATTCTAATTGTAGAGATTAGATTTGACTTCAGGTTGCATAACAAGCAAAACAACTAAGTGATAGGCTTGCTGCTGCTTTCTTATCTATGTACATAAACTATCATAAGCCAGTGTTTGGTCATTCCTTCCTTAAAGTGTTGATTCTTATTTAATTGTAGGGCGATTTGATGAAACTGTTATTGAAGAGAGAAGACAGTGTGCTGAAGACCTGCTACAGTTCTCTGCCAATATTCCTGCTCTTTACAATAGTAAACAGCTTGAAGATTTCTTCAAGGTTTGGTACTTTTGTAATTTGTAGTAAAGTAATATAGAAAATGTCATTTACTTTTGAATTTTGTTATTTACTTTAAAAATAGAAATTTATTAATTTAATAAATAATAATAATTATATTTATTATAATTATTTATATAATAATGTTTATGGCATAGCTCCTGTTTTTAATGTAGAAATGTATGCTTTTTTGTTTTTTTTGGAACTGGTTCTGCTGTGTTGCTTAGGCTGTTGTTCAGTGGTCATTGACAGGTGTAATCATGGCGTACTACAGCCTTGACTTCCTGGCTTCAAGCCTCCTCTTGCCTCACATTCCTGAGTGTTTTTGATTCATAGATCTTTAAAAATTGATGTGAAGAGCTTAGAGATTATTTAACTCTCTCTGTCATAATTGAAATACATTAAAAAAGTTAAGTATCAAGAAACTCCAGTACTTGCCTTTACTTTTTGAGGTGTCTGTTTCAGTGGCAGATTCCTCTCGGAATATAAGCCATTGTAAGTCTATATTAAATTTGTTATAATTATATTGACTTGTTTGTAAAGATATATAACACTGCACAGCTTAAGAGAGCAGGCCAGTGCAAATTATATTACTGGAGATCATTGGGTGTTAGTGTTTTAAGTTTGTAGACATGTAATGCTTTCATTTTAAGTTTTTTTTACCATTTTAAATAATAATTTTCTAATTTATTTTGAACTGAATCTGTACATGTTGACAGTTGATATCATTGTATTTAATCATCACCTTTTTCCTGTTGCATTGAATTAGCCTTCTAAAAACAAGAAACCTAAGTTATTGTGCCATAATTGTTTTTGCTTCTTTAACTAAAATCTACTCACTTGTGTAAGTTAAATTTCTTAGACTATATAACCAGTGATATATATGCATAGTGGGATATTTGGTTCTTCTGATCCTACTGGATCTACACACAGTTATTTTATGTATTTTTTCTGCCAGCGCTTTGTCATCCAGGAATTTATTTTTTATGATCTATTTTATCTACTGAAGAAAGTTCTGTTGAAAGACATTGTAATAGAAATAAAGTGATAGAAGAATTTGTAGTAACAATAACATTCCTGATGATCGACCATGTTGCTTAATTTTTCACCATTCTGCAAATTAGACTGAGATAATAAATTTGGTTTCTGCATATGGCCCAATGCAGATCTTTAGGATAAAGGCCAAGTTAAAATGATAGACTATTTAGCTCTTTGCTGTGCTTTGTTATAATTGTTTCTATGTGTCAAGGAGTCTGTTTTTTATGGAAAAATACATTATTATTAAACAAGAATATTGTTTTATGGAAATTGTGAAAAGCTGTCATGCAAATTACCACATGCCATACAGCTAAAAAAAAAATTAGGGATTATGGAAGTCAGATTGAAGACTTTAAACAGTTTAAGTAAAAGTTACTTGTTTATTATATTTCTTCCTGATTGTAACTGTTGCTGGAAGTCACTGGGAAACAAGACTGTCATGTTCAGGGTTTTTGAAAGATTGGACAGTTTAAGAGAAGTCAAGCTAATCTTGGAAAGTATCTTAGAACTATCTTCAACAGTGTACTAGGCAGGAGCAGGATACGATTTGGGAATATCACAACAGTGGCCTTCAGTCATTTTAAATAAGAGAAACCAAGCAGGAAAAAGAAACTTGTTACATTAACTTGAACAACAACAACAAAAAAAGGCTTAAGGCCAAAAGGCCAAAAGAAATATGTCAGTTTTTAAAAGCTTTCCTAGAAACATGATCTAGAGATAGTCCTTCTTACATCTCATTGGCCAGAACTGGGTCACATGCCCATCCTTAATTTGAAGGAGTCTGGGAAGGTGACTCTTAGCTTTCTAGTTCTGATCATGGATGAAGGTGGTGGGGTGGGAAGATTTTGGCGTAGCTAATTCACAGGGTGTGCTATAGTATCATAGTTTATTTTTCTCTTTAGAAACATTAATGCTGCCACATGCAAGTGACTATGTAGCCACTTGCTTACATTGACTTTAAAAAAACACATACCTAAGAGTAGAAGGAATAGTATTATGAACCTCTATGACCCATTGCTTGGTTTCAGAAGTTATTGGTATGTTGCCAAACTTGTTTTATCTACATCTTTCCATCTCATACTCTACTGAGTGGTTGGTTGTTCATTAGTATTGGTACAGTTATTAATTGTAAGTATACAATTCACTGATTTTCAGTAAATTTATAGAGTTTTGCACCTATCACCAACATCCAATTTTACTTTATTTTTTTTTCTGAGATGGAGTTTTGCTCTGTTGTCCAGGCTGGAGTGCAGTGGTGTGATCTTGGCTCACTGCAACCTCTTGTCTCTCGGGTTCAGTGATTCTCTTGCCTTTGCCTCCTGAGTAGCTGGGAATACAGGTGTGTGCCAGCATACCTAGCACTTTTTGTAGTTTTAGTAGAGACAGGGTTTCACAGTGTTGGCCAGTCTGGTCTTGAATTCCTGACCTCAAGTGATCCACCTGCCTCAGCTTCCCAAAATTCTGGGATTACAGGTGTGAGCCACTGTGCCCAGCCAACATTCAATTTTAGATCATTTCCATTACCTCACTGCTGTGTAAGCTCCCTATGGTGATCCCCTTTTCCATCCCTACCCTGGGGCAACCACCTGGTTCTGTCTGTAGATTTGCCTTTCCTCCCCATTTTAAATACATGGAACTACATAATATATGTAGTGTTTTGTTCACAATATATGTATGTAGTTTTCTTATACTTAGCATAATGTTTTTGAGCTTCAGTCATGTTATATTATATATCAGTATTTCATTCCTTTGTATAGCTGAAATGTATTTCATTATATAGATGATACCACATTTTTTTCAATAGTTGATAAATCGATGGACATACTTGGATGTTTCTAAGTTTTGGCTGTTATGACTAATGCTACTGTGAATATTTGCATACAAATCTTTGTGTGGATATATGTTTTCATTTCTCTTGGGTGATTCCTGAGGAGAGGAATTGCTGGGTCTTATGGTAAGTTCATGTTTTTAAGAAATTGCTAAACAGTTTTTTAAATGGACTGTACCATTTTGTATTCAGCCAGTAATGTCTGAACTTACTGGTTTTTTCACAAAATCACCAACACTTAGTATTGTCTGATTTTTTAACTATAGCTCTTCTCGAATGTATGCAGAGGTATTTCATTGTAGAATTAATTTCAGTTTCCAAATGGCTAATGATGTTGAAAGTGTTTTCCTTTGCTTTTTTTCATGTATATCTTTGGTAGAATGTCCATTAAAATCTACCCATTTTTTTGATTGGGTTGTCATTGAGTTGTAAGGGTTCTGAATATATTCTGGATAAACAATCTTATTGGATAAGTGATTTGTAAATATATTCTCCCCAATCTGTAGCCTTTTAATTTTCTTAATGGTGTCATTTGAGGTGCAAAAGCTTTTAGCTTTGATGATATATAATTTATAATATTTTTTTCTTTTTTGGGTTATACCTGTCGTACCCAGGAACTTTTCGAGTAACCCAAGATCATGAAGATTTTCTTCTGTGTTTATTTTTAGATTTCTGGAAGTTTTAATGTTACAGTTAGGTCTATGATTCTTTTTTAGTTCATTTTATATAGGGTGTGAAGTAATAGTTTAAATTCATCTTATGGTATGTGTGTATCTAATATTCTGAGCATCATTCGTTGAAAAGATTATCCTTATTGAATCACCTTGGCATACTTGCTGAAAATAAGTTGACTGTAAATATGATGACTTATTTCTGGACTGTTGATGTGTTCTATTAATCTGTGTGCCTGTTCTTATGCCAGTACCATACTGTCTTGATTACTGTAGCTTTTTAAGTACTGAAGTCAGCTAGTGTAAGTTTGCTTACTCCACTTTTTCAAAATTGTTATGGCAATTTTGAGTTCTTTCAACTTTTCAACTTCCATAAAAATTTTTAGCATCAGTTTATCTATGTGAACAAAAAATTCTCATAGAATTTTAAAATTATTTTATTTATTTATTTAAAGAATTGGGGTCTCGCTTTTGTCACCCAAGCAGGGATGCAGTAGTACAATTATAGCTCACTTTAACCTCAAACTCTTGGGCTCAAGGGATTCTCCTGCCTTAGCCTCCCAAGTAGCTGGGACATGCACCACCACACCCAGAGAGACAGGGTCTCACTGGTTTCTCAGGCTGGTCTTGAACTCCTGGCCTCAATTAATTCTCTTGCCTCAGTCTCCCAAAGTGCTGGGATTACAGGTGTGAGTCACCACACCTGGCCAAAGGTATTGGAAACACCTGCTAAAATCCTCCAGTTTGATTCTCTCCCAGCTGAGCTGTTTTGGCTTCCTCCTCAGATTTCTGATTGGAATTGTATTGACTCTGTAGTTCAGTTTGGGGAAAATTGTCATTTTAACAATATTATCTTGCAATCCATGAAAATGAAATGACTACATTTATTCAGATATTCTCTAAATTCTTTAAGCAATGTTTTGTAGTTTTCAGGGTATAAGTCTGGGGCTTCTTGCCTTAAATTTAGTTGTAAGCATTTTAATCTTATGCTATTTTGAATGAAACTGTGTTTTCTTTTCACATAGTATTATGCTTCAAGGGTTTATTCCTGTTGTGGCATACATCAGTGCTTTATTCCTTTTTCTGATTGTATAATATTCCTGTGTATGGGCTATGGATATACCACATTTTGTTTAGCTACAGTGTGTGTTGGTACATACTTGGGTTGTTCTCCTTTTGGCTGTTAGGAATGGTGCTGTTATGAATATCGACATACACGTTTTTGTGCAGACATGTATTTTTGTTTTCTTAGATACATATCTAGGAGTGGAATTTAGGTGGGAAGTTTTTTTTAATTAGATTTAGAGGATATGTATGTGTATACATATATTTATGTTTTCAAGGTTCATCCAGGTTGTAGCATGTATCAGTAGTTTATTTCTTATTGTGACTAAATAATATTTCATGGAATGGGTATGAATATACCACATTTTACTAGTCTCTTCATTGGTTGATAGTCATTCAAATTGTCGTTGCTTATGGCTGTTACGAAAAATGCTTCATTTGATCCTTTTTTAATAATTTAGATTTATTTATATATGCTGTTTCATGAGTCATAGTCCTATTAACTCTTTAATCATGTTTTCCTTTGATAATTTGAACATACTTATAATAGCTGCTTTGAAGTTTTTGCCAAGTCCAACATCTTTGTCCCCTCACAGATAGTTCCAATTGACTGGTTACCCCCATGTTTGGGTCACATGCTTTTCTGTGCCTTTGCATGTCTTTTAATTTTTTTTATTGGTTGGAAATTGAACATTATGGATAATATACTATAGAACTCTAGGTTCTGATTTTTTTTTTCTCCCTGTGGGTTCTTGCCATTTTACGTTAGTTTGTTTAGTAACTAACATTTTCTGTTAGTGTATTTAGTCTGTAGTCAATCTGTGGAGTCCGTTTCCTGTTAAGTGTGTGACTGCTGATATCCATGCCCTATATTTAATTTTAATTTTATTTTTAAGGCAGGCTCTGTAGAGGTTAGCCCTGTGTCAGCATAGCTTTGTGGTCAGCCAGTCTTCGGTCATTGCTTGTGCTTAAACACCTGTGCCATTCATTATATGCTTTTCTTTTAATGCTGGTGATTTTTAAATGTGTTCTCAAAGTCTCAGCTGTTTTAAAATTTGCCCTGGCTTTTACTTTCCTCTGAAGTCTTGAATTTCCTCTATGTCTGTGCACTGTCTCATGGTTTGCAAGGTATTGGTGGATAGCTTGACCCCTCTCTGTTCTCTATTACATGGATGGGTAGTGAGCTTTACTAAGACTCCCTATGGCGATATTATTTTCTGGATCTCCCTGCTGTCTGATCTTTTGCTGACTGCAGCTTCAGGTGTGCTGAGCCATCACTTTTCCTTGCCATATATTTGGCCTTGAGATTGCCATTATTATTGACAGTAATATTTGGGGTGGATTTTTTTATTTTTTTCTGTGCTTCAATCCAAATCATGTTAGCCTCCTCAAAAGTGGACCTGCTGGTTTTCAAGACTTGCCTGGCCCTTGTAGAACTACTGTGGCCACCCAGCTGGGTTGGGGGATGGAAGGAACCGAGGCAAGAACATCATGGATTTTCATAGTTCTTACCTGTGGTTCTGTGGTTTCTCAGTAACCACCGTTTCATTTGCTTTATGCTTTTAGTCAATTTCCAGAGCCCTCAGTGGTGGTTTCGACAGTTTTCTAAAGATTTATAATTGCTTTTTGGGGAAAGATTTGCTGATTTTCTCACTCCACTATATCAGAAGTCCTTCCCTGCTAGACTCTTCATTATCAAAAAACTTTGAGATACATAGTGTCTCAAAATTTCTATGAAATTTTTATACTGCATACCAGAAATACCCAAATGGTTATTTTTGAATTAGGAATTAAAAATTAGGATTGTGGCATTAGTTTACTGCTACCTCCCTCTAGTTCCTATGTAACACTTTTTGTTTCATTAAAGATTTGTTCTTTACCATTTATTTTTTATAACGGTGTTTGTTAAACTAGATACATAAAATATTTAGGATTATGAGGTAAAAGATTTTACATTTTGAATTTTATCTTACAAGATCTTATGTCAACTAATAATATACATTTATTGAGTGCTTACACTATTCTGAATACTTTGTATTTTTTATTTTGCATGAAATATGTAAAATAAAATAATGTCTTAGAAGACATTTTATAGGTAGGTAACTTAAATCACACACCTAGTGGTAGAAGAGGCAGTTAATAGTTGAAAGATACTTTCTTCTAAAATTAACTTTGTCTTTTAATATTTTCTATTATACTTGAAAATCTTGATTTGGTTTGGATGTTGTTAAAGGATGGCTTAATCGAGACTAGATATTCTTTTTGGAAAAAAATTTAAATAGAAGCTGTAATCTGAATATTGTAATAAAGGGTAGAATAAAGTATAAGAATACAAATTCTTACTCCTAAAGAGAATAATCATTTTCAAAGTTTTAGTTCACGTAACACTCAGGGAAGTAAACTTTGGTAATTTGAGAAGGACCATTTCAAATTTCATTCCTTAAAAATAAATGGACAGGGAGAGACTTCTGATTAGGTAAAGGTAGTCATTGAATTTTTTTGGGCTGAAGTAGAGAGAAAATGTGGGTTTGTAATTCCTTTGAGCTTTCTTACTCTGTTAGTAGTGTTTGGAGGCATAGAACTGTTGGTGGAAGGTAGAAAGGAAGATATTAAAGAGCAGAAGAGCTATTGTTTTAATTATTTAAGGATAATAAGCTCTTACATCTGTGATTGGAGCATTCATTTCACAAAGCCATAGCACAACCTCATCCCACCACTACTGTCTGCTGATAACATTCTCTAGCTGCATGTAGAGTAAGATGACTTTTTGAGGCATGAATTTACAAACCTCAATAGGGAATTAAAATAATAACCACAGAGAGAAATCAATTATTTATTTATTTTTTATATTTAAAAAAATACCTCTACTAAAAGTACCTTAAATATTTTTAGTTTTACTTAAATTGTATGCAAGTGGTCCTCAAACTTTAAAAGGCTTCTCAGATCACCTGAGGTACTGTGTGGTATGTTGTAGGGTATAATTTGATAAAATTCAATGAATTCCTGATGGGCCATCATTTATCACTAATTAAAATGACCAGTCCCTAAGGATACTGAACAATATTCTTTTTTTTTTTTTTTTTTTTTTTTGAGACGGAGTTTCGCTCTTGTTACCCAGGCTGGAGTGCAATGGCGCGATCTCGGCTCACCTTAACCTTCGCCTCCTGGGTTCAAGCAATTCTCCTGCCTCAGCCTCCTGAGTAGCTAGGATTACAGGCGTGTGCCACCATGCCCAGCTAATTTTTGTATTTTTAGTAGAGACGGGGTTTCACCATGTTGACCAGGATGGTCTCGATCTCTTGACCTTGTGATCCACCCGCTTCGGCCTCCCAAAGTGCTGGGATTATAGGCATGAGCCACTGCGCCTGGCCACAGTATTCTTTAGTTCATGGTTTTTTTCTTCTGCATTTGCTTAATGGGTACTTGGGCAGAATTAAAATAATATACTTTTATAAGAAACCACATAGGATTCTAAATGTTAAGATTCCTATTGAATTTTAAAAACAATAGTCTATTTCTAGAGCAATTTAGGTTTATAGAAAAACTGCAGAAAGTATAGTTTTCTCATATATCTCTTCTTCCTCCCAACCCTGTTTCTTTCGTTAAATATCTCGGATTTGTATAGTACATTTGTTACAGTTGATGAACCAATACTGACATAGTTATCGATTTTTTTGAAAACACTTGTCATCTAGTTTAATAGATTAATATAGTTGTTTCTGTAAATCTTTATACATGCTTAGTTGAGACAACTATTTTTTATGTAGTATTGTTCATTCTCTTAATGCTAATGAATCGCAATTGCTCTTATCTTTTTAGGGTGGAATAATTAATGATAGTTCTGAATTAATTGGTCCTGCTGAAGCTCACTCAGATTCCCTCACTGATACCTTTCCTGAGTGTAGTACAGAAGGTAAGAGATTTTAATTTTTTTGCATTGCAAAGTTTTTGATTGCAGAAGTCTATAAATCATATCTGCATTGCAAAAAGACAGATGTATATAGGAATCTGAGGGTATTTCACTGATTCTAAGATACATTTTTTTCTTCACATTTTGCTATCACTGATATTGCGTGCATGATATTAGGTCCATGACATCTCACATTTCATTGGCAGCTTTTCTTTTCTTAGTGGAATACAAAATAATGATTGATCCTGCAATTAGTGGCATCTTAGAGTTGATGAAATATGGTATAATGAGCAGTTTGGAGTTTGTATTATCTAGTGTAAGCATGCCTTACTCGGCTAGGCGCGGTGGCTCACACCTGTAATCCCAGCACTTTGGGAGGCTGAGGCGGGTAGATACTTGAGGTCAGGAGTTTGAGACCAGCCTGGCTCACACACCCGTAATCCCAGCTACTGGGGAGGCTGAGGCACGAGAATCACTTGAACCTGGGGAGGCAGAGGTTGCAGTGAGCCGAGATTGCTTCACTGCACTCCAGCCTGGGTGACAGAGCGAAGCTTTGTCTCAAAAAAAGAATGCCTTACTCATTTCTTTAGTGCATCTGACTTTTAGACAATTAATTTCAAGACTGGCTTTAGGGAGTTAGTCATTTACCTGAAAGAATAAACCCTAAGGTAGTTTTAGTGTTTTTTGATACATTTTTAAATAAAATGAGTCTGAATCAAGTTTTAATCACTTTAATTCAAAAATGCTTAATTTCTTGTTTTATTCCTCTATTAAGCCACACTTGAAATTATAGGAAAATTTAAATATGTACATTTCAGCCTTTGGATTTCTGTAACTTTATTTTTCAGAGATTACAGAATTAAAGAAAGATTTGGGGGCAGAGGTAGGAAGGGCCTTTCAAAACAGATAATTAGATGTTTTAGGTGGCTTAGATTTGGTTTATTAAAGTTAAAATAGTAGACTAAATAATATTTCTTATCTTTTTCATGAGTAAGAGTTTATGGTGGAGGAGGCTGCTTTCTGAGGAAGAGGTAGCTATCATCTCACTGTAGTGCTGTTTTTGTGAGGGTATATACTGCTGTCATATAGCAACAGCCACACTGACATAAATCTATTGCAGTAAATTTCCGTTTTGATTTGGTAAGAGCAACATGTTCTTATCTATTATGAGGGCTGATGCATTTAAATTTTTTTTCTTTTGGTACTACCACATTGAGAAGTGGTTAGCTTTTATTTTTTTTCATTGTGCTTCCCATTGACTTAAGGTCCATTAATTTAAACTTAGTGTCGTGTGTAATGCAGGGGGCAACATGCCCAAGGGTCTTCATTGGGTTCTCAGTACCTTTGACTCCACTTGAATTCTGCAGGCTCATAGAAAAACATGGTTGACAGTAATTTAACTTTAATCTGTTATTTTTTTTTGCCGGGGAGGGGATGTCTGGTCTTGGTGACCTATTTTAATCAGAGATCCTTGCGAAGGTTTGGAAAATCTTGCCCCTGCTTGGGATCCCAATGTGATTCTAATTACAGAACTAGTTTCCTTGAAAGATGAATTTTCTGAGATAACCTAAGCTGACTGTTGCCTCAGTTTCCCTACTCTTGAGAAAGAGGAGTACACGTTTTCCACCTGCAATATATACTGATTCTGTGACACCCAATAGAGGACTAGTAGGAGAGTCCGAAAGATTTGTAGGAGAGGCTGGGCATGGTGGCTCATGCTTGGAATCCTAGCACTTTGGGAGGCCCAGGCGGGTGGATCACTTGAGGTGAGGAGTTTGAGACCAACCTGGCCAACGTGGTAAAACCCTGTCTCTACTAAAAATACAAAAATTAGCCAGATGAGGTGGCCAGCATCTGTAATCCTAGCTACTCTGGAGGCTGAGGCATGAGAATTGCCTGAACTAGGGGGGCAGAGATTGCAGTGAGCCAAGATTATGCCACTGCACTCCAGCCTGGGCAACAGAGTGAGACTCCGTCTCGGAAAAAAAAAAAAGAATTGTATGAAGTATTCAATGAGGAGTACGACAGTCAGAAATGCAGAATGTTTCTTTTCTCTATTTTTTTGATACAAGAATCAAAGGTTGTGGGATATGGGAGTAGTTCTATTCTTCTGATATCTTTAATAAGCTTCTGTTACTAGGTGGGACTCAGCAATGGTGAGAGAAGGGTATCTTAGGAGCCTACTTTAGTACAAGGCAGTCAAGATCTGCAGAGATCTTTCTGTTCTTTGCTATAGTCTAGGACAGAAGGGGAGCGGCATGATTATTAGGAACGAGTTTTCTTGAGATAGTATTCTGAAATATTAATGGCCATTAGAGGTGAATGGATTGCTATATTAATGCTAAAGGAGATACAACCTAAAGCTAGGGTGAGCATGTGGGTTTATTGTCCATAATGGGACACTTCTGAGAATTATAGACAGTGCTATTAATAATTATACCAAGACCACAAACATGACACAGGACAGCCCCAGGCAAACTGAGCTGTAAGGGTGACCCTTCTGAAAGCAGTTGTTTCAGAGTTTATGAACTTTCCAAAAGATGTATTTTCTTTGGAAGGATTTCTCTTTTGGGAATGTGCTTTTATGAGAGAAATTGGGGCCAACATTTCTCTTAGAAACACAGAAAAGGACTGTGACATCTGAAAGGAATATTGACATTTTATCCCGTCAGTGCAGTTTAGTTTTTCAATTACATTACCATCTCTGAAACACACTGTGATCCACAAAGAATGAAAAACGTGGAACTGGAAATGCTGTTAATGGTTATGTTGTTTTTCTCCCCTCCCTTTAAAGGTTGTATGCCTGGCAAATTAATCCTGCTGAAAGTTAGTAGGTTGATAAATACAGATAGATCAAAGTGTCAGACATCTTGTAAATTGATTGTTATTTGAGAGGGAAAATGGCTTTTAAATATCCTGAGATTGTTTGTAATAGTGGGAAAGTGGATTATTTACTTCATACCAAAAGGTCTGCAAACTCTGGAGACAACCAGGGAGAGGGACATCTAGTAGCAAAAGAGCAGGAAAGCCAGCAGCCAGTCAGGGTATGCAGTAAAATGGAGGGTTGTTAGAGGGATCGTGGTGACAAAGACTTGTGTTTTGGATTTAGAGCTAAAATGTGAGGAAGTGATTCATCCCATGAAAACTTCTCTAAATGTGCTATTTTAAACCACGTTTTAAAGGTGGATTGCCATTTTTCATATTTGTGAATTAGCTAGCTGGTGGAATGAGCCGGAGAGGGTAAATCATGATATAGAGTATGCTGTTTCAGCGTTCTTCAGTTACGGTTAGAATGACATGGCAAGTTGATCACTTCTCAGAGAACAGATGTAGAGGTGAAGTGATCATTATTTTTCTTAAAACCTTAAAAATGCAGTGAACAGATCCTCATATGAAATGAAAGTTTTCTGAGGAAAATATGAAGATCTGGATTTCTTTGTATTTTGCGATGGAGTCTCAGTCTGTTATCCACGCAGTGGCACAAACACAGCTCACTGTAGCCTTGATGTCCTGGGCTTGAGTGATTCTCCTTCCTCAGCCTCCTGAGTAGCTGGGACTATAGACAGGCACAACCATGCCTAGCTAATGTTTCTTTCTAAATTTTTTTTTGTAGAAATGGGATCTCACTTTGCTGCCTAGGCTGGTCTCGAATTCTTGGGTGCAAGTGATTCTCCTGCCTCGGCCTCCCAAAGTGCTGGCATTATAGGTGTGAGCCACTGTGCCTGGCCTGGTTTTTTAAATTACAGTTACTTTGTTCTAGCACGGGATAGAGAAACCCCTTTAAGGTTTTGTAAAAAATAATTTAGTGATAAACTGGTAAATATATTTTGTTTACTATGAAATTGAAAATTAGGAAATTAGTAGGTTTTTAGATGAAAAGTTAATATCGTTTTACATTTTAAAAATGAAATCCTGGTTACTCTTTGTCTCCTTTGTTCAAAGAAGTTAAACTATGTATTTTCAAAGATGAAAGAAGATGTAATTGGTTGCTAAAATCTTATTTACATTATGTCTATTTCAACTTACATCTTTTTCTTGAATTAAATTTAGCCATGAAGTTACTAGGACATTTTTGGAAACCTGCCCAAATTTGTGCATATCACTTGAGCTCTTGGTAGATTTCTCTCACTTCTTGGCCTTTTTGAAGGGTGTAGATTGCTTTACTGCCATGCTGGCCTTGATATCAGAGATTTGGATGTTGGGATAGTCTCATCTGGTAACCTGTGTCATTTCCTCTTCCTGATACATCACTTTTCAGTTTTGGGAGGGACTTTTTTTTTTTCTGGTTTATACAGTAAATGAGAGAAAATAATTAGGTGATTGTAACCACAAAGACAAATTAAGTGATCAGCTTATTGTATGTATATATTAGATCTTAAGAGTGAATATTCTTAAATGTCTCCTGGCAAAACAAAATCTACCCCCACCTTTTTTTGGCTGGAAAGCTTATTGGAACAGTTGTAGAGACGAAAGGGTCTATTAAACTGTCTTGAATTAGCCATTTTAAAGTAAATGAAATGTACATTTTGAGGAAAGCATGTATGAACATATATGAAAAGAACATGAGAATACCTCATCCAGATTTTGAGGCTAGCATGTTTGAGGATAGCCTGTATTGCTGTCTTTGTAGCAGATCCCTGAAATGACATTAAGCTCAAGTTTGTATGTTTATTCGATGGCAGGGTAATAATTCTTTCCCATATGTAGACTGACATGAAGATTGTGATTAAACTGTGTTAAATTGAATGGTGTTGATTATATTTAAAGGACTGGTTGGTCTAATTGGAAAGGTGTATAGTTATTTAAGTTTGAAAAAAATTTTCTGTATCAAAATACCATTTGTTTTATCTTATTTATGTTGTTTTCATTTAATAGATTTAAACTTGACGCTTTGAGACAACAGCATTTTAAATAGGAGTATTTTTTAGATGATTGGCTACTTAATAACCTAAATCTGTTTCCAAGATAAACTTAAAGTCTGTTTGCTACATAGTATAGGTGTAAGATGACAAAATATAGAAAGTATTAAATATTAATTTAAATATAAATTTATAGAAAGTACAAGTAATTTGAAGTAAAATTAAGTGCAAATGTCCACTAGGTGGCACCATGAGAACTCTAAATCTTGTTACTGGTATTTTTCTAGGCCCTTTGGTATTATGTATGTTAGAATATCTCTTGCATACTCAGCTCCAAGAGAGTCTTTTTTCTGTTATATGCTTGTTTACTCAACTTAATTTTATTCTCTGCCCTAATTGACTTTTCTTTGGTAGTTGAGTTTGACAGAAAAGAACAGGTCATTTTTTCCCCCCAAGATAACCACAAATGAGAATGTACCAGTGTGTGTACGTGATATGTATGACACTGATGATAAATAGTGACTCTTAAAAACTCTAGAGTTGTTGAGGATGATATTGGTTGGAAATTAGGAGTTTAGGGATAGCGTGGGACAAATAACAGAAAATTCATGATATGCCATGGGAAACATTAGAAATGATAGACTCAGATCTCTTATTTTACAATTAGAGAGTTGGAATTTCAGAGAAGTTAAGCCATGTGCCTAAGGTACTCTAGGTATTTCATAGCACTCACAGAAATATATTTTGAAATGAAGAGATTTTATTTTATGGAGTGGAGGCAGGAAGAGGACATACTTTGTATAGAAAACTCAGCATGAGCTACTTGCATACTGGTAATGGGCTTGATATCCTGGAGCCGAGAGAAAGTTTTGGAGAGTGGCAGAGTAAGGTCATTTGGTAAAAAATGAAAATAATGATGGGTCTTTATTATGATAAGATAGCAGTATTAGGGTTGTAATTGAGATTGCTCTGTTGTTTTCTGGGCTTATTCTGTTGTTTTACCAAATCTGTACGAGGTATTCTGATGTTCTTTTCATACATTTTCAAGCATGAAGCATAGACATGACCCAAGAACGTTATAAAAATGTAGAACATTAAAGGAAAGGTTCTTTTTTGTCACAACAGCTATTACTAAATGATGAATAGGAAATCACATACAGGAATCTTAACTAGCATTAAGCTTTAAATTTAGGTATTCACTTAAAAATCTTATTTGTAAGTGCTTGTTTCTTAATGGAAACTGATATGTATGTCTTCTGCCTTAGGGTAACCTTTGTTCTGCTGGCTAGATAACTTGCTTTGTGCATGGAGCATGAGTCATTGCTACTAGGAAACATAGAAATTCCTTTTTGTTGACTATGGCAATATTTGAACCTCAGGGCTCAGTGAAAGCTATCAGCTAATAATAATGAGGCCATGTATTTTATATATAGTCACCCATGAGAGACCACCTGTTGTTCTAAAGGAAACCGATCTCTTTTTACTGATGGTCTTCAAATACAGATTTCTGATAGTTTATAGTATAAAGATTTATTCTATGGTAACTCAACCTGTTCCCCTGGGGCCTGTCTTTCAGAGATGGTGTCCTAGACAGATTTCACTATACTGCCCTACTCTGAGCAGTTCAAAGCACAGAGGTAAGGGTAGGTAGGTGAACTGGGATGCTAAATAAACGCCTTATGTCTGTAGCTGCTTTTTAACAAGTCACCTGGGGCCCTCTAATAGCCCTGAGACTTGAATTTCTGTGATACGAACCTGGAGGCAGAATGCTTTCATAGAACCTTTGACTTTTTCCCCTTGTATTACTTCCAAAAAAAGCTTAGGTTTTTGCCTTGATGGTGTTGGTGAAGGATGCACCTTTTACTCTTGCGATGGCCCAGAGGGCCTCTTTAAGTATGGGTTGACTTCAGGTTGGTTTAACTTTTGACAAATAGTCTCTATATTATATGAAAAGTCAGTGGTTGCCCTGCCTTATCCACAACGTCCTTCCTACCTAAACTGAGAACCTGTCACTTGCTTGTTGCACTCTGTGTCTTACTTGGTAACTTCCTTTCTGGGCTTTAGGGAGCTAGTTTCTGCTTTGTGTGATATTTATATGGCACTTTGTATAAAATAAGTTAAATTGTGTGATTTCTGGGAGTTGAACAAGCACTGTATTAAGCAGATATGTTAAGTATATAGTAAAAATAAACTAGGCATTGAGTATTTACAGATAATATATTTATAAATAAGAGTCATTGCTCTGGTGGTGAAGGGAGTTTCTAAATGTTATTTTCCTCGAGCTGGCTGGAGAATACTTCATTGAGAAGAAGGGAATTTAGAAACTGCTTAAATATGGAAGAGAAAGACATCAGTGAGTACTAGAAGATGATTAGTTGCCTTATAAGGTCGAGGAGATATGGTAGGGTTAGGCTTTCCAGGCATGGCCAGGTGCAACTTCCAGAGGAGAATTAAAGGAATAAGGTGGGCAAGGAAGAGGTGTCAGGGGTTTGCCTGCTTTAAACAGATCTGTCTCTATACTCATATCTAACTCCTTTTTTGAGTTTGGAATTCTTGGCACTAGCTGCTGGTTGCTCCATATAGGTTTATATTTCACAAATGATGTCTGTATAACTTCCTTTTACTCAAATCCATTCCCAGTGTTGGCCCCTGATGCATCTCCTTTGATATGTTTCAGATACTGAGCTCAAGGGTTTACCATACACAAAGGATATGATTAAGTTTTGTATTATAGAATTACCTGTAATCCTACCAAACGCAGAAAATCACTGTTAATAGTGTATCTTTCTAGCCCTTTTTCTGTGTTTGTTTTTAAAGTAGAATTATAATATACATACTCATTTGTAGTTGGTTGTTTTTGCATAATATAAGACTTTAGCATTAAATATTCTTCTATAGAGTGATTTTAATAGCTGTATAATATTTTATCATAAGGAGGTATTCTAATCTATTAGGAATTTATTGCCACATTTTTACTGATTTTTGTGATGGGCATTCTTGTATGTAGATCTTTTTTGTACACCGTTGATTGGTTTTGGTATAAATTGCTAAATTTCTGGGAGAAAGAAGCAGTTTTGTGCTTTTGATATGCATTGCCAAATTGTCTTCTAAAAGGCTTAACTGGAAATCTTTTTATTTCTCTTTTCTTCTTCCGGTTTGGCTAAATAAATTTCTCTTTTTTACCTGCTGGGGTGTATGTGTATGTGTATGTGGGTATGTTTGCTTGCTTTTAAAGATGCTTAATTAAGAAATTAGAATTTGAAAAGGAAACATTTTCTACAGAATGTTTATTTATTTAATTTTATTATCTTTGTCTCTAGGTATTTTAAATGGTCTTACTTTTTTGATCTAATATCATTTATTTATGATTCTCATTGCTAATAAAATGTGATTTGAAGGCCGGGCGCGGTGGCTCACGCCTGTAATCCCAGCACTTTGGGAGGCCGAGGCGGGTGGATCATGAGGTCAAGAGATCGAGACCATCCTGGTCAACATGGTGAGACCCCGTCTCTACTAAAGATACAAAAAATTAGCTGGGTATGGTGGCGCGTGCCTGTAATCCCAGCTACTCGGGAGGCTGAGGCAGGAGAATTGCCTGAACCCAGGAGGCGGAGATTGTGGTGAGCTGAGGTCGCGCCATTGCACTCCAGCCTGGGTCACAAGAGTGAAACTCTGTCTCAAAAAAAAAAAAAAAAAAAAAAAATGTGATTTGAAAGGTAAGAGGAAATATGACTGTGGTACTGGTTTGTTGTAGTCAAAAGCCAAGAAACAGAGTATATATAACGTTGCCCTCTTGCTCTTCGGTGTTATTGTTATTGTTAAAAAGGAAAATGGGGCAAAAGATGAAACAGAACAATGTGATAGATGATGTGAAGGTTATAGTGACAGGACACCAGAGAACAGACAAAAGAGATCTCTAATACAGCATTTCCTTTCTTTTGTGATTAGCTGTATAAACTAGAACTTTTTTCAACCTTATCTATTTGTTTATCAGTTTCAATGGGCTAGGTTATATACTGGCATCATTTAAGGAAATAAGTTTGCATTGAAATACATAAAATATTTTAAAATTAAGAAAAATCGTGCTCACCTCTGCAGCACATATACTAAAATTAAGAAAAATCTCATAAATTTTTAAGAAAAACCTCCCAAAATTTATATATATTTCATAGGATAGTAAATACCTTTGTAGATTGCTATGAAAGATTCTTATTATGACGTACTGTCTGTATGACTCATATGTCAGAGAATTGAAAAGATTTTCTCTAGGTTCTATGAATCTCATTTGAGATTGTCAGTTTAATGAAATCTTTTGCTTTTTGGGAATAGAATTTCTTCTTTTTGGACGTTCTAAGGGCTTGAAAAAAGGTTGAAAATGACGATATGTATTGACAGGGTGCCAAGGCAGCATCTAAAGCTGATTAGAAATTTGAGCTTAGTGGCCAGTAACATGTTTTTACCCTAACTTACTTTATTTGATATGAAGTAAGCAATTTGAATTTAAAATAGGGGTTGGCAAAACTATGGTCCATGGACTGAGTCTGGCCTGCCACCTGTTTTTTATGGCCTGCAGACTAAGAATGGTTTCTACATTTTTAAATGGTTAAAAAATTAAAAGGATATGATTTTGTGATTTTTGTGATGGGAAAATTATAAGGAATCCACACTTGAACGTTCGTAAAGTTTTACTGGAATATAGCCATGCTCATTCATTTATACATTGTCTGCGGCTGCTTTTGCGCTAGAGCAGCAGTGTTGAGTAGTCGTGGCAGAGACCACATATGGCCTGCAAAGCCTAGAATATTTACTTTTTGGCCCTTTATAGAAAGATCGTACTGATCCCTGATCTAGAATTGTATAGTCTAATCCATTTTTCATTTTTATTTAGTATATAATGTTGAGGAAATAATTTTCTTTTCAATTTTTTCTGAGAAACTTGGTAGTTAATGTTCAGTGGTGATGCAGATCTCATAGTTATTTCCAAACTAGTTTTTAGATAACCCTGTTGTCAGTCTTATTTAATGATCTAGATCAGTGGCTTTCAAATCTCTGGGTGTTGCTGAGATGTTTTCAGGAGGTCCATAAAACAAAACTATTTTGATAATAATACCAGGACATTCTTTGCCTTTTCACCATGTTGACATTTGCCCTGATGATACAAAAGCGATGGTAGGTGAAACTGCTGTGTTGGGCAGGAATCAAGACAATGACACCAAACTGTAACAGAACTCATTGCATATACTTATAAAGCCAATGCTAATTTTTCCTAAGTAGTAGACACTGTTAATTTTGTTAAATCTTAACCCTTGTTACTTGTCTTTTTAATATGCTGCGTGAAGAGATGAGATTTACGTGTAAAGCACTCTGCATACTGAACTACCATGGTTGTCTTGAGGAAAAGCACTTGTTCAGTTGTTTGAGCCATTAGTTGAACTAGCTGCTTTTTTCATGGGACACCATTTTGCTTGAAAGAACAATTGCCGGGCCGGGCGCGGTGGCTCAAGCCTGTAATCCCAGCACTTTGGGAGGCCGAGGCGGGTGGATCACGAGGTCAAGGGATCGAGACCATCCTGGTCAACATGGTGAAACCCCGTCTCTACTAAAAATACAAAAAATTAGCTGGGCACGGTGGCGCGTGCCTGTAATCCCAGCTACTCAGGAGGCTGGGGCAGGAGAATTGCCTGAATCCAGGGGACGGAGGTTGCGGTGAGCCGAGATTGCGCCATTGCACTCCAGCCTGGGTAACAAGAGCGAAACTCTGTCTCAAAAAAAAAAAAGAACAATTGCCAAACTGTCATTATTCACACATTTGTGTTTGACACATTTTTCTTTGAAATGGAGTGAAGTAAGCTGACACTTCAAGGAAAACAACTGATATTACTTGTTGCCAATAACAAAATTGGAGTTTTCAATTCAAAATCAGGATTTTTAGATCACATCTGTCTGCCACTTTGGGTTTGGCAGTTTCCCAATACTTAAAAAGTTTCTGATGAGACTGGTGGATAATGAAATGTTGACATACGATTTTTTTGGGATAATGAAATGTACTGTCAACATTTGAAAGATCTTTGTAACTAAGGGAACCACTACTTTCAGGACGACCAATGTATGATGTTATAAATTCATGCACAGGTAAAAGATTTATTCAGTGTGCAAGAGAGACCAATGGCTTCGAATGTAACAGAAACAGAAATTTCATTCATAGGATTTTATATTCCACAGTACAACTGAGCTTTAAAAAACTATCAATTGTAGAGTTTTGGTGTAGTATCAAAGAACCATATTCATAATTATCTGAAAAGGCTAATACTTGTTTTTCTTTGAATTACATTATCTGTGTGACATTTCCTTCGTATCTTTCATCCAAAACAACATATGACAACAGATTGTGAGCAGAATCAGATATGATTGTCTAGCATCTTCTGTTAAGCCAGACATTAACAAGATTTGCAAAAATGTAAAACAATGCCACTTTTTTTGTTTTGAAAAATATAGTTATTTTCATAAAAATTATGTTACTATATAATGGGGCTTAATGCTTTATTTTATGCAATTCTAGACGTATTTTCTAAATGTCAGTATTGGTATTTAATAAATATTCACAGATTCAATTCACATGAACAAAAGCTTTTTAGAATCCACAATCATTTTGAAAGGCAGTCCTGAGAGCAGAAAATTTGGTATGTATTGTGGATTATGCTCATTTACCAGATGTCAGTTACATGAACTATGAGAAGGAATTTTCACTGCTAAATAAGTCAGTAGCACCTATTACTTTGTTTTTTGTCTGAAAACATAAGTGCAAATATACCTTTCCAAAAGCTTGTGGAAGAGGCTGAGACAAAAATGTCTAATAATTCTGACTTTAACAAATGCTAAATAGCATACATTTTCCAGATATGGATAGTTACCAAAAAGCACACTTCTGAGGACACATTGGATAATTGTTATATAGTTACAGGTTGAGTATCCCTAACCTAAAATCTGAAATCTGAAACACTTCTGGTCCCTCATTTCAGATGAGGGATATTCAACTTGTATTATATAATTGTTATAAAAGTTATAAAATAATGGTAGTCTCTTTTGCTTTATATGCATTAAGTCTATTCCTCATTTAAAGTCTTACATAGTAAGTAATACTATGAAGTAACCTGCTGTTGGTCACGCAGTAAGTTTTAAGAGCTGAAGCTGGGTATGGTGGCCCATGCTTGTAATCTAAGCTACTCAGGAGGCTGAAGTGAGAGGATTGCTTGAGCCCAGGAGTTGGAGTGCAGCTGGGTATGGTGGCCCATGCTTGTAATCTGAGCTACTCAGGAGGCTGAAGTGAGAGGATTGCTTGAGCCCAGGAGTTGGAGTGCAGCTGGGTATGGTGGCCCATGCTTGTAATCTGAGCTACTCAGGAGGCTGAAGTGAGAGGATTGCTTGAGCCCCGGAGTTGGGAGTGCAGCTGGGTATGGTGGCCCATGCTTGTAATCTGAGCTACTCAGGAGGCTGAAGTGAGAGGATTGCTTGAGCCCAGGAGTTGGAGTGCAGCTGGGTATGGTGGCCCATGCTTGTAATCTGAGCTACTCAGGAGGCTGAAGTGAGAGGATTGCTTGAGCCCAGGAGTTGGAGTGCAGCTGGGCAACATAGCAAGATGATGTCTTAAAAAGAAAAAAAGAGCTAAGATTCAAGTACTTTTTCCTTTATCAAAATGCTGTTGTTTGTAGCAACTCTCTGTACAGGCAACAGTTTTCTGTAAATTGCTTACAGGATCTTGTGGTAAAGGCTCTTTTTGACATCCAAACTAGATGAAAATGTGTTTTCAATTTTAGTTCGATGCTTAAGTCAAGGAAGCTGTCTTGCAGAGTTCTATAGAGAGAATAAAATGAATGGACTAAGCCGAAACAAATTGCTAGACACTGACTTCCATCAGTAAATTACAGCCTTCCAAATTGACTTGGATAATATGAAAAATGAATAATTAGCATGATTTGTATTCATTTGGCTGATTCTCAATTTAATATCTGTTTACTATTGTGATCATATTTCTAGGCTTCTCCAGTGACAGTGATCTGATATCTCTTACTGTTGATGTGGATTCTCTTGCTGAGTTAGATGATGGAATGGCTTCCAATCAAGATTCTCCCATTAGAACTTTTGGTCTCAGTCTTTCTTTGGATTCTTCAGCACTAGGAGCTGTTGCTTCTGAGAGTGAACAGAACAAAACAGAAGAACGGGAAAGTCGTAGCCTCTTTCCTGGCAGTTTAAAACCCAAGCTTGGCAAGAGAGATTATTTGGAGAAAGCAGGAGAATTAATAAAGCTGGCTTTAAAAAAGGAAGAAGAAGACGACTATGAAGCTGCTTCTGATTTTTATAGGAAGGGAGTTGATTTACTCCTAGAAGGTGTTCAAGGTATGGTTTTATATATATTGATATGTTTTGGCATGGTCTTTTGTTGGTATATGGGAAAAGTACATACATATATCTTCTGTATAGTCTTATGGAGATAATACTGAAAATGATAAATTACTGAAGCTTTAAAGACCTATATATGGATATATATTGGATATTAGACATTATTGGAGGTACTTAATCCTCTGCTTTTCATCAATTAATCCACAAAAACAGGATTAAAAAAAAGTCAGCACATCTTCAAGTCTCTTGTATGAATAATAGTCTTTCATTTCTGACTTGAAAAGGCCGTGTTTTACTCGCCTTCATCTCTCTCAGGAGTAATTCACAGAGATTCTCGATGACCTGAAAGACAAAATAAAATGGATTTTAAACTAAGAGCATAAAAGGTTCTTGGGTTTGCCTACTATTTTGTTCTTTGTAGCTGTTGTAAATTCTCATTTAATTAGTGGACGTGATGTGGGACGTGTAGAGCTGAATGTAATTGAATGTCTATATGTAGAGCTTACTCTTCTGAAGTATTAGCTCTCATTTTAGCCCTTTAATTTTTCTATATAGAAGTAGAATGAAGCATCCTGCATTTAGTTACATGACTTTGGATACAGTAATCAAAGATTGATATTGGCGTTCTTCCAGTGGTTTTATTTACAAAAGGTTACCATTTTCATTGTTCTGTGGTCTTGGGTTTGTCAGTAGCATTCAGATTACCGGTCGCCTGTATTACTAACACTTTTTACTACAGTACTTCTCACTGTGCCTAGTATCCTGCTGTCCAGAAGCCTTTTGTTAGGCTCCAGAAATAGTATAAACTTTCAGTTTTTAATACGGTGTACCTGCCTGTATATGGAGGATCCTAACTGCTTCTTAACCAGGATTTTGACCATTTTTCTTGTTTTTAGCTTTCACTCCCGCTTCCTAATCCCACCAAATTCTTGAATTTTTGGAGAGTTTTACCGTAAATTTGGCAACTTTCCTGAGTTTCCTTTTAGTAACCTCTCATCCATCTACCTTTCTTTTTTTTTTTTTAATTATATTCCCATGGCAGTTTACGTTTTATATCTTTTTATCTTCTAAAATTTTGTTGCTGTTATCTTCTCAGTTTCTTTGTCCTTGTGGGATTTTTGTCTTAAAGAAATTTTTTGACTACCATGTTAATAGGGTTTCAGTAGGGAGACTAGCTCAGAAAATTTGTTCAATTTGCCATCTTCAACTGGGAATTCAGATTTCACAATTGCTACTTATTTTGGTGGGCCTGAGGATCAAACAGCTATTAATATTTTGTGTGTATAGCAACAAGAGGAGCTGGAGTCTTGTTTCCTTTTTCACTAGTTTTTGTCTTTCTGAAGTGCTGATATAACCATTTGGAATCTGTTAACACAGTTTCAAATAATTGATTCTAAATTCATTTCTCATTAATTTTGTCATCTTGATATCATTATATAATATAGGTTATCACATTTAAGGTTTCTAACTGATAGTCTAATTTCGAAGTTACTTGTTTTCATGCTTTGTTGGAAAGATCATTTTCATCCTAATTTTATTTTTCAAATGGTTTTATAATGTTAGGGTTTTTTTTTTTTTTTGAGACCCAGTCTCACTCTGTTACCCAGGCTGGAGCAGTGGCACAATGTCAGCTCACTGCAACCTCTGCCTCTGGGAGTTCGAGCAATTCTCCTGTCTTGCCCTCCTCAGTTGCTGGAACTACAGGTGTGCACCACCACACCTGGCTAATTTTTGTAGTTTTTGTAGAGATGGGGTTTCACCATGTTTGCCAGGCTGTTCTCAAAGTCTTGACCTCAGGTGATCCACCTGCTTCGGCCTCCCAAAGTGCTGGAATTACAGGCGTGAGCCACTGTTGGGTTTTTTGTTTGCTGGTGGAGCATTATGATCTTAAAGATCTATTCATGTTTATTCTTTGCCTTAACTCTCACTTTGAGTTGGGAGTTTAAAATGGATATGAATTATTTAAAAAATCGGCTCTGATATTTTTCTGTTTCTTTTCAGAGAATTATGTGCTAAAACATCACTGGAGTTTAATTGACATAGATAAACCACATCAGGGTTGTCAGTGTGACATTTTTCTAAGTTATTTGCATTTAATCTTAGAACATTTCATAATGTTACCACTTGATGGCACCAGAAAAATAAAAATCTGTGCTTCAGAATGAGAATTATAGATATTTGTCAGAAAATAACAAAGAATATGTCGTTTGGTTAGTTACTTTGCTGATTATGATGGTGAATTATTTCTCCACTAGAACTTTATACCAAACCTACTAGACTACTATCTTAAGGAATGTTTCCGTTTAAACATGTATCTTGTATTTAATGCATGTTTGTCCTTTTAAAACCACAATATCCATTCCTGCTCTGGAGTGGTTTCTCTTGTTAATATGACATCAATTCCAGAAAGTTAGTAACTGATTACACTGATTTTAGTCTTTTATTGTTTATTCATAATGCGATCCATTTTTATTCCTACTAACTATGGGAACCACAGTCATAGAACTGTCATTTTTAACCAATATGTAAAGGAACCTTCGTTTCAGCCCTCTTGTTTACACATTTGACCCAGTGTCAAATGTAAGGCCGGGACAGTACTTCCAGTCCATGGATTCTGTACTAGCATGCTGGTCACCACCCAACAGACATGTGGATATTATCCTTCAATTGGTCACCACCCAACAGACATATGGATATTATCCTTCAATTTGTGGGGAAACTGGGAGCTCTAGTTGTGAGCTTGATTTGACTTTTTTGCTTAGAAGAGATGTTTCCTTGGACAAGGTTTGTTCCAGGTTGACAAAACTGTTAGTGAAAGATCTCTATAACCAGTAAAACCTATAAATCATTTAAATTGAACTCTTCATAACATTTGTTCTTGTGACTTTTATTGGCATGGATTGGCATGTCTTATAATAAAATAAGTATTTCTGGATATCTGATAATTCAGAGAAAATAATCTTTCAGAGCTAAGTAGTGCTTTATACAGAGACTCAGGGTTGGCAAATTTTGTTATTTTGTTACTAAACTATTCATCCTGAAGGAGTTTTTCTGGGTTGTTAGTAGGTCTGATAAAGATGGCTTGATGTTTTTCTTATTTAACTGGTATTTGCACAGCTGAGACCACATGCAAAACACAATAGCAACAGCTCTGTTTGCCCATCCAGCAGAGAATAAGTATACCCTGGTAGTGGTAACTTTGAATTCTCTTTGAACCTGACACTTTACTTACTCCCTTTCAGAAATGGCTCTTGGAATGAAAGTACTGTCTCTCTTCTAAATTCTCATGTCTTTATGGATTTAAGAGAGAAAATCCAAAAGTCAGAGTAGAAGGAATCAACTCGAATTTTTGAAAAGGATGTTGCAACATATGTCACCCTTTCCTGTCCATCTTGTTTATATATTACTGAAAGTGGTTATGATTAATCTGTGTGTGGGCTTATTGGAGTAGTTGTGATAATATAGAGTGGCATGTGGTTTATATAAAGGTATTAATAAAATATTTAAGTAATAACAATTTATTACATGCCTGCCACTGTACAAGGTACTTTTCTTACATTATTTTTAATCTTCAAAACGACCCCATAAGTTGAACTATGACTGGCCATACTGGACTTTGTCTAAGGACACCAAAATTTAGAGGGTGCAGACATTTAATATAATGATTCTAAAAGCTTGGCACCTAGTTAGCAAGAATAATTATTTAAAACAGGAAGCTACCAGATGGCGAGCATTGTTAGTAACACCCATCTGTGGGCTACATTATGAATTACAGAGTTGATTTGAGAGCTGGTTTTGTGTAGTTGGTTCCAGGTGCCAAAAGTGCTGGTTTGATGTCTTTATAAGGTAGATATTGTGATCCCTGCTTTATAGGTGGAGGAAAGTAAGCCTTACATAAATTAAGCAATTTGCTCAAGGGCACAAGCCAGTAAGAGTTGAGCTAGGATTTTAACCTTGGTCTCTCTGAACCTAAATGGTGTCTCCTTCATATTGTGCTATACTACCTCTCACGTGTTCCCCCTAATTAGATAGCATTTTAAAATGGAGAAGCAGGAAATCTTCTCCATTATTGAATATTTGAAAACTTTTTTATTTTGAGTATTCATCATTTTTCCTTCTACCCATTTGTTTGTTTTCAGTCAGTCATCAATTCATCTAGTTGATCCTTCAACAAGCATTTGCTACTTGTATGCACCAGGCCCTGTAATAGGGAATATAAAATGGTTATTTTCTAAATATATAAAATAAAATTGAACAATGGCCCTTCAAGATGAGATGTTTCTGTCACCTTAATAGCATGCTAATATGACCCATGATTTTGTAGTGTGTATCTTGTTGAAAATGTCTGGTAGGTTTGCTGCTATAGTCATACCTGTGGCTTTTCACTTGATGTTGATGCCACACTTAAAAAATGATCCATTCTTTCCCCTTGCCCTTCTCATTCTTTTTCTTTCCTTCATCTCTCATTTTCTCCCTTCTTCTCTCCTTCCCTTCTTTCCCCTTCTCTTCTCTTGCATACATTATGAGTGAAATTTCATAATGTATTTCTGGATATTGTTAATATCCAATTTTTCTTTGAAGATTTTATTGATATTTTTGACCAAAGAGACTATTTTTCATGTTAATACTCAGACAAGAGATGGAAACATTTTTATTCTGCCATTTTCAATCTGGTAAATGGTATGATAAGCAGCAAAGCATTTTTCATAGCTTTTCCTTGGGTAGATGTGTGCGAGGCTCTCAGGGATGTCCAGACATATTTCAAACACCATGACCTTGTGTGCAGAGTTACTCAACTATTTGGAAACTCAAAGGATAAAGTTTTTGCCTTTGGAAATAGATGGATATATGAAAAAGGTAGTAAGTTGAGGGTTGATAAAGGGAAACAGGTCATGTGATTTTGGCATTTAGGGGGTCTTGGAACCAATACCCTGTGGATACTGAAGTGCAACTGTGTAAGATCATAGATTTTGAGAACAGATTATAGATTCTGAGAACGTCTTTCTTTTCAATTTGGATGGCTTTTATTTCTGTTTCTCACTTAATACTCTGGCTAGAACTTCCAGTATAGTGTACAATAACATTGGGAAAGCAGGCATTCTTGTCTTGTTCCTGATGTCTTAGGGGGAAAGATTTCACTCTTATTGTGGAATATGATGTTATTGTTGGTTTTTCACAGATGCCCTTTATCATGTTGAGGAAGTTCTGTTCTGTTTTTGGTTTTCTGGATGTTATTATCGTGCAAGGGTGTTGGATTCTTACAAATGCTTTTTCTGCATCACTTGAATCAGTCATGTGCTTTTTTTCTTCTTTGTTCTATTCGTGTGATATATTACATTGATTTTCTTATATTGAACCCTTCTTGAGTTCCTAGGATAAATACCACTTGCCATAGAGATTTTTATCTTAAGTTTGAACCCAGTTGTGGCTTTTGGTATCACTTGTATGTTTTGTTTATCATTGTAATAAAGTTGGAAGAGAGGGGCTGCTTATTGAAGTATGAGCCTTCTGTCCATCTCAGTCTGGAAGTTGACATCTTACTTTTCAAGAAGGAGCAGTATTAAACAAATACAGAATATTTCTTCTTTTTATTAAATTTTTTCCTTCAGGTGTGACCTGTGACCTGAATGTCGTGAACATCTTCACAGCCTTTTCTATTTTAAAATAAAATGTGTACTTTTCACTATGATTTAATACATTGCCTTAGTTGAGAATTTTTCAGATCTTAATTGTTTTGAAACTGGCTAGAAGGAAGCATTTTAAAACAGTCTCAGATTTTAAAAAGAGATTTAAAATGATTTAAATATGCTGCCTAGCCTTCTGTCTTCCCTCCTCATCAGCATTCTGTTTTTTTCCTTTCTTTAGTTGATCCAGGAAGTGCCTGCCAACAGGAGAAATCAGTCACTAATGCATTGAACTCAGAAGGAACGATTTCATAGGTTTAGAGAGAAGACTTTAGATTCTCTGTTCTTGATATTCACAAATGAAAAGAGAGTTGCTTTTTAAATTGTCCTATACTCAGGTAATTCTCTTTCAAGTTTTGTAATAAGACTAGATTTTCAGCTCCAGGTAACAAAAACCTAACCAACTCAAAGAGGCTCACATAGAAAACATTGTTTTAGTCCATCTGAAAAAGAGTGTTTTATTCCTCATAAATAGTTGCATACAGCTCAATTCAGGTGTTCAAGAAATGCCAACAGATCTGTCTTTTTGTTTCCCTGTCTCTGTTCACACCCTGTACTTGCTATCATCCCCTTTCTCTTACTTGATTTTATCTTCATGGCATGAAAGATAACCCCCAACTAGCTCCAACTTTATAAAGACTTTGTCCTCAGGATCCTAGAGGAAGAGGGCATTTTCCCCCATAACTCCAATAAAAACCCCAGGGAGACCTGGCCTGAGTCACATAACTTTCACTTCTGTCTTTGTAACCTGATTAGGCATAGGTTATCTGGTCATCCCTGGGAAGGCGGACAGAGCTATCCCTGATAAACCACATGAACTGAACAGCATGACCGTGGAATGTGGAAGGAGTGGATCCAAACCAGGAAGGGATGTTAGCTAGAAACAAACGAACAAAACACATTGAAATGTTATTTCTGCTTATCTGTCATGGCCCAATAGGGCCATTTATTATCCTTTCTCCCCTCGCCTTAAAAAACAAAAATGATTGTTTTGGTTGTTCCTGTGTGTTCTCTTATGTGTTTCTTAGATGATAATTCTTTAGAGAACCGGCATGGTATCTGTTTTTTAAACTTTTAATGGAAGTATATTATATACACAGAAAAGAAAGTATCATAACCATATAGCTGTGAATGTATTTTCACACATGGAACACTTCTATGTGACTGGCATCCAGATCAAGGAGCAGAATTTGGCCAGCACCCTAGAAGCTTCCTCATCTCCCCTTTTCAAGGATAATTATTATCCTCATCATTAATAGTGTTGAGTGGAGGAGGTCTGCTTTTTTCTTTTAAAAAATATTTTGGAGAAGGAGTCTCACCATGTTCCCCAGACCGTTTTGAACTCCTGGCCTCAAGCAATCCTTCCGCCTCAGCTTCCTAAATAGCCGGGACTGGTGTGAGCCATGGCACCTGGTTCAGGTCTGCTTTTTCCTATTCCCATTCCTTACAAGGGCAGGGTTCCAGCTTTGAGAGCCTGCTTTCTGTTGTTTCCACCCTCTTCTCTGCAATTTCCGTTATGGATGATGATGGGGAATGCGTTGGGGTCTTGTTTCTCTTATTTCTGTAGGATCCTGACCTTTCTCTCATTTTTCTTCTTTCTCTTTGGACTTTCACTGCCATGTCTTGAAGAGGTATCATTCATTTTCTATATATCTGATTCTTCCCCAGTAGGAAGGCTTTACCAAGGCTCTCACTTTTGATTGTCCTTACTTTCAACCCTCTAAAGCCTGTTTTTTAACTATCAAATGCCAACCTGTGTTTGGCATTTAGTTAGGCTTCCATTTTCTGTTTGTTTTATCCTGTGCTTTGGTTTAAGACCAGTTTGCTCCCACCCCAATATATGTACTTTTTTTTTTCTTCCCAAGGAATCTCTTTTTTTTTTTTTTTTTTTTCTTGAGACAGAGTTTTGCTCTTCTTGTCCAGGCTGGAGTGCAATGGCACAATCTCGGCTCACTGCAACCTCAGCCTCCTGGGTTCAAATGATTCTCCTGCCTTTTCCTCCCAAGTAGCTGGGATTACAGGCATGTTCCACCAGTCTCGGCCTCCCAACGTGCTGGGATTATAGGCATGAGCCAGCACACCCAGCCAGGAACCCCTTAAGCTTTTCTTCCTCTGGTCACTGCATCCATTAGTCTGTAATGGGGGGCCCTGGGAGTGCTGTTGTCATTTGATTTGTTTTTCTATTTACAGATAGTCCAAAGGTCATGATATCTTTGTTTCCTAGTGGTGCTGAAAATGTGAGTCATAAATGGATTTATTTGCTCTCTTGGTTTTTTTGTTTGTTTCTTGAGAGGTTATGTGGAGAGATTGGAAATTTGGTGGCCACTGTTGTCATCTAGGCCCAAGACTTCACACAGATTGATTTCAGAATGTTCAGCAACTTTTGTATGCCTGAAATAAACCTGACCTGGCTGTGATATGCATGATCCTTTTTATATTATTGGATTTAATTGCCAATATTCATTTATGTTCAGGCTTACGTTGTTTTGTTGTGCTTTACTTTATGGCACTTTGCAGATAATTATGTGTTTTTTTAAAACCAAATAGAAGTTTTGTGGCAACACTGTATTGAACAAGTCTTTTGGGGCCATTTTCATTTTTCATTTTTTTCTTTACAACTTTCATTTTAGGTTCAAGGGGTACATGTGCAGGTTCATTACATGGGTAAATTGTGTGTTGCAGAGGTTGGGGTACAGATAATTTTGTCACCCAGGTAACTAGTATAATATTTGGTAGGTAGTTTTCCAGTCCTCACCTTCCTCCCCCGCTCCACCTTCAAATAGGCCTCAGTGTCTATTGTTCCCTTCTGTGTCCATGTGTACTGAATGTTTAACTTCCACTTGTAAGTGAGAACATGTGGTGGTTGGTTTTCTGTTCCTGTGTTAATTTGCTTAGATGATGGCCGTCAGTTCCATCTTTATTGTTGCAAAGGCCATAATCTCATTTTTTTAAAAATAGCTTCATAGCATTCTATAGCATATCTGCACCATATTTTCTTTATCTAGTTCACCGTTGATGGGCATTTAGCTTGATTCTATGTCTTTGTTATTGTAAATAATGTTGTGATAAACATGTGTACATGTGTCTTTATGGTAGAATAATTTATATTTCTTTGGGCATATAACCTGTAATGGTTATACTGGATTGAATGGTAGTTCTATTTTACATTCTTAGAGAAATCTCCAGACTGCTTTCCACAGTGGCTGAACTAAATTACATTCCCACCAGCAGTGTATAAGCATTCCCTTTTTTCTGTGATGTCACCTGCATCTGTTATTTTTTGACTTTGTAATAACAACCATTCTGACTGATATGAGATGCTGTCTCATTGTGGTTTTGATTTGCATTTCCCTAATGATTAGCTGTATGGAGCCTGTTTTTGTATATTTGTTGGCTGCTTTTGAGAAGTGTCTGTTCCTGTCCTTGCCCATTTTTTTTTAAATTTGAGATGGAGTCTTGCTCTGTTGCCCAGGCTAGAGGTCAGTGGCCTGATCTTGGCTCACTGCAATCTCTGCCTCCCGTGTTCAAGTGATTCTTTTCCCTCAGCCTCCCGAGTAGCTGGAATTACAGGTTCTCACCACTACACCTGGCTAATTTTTGTATTTTTAGTAGAGATGAGGTTTCACCATCTTGGCCAGACTGGTTTCGAACTCCTGACCTTGTGATCCACCCACCTCAGCCTCCCAAAGTGCTGGGATTACAGGGGTGAGCCACTGCGCCTGGCCTCATCCTTGCCCATTTTTAAATGTTTTTTTTTTTTTTTTTGAGATGGACTTCTGTTATTGTTACCCAGACTGGAGTGCAATGGCACAATCTCGGCTCACCACAACCTCCGCCTCCTGGGTTCAAGCAATTCTCCTGCCTCAGCCTCCCGAGTAGCTGGAACTACAGGCATGCACCACCATGCCCAGCTAATTTTTGTATTTTTAGTAGAGACGGGGTTTCACCTTGTTGACCAGGATGGTCTCGATCTCTTGACCTCGTGATACACCTGCCTCAGCCTCCCAAAGTGCTGGGATTATCAGTGTGAGCCACCACACCCGGCCAAATGGGGTTGTTTTTTATTTGTTGACTTATTTGAGTTCCTTATAGATTCTGTATATTAGACCTTTGTCAGATACATAGTGTGCAAATATTTTATCATATTCTATGGGTTGTCTGTTTATTATGTTGATAGTTTGTTTTGCTTTGCAGAACCTCTTGAGTTTAATTAGGCACTTGTCAATGTTTTTGTTGCAAATTGTTTTGGAGACTTTGTTATAAAGTATTTGCCTGGGCTGATGTGTGGAATGGTATTTCCTAGGTTTTCTTCTAGGGTCTTTGGTGTTTTAGATATTACATTTAAGTCTTTAATTTATCTTTAGTTGATTTTATATATGGTAAAAAGTAGGAGACAAGGCTAGATTTCCCAGCACCATTTTCTGAAGAGGCAGTCCTTTCCCCATTGCTTGCTCTTGTTGATTTTGTCCAGGATCAGAGAGTTATAGGTGTGTGAAGATCAGATAGTTGTAGGTATGTGAATCAGATAGTTTCATTGGTCTGTGTATCTGTCTTTGTACAGTACCATGGTGTTTTTGTTACTGTAGCCTTGTAGTATATGAAGTTGGGTAGTGTGATGCCTCCAGGTTTGTTCTTTTTGCTTAGAATTGCTTTGGCTATTCAGGCTCTTTTATTATTCCAAATGAGTTTTAGAATTTTTTTTTCTAATTGTGTGAAAAATCTCATTAATAGTTTAATAAGGATAGCATTGAATCTGTAAATAGCTTTGGGCAGTGTGGTAATTTTAATAATATTGACTCTTCTATCCATGAACATGGAATGCTTTTCTATTTGTTTGTGTCATATCTGATTTCTTTCAGCAGCGTTTTTTAATTCTCATTGTAGAGATAATTTACCTCCCTGGTTAGCTGTATTCCTAGGCATTTTATTATTTTTGTGGCTGTTGTGAATGGGACTGCCTTTTTGATTTGGCTCTCAGCTTAGACACGATTGGTGTATAGAAATGCTACTGATTTTTGTATTCTGAAACTTTGCTGAAGCTGTTCATAAAATCTAGGAGGCTTTGAGCAAAGACTTTGGGGCTTTCTAGGTATAGTATCTTGTGAAGAAAGCTAATTTGATGACTTCTCTTCCTATTTGATGCTTTTTATTTCTTTCTCTTAGCTGATTGCTCTAGCTGGGACTTCCAGTAAGTACTACGTTGAATAGGAGGGGTGAGAGATGGCATCCTTGTCAGTACTCTTCTGATTTTGGTTATTTCTTTTCTTTTGCTACCTTTGGGATTGGTTAGCTCTTGTTTTTCAGGTTCCTCTAGGTATGACATGAGGTTGCTAATTTGAGATCGGTTAATGTGGATGTTTAGCACTAATAACTTTGACACTTTTAACACTGCTCTATCTATGTCCCAGAAATTTTGGTATGTTGTATCTTTTTTTTTCATTAGTTTTGTTGGGTTGAATATTCTGTAGATATCTGTTAGGTCTGTTTGGTCAAATGTTGAGTTTTGGTTCTGATTATCTTTGCTGGTATTCTGCCTCAATTATCTGTCTAGTTCTGTCAGTGGGATGTTAAAGTGTCCCAGTATTATAGTGTGATTATTTAGATCTCTTTGGTCTCTAAGAACTCATTTTGTGAATCTGGGTGCTCCAGTGTTGGGTGCATGTATATTTAGGAGAGTTAAGTTTTCTTGTTGACTCGAACCCTCTGTCGTTATGCAATACCTTTCCTTGTCCTTCTTGATCATTGTTGATTTAAAGTCAGTTTTGTCTGGAATGAGAATGGCAACCTGCTCTTTTTTGTTTTCCATTTGCTTGATAGATCTTTCTTCATCCCTTTACTTTGTGCCTGTGGGTGTTACTGCATGTGACAAGGGTCTTGAAGACAGCATATCGTTGGGTCTAGCTCTTTATCCAACTTGACACTCTGTGCCTTTTAATTGGGGCATTTAATCTCTTTATGTTTTTCTGGTTATGAACTGCTGCTGGGGAGCTAGTGCAGTCCTTTGGATGTAAGGAGGCACTCTGGCTCCTAGAGTTGCCAGAGTTCTTGCACTGGTTCTTTCTCATCTGTGTGGGCTGATCTTCCTTTAATTGTGGTGTAATTTGAGTATAGTCAGTTGGCTTTATATCTGGATGTGTTGGGAGGGATGAAACTTTGTACAGGGTCTTTGCTTGTGGCTGAGTTCTTGGCATTGGTTTCACAGGGTTGCAAAGTATTTTTCATATTGAAGTTTGCGTTGCCATCCAGTAGATGGCGCTTAAGCAACCACTACCCTGATGAGTTAGCAGCCATCAACATAAAGGCAGTACTCCTTTACCAGCAAAAAGATCGCCACTTAATGAAGGCTCAGATGATCATTAGCATTTTTTAGCAATAAATTATTTTTAAATTAAGGTGTATGTATATTGTTTTTAAAGACATAATGCTATTGCACAGGTACACTATGGATTGTGTAAACACAATTATATGCACTGGGAAACAATATGTGACTTGCTTTATTATCATTTTCACTTTTTTGCAGTGGTCTGGATCAGAACCCACAATATCTCCAAAGATATGCCTGTATATGTATTTTTAATTTTCATAGATTATATATATTTGGCAAATTTAAAAGTAAATTAAAGCCATCATGGCCTTTACTAATGTGTAGTTTATATCTATAGAATATAGAGCCATTCTTCTTTGTATCAACAATATATTTATCATACTTAACATATTCTATGGGAAGAGTTTTAAAATAGTAGGTTCAGTTTCTTTAGTAGATATCCAACTATTAAAGTTGTATATATTTCTTTTTTCATGAACCTCAGCAAATCTCATTTTTTAAGAAATTTGTCTATTTAACATAAAAGGTGAAATTTAATTGTAGAATTGTTAATAATATCTCCTAATCTCTTGGATGTCTGTTGGGTTTTTCTAGATTTTGGTTATTTGTTACATATATTTTTTCTTAATTACTCATGTTAGCATTTTATCAGTTTTTTTAAATATTCAAAAGAATCAACTTTTAACTTTTATTTTGCTGTTCTATGTTTTCTGCTTTATAGATTTGTATTCCTTTCTCTCCTTCTACTTACTTGAAGTCTGATTATTATTTTTATTTTTGAGTTAGAAGATTACATCTTTGAGTTTCGGCCTTTTCCCCCCATATATATTTAGGATTATTAAGTGTTCCATTAAGTATTTGTTTAGCTATCTTCTATAGATTTGGTTATGTTAAACCTCAGTTATTATCAGTTCAAAATATTTTTTATTTTTCGTTTTGATTTTTAAGTCTCATTTTATTAGTCTTCTATTGGTGCCATAACAACTTACCACAGACTTTAATGATTTTCAAAACAAATTTTTAATTTTATGGTTTTGTAGGTTAGAAATCTGACATGAATCACACTGGGAAAAATCAAAGTGTGAGTAGCACCTTTTTTTTCTCCCCACCTGGAAACTGCACTCAAAAATATCTGTTTTCTAGCTTCTGGAGGCCACCTACATGCCTTTGCATATGGTCCCCTTTGTCCATCTCAAAGCCAGCAGTTTTGCACTGCTCTGACCATTCTTTCATAGTTACATTTCACAGTGATTCTCAGCCAGGAAAGGTTATCTGATTTTAAAAAGCTATATGATTGGGTTGGGCTAATGAAATAATCTAGGATAATTGCCCTATATCAAGACCTTAACCTTAATCACATTTGTAAGGTTTCTTTAGCCACATACAATAACATAGTCACAGGTTCTGGGCTTAGAGCATGAACATCTTTAAGAGTCCACTCATTTTTCTGCCTCTTGTACCTGTGAATTACTTAGAAGCACGTCATAAATAGCATAAGCATATTGTTTACTTTTCTGGCAGTTGGAGTTCTTCAGTTTTTTTATTTTTATTTTTTATAGATAGGGTCTTGCCTTGTTGCTCAGGCCGGAGGGCAGAGGCATGATCATAGTTCACTGCAGCATCAAACTCCTGAACTCAAGAGATCCTCCCACCTCAGCCTTCAGAGTAGCTGGGATTGTAGCTGTGAAAACATTTATATGAGTAGCTCACTGTGTTGCCTAGGCTGGTCTTGAACTCTAGCCCCAGCCTAGTGTTGCTATTACAGGCATGAGCCACTGCACCTGGCCCTTTGTTGACCTTTCTAAGTCTACTTTGCCAGCTGCTTCTTCACTTGATCTTTAAATGCTGAGATTCTTTGTGACTTGGTTTTCAACCTTCTTATGCTCTTTACCCTATTCTCCGTAGGTGATTTCAGGATTACATACTTTAATAACCATTTACAACAGCAGTGTACCATAGAAGTATCACATCAGATACATATGTAATCTTGAATTTTCTAGTAGCAACGTTAAAAAAAAAAGATTAATGCTGCTGACCAAGGTGGGTAACAGGGACTATATTAACCTTCTTTCCTGGAGCAACTAAAGATACCAGACAATATATTTAACGATGATTTTCAGAACTCTGGGCATTAGGTAATGAAAGACGGTGATTTCTGAGAGGAAACAAATGAAGTGAGGCTCATGATTGTCCCAGATTGTTGTCTTGAATTTCTAGGTTGTGGTGCAGGGAGCAGGGAGCCATTTGGATCCTGGTAGAGCCTCTGAGTTAAGAAGATGAAGTCGAGAGGCTAAGGAAGAATGAAGCTAGAGTTTGTAGTTAGAGCTTGCAGGATACGATATTTACAATTGTTGCCTGATGTCCACTGTCTTGTCTAGAAAATGGTACAGAGATTGGCAGTGTCTCCTGGAATATATAGCAGAGTACTCATTAGTGTATGGATGCGGGGAAACTATTCAAGACCAAAAAAAGATATACCAAGAGGATTAGGGGACACAATTCTGGTTGCTCACACAGGGCTGGGAATAGTGTCTTCCCAAGAAGTAGTCTCAGAAACCTCAATCATGTGGCATTGGCTAGAATACTTAGAAGGAATAGTAATACTGTAGAATAATCATTAGGCTCACTCTCACAAGTCTTTTTAAAATATATATAATTTTTATTTTTTAATCGTTTTGGTACATAGTAGACGTGTATTTAAGGGATGCATGAGATGTTTTGATACAGGCATGTAATGTCATATAAGTACATCATGGAAAATGGGGTATCCATCCCCTCAAACATTTATCCTTTGAGTTACAAACAGTCCAGTTACACTCTACATTTTAAAAAAATGTATAATTAAGTTATTATTGACTATAGTCACCCTGTTGTGCTATCAAATAGTAGGTCTTATTAATTCATTCTGTTCTTCTTTTTGTACACGTAACCATCCCCACCTCCCCGCAATCCCCCACTACCCTTCCCAGACTCTGGTAATCATTCTTCTACTTTCTATGCTCATGAATTCAATTTTTTTTTTATATTTAGATCCCACAAATAAGTGAGAACATGTAATGTTTGTCTTTCTGTGCTTGACTTATTTCACTTAGCACGATGATTTTCAGTTCCATCCATGGTGTTGCATATGACAAGATCTCATTCTTTTTTATGGCTCAATGGTACTCTGTTGTGTATATGTACCATTTTTTCTTTATCTGTTCATCTGTCAGTGGACACTTAGGTTGCTTCCAAATCCCGGCTATTGTGAATAGTGCTGTGGTAAACATGGGAATGCAGATAGCTCTTTGATTTCCTTTCTTTGCAGTGTATACCTAGCAGTGGGATTGCAATTTTTAGTTTTTTTGAGGAACCTCCAAACTGTTCGACTGTGTACAACATGGTGGTTGTACTAATTTGCATTCCTACCAACAATGTACCAGGGTTCCCTTTTCCTCACATAGTCACCTGTGTTTGTTATTGACCATCTTTTGGATATAAGCCATTTTAACTGGGCTGGGATAATATCTCATTGTAGTTTTGATTTGTGTTTCTCTGAACAGTGATGTTGACCACCTTTTCCTTTGCCTGTTTGCCATGCGTATATCTTCTTTTGAGAAATGTCTGTTTATATCTTATGCCCATTTTTAAAATCAGATTATTAGATTTTTCCCTATAGAGTTCTTTGAGCATCTTATATATTCTGGTTATTAATCCCTTGTAAGATGGATAGTTTGTAAATATTTCCTCCCTTTCTGTGGTTTGTCTCTTCACTCTTTTGTATCCTTTGCTATGCAGAAGCTTTTTAACTTGATGTGATCCCACTTCTCCATTTTTGCTTTGGTTGCTTGTGCTTGTGGAGTATAGCTCAAGAAGTCTTTACCCAAACCAGGATCCTGGAGATTTCCCCAATATTTTTTCTAGTTGTTTTATAGTTTGAGTTCTTAGACTTTAAGTCTTCAATCCATTTTGATTTGATTTTTGCATATGGCAAGAGATAGGGGTGTAATTGCATTCTTCTGCATATGGGTATTCAGTTTTCCCAGTACCATTTATTGAAGAAACTGTCTTTTCCTTAGGGCATGTTCTTGGCACCTTTGTTGAAAATGAGTTCACTGTAGGTGTGTAGATTTGTTTCTACAGTTCAATGTAGGTGTGTGGATAGCTCTCTATTCTTTTTTTTTTTTGAGATGGAGTTTCAGTCTTGTTACCCAGACTGGAGTGCAATGGCGTGATCTCGGCTCACCGCAACCTCCACCTCCTGGGTTCAGGCAATTCTCCTGCCTCAGCCTCCTGAGTAGCTGGGATTACAGGTACGCGCCACCATGCCCAGCTAATTTTTTGTATTTTTAGTAGAGACGGGGTTTCACCATGTTGACCAGGATGGTCTCGATCTCTTGACCTCGTGATCTACCCGCCTTGGCCTCCCAAAGTGCTGGGATTACAGGCTTGAGCCACTGTGCCCGGCCATGATAGCTCTCTATTCTATTTCATTGATCTGTGTGTCTGTTTGATGCCAGTACCGTGCTGTTTTGGTTACAATGGCTCTGTAGCATAATTTGAAGTCAGGTTATGTGATTCCTCCAGTTGTCTTCTTTTTGCTTAGGATCGCTTTGGCTATTCTGGATCTTTTGTGGGTCCATATAAATTTTAGGTTTTTTTTTGTGTGTGTGTGTGTGAAGAATGTCATTGGTATTTTGATCAAGATTCCATAGGATCTGTAGATTGCTTTGGGTCAATGGACATTTTAATAATGTTGATTCTACCAATCCATGAAAATGGAATATTTTTCCATATTTTGATTTCCTTTTCAGTTTTTTTCATCAGTGTTTTATAGTTTTTATTGTAGAGCTCTTTCACTTCTTTGGTTAATTCGTAGGTATTGGATTTTATATGTGACTGTTACAAATGGGATTACTTTTTAAGTTTCTTTTTCAGATTGTTCACTGTTGGCATATAGAAATGCTACTAATTTTTGTACGTTGATTTTGTATCCTGCAACTTTACTGAATTTATTATCAGTTCTAATAATTTTCTTGTGGAGTCTGAGTTTTTCCAAATACACAGCTATATCATCTGCAAACAAGGATAATTTGACTTCTTCCTTTCCGGTTTGGATGCCGTTTATGTCTTTCTCTTGTCTGATTTCTGTAGCTAAGACTGTGTTGAATAACAGTGGTGAGAGTGGGCATCTTTGTCATGTTTCTGATCTTAGAGGAAAGGCTTCAATTTTTCTGCATTTAGTATACTAGCTTTAGGTCTGTGATATATGGCTTTTATTAGGTTGAGGTGTGTTCCTTCTATACCCCATGTTTTGAGGGGTTTTATCGTGAAGGGCCATCGAATTTTATCAAATACTTTTTCAGCATCAGTTGAAATAATTATATGGTTTTTATCCTTCATTTTGTTGATATGATGTGTCACATTGATTGATTTGCATATGTTGAGCCATCTTTGCATTTCAAGGGATAAATCCCTTGGTCATGATGTATGTATTATCTTTCTAATTATTGTTGAATTCAGTTTGTTAGTATTTTGTTGAGGATTTTTGCATCAATACATAGCAGATATTGGCCTATGGTTTTCTTTTTTTTTGATATATCTTTGTCTGGTTTTCATATCAGGGTAATACTGGCCTCATAGGATGAGTTTGTAAGTATTCCCTCCTCCTCTATATTTCAGAATAGTTTGAGTAGGATTGGTATTGATTCTTCCTTAAATGTTTGATAGAATTCAGCAGTGAAGCCATCAGGCCCTGGGCTTTTCTTTACTGGGAAACTTTTGACCATGGCTTCAATCTAATTTTCTGTTATTGGTCTGTTCAGGTTTTGTGTTTTTTGCTGGTTCAATCTTGGTAGGTTGTATGGAATTTGTTCATTTCTTCTACACTTTCCAATTTATTGACATATGGTTGCACTTTGCAGCTATCAATGATCCTTTGAATTTCTGCAGTAACAGTTGTGATGTCTTCTGTTAGATTTCTGATTTTATATGTATATTCTCCTTTTTCTTAGTTTGGCTAAAGGTCTGTCAATTTTGCTTATGTTTTCAGAAAACCAACTTTTTGTTTCATTCATCTTTTGTATTATTTTTTTCATTTCAGTTCATTTATCACTACTCTGATCTTTATTGTTATTATAATTATTATTACTTTGAGATAGAGTCTGACTCTGTCAACCAGGCTGGAGTGCTAATGGCATGATCTTGGCTCACTGCAACGTCTGTGTCCTGGATTCAAGCAATTCTCCTGCCTCAGCCTCCTCGGAAGCTGGGACTACAGGTGCACGCCACCACGCCTGGCCAGTTTTTTGTATTTTAGTAGAGATGGGGTTTCACCATGCTGGCCAGGATAGTCTCAATGTCCTGACCTCGTGATCCGCCCACCTTGGCCTCCCAAAGTGCTGGGATTATAGGTGTGAGCCACTGTGCTCGGCCTGATCTTTATTATCTTTTTCTACTCATTTGGGTTTGGTTTGCTCTTCCTTTTCTAGTTCTTTAAGATGCATTGTTAGATTGTTCATTTGAAGTTATTTCCTCTTTTTTGATGTAGGCCCTGTCTTGCTGTGGCTGAGGTCATATCCAAGATGCAAGACGAAGCCCTCCCCACTTTCCTTTCCTCAAGTGGAAGAATGGCACCTCTTTTGCAGCTATGAGTGGTGCAGCCTGGGGTTAAGGGAGTGGTGAGGCCAGCCCTCCCTTGGCTGCCTCAGCTGGTGTCTCAGTATGTCATGTGCCCTGCCAGTTCACTGTCTCTGGGCCTAGTTCAGTATCAGGACTCGCCTACAAGTTGCATTCCTTAGGGCCTCAACCACCTTTCAAATGTATTTGGAGACACAGAGTGCTGTAGCCTTTGTTGGAAAGGCTTCTAGGGACTTCATTTCTGACCACTAGGATTGGCAGTTCCCCTCTTGATAGAGTTGGTTTAAATGCTCCCGTCCTGGTGGGCGTTAGTTGAGTTTCGTCCAGTTTTCCTTTCTGTTCTAACAGGACAGCAGTTGCTGTTCAGTACCTCATAGTTGCTGTGTTCTCCCTCCCCCAGCATCCATAGATGCTCTCTGTACCATGCTGCTGCTGCTGCTGGGGGCGACATCAGCAATTCAGGGCTCCTTTTTTGTGTCTTTTCAGTACCTCTTTCAGCGATATGAAGTTAAAACCAGGTACTATGAGTGCTCACCTGATTTTGGTTCTTATAAAGCTGTTTTTATCTGTGCAGATAGGTACTGTGAGTGCTCACCTGATTTTTGGTTCTTATAAAGCTGTTTTTATCTGTGCAGATAGTGGTTAACTTGGTGTTCTTGTGGGCCTGCGGATGCTTGGTAGAGCTTTCTCTTCTGCTATCTTGTTCCACTGCCCCCACTCTCTCAAATCTTAAATGCAAGACCGAAAGGATCAAATTATGTTCAAACTACTGTATCCTAGAACAAAGCTCAAAAATGTTGATAATAGTTAGAAAAACATCCACCACCCAATAGGATCAAATTCAAATGGCTGGCATGAAATAAAATGCTACCATTCATGCATAGAAGCAGGAAAATTATCCTCTTCACTGAGGGAAAATTAATCAGTCTAATCCCACATGGAATTGACAGAGATGTTAGAATTATCAGATAAGGACTTTAAGAGTTATTACAACTTTATTCATTATCTTGAAAAAGTTAAGTAAAGACATAGAACGATTACTAAAGACCAAACTGAACTTCTACAGATAGTAGCCACAGGATCAGAAATGAAATATACAAGGGTTCTGATCTGTGGTAGATTAGATTTTGCATAAGGACAGATTAATGAACTTGAGGACATAGCAATAGAAACTATCCAAAATGAAAAGGAGAGAAAAGTATTTTTAAACACTTAAAAAAAAAAAAAAAGACTTGACGATCCAAGATGGCCGATCGCTAACATCCCGGGATTGCAGCTCTCAGGGAAGGCGCAGAGAACTAGAGGACGCCACACTTTCAGACAAAGTCTGGTTGCTCACGGAGCAGAAGATCCCCCAGTGGTGGAAACACATGAGTCGCCAGCGCGACTCTCGTGGTCGGCGCAGCGGTTCCGCCGGCACCTCGGCGCGGTAGTGCTCGGCGCAGAGTAAACGGGACCGGTTCCCCTTCTGACCGAGGTTTGGAGCCCCGGGAAGGCAGAGTCGCCTACTATGGAAACAAGAAGGAAGCCCGACAGAAGAATCCTGGGCAGAAAAGCACCATCAGTTTTAACGCCGCTGCTCTGGCCCTGGGAACTAACAACGTGGACGTCCACTCAAGAGACCTAATCTGAAAGTTGGTAATTTCAAAGACGACAGGAGGGTAAATTTAAAATGACGGGAAGAAACCAGCGTAAAAAAGCTGAGAATACTCAAAGTCAGAACGCCTCTCCCTCTAAAGATGATCACAGTTCCACATCGACAATGGAACAAGGCTTGATGGAGAACAAGCGCATCCTGATGACAGAATCACTCTTCAAGGAATGGATAATAACAAACTTTGGTGAGTTAAAAGAACATGTTGTAGCCCAACGTAAAGAAACTAGGAACTTTGAAAAAAGGTTTGATGAAATCCTATTGAGAATAGACAACTTAGAGAGGAGTATGAGTGAATTAATGGAACTGAAGAATACAATACAGGAACTCCGAGAAGTATGCACAGGTTTAAACACTCGAATTGTTCAAGCAGAAGAAGGGATATCAGAGGTCAAAGTCCAACTTAATGAAATAAAACAAGAAGACAAGATTAGAGAAAAAAGGATAAAAAGGAATGAGCAAAGTCTCCAAGAAATGTGGGACTATGTGAAAAGACCAAATTTACGTTTGATAGGTGTACCTGAATGCGACGGAGAGAATGAATCCAAGCTGGAAAATACCCTTCAGGATATTATTCAGGAAAATTTTCCTAAACTAGCAAAGCAGGTTAGTATTCAACCCCAGGTAATACAGAGAACACCACAAAGATATTCCTCAAGAAGAGCAACCCCAAGGCACATAATCGTTAGATTCACCAGGGTTGAAACGAAGGAGAGGATACTAAGGGCAGCCAGAGAGAAAGGTCAGATAACCCACAAAGGCAAGCCTATCAGACTTACAGCAGATCTCTCAGCAGAAACTCTACAGGCCAGAAGAGAGTGGGGGCCAATATTCAACATCCTCAAAGAACAGAACCTTCGGCCCAGAATTTCATATCCAGCCAAACTAAGCTTCACAACTGAAGGAAAAATAAAATCTTTTATGAACAAGCAAGAACTCAGAGATTTTATTACCACCAGGCCTGCTTTACAAGAGCTTCTGAAAGAAGCATTACACACAGAAAGAAACAACCAGTATTAGCCTTTCTAAAAATACACCAAAAAGTAAAGAGCACCAACATAAAGAAGAATTTACACCAACACATGGATAAAACAGCCAGTCAACATCAAATGGCAGTAACCCTAAATTTAAATTGACTAAATTCCCAATCAAAAGACACAGCCAAAACCCAACGGCATGTTACATCCAGACCTGTTTCACAGGCAAGGATACACAAAGACTCAAATCAAAGGGATGGAGAAAGATTTACCAACCAAATGGAGAGCAAAAATAAATAATAAATAAATAAAAAGCAGGAGTTGCAATTCTTGTATCGGATAAAATAGATTTTAAAGCAACAAAGATATAGTGGTAAAAGGATCAATGCAACAACAAGAGCTAACGATCCTAACACCCAGATAGGAGACTTAGATTCAATGAGACAGAAAATTAATAAGGATATCAAGGACTCGAACTCAGATCCAGAACAAGTAAACTTAATAAATATTTATAGAGCTCTCCACTTCAAATACACAAAATATACATTCTTGTCAATACCACATCACACCTACCCATAAGTTTAAATGAAACATTGATTGGCCATTATTAATACCCAATTTTTTTCAAAATAAAGCAATATTTCCATTTACTCTCCCTCTTTCTCTTCCTCTTTCTTCCTCTCCTTTACTTATTATTTTTTTTTCTTTTAAAAAAAAAAAAGACTTAACTGAACTATAGAACAATTTCTGTGTTTGGAACTGGGACATGTGAAAGTGGATGGGGGAAACAAAATATTTGAAGAAATAATGCCTGAAAGCTTTCCACATTTGATAAAAACAGTTCATAAGTCCAAGAAGTTCGATAAACTCTAAGCAAAGCAACATGAATACTGACTACACCAAGGCACATGATAATCGAATTGCTCAAAACCAGTGATACAGGGAAAAACCTGAAAATTAACAGCAGGCAGAAGAAAAAAGACAATTCATGTATGAACAAGAATGTGAATGTCATCAGATTTCCTATTGAAAACAATGTAAGCAAGATGACAATTGATCGATATATTTGAGTAGAGAAAAAGGTGGAAAAAAACCTGTCAGTTGAGATTTCTATACCCAGTGAAAATATCTTTAAAATAAGGAATTGTTAATTGGGAATGATGAGTATGTTCTGTTTTCACTTTGATTTTTTTTTTGTCAGCCTGCCTGAAGATTTGCCAATTTTGTTGCTCTTTTTGAAGAACTTATTTTTAAAATTTTTATTATTTATTGATTTATTTATTTTTGAGACAGAGTTTCGCTCTTGTTACCCAGGCTGGAGTGCAATCGCGCGATCTCGGCTCATGGCAACCTCCGCCTCCCAGCTTCAAGTGATTCTCCTGCCTCAGCCTCCTGAGTAGCTGGGATTACAGGCATGTACCACCATGCCTGGCTAATTTTTTGTGTTTTTAGGAGAAACGGGGTTTCTCCATGTTGGTCAGCCTGGTCTCAAACTCCTGATACTAATTTGTTTTAAAATTTCCTATGTTTTCTCTATATTTTTTCTATTTCTGTTTCATTTTTTTCTCCTTTCTCTGTTTTCTTTTATATGGTTTGCTTTTTATTTTTTAGAATTTATCTTAAGAAGTGAAAGCTTAGGTTATTGATTTGGTATCTTGTTCTCAGTGTAGGTGTTTAAAACTGTTAGTGTCCCTCTAAGCGCTGCTTTCACATCCCATGAATTTAGATATATTCCTTTGATTTTCATTCAGCTTGAAATAATTTCCAGTTATCTTTGTTTCTTCTTTGATTCATGTATTATTTAGATGTGCATACTTTAGTTTTCAAATATATGTGAATTTTCCATTTTTTTATTGTTGATGTCTAGTTAATTGTTATTGTTGATGAATATAGTTTGCATGATTTTAATTATTTTACGTTTATTGAGACTTGTTTTGAGGCCTAGTACATGGTCTGCCTGGAGAGTGTTCTTTGTGTGCTTATAAGGAGCACATATTCTGCTGTTTTTGTGTGGAATAGTCTGTAAATTCAGAATTCAGTTTGGTTTTTAATACTCCTCAAGTTTTCTACAGTATTACTGATTTTCTGTCACTTGTTCTGGCAATTATCGAGACATCTCTGATGAATATTGTTGAATTGTCTATTTCCTTATTTCTGTCATTTTTTTTTTTTGCTTCCTGTATTTTGGAGATCTGTTAGTAGATGCAGATATGTTTATCCTTGTTATAGCTTCCTGGTTAATACAATGTTTTAACATTATAAAATGTTACTGTCTGTGGTAACATTTTTTTTTTTTTTTTCTTAAAATAGATCTTGTCAGATATTGGTATAGCTGTCCTCTCTTATGGTTACTTTTTGCACGGTATGTTTCCATTTTTTATTTACAATCCTGTTGTTTCTTTGATTCAATGTGTATCTTCTATAGCCAGGATACAGTTGAATTCTGTGTAGTTTTTTTTTTTAAATCCAGTCTTGAAATAATCTCCACTTTTTGATTAACATGTTTGATTTATGTACACTTAATGTTGGACAATGTATGGAATTCAACCATTTGAAATGGCATTAGTTAAATACATTTGTAGCTGTATAAGCCATGTAAGTCAGTTTTGTAACTTGTTGCTAATCTCACCCTGTGTTTGATTAAAATTTGCCCTCCTGTTTTAAGGAAGAGAAGGAACCCAGAAAACTAGTACAGGCTTGTGGTTCTTCCTTAATCTTAGATTTAATTTGCTCTGGAAACATAGAACTTTAGAGATTACTTACCTGGGGCCTTCAGGATGTCCATCTGGGAATGATTACTGGTGTACACTATTACTTATTATATAGTAGTAGTAGTAATAATAATGGTTATAATGGTTTCTCCTGTAGTGAGAGCTCGAGAAGGCCAGAGTTCACATGCAAAACAGTTTATTTTGGAAAGGATTTGGTTCTTAATTTGCCATTTCAAGATATATGTTTGGTGGATCTAGGTGGAATGGATTTTATACAATTAAAACAGCAGTGAACCCTTAAACTTCTGTTGGTACTTAGGAAGCTTAGTGTAATATAGCCTGTTGGCATAAAGCGCTGAATTTCCCACAGGGTCACCACTGAAGGAAGAAAGTCTGGACGAGTAGTTTCCTGGCATATGTTTCTTAAATTGTTGACTATTTTGGTGTCAAATTTTATGTTGAGAGTTTCCTGTTTTAATGACATTGTTTACTGGAAATTATAGCTTGGAAAAGAGAGCCACTTTCCTGCTTCAGTAGAAAGCTAGGTAAAGCATTGATGTGGGGTAAAGTAGCTGTGGAGTTTTATATTCAGATTGTATGAACAGTAAACAGAGCATCTAAAATAACCACTTGCACATTGCAACAAACACATCATCATTTGCTTAAAAAAGAGTTATAATTACAGTTGACGAAGCATGGACACCATAAAAAATGCATTAGTTTGGCTTGACACATTAATTACCTGTTTTTGCAGATGTTTTTATGTATTGTTGTATGAACAGTTTACAAAATAATTACAGGAAAGTCATATGGAAAATAAACTAAGTGGGTGGTTTCTCATCTAAATATTTTCATTCATGTGAATCTGTGAGGCACAGCTGCTCTATAGCAAAAGCAGAGAGATAGATGAGGATTCTCGAAGTGTTTTTTATTTCCCGAGCTCTGGCATCAGTATCACCACATTTTTATATCTTTAGCAATGCAGTTTAAAAACATTTGAGAGGGCTGGTTTATTCCCTGTGATTACTGAAAAATCTTTGATTCTGCTCAGAAGAAATGTAGATATCTGTGATTATTTTAGAGTAAACCAAATGAAACAAAAAAATCCAAAAAGAAAAGCTATTATTTTAGTACTGACAGGTTATTAGGTGCCTTGAGAAAGGGTTAATCATTATTTTGTAATTACTTGAGTTATGCAGTTTTATATTACTTACAGCTTGCTGTAGCTTTATCATTTGTCATGTGTAAATTGTTCAGCTTATTTGTTCTCTCTTATGAAGTATTAAAACCGTAAATCTGCTTTTTCTCAGAAGCATGCCATGTTGTCATTAGTGTTCTCAAAATGGGTTTCATCTGAAAAAGAGCCAGGTCATTGTATAGAGATATTTTACCTTTATAAAATATTAAGGAGCACATCTTTCAAAATTGTAACTGTCAAACAATAAAAAGATACTTTTGTAGATATCATTCTATTTACACAGCATTTATACTTACTTAGAATATTTGTGCTATATTTTCCTCATGTTATGACAATTTTTCATAAAATTAAATCAAAATATAGATTCTCTTTTAAGTCCAATTGTGCTTCTTTTTAACTGTGTTCCCCTGTATTCTTTTTGTGTGCATTTCAGCCACACAGATGATGAAGACCATAATTAAAAATACTTTCCCTGTTTCCCTGACATGCATTTTATATAACTATTTTTTTTTTTGAGACAGGGTCTCGCTGTTGCCAGGTGACAGGCTAGAGTGCGGTGGTGCGACGTCGGCTCACTGCAACCCCCACCTCCTGGGTTCAAGTGATTCTCTTGCCTCAACTTCCCAAGTAGCTAGTATAGGCGACTGCCACCACACCTGGCTAATTTTTGTATTTTCAGTAAAGACAGGGTTTCACCCTGTTGTCCAGGCTGGTCTTGAACTCCTGACCTCCAGTGATCCGCCTGCCTCAGCCTCCCAAAGTGCTGGGATTACAGGTGTGATGTTTAACAGAATTTTATTGAAGGTCTTCTGCATGTACTGTTTTATGACAGTGCTGAGATGACCATGTGCCTGGAACATAGTGGATAACTATTAGGCATCTCTTAAAGGGGATAGGAGGGGCAGGAGTAAATGATAGAGAACATTTAAACTCTGGTGGCTTATATAAAGAAAGTTAATTGCTGGGGGAGATTTTCTCTGTTACTCTGAAATAGTTTTCAAATGTGATGTAGTCTGAGACTATTACTTGAATCATTCAATTTTTTTTTTTAAGACAGAGTCTTACTGTATCACCCAGGGTGGAGTGCAGTGGCACCATCTTTGTTTACTGCAGCTTCTGCCTCCCAGTTCAAATGATTCTCCTGCCTCAAACACCTGAGTAGCTGGGATTACAGGTGTGTGCCACCATGCCTGGCTAATTTTTGTATTTTTAGTAGAGATAGAGTTTCACCATGTTGGCCAGGCTGGCCTTGAACTCCTGACCTCAAATGATCCACCCACCTTGGCCTCCCAAAGTGCTGGGATTACAGCTGTGAGCCACCACACCTGTCCTCATTCTTTGAATCATTTCAATATGGAGACTATCTGTTTGTGTTACAGCAGTCTGAAGAAAGATGGAATGGAGTCTGTTGTAATTCTGATGTATTAATACACAAAGTCAATTTAATTTTTCAGAAATGCATTAAAGGAGTCTGAAACTTCATGGGTTGAGAATAATACACTGATTGATATCAGTAATTGTCTTGATCACTTTGTATTATTTCAAAAAAAATGGGAATTAATATCATGGCATCAAGAAAACAACTATTGGACTCTAGATTCTTCCATAGATTTGCTACTTCTCTTAAGATGTATCTTATGGCTAGTGAAAGAATGACCAAAATTCTTTATTGGACTATTCCCCTGTATTCCTTTATGGGGGTCAGGAGACTTTCCATGCCTACCAGTATGGCAGATTAAAAAATTCATAATTTATGTGGAGTTTCATTTCCAAATTTTCCCTGATTATATTTTATTCCTTCTCATAAGGAAAAATTTTAGTTTCTTAGTTTTGCCTCTTTGTTTCTTTTTCTTTTGGCGTCTCTCATTAGCTCTTTGTGATGTTTGAATCTTAACTTTTTATAAGCCATTTGACTTTAGAACATAAGAGAACTTAGGGGACTGCTATTATTATTTGGATAAGAGTTTCTTATCATTAAGACACTGACCATTTTTATTGCCTGGCCAGTGTCTCTGGCTGGAGTGCAGTGGTGCCATCATGGCTTATTGCAGCCTTGGACTCCTGGACTCAATCAATCTTCACATCTCAGCCTCCCCAGTAGCTGGGACTACAGGTGTGTATCACTAGGCCTGGCTAATTAAAAAAAATTTTTTTTTGGTAGAGATGGGGTCCCACTGTGTTGCCCAGCTTGGTCTCAAACTCCTGGGCTCAAGCCATCTTCCTGCCTCAGCCTTTCAAAGTGCTGAGATTACAGGTATGAGTCATCATACTTGGTCAGCAATGTTATTTTGAAGGGAGTAAATAAGTCCTTTGGATTCCCCTCGTTTAAAATTGCATAACAAGGAAAAATAGGTTAGGGAGCAGGAAGAAATTGTTGAATCTAAGAGAATACTGTCTCTGTAGGTATTTAACACTCTATGATATAATGATGTATAATATCATTCATTTAGTGTTACTGATAGTAGAAAAACTGCTGAACAGCATTGAAAACAATCATAATTGAGGCATTGCCTGCACATCAATATCATTATGACTTTTGCTTTTTTTATTCTTTGGTGACTCTGAATTTCTAGGGGTCACATAAAATTGATTTTGAAAAAAACATTAATGGGGGTTGACTAAATGCAAATGGAAAGCAGATTCCCTGACTGGTTCATGTTATACATGGAAAGGCTGATGGCTTCAGAGTTGTAGTAGACGTGTAGAACCATAAATTACTGTTCTTCTCAACGTTGCCTTTTGTTGTCAGAACACTTAGCATAAGGCAGGAATGGTAGGCTGTACCTGAAAAGAACAAAACACCATTAAACATAATAAATCAGCTCTTAAAAAAAAACTACCAAGGCCATCTCAAATGTGAGTTTTCTTTTATGTGACTAAAGTTGTTAAAAAAAAAAAAAAAAAGCAAAAAACAGCAACAGGCAAAAACTCAAACCCAGTTTGATTTGGATGTTCTTTCTAATGTGATAAATCTGAATGAAATCAAGCATGCTTGACTAAGCACAGTGGTATAGAGCCCACTGGGAGGGTATTTGTAGTGTAGAGAAATAAAGATAAGAATATAATAAAATGTGACTAACTAGAGTCTCATGTGGGAATTAAGTTCTGTGCTTGTGGCAAAAATCAAACAGAGTCAAAATACTCTTAATAACCCTTAAAATTTCCTATGAAACATAGATATAGACACACTGTCTTTCCAGATATTTCAATTGGCTTGTTCTTCCTCTAGCACGACTTTTCTCTCGTTGAACAAATGATGAAGCTATTAGTTATATTCTTCTTAGTGAGAAAGGGTAGAATTGGAAGAACTATTTTTTATTCTAGGTTGCAAAACTGAATTTATGAGTTCCATGAGTAAAAATGCCTCTTGATTTTTATTTTTCATTATTTTTTTATTTGTTTTAGGTGGACTTTTGCTCTTGTTGTATAGGCTGGAGTGCAATTCTCCTGCCTCAGCCTCCCGAGTAGCTGGGATTACAGGCACTATAATTATAGCCTGGCTAATATTTTTATTTTTAGTAGAGATGGGTTTCGTTAGGTTGGCCAGGCTGGTGTCAAACTCCTGACCTCAGGTAATCCACCTGCCTTGGCCTCCCAAAGTGTTGGGATTACAGGCATGAGCCACTGTGCCCAGCCAGATTTTTTTTTTTAATGGGTAAATGAGGAAAGGTCATTGTTTTTCAAATAAATCTTTGAGTAATGAGGATGTTCAAGAGACCAGTTTTTCTCAGAAAGGCTTGTTCTCTTCTACGTGGTGTGACATATGCCTCTTTGTCGCTGCAGTTTTCCTGTATTTGTGTCTGTTGTCTTTCCATTCTGATTCTGCTCTGCTTTGTTGCCTGACAGGCACCTTCCTCAGATTCCTAGGTTTGTTGCTCTGTATCTTTGTTTCCATACTCACCTGTACTTCTCCTGCGCTCTGTATTTTTCTTGTTCTACTCAGAAACAGTAAAATAATCAAATTCAAATTCTGTTATGATACTTTGTATTAAAAGGTAGCTTAGGATAGTGGCAAGTACCCTGAAGTATAGTCTAAGACATGGTTTAGGTTCAGGCTCTTATAGTAACTGTGTAACTGAGAAAGACATTTCACATTCCTGAAACTTAATTTTCTTACTTATGAAAGAGAGGAAATAGATTTCTTTTTCTCTTTTTTTTTTTTTTTGAGACCGAGTGCAGTGGCATGCACTTGAGTGCAGTGACATGATCTTGGCTCACTGCAACCTCTGCTTCCCAGGTTCAAGCGATTCTCCTGCCTTAGCCTCCTGAGAAGCTGGGACTATAGGCGCACACCACCACACCCAGCTAATTTTTGTATTTTTGGTAGAGACAGGGTTTCACCATGTTGGCCAGGATGGTCTCGATTTCTTGACCTCATGATCCACCTGCCTCGGCCTCCCAAAGTTCTGGGATTACAGGCATGAGCCACCACGCCTGGCCATGAAATATATTTCTTATAAATAGAATATGATATAATGAAGGGTACCAAATGGTGCTGGCTCCTTGGATAAGTTAGAATTTCTGGATTCCATTATCTGTATACCATGCCTTCTTATAAAACTTTTCTTAGTGACTGAAGTCAGAGATGGTGCCCTGAGAAACACAGGATGGGTAGTTGAGTGTTTCTGTAAATTTCATCAACAACTTTGGATTTTCTCCTTATATCTACTCAGATATTCCCTATCAGAGATCACACTAATCATCCGGTATCTTTCCTCCCTCCTGATCAGAAATTGAGAAGGTGAAGAAACACAGGTTGTCTCAGTCCACATTAAGACATCTTTTATGGTACACCAGAACTTTTAAAATAAAGGTTATTGAATAATGGGAACAGTTTTTCTTTCCTTTTTTCTTTAAAGATAGAGTCTTGCTCTGTTCCCCAGGCTGGAGCACAGTGGTTTATGCAGTGGCATGAACATGGTTCACTGCATGCATCATTTCCTGGGTTTAAGTGATCCTCCTGCCTCAGCCTCCCAAGTAGCTGGAACCACAGGTGCATGCCAACATGCCTGGCTGATTTTTGTATTTTCAGTAGAGACAAACATGGGGTCTTTCCCATGTTGCCCAGGCTGATGTTGGACTCTTGGGATCAAGCAGTTCTCTCACCTTGGCCTCCCAAAGTGGTGGGATTATAGGAGTAAGCCACTGTGCCCAGCCTAATTTTTCTTTTTTGAATGTCTAAGCCCAATGAAAATTCTTGCTCTAGATGAATGATTAACAGATAATCATTGTGGACTGTCTGTGTGTATTTTAAAATGGAGAACAAGAAATCAAGCAGGTTAGTTAATTAAACACTTTTAGTCTATTAAAATCTGTTTAAAGTCACATTTGTCAATAATTTGACTAGCTAGAAATATCCTGGAAATCTATAGAATCATCTTTTTTTTCTTTTTTCCCCTGGTACTGACAAACCTGAATAAGCATCCAGGAGCAGAAATCTTCAAGACATAGTTTTTATTTTTGGATGCTGCTATTGATCAGCGGTGATTGTAACTTCCTTTTAAGGGACTGATATGGAAGGAACCATAGTATTGATGTGTAAGGTTATTGGTTTTTTTTTTTTTTTTTGAGACAGAGTCTTGCTCTGTTGTCCAGGCTGGAGTGCAGTGGTACAATCTCAGCTCACTGCAACATCTGCCTCCCGGGTTCAAATGATTCTCCTGCCTCAGCCTCGTGAGTAGCTAGGATTACACATGCCTGGCACCACACCTGACTAATTTTGTATCTTTAGGTGAGATGGGGTTTCACCACATTGGCCAGGCTGGTCTCAAACTCCTGACCTCAGGTAATCCACCTGTCTCGGCCTCCCAAAGTGTTGGGATCATAGGTGTGAGCCACCACACTTGGCCTATATATAAGGTTGCATTTAAAAAGCCTTTCAGTATTTCCATCACTTCATTGTTAGTTGCCTTGGAAGTGGAGCCATCATACTCAGCAGGAGTCCATTTCAACTTCTGACTTCTGGTTCTTATTTCTCTGTTACTGTGTAGACTGCCTAGAAAGTTGCAGAAAAACCAAGTCTAAAAAATAATAATTAGATTACAAAATATGGCTAGTTAAAGGTGTTTCATATCTTGACATTTTCGAATTCCAGATTATTTTGTGAGATGATTTTCTTTAACAAAGCAAATTTTGAAACTTTATTAAAGCTTAAACACACTGAATTAAAAGGGGGATTTAAATTAGGACTTGGAAGGCATAATCTGAAATTAGAAGAGCTAGTGAAAATGGAAATAGCAGACTCCAGACACAGTAAACTCTAAACCAAAGGACTAGTATTGTGTAGAAATAGTGAATAGCTGTTATTTATGTGGCATGTTTTATCCTCAAGGTATGTTTAGTTATTTAAGTGATTTTCATAGAATATACTCATTTTTCAACTGAGTAGAAAGGTCTTCTAAAACCTTGCATTTAGGAAGTAAATTGTAAGAGTAGAGGCAGAAGTACACTGACATTTTACTTGCGGGTTGAGCAGTTGGAGAATTAATAAATGTACATGGTTCCACAATTAAAAAGCAATAGAATTGTTTTCCACACCAAGATGTTATATTTGTGAATTCCTCATGGAGTAGAGAAGAGATGAAATAGTAATATCAAGCTGTGGAAGGAGAGTTATTTAGCAAAATTGCAGTCCCGACTTTGTTGCAGCTTTTCGTTGAGGTCTGTATTTAGTCGGAAGTCTTTGTTTTTTATGTGCCAAAATCTGAATTTGAACTATCTCAGGGAAAGAAGGGCAGGAATATAGCTTCACCTGACATCAGGGATGCCATTTACACTAGAGGAATGTAGGTTCACCTGAAAACACTGGAATTTCCTCCTATTTTTTTTTTTAAGTCTCCCATATCTACTTTCTGTGTCAAGGTCATTCTTTCAGATTGACTTTTTTTTTTTTTTTTTTTGCATTGTCAGAAACCAGATGTTGGCAGTTTCTACTCCTCTTATTTACAGCTTGAATAACAGAGAAGGTCCAGTTTGTGTTGTGACAATTCCTCCCTTCTTCAACTGTGGCCAGGAGGATAGGGTTCTGTGATTGGCTCAGCTCGTGACTAGGGGGGCCCACCATCGGCTAATGGACATTGGTGATTAGAGGGACTGACATCTGAAGCAAGAAAGCAGCTTTCATTTAAACCACCTGGTTAGTGATGGGGAGAAGGGGTAGAAGGGTATGATGGGAAGAAGAAAGGGACATTTCCCAGAAGCAGAAGATGCTGTTCCAGGCAGAAATAAGAAGAAGGTTCTACTAGTGGTCTTGAGGGAAATTATCTTCTTTATTATAAGTCAGTTCTCTTCAATTCAGCAAACCAGGAAACATTATTTTGAAGGATTTGTTTTTTTGAGAAAAACCAAGGTTGAACACACACACACACACACACACACACACACACACACACACACACACAAACATCTGTTGCATTTGGTCCTATTTGTTGAGTTGCTTAGCTGTATCATGTCTGGACTGTGACTAGACTTTTTGTCTTCAGGGCTTTTTACAAATACACATTTCTTATACATTTTACTCCTACTAAAATACATCAAATTATCAATACATATTTAAATAGGAGAATGTTAGAATTCGGATACCTGAGATTAATTGGGTAATATTTAGACTTGGTTGATGTTAACTTGCATGGCTTTTCCAATTTTGAATATCTCTTCTTTTCAGTTAGGAATGTGAATAAGCAGTGTATTGGGTAGAAGGAAGTTAATTTTCAGAATGTATTGAAGAAAGTGTATTTTTCACATGCCCAGACCTTTTTTTTTTTTTTTTTTTTTTTAAGGAGAGTCAAGCCCTACTCGTCGAGAAGCTGTGAAGAGAAGAACAGCTGAGTATCTCATGCGGGCAGAAAGTATCTCTGGTCTTTATGGGAAACCTCAGCTTGATGATGTATCTCAGGTATGTCCTATAGTCTGTTGTGTAGTCAGTGATTTTTTTTGCTGTGTGGTGTCTCCGCTTTATTTCTAATTAAAATGTTACAGGATTTTATTTTTGGAATTTTATTAATAATTTTCATAAAGGTTGGTGGTAGAAGGAAAAGCTTTATAGCAAACCACCAAAAGTGGAATAAAGTGGGACTTGCTTTCTCCTTTTTTTGGCCTTTCATTAGTTCCTTACTCTACCCTTAATCCTCTCTTCTGTAGATTGACAGTGATTTATACTGTTATGATACCTATTTATATTTTTAAAGTTAGATTGGGATTCTTGTACAACTGTTCTCTAGTCTTATTGATTCTTCTTAAAACTATTCATTTTAAGCGTAAATTCTACTGTTGGTCACCTGGAATTATAAAAGCATAATCCTAGCAAGGATGGTTAAGGTTATTTGGGACTTCCCCTAGACTTGTCTAAAATATAGATGAATGCTGAAAACATTAGAAACATTGAAGATTATTTTTGTTTTATGCCATATCAACTTGGATTTGACAAATTTCTGGAGGAAACTTCTGTTATTTTTTCTTTATATCAAACTAAGTTTTTCTAATGCAATTTAAGAATTATGTCTTCTGGAGATGGGAAAAGTATATACTTTCTTAATTGATCTAAGAGTCAGGCAGGCTTGTTTATATCCAACTCTGCCACTCGGAGTCATAGAAGATTGGACAAGATACTTAATCCCACTCTGAATGTCAGAGGATATAATAATTTTTTGCTGGGTAGTTATTAGGATTAAATGAAGTTAAAAAAAAATCGCTCAGGCTGGTTGCAGTGGCTCACGCCTATAATCCCAGAATTTTGGGAGGCTGAGGTGGGCGGATCACCTGAGGTCAGGAGTTCAAGACCAGCCTGACCAACATGGAGAAACCCCGTCTCTACTAAAAATACAAAATTAGCTGGGTGTGATGGCGCATGTCTGTAATCCCAGATACTCGGGAGGCTGAGAAGAATTGCTTGAACCTGGGAGGCAGCAGTTGTGGTGAGTTGAGATTGCCCCATTGCACTCCAGCCTGGGTAACAGGAGTGAAACTCTGTGTCAAAAAAAAAAAAAAAAAAGCACTCATGTGGATTATACATATACACATAAATCAAGTGCCTCTCTAGCACAAAGATCAGCCCATAAACCAAAGACTTAAGTTTTAGCCTCATTCTTCATTTCTCCTTTATATGCTGCTTATATACTTTTTCCCACCTCTTTTTATGATTGGTATGCTTTTTGAAAATGATAACAGCTATTAGCACTGTGCTAATCAGTGTAAGACACTCTGAGACATTCTGATGTCAAGTGTCTGACCATTTCTTATAGGACAGAAAGATTGTATTTCATCTTGCAGGTAATATATTATTAGAACATAATGATTATGTTTCAAATGACATTATTCAACTGATTCATTTTCAGATTGTGAATTACTGTGACTCTTCTAGTCTGTATTCTGTTTGGTAATCTTATTTTATTCTCTGTTATTTGTTCTTGTAATTATATTATTAAATTTATTTCCTTTACCTTTTTGACATTGAATTTTATCTTTTTAAGTGGAATATTTCTGTAAACATTACTTTGATTCAATTCCCATTTTCCATGGGATTGGCAACCTTCCTCCTATGGAGTACTAATGTGTTATGCTCAATTTCATTTTGGGGGTGGCACTGATAAAAGCATTAACATAATTCCCTGTGAACTTGTTTTACTAAATCCATCTTGTATATATTCTAAAAGTTTTAGGGATTTAAAATTACCAATATTCTATTCATTCTTATAACATTAAATTTGAATGGTCTACCTATATTTATTCATGTAATCCTCCTACTTTTGCGTTTCTGTTAGTTTCCTGTAGGCATGTCTATGAAGCAGTAATTTCTTAGGTAAATGAATATGTTGAGCCTCTTGTATCATTTTGACAAGAAGAATAGAACCATGAAGTATACATCAGTCAGAATTTCTTCAAGTGTAACTTTTTTTTTTTTTTTTTTTTGAGACAGAATCTCGCTCTGTCACCCAGGCTGGAGTGCAGTGATGCAATCTTGGCTCACTGCAACTTCTGCCTCCCAGGTTCAAGTGATTCTCCTGCCCCAGTCTCCTGAGTAGCTGGCATTACAGGTGTGCACCACTACGCCTGGCTAATTTTTGTATTTTTAATAGAGATGAGGTTTCACCACATTGGTCAGGCTCGTCTCAAACTTTGGACCTTGTGATTCACCCGCCTCAACCTCCCAAAGAACTGGGATTACAGGTGTGAGCCATGATGCCTGGCCCCCCTTTTTTTTTGAGATGAAGTCTTGCTCTGTCACCAGGCTGGAGTACAGTGGAGTGATCTCGGCTCACTGCAACCTCCATCTCCTGGGTTCAAGCAATTCTGCCTCAGCCTCCCTAGTAGCTGGGACTCCAGGAACATGCCACCAATGCCCACATAACTTTTTTTTTTTTTTTTTTTAATTTTTTATTTGATTATAGGTTTTGGGGTACATGAGCAGAGCATGTGAGACAGTTGCGTAGGTACACACATGGCAGTGTGCTTTGCTTTTCTTCTCCCCTTCACCCACATTTGGCATTTCTCCCCAGGCTATCCCTCCCCACCTCCCCCTCCCACTGGCCCTCCCCTTTTCCCCCCAATAGACCCCAGTGTTTAGTACTCCCCTTTCTGTGTCCATGTGTTCTCATTTTTCATCACCCACCTATGAGTGAGAATATGCGGTGTTTCATTTTCTGTTCTTGTGTCAGTTTGCTGAGGATAATGTTCTCCAGATTCATCCATGTCCCTACAAACAACATGAACTCATCATTTCTGATTGCTGCATAATATTCCATGGTGTATATGTGCCACATTTTTCCAATCCAGTCTATTATCAATGGGCATTTGGGTTGATTCCAGGTCTTTGCTATTGTAAACAGTGCTGCAATGAACATTCATGTACATGTGTCCTTATAGTAGAACGATTTATAGTCTTTTGGGTATATACCCAGTAATGGGATTGCTGGGTCAAATGGAATTTCTATTTCTAAGGCCTTGAGGAATCGCCACACTGTCTTCCACAATGGTTGAACTAATTTACACTCCCACCAACAGTGTAAAAGTGTTCCTTTTTCTCCACATCCTCTCCAGCATCTGTTGTCTCCAGATTTTTTAATGATCGCCATTCTAACTGGCGTGAGATGGTATCTCAATGTGGTTTTGATTTGCATCTCTCTGATGACCAGTGACGATGAGCATTTTTTCATATGATTGTTGGCCTCATATATGTCTTCTTTCGTAAAGTATCTGTTCGTATCCTTTGCCCACTTTTGAATGGGCTTGTTTGTTTTTTTCCTGTGAATCTGCTTGAGTTCTTTGTAAATTCTGGATATCAGCCCTTTGTCAGATGGGTAGACTGCGAAAATTTTTTCCCATTCTGTTGGTTGCCGATCCACTCTAGTGACTGTTTCTTTTGCCGTGCAGAAGCTGTGGAGTTTCATTAGGTCCCATTTGTCTATTTTGGCTTTTGTTGCCAATGCTTTTGGTGTTTTGTTCATGAAGTCCTTGCCTACTCCTATGTCCTGGATAGTTTTGCCTAGATTTCCTTCTAGGGTTTTTATGGTGCCAGGTCTTATGTTTAAGTCTTTAATCCATCTGGAGTTAATTTTAGTGTAAGGTGTCAGGAAGGGGTCCAGTTTCTGCTTTCTGCACATGGCTAGCCAGTTTTCCCAACACCGTTTGTTAAACAGGGAATCCTTGCCCCATTGCTTGTTTTTGTCAGGTTTATCAAAGATTGTATAGTTGTATGTATGTTGTGTTGCCTCCGGTGCCTCTGTTTTGTTCCATTGGTCTATATCTCTGTTTTGGTACCAGTACCATGCTGTTTTGATTACTGTAGCCTTGTAGTATAGTTTGAAATCCGGTAGTGTGATGCCCCCCGCTGTGTTCTTTTTGCTTAGAATTGACTTGGCTATGCGGGCTCTCTTTTGGTTCCATATGAAGTTCATGGTGGTTTTTTCCAGTTCTGTGAAGAAAGTCAATGGTAGCTTGATGGGGATAGCGTTGATTCTGTAAATTACTTTGGGCAGTATAGCCATTTTCACGATATTAATTCTTCCTAACCATGAACATGGAATGTTTCTCCATCTGTTTGTGTCGTCTCTGATTTCGTTGAGCAGTGGTTTGTAGTTCTCCTTGAAGAGGTCCCTTACGTTCCTTGTGAGTTGTATTCCAAGGTATTTTATTCTTTTTGTAGCAATTGCGAATGGCAGTTCGCTCTTGATTTGGCTCTCTTTAAGTCTGTTATTGGTGTAGACGAATGCTTGTGATTTTTGCACATTGATTTTATATCCTGAGACTTTGCTGAAGTTGTTTATCAGTTTCAGGAGTTTTTGGGCTGAGGCAATGGGGTCTTCTAGGTATACTATCATGTCGTCTGCAAATAGAGACAATTTGGCTTCCACCTTTCCTATTTGAATACCCTTTATTTCTTTTTCTTGCCTGATTGCTCTGGCTAGAACTTCCAGTACTATATTGAATAGGAGTGGTGAGAGAGGGCATCCTTGTCTAGTGCCAGATTTCAAAGGGAATGCTTCCAGTTTTTGCCCATTCAGTATGATATTGGCTGTTGGTTTGTCATAAATAGCTTTTATTACTTTGAGATACGTTCCATCGATACCGAGTTTATTGAGGGTTTTTAGCATAAAGGGCTGTTGAATTTTGTCAAATGCCTTCTCTGCGTCAATTGAGATAATCATGTGGTTTTTGTTTTTGGTTCTGTTTATGTGGTGAATTATGTTGATAGACTTGCGTATGTTGAACCAGCCTTGCATCCCTGGGATGAATCCTACTTGATCATGATGAATTAGTTTTTTGATTTGCTGTTGCAATCGGCTTGCCAATATTTTATTGAAGATTTTTGCATCTATGTTCATCATGGATATTGGCCTGAAGTTTTCTTTTCTCGTTGGGTCTCTGCCGGGTTTTGGTATCAGGATGATGTTGGTCTCGTAAAATGATTTGGGAAGGATTCCCTCTTTTTGGATTGTTTGAAATAGTTTTAGAAGGAATGGTACCAGCTCCTCCTTGTGTGTCTGGTAGAATTCGGCTGTGAACCCGTCTGGACCTGGGCTTTTTTTGTGAGGTAGGCTCTTAATTGCTGCCTCGACTTCAGACCTTGTTATTGGTCTATTCATAGTTTCTGCTTCCTCCTGGTTTAGGCTTGGGAGGACACAGGAGTCCAGGAATTTATCCATTTCTTCCAGGTTTACTAGTTTATGCGCATATAGTTGTTTGTAATATTCTCTGATGATGGTTTGAATTTCTGTGGAATCTGTGGTGATTTCCCCTTTATCATTTTTTATTGCATCTATTTGGTTGTTCTCTCTCTTTTTTTTAATCAATCTGGCTAGTGGTCTGTCTATTTTGTTGATCTTTTCAAAAAACCAGCTCTTGGATTTATTGATTTTTTGAAGGGTTTTTCGTGTCTCAATCTCCTTCAGCTCAGCTCTGATCTTAGTAATTTCTTGTCTTCTGCTGGGTTTTGAGTTTTTTTGATCTTGCTCCTCTAGCTCTTTCAATTTTGACGATAGGGTGTCAATTTTGGATCTCTCCATTCTCCTCATATGGGCACTTATTGCTATATACTTTCCTCTAGAGACTGCTTTAAATGTGTCCCAGAGGTTCTGGCACGTTGTGTCTTCGTTCTCATTGGTTTTGAAGAACTTCTTTATTTCTGCCTTCATTTCGTTGTTTACCCAGTCAACATTCAAGAGCCAGTTGTTCAGTTTCCATGAAGCTGTGCAGTTCTGGGTCGGTTTCTGAATTCTGAGTTCTAACTTGATTGCACTATGGTCTGAGAGGCTGTTTGTTATGATTTCAGTTGTTTTGCATTTGTTGAGCAGTGCTTTACTTCCAATTATGTGGTCAATTTTAGAGTAGGTGTGATGTGGTGCTGAGAAGAATGTGTATTCTGTGGATTTGGGGTGGAGAGTTCTGTAAATGTCCACCAGGTTTGCTTGCTCCAGGTCTGAGTTCAAGCCCTGGATATCCTTGTTGATTTTCTGTCTGGTTGATCTGTCTAGTATTGACAGTGGAGTGTTAAAGTCTCCCACTATTATTGTGTGGGAGTCTAAGTCCTTTTGTAAGTCATTAAGAACTTGCCTTATGTATCTGGGTGCTCCTGTGTTGGGTCCATATATGTTTAGGATCGTTAGCTCTTCTTGTTGTATCGATCCTTTTACCATTATGTAATGGCCTTCTTTGTCTCTTTTGATCTTTGTTGCTTTAAAGTCTATTTTATCAGAGATGAGAATTGCAACTCCTGCTTTTTTTTGCTTTCCATTAGCTTGGTAAATCTTCCTCCATTCCTTTATTTTGAGCCTTTGTGTATCCTTGCATGTGAGATGGGTTTCCTGGATACAGCACACTGATGGGTTTTGGATTTTTATCCAATTTGCCAGTCTGTGTCTTTTGATTGGTGCATTTAGTCCATTTACATTTAGGGTTAATATTGTTATGTGTGAATTTGATACTGCGATTTTGATGCTAAGTGGCTGTTTTGCCTGTTAGTTGTTGTAGATTCTTCATTATGTTGAAGCTCTTTAGCATTCAGTGTGATTTTGGAATGGCTGGTACTGATTGATCCTTTCTATGTGAAGTGCCTCTTTTAGGAGCTCTTGTAAAGCAGGCCTGGTGGTGACAAAATCTCTGAGTACTTGCTTGTTCACAAAGGATTTTATTCTTCCTTCACTTCTGAAGCTCAGTTTGGCTGGATATGAAATTCTGGGTTGAAAGTTCTTTTCTTTAAGAATGTTGAATATTGGCCCCCACTCTCTTCTGGCTTGTAGTGTTTCTGCCGAGAGATCTGCTGTGAGTCTGATGGGCTTCCCTTTGTGGGTGACCCGACCTTTCTCTCTGGCTGCCCTTAGTATTCTCTCCTTTATTTCAACCCTGTTGAATCTGACGATTATATGCCTTGGGGTTGCTCTTCTTGCGGAATATCTTTGTGGTGTTCTCTGTATTTCCTGCAATTGAGTGTTGGCTTGTCTTGCTAGGTGGGGGAAATTTTCCTGGATGATGTCCTGAAGAGTATTTTCCAGCTTGGATTCATTCTCTTCGTCCCCTTCTGGTACACCTATCAAACGTAGGTTAGGTCTTTTCACATAGTCCCACATTTCTTGGAGACTTTGTTCATTCCTTTTTGCGCTTTTTTCTCTGATCTTGGTTTCTCGTTTTATTTCATTGAGTTGGTCTTCGACTTCAGATATTCTTTCTTCTGCTTGGTCAATTCGGCTATTGAAACTTGTGTTTGCTTCGCGAAGTTCTCGTATTGTGTTTTTCAGCTCCTTTAATTCATTCATATTCCTCTCTAAGGTATCCATTCTTGTTATCATTTCCTCGAATCTTTTTTCAAGGTTCTTAGTTTCTTTGCATTGATTTAATACATGATCTTTTAGCTCACAAAAGTTTCTCATTATCCATCTTCTGAAGTCTAATTCCGTCATTTCGTCACAGTCATTCTCCGTCCAGCTTTGCTCCCTTGCTGGTGAGGAGTTTTGGTCCTTTCTAGGAGGTGAGGTGTTCTGGTTTTGGGTGTTTTCCTCCTTTTTGCGCTGGTTTGTTCCCATCTTTGTGGATTTGTCCGCTGGTCGTCTGTGTAGTTGCTGACTTTTCGTTTGGGTCTCTGAGTGGACACCCAGAATGTTGATGATGAAGTATTTCTGTTGCTTGGTTTTCCTTCTACCAGTCTAGCCCCTTCACTGTACGACTGCTGAGGTCCGCTCCAGACCCTGCTTGTCTGGGGTGCACCTCTAGTAGCCGTGGCACAGCGAGGGATGCTACCAGTTTCTTTTTCTGCTCTCTTTGTCCAGGATGATGCCTGCCTAATGTCAGTCTTTTGGATATAGAGGGGTCAGGGAGCTGCTTGAGGAGACAGTTTGTACTTTATAGGGGTTTAATTGCTGAGCTGTGCACTCTGTTGTTCATTCAGGGCTGTTATGCTGCTATGTTTGATTCTGCTGCAACAGAGCTCATTAAAAAACCCTTTTTTTTTTTTTTTTTCTCAAATGCTCTGTGTTGAGGGGTTTGGGCTTTATTTTTGGATGACCGATCAGGTGTCCTGCCCAGCTAGAAGGCAGACTAGCCACTGTTTGGCTGCCGAGGCTCCGCCCTACTGTTGTGTGATTCGCGCTGTTCCTGCCGGCTCTGCTGTGGTCTCCGCCACGCCCTGCGGCGGAGTCTCTTCGTTGTAGCGTGTTGCCTCAGCAACGGCAGGCTGCGTCAGCAGTGGGCGTGTATCTCAGTAGGGATGGGTTGCCTCGGCAACGGCTGGCTGCGTCAGCAGTGGGCGTGTATCTCAGTTGGGGCGGGTTGCCTCGGCAATGGCTGGCTGCTGGGCGTGTATCTCAGTTGGGACGGGTTGCCTCGGCAACGGCTGGCTGCGTCAGCAGTGGGCGTGTATCTCAGTTGGGGCGGGTTGCCTCGGTAGTGGTGGACGCCCCTCCCCCACAGAGCGTCTCGGACTGTCTGCTCAGGATAGTTTGAAATCGCGGTTTTGTTTGTCCCACTGGGTATCCCAATCCCTGCAATCCCCTGGGCTGGCCTATTGTCCAAGTCTCGTTCAGTCTCAAGTCCAGCCCTCTCAAGTCTCAGGTTGCCGGTTCAACAGGGCACCCGGACAAGCGCGCCCTGCGGGTATTGCTGGGTAGGGCCGGCCGCTGCCCTGGCTGCCGGCTTCGCCAGGCAGACCTACTGCCTGGCGTCCCGTGTCTTTTTTATACTTGGGAGTTTCCCCGTTCTGTGGGCAACAAAGATCAGTCTGGAGATCCGCTCTGACTCACCTTTTGCAGATTCCACGAGAAGAGCTCCAATCCTGGGTTGTTCTCACAGCGCCATCTTGACTCCTCCCCAACTTTTGTATCTTTAGTACAGACAGGGTTTCACCATGTTGGCCAGGATGGTCTCGATCTCTTGACCTCGAGATCCACCCACCTCGACCTCCCAAAATGGTGAGATTACAGGTGTAAGCCACTGTGCCTGGCCCAAGCATAACTTCTAATGAAAATAAAACAGAAGAGATCTAATGTAGGAATGCTGATTACATTTGATTATACAGTAATTCATTAAGCATGTGTTGAGACTGTATGTAGAATCAAACTAGATATACTTTGAAGTTATACAAAAGATGATGGCACGATTTCTGCTCTTGAAAATCCTGTAGCATAGTTGAGGACCCATATATGTACATAGTTGAGCAAACAAAGTTAGACTGGTAAGAGCCATGTAGAATAATGGGAAATTCTATCAGAAAGGATAAAAAGTGTTGCCTTCTGAATCTCATTTGTTATGTAGGATTTTTTCAGTTCTTAGGCAAGGAGGCTAGAAGAGAGTAGGCACAGTATTTTTCTGTTATGGTAAACATTTGTTTTTAAATTTTCCTTTTGTATGTGATTTTGTTAAGCCTGGCCCTTTCTGGCCAAGAGCATGCTTATTTTCTTATGTATAATTCAAGTTAAATGTCTTCCAGAGGGTTGTGATTAGTTTGGTGAATTCATTATTTCTCTTCTTTAACCATCACTGGGCCTAAATTTCAACCAACATGATGAGAGGATTTGTATAAATGATTTCAAAGTCCCCTTTAGCTCAAATTCAGTGCAAAGCAGATATTATTTATCTCTGAAATTAGTGTGCAAACATTTCTTTCTAGCCTAGTTGATGAAGACAATGAAGGAACCCTTTTTTGGTTTTTAAATTTTTGTTAATTATAGTTTTCTTCTTTGGTACAGTAAGCCATGACTCCATCCAGTCAGGTTTTCTTTGATGTTTTAAGTGTTTGCTTTATTGGACTTTAGAGATTCTTATATAGTAAATATAAAAGTCCTAAGTTTCCCAGTCATTCATGTTAATATCCTTTCACAAAAGCACAGAAAGGAAAAAAAGCACTCTATTACTCTTTTCTTCATTGCTTTGTTATTAAAAGGCTCCAAGAAAATTTAGGAGCAGGTTTCAGATAAAAAGGAAATGAGTTTTTTTAAGTAAAGGTGAAATCTTAACTGAAGGAGACAGATTTCTTTCTTTAAAAAAAATTGTAGACAACATTGAATGATTTAAGAATTAATGTTCAAAGAGGATCTCCCTGGAAAATAGTTTTTTTTACTTTTTTTAGGTATAGGAATTTAAACTCAAGATCAAATTTAGAAAAAGTAAGATGTGAATGAAAATTAATATGTAGAATATATGACTTATCTGAATATTTGTAGATTTTGAATACAACTGATATAATAATATTGAAAGTATTTTTCTATTGTGCATTTTGTTTGCTTGTATTATTAGTTGATATTTTTCCATTATTCCTTAGAAAATACTTTAAATTTACCCTCAGTGAGACATGTGCTTAAGTCAGTAATAGGCCTGCAATTAAGTGTCAGGCTTGAGATGTGACCTAGTGCTGCTCAGAAGACTGGGTATTAGGTTTGGTAGATTGCCCATGAAAGTCTTTGTAAAGCCATGTAAACATTCATGGATGAAGCCAAATTCAGGAGCTCTGGCACAGTTAGACATCAGAGTTCAGTGTGATTTCTTGATACATTCTTTGTGGTGCTTTCCTTTTATCCTTGATTACTTATTTTCCCACAGTAATGATTACTCTCTCTTAAGCTATTTGAGGAAGAGTAAGTAACCCTATTCTAAATGTGGTTGGTGAACCAGCGGCCTCAGCATCACCTGAGAGCTTGGTGGAAATGCAGAATATCAGACCTACTCAATCAGAATCTTCTTTTTAACAAGATCATCAGATGACACATACACGTTAAAATTTAAGAAGTACTGCACCAACAGATTGGGAAGAAAAGAGAGACATCTCATTGAGAACAGGAAATAATATCAAGTGAAAAAGACTGTGGGCAGGCTGAACAGCAACTTTGAAAACAAGTCCTCAAACAGAACAAAGCTGTTTAAAGAATGTACAACTGGCCTATAATCCCAGCACTTTGGAAGGCTGAGGCAGGCGGATCACTTGAGGTCAGGAGTTCAAGACCAGCCTAGCCAACATGGTGAAACTCCATCTCTACTAAAAATACAAAACAAAATTATCTAGGTGTGATGGCACATGCCTGTAATCCCAGCTACTCAGGAGGCTGAGACATGAGGTTATCATTTGAACCTGGGAGGCTGAGGTTGAAGTGAGCTGAGATCATGTCACTGCACTCCAGCCTCAGTGACAGAGTGAGAACAGGAATAGTAAGTAGATTTTAACTAGTGTGCCATTTCTAATCCATGAGTATTGGCTGCCAGGAACATTGTGTTGAGAAGAGTTGTGAGGCTGTGGGATTAACAGAGATGCCTGCCATGGGCTTGACCAGTTGATTGATATGTGCTTGCCACCTCTGCTTTTGAAGATTGTTGGGTCATCATGTATTCTTGCCTCTCTTCCTTTGTCTTTAGTCCTGGTGTAGACAAATACAACTACTCTTTGCCTCTTGAGGCATCTTCTGCTATAAGAGCTAATAAATGTAAGGGAAAATGTTACTTTTCCATCAAGGAACTCAGTCATGTTACCTAGAAATACACTGCTTTCCCCCATTGCGCTTCATAGCACAATGGACTGAGTTTCCCATAACAACATGCTATTATTTTGTAAGTAGGATTGAATCCCCTCTTATCTATTACCTACTTTTGCTAACCTTGATGCATCTCAGTTTTCTTACCTGAAAACAAAAATTGGACTTGATCTATAAGGTCTCTTTTTGCTCTTAAAATTATGTGGATTTGTATGTCCTTTTGCCATCTGAAGAAAGGATTAGATCTATAGGATTCTACCCAATTTAAGCACTACATATGAGAAATACAGTTTTTTTATTGATGATTTTATTTCATGATCTTTCTTTGTTCATTTCTGTGATCTCAAACTTTTACAGATGGTTAAAGTAGAAAGAGAACTTTAATGATCTCTTTGCCTTTGGTCATTCCCCCTTCAATTTCCCCATTCCCATCTTTGTAAGAGTCACCTTACTAAATGACTGTGTTCATTGGGTATTTCTCATTTAAAAACTTGTTATCTAGACTTTGGAGAACATATATAGTCAAGACTTTTCTTGTTGACATTCAAGGCCTGTGAAAACTGACCCTAAGTATATATTTTCCTCTGTTCTCCAATTTGAACAACTTTTCCTCTCCAAGCTAATGCTTTCCAATTGTATACAGTATAGACTGTCCTTTTCCTAATCTAATTTCCACATAGCATTTAAAATCACCTGTAGTCCCCATCTTTCTGAGACCATGATTTTTTATACTAATGGTGTATCTGTGTAGTCCCGTATTTTTAAGATAATATTTTATTGTTATTTAACTTTTCATTTATTTGTCTTATCTCCTCAAATAAATGGTGAACTTCTTGAGGTTAGACTGAACCCTTTCAGTTATCATGCACGTAGTAGGTGCACAGAAATTATTCCTTGAAAGATGCAGTAGAGATTTTGCAGCTTGCTTTCTTTGCTCTTCAGATTGCCAAAGTGAACTAATAACTTTCTTTGGAAACTGAAAGGTCCAGTGACATCTGTGAATAAGAAGGTATAAATAGGAGGTAGGGATGTTGGAGATACTTGGCCATATTTTCAAAGACAAATGTAATGGATAAAATATCATTTCAAGTATTATTTTTCCCCCTTATCACTTTTCCTTAGCATTCCTTTTGACAAAATCACAGGCAGTTCTTACTCGTTCTTGTAGCAAGAAGCAGCAGCAGAAAAGGAATTTTTTTTTTTTTTTTTTTTTTTGAGACAGAGTTTCACTCTTGTGACCCAGGCTGGAGTGCAATGGTGCGATCTCAGCTCACTGCAACCTCCGCCTCCTGGGTTCAGGCAATTCTCCTCCCTCTGCCTCCTGAGTAGCTTGGATTAAAGGCATGCGCCACCATGCCCAGCCAATTTTTTTGTATTTTTAGTAGAGACGGGGTTTCACCATGTTGACCAGGATGGTCTCGATCTCTTGACCTCGTGATTTACCCGCCTCGGCCTCCCAAAGTGCTGGGATTACAGGTGTGAGCTACCGCGCCCGGCCCAGGAATTTTTAATTATCAGAATGTGTTGGTTAGTAAAAGGACTGCAAGCTTTAGAGTAAGTAGTTAGAGTTCTTCCACTGTCTCTCTTCCTGAGATAAACACTCCAGCATTCTGAGAATCCCTTTATTCATCTGTAAAGTAGGAATTATGTAATACTAACTTCCTATAAGTGTATCACCTGGTATGGGGGAGGAATAGAGATGAAACAATATAAATGAAGATAGAAAAGACTGTTTCTACTGGCTGGGTGCTGTGGCTGTAATCCTTTGCCTGTAATCCCAGCACTTTGGGAGGCTGAGGTGGGTGAGTCACCTAAGGTCAGGAGTTTGAAACCAGCTTGACCAACATGGTGAAACCACATCTCTACTAAAAATAAAAAAATTAGCTGGGCATGGTGTTAGGCACCTATAATCCCAGCTACTCAGGAGGCTGAGGCAGGAGGATTGCTTGAACTTGGGAGGCAGAGGTTGCAGTAAGCCAAGATCATGCCACTGCACTCCAGCCTGGGTGACAAGAGTGAAACTCCATCTCAAAAAAAAAAAAAAAAAAAAACCCCAAAAACAGAAGAGATTATTTCTGTTATGCGTCTGTTTACATATTATAACACTAAAATACCTTGCCAGATGTTTTTATGGCCCTAAAAAGGTTTCCCTTAGTTTTTAAGCTCATAGGAAGGCAGAAATACCTGTTTTTAATGGCACCTAGCTCAACACCTCATGAACTGAGATATTAAATAAATATTTTAAAAATGTATCTAAGAGGTATAAATTAAATCAATTTTAAAGGTTATCTAGTCTAATTGTCACTATCACCAACTTTCTCAAGTATCTTTAAGAAATAAGTCTCCTTTAAAACTTAAATCTCATTTCGGGTACATTTAAATTATTGTTTGCGTGCTAAATCAAAAATTGAAAGCAGTTAGAATTGCTGCTTTTAGAAAATTTCGTAAGTGGTTTTCTCAGTTGTAAATGACACCTAATTTTCCAAGTAACCTGTCTCCCTACATTACCTCCTTCCTCCCGCCTCTCCTCATTTCTGATCTTCCTCACATCTTCCAACTAACTAAACACTAGCAATATGCTAGACACTGTGAATATAGAAATGAATAAGGCACATTTTCTATTCTCAAGGAGATGTCTGTCTAGTGATGTTGGTCTGTAGAGACTTAAAGGATCCAAAATGGTATCTCAGTAATTCTCTTACCATGATGTTTGATCAGGATATTTTACCTTCCCTTCATAGGGCAGAATGTTTCCTCTGTATTCTAATAGATTTTTGATAGCAGTAAGGTCTGCTCTAAGTAATAAGGCTTTATGTCTCCTGTTGTCCTTTGCAGCATCACCATTTTAATGTAAGCGTTCACGTAGCAATACTTTATTGTTGTAAATGCCATATGGAGGTCCCCTTAGAATTTATCTAATTTGATGGCTTATTTTACTGATAGGGAAACACTAAAACTAATAAGCGGTAGTTAGGGTTATTTTAAAATTGTGTGCAGAATTTAAATGTTCCCCCGTGTTCACTGATTTTTTTTTGTAGCTAACAGATAGTTTTCCCCATCACAGATATTCAGATATTTGAAGAAAAATTTCTTTCTCTTGTAAATCATTCCGTAAGCAGGCTTAGTTTTAGTAATTATTGGTTATATGATGAAGCTTCTTAATTTTTCACCATTATTGGTAATTTTTCTAGCTGAATTTGAATGGATCAGTACCTCTGAAAACACATCATCTATAAAGTAACAATTATAGGACTGTAGCTTCATGATGAGAGGAAATGGCTTGTGCCCCTCCCTCTCCATGTGTGCTTATTATTATATTATTTTTTAGTTCCCCTACTTCCAAATTAGTTTTGAGGTGTCTGGGCTAAATATAAGACTGTGATTGATTATTGGCCAGTTATCCATTTGTAACAAAGTTTTATGATAGCTGTATGGTCTGAATTATTGCTGTAGAAACTGTATCAGCTCATTAATTTTTCTTTTTAAAATTTTGTTTTCAATGTTATGATTTATTTACTTGCAACTTTTTTCTTGCTTTTTCTTTTTGCTTTTCTTTATTTTTTATTTTTTAAAATCTTATATTACCGACAAACAGAAACTTCTTCCTTTCATCTTTCCATTCTCTGATTTATGATGATTTAGTTTCCTTTGGCCTGGCATTTGCTTCAGCAGGCAGCCTTCCTTCAAGTACCTCCCTGATTGATGTATAATCTTTGATATCTTCCATTAGCCTCCAGGATCACTAAGTTCAAGGCCCCCTTGGAACCTAAGAAGCCCTGCCGAGGAGCTGAAGGCCTTCAGAGTCCTTGGGGTGATTGACAAGGTAATTCTTCAGTGTCTCTTCAAGAGTTCAGTTATAAATCGACTGCATGCTGACATTCTGTCTTTGAAGCTTTGGATCTTAAGGATATGAAACAAAAGGAGAAAATGACTCAAATGCATCTGTACTTTAAAATAACAAAAGCAGAAGAGAAAAAGCTTTTATCTAAGCAATTCATGTAAGGTCATGCAAAATATATTTGAGCTAAAGGAGAAGGTGCATATTTGTTGGCATTCAGTTGAGTAAGGGATTTGGTTTTCTAGGTGTTACAGCAGGGTAAAGATGTACTTTGTGTTAATTATGAGGCAGTCGTTGTTTAACATTAATTAATACAGTCATTTTAATGGTCCAAAATTAAAGTGGAATCTCCCTGTAACTGTCATTTATTGAGCACCTACTATGTGGAAGACCCTACATTAGGCATTTTATATAGAACAACTTAATCTTTCTTACAATTTTATTTGCATCTTAGTGGAAAAGTTTTGTTTAAAGCAGATTAAATAACTTGGCCCAAAGTCACCTAGCTAGTTTAGGGAGGTGCTGGGATTTGAACATTAATTTTTGTGACTCAAAAGCTGTGCTTTTTCCAGTACACTAACCCCTCACTTCACACACACATACATTTAATATTTGAGATAAAAATACTGACCTCACAGAGAATCTCCCATTGTGTATGTGCAAATTTGGTGACATCTCAATATGTCAAATATTAACAGTACTGGTCCTATCAGATGCTTTACAGTGTAATTTAAAAGCCACAGACAACAAACCATGTTTTAAATATAGTTGCTCACTACTACTTTAGCATTCAAAGTAAAAGAAAATGCTTTATTTACTATTAAGAGATAAGTTAATTTAGATATTTTTTCACCATTAACCATTTTTTTATGAAGCACCTTAATGTTCATTTTTAACTTAATATTCATTGAGTATTTGTAAAGTATGTGTGTGATTTCATGCTAAAATTGAACAACATGTAGTATTCTCTAGCAATTTAGACAGTAACTAATAGTTTGAAGTATTCCAAAGTGAAAATGAAGTTGAAGATTATATAAAGCTGTTGGTGTCTTAGTTCTGGCAAGGATCATTTTTCTCAAATTCATATTACTGAATTTTGCACTTATAAATTTCTAAGCAGTAGGATCTTTCTTTTTTTACGAGCCTAAAATATTTCCATAACTGTGTTTTCTGTGGCTTTTCCAGTTTGGAAAACATTCGATTTGAGAGTAGCTGAAGACAATATAGTAATTGAGTAGTTCCTACATTCTCAGATTTCTTTGCAGGCAGGTATACCTTCTTGATGTACAGTGTCTGCCCTCGCCCTTAGATCTATTTCTTTGACAAAGTATGGCCTTTCATTGCTATGTTGTAAGTAAGTTACCTTGAAGTCCTAGTAATAGCTATGAGTCTTACAGGTTTGTTTAAATAAGGGCTTTTGCCAGATATGGTGGTTTATACCTGAAATCCCAGCACTTTGGGAGACCAAGGCGGACAAATCACTTGAGCCCAGGAATTTGAGACTATCCTGGGCAACATGGTGAGAACCTGCCTCTACAAAAAATAGAAAAATTAGCTGGGCATGTAGTCCCAGCTACTCAGGAGGCTGAGGTGAAAAGATCCCCTGAGCCTGGGGAGTTTGAGGCTGCAGTGAGCTGTGATCACACCACTACACTCCAGTCTGGGAAACAGAGTGAGACTCTACCTCAAAAAATAAAACAAATAAAAATAAAAACAGAAATCAGGTCTCCCAAAAAAAGAAAAAACTGGGTACAGTGGCTCATACCTGTAATCCCAGCTCTCTGGAGGCCAAGGTGGGTGGATCTCTTGAGGCCAGGAGTTCAAGACCAACTTGGGCAACATGGTAAAACCCCGTCTCTACCAAAAATACAAAAAATTAGCTGGCCATGGTGGCACATATCTGTAATCCCAGCTTTTGGGGAGGTTGAGGCAGGAGAATCATTTGAACCTGGGAGGCAGAGGTTGCAGTCAGCTGAGATTTCACCACTGCACTCCAGATGACAGACTGAGACTCCATCTCGAAAAGAAAAAAAATAATAAAGTAGAAAGACTTGACAGTGGAAGAGTTGCTGAGCTCTGCAGAGGCATAATTTGGTACTGTCTTTACTTACTCTGTTTAGTTGGGAAATGTGTTTGCTGTTTAGAAAGTGACACTTAACTTCCTCCCTCCCTCCCTCCCTCCCTCCCTCCCTCCCTCCCTTCCTTCCTTCCTTCCCTTTTTTCCTTTGGAGACAGAATCTTGCTCTGTCACCCAGGCTGGAGTGCAGTGGCACAATCTCACTGCAGCCTCCACCTCCCGGGTTCAAGTGATTCTCCTATGTCAGCCTCCCAAGTAGCTAAGACTTAAAGGCATGCACCACCACACTTGGCTTTTTTTTTTTTTTGTATTTTTAGTAGAGACAGGGTTGTACCATGTTGGCCAGGCTGGTTTTGAATTCCTGACTTCAGGTGATCTGCCAGTCTCTGCCTCCCAAACCAAAGTGCTGGGATTACAGATGTGAGCCATGGTACTTGGCCTAACTTTTCTTAGTAAAGATAGGAAATATGTATTTTGGACATTAAGAAGCTTTGGGAATTAATAAGTCTTTTAAAATTTAGAGCATATTCCTGTAAAAACATAAGTAGGTATAGTGTGGGAGCTGTGGCCCTTGCCTGTAATCCCAGCACTTTGGGAGACTGAGGTGGGCAGATCACCTGAGGTCAGGAATTAGAGACCAGCCTAGCCAACATGGTGAAACCCCATATCTACTAAAAATACGAAAATTAACCAGGTATGGCTGCGGGTGCCTGTAATCCCAGCTACTCAGGAGGTGGGAGAATTGCTTGAACCTGGGAGGTGGAGGTTGCAATGAGCCTAGGCAACAGAGCCAGACTGTCTCAAAAATAAAAAAAAAACATAAGTAGGTATATTTTTTGAAAGCTGAACTGTTTTTAAAGGTAAGTTACTTTCCATTGTACTGAGGACGACTTACAATTTGGGTTTTAGAAACTTGAAGTATGAAATAGAAATGTTGAATAAATTTAAAAGGCTAGAAAATACACAGGATGTATTGATCTAGTCCTGCAGAACAGTTTCTTTGATTCTGTTTCATTATAGTATTTGGTTTTTTTATGAGTTATTTTTGAGTGTTATATATTAACCTAGGAAAATACAGTTCTGAACTGAACTGCATTAGGATTAGTATTTCACAATTTTTTTATGTAGAAAAAAAATAAAGCAGATTTGTTCATTAATATCTGGACTGTAAGCTCTATGAAAACAAGATTGTGTCTTTTTTTGTTCACCACTATGTTCTCAGTACCTAGAATCATGCTTGGCACATAATGGGTACTAAATAAATAATTGTTGAATAAATGAATTGAAACTTAAGTAATATTAAATATATACAGAGTGACACCTACTGGTATAATATGAGACTGCTACCTGGTACCATTATATGAGGTGACTACTCATTATCCAGAGGGATGCTGTATGTTGATCTAGTTTTCAAAGAGAAGTAAATGACTTTCTGCTTTTGAATTGGGATTATAAACTCCCTCATTAACATAGGTATGCAAAAATCATATATGAAGAACAGCTCGAAAACAAGGAGATATTTAACTTGATTTTAAAAAGCCATGTGTGGTCCTTAAACAGTTGAGGGCTGTCCTGAATAGGGGAATTGTGTAATGTTTTTTCAAATCTTGAGAGTAAAAATGGCTATTAATTGTGTCAGAACAGCAAGTGCAAACTAAAATTATCTCAGATAAACCAGGATGTCTGGCTTCTCTGTGAAAAAGGTAGTTAGGGGAGAGATTGCATGTGAATATCATCATAGCATATAACTAGAACCACATTAGTACAAATTCAAGAGAAACAGGTTTTTGCTCATGATAAGAAATAATTTTTGACCAAAGGCATACTGGATTCCTTTATATCTGATGAGTTTCCTGTCATTTGAGATATTCAAGTGAAGGCTGAAAGATTAATCATTGGGATGCTGTAGAGTGAACTGTGTGGAATTTTATTAGATAATTTTTAAATATTTCTTTGATCTCACAGGTTTATTTACACAATCTTTGTATAGCAATAGGAGGGGAGAGTAGAAGTTAGTGGAAAAATTATGGGATGAGGAAGATGGATTACTATTATTTCCATATAAGTTTTTACAGACATGGATGCAATTCTTGTTGTATGTGTGTGGTATGAATATATGGGATGTGCTTATATTTGTATGTGTATAAATATTGCTTATATATGGTAATTTGTAATTGTGTCAGAAGTCTAGATTGGTAGTTTGACTGGTAGTAGAATGCCCAGTGCTAAGAGAGTTTCTGAGAAATGTCACTGTTGTATAACTTACCTATAAAAAGTATAAAGGAGCCCATAGTTTAGTATACTGTAATGTACCGGTGTTAGTTTCCTGCTTTTGATATCGATTTAGAACTGTATAAGGTGTCACCATTGGGGGAAGCTGGGTGAAGGGTACATGAGGCTTTTTATACTGTTTTTGCAGCCTCCTGTGAGTTAAAAAAAGAAAAGGGTGAGGGGAATATTGCTTATTTGAAGCCCAGGGTAATAGTACTAAGATTTGATTTCCTCATGGCCAGTTAACTCTTCTGGTTTGTGTATAGCCTGAATCATTCTGTGTGTACGTGCATGTATGGTATTCACAAGGAAAATCAGTGAAGATCATATATCTGGATTGCCCAAATTTATATTAGTCACTGTGAGAAACACCTTAAATATGATGCTTTGCAAGTCATTGTGATACAAGATACCACACACTTTGTAAGTCTCTATTTGCTAGGTCAAATGCCTTGGCATTTTGTAATCAAGATAGCTTCCAAACTTTATGTGATGCCTGCCAGGCAGAATTCTTAAGTTGACTTGCTGTTGGAAAAATGTAGGCAGTTCTATTTTGTAGCTAAAATATGACTGAGAAAATGTGGGGAAATTGCTCAAATTGAATAGCTGTTGAAATATTGATACTTATTTTCTAGGGTACCTAAATTTGTCTTCTCTGATAATACATGGAAAAACCGTCTGTATTTGGAACACTGAAGCATCAATATTTGGGTATTTGCTCATTAAGGGAACACTGGGTTAAATCAAGAGGACATGACACAACATTTTTTAAGTGCTAAAAGGAAAGATCTATCAACCCAGAATTCCATATCCTGTGAAAATATCTTCCAAGAATTAAGAGAAAATAACGGTATTCTCAGATGAAAAATACAAAGAGAATTTGTTACTGGCAAGCCTACCCTAAAAGAATAAAGTGCATTCTCTAAACAAAATGGAAACAATAAATGCAAGAATCTTGTCACATTAGGAAGAAAGAAAGAACACTGGAAAGAGTTAAATATAAGTAAATACAATGGACTTTCTTTCTCTTTAGTTTTGTAAATTATCTTTTATGGTTGAAGCAAAAATTCTAATACAGTCTGATGTAGTTCTGAGTTCATGCAGAGAAAATATTTAAGGCAACCATAATGAGGGAGAGTAAAGGGATATAAAGGAAGATAAGGTTTTTATGCTTAGCTTGAAATGGTAAAATGACACCAGTAGACTGCAGTAAGTTATGTATATATCATATAACAAGAACAACCACTAAAAAACTTTTTATCCACTCAAAAATACTATACAGGCCAAGTGTGGTGGCCCATGCCTGTAATTCCAGCACTTTGGGAGGCCAAGGTGGGCAGATCACCTGAGGTCAGGAGTTTGAGACCAGTCTGACCAACATGGTAAAACCCTGTCTCTATTAAAAATACAAAAATTAACCAGCATGGTGGTGCATGCTTGTAGTCCCAGCTACTTGGGAGGCTGAGGCATGAGAATCTCTTGAACCTGGGAGGCAGAGGTTATAGTGAGCCCAGATTTTGCCATTGTACTCAAGCTGGGGCAACAGAGTGAGACTCTACCTCAAACAAACAAACAAACAATACTATAGATAAACCAAAACGGAATTCTAAAAAATGTTCAAATGACCCACAAAAAAGCAGGAAAACAGAAACAAAGAGAACAAACAGAATGTAAAAAATAACATGCAAACTTAACACCTAACACATTATAAATATACCAGTTAAAAAATACAGAGATTGATATTGGATTAAATATATGACCCAACTTTATAGTATTTATAAGAAACTTCAAACATAATATAGTGATGTGTGTGTGTGTGTGTGTGTGTGTGTGTGTGTGTGTGTGTGTAGTTAAAGGGTGGAAATGACGTATGCAAACATTAATCAAAGAACACAGGAGTGACCATATTAACACAAGATAAAGTATGCTTCATACCAAAGAAAGTTAACGAGAGACAGGGAGGACATTAGATAATGACAAAAGGGCAATCTACCAAGAAGACATAGCAATCCTACAAATGTATATACCAGACATCAAAGCTGTAAAATACATGAAGCAAAAGCTGATAGAAAGTGAAAGGAGAAATCGGCAGTTGCAGTTGGAGACTTCAACACTCCTTCTCAAAAACTGATAGACAGAAAATCAGCAACCATAAAGAACTCCAGAATACTGTCAGTCCACAAAATGTAACTGACTTTTATAGAACACTCCATCCAACAACAGCAGACTACACATTCTTTTTCAGTGCCTATGGAACTTGTACAAGACAGACCATTTCCAGGGCCAAAAAACAAACCTCAACGATTTTGAAAGTATTGAAGTCATACTGGGTGTGTTCTCTGACCGTAGATGAATCAAATTATTAATCAGTAACAAAGATAATAGAAAACTCCAAATACCTAGAAACAAACAGTATACTACTAAGTAATTCATGGGTTAAAGAAGAAATCTCAAAGGATATTTAAAAAACTCATATAGTTGAATGACAACAAAAGCAGAACATATCGGAATTTATGAGACACAGCTAAAGCCAGTGTTCAGAGACACACTTACAGCACTGAACGGTTATATCAGAAAACACGAAAAGTCAGATGTAGGTTCCTAACTCAAAGAACTAGAAAAAGAACAAAATAAACCTAAAGCAAGCAGGTGGAATGAAATAAAATCTGCTATGCCACTCAGCCAACAAAGATGCCATATTGCTCAGGCTGGACTGCAGTGGCACAATCATGGCTCGTTTCAGCCTTTATCGCCTAGGATCAAGTGATTCTCCCATGTCAGCCTCCTGAATACCTGGAACCACAGGCTTGTGCCACCATGCCTGGCTATTTTTTTGAATTATTTCATAGAAATGGGGTCTTCCTATGTTTCCCAGACTGGTCTTGAACTCCTGGGTTCAAGCAGTTCTCCTGCATTGGTGTCCCAAAGGGCCAGGATTATACCATACCTAGTCTCTGTTTGATTTAAAAAAATTGTTTCAATTTCTTTTTAAAATTTCTTTCTTGTTCTTTTTTTTTTTTTAAGACAGGGTCTCACTCTGTCACCTAGGCTGGAGTGCAGTGGTGTGATCTTGGCTCACTGCAGCCCCACCTTTCAGGTTAAAAGTGATTCTCCTGCCTCAACCTCCCGAGTAGCTGGGAACACAGGCGAGTGCCACCATGCCCAGCTAATGTTTGGCATTTTAGTAGATACGGGGTTTCTATTGGCCTGGCTGGTCTTGAACTCATGACCTCAAGTGATCCGCCTGTCTTGGCCTCCCAAAGTATTGGGATTACAAGCATGAACCACTGTGCCCAGTCTAATTTCTTTTTAAAATTTCTTCGATGAATTTTTTAGTTGTGTTATCTTGGAGGTTGCTGACTTTCCTTATAACTACTATTTTGAATTTGTGTGGAGAACTCACAAATTGCCTTCTTCTTAGGATCGGTTGCTGGATTTTTGTTTTGTCCTTTTGTGGAGGTTATGGTTCCCTGTTTGCTGTGGTTTCTTGTGGGTGTATTTTATGTCTTAGCATTGAAGGATAGTTATTTACAGAATATTCTAGTTTTTTTCTGTCCATCTTGTTTTGGTTTCTGTTGGATACATTTGCTTAATGAATCTTTATGTCTAGGTCACTGCCTCTTTTCAGCTCTAGGAGGTACCTTAAGCTTGGGTTGACCTCAGCTCTGTTAAATGATCAGAGTGATGCTCACTCTGGAGGTGAGAGGTACCAAAGGGATTAGGCTGGTAGTGTGTTAAGGCTAGCTAGAGGTTTGTGCCCCAGAGACCTGAGGAACATACTTCCTCTGCTGAGCAGCCACTCAGATTTTTCAGGGTTGAGAATGATAGTCCCATCTCCTGTCTTTGTTTCTGTGTATCCTCAGGAATATGTCTCTCTTTAGGCAGTCACGATGCTTCCCATGGATTAAGGTGGGGGAAGGTCCCCTGCTTGAGAACTCAAGATGTTGGGGAATCTGGCTGACCACCTCAGTCTTACCTGTTCCAATATAGAAATGTGAGTTGGAGGGGAGATTTTCTGCTTGGTGCCAGGCAGCATGGAGGGGGAGGGGTGTTGCAGATGTGGAAGTCTTATTCCCTTACCATCTGTTCAGAGTTGTTTTCTTTTTTCTTCTTTTTCTTTTCTTTTTTTTTTTTTTTTAACTTCTCTATGGCTCCAGGAATATCTTATTCATATTTGAGTTCCAGGTTGTTACTGGTGAAAATATTGGCTCTCTCTCTATATATTACTCAAGAAATTTTTGCCTATTCCAGTGTCCTGGAGAGTTTCTCCAATGTTTTATTTTAGTAGTTTCATAGCTTGAGGGATTAGAGTTAAATCTTTAATCATCAATTTTGATTTGATTCTTGTATATGGTGAGAGATAGGGATCTAGTTTCACTCTTTTGCATATGGATATTTGATTTTCCCAACACCATTTATTGAAGAGACTGTCCTTTCTCCAGTGTATTTCCTTGGCACCTTGGTCAAAAATAAGTTCACTGTAGATGTATGAGTTTATGTCTGGGTTCTCTATTCTGTTTCACTGATCTTTGTGTCTGTGTTTATGCCAGTACCATGCCATTTTGGTTACTGTAGCTCTTTAGTGTAATTTAAAGTCACATAATGTAATTCTTCTAGTTTTATTCTTTTTGCTTAGGATTGCGTTGGCTATTCTGGGTCTTTGTTTCATATAAATTTTAGGATCACCTTTTCTGTTTCTATGAGGAATGCCATTAGTATTTTGATAAGGATTGCATTAAATCTTGAGATTCCTTTAGGTAGTGTGGTCATTTTAACAATGTTGAGTCTTCAAATTCATAAACATGAAATATCTTTCCCTTTTTTGTGTGTCTTCAATTTTCTTGCATCAGTGTTTTATAGTTTTCATTGCAGGTATCTTTCACTTCTTTGGTTAATTCCTAAGTATTTAATTTTATTTGTAGCTATTATAAATGAGGTTACTTTCTTGATTTCTTCTTCAGATTGTTGTCTTGTCTGATTGCTCGAGTGAAGATTCCAGTACTACGTTGAATAATAGTGGTGAAATGGGCATCCTTGTCATGTTCTTGATCTTAGAGGAAAGACTTTCAGTTTTTCCCCATTCAGTGTGATACTAGATGTGGTTCTGTCCTACATGGTTATTATGTTGAAGTAAGTTTCTTCTATCCCCAGTTTTTTGAGGCTTTTTATCATGGAGGGGTGTTGAATTTTGTCAAACGATTTTCAGCATCAGTTGAAATGATAATATGGGTTTTGTCTTTCATTCTGTTGGTATGATGTATGACGTTCATTTATTTGCATATATGTTCAATCATCCTTGCTTCCTTGGGATAAATCCCACTTGGGCATGATGAATAATCTTTTTAATGTATTGAATTTGCTTTGGTAGTGTTTTGTTGAGGATTTTTCCATCAGTATTCATCAGAGATGTTTTCTTTTTTTGATTTATCTTTGATTTTCATATCTGGGTAATACTAGCCTCATAGACTGAGTTTGGAAGTATTCTCACCTCTGTTTTTCAGAGTAGTTTCAATAGGCTTGGTGTTAGTTCTTTAAATGTTTGGGAGAATTCAGCAGTGAAGCCATTGGGACCTGAGCTTCTGTTTGCCTGGGGACTTTATTATGCTTTCAATCTCATTACTTGCTATTGATCTCTTCAGATTTTGGATTTCTTCATGGTTCAATCTTGGTAGTTGTATGTCTCTAGGAAGTTATCCATTTCTACTAGATTTTTCAATTTATGGGCACATAGGTATTCCTAGTAGCCACCAATGATCCTTTGAATTTCTGTGGTATCATTTGTTATGTCTTCTTTTGCATCTCTAGTATTATTTCTTTGGGTCATCTCTCTCTTTTTTTTTTTTTTCAGTCTGGCTAAAGGTTTGTCAATTTTGTTTACCTTTTCAAAACACCAACTTTTTGTTTTGTTGATCACTTATATTGTTTTCCTTATTTCAGGTTTATTTATTTCTGCTCCAGTCTTTATTATTTATTTTCTTCTGAATATGGATTTGGTTTGCTCTTTTCTGATTAAGATACATCATTAGGTGGTTTATTTTACATTTTTCTTCTTTTTTGATGGAGGCACTTACAGGTATAAACTTCCCTCAATACTGCATTTGCTTGCCCCCTAGATTTTGGGATGTTGTGTTTCCATTATCATTTGTGTCAAGACATTTTTCAGTTTTTTTCTCAATATCTTCAGTTACCCACTGGTCATTCAGAAGCATTTTCTTAATTTCCATATACTTCTGTAGTTTGCAGAATTTTTGTGGTTACCGATTTCTAGTTTTGTTTTTTTTTTTTTTTCTGAGACGGAGTTTCGCTCTTGTTACCCAGGCTGGAGTGCAATGGCGCGATCTCGGCTCACTGCAACTTCCGCCTTCTGGGTTCAAGCAATTCTCCTGCCTCAGCCTCCCGAGTAGCTGGGACTACAGGCGCATGCCACCATGCCCAGCTAATTTTTGTATTTTTAGTAGAGACGGGGTTTCACCTTGTTGACCAGGATGGGCTCAATCTCTTGACCTCGTGATCCACCCGCCTCGGCCTCCCAAAGTGCCTGGATTATAGGTGTGAGCCACCCCACCCGGCCACTGATTTCTAGTTTTATTCCACTGAGGTCGGAGAAGATGCTTCATATTATTCCAGTTTTTTTTTAAAACTGTTTTAAGACTTGTTTTGTGAAATATGGTCTGTCCTTGAAAATAATTCATGTGCTGAGAGGCAAAGAATGCATTTTCTGTAGACATTGGAAGGAGTGTTTTGTTAGGTTCATTTGGTCTATAGCACAGATTAAATTTGATTTTTTTTTTTTGAGTCAGAGACTTGCTCTGTCACCCAGGCTGCAGTGCAGTGGCACGATCTTGGCTCTCTACAACCTCTGCCTCCTGGGTTCAAGCAATTCTCCTTCCTCAGCCTCATGAGTAGTTGGGATTACAGGCACAAGCATGTGTCACCACACCTGGTTAATTATTTTGTATTTTTAGTAGAGATGAGGTTTCACAATGTTGGCCAGGCTGGCCTTGAACTCCTCACCTCAAGTGATCTGCCTGCCTCAGCCTCCCAAAGTGCTCAGCTTATAAGCATGAGCCACCATGCCTGGCCTCTTTGTTGATTTTCTGTCTGAAATATTTGTCCGATACTGAAAGTGGATATTGAGGTCTATAGTTTACTTTACTTTTTGTGATGGAGTCTCACAGTGTCACCCAGGCTGGAGTGTGGTGGCAAGATCTTGGTTCATTGCAGCCTCCACTTCTCTGGCTCAAGTGATTCTCCCACCTCAGCCTCCTGAGTAGTTGAGACTACAGGTGTGCACCACCATGCCCAACTAGATTTTGTACTTTTAGACATGGGGTTTTGCCGTGTTGCCTAGGATGGTCTCCAACTCTTAGATTCAAGCGATCTGCCCACCTCAGCCTCCCCATGTGCTGGGATTGCAGGAGTGAGCCGCCATGCTCAGTCTACTGCTATTATTGTTTTGGGGTCTATTTCTTCAGCTCTAATAATATTCACTTTATATATGTAGGTGCTTCAGTGCTGGGTGCATATATTTATAATTTTATATTCTCTTGCTGAATTAACTCCTTTATCATTATATAATAACCTTTGTGTCTTTTTATAATTTTGTCTTGAAATCTATTTTGTCTGATACAAATACAGCTACTTTTGCTCTGCATTGTTTCCATTGGCATGGAATATCTTTTTCCATCTCTTTATTTTCCACCTGTGTGTCTTTATAGGTGAATTAGGTTTCCTGTAGGCAAAACAATCATTGGGTCTTTTAAAATCTATTCAGCCACTCTACATCTTCTCATTGGAGAGTTTAGTCTGTTTATGTTCAGTGTTATTATTGATAGTTTAGGACTATAGTTTGGTGGTCTTCTTTTCCTTCCTTCCTGTATTCCCATTAGTGAAAGTGATTTTCTCTGGTGGTATGATTTAATTTTTTCTTATCTTTTGCGTATCTGTTGTATGTTTTTGGATTTGAAGTTACCATGAGGCTTGCAAGTACTGTCTTATAACCCAGGGGTCCCTGATCCCTGGGCCACAGACTGGTTCTTAATAGGACATCTATTAGGTGTCACTCCATCACCTGTTAGGAACTGGGCCACACAGTAGGAGATGAACAGCAGGCAAGTGAGCATTTACTACCTGAGCTCTGCCTCCTGCCTGATCAGCAGTGGTATTAGATTCTCACAGGAGCGCAAACCCTATTGTGAACTGTGAATGCAAGGGATCTAGGTTGCCTGCTGTTTATGAGACTAATGCCTGATGATCTGAGGTAGAACAGTTTCATCTCAAAACCATGCCCTACATGTACCCCCACACCCAAGAGAAATCACACACACACCCATATTTTCTTTATCCACTTGTTGGTAATGGACATATGGGCTGGTTTCATATTTTTGCAGTGGCAAATTGTGCTGCTACAAATGTGTGTGCAAGTATCTTTTTTATATAATGACTTCTTTTCTTCTGGGTAGATACCCAGTACTGGGATTGCTGGATCAAATGGCAGTTTTAGTTCTTTAAAGAATCTCCATAGTGGTTATACTAATTTACATTTCCATTAGCAGTATAAAGTATTCTCTTTTCACCACATCCACACCAAAAACATTTTTTTAAGATTTTTAATTATGGTTATTCTTTCAGGAGTAAGGTGGTATTGCATTGTGGTTTTGATTTGCATTTCCCTGACAATTTGTGATGTTGACCATTTTTTCATATGTTTGCTGGCCATTTGTATATCTGCTTTTGAGAATTGTCTATTCATGCCGTTAGCCCACTTTTTGATGGGATTATTTATTTTTTCTTGCTGATTTGTTTGACTTCCTTGTAGATTCAGCATATTAGTCCTTTGTTGGTTGCATAGTTTGAGAATATGTTCTACTCTGTGGGTTGTCTGTTTACTCTCCTGATTATTTCTTTGTGCAGAAATTTTTAGTTTACATCCCATCTATTTATCTTTGTTTTTGTTGCATTTACTTTTGGGTACTTGATCATGAACTCTGCCTAAGCTAATGTCTAGAAGAGTTTTTCTGATGTTATCTTCTAGAATTTTTATGGTTTTGGGTCTTCGATTTAAGTCTTTGATGCATCTCAAGTTGACTTCTGTGTAAGGTGAGAGATCTGAGGATCCAGTTTCATTCTTCTATATGTTGTTTGTCAATTATCCCAGCGCCGTTTGTTGACTAGCATGTCCTTTACCCACTTTGTTTTTGTTTGTTTTATTGAAGATAAGTTGACTGTAAGTATTTGGCTTTATTTCTGGATTCCATTGGTCTACATGCGTATTTTTATACCAGTATTATTCTGTGTTGTTAACTATATTCTCTTAGTACAGTTTGAAGTTGGGTAATTTGATGCCTCCGGATTTGTTCTCTTTGCATAGTCTTGCTTTGGCTATGTGAATTCTTTTTTGATTCCCTATGAATTTTAGGATTCTTTTTTCTAGTTCTGTGAAGAATGTTGATGGTGTTTTGATGGGAATTGCACTGAATTTATAGATTGCTTTTGGCAATATGGTTATTTTCTCAGTATTCATTCTACCCATCCATCAGGATAGGATGTGTTTCCAGTTGTTCATGTCATCTATGATTTCTTTCAACAGTGTTTTGTAGTTTTCCTTGTAGAGACCTTTCATCTCCGTGATTAGATATATCCTTGAGTATGTATGTATGTATATATGTGTTTATTTTTTGCAGCCATTGTAAAAGGGGTTGACTTCTTGATTTGATTCTCGGCTTAGTCACTGTTAGCATGTTGCAGTGCTACTGATTTATGTACATTGATTTTGTATCCTAGAACTTTACTGAATTCATTTATCAGATCTAGGAGCTTTTTGAATGAGTCTTTAGGTTTTTCTAGGTATACAATCTGTCTGTTTTGTCTGATATATGAGTAGCTACTCCTGCTTACTTTTGGTTTTCATTTGCATGGAATATCTTTTTCCACCCCCTTTTCTTAAATTTTTTGTTAGGTGAGTTCTCTTGAAGACAACAGATACTTAGTGGATTTTTATTAATTCTGCCATTCTGTATCTTGTACATGGAGCATTTAGGTCATTTACATTCAGTGTTAGTATTGAGCTATGAGGTGTTATTCTGTTTCTCATGTTAGTTGTTGCCTGAATACCATGGCCTTTTAAAAAAATTGTGTTGTTTTATAGGCCCTGTGAGGTTTATGCTTTAAGAAGGTTGTGTTTGCGTGTATTTGGATGTTTTGTTTTAAGATTTAGAACTCCTTATAGCATTTCTTGTAGTGCTGGCTTGGTAGTGGCACATTCTCTCAGCATTTGTTTGTCTGAAAAATACTTTATTTCTCCTTCATTTATGAAGCTTAGTTTTGCTGGATACAGAATTCTTGGCCCAGTTCCTTCTGTCTAATAGAATTTCTGCTAAGCTATCTGCTGTTAGTTTAATAGATTTTCTTTTACAGGTTACTTGATGTGTTTGCCTCACAGCTCTTAAGATTGCTTCTTTGTCACACAAGAACAGAAAACCAGACACCATTATGTTCTCACTTATAAGTGGGTGTTGAACAATGAGAACACATGGACACAGGGAGGGGAACATCACACACACCAGGGCCTGTTGGGGGGTGGGGGGCTAGGGGAGGGATAACATTAGGAGAAATACCTAATGTAGATGATGGGGTGATGGATGCAGCAAACCACCAAGGCACATGTATACCTATGTGACAAACCTGCATGCACTGCACGTGTACTCCAGAACTTAAAGTATAATAAAAAAAATTTAAAAAAAAAGATTGTTTCCTTTGTCTTGACTTTAGGTAATCTGATAACTATGTGTCTATGTGATGATCTTTTGCAATGAATTTCCCAGGTGTTCTTTGAGCTACTTGTATTTGGATGTCCAGAGCTCTAGTAAGCCTGGGTAGGTTTTCCTGGATTATTCCCTCAAACAAGTTTTTCAAACTTCTCTTCTTCCTTGGGAATGCCAGAGAGAGTAGCGGGGAGGAAGGAAGAAAAGATACAAACTTGCAAAATAATTGGGAAGAATAGACTGAGTAAGTGTATATCTTTTCAAGAAACCAAATCAACAATTAATAACCTTCCAAAATAGAAAGCACCAGAACCAGATGGTTTCATTGTTGAATTTTACAGAACATTTTACAGAATAAATTATACCAGCTCTCTACAATCTCTTTTAGAAGACAGAGGTAGAGGGATACTTCTAACTAATCCCATGAGTCCAGCATTATTCTATTGCCAATTTTTAAATTTACCCAAATGAAAATAAAACTTAAGTCCCCTCAACATATACCCACCCAAGACTGAACCAGGAAGAAATCGAATTTGTGAACAGACCAGTAGCAGGTCCTGAAATTGAGGCTGTAATAAATAGCCTACCCTACCTCCCCTGCTAAGAAAAGCCCAGGATCAGATAGATTCACAGCTAAATTCTACAGATATACAAAGAAGAGCTAGTACCATTCCTACTGAAACTATTTCAAAAAATTGAGGAGGAGGGACTCTTCTGTAACTCATTTTATGAGGCTAGCATCATCCTTATACCAAACAACAAGGTAAAACAAGAAGGAAAACTTCGGGTCATTATTTTTGATGAATATCAGTGCAAAAATCCTCAACAAAATACTGGCAAACCAAATCCAGCACCACATTAAAAAGCTATTCACCACAATCAAGTAGGCATTATCTCTGGGATATAAGGTTGGTTTAACATATACAAAGGAATAAACGTGATTGATTCATCACATAAACAAAACTAAAGGACAAAAACTACATGATTATCTCAATACATGCAGAAAATACTTTTGATAAAATTCAGCATTCCTTCATGTTAAAAACTTTCAACAAACTAGGTATTGAAGGAACATACCTCAAAATGATAAGAGCCATCCATGACAAACTCACAGCCAACCTTGTACTGAATGGGCAAAAGCTGGAAGCATTCCCCTTGAAAATTGGCGGAAGACAAGGATGCCTTCTCTTGCCACACTCAATACAGTATTAGAAGTCTTGGTCAGGGTAATCAGGCAAGAGAAAGAAATAAAGGGCATCCAAATACAAAGAGAGGAAGTCATACTATGCCTGTCTGCACAGTACTATATATAGAAAACCCCATAGTCTCAGTCTCAGCCTGAAAGTTTCTTAAGTCAATAAACAACTTCAGCAAAGTCACAGGTTACACAATCATTGTGCAAAAATCACTAGCATTCCTATACACCAATAACAGTCAAGTCACAAGCCAAATCAGGAATGTAATCCCATTCACAATTGCCACAAAAAGAATAAGATACCTAGAAATAAAGCTAACCAGGGAGTTGAAAGATCTTTACAAGTAGAACTGTAAACCACTGCATAAATAAATCAGATGATGCAAACAAATGGGAAAATGTTACATGCTCATGGATAGGAAGAATCGATATTGTTAAATGGCCATTCTGCTCAAAGCAATTTATAGATAATGCTATTTCTATTAAACTACCATTGAGATTCTTCACAGAACTAGAAAAAAAACTATTTTAAAATTAATATGAAACCAACAAGGAGCCGAAATAGCTAAGGCAATCCTAAGAAAAGAGAACAAAGCTATAGGTAGGCATTGTGCTACATTACTTCAAACTATACTACAAGTCTACAGTAACCAAAACAACATGGTACTGGTACAAAAACAGGTACGTAGACCAATGGAACAGAATAGAGAACCCAGAAATAAGATTACATGCCTACAACTATCTGATCTTTTACATACCTGACAAAAGCAATGGGGAAAGGATTCCCTATTCAATAAATGGTGCTAGGATAACTGGCTAGCCACATGCAGAAGATTGAAATTAGCTTCCTTTCTTATACCATTTTCAAAAATTAACTCAAGATGGATTAAAGACGTAAATGTAAAACACAAAACTATAAAAACCCTGGAAGACAACCTAGGCAATACCAGTAAGGACATAGGCACTGACAATGATTTTATGTCAAAGATTCCAAAAGCAATAGCAACAAAAGCAAAAATTAACAAATGGGATCTATTTAAATTGAAGAGCTTCTGCACAGCAAAAGAAACTGTCAACAAACAGACAACCTGTGGAATGGGAGAAAATTTTGGAAACTAGGCATCCAGTAAAGGTCTAATATCCAGTATCTATAAGGAACTTAAATTTACAAGAAGAGATGGCGGACTCAAGATGGCGCTGTGAGAACAACCCAGGATTGGAGCTCTCGTTGAATCCGCAAACGGTGAGTTGGAGCTGCATTTCCAGACTGATCTTTGTTGCCCACAGAACGGGGAAACTCCCAAGTATAAAAAAGACACAGGATGCCAGGCAGTAGGTCTGCCTGGCGAAGCCGGCAGCCGGGGCGGCGGCGGCCGGCCCTACCCAGCAATCCCCACAGGGCGCACTTGTCCGGGTGCCCTGTTGAACCGGCAACCTGAGACTTTAGAGGGCTGGACTTGAGACTGAATGAGACTTGGACAGTAGGCCAGCCCAGGGGATTGCAGGGACAGAGCGTTTGGGGGACCCAGTGGGACGAACAAAACCGCGATTTCAAACTATGCCAAGCAGACGGTCCGAGACGCTCTGTGGGGGAGGGGCGTCCACCACTACCGAGGCAACCCACCCCAACTGAGATACACGCCCACTGCTGATGCAGCCAGCCGTTGCCGAGGCAACCCGTCCCTACTGAGATACACGCCCACTGCTGATGCAGCCTCCCGTTGCCGAGGCAACCCGTCCCTACTGACATACATGCCCACTGCTGACGCAGCCTGCCGTTGCCGAGGCAACACGCTACAACAAAGAGACTCCACCGCAGGGCGTGGCGGAGACCACAGCAGAGCCTGCAGGAACAGGGCGAATCACAAACAGCAGGGCGGAGCCTCGGCAGCCAAACAGTGGCTAGTCTGCCTTCTAGCTGGGCAGGACACCTCATCGGACCTCGAAAAATAAAGCCCGAACCCCCCAACACAGAGCATTTGAGAAAAAAAGGTTTTTTTTAAATGAGCTCTGTTGCAGCAGAATCAAACATAGCAGCTTAACAGCCCTGAATGAACAACAGAGCTCACAGCTCAGCAATTGAGCTCCAAAAAAGTACAGACTGTCTCCTCAAGCAGCTCCCTGACCCCTCTATATTCCAAAAGACTGACATTTGGCAGGCATCATCCTGGGACAAAGATAGCAGAAAAAGAAACGGGTAGCATCCCTCGCTGTGCCACAGCTGCTAGAGGTGCACCCCAGACAAGCAGGGCCTGGAGTGGACCTCAGCAGTCGTACAGCGAAGGGGCTAGGCTGGTAGAAGGAAAACCAAGTAACAGAAATACTTCATCATCAACAATCTGGGTGTCCACTCAGAGACCCAATAGAAAAGTCAGCAACTACGCAGACGACAAGCGGATAAACCCACAAAGATGGGAAGAAACCAGCGAAAAAAGGAGGAAAACACCCGAAACCAGAACACCTCGCTTCCTAGAAAGGACCAAAACTCCTCACCAGCAAGGGAGCAAAGCTGGACGGAGAATGACTGTGACGAAATGACGGAATTAGACTTCAGAAGGTGGATAATGAGAAACTTTTGTGAGCTAAAAGAACATGTATTAAATCAATGCAAAGAAACTAAGGAACTTAAAAAAAGATATGAGGAAATGATAACAAGAATGGATAACTTAGAGAGGAATATGAATGAAATAAAGGAGCTGAAAAACACAATACGAGAACTTCACGAAGCATGCACAAGTTTCAATAGCCGAATTGACCAAGCAGAGGAAAGAATATCTGAAGTCGAAGACCAACTCAATGAAATAAAACGAGAAACCAAGATTAGAGAAAAAAGCGCAAAAAGGAATGAACAAAGTCTCCAAGAAATGTGGGACTATGTGAAAAGACCTAATCTACGTTTGATAGGTGTACCAGAAGGGGACGAAGAGAATGAATCCAAGCTGGAAAATACTCTTCAGGACATCATGCAGGAAAACTTCCCCCACCTAGCAAGACAGGCCAACACTCAAATGCAGGAAATACAGAGAACACCACAAAGATATTCTGCAAGAAGAGCAACCCCAAGGCACATAATAGTAAGATTCAACAAGGTTGAAATAAAGGAGAAAATACTAAGGGCAGCCAGAGAGAAAGGTCGAGTTACCCACAAAGGAAAGCCCATCAGACTCACAGCAGATCTCTCGGCAGAAACACTACAAGCCAGAAGAGAGTGGGGGCCAATATTCAACATTCTTAAAGAAAAGAACTTTCAACCCAGAATTTCATATCCAGCCAAACTGAGCTTCAGAAGTGAAGGAAAAATAAAATCCTTTGCCAACAAGCGAGAACTGAGATTTTGTCACCACCAGGCCAGGTTTACAAGAGCTCCTAAAAGAGGTACTACACATAGAAAGGAATAACCAGTACCAGCCATTCCAAAATCACACTAAAAGTTAAAGAGCATCAACATAATGTAGAATCTAAAACAACTAACAGGCAAAACAGCCACTTAGCATCAAAATGGCAGTATCAAATTCACACATAACAATATTAACCCTAAATGTAAATGGACTAAATGCACCAATCAAAAGACACAGACTGGCAAATTGGATAAAAATCCAAAACCCATCAGTGTGCTGTATCCAGGAAACCCATCTCACATGCAAGGACACACAAAGGCTCAAAATAAAGGGATGGAGGAAGATTTACCAAGCAAATGGAGAGCAAAAAAAAGCAGGAGTTGCAATTCTCATCTCTGATAAAATAGACTTTAAAGCAACAAAGATCAAAAGAGACAAAGAAGGCCATTACATACTGGTAAAAGGATCGATAAAACAAGAAGAGCTAACGATCCTAAACATATATGGACCCAACGCAGGAGCACCCAGATACATAAGGCAAGTTCTTAATGACTTACAAAGAGACTTAGACTCCCACACAATAATAGTGGGAGACTTTAACACTCCACTGTCAATATTAGACAGATCAACCAGACAGAAAATCAACAAGGATATCCAGGGCTTGAACTCAGACCTGGAGCAAGCAAACCTGATAGACATTTACAGAACTCTCCACCCCAAATCCACAGAATCTACATTCTTCTCAGTACCACATCACACCTACTCTAAAATTGACCACATAATTGGAAGTAAAGCACTGCTCAACAAATGCAAAACAACTGAAATCATAACAAACAGCCTCTCAGACCATAGTGCAATCAAGTTAGAACTCAGAATTCAGAAACCGACCCAGAACCGCACAGCTTCATGGAAACTGAACAGCTGGCTCTTGAATGTTGACTGGCTAAGCAACGAAATGAAGGCAGAAATAAAGAAGTTCTTCGAAACCAATGAGAACGAACATACAACGTGCCAGAACCTCTGGGACACATTTAAAGCAGTCTCTAGAGGAAAGTATATAGCAATAAGTGCCCATATGAGGAGAATGGAGAGATCCAAAATTGACACCCTATTGTCAAAATTGAAAGAGCTAGAGGAGCAAGATCAAAACTCAAAACCCAGCAGAAGACAAGAAATAACTAAGATCAGAGCTGAACTGAAGGAGATTGAGATACGAAAAACCCTTCAAAAAATCAATAAATCCAAGAGCTGGTTTTTTGAAAAGATCAACAAAATAGACAGACCACTAGCCAGATTGATTAAAAATAAAAGAGAGAACAACCAAATAGATGCAATAAAAAATGATAAAGGGGAAATCACCACAGATTCCACAGAAATTCAAACCATCATCAGAGAATATTACAAACAACTCTATGCACATAAACTAGTAAACCTGGAAGAAATGGATAAATTCCTGGACTCCTGTGTCCTCCCAAGCCTAAACCAGGAGGAAGCTGAAACTATGAATAGACCAATAACAAGGTCAGAAGTCGAGGCAACAATTAAGAGCCTACCACACAAAAAAAGCCCAGGTCCAGACGGGTTCACAGCCGAATTCTACCAGACACACAAAGAGGAGCTGGTACCATTCCTTCTAAAACTATTTCAAACAATCCAAAAAGAGGGAATACTTCCCAAATCATTTTATGAGACCAACATCATCCTGATACCAAAACCCGGCAGAGACCCAACAAGAAAAGAAAACTTCAGGCCAATATCCATGATGAACATAGATGCAAAAATCTTCAATAAAATATTGGCAAGCCGAATGCAACAGCAAATCAAAAAACTTATTCACCATGATCAATTAGGATTCATCCCGGGGATGCAAGGCTGGTTCAACATACGCAAGTCTATCAACGTAATTCACCACATAAACAGAACCAAAAACAAAAACCACATGATTATCTCAATTGACACAGAGAAGGCATTTGACAAAATTCAACAGCCCTTTATGCTAAAAACCCTCAATAAACTCGGTATCGATGGAACGTATCTCAAAGTAATAAAAGCTATTTATGACAAACCAACAGCCAATATCATACTGAATGGGCAAAAACTGGAAGCATTCCCTTTGAAATCTGGCACTAGACAAGGATGCCCTCTTTCACCACTCCTATTCAATATAGTTCTGGAAGTTCTAGCCAGAGCAATCAGGCAAGAAAAAGAAATAAAGGGTATTCAAATAGGAAAGGTGGAAGCCAAATTGTCTCTATTTGCCGACGACATGATAGTATACCTAGAAGACCCCATCACCTCAGCCCAAAAACTCCTGAAACTGATAAGCAACTTCAGCAAAGTCTCAGGATATAAAATCAATGTGCAAAAATCACAAGCATTCGTCTACACCAATAACAGACTTAAAGAGAGCCAAATCAAGAACGAACTGCCATTCACAATTGCTACAAAAAGAATAAAATACCTTGGAATACAACTCACAAGGAACGTAAGGGACCTCTTCAAGGAGAACTACAAACCACTGCTCAACGAAATCAGAGAGGACACAAACAGATGGAGAAACATTCCATGTTCATGGTTAGGAAGAATTAATATCGTGAAAATGGCTATACTGCCCAAAGTAATTTACAGAATCAACGCTATCCCCATCAAGCTACCATTGACTTTCTTCACAGAACTGGAAAAAACCACCATGAACTTCATATGGAACCAAAAGAGAGCCCGCATAGCCAAGTCAATTCTTAGCAAAAATAACATAGCGGGGGGCATCACACAAATATGTTATATTTCAAACTATACTACAAGGCTACAGTAATCAAAACAGCATCGTACTGGTACCAAAACAGAGATATAGACTAATGGAACAAAACAGAGGCACCGGAGGCAACACAACATATCCACAACTATACAATCTTTGATAAACCTGACAAAAACAAGCAAGGGGGAAAGGATTCCCTGTTTAACAAATGGGGTTGGGAAAACTGGCTAGCCATGTGCAGAAAGCAGAAACTGGACCCCTTCCTGACACCTTACACTAAAATTAACTCCAGATGGATTAAAGACTTAAACATAAGACCTGGCACCATAAAAACCCTAGAAGGAAATCTAGGCAAAACTACCCAGGACATAGGAGTAGGCAAGGACTTTATGAACAAAACACCAAAAGCATTGGCAACAAAAGCCAAAATAGACAAATGGGACCTAATGAAACTCCACAGCTTCTGCACGGCAAAAGAAACAGTCACTAGAGTGGATCAGCAACCAACAGAATGGGAAAAAATGTTTGCAGTTTACCCATCTGACAAAGGGCTGATATCCAGAATTTACAAAGAACGGATTTACAGGAAAAAAACAAACAAGCCCATTCAAAAGTGGGCAAAGGATATGAACAGACACTTTACAAAAGAAGACATATATGAGGCCAACAGTCATATGAAAAAATGCTCATCGTCACTGGTCATCAGAGAGATGCAAATCAAAACCACATTGAGATACCATCTCATGCCAGTTAGAATGGCGATCATTAAAAAATCTGGAGACAACAGATGCTGGAGAGGATGTGGAGAAAAAGGAACACTTTTACACTGTTGGTGGGAGTGTAAATTAGTTCAACCATTGTGGAAGACAGTGTGGCGATTCCTCAAGGCCTTAGAAATAGAAATTCTATTTGACCCAGCAATCCCATTACTGGGTATATATCCAAAAGACTATAAATCGTTCTACTATGAGGACACATGTACATGAATGTTCATTGCAGCACTGTTTACAATAGCAAAGACCTGGAATCAACCCAAATGCCCATTGATAATAGACTGGATTGGAAAAATGTGGCACATATACACCATGGAATATTATGCAGCAATCAGAAATGATGAGTTTGTGTCGTTTGTAGGGACATGGATGAATCTGGAGAACGTCATCCTCAGCAAACTGACACAAGAACAGAAAATGAAACACCACATATTCTCACTCATAGGTGGGTGATGAAAAATGAGAACACATGGACACAGAAAGGGGAGTACTAAACACTGGGGTCTATTGGGGGGAAAAGGGGAGGGCCAGTGGGAGGGGGGGTGGGGAGGTATAGCCTGGGGAGAAATTCCAAATGTGGGTGAAGGGGAGAAGGAAAGAAAAGCACACTGCCATGTGTGTTCCTACGCAACTGTCTTACATGCTCTGCTCATGTACCCCTGTAATGGAACAGAAGGAGTTAATTAAGTTTACAAGTCATGGACAGACTTTTATGTTGTCTTCATTTCCTTATCATTGGGAGTATTCCGAGCTCAGAATTTTCCCAATGCAAAAAAAGGCTCTGAAGAGCTGGAGCTGGGAACCTGGCCAGTTCCCTGATCCAGTTTTTGGTAAACACCTCAAGGATGTTAGTTACATGATGAAGACATGGACAGTGTCCTGACTTGACCCTTCTTTGTTTTAAAAAGTATAAAAGATTGTTTAGCAGAAGCCGAACTGTGCTTCGATGGTGATTTGGTCTGGACTTGCGAAAACCCGTGCTGCTTTATTGCCAGTGTTGAAGTTTGTGAGCGTCTCTAGGTATCCTTGTAAATAAATTCTTTTTCTTTCTTTGTAAATAAACTCTTTTTCTCTATATACCTCGGCTGGTGTTTTCCTTCCCACGAATCTGCCTGAAAAGATTAGAAAATCCAAGCTTGGTACTCAGCAGTGCTCACAACCCCAAAACCTAAAATCCAATAAAAAAAAAAAATTTACAAGAAGAAAAAAACCATTAAAAAGTGGGCAGAGGACATGAACAGACACTTTTTAAAAGAAAACATACATGCAGCCAACAATCTTATGATAAAAAGCTCAACATCACTGATCATTAGAGAAATGTAAATCAAAACCACAATGAGATATCATCTGACACCAATCAGAATGGCTATTATAAAAATTTCAGAAAAGATCAGTGAGGGGTTCCACCAAGATGACCAAAAGGGAGCTTCTCCAGAGTGCAATTCCCAGCAAGTGAGACACAGAACTAGAGCGATATCCACGTCTCCGAACGAGATACTGGGGTTTGTTCCAAAGGGACTGGTTTGAAAGGAACCAGTGGGATTAACCCAAAAAGGCGGCAAAAGCAGCCCAAAGAGGGTGAGCTGAGGCAAGGAGGGGCACTGCCCCACCTGGGAAGTGCATCTGGCATGGAGGATGGAGGCGCTTCACCTTCTTGGTACTCCACTTAAGATACTGCACTTTACTGTGACTTTGGCAGCCCACAGTCCAGGAAAATGCTTCCTGGCTTAGAACTGCCAGGAGTTGCAGACCCAGTCGACAGCCCCTGCTGGACAGCACCACAAATTGTCAGTCCAGACCAGGGTGGAGACTTTGACTAACACCAAGAAGGCTTGCAGGAAGGAACTGCCCGTCCCACAGAAGGAGGGAGAGTTGAAAGTGGGGAGTTGGATGACACAGCAAGACAGGTGCCACCCCCACAAGATCCAGCAAGTGGAAACCTTGTTGTGGGAGAGTTTCGCAGTTAACACATCAGACTGAGCTCTCTCCGAGCCGAGTGGCCTTGGTGGAGGGAAAGACGCCCGCCGTTGGGAAGGCAGGGCTAATCTCACCTGTATATGCAGAAACCAGAAGAAAAATAAACAGCAGCCTGGCTGAGACTGAGGCAGCCCAGCAGCAGTGCCTCCACAGGCAGACAACAAACAGAGTGTCTTAAGCAGCACACTGACCCCTGTGTAAAAAAAAAAAATCAAAAGCCTCATACAGGAGAAATAACCCCAACTTTAACAAAAAGGACGTCTACTCAAGAGATTCCACCCAAAATCACCAACTTCAAAGATCAAAGATAGATAAATCCACGAACATGGGAAGAAACCAGCGCAAAAAGGATGAAATCACCAAACTCCAGAATGCCTCTCCTCTGTGGAGAGATCTGATCCCCCAGCAAGGGATCAGAACAGGTTGGAGAATGAATTTGATGAACTGACAGAAGCAGGCTTCAGAAGTAATAACAAACTTCTCTGAGCTAAAAGATCATGTTCTGCTGGGTGCAGTGGCTCAAGCCTGTAATCCCAGCACTTTGGGAGGCTGAGGTGGGTAGATCACGAGGTCAAGAGATCAAGACCATCCTGGTCAACATGGTGAAACCCCATCTCTACTAAAAATACAAAAAGTTAGCTGAGCATGGTGGCGCGCGCCTGTAATCCCAGCTACTCGGGAGGCTGAGGCAGGAGAATTGCCTGAACCCAGGAGGCGGAGGTTGTGGTGAGCCGAGATCGCACCATTGCACTCCAGCCTGAGTAACAGGAGTGAAACTTCGTCTCAAAAAAAAAAAAAAAAAAAAAAAAAAGATCATATTCTAACTCAATGCAAAGAAACTAAGAACCTTGAAAAAAGTTTAGACGAAATGCTAACTAGAATCACCAGCCTAGAGAAGAACATAAACGACTTGATGGAGCTGAAAAACAGCACGAGAACATCGTGAAGCATACACAAGTTTCAATAACTGAAAAGATCAAGCAGGAGAGAGGATATCAGAGATTGAAGATCAACTCAATGAAATAAAAAGAGAAGGCAAGAAAAGAGAAAAAAGAGTGAAAAGAAATGAACAAAGTCTTCGAGAAATATGGGATTATGTGAAAAGACCTAATCTGTGCTTGACTGGCCTACCTGAAGAGGATGGGGAGAATGAATCAAAGCTGGAAAACACTCTGGAGAACTTCCCCAACCTAGCAAAGCAGGCCAATATATAGGAAATACAAAGAACACCACAAAGATATTCCTCAAGAAGAGCAACACCAAGGCACATAATCATCAGATTTACCAGGGTTGAAATGAAGGAAAAAATGCTAAGGGCAGCCAGAGAGAAAGGTCAGGTCACCCACAAAGGGAAGCCCATCAGACTCCCAGCAGATCTCGCAGCAGAAACCCTACAAACCAGAAGAGAGTGGGGCCAATATTCAACATCTTTAAAGAGAAGAACTTTCAACCCAGAATTTTATATCTGGCCAAACTAAGCTTCATAAGTGAAGGAGAAATAAAATCCTTTACAGACAAGCAATTACTGAGAGATTTCATTGCCACCAGACCTGCCTACAAGAGCTCCTGAAGGAAGCACTAAACATGGAGAGGAACAACCAGTACCAGCCACTGCAAAAACAAACCAAATAGTAAAGACCAACAATACAATGAGGAAACTGTGTCGACCAATGGGAAAAACAAACAACCAGTAACAAAATGGCAGGATCAGATTCACACACAGCAATATTAACGATAAACGTAAACAGCCTACATGCCCCAATTGAAAGACACAGACTGGCAAACTGTATAAAAAGTCAAGACTCATCAGTGTGCCATATTCAGGAGACCCATCTCACATGCAAAGACACACATAGACTCAAAATGAAGGGATGGAAGAAAATCTACCAAGCAGATGGAGAGCAAAAAAAAAAAAAAGCAGGAGTTGTGATCCTAGTCTCTGATAATATGGACTTTAACAAAGATCAAAAGAGACAAAGAAGGGTATTACATAACGGTAAAAGAATCAATACAACAAGAAGAGCTAACTATCCTAAATATATATGCACCCAATACTGAACATCTGCCTCCTGAATGTCAAATGGATAAACAATGAAGTGAAGGCAGAAATAAAGATGTTCTTTGAAACCAATGAGAATGAGGACACAATGTACCAGAATCTCTGGGACACATTCAAAGCAGTGTCTAGAGGTAAATTTATAACAATAATGCCCACATGAGAAGCTAGGAAAGATTGAAAATCAATACCCTATCATCAAAATTGAAAGAGCTAGAGGAGCAAGATAAAAACAAAACTCAAAAGCTAGCAGAAGACAAGAAATAACTAAGATCAGAGCAGAAATAAAGGTGATAGAGACACAAAAACCCTTCAAAAAATCAGTAAATTCAGGAGCTGGTTTTTTGAAAAGATCAACAAAATAGACCACTAGCCAGATTAATAAAAAAGAAAAGAGAGAAGAATTAAATAGATGCGATAAAAAATGATAAAGGGGATATCACCACCAATACCACAGAAATATAAACCACCGTCGGAGATTACTACAAACAAACAACTCTATGCACATAAGCCAGTAAATGTGGAAGAAATGGATAAATTCCTGGACACTTGCATCCTCCCAAGCCTAAACCAGGAAGAAGTTGAAACCTTCAATAGACCAATAAAAAGGGCTGAAGTTGAGGCAGAAATTAATAAGCTACCAACCAAAAAAAGTCCAGGTCCAGATGGGTTCACAGCCGAATTTTACCAGAAGTACAAAGAGGAGCTGGTTTCACACCTTCTGAAACTATTCCAAGCAATACAAAAAGAGGGAATCCTCCCCAACTCATTCTACGAAACCAACATCGTCCTGATACCAAAACCTGGCAGAGATTTGACAAAAAAAGAAAATTTCAGGCCAATATCCACGATGAACATAGATGCAAAAATCTTGAAGAAAATACTGGCAAACTGATTGTAACAGCACATCAAAAAGCTTATCCATCACAACCAAGTAAGCTTCATCCCAGAGATGCAAGGCTGGTTCAACATACAGAAGTCTATAAATGTAATTAATCACATAAATAGAACCAAAGACGGAGGAGAGAGATCCAAGATTGCTGATTACTAGCAGCTCAGTATTGTAGCTCCCAATGAAAGTGCAGAGAACCAGAGAACGCCACACTTTCAGATGAATTTTGTTGCTCACAGACCCAGTGGAGGAGCCCCACAGGTCGCCAGTGTGACTCTTGTGGCTGGCGCGGCAGTTTTGCTGGCGCCCCGGCGTGGCGGTTCTTGGTGCAGAGTAAATGGGACTGGGTCCCCTTTTGGTCGATGTTTGGAACTCCGGGAAGGCAGAGTCGCCTATTCAGCTGATTGAAAAAGGGACTCAAGAAGGAAGCCAGACTGGAGATTCCTGGGCAGAAAAGCACCATCAATCTTAACGCCACTGTTTTAGCCGGTGCAGTGGGTTGCTCAGATTCCGGCGCTGGGAATCAACAAGTTGGACATCCACTCAGAGACCTAATTTGAAAGTCAGTAATTACAAAGATGACAGGTGGATAAATTTACAATGATGGGAAGAAACCAGTGTAAAAAGGCTGAGAATACCCAAAATCAGAATGCCTCTCCCTCTACAGGGGATCACAGTTCCTCATCCATAAGGGAACAAGGCCTGATGGAGAACAAGTGCATTCCATTGACAGAATTAGGCTTCAGAAGGTGGATAATAAGAAACTTCTGTGAGTTAAAAGAACATGTTCTAGCCCAATGTAAAGAAACTGAGAACTTTGAAAAAAGGTTTGATGAAATCCTAATGAGAATAGACAATCTAGAGAGGAATATAAGTGAATTAATGGAACCGAAGAATACAATACGAGAACTCCGTGAAGTATGCACAGGTTTTAACAGTCTTAATTGATCAAGCAGAAGAGAGGATATCAGAGGTTGAAGACCAACTAAATGAAATGAAATGAGAAGACAAGATTAGAGAAGAAAGAGTTAAAAAGGAATGAGCAAAGTCTCCAAGAAATATGGGACTATGTGAAAAGACCTAATTTACGTTTGATAGGTGTACCTGAATGTCATGAAGAGAATGAATCCAAGCTGGAAAATATTCTTCAGGATATTATTCAGGAAAACTTTCCTAACCTAGTAGGGCAGGAGAATACTCAACTCCAGGTAATACAGAGAACACCACAAAGGTATTCCTCAAGTAGAGCAACTCCAAGACGTATAATCGTTAGATTCACGAGGGTTGAAATAAAGGAGAAAATTTTAAGGGCAGCTAGAGAGAAATGTCAGGTTACCCCTAAAGGGAAGCCTGTCAGACTCACTTCAGATCTCTCAGCTGAAACCCTACAGACTAGTCAATATTCAAAAGCCTCAAAGAATTTTCAACCCAGAATCTCATATCCAGCCAAATTAAGCTTCATAAATGAAGGAAAAATAAAATTTTTTCATGAACAAGCAAGCACTCAGAGATTTCATCACCACCAGGCCTGCTTTACAAGAGCTTCTGAAAGAAGCACTATGCACAGAAAGGAACAACCAGTATCATTCATCTCAAAAACTTACCAAAAGGTAAAGAGTATCTCCATAATGAAGAATCTATATCAACTAATGGGCAAAATAGCCAGCTAGCATTAAATGACAATATTAAACACACAAATATCAATATTAGTCCTAAATTTAAATGGATTAAATGCCCCAATCAAAGACACAAAGGCAAATTGAATAAAAAGTCAAAACCCATCGGTATGCTGTGTCCAGATCCATCTCATGAGCAAGGACATGCAAAGACTCAAAACAAAGGGTTGGTGGAAGACTTACCTATCAAATGGAGAGCAAAAAAAAAACCCAAAAAACAAAACAAAACAACAAAGCAAACAGGAGTTGTAACTTTTGTCTCTGACGAAATAGACTTTAATTATAACAAAGACTAAAAGAAACAAAGAAGGACATTACGTTATGGTAAAAGGATCAATGCAACAACAGGAGTCAATGATCATAAATATATATGCACTCAATATAGGAACACCCAGATACATAAGACAAGTTCTTAATGACTTATAAAGAGACTTGGACTCCCCCGCACAATAATAGCGGGAGACTTTGACACCACGTTGTTAATATTTGACAGATCAACGAGATAGAAAATTAACAGGGGTATCTATGATTTGAACTCAGACCTGGAACAAGTAAACTCAGTGAATATTTATAGAATTCTTCACCCCAGGCCCACAGAACATACATTTTTCTCACTATCACATTACACCAATTTTGAAAGTGACCACATAATTGGAAGTAAATCACTCTTCTGCATTTGCATAGCACTTCACAGACTTAAATGAAATATTGGTTGGCTGTTTGTTTGTTGTTTTCTTCCCTTATTCTTTCCTGTCTCCGCTGTTAAGTACAATTATTGGCATAAAAGAGGTTTTTAATACCTATTTTTAGATTGCATTCCAGCCTGGGTAATAGAGCGAGACTCCTGTTCTCTCTCCCCCTTTCTCTTTCTTTCAAAATAAAATAAAATAAAATAGAACCAAAGACAAAAACCATGATTATCTCAATAGATGCAGAGAAGGCCTTCGACAAAATTCAACAGCCCTTTATGCTAAAAACTCTCAACAAGCTAGGTATAGATGGAACATATCTCAAAATAATAAAAGCTATTTACGACAAACCTACAGCCAATATCATACTGAACGGGCAAAAGCTGGAAGCATTCCCTTTGAAATCTGGCACTAGACAAGGTTGCCCCCTCTCACCACTCCTATTCAATATAATATTGGAAGTTTTAGCCAGAACAATCAGGCAAGAAAAAGAAATAAAGGGTATTCAATTAGGAGAGGAGGAAGTCAAATTGTCTCTATTTGCAGATGACATGATTGTATATTTAGAAGACCCCATTGCCTCAGCCCAAAATCTCCTTACGTTGATAAGCAACTTCAGTGAAGTCTTAGGATACAAAATCAATGTGCAGAAATCAGAAGCATTCCTATACACCAATAACAGCCAAACAGCCAAATCAAGAGCAAACTCCCATTCATAATTGCTACAAAGAGAATAAAAGACCTAGGAATACAACTAACAAAGGATGTAAAGGACCTCTTCAAGGACAAGTGCAAACCACTGCTCAAATTTTTCTCCTTTTAAATAGACTTCATTTTTAAGAACAGTTTTGGATTTATACAAATGTTGAGCAGAAAATAAAAAGTTCCTTTGGCCTCAAACACACACAACCTTCACAACTAGGAACATTCTGTAACAGAGTGGCACATGCGTTGCAATTGATGAACCTACACCAATGCCTCATTATCCATCTGAAGTTCATAGTTTCTATTAGAGTTCCATCTTGCTGTAGTACATTCTATAGGTTTGGTCAGTCCACCATTCTAGTATACAGAATAGTTATACTGCCCTAAAAATCCTCTGTACTCCACCATTCATTCCTATCTCCTGCCCAATATCTGCTAACCACTAACTTCTTTACTGTCTCCATGGATTTGCCTTTTCCATAATGTCATACAATTAGAATTATATAATATAAAGCGTCTTCATGCTGTCATCTTTCAGTTAGTAATATGCATTTCAGGTTTCTCCATGTTTTAGGGCTTCATAGCTCATTTCTTTTTTACTGCTGAATAACATTGACATTGTCTAAATGTACCACAATTGATTTACCTATTCATCCACCAAAGAACAACTTGGTTGTTTCCACATTTTGGCAATTATGAAGAAAGTGGCTGTAAACGTCCTTGTGTAGGATATCGTATGAACGTAAGTTTGGTTTTTTAAACTTTTAAGTTCAGGGGCACATGTGCAGGTTTGTTACATAGGCAAACTTGTGTCATGGGGATTTGTTGTATAGATTATTTAATCATCCAGGTCTTAAGCCTAGTACCCATTAGTTATTGTTCTTGAGCCTCTTCCTCCTCCCACCCTCCAGCCTCCAACAGGCCCCAGTATCTGTTGTTCCGCTCTATGTGTCTGAGTGTTCTCATCCTTTAGCTCCCACTTATGAGTAAGAACATGCAGTATCTGGTGTTCTATTCCTCCGTTACTTTACTAAGGATAGTGGCCTCCAGTTCCATCTGTGTCCCTGCAAATGTGGTATACGTACCATGTTTTCTTTATCTTGACGTTCCATTGGTTTTACCATGTTGACATGGCCAGTCTCAAACTACTGACCTCAAGTGATTTATCCACCTCAGCCTCCCAAAGTGCTGGGATTACAGGCGTGAGCCACCATGCCGGGCTGCTATAGTTTTTTGAATGCTATTATTCATATTGCAAATTTGTTAATTAGGGCACAGTGATTTTTTTAAAGAAGTTTAATGAATAATGATACCGAAATACAGTAAGTTGAGAAATATAAATGGTATAATCATCACAGAAATTCAATTCTAAATAACGATAAACAGCTATGGTTTTGGAAAGAGACAGACCTGAGTTCAAGTCCTTGTTCTGTAACTTAGTGTGTGTGTATACAAAACACTTAAGCTCTCTGGCTTCTGGTTCTTTATCTGCAAACTGTTTGAGAGCATTAAATAATTTATGTAGAGAGCTTAGAATCATGCGTGGTGTACAGGTAGTATGTAATCCTAAGACTTTGACCCCAAGAAAACTAAAAACCACTCAGAAACTTACAGTGATTTTGTCCTTCATCTGGAATAGCTAACTAGCTGTCTGTGACACTCAGCTCAAAAGTTCTCCTATATCTCTTAAAATTTTAGCATCAATTATAGTATTACAATTTTGGATAAAGGCACACTATTGAAGATGCCACATGCCTTTCACCAAACATGGTAGTGACTATAATGATTTTTCTGCCTGTGATTAATATTCTTAGAGGTAAATCATCTTCTGTTATGTTTTCTTTATTATTTTTTTTTAGAGTTGGAGATCATGGGTCAAATGGTATATATACATATTTTAACCTCTCCAGAAATAATATACTATTTTAAACTCCTACTAGTAGTACAGATTTTTTTTTTTTTTTTTGAGATGAAATTTCGCTCGTTACCCAGGCTGGAGTGCAATGGCGCGATCTCGGCTCACTGCAACCTCCACCTCCTGGGTTCAGGCAGTTTTCCTGCCTCAGCCTCCAGAGTAGCTGGGATTACAGGCACGCTCCACTATGCCCAGCTAATTTTTTGTATTTTTTTTTTAGTAGAGACTGGGTTTCACCATGTTGACCAGGATGGTCTTTATCTCTTGACCTCATGATCCACCCACCTCGGCCTCCCAAAGTGCTGGGATTACAGGCTTGAGCCACCGCGCCTGGCCCAGATTGAGTTTTTTTAATCCAAAGTGCTTAGGACCAGAAGTGTTTCAGATTTTGAATTCTTTCAGACTTAGGGATATTTCTATTCATTATTATGTATAAATTTAATATATAAATTTAATATTTATATATACCTACTGGTTGAGCATTCCAAATCCAAAAATTTGTAATTAGAAATGCTACAATAAATGTTGGCGTCATGTCAGTGCTCAGAAAGTTTCCAATTTTGGAGCGTTTTGGATTTTGGATTTTTCGGATTTGGGATGCTCAACCTATATATGTGAGAAGATTTACTTCCTCATATACTTACTAACACCATCTGCCATTTGCTGATGAAAATTTGGATTTCACTGTGATTTTAATGTGCAATTTTAATTGCTAATGAGGATGTAATTTTCTTTTCTTCTCTTTTCTTTTTTTTTGGAGATGGAATCTCGCTCTGTTGACGAGGCTGGAGTGCAGTGGCACAATCTTGGCTCACTGCAACCTCCACTTCCCTTATTCAACCGATTTCCCTGCCTCAGCCTCCTGAGTAGCTGGAATTACAGGCGCACGCCACCATGCCCAGCAAATTTTTTTATATTTTTAGTAGAGACAGCGTTTCACCAGGTTGGCCAGATTGGTCTCGAACTCCTGACCTGGGGCAATCTGCCCGCCTCAGCTTTCCAAAGTGCTGGGATTACAGGCGTAAGCCACTGTGCCTGGCCAAGGATGCAGTTTTCCAAATTTTTATGGACTGTGTTTCTTCTTTTATGAAATGCCTGTTTCAAGTCCTTTTCCTAAATTTTTTTTTAGAGGTTTATGTTTTTTTACTGAATTTTCAGGAGCTCTCTCTTTATAAGAATATATAAACTTTTGTCTTGAATATATAGGAGTTATTTTTTCCATTTTCCTTCAAGGCAGAAATTTTCTATTTCTATTTCTTGCATGTTCATTGTAGAAAAATCAAACAATAAGCTAAAAAAATGGATATAATTCACCTATAACCCTGCTACCTCAGAGAATTATTTTTTCATTTTGATGTATAATCCTACTGTCTTCTTTCTGTGCATGTATACACTTTCAGCCTCTGTTAGCCTGTGTTTTCACATGAGGTCATGATGACATTAATATATAAATTATAAAGACTTGATAGCTTTTACCTGTTAATAGTGGAATCTCCTTTTCTACCTTTCGCACCCTGGAAGTATTTCTGAGCGTATGGTCTCAAATAAGTTTGAGAATGAATGTGCGTCTGCTGGCAACTCCTGTTCTTCTGCTATTTTCCAGTCCTCCAGAAGTTTCCTGACGGTCCCATGTCTGAATTAGACACTCCTCTTCTTTGTTCCAGTTGCACCTGCAATTCTTCTGCATAGCACTTCTTAAACTGTTTTAAATTGCCTCTCTTCCATGCTAAATTTTAAGCTCTTGCAGAGCACAGACCCTATCTGTTGTGTTCGTGGTTTTTCTTTCTTTATATCTAATACAATGTGTGTACATAACAGACATTCAGTAAATATGTGTTAAATTGACTTTTGTTGAATTTTAATACTTGATTGGAGGGTTAGACACCTTCCCATCAATTTGCACTCTTTCCCATCATACATCCCAGTATATATGATGTTAATTTTTTCTTTTATCTTTTTATGTTTTTCCTTTATGGTTTGCCTTTGGTGCTCTTAATTAGTGTCTTTTTAAGAGAGAAGATAAGTTTTGGTATCCTTTATTTATTTGCAGTATGATAAAGTTTGTTTTCCAGGTTGGTATTTCTGAAAAATCTCAATATTGTCAGAGTGTACTGGAATGGATGATATGAACACCTCTAAACTCTCTTATAGCAGCCTAAATCTGCACATGTTGTAAAGAAGACATTTTTAAATAATTCACCATTAAGCAACTTCTAATTTAATTGTCATTTTTTATTTTTATTTTTCGAGACAGGATCTCACTTTGTCACCCAGGCTGGAATACAGTGGCATGATTATGGCTCACTGCAGCCTCAATCTCTTGGGCTCAAGGAATCCTCCTACCTCAGCCTCCTGTGTAGCTAGGAGCACAGGTGCATGCCACCATGGCTGGCTAATTTTTAAATTTTTTTTGTAGAGATGGCATCTCGCTTTGTTATCCAGGGTAGTCTTCAATCTCCTGGGCTCAAGGAGATTTTTCCACTTTGACTTCCCAAAGTGCTAGGATCACAGGCATGAACCGTCATACCTGGCCTTACTTTTTATAATAGACTTACATGAGTTTGGTTATTTTTAAAGTAACCTAACATTCAGCACATGAATACATCTCATTTTGATTAGTGCCCGAAGTTGTTTTTGGCATTGTGAGCATTTTACCAATCCTAGGCTGCTTATGGTATGTTACAGTATCGGATATCTCTTTTTGGATCCATGCTTTATGAAGAATTGTGTGGTTTAAATACCTTGCTTAATCCATTAAATTTTTACCTGTTTGAGGATCAATAGAGTTGTTGTCAGAATGTACTTTCTACTTTTTAATATACTCTACTTATTCATTACTAGACAGCCATGATGAGACACGTGAGATGCTCTGCTGAAGACAATTGTTACATATTGAGATTCGGGAAGGACAGCAAGTTAGATAGAGATAAGTCATGTTTTTAGGAGTCCTATGGAGCATCAGTCATTGTGATGTGAGGAAAGTGATAAGGTAATGCACGAAGCAGTTTGAATCGCTGTGATGTGGATGGTGGGAGGTAGCTCCCTTAATCAAAGCTTTAAGAATGACCAAGAACCTAAGAAATGTTACTTGTAGTACCAGATTATGCAGATAATGTTAATAATAACAAACTAATTTATGTATATATGTATGTATATATATATTTCAAAAGAATGTAGCATTCCCATTGGATTTATATTTAGAATCAATATAGTATTTGATTATAATTAATGATATCATCTTAGGGACTACATCTAATATACTTATTTAGAAAATACAATGCAGCCTATATTTTAGACATAAATTATACTTATGTTTCTTCATATTTAATGCTTTGATGTTTATCTGTATCTCTATCAGTTAAATGTACATATTATTTAAAATCAAGAGTATACAAGTTGAATATCTCTTATTCAAAATGCTTGGGACCAAAAGTGTTTCAGGTGTGTGTGTGTGTGTGTGTGTGTGTTTTCTTTTTTTGGAATGTTTGCATTATATTTACCAGTTAAGCATCCCAAATCCAAAATCTCCAATGAGCATTTCCTTTGAGTATCATCTTGGTGCTCAAAATGTTTTAGATTTTGGAACATTTCTTTTCATTTTGGATTTTTAGATTTGAGATGCTCAACTTGTATATACAGTGCGTTCTATACTTGCATTTGGATACTATATTTGGATTTGTGGGTATTTTTGTTCCAAAAAAGTCCAAATTCTCTTAGTATTTAAAGCATGGCTTCCTAACATTTTTTAGAGACAGTGTTGTATGGACAATTTTATAACAGGACAAACTTTAAGTAATTTTGAAATAAAAGGACTAGTTTCCTTTTACCTCCTATGGCTTGGGTTTTATAATCTTAGGATTAGAAAGGGCTTTAAGGTTATCTGAACCAGTGCATTACAGATCTTGTGGTCTATCTACAGTGCCCCATTAAATGGCTCTTCAGCTTCAGGGCCTTTTATTTATCAGTTTAACAAATACCTTTTGAATGCTGCCCTGGGGCAGGCACTGTGTTAGTTGCTGGCCATACTACAATGTATCAGACCTGGTTCTTCTTTTTAGTCTAGGAAAGATATAAGTAAATACATAAATTGTAAAGCAGCACAGCAGAGACCATAAAAAAGCATGAAAAAAGACAGAGCCACTTAATGTCACAAAGTCATTTCATTTTACACAGTTCAAAGCCTTGGAAAGTCCTTTTTTCTCTTGAGCCAAATACTGCTTCTTTAGGTCTAAATACTGCCTTTCTGCCGTGACCATCTTTCAGTTATTTCAGATAGTTTGGTTGTCATTCTGATTTGTATTGTTTGTATGCTAATTTCTTTAAAATTTTATTTTGCTTAAAATTGACCTGAATTACAGTTGGTTAAATATTTTTGGATCTTCTTTGTACAAAGTTTTTTATCTTGGGGTTAATATATTGCTTCTAGGGCTGGGTGTGGTGGCTCACACCTATAATCCCAGGCGTGATCATGAGGTCAGGAGTTTGAGACCAGCCTGACGAGCATGGTGAAACGCCGTCTCTACTAAAAATACAAAATTAGCTGGGCATGGTGGTGCATGCCTGTAATCCCAGCTACTTGGGAGGCTGAGAAAGGAGAATCGCTTGACTTCAGGAGCTGGTGGTTGCAGTGAGCCGAGGTTGCAGTGAGCTAAGATCACACCAATACACTCCAGCCTGGGCAACAGAGCGAGACTCCGTCTCAAAAAAAAAAAAAAAAAAATATATATATATATATATATATATATATATACACACATACACGCACATATTTTTTTTTCTGTGGAATAAATACACCACCCCAAAATATACTGCTTTGGCATATTTTGAGATGACTATTCAGAAAAGCTGCAGAAAGAGGAGTAGCTCTGAAAAGCTGTCCATTTGTGGAGGAGATTTGCATCTATGGTAGAAATCCACGCTAGGAAAGTAAACAGCAGATGGAAATGGACTTTGAGAATCCCTTATCTACCTTATTTGGATTTAGAAAAAAAAAAATAACTCTCAAGAGACACTGTTAAAGGTGTGACAGAAACCTTTTTGGCAGGCTACCATCTATTCTTTCTGAGGGCTGCTACCTGAGAGACCTCATTTGCAATACAAAATAGCTTTTGTTCAGCATGCATTTCCTCCCCTCATGCTTCCACAACCTGGAAACTACCTTCCGCTACCCTGGAGCTCCAAGCCCCTGATTGTTTTCTGTCTGGCATAAAAACTTCCGTCGTTTGGCCCTTCCTAGAGTCTCGTATTTTGTGTGGCTCCCCTGCACGTGTGCATGTTTATAAATTTATATACCTTTTCTTTTTTTTCTTTCCTTTTTTTTTTTTTAGCTCATTGCAACTTCTGCCTGCTGAGTTCAAGTGATTGTCCTGTCTCAGCCTCCCAAGTAGCTGGGATTACAGGTGCCTACCACCATGCCCAGATAATTTTTTTTTGTTTTTTTAGTAGAGACAGAGTTTCACCATGTTGGCCAGGCTGGTCTTGGACTCCTTACCTCAAGTGATCTGCCCACCTCAGTCTCTCAAAGTGCTGGGATTACAGGCGTAAGCCACTGCACCCAGCTTTGTATGCCTTTTCTTCTGCTAATCTATTGTCAGTTTGTTTTATAGATTCAAATGATCAAACCTTCAGAAGGGAGGAACAAAAATTCCCTTTGCTCCTATACCTTAATTTTCCCCCCATTGGTTGCATTTTTTGTGTGTATTTAATCTCTATTCTCAAACCCTCTGATGGAACTTTAAAATATCTCTCAAGGCCGGGCGCGGTGGCTCAAATTCCAGTACTTTGGGAGGCTGAGGCAGGTGGATCACGATGTCAACTGATCGAGACCATCCTGGTGAACATGGTGAAACCCCATCTCTACTAAAAATACAAAAAAAATTAGCTGGGCATGGTGACGCGTGCCTGTAATCCCAGCTACTCAGGAGGGGGACGCAGGAGAATTGCTTGAACCCAGGAGGCGGAGGTTGCAGTGAGCCGAGATTGCGCCATTGCACTCCAGCCTGGGTAATAAGAGCGAAACTCCGTCTCAAAAATAATAATAATAAAAATAAAATAAAATAAAATATCTCTCAAATACAAACACCTCAAATAATCCATCATATATGTGATTTCCTCAGAGCCTCCTCTTCTGAATTATTTCATTATTCTGCTCAAGTCTGCATTAGTTTCTTCTGTTGGCATACAACCCAGTTATCCTCTTTATATTTCCACTTTTTGTTATTCTGGGAATCTCTTAGTCTTCTGTATTACTTTTCAATTACTGATTCTTGTATGTGGCTTGTTTTTCTCCTCCTCTGCCTTTCTCTTTGGAGGCCTATGGTATTTTCCCTTTATCCTTAGTGTTCTGTAATTTCACAGTGATGTTGCAGTGTGGAACTCTTTTTCATATTTTGAGCTATGCTTTTCCTCATCTTTTTTCCATTTGGGTAACAATCTAGATGTTTTGTTGGGAGATCAAACAAATGTCAGTATCCGTATATTTTATCTCTTGGACCAATTGGTTTTCTTAGAGAAGAACCTCATAATCTACTTAGGGAGTTAGTATAAGACCAGTGTCATTGTGGGAGCCCAGTGGAGGAAACAGGACTGGTGTCCTCACCATTTGGTTGTACAGGTTTTCACATAATGCCTGTTTTCAGTACCATTCCTCAGTCTCACCTTCAGCTGTTTGTCATACCTGTCTCATTCCACGTCTTCAGGGGGTTGAACCTTTAGTCTTCTGCCTGTGTGGAAAAGGGTGGCTGTCTCACTGGCTGTGCAGTGGCATAGGTATATATACTATTTTCATGTCCTCCTGTTTTCAGGAGGTAATTTCAGGATATACTTAAAATCTAAAAGCTTTTTATAGTTTTAAAGGTAAAGTTCCAAGCTAAGCCTAAAGATCTTTCTGATCTAGTCCTTCCTTTCTCTATTGCTTCTTAATTTGATTCTTCCCCTTCTGGATGAATTGAGACCACACCACAACATATTATCTGGCTCCAGTCCTTCTGAACTTGGAGGGATACAAATGCATCACATTCCACATGTCGTGTACCTCTCTACCTGGGGTGCCTTCCTTTCCTTTTCTTCCTCAATTTCTTATTCTTAATTGTTGTCTTCGCTTAGAAGCCCCCCTTGCTTTCATCTACTGTCTGATTTAAATACCTTTTGCCTGTATTCTTTTACTACCTCAAACTTACCTTTCATGATATTACCTGAAAAAAATCCTGATCCAAACCCCAACAGAGGGTTCTTGGATTTTGTGTAAGAAAGAATTTTGGGTAAGTCCACAGAGTAAAGTGAAAGCAAGTTTATTAAGAATGTAAGGAAGGCCGGGTGTGGTGGCTCATGTTTGTAATATCAGCTCTTTGGGAGGCCAAGATGGGTGGATCGCCTGAGGTGTGGAGTTCAAGACCAGCCTGGCCAACATGGTGAAACCCCATTTCTACTAAAAATACAAAATTAGCTGGGCATGGTGGCACATGCCTGTAATCCCAGCTACTTGGATTGAACTTGGGAGGTGAAGTTGCATTGAACTGAGATCACACGCCACTGTACTCCAGCCTGGGCAATAAGAGCGAAACTCTGTCTTAAAAAAAAAAAGCTTGTAAAGGAATAGAAGAATTCTACTCCATATGCAGCGTTGGAGCTTGGGCTGCCTGACTGAGGATACTTATGGTTATTTCTTGATTATAGAAACTAAACAAGGGATAGTCTATTCATGACTTTTTTGGGAAAGGGATGGGAATTTTTCAGAATTGAAGGTTCCTATCCTTTTTAGACTATATAGGGCAACTTGCAGACTTTGCCATGGCATTTGTAAACTGTCATGGTGCTGGTGAGAGTGTCTTTTAGCATTTGAATACATTATAATTAGTGTGTAATGAGCAGTGAGGACGAACAGAGGTGACTTTTGTCATAGTGGTTTTGGTGGGTTTTGGCTGGCTTCTTTACTGCATCCTGTTTTATCAGTGGGGACCCTGTGACTTGTATGTTGTACCAACCTCCTATCTCATCTGTGACTGAGAATGTCTGACCTCCTGAGAATGCCCCCCAGTTGGTCTCAGGCTTATTCTATCCAACCCCTGTTCAAGATGGAGTTGCTCTGGTTTGAACACCTGACAACAACATGTATCTATATTATACGGTAGTTTTTGATGTTACTTCTGTGCCTTTCCCAATAAGCCTTCAGATTTCTTAATGACCAAGTATACTTGTTGAGTAAGTTTGAAGGTAATAAAAAGAGACAAAACATGTGTCTTAAAAATTTCAAATAATCTGTAAATCTGTGCCTCAAAAGATATTATACTTGCAGCATCAGAGCAAGAGGATATTATGAACTGAAAACTATCAAAACATTTCTACCTTTTCTTACAGAGTATACCTGTAGGTTATTGTCAGAGTACTTTGTTGCAGTCGGTGAACTTGTCAATTTGAGAATGAATATTGTGCCTTTGTGTTTCATATGTGCTTTAAAACATTTTGGAATTTTTCAGAACATGAACACATTGTGTTCTTATACTAAATAAACGGTTATTTAAAAATGCTGTTAAATTTTAATCAATACCAGAAGTTTGGCTCCATCTGCTACAAAAGTACAAACTCATTAAAAACATTTTAAAATAATAGCATTAAAGCTTCCTTGCCCTACAGGCATTTCCTTCTGAATTGGAATCAGGCTACCTTTGACATTGGCAGCTTAGTTGAATATATATTGGTTGACTTGAGAATGTTGCCTCTGTGTCTGTTATTAACTGTCTGACTACATACTGCCCTGATTCTATAAAAGAGAACTATGTGGATGTATTTGGTGCTTTTTAGGGACTTATTTTAAGCATATTTATAGAGCATATCTAGCAGCACACAGAAAATATTAAACCAGGGTATGAATGGACAGTGAAATAGTTGTATCAGAGTATTGAGTTTTTCTAGCAAATGCAAATAAGGAACTAAAGCTAAATACAATAGACCATACTTTTAATTGAATTAATTTTCATCTAAATTTAACAGTGTCAAGTTATCCCAAGTGAACTTCAGAATTCAAACTAGAAAGATAGAATTAATGGATTCATTATGGGATTGAATAGCGTGAGCTGAACTTGGGCCTATAAACCCAGAACTTTAGAGTTTTAACCTCTCTTTAGCATAATCCCTTTATGGCCTTGGGCAGATTCTTCACAAAAACAGAAAATAGACAATCAAAATGAGAATGACAAAGGTGTGGAGAGATCTAGCTTTTAAAGCATTTGGATCTGAAAAGAGCCTCCTAAGTGGTTGTTTTTCCTAGTTCTTTAGCGATTCTGTTTTAAACGCAGTTTCTCTGTCTTTTATATTCTGCCTTCTGCTATATTTATATCCATTTTCCTTACAAAGATAACCATGTCCTTTGGAAGCAGGTTTTATGAAGTAATAGATGTATAGGCCTAGAACTTGAAAAATTATACAAAGTGAAATTCCTTTTACATACATAGAAAAGTGATTTCTTTGGTAAGTTTATTGTTCACTGAACCATTAACTTCACACCCTTCAGTATGAGACATCATTGAGGAATGGCTCACGTTCATTGACTTTGGCTCGTATGAATATGAGAGATTTTAAATTTGTGTTTGTAGTTTATATATTGGAGAATAACCTGGATTTTGCATTGCTTTACTGCAAGACTTGATTTAGTTATTTGTCTACAGATGTGTAATCCAAGCATCCAGCCAAGTGATTCTTAGATGGGAAGTGGAGAAGCATTTTCATTTTTAAGACTATTTATTGAGGGCAGTTTTAGGGTCATATCAAAATTGAGGGAAAGATACAGTTTTTCCATGTGCCCATTGACCTCACCCATGCATAGCCTCCCCTGTTGCCAACAACACCCACCTGAGTGGTACATTGGTTACGATCGATGACCCTTCATTGACACATCATAATCACTCACAGTTCACAGTTTATGTTAAGGTCATTCTTGGTGTTGTACATTCTGTGGGTTTGGACAAATGTGTAATGACGTGTATCCACCATTATAGTATCATATAGAGTATTTTCACCACCCTAAAAATCTTTGTCCTCTGCCTATTCATTCCATGCCAACATCTGGTAACCACTGGTCTTTTTTTCTAGTTTTGGCACTTATGAATGAAGCTTCTGTAAACATCCATGTGCAGGGGTTTTGTGGATGTGCATTTTCAGCTCCTGAATAGACACCAAGGAATGTAATTGCTGGTTCATTTATGGTGAGAATCTGTTTAGTTTTGTAAGAAACTGCTAAACTGTCTTCCAAAGTGGATGTGTTATTTTGTATTTCCACCAGCAATGAACGAAAGTTTCTGTTGCTCTGTATCTTTGCCAGCATTTGGAGGTGTCAGTGTTCTGGATTTTGGCATTTCGGGTAGGTATGTAGTGATATCTTGTTTTAATTTGCACTTTCCTGATGACATACAATGTTGAGTATCTTTTTATGTGCTTGTTTGCCACCTGTGTCTTGTTTGGTGAAGTGTCTGTTAGTCTTTGGCCCATTTTTAAATTAGGTTTTAAAAATTACTGTTTTAAGAGTTCTTTGTATGTTTTGGCTAATAGTTCATTATCAGATGTATCTTTTATAAATATTTTCTCTCTGGTAGTGGGTTGTTTTCTCATTCTCTTGACATTGTCTTTCATGGAGCATAAGTTTTAATTTTAATGAAGTCCGTCTTATCAATTGTTTCTTTCATGAGTGGGTTCTGCCTTTGACATTATATCTAAAAAGTCCTCACCATATTTGAAGCTATCTAGGTTTTCTCCTGCATTATTTTCTAGGGTTTTAATAATCTTATGTTTTACATTTAGGTCTATGATCCATTTTGTTGATTTTTGTTAAGAGTCTAAGTTCTGTTCTAGATTCACATTTTTGCTTGTGGATGTCTAGCACCATTTTTGAAAGGCCTGTCTTTGCTCCATTGTATTCCTTTTGCTCTTTTGTCAAAAGTGAGTTATTTATGTGGGTCTCCTTCTGGGCTCTCTGTTCTGTTCCATTGTCTGTTCTTTTTATTGTTGTTGTTGAGACAAGTCTTGCTCTGTCCAGGCTGGAGTGCAGTGCCAGCCACCATCTCGGCTCACTGCAACTTCTGCCTCCTTGGTTCAAGCAATTCTTCTGCCTCAGCCTCCTGAGTAGCTGGGATTACAAGCGCCCGCCATCACACCTGGCTAATGTTTTGTGTTTAATAGAGACAGGGTTTCACCATGTTAGCCAGGATGGTCTCGATCTCCTGATCTTGTGATCCGCCAGCCTCGGCTCACCAAAGTGCTGCGATTATAGGCATGAGCCACCGTGCCCGGCTGATTTGTCTGTTCTTTAGCCAATACCACACTATCTTGATTACTGTGGTTTTATAGTAAACTTTGGGGTCAGGTAATGTCAGTCCTCCAGCTTTGTTCTTCAGTATTGTGTTAGCTATTCTGGGTCTTTTGCATTTCCGTTTAAATTTTAGAATCAGTTTGTTGATATCCACTAAAAAGCGTTTAAATTTGTTCTTTGTCTTCAATGACCCTGATATTAATCTGTCAAAGAAGAACTTTGCTAATTATATTTCACTGGCCTTTGGAGGAACGAAACAATGTAGGAATGACTAGCTTCTGAATTTTGTGAAATTTTATTTGTAAATCTGTTTTAGTACTATTAAAATATGCTTATTTTCTTTTTCTAATAATATTCATAATTTATTCATATTTTAGAAGATAAACTTACTCTGGTAGCATTTGCCCTGTTTTCAACTGTTATCACAGTAACAAACTATGATTTTTTTAAAAACCATCATGCTTATCCAAATTACTAAGTATTTATAGGTATACATTGAATTCACATGGAATATACACACACAATACAGTATTGTGTTATAGAAACTCTTGATATTGGCATTTAAAAGTTTATGGTTTTATTAATCAAACTTAAATATAGGTAAGACAAATGTGCTTTATTATAACAGTTTTTATGTTATGTAAATGTTTAATAATGCCCTATTTTAAAATTAATTTGTAATTAGTTCTTGGTGGAAATATTGAAGAATCTTTAAAAATCTGGATTAAGATTAGAATTAATGCAAAAAATGCATCTGCTGCCATTTAATTTTATTTTATTTTTTGAGTTGGAGTCTTGCTCTGTCACCCAGGGTGGAGTGCAGTGCTGTGGTCTCACCTCACTGCAGCCTCTGCCTCCAAACTTCAAGTGATTCTTCTGCCTCAGCCTCCCAAATAACTGGGGTTACAGGCATGCGCCACCTCACCCCACTAATTTTTGTATTTTTTTTTTTTTGAGATGGAATCTTGCTCTGTCACCAGGCTGGAGTGCAGTGGCACAATCTCGGCTCACTGCAACCTCAGCCTCCTGGGTTAAAAGGATTCTTCTGCCTCAGCCTCCGGAGTAGCTGGGACCACAGGCATGTGCCGCCATGACCGGCTATTTTTTGTATTTTTAATGGGGATGGAGTTTCACCATGTTGGCCAGGATGGTCTCGATCTCTTGACCTTGTGATCTGCCTGCCTTGGCCTCCCAAAGTGCTGAGATTACAGGCGCGAGCCACCGCACCCGGCCTAATTTTTGTTTTTTTTGAGATGGAGTTTCGCTTTTGTTACCCAGGATGGAGTGCAATGGCGCGATCTTGGCTCACTGCAACCTCCACCTCCTGGGTTCAAGCAATTCTCCTGCCTCAGCCTCCCGAGTAGCTGGGACTACAGGCGCGCACCAACATGCCCAGCTAATTTTTGTATTTTTAGTAGAGACGGGGTTTCACCTTGTTGACCAGGATGAGCCACTGTGCCTGGCCTAATTTTTATATTTTTATAGAGAGAGGGTTTCGACATGTTGGCCAGGTTGGTCTCACACTCCTGGCCTCAAGCAATCCGCCTGCCATGGCCTCCCAAAGTGCTGGGATTATAGATGTGAGTCACTGTTGCCATTTTAAAACCCAGAATTAAAAGATGCTTTTCTATAATTTTCTAGAAAATATCTTTCGTATTTATTTTCTTCTACATTTAAAATACATTTTAAAAAGCAGAAAGCAAAGATGAAGTCTAAGAAAATTTTCTATGAATACGTTTCATTTATGATGAATATAGGCCAGTTATTCAGGGTTATAATTGAATATAGTTAGGTTCTTGAGATTCTGTTTTGAAAAGACACCACAGTAGGTTGTTTTTATATGATGTATTATGGTAAACACAATCATTATTTTAAATATACGGCATCAGATTTTTAACATGGTATTTTGTGGATTTTGTTAAATCTGTCTCATTTTCTTACGTTATGTTTGAAGTATGAGTATGTTAGTAGCAGAAAAACAAGCCTTTCAAAACAAAATACTCTATTTTTGTGACTCCATCAAAAATACAATCTTTATTATTATCTATAGACTGAATCAAACACCTTCAAGTTTACGTTTCATTTTATTGATCAGAATGCTTTTTTTGAATAAAATTACATGTGATTTTAAATATGACTAGACTTTTTTTTTAATAGAAAGATCACATAATGACTTAAGTATATTCCATTAGGCGTAGCATTTCTCTTGTCTTTTTGTTCAGCCATTGGAGTCCCCTGTGACCTTGGGACTTTTTCCATAAGGTAACCGATGGATATTCTGTATTTTCTGGTAGCTTGCCTGTTGCCTGCCTCTGGGTGCGTCATCCCCCTTATGCTGACTTAGGCAATATTTCTTCAGTCTCTTATCTTGGGGCTTTGATGCATATGTTCTGAAGGTGGCCACAGTGACTTTGGGTAGCAGCAGATGGTAAACCTTCAGGCTGCCACCGGCTATACTGGTGTTAAGTTGGAAAGTTAACGTTTGATGAAGAATCAGTAGTGCATATGAAAGAGCTTTCACTGCTGAAATATCTTTTAATTAAAAATTAGCATACTAAAACCTTTGCAAATGTCTGGGCATTTAAAGAAATCTACAATTAGTTGTGTTCTTATAGATGAAGTAGTTATTTCCCAGTTTAGTCTTACGCTACTTGCTCTTCCTAACCTGGTTCTTTTTCCTCCGTTCCTACCCCATTTCATTGGTAGTTAAGATATATAAGATAACTATGTAAATTGAAATATGGGACATTCTTAGGAGTCCCAGGTGTTTGGATAAACAAGTATATTTTCAATTATGGCATTCTGGATTTTAATAACTAAGAAGAGATGTGGATTTTAACTACAGTCTTCATGTAATTCTGATAGATTTGGTCTGTTTTTTTTGTACCTTTGAAGGTATTTCTGATCAAATAGAAGCCAGAGTAACTCAACCTGCTTCAGAGAGGATTTCATTTTGTTCTAAATTAGTTGGTGCTTCTTGACTCTGCTGTTCTTAACGTTATTAACTTTGCAGAAATTGATGCAGCAACTTCTGACGAGCTAAAGCTGTAGGCGCAACATATTTTGCTTTGGAGTTACTGGGCAGTGGGTATAGGGAACATTACTAGCCTTTTTGGATTATTCGTTCATTTCATGATGATCTGCTATGTTGCAAGTTCTAGCACAAATAAAACACTGGTAAGACTCCAAAGGATTTTGTTTGTTACTCATAAATCTTAGGGGTACCTTTTTATACTTTTCTCATTTGAAAATGTATCCTTGAGACTAGAGTTACAAGTATCCATGTCAAATTTTACTCTTTATGCTTAAATTCTCATCAGTGAAAACATTTATGAAACCAAGGACACATTGGGTTCATGGCATAACATGAGAGAAGTGTCTCTGTTTAGTCTGTTCATGCTGATGCTCTTGATGGTGCAGCTTCTGATGAACTAAAGCTGTAGCCACAACATCTTTTGCTTTTGGAGTTGCTGGGCAATGGTACAGGGAACATTGTTGGCCTTCTGCTGACAAAGAAAGAGAAGTTAGACCCCAGTTGGGAGAATTGTTGATATTAAAGGTCACCTAGTACTATTCTTTGTTTTCTAGCAGTTGAATTTTTGTAAGGATGCCTCATGAGAATAAGGTATGGAATTAACAATTAAGAGTAGAAACACATTTTGAATATTTTATTTATTTATTTATTAGACAGATTCTCACTCTGTTGCCCAGGCTGTAGTGCAGTGGCACAGTCTCGGCTCACAGCAACCTCTGCCTCCCAGGTTCAAGCGATTCCCCTGCCTTAGCCTCCTGAGTAGCTGGGATTACAGGCACCTGCCACCACACCCAGCTAATTTGTATTTTTAGTAGAGATGGGGTTTCACCATGTTGGCCAGGCTGGTCTCGAACTCCTGACCTCAAGTGATCCACCCTCCTCGGCCTCTCAAAGTGCTGGGATTACAGGTGTGAGCCACCATGCCCAGTGAATATTTTCAGAATAAAAGATGAGATGCATTTTAGCAAAAAATATGAGTAACATTTGATAATCATGTATGGTGTTAGGGGAGGAAAGCAAAGTTTTAATACTCTAGGTTTGTTGTTCAAAACCATTTCTACAGAAGGATAACATTACCAGCTCTTGTAAATTTCCCAATCTAGTTAAAAACTCCGATATAATACTAGTCAAGTATGGACTATTTTTGAAAGAGTATAGTAAGTGCAATCATGTTCATGTGAAAGTATGTTGAGAAAAACTGTCTTATTTGCAAAATTGGGCTTGTATATTTTCTCTACCTTCTTTATTGTGTTGATATCATTCTTTCTGGTATGATTATTTATATGTGAATTACCAGCAGCATAACTTGCACAAGTTGACATCTCATTTAGATTATATGCAGCAAACACAGATCAGATTATATGCGATACCATTAAGTGATGCTCTGTATTTGTCCTTTACTCTTTTTGTTTCTTTTCTTTTCTTTTTTTTTTTTCATTAGTTTTTAGGGTACTGGTGCTTTGGTTAAACAATAAACTGTTTAGTGGTGATTTCTGAGATTTAAGTGCATCAATTACTCTAGCAATGTACACTGTGCCCAATATATAGTCTTTTATCCCTCACCCACCTCCCAATCTGCCTTCAGTTCCCCAAAGTCCATTATATCACTCTGAGGCCTTTGCATCCTCATAGCTTAGCTCTCACTTATGAGAACATGACATTTGGTTTTCCATTCCTGAGTTACTTCACTTAGAGTAATGGCTTCCGCCTTCATCCAAGTTGCTGCAAAAGATATTATTTCATTCCTTTTTATGGCTGAGTAGTATTCTATGGAGTATATATATACCACATTTTCTTTATCCATTCAGTGGTCGCTGGGCACTTAGGTTGGTTGCATATCTTTGCAATTGCTAACTGTGCTGCTATAAACATGTATATGCATGTGTCTTTTTCATATAATGACTTCTTTTTCCTTGGGTAGCTACCCAGCAGTGGGATTGCTGGATCAAATGGTAGGTCTACTTTTAGTTCTTTAAGGAATCTCTGTAATGTTTTCCATAGTGGTTGTACTAATTTTCTGTAGACTTTTCTTAAGCATTATTTTAACTTCTATTAATTGTTCTGGAGTCCCATAAAGTAAATGTCACCAAAGTAGGGACAGACATTCCCTGAAATTATCCAAGTAATTTTTCTTTTAAAAGGAATTGAGGGTTGGGCTCGGTGGCTCACACCTGTGATCCCAGCACTTTGGGAGGCCAAGGTGGGCGGATCACCTGAGGTCAGGAGTTCAAGACCAGGCTGACTAACATGGTGAAACCCTGTCTCTACTAAAAATAGAAAAAAATTAGCTGGCCATGGTGATGGGTACCTGTAAACCCAACTACTCAGGAGGCTGAGGCAACAGAATCACTTGAATCTTGGAAGTGGAGGTTGCAGTGAGCTGAGATCACGCCATTGCACTCCAGCCTAGGTGACATATTTTCAGGGACTTCTAGATTTCCATTGTCAACATTTAAATTAAATATCTAAAAAAATTCATGAATGGGGAGACACTTAATTTCCACTGAAGGGAACTCTCCATACTTCTTCACCACAGTTGTAGTGTTTTCATAGTAGCATATCTCTTTTCTTTTCTCCATATCACTTTTCTTTATATGCTTAAAAATAATCATATTTGATGCTTTTGGTGTACTCCTTCTCCCTCCTTTCTTTGCAAAGATGGTTACCTACTTAAATATTAGTCCTTTCTTAATTCTAGTTAACAAAAAGACTCAAACTTGTAATCAGTTGGAGCTTTTCCTACTATTATTATGAAAGAGACACGGGCAAGTTTCACTATGCTGGTGGAATTGAAGAACAGATGAGGCTAATCCTTAAGGAATAAGTTGTCTGCTTTTTTATTCCCCACCCAGTTGGAAACAGTTATTTCATGTATTAGTATGGGCAAAGATGAAGTAATCGCTTCTGTTAGACCATATGCTAATATAGGGCTGATAAGTAAGTGTGAAAAATGAAAGAGAGAGATACATTAATTGTATAAGGTGTGCTATCCAAGGTGATTATTTCATGACAGCTTTAGTTATAGTACTTGCTTTATCATGAAATAAAAGATGGTTTTAGGAGCCTTTCATTGGAAAAACAATTGTATCAAGCTAGTACAAATTAGATTTTTGTCTTTATAAAGGTGAGCAAACCCATGAGCAGTTTTTAAATTGATGTGTTCTAGTCTACAAATGAACAAATTCTGTTTGAGGGTTAAAGAAGCTATTATTTTGTCCTTTATGCTGACAGCTTCATTATAGATTGGCCTACTGTTAGCATTAAAAAAAATGTTTGGCTCCTTATGATCTTTGTGCATGCAACTATAATATTAATGCAGCACCATAGCACTGTTCATTAAGAAGTGACTTTAAATGAGGGTGAAGCGCGTAAATTTGGAAAGATACAGATGTTAAATGCAGTCGTTTCTCTTTGTGTACAGCTGTATGGCTAATAATTTCCAAGTGGCTAAAGCTCTAGTTAGCAGGGGTGCTGGTGTGTTAAGAATAGCTCTATAAATAACTTCAAGAACTCAAGTTGAAGGTGCTTCTTTTAAAGACTATTGTTAACTAAATATTATTGCCAAACAGATGGAAAGCATTCACCAGCCTGATGTTTTTGGGTCTAATTATATTATCACCAGCCCTGTACGGCTCAGTTGAAGAGGTGTATCCAGAGGCCAATTTATAATCATTTAGCCAACACCTGTTTGGGAGAAATTGACAGTCAAAGGGCACATTTAAAAAAATCACATATGTTCTTGTGTTTATTGCCTCAATGTGAACGTTGTCTAGTTGCACGAAAACTTCATAGGAGAAGAAAGTAAATATAAACAAAGCAGCATTTCCCAGCCATGTTTATCCATCGTAATTTGGCTTTTTTTTTTTTTTTTTTTGAGACAGAGTCTCACTGTCTTGCCCAGGCTGGAGTGCAGTGTTGTGATCTCGGCTCACTGCAACCTCCTCCTCCTGGGTTCAAGCAATTCTCCTGCTTTCACCTCCCGAGTAGCTGGGATTACAGGTGCCCGCCACCATGCCCAGCTAATTTTTGTATTTTTAGTAGAGATGAGGTTTCACCCTGTTGGTCAGACTGGTCTAGAACTCCTGATCTCAGCCTCCCAAAATGCTGCGATTATAGGCGTGAGCCACCACACCCAGCCAATTTGACCTTTTTATCTGATCTGCTTGGTGCTTCATGGCTAAGCGAGATCAGTAAAGAGATATCATTCCTGATTTATACATTTTGTTGAGTCAATTAAGAGGCTATTAATAGGGAGAAGTTCTTTCCTCTGATTACATGGCTTCCATCCCTTTTACCTAGTGAGATGTGTTCTACTTCACATAGGTGTATCTTACACAAATAGAATTGACTTTCTGGTAAGTAACTTCAAAGCCACAGCTGATACAAAAACAAATGAGACTTAAGGAACACTAAATATCTTCACAGATTCAACAGATTTCAACAGATGTTTGCTGAGCTCTCCTTTGCAGAAAGAGTGCCTCCTTTTACATTCTTGAAATGTTGATTTAACTCTTAAAGTTCACAAATGTGTTTTTATGTTTTGGTGGCTCAAGATTTGTGTTGATTATAACTCAAAGGGCAGTTATGGAGAGAATAAGTCTGTCCTATCTGAAAAATTAAAAACATCAAAACCTTTGTTTCAACTAATGATCCCATTATTTCATTTTAGTGTTTTTCCTTCTTCTGACATACTGTACTATTGAAAGACCTACATATGTCACCTCCCCTCTATTTTTTTTTTATCACTTCTTTCTTGCTTGCTTGCTTTTTTTTTTGAAATGAAGTCTCACTCTGTCACCAGGCTGGAGTGCAGCGGAGTGATCGTGGCTCACTGCAACCTCCGTCTCCCGGGTTCAAGCCATTCTCCTGCCTCAGCCTCTGGAGTAGCTGGGCCTACAGGCGTGCACCACCATGCCCAGCTAATTTTTGTATTTATTATTATTATTATTATTATTATTGTTTTTTAGTAGAGATGGGGTTGGCCAGAATGTCTCAACCTCTTGACCTTGTGATCCACCCACCTTGGCCTCCCAAAGTGCTGGTAATACAGGTGTGAGCCACTGCTCCTGGCCATCACTCATTGACTCTGTGCAGTCTGCCTTCTGTCCTCAGCAGTTTACTGGACAGTGCTGTATTGAAGTTACTCAGGACTTCCTAACTGCCCTAATCAGTGATAGTTTCTCAGTCCTCATCCTTCATGGCTTCTCTCTATTGTTTGGCATAGGTTACACTCATCTTAAACATTCTCTTTCTCTGACATCTGAACAGCTATGTTTTCTCTTTGTACTACACTTTTGGTTGTTGTCTTATTTACTCACGATATTCCAACTATGTATAATTTTCAAAATTCAGAAATAAATAGTATAGCTTAGCAGTTAAAGAGGGAGAAACCTGGAGCCAGACTACCCTCTACCACTTCTTAGCTTTGTAAGTATGGGAAAGTCCTGCGGTTAAAGAAGTCCCGCTGTTTCAGAGCACACTCCAGAGAGGTACAAGCCGCTTTCTGTTTGTTTCATCATCTGTAAACTTGATTTATAAAAGATACCTACCTCTTTGGAATGTGGACAGAATTACATGATTTAATTCCTTAAAGCCCAGCACAGTGCCTGCTATGAAGGAAGTGTTCCACTGGGATTCATTCTTGTGTCTTTAGTTTTTATCTTTATGGAGAATGCCCAAATATAAATCTTTAGAACTCACTTATTTTCTAAGCTCCATTCCCATGTTATCATCTACTTTACAAAATTTTAGGCTTGAACTCACTAATCATATGTTTATTGAACATTTACTGTGTAAGAACTGTGTTTATGTGATAGAATAATTTTTTTTGCTATTGGTTTTCTGTTGCTGTCATAAATTATCACAAAGTTGGCAGCCTGTAATAACGAAGTTATTAAAATTCTATAGGTCAGAAGTCTGACACAGTTACTGGGTTGAAATCAAGGTGCTGGCAAGGCTGTATTCCTTACTGGAGGCTTGGGAGAGGAAGCTGCTTCCAAGCTCATTCAGGTTGTTGGCTGAACTCTGTTCTTTTCATAGAGTTGTAGGACTGAACTCCGTGTTTCTCTGCTGGCTGTCAGCCACGGACTGTTCTATACTCCTAGAAGTTGCCTAGGTTCCTTCTTAGGCTTGCTATGAGATCCTAGAAATCTCTCTCCAGTTTTTGCATGTGGGCCTTTGCACTTGAGAGCCAGCAATCGTGCATTCCTTTCATGCTTTGAATATGATTTCCCCTTCATCCATATCATTTCTGTGCTTTGCCTTTCTTCTAATAAAGGTAGTTTCTGTTTTTTAAAATGGATTCATGTGATATTTTGGAACCCACCCAGGTAATCCAGTGTAATCTCTCTGTTTTAGGGTCTGTACCTTAATTACATCTGCAAAGGCTTTTTTGCCAGTAACATGACACATTCATAAATTCTGAGGGTTCCTCGGGTATGAGCATCTTTGGCTCCCATTATCCTGCCTTACTGCATGCCCATAAAGAAAGAGCTCGAAGTCTTGTTTGGGAGATAGACCCCGAAATCAAAGGGTTAGAGATGCTATAATAAAAGTTGGTGCTGTGTAAAACAGCAGAAGAAAGGAAGAAAGTAGTCAGTGTTACTGAGAGATAGAGTGACATTTGCGCTGAGTATGGAAAGATGTGTACTTGTTTGGTAAGTGGCTGGGGGAACATTTCAGGGAAAAAGAAGCAATGACAGTGATAGCGATAATAGCAACTGCCTGTCCTTCTGTAGGATTATCTTACTGCAGTCCTCACAAGTGTTAGATACATTATTGACCATTATAGCTTCTACATGATAAGAATGTCTTATGTCTATAAGAAGATATATCTGTAATGTCTTCTAATGTAGAATAGGAGTGGTAAAATTATTTCTTGGGCTAGGCATGGTGGCTTATCCCTGTAATCCCAGCACTTTGAGAAGCCAAGGCAGCAGGAGCTCTTGAGCCCAGGATTTCAAGATCAGCCTAGACAATATAGTGAGACCTCTGTCTTTTTTGGGGGGAAAAATGGTAGCACATGCCTATAGTACCAGCTACTTGGGAGGCCGAAGTGGTTGGGTTGTTTGAACATGGGAGGTTGAGGCTGCAGTGAGCTAAAATCACAACACAGCATTCTAGCTTGGGCAGCAGAGTGAGACCCAGTCAAAATGAAATAAAATAAAATAAAAATCATTGGCTTGTTGAGAGGATTAACATTGATTACACATGGGTAAAGTATTTCACATAGGAAATGCTTAAAACATGGCAGATAGAGGGTGGATAAGAGAAGTGCTTAGGAGGTAGAACTGATTTGGTCACTTGTTCTGAAAGTGGGAGACAGGAGAGAGTTCAGAGTAACTTAGGCCACTGTTTGGTTTCGGAGCATGCATGGAAGATGATCTTATTCAGTACTACAGGAGGAGCAGGTCATTTGTTTGTTTGATGAAGGCAGGGCTTTGGGAAGAGGATATGAGGTACATGTGAGGATATTATATTGAAATTAAATGGAAATTTAAATAGTGTAGGTCAAACACTCAGAAGAGAGCCAAAGATGAAGTTGTAACTATTTTTTCAACTTTATTATCTAAAATGGAATTTTCCATCTTCTCAAACCGGTTTCCTATCTCAACTTTCCTGTTTCTTCTCACCTTTTAAAAATTCTTTTATTTTTTCAAGCTTAACATCTTTTTCTCATCCTTAATTTCTGTCTTTCCTTACCCAGGGAAAAGGTGTGGGGCTGGTAAATGTTTGACAGTCAGCTCTCTGGTAGGGGGAAGAAGCCTCATTTGCAGTGTTTGCTGATTTCTGTGGTACAAGTCTTCCTCCCATGGCCAGTTTCAGTCTGTGGCTGCTTTTGTTCTACAATGATAGAGTTCAAAAGCTGCAATAGAGACTGCATAGGCCTGCAGAGCCTAAAATATTTACAGTTTGGCCCTTTAAAGAAAAAGTTTACCAATCTTTGCTATAGTATTTCCAAAATAATAAACCTTTAATAGGGTAGGATAATTTCATACTTACTGTTAACTTATTTTATCCATCAAGATGAGGGGTAGGAATGAGTTGTTTAAGGGGGCCGTATGTGAGAGGTCATGAGGTCATTTTATGGGCTTAAGCTTTTTCTCTCAATGAGATAAGAAGAGTGCCATGTTCTGGCTTATGTTTTAAAAAGAAAACCCTGGCTGCTGTTTTGAGGATAGATCACAGGGCAGGCAGCAAAGATGGAAGCAGGGAGATCAGTTGGGACACCATAGTTACAAGTTAGGTAAGAGTTGATCTTTGCTTGAATCAGAGTAATAACTGTGGAAGTGGTAAGGTGAGTTCAGATTTGGATACATTTTGAAAACAGAGCTGACAGGATTTGCTGATGGTGGAAAGAGGTGTTAAGGGTGAGTCCAGGGTAAGTGGTACCAAAAGAGGGTGCCTTAGGCTAGAGCCTGAGTTACTGAGATCACATTATAGCAAGTTGCTACATGGGAGATTTTAGGAAGAAAATTGAGACTTGAATAATTTTTCTTGAATCACTTCCTTTTGGCCATGTATGTTCCAAGAGGAAAAATTCATTGTTTAAAATAATACTTCCTTTACTTATAAGAAATAACACTTTAAAATATTTTAGGAAACAGTAATGTTTTTAAAATATGGCATTTTTAGAAAAGGAAACCGTAATAAAACCTAATTTGGATAAGATTATTTTGGTCCTGTAATTTGCTGACTTAAAAAATTTATTCAGAAATGAACAATTTGGGGGAGGGGGTTAAATTTCAGCTCCCACCTTTTAAAGTTTAGTTTAAAGCTAAGAGTTAATGTTTCATTGTATCGTTAAGAAGTTATTACTCCTGTTTTTATGTAGGTTTTACTTGTAATGGACACAAGGACAGAACAGACCTTCATTTTAAAAGTAAGTAAAATTTGTGACCAGGCGTGGTGGCTTATGCTATAATTTTAGCACTTTGGGAGGCTTAGGTGGGTGGATCACCTGAGGTCAGGAGTTCAAGACCAGCCTGGCCAACATGGTGAAACCCTGTCTCTACTGAAAATACAAAAATTAGCCGGATATGGTAGTGGGCACTTACAATCCCAGCTACTTGGGAGGCTTAGGCAGGAGGATCACTCGAAGCTGGGAGGTGGAGATTGCAGTGAGCCAAGATCACGCCATTGCACTCCAACCTAGGCAACAAGAGCCAAACCCTGTCTCCAAGAAGTAAGTAAAATTTGTATGCTTAATGAATTTAAAATTTCAATTTCAGATTATGCTTCTGAAAGAAAAGTTAAGATTTTAGTTAATATTTAGTTAATATTTTTCCTCCCTAGATTATGAATGTTCTTTTATGTTTGTGGTGATTTTATTTACTTTTCTTTCTATCCTTTCATCACAGTTGATAGCACGCATTTAAAAAGATTTTTGATACAGAGTATGGAGGAAATAATTTGGACGAAGTGAAGAACAATCTCATGTTGTTTGAATGTGTAGTGTGTAGTTTAAATACGTCAGGACCCTTTTGTATAATTGTAAAGACTACACACAATCTCATCTTGGATTATCACTACGGTTCTTAAGAGCTAAAATTTTGCCTTAAAGTCTTGTTAGAGGTATTTTGGGAAAGTGTTACCTACATTCCTAGTCCTCTTTTTGATCTAAATTCAATTTTGGTTCTATACAGAACCCAATTTGTAACCAAATGAATAAGAGAAAAATCCCCTCAATTTTATAATTTTGAAATTGTATTTGGAATGGACTGTGATCATACATATTTCTGAAAATATCCTAATTTAAGCATTTCCAAAGCATTCAGAAGGTGAATTCATTAATTTTATATTTCTTTTTCTGATGCTTTTTTATTTTGCTGATAAGGCATGGCAGGTCACATTGACACATACTGAAACACATTTTTTTTTGGTAAATATACTTTATCACTGATACTTCCCCAGTTTTTAAAAACAGAGTATGACACCAGTAAACAGACAAACTTTGTTCCTTGTCAGAAGACTTAATATTTTTTGTACTTTTTGGGGATAGGATTTTAAATTTGCCTGGTTAATCTAAGAATACCTTTTGTGTCTCAGGAGTTTGCATGGATCTAACAATGTCTACTGCTTTAGAGATGTAGATAAGTAAAATAAAACTTAAGAAAAGGTCACAGAGAAATAACTGTGTGTCATCCTGATGACTTAGTTTGAGAGCATCTCTAATAAAAACACTGACCCACATAATTGATTTTAATGGCAGCTTTGTGGCATCTTCCTTCTCTGGATTCACGCCAGATGCCATCAGCAGAGCCTCCAGGGACTGGGGGGCATAGAGCAGCAGATGAGTGGTTTCTCTGAAGCCCAGAGTAACTCGGATAGATTAGTTTGGTTGATAAACACAGAGCACAGCAGGCTCCAAAGGCAACTGAGGATACAACTGACCTTTTTGTTCTCTGTCAGGGTCTAAGGAAAAGCAGTGAATACAGCAGGAACAGAAAGACCATCATCCCCCGCTGTGTGCCCAACATGGTGTGTCTGCATAAGTACATCATCTCTGAGGAGTCGGTATTTCTTGTGCTGCAGTATGCGGAAGGTTGGTTTGTAGTTTGCATTGTTTATGCAGTGAAGAATATCACCTACTTAGCTTTCCAGCATCTCTGTCATTTCATGAGCAGATAGAATATGTGAAACACTTGGAAGAAACCATTTTCTGTTCCTCTGCTCTACCTCCCTACTTTATGTTGTGAGGGAAAATGAAAACCCAGGTGAACAGCAGATTTCATTTGAACTATGGTACCATTTGTAGATTTACTTCACTGCTTACTTTTTCATAGAATTTACCTAATATAATGAGAACTTTAATGTGAATGTGTATTAAGAGAGCTAGATTTTATTTTAGGGATATTTTGTTCGCTTGTTCTCTGCTAAAAAGATACATTTATGTTAGATGAGTAAAATGAAAAGCATCCCCTGAAGAATTAATTAATTACCTCCTTCTTTTAGAAGGCAAGGGTGTTTGTTTAACATTTGACATTACCTAGTTATTCTGATCTGAGTTTTTATGAATATAGCCATTGGCATCACATATGGGTACAAAGCTATTCTCTGCCTTCAAACTATTTATGAAATTTCAACTTTGTACAGGGAGCAGGTGGCAAAAAATATTATGTTTTGATTTGTGTTTGCCCTTTAATACCTAAATTTAAATAAATAGTCTTTTATTTAGAATGACTGAAAACAGCCTATAAATATGAATTCACTTAATATATATTGCCATTTGGCTTTTAAGAGGTGTTCATAAAATAGTAAAAAAAAATTTAATTGTTTTCCATATTTCATGAAGGCATTATGATTTTTATAAAACTAATGCACTTTTCTAATAGGCATAACATTTGTATTTAATACAATTTTTTTAGGAAAAGGAGTCATTGCTTTCTGGAATGAGGTCTTATATGATAACAAATGCAAGATTTTTGATGGGGGCAATAAACTATTAATATTGTTTATTGTGAAGTACAGCACAAGATAACTACAGATGGAGGGAAGACCTCCATATGCAGTATTTAATAGGAAATTCAGAAGGGGCTCTGTGGTCTCTCAGGTATTAAGAGAGTTAATTGTGTGTGTGAATTGGATAACTAATTCACCTTTGTTCAGACATTATAGACAGCTTTTATCTGAGGATACCAGTGCATTACAGACATTATTGAATTAGAGGTCATGTCATCTGATAGCGAAATACAGCCACCTCTGGTGTGGAACAAAATAACTTGCGTAGTAATAATCCATAATAATTTAGAACAAGGTCAGTAGGATGAATGTAATTATAGTCAATATTCTATTACCCAATGTGGATTATTCATGTTGGAGATTATCTATGGCAAAATTTTCAATCTTAGGTTACTCCTGTTATTTGTAGCTTTATCTTCTTCTTCCTGTTCCTTCTCCAAATCATTTTTCGTTTTTTTTTCTACCATCTTCTCACCTTCCCTTATACCTCTTGAAGCTGATGTTTCAATTGATTGTACTTAAATAGTGTAGAAAATTTTTATAATCTCTTAAAGTCATAGACTTAGTACTTTTAAACTGTTTTAGATTCTTCCTTTACTATTGACCATACCTGACTTTGAATGGTCACGTGACCATAAAATTTGTCTCTTTTGACCATTCATTTTAGGTGTCTCTTGTGTAATTTTAAGACAGTTTTATAATATAAAAATAGTAAATTATAGTACAAATAACTCTGAATTAATTAAATATTCAGCAAATTTCTTGGGCCTGTACTATACCGTAGGCTCCTTTTTACATGAACAAAACAAGGAAAGAGCTTCCCCTTGTAAAATTCAGATTCTATTTTTTTGTAAGGATGGTGGTCAGAGTCTTGCTCTGTCTCCTAGGTTGGAGGGCTGTGGTACAATTATAGCTCACTGTAACTTTCAACTCTTGGACTCAAGTGATATCCCGCCTCAGCTCGGACTACATGTGTGCACCAATACATCTGGCTAAGTTTTAAATGTTTTGTGGAGATTGGTTCTCTGTATGTTGCCCAGGTTGGTCTCAAACTCCTGGCCTCTAGTGATCCTCCCACCTTGGCCTCCCACAATGTTGGGATTGCAGCTCTGAGCCACCACGCCAGGCCTGAAACTTTAATTCTCGTTGTGAAAAGTCAAACAGAAAATCAGAAAGCAAGAGAACATTGGATAATAAAAGGAACTATACAGATCTTTAATACAGGGAGATCTAACAAATAACAACTGGGGACTATGTTGAATTGGTAGCCAAGGGAGCCCTATCTGAGAAGGTGGCATTTAGGAGGAGTTCTGAACGGCAGAAGAACCATTTGAATGTAAGATACAGGTACAGGGATGAGTGTAAAAACAGACTTGGAATGTTTCATAACCAAGAAAGGCATCCTTTGGTTGGAATGGAGCAGAATGAGGGCAACATGAGACACATGTTGGTACGAGGCTATTGGAGAAGAAGGCAGGAGCTCGTACAGCAGAGCAAGGACTTTGGCTTTTATTCCTGTGCATTGGGAAGCCATTGGACATCTTAAGGAGTGACAGAATCTGATTTACATTTTAAAAAGGTCATCCACTCTTGTGTGGGGAATGGGTTGTAGAAAGGCAAGAATAGATGCAGTAAAAAGGTGACTACAGGAGGCTAGTCAAAAGGTGCTGCTGGCTTGGCCTTCTGGGGCACCAGTGGAGATGTTTGAGGGAAAGTCAGTGGGACCTGTGATGGATTTGAGATTAGGAAGAGGAAAATCGACGGCAATTTCTCAGATTTGGCTTGAGCAATGGTGTGAACTGGGTGATAAACAGTGTGTTGTCATTTATACATCATGGTACTTTCTGTGGCACCTCCATAAATTAGGAAGTTGGCCTGTGTCATAGAAAAGTAACTTTTGTATGTGTGTATAGTTATTAATGAGAAAGCAAACCTTGAACAGTTGTTTTCTCCATAACATGAATGCTTTGAATATGATTTGTAGCTTTAGCTTTCTATGGCTTACAGAACTATTCACGATTTCTGTAAGTCTCTTTGCATTTGTAATTCATTTCATTAGAAATTTATTCAGTGCTTGCTGAGACACAGGCATAGTTCTAATTTAGCAACGAACAAAACAAGACCTTACCCACATGGAGCTTACAATACATTACATTATAGTAGCAGAACGGACAATAAGCAAATATTTAAGTAAATATATGACAGATGGGGATAAATATGTCATGGAGAAAAATTAAAGGAAAGGGGAAGGGAATGCCAAAGGGGTGAGAAGGGTGGTTTGCTATTTTATATAGGGTGGCCACCTTATTGAGAAGGGACATTTGACCAGAGTCCTTCCGGAAGCAAGAGAGGGAGCATTGTGGATATGTGAGAAAAGGATGTCTTGGCAAGAGAAAACAAATAGGTCCACAGGCCTAGAGGCAGGGGTGTGCTTGGTGTACAAGAAACAGCAGGATCAGTGTAGCTGGAGCCAAACAGAAAGGGCAATCAGTAGGAAGATTGCTTAGAGAAATTAGGAGGCAGGCAGGCAGATCCTGTATAGCATTGTAGGCCATGTTAAGAACTGGACTTTTATTTTGAACGAGATAAGATGTTATTGGGGCCTGCTGAGCAAAGCTGTGATGTGATAGGGATCACTGGCCACTTCATGGAAAACAGAATGTAGGAGAGCAGAAGGAAAAGCAGGGAGACCAGTTTGGAAGTTGTTGCAGCACCCCAGTTGAAAATGCTGATGGCTTGGACAAGACATAAGTGGTACAGGTCAGGGGTCCCCAGGCCACAGAGAGGTACCAGGAGGTGAGCGGCGGACAAGTGAACATTACTGCCTGAGCTCCACCTCCTCTCAGATTAGGGTGGCATTAGATTCTCATAGGAACGTAAACCCTATTGTGAACTGCACATGCGAGGGATCTAGGTCGCACACTCCTTACGAGAATCTAATGCCTGATGATCTGAGGTGGAGTAGTTTCACCCTAAAACCGTTTCCACCCCATCCCCACCCCATCCTTGTCCATGGAAAAATTGCCTTCCATGAAACTGGTTCCTGGTACCAACAAAGTTGGGAACTGCTGGCATAGGTGGCGAAGAATGTTTATTAGAGTCTGAATATACTTTGAGGATAGAACAGTCCTGATTCTGTCTTGCATGATTCCAAAGTTCTTGGCTCAAATAATTCAAATAATGGAGTTTCTATTTACTGAGGTGTGGAAGAAGTAAATTTAGGAGGAAAATCAGGGATTCCGTTTTAGACATGTGAATTTGAGATGCTTATTAAATATTCAGGTGATGGTGAGTAGACAGTTGGGATCTATCAGGCAGGATTTTAGGAGAGAGGTTTAAAATGTCTACTATTCCTTTTAATTAATCTCTTTCTTAAACTATTTGAGAAAGAAAGGTGGGGAAACAAAATGTATTCAGTCAAGGCCATGAGTGTTTAAGTTTCTAAGATGAGGGATTATGTTTTCATCATATTTAAGATGAATTAACAGACTACTTGGTATTTAGAAGATGCTTAGTGTATAATTGTTTAATACTGGGTCAATCAGAGAAAAGATGAAAGACCAAATTAAAAGACAGAAGTTGCAAAAGCCTCTGACTGTGGATACACAAAATAGAAAGGAGGTGGAAAAGAATTTGTAAGTTACTTAAGGCCCCAAGGAATGAAATTATACCCCTTTTATTAATTAGTTTTTAAAAATTATAAAACTAATTAATAAAATAAATTCAAACAAAATAAAAATGTATCAAGTCAAAATAAAAATTATCACTCCCTGTTCACTTTATTGCCCAGACCTAGTATCCCCAGAAGCAGGCACTCTTTTAACAGTTTATTATGTATCTTCCAAAAACTTTCTATGTTTATAAACATTCACCCCCTACCTGTCTGTTTTCAAAAAACTTAAATGGGTGTTACATGTTGCCTTGAGCTTGCATTTTTTTCCCCATCTCAACAGTGTGCCTTGGATGCCTTTAGTATATCCTTATCAGTATATTTGGGTCTATATTAAGAGAGGCAGTACGGTATAGTCATTAAAAATAAGGACTGTGGAGCAATGCTGTGTGAATATAAATGCTGGCTCATCATTACTAGTGTGACTTTGAGCAAGTTATTTAGCCTTTCTCTGCCTCAGTTTCCTCATCTGTAAAATAGAGATAATATTAATCACCTACCTTATAGGGTTGATGTGAGGATTAAATAGTTGTATATGTAAAATGCTTAATAGTACCTGGTACATGGTAAGCACTATGCATTTGCAAATAGCTATTACTGAGTTTAAATTGTTTCCAGTGCTCAACATACATATTTATACATACATGTTTTTGTTGGTTGTATTTTTTGAGAATCATATGTAGGACAGATTTTTTCAAGTTGAATTGCTTGATCAAAAGATGATTTTGATTACTGAGATAGCAGTGTTTTTATCATACATATAAATTTAAGTCCTAATTTTGACCAAGCAAATTAACACACTTATTTTGCAATCTTATAGAAAACCAATAGATTTAAAATCTGAGAAGAGACAAAGAGTTTTAATTAAACATTAAGAATTGTTATTTTTATATCTTAAAATGGTTCAATATCTGTAATTTTATGTGCTTCAAAATGACTTAGAAAAGTATCATTTACAGTCAGTGTGTTAAAAGTTAGACAAATTTTAGGTACTTTATCTTTAGCAATAACAGGTTTTTTTGTTTTTAAGGTTAATATATATCTTTGGAAGAACATATGATCCCAAAAATGACATTATTGGTACTTATAGATTCTTTTACTTGAAAAGTTTTCAAAAAATTTGTAAAGATGTTATTTTATAAAGTTTTTTTAAAATAACTCAGTTATATTTATTTAATACCTATTTTCCGTGCTAGATAGAATCCTCTGCCAGCAGCTATTAAGATTTTGCAGTCTGGTAAAGGGGATAATAACAGCATAAAAGTAATATTAATATGATGTTGTAAATGTCATAACGAGATGAAGGCGGTTGATAGAGGACTCAGAGAAGATATGTATTGTGTCCAGTTAAGGGATACAAAGAAATTAGTAAAAGAGGACAGATTCTGAGAGACCTTCAAGAATAGGTAAGATTTTCACAAGCAGATACTGGGGAAACTAGTAGGAAAAAAACATTCTAAGATTAAGTATGGTATGAGGAAAAAGCCCAGCATGAATTTCGTGTTGAATAAGGAGAGAGGACCAAATCATGGGTTGATAGCTGTATTACTCAGGAGTTCAATTGCCTATGCAGAGTTGGTACATGATTCAGTAGGTGGAGGGAATTTGACTTCTTGAATGCGGAGATGGCATAAGATCTGTGCTAAAATAGAAGATTAATTAGGCAGCAATTAGTAGGATAGGGTGATACTGGAGGGACTTAAAGTAAGGATCTAGTTGTAGCTATAGCATTATCCCCAAAAAAGGAGACTTTAAGTACATTGAATTTTAGAGTTCGGTAGCTTACTCAGGTGGAATTGGCCTAGGAATGAATGATGCTTTTCTTATAACTTCATTAGGTACTGTTTCTTGCTGATCAGTGGAACTTTGCAGATGCAGGTACTGCTTGTATGGTACATCTCATCATCTGATTTAACAAGCATTGACTTTGATGTCCTGCACATTGTGTAGGCAGTAGGCATACAAAGATGAAAAAGATGTGGCCCTTTCCTCAAAGTATTCATCATCTGGGATAATTGAAAACCACTCAAGTTATTTTATTTGGATTGCATACCAGAAACTTAGTTTTAGGTTCAGGCATTATTGTTAGACTGCTACAATGTAGGTATTTGTTGTAAGAGGAATGTGAGTATTGTTGTCAGCAGACTAAAGAATATAGACTCAATGCGTAGCTCCTTTTAAACTTCAGTTGAAATATGGGGAAATGTGAAACACTGAGTATACTCTAAAGTGGACCGAAAATATTAGCTAAGAAAAAAATGAGAGGAAAAAGCTAAATGCCATAACGTCCTGTACCACTAACTGTTATCAAAATGGGGAAGATGATACAAAAATTAGCCGGCTGTGGTGGCACACGCCTCTGATCCCAAATACTTGGGTGGCTGAGGCAGGAGGATCACTTGAACCTAGGAGGTGGAGGCTGCAGTGAGTTCGGATCCCACCACTGCACTCCAGCCTGGGCTACAGAGTGAGACTCTGTCTCAAAAAAAAAAAAAATTAAATTAATAAGTAATAAGTAAAATAGGGAAGATGGTTTACGAGATTGCTGCTACAAAGAGGTGTATGAGAATCCTAGGATTAATGTTATGACAATTAGCCTTTATTGAGCATTTATTCTATGCTAGGTACCATGTGAGGTGCTATATGAATTTATTGAATTTCTTAAAATGAAATGTGAAGTAGGAAGAGGTATTTTCAATGTTTCAATTGACTTTTTTACACATGCAATTGACTGTCAATGGTTGTTTTCCTTAAGGTTTAGGTGCCCTTGATATATAATGCTTAATGATTACACTAAAAATGTGCTGAAAAACTGCCTGCTTTATATGAATAGAGGGATTTATTTTTAACACATCATTCTTAATTTTCAAGTTTTTGCAATTACAATTCTGTCTCCACAAAGTATACTTATGCAGTTACTGCTTTTAAGATATGTGGATCAAATTTAATGAATTATTCTTTCTTATAAAACTGTTTCTAGTCACTACTATTATAGCAGATTTTTGATACTTAGCTATAATTTTTTAATGTAAAAATTCTAATTGACAAAAGAGGTTGAGGTGTTTTAATGGTTAAAACTATGGTTAAAAAATAACTGTAACAAGTATTGCTGGTGAAATACTGGATTTTTTTTATTTCTCTGATTTGTATAAAATTGATTTTTTGGATTTTAGTTTCATAGATAATATGTCAGAATACATGGTCAGAATTTCAATAGCTTTGTTTATTAAGGGATGCCCAATTAATCTTCCTCAATAGCTTTACTTATGTAATGTATTAACATGTATGGCAGGGCATAAAAGGGGAAATATATTATTAATATGTCATTAATAAAGGCATAATTATGTACCACATGCCAAATTCCTCCAATCCTGGACTGGACATTTTCAAAATAGAATAATATTGTTGATTTTTTCCCCTCATTGTAGTATACGATTTTAAACAGCACTTATTTATGTATTTCCACTTGACCAAGGGGCCATGCTTGAAAACATTATATAAACAGAACAGAACATAATCAGATGTTTCTAAAACTAAATGATATTTAACTTTAGAGTAGAATTTTAATTATGAAATTTCATATTAGTATTTGTTATAACTAATTTCTCTTCAAAGGAAGAAATAGGTTGGCATTCAAAAAAATAATTGATTTCAGGAAATATGCTTGAAACCATACTCACCAAGTCAGCAGTAACAAGCATTTTATTAAACATGCTTATCTTAAGGCACACTTGATATTAATGGGTATTAGTGACTTGTTTTGATTGACTTTTAAAATAGTTTTTCTTTTTCTAATGGCTTAATAAATAACTATTAATTTGGAGCGCTTAATTATTTTGTTTGTTTTGTTATACTTGTTCACAGGTGGCAAACTGTGGTCATATGTCAGTAAATTTCTAAACAGAAGTCCTGAAGAAAGCATTGACATCAAGGAAGTGAAAAAATCTACACTTGCAAAAGTTCACCTGCAACAGCCAGCTTCTAGTCCTCAGGACAGCAGTAGCTTTGAATCCAGAGGAAGTGATGGTGGAAGCATGCTTAAAGCTCTGCCTTTGAAGAGTAGTCTTACTCCAAGTTCTCAAGAGGACAGCAACCAGGAAGATGATGGCCAAGATAGCTCTCCAAAATGGCCAGATTCTGGTTCAAGTTCAGAAGAAGAATGTACTACTAGTTATTTAACATTATGCAATGAATATGGGCAAGAAAAGATTGAACCAGGGTCTTTGAATGAGGAGCCCTTCATGAACACTGAAGGGAATGGTGTTGATACTAAAGCTGTTAAAAGCTTCCCAACATACCTTGCTGCTGACAGTGACAGACCCAGCACACAGCTGAGAGCTCACGAGCTGAAGCTCTTCCCCAACGATGACCCAGAAGCAGTTAGTTCTCCAAGAACATCAGATTCCCTCAGTAGATCAAAAAGTAGCCCCATGGAATTCTTTAGGATAGACAGTAAGGATAGTGCAAGTGAACTCCTGGGACTTGACTTTGGAGAAAAATTGTATAGTCTAAAATCAGAACCTTTGAAACCATTCTTTACTATTCCAGATGGAGACAGTGCATCTAGGAGTTTTAATACTAGTGAAAGCAAAGTAGAGTTTAAAGCTCAGGACACCATTAGCAGGGGCTCAGATGACTCAGTGCCAGTTATTTCATTTAAAGATGCTGCTTTTGATGATGTCAGTGGTACTGATGAAGGAAGACCTGATCTTCTTGTAAATTTACCTGGTGAATTGGAGCCAACAAGAGAAGCTGCAGCAATGGGACCTGCTAAGTTTACACAAACTAATACAGGGATAATAGAAAGTAAACTCTTAGAAACCCCTGATGTTGTATGCCTCAGGCTTAGTACTGAACAATGCCAAACACATGAGGAGAAAGGCACAGAGGAACTGAGTGATCTCTCTGGTCCCAAATCCCATAGTGTAACAGAGAAACACTGTGCACAGGAGGATCCCAGGATGTTATTTGTAGCAGCCGTTGATCATAGCAGTTCGGGAGATATGTCTTTGTTACCCAGCTCAGATCCTAAGTTTCAAGGACTTGGAGTGGCTGAGTCAGCAGTAACTGCAAACAACACAGAAGAAAGCTTATTCCATATTTGCAGTCCACTCTCAGGTGCTAATGAATATATTGCAAGCACAGACACTTTAAAAACAGAAGAAGTACTGCTGTTTACAGATCAAACTGATGATTTGGCTAAAGAGGAACCAACTTCTTTATTCCAGAGAGACTCTGAGACTAAGGAAGAAAGTGGTTTAGCGCTAGAAGGAGACAAGGAAATACATCAGATTTTTGAGGACCTTGATAAAAAATTAGCACTAACGTCCAGGTTTTACATCCCAGAGGGCTGCATTCAAAGATGGGCAGCTGAAATGGTGGTAGCCCTTGATGCTTTACATAGAGAGGGAATTGTGTGCCGCGATTTGAACCCAAACAACATCTTATTGAATGATAGAGGTCAGGAACTTTTGCAAATGCATTTCTTTTTATTCGCTGTTGCTTCCAATTAACTGAGTAGGCGTTTTATCTTGTAATTAGTATCTTCATTTCCTGTCTAGAGCTTCATTATCAGTGCAGCAAATTCACCCCCAGTAATAGCTTCTAGTACTTAATGATGCCATTATTCTTAATGATACTGTTTTTAGCTACAAAAGGAGTAATTACAGTTCACTTCTGCAGAAAATGGAAGAGAAAAATGTTTTGATTTCTCCTGTCGTTTTGTTTTTAGGACACATTCAGCTAACGTATTTTAGCAGGTGGAGTGAGGTTGAAGATTCCTGTGACAGCGATGCCATAGAGAGAATGTACTGTGCCCCAGGTTAGAGCCATCTCCTAAAATGTTTCACTTGAAAGAGTGGTTCGGCAGCTCTCATTTCTCTATATAAGTTGTATTTTTCACTAGCAGTTTATGTATGTGTTGGATTTGGTTATCTGTTTAACCCCTCAAAAAACAAATTTTGGGGCTAAGCTTATTAAATAATTCATAGGTATATATGTGTATATATGTATGTGTGTGTTTACATATTTATTATTGTTGAATGAGTTTATATCTCAGTAAGAACTGCAGTGAATTCTTAGAAATGTCTTAACTTCTTAGTGTTTACAAGGACCTTTAAATATCCTGACCTGTTTTAGATGCATGATTTTGTTCTTTTTCTTTTTGAGACAGGTCTCACTCTGTCACATGGGCTGGAGTGCAGTGCTGCTGTTATGGCTTACTACAGCCTCCAATTCTTAGGCTCAAGCAGTCCTCTTGTCTCAGCTTCCAAGTAGCTGGGACTACAGGTGGACACCACCATGCCTGGTTAATTTTTTTTAAAAGCATTTTTTTTTTGTAGAGATGAGGTCTTTCTGTGTTGCTCAGGCTGGTCTAGAACTGCTGGGCTCAAGCAATTCTCCCATCTCAGCCTCACAAGTTGCTGGGATTACAGGTACATGCCACTACTCCTGGCTAATTTAATTGTTTTTTTTTTTGTAGATACGGGGCCTTGCTGTGTTGCTCAGACTGATCCTGAATTCCTGGCCTCAAGCAATCCTCCCACCCCAGCCCCTGGAATAGCTGAGATTACAGGCGCGAGCCACAGTGCCTGGCAAAATGGAGATTTTAAAAAATGCAATATGATTTTAGTGATGTGCCAGCCTAGCATTTTAGAACAAATGTTTTTAGATACAGCAGTTTTATCTTACCCTTCCTGAATTGTTTTTGTTTTTTAAAAATTAGAGATTTCTTTTGCGAGTTTTAGATTTTTTACAGGTAGCATAAACATGTGAATTGCGTTTGAGCTAGTTTTTCTCACTCATCAGTGCAGATGGGGCTGTTAGGTTTGTTCACCTTTTGCTTACCATTTAGCCTCTTTGGATGGCTAGAGTTACTTCACCTGCCACCCCACTGGCCTTCAAAGGAGTATGAAGCTGATGTTGTTGACATAATCTGCTTAGTTGTTGATCAATGTAGTATTTAATACTTACCAGCTTAACCAGTGTGTTGACGCTAACCTTGTTTCTCTGCATAATGTGAAGTGCTGATCATAAGGATTAAAAGAGCTGTATTGTTTCTAGTTACAACCTTCATTGTTAAGAATTATTTTCATAGTAGAGAATAGAAATTTTCCAACCTATAAAATAAATATCCTAAAACATTCTTGAAAGCAGCCATTAGGGTCTTCTTTCCTTTCCTCCTTCTTCCTTCAAATTAAGACTGTTTTTTGTTTCTTCTTAGAGACAATAGAGCACACCTGCATTTTTTCTGTCAAGTAGATTATGTGATGCTATGTTTTGAAATCATATTAGTTGATAGGATAAAAAATTTCATGTTGAATTCACTTTATTATAGTTACTTGATTAAAAAAACAAATCCTCCCCACTTTCTAATTTGATAAGAAATAACATTTTAGGTTCCAGGGTACTTAGAAATATATTTGTTAATTCTGATGAATTTGACAGTTTTAGAATCAAATTTAATTTGGGAGTTTTTTTTTTGAGTCAAGCTTGTTACATCCTCAAGTGAAGTACAGTAGGAACCATGTAACAAAACCAAACATTTATGGAATATTGTTTAATATTTGTCACTAGCTCCTTATTTCTTACTTTTGTTGTTACTTTCTCTTTTGTCCTGGTTCCTAATAAGTATACATATTGTTACTTACTGGAAACTCTGTAGGTCTGTACTTTGGCATTCTAGCAGATTATTTTTCTTTATTTTCAAGCAGTCACATTTACTTTAATATCCATAACATGTTGGTATTCTGAGAGTTTTAATATATGTGGAACAGAACCATATTACATTCATCAACAGATATATACTTTCAGTGTCATATACTGAAATACTGAATTTAATACAGATCAGTTTCCAAGTTCTAATTTTTAAGCCTTGTCCCAGAAATTACACTTCTCTTAGTTTACCAGCAGGTGGCAGTCTACCATTAATGGATTTTTGCTGTCCTCTTCCAGGTTGTCCTTCACTAGCATTTGAGAAAAGCTGTAGTCTGAAGAGGGGCTTTGTTGTCATTATTTACATAAAAGAATTGTACTTTCAAGCTTTGTGAGTTTCGAAAGTGTTCTAGTGTTATGGCATGCTTTCAACAATGTGGAAAGGCTTTCCATTTCTTTGGCCTGTTAATTTTACCAACCAGGTAAAACAAAACCAGTAATGGCCCCAACAAAAAAGTAATACCAATGTTCAAATTAAGATGACCTTAAATCTAGAGAGTTATAGAACTTGGTTAGGTCTACGTGCTCTCACCCCTCATTTATAATTAAGGGGAATTGGAGCAAAAATTTGTGAATTACTGTTTGCCTCAAAAGTTTATAGCAGTGCTACAGATAAATCAAAACTACAAATAGGTTTTCCTCTCCTCAAAGGGTGGAAGCAATGATAATATGTTAATATTTCAATGCTTAAAAATAGAAATCAGTAACTGCATGGGACATAGAGTGTTTAGCCACCTTCGGATCTATCCCTAGGAACACTAAGGATTGAAGTAATTCCTTCTCACATGATCCCCTCCCTCTTACTTCCCAAGTCTAAGCAGCTGATGTTTGGTTAGAAAGTAAAGTTGTCACAAGATTATGATGAGAGCGACTCACTTCTGTTTAAACAGTATGCACCGTCTACCCCTGCCACTTCACCTCCTGGGAACCCTTATCACATATTTGTCCTGAAAACATTATCCACCTGCCCTGTACTTTATAATAGCAGCAGTGTATCCTTTTATCTTGTGGATGATGTGCCTTTATATTTTGAGAAAAATTTCCAGTAACAGATTTGATTTGCATGGACAGAAACTTGAGCAAATGCCAAACTAGCAGGGGGGCCGTTATTCTGCTCTATAAATAAGTTTTAAAAAGAAAAAACACACACAGAAACCTGTGAATCAACATGTTTTGGTTTAATTGAGGGGAAAAGCAAGACAGATAAATTTTGAAATGCAAATGATCACCTTCTGTTATTTAAGTATAGTCTCTGCCAGCTTTGTGATCTTAGATTTTAAAAAGTCATAATTATTTCAACAACGTAAACTCCCAAGGATGTCCAAGATTCGCAAGTTTCTATAACGAAATGGAGAACTTTTTAAAAAGTTGCCAATTTTTTTATGTTAAAGAAAACAAATCCAACAACAAAAAGACAAAAACCATGGAGCTTTCTCTGTCTACATCTGTGAAAAAGCCAGCGCATAAATGGCTGCAGCTGCAGACCCATCAAGAGGGTCTTGAGAATACGAATTCACTGATCAAACCCAGCCCTGTTTTCAGAGTAGAAGCCATTCCTTTTAGGTTCACTTTGTATCCTTAGATTATCTAGGATGATTCTCTAGAAAGGTTTTATTTTAAATAAACATCATTCGTGGTAAATGGGTTTCTTTCATACCATAGAAACATAGAATGGGGTTCAGGAAGAGAAAAAGCAAAAGAAATAGTCCACGCAGTAGGAACAGTTGTGTAGCATGACAATATAAATATAACGTGTCTACTTTCCACATTAGGAGACTTTTAGATACTTTATCAGGATACTTTTGCGCAGGTTCTTCTATTTTTTTTGTTGTGAGAGATTAGAGAATAAAAACTGGAGTAAATTGGTTAATCTCCAGATGACTTTCTTGTGGTTACTCTGATTTTATATCGTTTTACACATATACACAAAAGTTTAGCCAAAGGATTTTATTTACTTTATCATTTGATCTATTAACATATGAAAATAAAGAATAAACTTTTGTTTATAGTGTTTTAAGTATAAAGGAGAAATAAAATTTCAAGAAGATAATTTTTCTTATCACTTTTTTCCTTTGATTTGATTATTCAAAAAGAGCTATAATAGAAGCTGTACTACTAAGCATATAAAATACAAACAACAACAACAAGAACACCTGAGTCTGAGGTGGGAGGATTGCTTGAGGCTGAGTTTGAAACTGCAGTGTGCGATGATCATGCTTGTGAATAGCTGCTGCACTCCAGCCAGGCCAACATAGCAAGACCTTGTCTCTTCAACAAAAATACAAGAAAACGATATTTGAAAGTTTAGCATATGATCTGAGACAAGTGCGTAAAATTATTTGTGTTAGTTGACCTAATATAATCATTTAAGTTTCTCATTCTAGTCTTAAGTTGATACGGTATCCTATCAATGTGAGTTCTTCACTTTTCTGCCCCATTCTGAGTCTTTAATTTTAAATGCTTGAAATTTACATTGATATCTATCATTGAATACTTTTCAGACTTCAGAATGTATAGGTGAATATGTGCGTAAATTGAAGAAGTCCAAAATGGCTTTTCAGTGCCGCCCAATCTCCACGCTCCCAGATGTCAAATGACAGCTTTGCTTCCTCTCTTAGGCGATTTCACACTTGGAAACAGCTCACAGCTGACGGTGAAAAGTGAAACAGAAAAATCATGCTGAAAACTATCTGTAAAAGTTCAGTTTTAGAGCATGCCATTTACTGACTACCTTTCTTTGCTCTACTAGCCTGACTTTATCAAATAATCCATGAATATATTTTGGGGAGTGGTTTCCCCTGCCTTTCTCCATAAACATGCTTCCCATGCCATTTGTTTCTTTTTAGGCGTGGAGCTCTGTGTAATAGTTGTGTATCTGATAATTAAAACTAGGACTCAGACTGTGGATGGTTTAAAATATCTTGAGGCTATCAGAAGTTTTTAGGATTTAGAACATTTAGACGGAATTGAGAACTGCCAAACCTGCATATTTGTCCCAGATCAGGGGACAATCATTGCTAGATCTCAGCAAATTTATTGAAGACTTTCTAGGCCTCAATTTAAGAGTAGTAAAATAGATTAGTTGGGTATAAATAAAATCACAGATGTCAAATCATCAGACATCCTCCTTAAACAAAATGTAGTCAAAATTGAAGTTTGTCTTATTAAGGCAGGGTTTTCCCCTCAAGGGTAAATATTGATTTCTTATCTAATGTTAGTAGAGTTAAAAAATCATTTCATTTGGAGGACCTTCTGAGTATATATTTTTTACTCATTTATGGAGTTTGTGCATGAAGTATATCATGTGGAAGTAAGGGATTTATGGAAAATACTTTCATTTAGTGGAATGAAGCCAAAATAACTTTTGTTTGGGGTGAAAGTTGAATGTCAAGATTCTCTCTCTTTTTTTTTTTTTAACTTAGTATCACTGTGGAAGAATGTCAAGATTCTCAACAAACAAAATTGTTTAAAGAAGAAAGAATTATTTAGATACGAGAATTTATAGGACCTGGATAACTTCAGCAAACATGAGAAATCAAATTTTAAGAATATGAGATTGATAGAGAAAGCAAATAAATATAGATGTGTATTTCAAAATAATGACATAACCAGGAGATAGGACTTTTTTTCCTAAAACAGAAAGAAGGTGGTGGCAAGAGGGAACTTCAGAGCAAAATATTTATGGTTAATATTTAAATATTATGTTTCAGACAGTAACTGTTTGATTTACTCTTAAGCAAAACTTCAGCAATAACTAGCCCTCTTGTACATAGTATTTTAATGTTTTCCTTGAATGATTAGCAAGTATGTTTAGTCCTCTGCCCTCAATTCTTCTTGTCATAAAAATCAAATCTATTTCTTCTTTAGGAGAATCAGTAAATTTTTTCAGTTTGCCCTAGAGTAGTGAGACTTTTCCATTGAAGAAAATTTCTTGATACACCTCACGTCTGTCTATCCATGAAGCTTGTGACATGAGTATAGAGGATAAGCAAGAAAGGCTTCAAGTTAACAAGTCTTACATTGTCTAGGTAAGGCCCTTTTGATGCAAAGAAGATTAAAGGATCGCTTTAGGAGAACTTGAAGGTCTGGAACCCTGGAATCCATGAGCCAGTCACGGTCACATCTTGGTTAAGGTTGCTCCATATTGAGACAGACTATTCTGAAATCATGATTCTCTTACCAGACCAGAATGTGGTTTATCTCTAGTGGTGAGAATGAGACAAAGTAAGAACAAAGAGTTCAGTCCCTGTTATTTGGCATCTTAGTGAATGACACATTAACACATCCCAAGAGAAGTTCAATGAATTGATCATGTTTTGATACAGAAAAGGTGAAAAACAGTATCTCCGTACATTTCATAATACCACCTGATATTTGGAGTGGAGAGTTAATGCAAGCTGTAGATTAGATTATTAAAATTAAGTTAATTTTAACCTTTTATTTACACCAAACCTTTTCTTGATGATCTTGGGCAAATTTCTTTTACAGAAGAGGAACATAAGACTACATAGAATTTTAAGTATTTGCTACAGTATTAATGCTTATTATTTTGCATATGTCAGTTGACTTCTGTCAACTTTTCAGTAATTGGCCTCACTATTGCATTATTATAAAGAAGCAAATGAACTGTCTTTTGCCTCTGATATTTAACACAAAGATGGAATGCTGAGTCTTAAACGTTATATACCAGAACAATTAGCTAACTACTTTTATCAAATCATCAGTTTCTGTATCCCGTCAAATTTTGTAAATTTTAATTTCCTTTAGGTCACCAGGACTTACTCCTTCTAAGCAATTCTTCACAAATTCTTCCTTCAAATAAATGTTTAAAAATGCTAAGGTTTTAAAAATCAATGAGGATTATGCAAGTAGGATTTCTGAAGCTTCTTTAGTAGCGGTGCATGTAGCTCTCTGCCTAACAGAGCAGCAGAGAGAGAGAGAGAGCTATGCCTGTCATTCCCACGATTTCCAGTTAGCCTTTTGCTCATCAATCAACTGTAATGGCTTTGGTTGGGTAACACTGTGACACCCAATGGCTATTCAGAATGGAGTTGTTGTGATATGATCAATGGAAAATGGAGCATGCTGTTGGTTTCTTTCCTATTAGAAATATGGGGTGAGAGAGTAAGCAAGATTGTATAGAGCTCAGAATTATCATTACAGTCAGTCAACCAGAAGTCATGTGGTAGTTACCTGTTTCGTATTTTATCTCACAAGAAAACCGTATAGTAATGATACCTATAAACTCCGTTAACAAGTAATTCTTGGCTCTGGAGTGCTGAATCAAGTGAAATTAAAGAGTTTTGACTCAAGTTGTACAGATAATTGCAGGAAAGCTCAGAACATGGTTGCCAGGTCACCACGACAACAAGAAATTCAGAGCTAGGTAGTGGGAGAAAAGCGGAATTAGGTATGTAGCCAAGACTAGCCTGAAGTAGCTGAGTGTGGTCTGCACTCACGTCCCGTTCCCCACAATACAGCAGGCCCAGGGGTTCAGGTAATTGAATTACCTGAAAACCAACTGAATAAATAATGAGGTGGTGGCAGGAAGCGAGGCTAGAGACTGAGATGAGCCAAAAAAGCGAATGTGTATATAGGGTGGAGCAGCACCACATCTCCCTGCCACCTTGCGGCACTGGGAGAAGAGCAGGGCCCCAGCTGCTACAGACTTCTCTCTCTGGCAAGTGCCAGTCTCTGTCATTGGTCTTCTCTGGATAATAGGCTAATTAGAGTAATGTGATTGCAGGAACTTTCAAACAGTTCATATACCCTGCTCAACAAATACAGCGTTTGAATACGCAATTGAGTACAATGTTGGAGGACTTTATGGAATATAGAATGGATAATTAGGCAGTCAATGTTTTCTGAAATAGTATAAAATAAGAAAAAAGGAGAAAAATGCCATTTTGAAAGGATGGGCTAGCAAATGAAAATTCCAGGCTCTAGTTAGTCTGTCACCTAAGAATGCAGATCTGCCTCAGGGATGTGAGACTGTAGGGAAGTTTTTTATGTCTAGTGTGACTCATTTCAAATACAAAGCAAAGGTGAACAGCTTTGCGCCTTTGAGCTTGTATACTTTAAGCTATTAAACTTTGATATTTTAGTTTATAACTATTAAGAGGACCATTCCAAACCTGGAATTAAAATGAAATTTTATTATAGTTGCTGTGGCTTTTAGTTTTGCTTTTGTTGTAACGTTTTCTATTGTCATACACAAAGACTTAAAAAAAATTGTCTCTATAGCTAAAATAATACCCCAGCTAGGTAGCATAGTTGTCCTAAAATGTACTTAAATGAGTTTGTTTTTGATAACCTTTAAAAAATATTTCTAATTGATACAAATGATCTCACCAGCCCACCAGCAAGGTATTATAGCCAGCTTACAAATTTGTGACACATTTTATGGAATTAGCTGCCTAAATTCCTTTAATTGAACAGGGACAAAAAAAAACTGTTGAGTTATCTCCCAGTCCTGTCTTCTTTATTCCCCCAGGATTTTTCAGCCTTCTCTTCTCCTCTTCTCCTTTGTTCTCTCTTCTCTTCTCTTCTTTCTTCTCCCTTCTCCTCCCTTCTCCCTTCCCTTCCCCTCTTTTCCCTTCTCCCTTCCCTTCCCTTCTCTCTCTCCTTCCCGCCTCTCCCCTCCCTCCCCTCTTTTTCTCTTTTCACAGTCTTGTTCTGTCACCCAGGCTGGATGGGGTGATCTTAGCTCACTGCCACCTCCACCTCCATCTCCTGGGTTCAAGCAGTTCTCCTGCCTCAGCCTCTGAAGTAGCTGGGATTATAGGCACCCACCACCATGCCCGGCTAATTTTTTGTATTTTTAGTAGAGACAGAGTTTCGCTATGTTGGCCAGGCTGGTCTTGAACTCCTGACCTCAGGTGATCTACCCGCCTGAGTCTCCCAAAGTGCTGGGATTACAGGCATGAACCATCGCGCCCAGCCCAGCTTTCTTTTCTTGATGTAGCACACGCCACCTCTGCTAGAGCAAACTGTACCATCCAGAGGCAGTCATGTGCTCTGCATGGGGAGCGTTGGAAGGCGTCCATTCCACCACCTGAGTTTAGGCTGCCTTCATCTCTTGCTTGGAATAGTGTAGGCAGCTGACCGGCCTCCACTCTTAATCTTCTAATCATTATTTCTTCCTGCAGCTGAGTATGCTTTAGATAATGTTTTAAACTTTTTAGCCCACAAGTTGTAGGATTGCGAAAGGACTTGATGTAGATCTGCATGCTGAATGGAACTTGAAGAAAACAAATGTGATGAAGGCTTTGGAGGTGCTTTGAATGGCTTGAATGGACATTGCTACAAAATACAAGATTGATATATTTATTCAACAAACATTTATTAAATGCCCCCTGTATCCCAGGCAATGTGCCTAGGAACCAGAAATAAAAGACATAATTGGTATAATATTGACAGTTACTTCTGAAGATTTACATGAAAAGGAGTCTACCCAAACAGAAGAAATATACAATTGGTTAACTAGGATGTTAATAGACCTTTATAGGTGAATAGTTGTGTTTATAGAATGGTAATTTTCTGAGCTAACAAAAGACATGATTAGCTGTCCCCCATCCCACAGTTTAGTTCCATATATTGTTGGATACAAAAAAATGCTTTCTTCTGTATTTCTTTCTCTTTGCTCTTTAGTTATCAGCTGCAGTGGAAGACTAATGCTCAGCCCCTGCATAGAAAATCTTTATACACAGCAAGAGCTGGTGAGAGAAATTGACTAGGATTTTGTAATTCTAGTCCCTTTCAATTAGCAACAGATGCTGCAGGGAAAGATTGTCTGTGTAGGAACACAGTACTAATGTTTCTGTGCCCTAGCTGACATGGAATGCTCATTGCAAAAGAAAGATGTTCTTTTCCTTGGTCGAAGTTGTCACTAATGACAGATTAGATTTTTGTTTAACCTTTCACTACTCCTAAGTCCATTAATGAAGTCTGACTCCCTTGGAAGAAAGTTAAATTCTTGACCAATTGTAGCAGCATTTCTACTTAATAATCTTATTGAACACTTAAAGAATTTATAGAGAGTTTAGACATTCCAGCTTTCTGATACATAAAGGTATACATTGTGCTTAATGTTAAGGTTTATAACAATTTGCCTCATGGCATAATCATTGAAAAAGAAAAAAAAAAAGAATTTGCCTTTGTTCTTATGTTGTCTAATTTACCAGGGATCTTTCTTTGATCCTAGATGTTAATATGTTTTTGTACTTATGTTTCCCCTCCCCACCCCTAAAGAGAGCTTTGGAATCCTTAAGGTCAGATATTCAAAGGGAAATTTTTTATTATTTTGAGAAAAAAAATCCTGTGGCATTAAAAAACTATTTATCTTCCTCCTTCCCTAGTATGTTTACTACTGATTATCGTTTTAATGTATTGTATGCGTCTGTGGCTTTAAAATTGGCCTGTCATTCTGATATTTGGATAAAGTGTTGTTATTTATGTGACAGATTCTTCCAGCATCTAACTGTTGGTTTGAGTATTACGTAAACAGTTTATTTACAATGATTGCTGCTTTTTAATTAAATTTTATATGACTTCTTAATAACAGTTCCACAGTTGCTATAACTTTAAAAGTGAAAAGAGTTGAGGCTGTTAAGATTCTATTCATTTTAAAAAAAAACCTAGTTAATAAAAATAATGTAGGAGTTCTAAATTGCAATAGAATTTCTTTATAAGTGAAATTCTCTTTTAAGAAAATTCTGAACATACTATATTTCCTGCTATATCAGGGGGAGGGAAGATAGCACAGCAACAAACGTATTGCCAGAGGGAGGTTATGGACTTGTTTCTGGGAATTTTTGGAATGGGGATGGGTAACTATATTGTTAGTAAAGGTAAGGTGAAGAATGAGATGACCTGTGTGGAATCTCCGTTAGTGGAAAAGCCAGGGAAGTGAATCAAATGGCTCACCAGTCTGAAGGTGCGTCTCAACACATAGCTGTAAATGTGGAATATCAGATTCCCCTAGTAAGCATTTTAACAGTGTGATGTCTTTTAAAGAAAAGTGAATTCTGAATTTGGGATGTTGAAGGCCCCACAATTACTTAAAATGCAAGATGTTTCATGTTTATGAAACTCAAGTTTTTCTTTAAAGCTTGAGTTTCACTTGCGGTTTCTAGTTTTTTCGATTTTCTGTACAATTTCCAGCATGATGTTAGATATGTCTTCGGTTTTTTTTGCATATGTCTTTGACAAATCCATGCAGTTTAAATTGCATAGTCTTAAAAGGCAGGGCCTACATGCTTAGGTAAGCATGTGTCATAAAGCATACGTCATGATTTTAGTATGTTGGAATCACATAGTCTCTCCAATGTCTTTCAGACTTCCTCAAGTCTGCCTACTGTTCTTTCCCTTCCCTTCCCATACATATATCTTATGGTTGTCTTGAGTCCAAGCTTTCTGCTTTTTTGCTCCTTTACTTTTCAGGAGCTAAGCTTATTATAGTTGCAGTTCTGGATTTAGGGTAAACATTATTTTGGCTGTAAGAGGGAGACTTGGAAGACTCTGAATATCATAAGGACTGTAAAACTTGGTTATTCTCTTTTTTTGCAAGCTCTTTGGCAATATGGGCTACCAAGACAGCATTATTTTTCTAAAAAATATCTGTCTTATTGAAGAGTGTTCTGTGAGTTGTTAAACATGAGTAAAGCAAAGGGAGGCAAAGCACATTTTATGTTGTGACATCTTTGTTTTATTTAATCTTTATTCACTTGTAAAATATGACAGTTTGAATTCTTAGTATGAATCAGTAAGATTCTATATTGTAGTTAGAGTATCAGAATTGATAGTACTGAAGAGAAAGTTCTAGAATTTTACTAAACAGTTTGCACATGTTTGATGTCCTTAAAAATTTATGGATGAGTTGAAATCTAATCAGGAGCTGATTCTGTGTCTCCATTACATTAAAAGATGATAATGATTAGATTACTTACCAACAGGTCATTAGTCTTTTAGGGAAAGAGAGGAGTGGCTGTGTAGAAAAAGGGAAAAGGAAGAAGATTGAGGAATGCTTGCTCATCTTAGCATAATCCACTCTTTGGGCATCTTAGGTTAATGAAGGGAGAAGAAGTTGTGAGAAAGGCTCATGAGTGCTTTTGAAAACAGTTTCAGGATCATAAAATTACAGATTATAAGAGGTTGAAAGAATGTTAGTGGTCTTGCTGTTCTCATTTTCAGAGACGCATAGTGATATGCTCAGCCAAGCTCAAACAGCAGCATAACAGAGCCCTGGCAATACATCTGATTGACTTAAGGACAAAAATCCAGGATTCTTTGATATCACCATCTCTTTTTAAGTTTTTGTGGGAATAAACTAAGAAATTGTTTTCTGAGGGAATAGTTTTTATTTTTCTCTGATCACGTTTCTTAATGCCTGTAGTGTGCCACTGTACTTGTGGAGAATAAGGGTACTGTTTTACCAAGCCTAGAAATTGCAATTATAGAATGTTGTGGTAGGGAATGGGGCATGTCCAGAAACTTAATACCTTGTGTTTTTTAGGAAAAATATTTTGAAAATTGGCAAAAAACGTGGTAGAATTTATCCTTTAAAATATTTTTCTAGGCCAGACATGGTAGCTCATATCTGTAATCATGAGAATGATTGGAGGGCCCAGGTGGGAGAATTACTTGAGCCCAGGAGTTTGAGACCAGCCTGAACAATATGATGAAATCCTCTTGTCTACAAAAAATTAAACTAAAAATTAGCCAGCTCTGCATGTTCATGCCTGTGGTCTCAGCTACTTGGGAGGCTGAGGTGGGAGGACTGCTTGAGCCCAGGAGGTCGGGGCTGCAGCGAGCCATCATCCTGCCACTGCCCTCCAGCCTATGTGACAGAATGAGAACCTGTCTTAAAAAAAACAGAAAAGAAAAAACACAATGTTTTTCTGCTTGTGTTCAGAGATTTTTCTTTGCAGAGGAGTTAAAGGGGATTTCTCAACTTCACTGTTATTCTTTCAAAATAGCCTCAGAGACTTACTTGGGATTTCTTTTCATTCTCTATTTTTGACTTTAGGCACATACACCTGATGGTTGTAGTAACTATCATGTCACTTTAGCCACATACACCTGATGGTTGTAGTAACTATCATGTCACTTTATATATAAATCATTGTCCTTGGTTTATGCTTAGACTTTTTTTGGTAGATTTTACAAGTAAAGTAGTTTCAGTTTAGTGGTTTTTGACCTGACACAATGTCAGGCTTCTTTTTGGCAATACAGTTTTTCAGTGTATATCTTAAGATTTTTAATCCAAGAATTAGTGATATTTAAGGATGTTAGAAGGTCAACCAAATAAAGTCCTTTGTTCTGATAATTGAAAAAAATTTTTTTTTCGGTTTTAACACCCATACAGAAGAAATTCTACAAGCACTTACCTTCACTTGTTCTAATAGTTAAGCTTCCTAGCTGTTAGGAAGTTCTCCTTCATATCTTACCTAAATACAGAACTCTTTGTTGTAGCTTAGAGTCATGTATGAAAATCAAGGACAGTTGGTCATGATATCAATTTCACATTAATTAATGAATTCCTCCTTGGTATAAAGTCATTTTGAACAGTTTCAAGCTGCATTGTTAAGGGGGTGGACTTAAACATTGTTCAGTGTCTTCTTTCCTGGTCTCCATGAAAAACCAATTTACCTTTTTACAGTTCTTATCCTTCTCTACTATTACAATCAAATTAAAGATGACATTCAGCCTAGCTGTGCCTTCATGGTTTCAGAAGCAGTTTGTCTTAGTTGGGACCAGCAGTCTTCTTAGGCCTAAGCGCCGTTAGAAAGCTGAATTAATCATATAAAAGTGGAGGAAGGAAAGAAGGACAATGAGGAGGAAATGAAGCAGGCTGTCTGTGGAAGAGAGAAGAGATGAAGATCCAGGAAATGGAAAAAGAAATGGAGTGAAAGAGGTAGCCTGCGGTTGACAGCACTAAAGTGTCTCCGGTAGTTATCTCAGGTGCCACTCAGTGTCCTGGCCTAGCTAGCAAGCCCACTGAAGAGTGGGAATGTGAGTAAGCTTTGCAGAGGTGTCCAATCTTTTGGCTTCCCTGGGCCACATTGGAAGAATTGTCTTGGGCCACATAAAATACACTAATGATAGCTGATGAGCTTAAAAATCTATAATGTTTTAAGAAAGTTTACGAATTTGCATTGGGTGGCATTCAGACCCCTCCTGGGCTTCCTTTAGGGGATTTTTAGATCTCTTGCTGCTGTCTCTGTTAACTCCCATTCAGATTGGGGTTCATCAGACATTGTGGCAATCCACATTTGAAGCAGTACATTGGTCGTTATTACTAGGGATTTCAAAGCAGCATAAAGCCAGTAAACCTAGTTCTTAGACTCCTCAGTTGAGCAAATTTACAGAAACCAATAAAGTAATCCACCTTGTCTGTCTCATGAAGAGCCTCTCACATTTTTCTGCTTATGTACTTGACTGTGGAGGTGATGTGAAATGAGTATCCCAGGGGACAAGTGAAATATGATTCTGAGGTTTCTTTGAAGTCTTTTTATCTTGCAAATCCATGCAAATTTTACATTATGTTTTGTAATAGGTCTGTTTCTTTTAAAAAATAGTAATAGTAAAACAATACTCCATCCTCTCCCCGCATACAGAAGTCTCTGAGGCTCAGGAACATGGCCTGTGCTTATCTTGTGGCTTCAAGAACACACTCCCCCTATGCCTCCCCACTAACATATTTCATCTGGGGTGGGCATTCCCCCCAGTAGTGTGGAAAACAAACATAGCATGTAGTTTTTGAGGATCTAGGCTACATTGTGGATGGCACTTTTGCTGAATTTAAAAGGCAAAAGGCACCTTTGTAAATATGTTAGCCATTGATTAGGCAGACCCATCTCAGCAGTCCTCTGCTCAGTTTTAACAGGGAGCAGAGACTTAGAGTGTGGCTTCAGTCTAGAGCTCCTGCGCACATGTTGTTAGACCCTATAAACCATCTCATTAACTTTCACATTTCTCTAAGCTAACTGGATCAGATGTCCTGCTTCTTCCTGGACACACACATACAATACTCTCCCAAAGTCACCATGCCTAAATTAGTTCTTCCATAAGTTTGCTTAGAAATTGCAAATAATTCTTGTAAAGTGTTAAACATGATTTCTTACCTGTAGTGAGCAGTCAGGAAATGATAGCTGCTATTTTATTATTGCTACGATCATTATGCAGTGTGTATCTACTGTGAACAAAGCAACATTCTAAATGGAAAGTGAAGCTGGTTAGTGGCACATTCAAAATGGATAGTTGACCGATAACTTTGGATCTTGAATTGCAAATGCATAAACTTTTTTTTTTGAGATAGAGTCTCACTCTGTCACCCAGGCTGGAGTGCAGTGGTGCAATCTCAGCTCACTGCAACCCTTGCTTTCTGGTTCAAGCAGTTCTCCTGTCTCAGCCTCTAAAAGTAGCTGGGACTACAGGCCCACACCACCACACCCAGCTAATTTTTGTATTTTTAGTTGAGATGGGGTTTCACCATGTTGGCCAAGCTGGTCTCGAACTCCTGACCTCAGGTGATCCTTATAATACTGAGAAATATACACTGCTTGTGATACGATTAAAGAAAATGGATTAAATGACATTCTTGAACAAAAGGATACTTAAGAAACAAAATCACTAACTACATTGGTGAGAAAACTGATTTTTGCTTCACATTATTTAACAGTGGGGCCAACACAGAGAATTCTGTGGAGGAGTAGTGCCTAGTACAGTGCCTAGTTTGTGCTGCTTCATGTATGTTGGTTGAATGAATTCGATAGGTTGAGACCTTATTATGGAGGCCGAATTGTATATTCATACCTAATTAAGCAAGAAGTTTGAATGTTATCTAATGGTCAGTGAGAATTTTGAGCAGGGACATGATGTAATTCATCGCTTGCTATGACTGGAAGTAAATGTACAAAAGCTTACATTTTATGATAGAACTATGATAAATTTCCCTATTACTTTCCTAACATTTCTAAGAACACACACACTTTCTAAAGTCTAAGAGTATACTTCCAACGGTGATAGTGGCTTCCTGTGAAATGGGGAATGGGGGTGAGGGCAGTGTATTTGATCTGGAAAGGGTAGCGTATGTACTTGGAAAGAGAGCACTCAGGGATATGTCCTTCATGAGTATCACTGTTTTAGAGAATCCTTGAGTATCAAATCATAGAATTTAAAGCTAAAGTTGACCTAGAGACCTTCAGCTCTAATCCTAATGTTACAGATGAGATCAAGTGAATTCCTTGACTCAACCTAGGACTTCTGATTCCATGTTCTTTCTCATGCATTAAAGTTATGGAAAAAACTATGCAGATGAACAGAATTTAAAGCGGAAGTTAACGTAGAGATCCTCAGCTCTAACCCTCATGTTATAGATGAGATCAAGTGAATTCCTTGACTCAACCCAGGACTCCTTCTTCCACGTTCTTTCTCATGCATTAAAGTTGTGGAAAAAACTATCCAGATGAACAGAAGAGAGGATTGGTTTACATAGTTTTGTCTTCTCTGCTCCAGAGTAACTTTTCCAACAAGCCTGAATGTTTTCATATCATCTTGCTCTACTTTAAAAATTTGTGTCAATTACATATTCATGTAGATAGTGAAAAAACTCACCAGCCAGGCATGGTGGCTCATGCCTGTAATCCCAGTACTTTGGGAAGCTGAGGCAGGTGCATAACTTGAGCTCAGGAGTTTGAGACCACCCAGGGCAACATGGTGAAACTCTGCCTCTACTAAAAAAAAAAAAAAAAATTAACTGAGTGTCTCTGCTCACTGCAGCCTTTGCCTCTGGGGCTCAAGTGATTCTCCTGCCTCAGTCCCAACTACTTCTGGACTACTTCGGGATATTTAACTACGGATTCTCATTTTAATGCATTGTATGCATCTGTGGCTTTAAAATTGGCCTGTCATTCTGATATTTGGATAAAGTGTTGTTATTTATGTGACAAATTCTTCCAGCATCTAACTGTTGGTTTAATTTGAGTATTCCATAAACACTTTATTTACAGTGATTGCTTGCTTGTCAACTACTTAGGAGGCCAAGGCAGGAGAATCACTGGAGCCCCAGTGGTGAAGGTTGCAGTGAGCCGAGATTGTGCCGCTGCACTCCAGCTTGGGCTACAGAGTGAGACTCCGACTCAAAAAAAAAAAAAAAAAAATTCACCATCCCAGAGGCAAATCAGTAAAATATCTTGTTATATTTTCTTACCAGTCTTTTTAGTAAATGTGTACTTTTAAAATTAGAATTGTATTTTACAGCTTTTTAAGAAACATTATGTATGCAAACATTCACTTAAGTATATGTAGGTGTTATTTTATTTTATTTTTAGAGATGGAGTTTTGTTCTTGTTGCCCAGGCTGGAGTGCAATGGTGTGATCTCAGCTCACTCCAAACTCTTGACTCCTGGGTTCCAGTGATTCTCCTGCCTCAGCCTCCTGAGTAGCTGGGGTTACAGGCACCCACCACCATGCCCAGCTAATTTTTGTATTTTTAATAGAGATGAGGCTTCGCCACATTGGCCAGGCTGGTCTTGAACTCCTGGCTTCGGCCTCCCAAAGTCTGGGATTACAGGCGTAAGCCACCCTTTTTAAAATGTTTCTGTAATAGTAATCCATCATATAGATGTGCCACAACATATATGATTAAATCTTTATTGTTAGTTATCAATTTTTCAAACAAGCGTTTTATAAATATAAATAGTTCTAAGAAAATTAGGAGACTTTGAGTCATTAATTTACTAGTTTGAATTAGTTAATATCTGGTTTCTTTTTATTACATAGTTGAGAGGTGGTTGGAGAGCTAGTTGGAGAATGAAAACTGATTTGGCATGAAGCACTTTGGGAAGAGGGTGGGCTGGGGAAGGGCTGTTAAGGGGTAGAGTTCTATATAGTTCTATTTAGGCTGTTTGAACCTCAGAAAAAGGGATGTAGAAAAAGTTTGCTGAATGGAGTAATTTCAGTGTTTTGCAGTGATGGCTCTTTTCTTTTTCTGGTACATATAACCTTTGCTTTAAAACTGTTGCTCAAGCTATTTTGTGAGTTTGGGGATTCTCCCACACAAGTAGATTGACCAAGCATTGGTTAAAAGGCTGGACACCTGAGTACCCCTTACATGTTTTACTTTCCAAGTTCCAACCTAACTACTTAACAAACTTCTGAAAATAGTTATGGATTGTGGGTTACTTATAGTTGAATTGTAGTTTTTTTGTTTTTTCAGTCAAACGGAAATGAAAGGGCAGATATTGACAAGGCTTAGGGACTAATTTAATGCCATTAGGAAAGCACAAGATAACTTAAGGACTAAAAGCCTCAAAAAAAAAAAAAAAGATGAAATGAGGAGTTGGTGCTGATTTGTGCAGGAACCTGAAAGACGACACCTAAAAACTCAAATTACATTTCAGGAACTTGTGCTGGCAAGAGATAGGGATAACAGAGATAAAAGTAATTTGTAGATATTCTGAAATCCCTTATCTTACCCAATAGTTTCAGTTGTGGCTTAAAACAAGGTATCTATCTGTACTTTAGCAAAATGGGTGGATTTGCATTTCACATGCTCCTCCTTTGGTTGAAAACAATTGATTACATAGGAGAGGGAGGATGATACTATAAGTCTTTGTTCTGCCACAATATGACATTGGACAAGGTATTTCACTTCTCTGGTTTCTAACCTGTATGTAAAAGGATAATTAATATTGGTTTAGATAATTTTTTAAGTTACTTCAGAAGCTGAAGAGTCTATTTCTAAAACAAAAAAATCACTCATGAGGTAGAATTGGCTATACTTTCTCAAATTTAAAAAATTAAGCAAAATGCTGATCTAGTAGGTTCATGTAACTTTTAAGTAAAACATCTTGAAGGTGTCCCTCTATCAACTGAAGAACAAATGTCTCAGTTTAATATATGACTGCATCAAAAAAAAAAAAAAATGCAGCCACAGTAGGTGACCAAAGGGATAAGTAACTTTCAGGAATTTTGAAAGCCCAGTAGTATTTAGTATATGCTCTCTCAGCATTAAAAAGGTCACCTTGCTGATACATGTTAATTTTGAAAGTTTAATTGACCTTTGGAATTTTAATATCAACCTTTTTTGGTGTGTTTAGAGGTTGGAGCAATCACTGAAGAAACTGAAGCCTGTGATTGGTGGAGTTTGGGTGCTGTCCTCTTTGAACTTCTCACTGGCAAGGTACGCAGTGACCTGGATGTTTAATAGATTTACCCAGATGCTACCCTGATTTCTAATTGAGAACATCAGCCTTCACCTTCGTTTTTAATCAGGGACCAAGCAACAAAAACTTCGATACAAAAAGCAAGCAGAGAAATGCAAGTTTATCAAGATTCCAGATACTTTTAAAAGTTGGCTCTCATTACATTGAATAAATTGATGGTAAATTACTTTATGTCACAGTGTTTCATAGTGAAATATGATTAAACCTTTTTTCCTCTTAATTTTCCATGATTCCGCTTTAACAGGGTTAAATCTATAAGGTTTATGTAAGGATGTATTAAAATTCCCTGGGTGTTTTAAACGTCTTGACTGAAACCAGGAGAGAATTCTTATTTAAGAAAATTAACATAGATATTAAAATTAACATTATCTTTTTCTCAGTCCCATACATTTTTCCTATCCTAGCTTAAGGACAGAAATTATACTCTCAGATCAATAACTTTTGATTATGATGTTTGAGTTAGCACATTTTAATAAAGTATTGTGCAGATTGCCTTTTGGGAAGAAAACAGAGGAAGTGAACAGTTATACTTTTGTAAATAGTCGTCTATCTACGTTTGTAGATAATACTGTCCTAAGATTGTTGTGGAGTTTACAAATCACCTTTACATACATTTAAACTGTAAAGTGTATACATATGTAAAGTGTTACAAATAACAAATTCTAAACTTTGAAGGATTTTAAAAACATTAAAACATTTTCAAGATATCAAATTCCTTTTTAGTTTTGCATATAATTTAAGCTTTTCTATAATATTCCGAGCTATTAATTTTATAACCAAGGCCAACGGGACAGTAGCATAAGCTTATGATGTGATCATGGTGATTGTCTTCATTTCAGTTGAAAGTTCTATAGGCTCATAGCCCTCATCCTAAACTGCTTAGGCAGCGCTGTATTGATTACTGCACCTCCAAGTAAAACATTTGTTGAGCTCTCTATACTTGCTGTCCATAAATCCTTTGATAGAACAAAATATGATGTTATTTGGGATAAGAAGTTTACCTGATTGATTGTTTCAGACTCTGGTTGAATGCCATCCAGCAGGAATAAATACTCACACTACTTTGAACATGCCAGAATGTGTCTCTGAAGAGGCTCGCTCACTCATTCAACAGGTAATTTAGTTGACCTATTGGCTAGGTTTATCAAGCATGCAGATTAGCAGAGCCCATACCTCCAACACCTGTAAAAGAGATTAGTTTGAGGCAAGAATAACCCACTTAACCTAAAGCAAAGATGCATTCAGAATTAATATTGTATATTTTCAGGTTTTTGCTATCATCAAACTATTGATGGGATCAGAGAGTATAGTTAAAACTTCTTGGTTAATTTTTTTCCCCAAAATTCAGGGCTCACATTTAGTCAGTTCTGTATATTTGTGTAAATGTGTGATTTGAATATTGCTTTTAGCTTGTCTGGGGCTTCTCTAATTTTGCAGTCACATTTTGTAGCCCTATATGAATGGCTATTTTCAATTTTTAATTCTTATTTATAAACAGTAATGGACACTCAGGTTGCTTAGGAGAGACATATTGAAGATCTTGTCAAGTTAGATACTTCATCATTGGTGGAACTTGGGCATTGGTGTCAGTGATTACATTTCTGGTGGCTTTGAAGAAAGAGACCATTGATAATTAAAGTTCAGTATCCCAGAGACAGGTTTGGAACCCCAGTGAGCTTCTTAGATTGATTCCCCATAATTAAATTACTCCTCTAGTTGTGTGTAGTGAATTTTTGCTGAGTATATTGAGGGTTGTTAGTACTGTGGTGTGACAGGCCACTTGCTGGGCTATCAGCAGGAAAAAGCAGGCCTGGGATCCTTATACTTTTATGAAAAATAGAATGGATAAAGTTCTTTGAAAAAGATCAAGAACTAAAACTATGTGACGAAACACGCGTTTTTTTTTTAAATCAGGGAAAACAAAAAAAAAGCAGGGGGGAATATATTAAGAAGATAATTAACTAGTATTCTCTTGAAGAGTGATTTTTGCTTTTATTCAACAAATATTGTATACAAGGCACAGTGCTATAAGCTGTATCGGTAGGACATGTAAATAACCATACCACATGGAAATTGATCAAGGCTGTCAAAGAGTTTTAAAAAATACTGTGGCAAGTGAAAGAAGGAGGCGGATAGAATCCATGCAGTGGTAGTATTAGGGAAGGTTTTTGTGGAATGGGTGTTACTTTTGCTGGGCCTTAGAATTTCAGCATGGCAAGGTAGGATGTGGGAAGAACAGTCTTAGTGTAATGAATGGCTTGAACGAAGGCAAGGAAGGAGTCTTAAAGACGCAGTTTAGAAAACCAAAGTTTGATTTATCTGGAGTAGAGAGGTAAATAGAGGAAGGGGTAGTACGTGAGTATAAAAAGTAAGTTGGGTTTCTCTTATGGGCTTCTATCATCACAAATACAAGAGTAGAGTGATAGTATTTAATTCATTAAAATTGGAGATTTGGAATTTGTGGATAAGAATAAAAGGTTCAGAGTTGTACTTCAGAGAGATTAATTTGCCCAGAGTATGTAAACTATAAGGAAGCAGTCAGGTTGGAAATGCTGAGATGAGAATACCTAGAGTACTTCAGATTAAGAGAGATAATGACACAATACATAAAACATTTCATTCTAATGGGAAAAAAAGAGCACCTATTCATTAGATTTCATCTTATTTGTTGTGGCATGAGATAAATCAAATTATTTTTTAGTAAATAATTTAGGAAAAACTGGCAACTGCTATTTTTTGTTTCTCTTCCTTAAAGAAGTAATTATTACATAATATTAAAAATAGAATTCCCCATAATGAGTTATCAAGTTCTGCTTTCATCTTTATTAGAAGTTATACTGTGAAGGAGTCTAGGCTTAAGCTATGCTGAGTCCCCAAACTCAGATATGTATAGCTTGTGCAGTAAATCAGCATTATGTCATTGGTCTGCCTGAGGAAACTACCACTCATGTTGAGGAAATATCATCAGGAAAGGGAAAAGGGGGCTCTTGGCATGATTAGCAATTTGTCATTTTGACTTTCCTTTTCCACTACCTCACAGGTCATAGAGGTCACTTTAAACAAAGTCACAAAATGATTTATATGGAAATAATTATTCTACTTGGGGGAAATTTTCTCCTCTTTGGTCTTTTAGCTCCTTGTTTGTTCTTAGATTTCATAATCTCCTGTACCCCTGGTTCAGTCATCCGTCTGAATTAAGTGAATGGTGCTAAAGTAAACATAATGCAGTCTTAAAACAAATCCCTCAGAGCATGTATGTTTGTGCTTTAGCAAGTACATTTAGTTAATTATGACACAGTTGCTTCGTCAGTTTTAAGAAATTATGTGAGGAAAAGACCAAAACAAATTTTTGTGCCCTCATTGCTCGGCTCTGTTGCCTCTTCTTCAGGAGAAAGGAGGTTGGCAGCTACTGTCTTGGATTCATTATCTTGGATGTGCTACTGGCTGACATTTTCTTAAGCAATAGAATCTTTGTGTAACCTCTCTTGAGTCGTGTTCCAGCCTTTAAAATGGCAGAATAAGCAAGATAGTCATGGATAAAACAATTATACTTTTGCCTATAGATTTATACTTGCAAATATATAGAGGAGTTCATGAACTAATTAACTTTAGTAAAAGTCAAAATATGAACCTTTGGAATTTCACATTTAAATCAGTGTTTTAGAAAGAAGCCAGTTGTTTATAATGAAAAAAGAACTTACGTGTTTATATGTTTCCTGAAATACTAAAATGTAATGCTGTCATTGGAGTTAATTCTTAAAATATTTGAAATATTAGATTTATATTAAAATGTTTGATGCCATCCACCTTTCAGTCAGTAGACATAATTTGTCTGATTGTGAAAATGGATTGGGTGCCTGTAGGATATTCCTATGACATTTGTTTTTAACAATAACTTTTCCTAACAAATGATCACAACTGCTAATATAAAAATTCTTTGAAAATTAGCTTTAATAAAAGTAGTATGGTTCAATTTGAGTGCTAGACATAATTTCAAGTAAAAGACTCTTAGTATAGTCTTTTGAAATGTATGCTTATCCAAGTGAAGTAACAGATTCTTAGCATCTGCAGATCTCACTTTCATGAGGCAGTGTACTGTTGTTGTTAAGGATGGATTCCAGAGTCAGAGTTCTTGATTCAAATACTGTTTTTGCTACTTACTACTTGTATGATCTTAATCACGTTACTTAATTTCCCTGAGCTTCTGTTTTCTCATTTATAAAGTGGAGATAACGGTAGCTATTCATAGAGTTGCGAGTTAAATGAGTTAACCTATCGTAAGCACTTAGAATAATGCCTGGCATGTGATATCATGTATAGCTATGTTATTATTATTGATAGTCAATGATGAACATTTATGACACAGTAATTTGCAATTTGATGAAGCATATATTGGAATTATAGGGCTACTGATGAAGAATGAGGCTACTGCTGTTGACACAGGTGAAAAATTCTAAAAAAAGTAGTGGACTGGCATATAAAAGGCAATCAATTGATATTTATCATACAAATAATTGAATTAATTAATCATGATTGAAAGAAAAATTAGAAACAATGAAAAAACAAAGAGAAGACATAGAAGTTTTGGTTAAAGTCCAAGAGTGGAATTTCCTACATATTAGACAACAAATGTTGTAAATAAATAATTTAATATGTCAGTTGCACTTGACTACATTCTATGGAAAAAAATATTTACTGTGAGTCTTCTCAAATTTGAGTGGCTGTGGCTTTATGAGTTAGTTGGCAGAGTTTCTTTCCCCCAAAATGTATGAAGTTAGAGAGATTTGTTGAAAAACCAGTCATTTTAGTGCTTTGGAAATGGATCGAAGGATACAACAATCTGAAAGGTGTTTATGTTTAAAAAAACAGCTGAACTGGCCAGGCACAGTGAGTGGCACATGCCTGTAATCCTAGCACTTTGGGAGGCCAAGGTGGGTGGATGATCTGAGGTCAGGAGTTCGAGAGCAGCCTGACCAATATGGTGAAACCCTGTCTCTACTAAAAATACAAAAATCAGCTGGGTGTTGTGATGGGTGCCTGTAGTTCCAGCTACTGAGGAGGCTGAGGCAGGAGAATTGCTTGAACCTGGGAGGTAGAGGTTGCGATGAGCCAAGATCATGTCACTCACTGCACTCCAGCCTGGGGGACAGAGGGAGACTTCATCTCAAAAAACAAAACAACCAAAAAAAAAAAAAACAAACCAGCTGAACTCTGGGAAAGAACAGTGGTACTCTCTGGCTTTCTTGACCAGGGCTGCTCTCAGCCTCCCCTCTTTGCTTGATCTGGTGCAAAGGTTCTGCTAGGGTGGGTTAAGCCATGAGGACTGATCCTGAGGCTGCATAAAGGTACACAGGAACAGGGAATGGGCTCAGCAGAAAGTAAAAGCCAGGGCAGACATGGTTTTGTGACCTAAACTTTGAACGTATTCTCCTATGCATTGGCAGAGGACAGAATTTTGAAGGGCTGAGATATTTGAATACAACCTCTGTTCAGTCATTGGTTGACCACTAAGCTATGCAGACACAGGGGTGACCCCCAGAAAGCTAACTTTAAAAAGAAAAACATATGTGCAAAGTTGTCAGCAGCTGCACATTACAGTGCATTTGGAAGGGGACTTAGCATTACAGATCGAACTGAAACAAGTTAACAAAGAATAAACTATTCAACAGCAGTGATAAACTTCATGGGGAAAAATCAGACTCCAGAGTTGCTAAAATATACTGTCTAAAATGTCCAGTTTTCAGTGAAGTGTAATGTAAGACATACACAAAAACAAAAAAGTATTCCCATATTCAGGGGAAAAAAAAGCCATGAGTAGAAATTGTCTCTGAGTATAGCTAGACACTGGATTTACAAAGACTTTAAAGCAACTATTATAAATATTTCCAAAGAACTAAATGAAACTGTGTTTAAAGAATTAAGGGAAAATATGACAACAATCAATAAAAAGTTATGTAATAAGGAGATAGAAAGTATATGTTCAAAAAACAGAACTAAGTAGAAGTCACAAGTTGAAAAATGCAATCACTGACATGAAAAATTCACTGGAAAAAAATGACTGCAGCAGCTAACAGCAAATTTGAGATAGAAGAAGACAGAATAAGTGAACTTAATAGAAATTATTGAATTAGAAAAATAGACAAAAATTGAAAAAAAATGAATGGAACTGTGGAAATCTGTAAGACAATAGCAAATGTACCAATATATATATAGTGGTAGTCCCAGAAAGAGAGAAGAAAGGGAAAGGGACAGCAAAAAGAAATAATGGCTAAAAACTGTCCAAATTTGATGAAAAACATTAACTTATGCTTCCAAGAAACTCAACAGACCTTATGTAGGAAAATACAAAGAGGTCTACATTTAGACAGATTTAGACAGATTGTTGAAAGATGAAAACAGGAAAATTTTGGAAGCAGTAAAAGGAAAATAACTTACATAGAAGGAAGCATTAATGTCTAATTATCAAAAGCAGTGGAGGACAGAAGACAGTGGAATGACACAGTCAGTACTGAAATCAAGAAGTAGCAGTAAACTAAGAATTCAGCAAAATTATCCTTCAAAAACGAAGGTGCAGAAAGACATTCCCAAATACAGAAAGATTGGAAGGATTTATTGCTAGCAGAACTGCCTTATAAGAAATATCACAGTAATTTCTTCAGGCTGGAAAGAAATGATACCAGGTAGTAACTTAAGTCCAAGGAGGAAATGAGGAACACTAAAAGTTGTGGCTGTGAGTTCATAGAAATGACTAAATATATTTTTCTTATTTAAAAGATAAAAGATTGCATATAGCAACAATTATAAACCATGCTATTGGGTTTAACATATATAAAAGCAAAATCTAAATATGTATGACAATAATAGACAAAGGAAGGGGAATGTGGTAGAGCAAATTTCTACCTTTTGCTCGATTATTATTTTGAAGTAGATAAATGATGTTATAAGATAAGTGATATGTTAAGTGATAAGATGCATATTGTAAGGATACAGCAACCACTTTAAAAAAAATCCTAAAAACAAAATACTAAATGGAAACTAGTAAAGAAACTAAAATGGTATAGCAAAAAGCATTTAACACAAAAGAAGGCAGTAAAGGAAGATAAGACAGTAAATCTAGGAAACAAGTAGCAAAATAGCAAATACAAACCCACGATGATCAACAAACTGAGTATCTAAACGTGCCAAACAAAAGGCAGATTCTGTTAAGCTGGATTTCCAGCTATCTTCTGTTTATGAGAGGCGCACCTTCAATTAAAAAACACAGATCGAAAGGCAAAGGATGGAAAAACCATACCAACAGTAACCACAAAAGAGCTAGAGGGACAATATTAAATATCAGACAAAATGGATATTAAGATAGTTTTATTAGAGACATGTTTTATAATGATTGTCAGCACATGGGTAACTGTAACAATTACAAATGTATATGCACTAATAATGGCCTCAAAATAGAGGAAAAAAATTGAACTGAATTGAAAGGAAAAATAGGCAATTTAATAATAGTAAGTGGAGGTTCAATACCCCATTCTCCATAGTTTATGGAAAACTAGTAAGGACATTGAAGGCCTAACTGACATGTTTAGAACATTTCACCCAGTAACCACAGAATACACATTCTTATCAAGTATACACAAAACAATCTCCAAGGTATATCACATGCTAGGCCATAAAACAGGTTTCAGCATTTAAAGGGATTGAATTCATAGAGTGTATTCTGAACTACACTGTACACTGATTACAGTAACTATAACAGAAATAAAGTAGAAATAACAAGAGGAGATCTACTAAACCTACAGATGTTTGAGGATTAAACAGTATACTTCTAAGTTATGTATAGGTCAAAGAAGAAATATCAAGAAAAGCTAAGAAAGATTTTTAAATGGAACAAAAAGGAAAATACAGTATATCAAAATGAATAGGATGCAGCTAAATTAATTATTGAGGGAAATTTGTGGCTTTAACTGTTTTAGGAAAAAAAAGGAAGGTTTCAAATCAAAGTCTCAGCTTGCACCTTAAGAAACTATGAAACAAAGCTAGATGTGGTTTTGTGCTACTGTAGTCCCAGCTACTTAGGAGGCTGAGGCATGAGGATCACTTGGGGCCAGGAGTTCAAGACCAGCCCTGGCAACATAGTGCCTCTAAATTTAAAAAAGAAAGAAATTATGAAAAGAAACTATAAAGAGCAAAGTGAATCCAAAGCAAGGAGAAGAAAGAAAGCAGATAAGATAGAAAACAGAAGAAGAGTAAAATTAAAACACACACACACACACACACACACACGGTAGTTCTTTGTAAAGATCAGCAAAGTTGGGAAACCTTTAGCTGATTCCAAACTGTGTGTAAAAAGGCAAAGGACCTGTAATGTCCAAAACAATTTTCAAGATAACAAAGTTGGAGAACTTATACTACCTGATTTCCACATTAGTTATAAAACCACAATAGTTGTAAGACCAGTGTTTTTCTAACAAATGGCACTGGGAAGTTGAATATGCACATGCTAAAAACAAAATGAACTTAGACCCTCATACTACATACAAAACTTAACTCAGAGTAGTTCATATACTTGTATATAAGAGTTAGAGCCATCAAACTTGTAGAAGAAAACAAAGGAGGCAATCTTTGCTGTTGGATTAGGCAAAGAAGAATTAAATGTGATACCAAAAGCATGGTCCTCAAAAGGAAAAATTGATAAACTAGGCTTCCTTAAAATGAAAAACTTGTGCATTCAAAAGTCACCATTAAGAAAATGAAGACAATAGGCTGGGTGTGGATAGCTCATGCCTGTAATCCCAGCCCTTTGGGAGGCCATGGCAGGAGGATCTCTTGAGTACCGGAGTTTGAGACTAGCCTTGTCAGTGTAGTGAGGCCCCGCCTCTATGAATAAATAATAAAAATATAAAAATTTTAAAGAAGGAAAATGGAGACAAGCCACAGACTGGTAGAAAATATTTGCAAATCATGTATCTGATTAAGGACTTACATTCAGACCTTATATAAAGAACTCTTGTAATTCAGTAAGATAGACAATTCAGTTTTAAAATGGGCAGAAAGTTAGATTTTCACCAAGAAAGCTATTTGAATGGCTAACGAGCACACAATAAGATGCTCAACATTATTAGTTGTTTGGGGATGTAAATTAAAACCTTAATAAGATACTACTAATACTGAGAGAAGGGCTATTATCAAAATGATGGACAGTACCGAGAGCTGAGGATGTAGAGAAATAGAAACCCTCGTACATAAATGTTTGTGGGACTGTAACATGGCACAACTGCTTTGGAAAAGTTAGGCAGTTTTATAAAAAGTTAAACATAAACTCATTGTGTAACCCAGCAATTCTACTTCTAGGAACATAATCAACAAAAATGAAAATATATGTCTACACAAAGACATATACATGAACGTTAATAGCAACATTATTAATTATAGCCCCGAATGGAGAAAGTCCAAGTGTCTAAAAACTAGTGAGTGGATTAATGAAGTCTGGTGCGTCCAAACAATGGAATACTAAGAAAAAGGAATGGACGGTTGATACCTTCTACAACGTGGATGACTCTCAGTAACAGTATGATGAGCGAAAGAAGGCCACAGCAAAAGACTGCATATTTTATGACTGGACTTATATGAAATGTTCAGAAAGGGCAACTTTATAGAGACAAAAGGCAGGTTAGTGGTTGCCTAGGACTGGGGATGGGAGTGGAGATTAACTGTAGATGGCATGAGGAAACTATTTAGGGTAATCAAAATGTTCTAAAACGATTGTCGTACAACACTTTAAATTTACTAAAAGGCATCAAATTGTACACTTATAACGGATGAATTATATGCTATGTAAACTATCTCTCAGTAAAGCTGTTAACACAAAAATTTGAGGGTACCTGAACACAAAAATTTGAGGGTGCCTGAACACAAAAATTTGAGGGTGCCTGAATGTCACAAGGCATATTCTTCCAGCATGCCTTGAGTTCCTATGTAATTGTTATATGACCACTGCTGTTTTCCCACATTTTTAATAACTGTTACATGTAACATTATTAAGCCACAAAAAATTTTCACTTATTTTACACATGATTCCCATTTCTGAAGAAACCAAAACTTGTTTCACTCATTAGATTAAATTATTTCATTTGTGTCGACTATGCCAAAGACTAGTGATTTTTGGAATACGAATCAGCTTATTCACACTTTAGGTAAAGTTTAGTCTCAATACATACATAGTTCACTAGGGGTCTAAAGACTTACTGTGCTTCCCAAATGTCCTAATCATGAAGGAAGTAACTGGCTTCTCAGAATCTAGTGCAAGATCTAATTAATGTCATGGTGTACTTTTGGAGTAGGAAATTGATAGGTGTAACTATCCTATTATACTACATACATGAGGATGAGGGAAACAAAGTGATTTACTCAAGGCCATGTTTCCCATCAGTTGAAAAGCTGTAAACTCAGTTCAGGTATCTCTTATACCCCACAGCTAGAGTGGTATTAGACATAGCTCCCTTTCAAGAAAACATGGTAACTTGGCTATTAAGACTATTTGTTATCAGGGTTGAATTTAGAAGTTGTTTCCTTTCAAATATTGGTTTTCTTTTGATTTGCTGGTTAGATTCTTGTTACTCACTAAGTCTGTCTTTTTTAGCTCTTACAGTTCAATCCTCTGGAACGACTTGGTGCTGGAGTTGCTGGTGTTGAAGATATCAAATCTCATCCATTTTTTACCCCTGTGGATTGGGCAGAACTGATGAGATGAATGTAGTGCAGGGTTATTTTCACACATTCTGATCTTCTCCATGATGGGCATCTCCAGCACTGAGGCACCTCTTCCTCACAGTCACTTATGGAGCACCAAAGCATTTGGATAAAGACCATTAGAGGAAACGGGGAGGGAAATGGCTAAAAGAGAACAATTTGTTTACAGTTACTGGATATCAGCTAATTTTGCAAGAGGCGATGATATACATATCTTCAACCAAGGTGTGATCTGAATTTAATCCACATTTGGTGTTGCAGATGAGTTGTAAAGCCAACTGAAAGAGTTCTTCAAGAAGTTCCTCTGATAGGAAGCTGTGGGTGTAGAATGAAGTTTTACTTGAAAGAAGGACCTTTACATGGCAGCTAACAGTGCTTTTTGCTGACCAGGATTGGTTTATATGATCAAATAAATATTTGCTTAATAATACACTAAAAGTACTTCATGAATAATGTTATCAATGCAACTTGAAAGTGAGGGAAAAAAAGAATATACACATAGTTTCTGATGGAAAACCTATACCCTGATGCTGTGTAATTAATGTATGTTGAATGTGGTCCCGGATTATTTCTGTGAGAAGACACTCCATGTTGTCAGCTTTGTACTCTTGGTTGATACTACTTATTTAGAGAATGGTTCATATAAACACTCACTCTCTTTTAACAGCATCTTTCTTTCGCCATCTTTCCATTTTCTGCACCCTCTGCTTGTTCCTTCATATTCCATTCTTCCTACACCTGCTAACACATATGCAACAAAAAAGGGAAGGAAGTTCTTATTTTTCCAAATTGTGTGAGGACTAAGAAATCATGATGTCAAATAAACATAGTGAAACATTAGATCTCCTCTTCTAACTAATATCCCCTCCCCCCCAACCTTTTTTTTTTTTTAAAGAAATACCTCTGTTCCTTTCCTTGTGAAATATTATACATTTCTACCATTGCTTCTTATGCTTGACTTTGTTTTACTTTTTGGTTTGGAATGCTAAGAAGCAAAGGATTTCATCTAAATAGAATTGAATGGCAGTCCTAGTTGTTACTTATGGTGATAAGATTCTCAGATTTGAACTAACTTATTGGACATGCTATAGAAAGAATGTAAGTATTCACACATCTCCAAACATTTGTATTTGTTACTTCTTTTTGTTGCTACGGTAGCTCCTGTAGTTATGCATTGTTGCAAAAATGTACAATTGTTTTAAAAGTGTTAACATCTGTTTTTTTTTTAAACTGTCACCAAAGAAGAAGTCACTATTTCCAGTTTAGAAACCAAAAGAAATAATAGAAATTTTCGAAGTGTTTTAATTTTCTTTGTATTTTTGAGATCTGGGTGAGAGCCCACCCCCACTCCAGGATCATCTATACAACTACCATCTGCCATCAACCAGGTCCTCCCATCTAATTAAATGGAACAGAAAATGCTCTAGTGAAACAAAGGAAATGTGCAAGCATTTTCCCTTTTTCTTTTTGTTTTTTCTATTATTCTACTTCCCTTTTTCCTTTTTGGCCCCCTTATAACCCAAACCCCATCTGAAAGGCTGCAACAACACCAGGTTGGGGAACAGGTCACCAGGATCATAGTTCAGTCAAGATGACATCACTCCCTGGAACTAGATTTCAACTCACTAGTCCCCTGGCCTCATAACAGGAACTTATGCAGGTGAGACACAAGAATGACTTCCTGTGTAGGACTAGTAGGAAATCTGCAAGTACTTAGAGCTGGCCATGACAGAACTTCCTTCCAGAAGTGCCCTGTGACATGAAAGTAGGACTTCACAACTAAGGTGAAGATCCTGTCCTACCACATGATTTGAGTCTCTTGGATTCAAAGGACATCAATGTCAACAGATGGTTGCTATGTCAGTCTGTTGACACAATTGCATTGCTTCAGTTTCTCCCCCTTTCTCTCTGTATGTTTGATTGGAGCTTGTGCTTAATGTAAATACATCATTCATAATTATAATGGACATGAATTATTTTAGTAATAAACATGGGATAACTGGCTTTGGGGTGATGAACCAAAGTTTTTTTTTTGTTTTTTTTTTTTTTAATGATGTGTACATATTTTAAGCTGTAATTCTGTGAATGATACTGATTTTTCTGGTTGGTTTTTAATATTTTGTTTGTTTAAGCAGAGGAGTAGAATATGGGGTCAAAATCATAAAAGAAGTTGCCATGAGTGTTTCTCATTTAATTTTTTTATTTGCTAAAATATGCATAACATAAAATTGACCATTTTAACCATTTTAAAATATATACTTTGGTAGTGGCATTAAGTACATTCATGTTTTCATGCAGCATCACCACTGTCCATCTCCAGGACTACTTCATCATCTCAAATGGAAACTCTGTACCGGTAAACAATAACTCCTCCCCATTCCACACTCCAGCTCCTAGCAACCACTATTCTATTTTCTGTCTCTATGAACTTGAATTTGGCTATTCTAGGTACTTCACCTAAGCAGAATCATACAATATTTGCTTTTTTGTCCTGGCTTATTTCACTTAGCAAAATGTTTTCAAGGTTTATCCATGCTGTAGCATTTATCAGAGTTTCCTCCCTTTTAAGGCTGAATAATATCCCATTGTATGTATTGCCACATTTGTTTAGCCATTCATCTGTCAGTAGACATTTGGGTTGTTTCTACCTTTTGGCTGTTATGAATAATGTCATTATGAATATTGATGTACAGATACGTGTTTGAGTCTCTGCTTTCTCTCAATTTTGCGTTTTATTTTTATATGAAATTACCAATATCATTGACCATTATTCCACCATGCTTTTTATAGAAAGGTTTTTCCAGATAGATTGCAAATATCATTATGGTGCAGTGCCACTTATCCTAAGACATGATATAAAAATGTTTCTATATCAAACATGGATAAATTAAGCTTCTCAAGAGTAAAGAGAATGTCATTATTTTAGCAATTTATGACACGAAATAATACTATTTGATACATGGACCTTTTCAACTTGCTATAATAAGGATTTTTTGTTTTAATTGACATAATTATGTATATTTATGGTATACAGTGTGATGTTTCTATACATGTATGCATTGTAGAATGATCAAATCAGGCTAATTAACTCATCCATCAGCTCAAATACTTTTCATTTCTTTGTGCTGAGGGTAAAGTCCACTCTTTCAGCTGTTTTGAAAAAGACAATACAGGGCCGGGTGCGGTGGCTCACGCCTGTAATCCCAACACTTTGGAAGGTCGAGGCGGGTGGATCACGAGGTCAAGAGATCGAGACCATCCTGGTCAACATGGTGAAACCCCGTCTCTACTAAAAATACAAAAAATTAGCTGGGCATGGTGGCGCGTGCCTGTAATCCCAGCTACTCAGGAGGCTGAGGCAGGAGAATTGCCTGAACCCAGGAGGTGGAGGTTGCGGTGAGCCGAGATCGCGCCATTGCACTCCAGCCTGGGTAACAAGAGCGAAACTCCGTCTCAAACAAACAAACAAATAATTAATTAATTAATAGAAAAAGACAATACATTGTTAACTAGTCACCATGCTATGCAATAGATTGCCAGAATCTATTCTTCCTGTCTAATTGAAACTTTTGCCCTTTGACCAATATCTCCCCTTCCTTCATTCTGCCCCCCCCTGGTAACCACCATTTTACTTTCTACTTCTGTTAATTAACTGAACTGTTGATAATATAGTTAAACCTGTCTTTTAAACAGCTACGATACCCATTGTGTTTTGACCTTCACGCTTTTCTCGTCCTCACTTATTTCAAGGTCAGTGTGAACCACGATTGACCTGTTTTCCTGTGGTGCATGTACTGAAGAGCATAAATTGTATACTCATGCTATAACTAGTAACAGTATATTAGAGCTCCACACCTAGTATGCCTTGATTGAATTTACCTGCCCACAAGTTTGGAATCCAAATAGAAAGAGGTATGTAGCCCCAAAAACTCTGCCTCCCAAGGTCTCAGAACATATTTATTAGATTCACTTAGGGATATCTTTCTGGTAAAGACCAAGCATAAAGCTGATCAGCTTTTTTTCTTTAGAGGAGTCAATTTAAACTCTGGTATATCTAAATGCTCTGTGTAAGGGAGCCTGGTATTTCACTCTTTGTTTGAGAATTCTGCCATAATGGAAAGTCTTAGAATGGTGTCCTGGTCATGTCTCTGTGACTAATTACCCATGCAACCTTAATCAAATAACACTATTCTGGACCTGTTCCCTCACCTGTAGAGTGAGAGGGTAGGTAAGTTCTAAGCTCTACAAGCATATGATGGCTTTTCTGTTTTTCAGAGTGAGCTAGTTTGATAAAACAGCATTATAGGGAAGGCAAGGGTTCTTAGCTGTTTTCTTACTGTTTTCTAGTAGTCCCAGATGCTTGGGTTGCTGCCGTACACCCGCTCAGTGGCATAGCCCTTGGTAGTTATATGGTTATAAAAAAAATAAAATTAGACATTGAAAGGTTATTTCTCATTTAGTTCTATACTGGAAAAGGAGATTTGAAGGTCCAGATAGCAGTACATAGAGGTGAAAGGAGGTTAGGCACACCTACATTTGCCTATTTCGTAGACCTTTCTCAGTAACTATGGTGGTATTCCTATTCCTGTTGCCCTGATGTATCGTATTTTGTGTGTTTATTTAACTCTGTCCCTTGACAGGCATAATCAGAGTAAAAAATTGATACTTTTTGTTCCTATTTAGTGCAGAACATTAACTTCTACCAGTCTAGGTAATTTAGATTTTTGAGTATTTTATGTCTACTAGGCTAATTTAAGGATTTCATATTAAGCCCTCATATTGAAGGGTTACCAATTGGCAGAATCTGTGAAGTCAGCTATTTCTAAATAAAGTTGTAAACAGAATAGCAGTAGGGAAATGGAAAGCAAAGTACTACAGGTTTTTGTGACTCAGCATCACTTACTCTCTCAAGGACAGTAAATAGGAAACCAGAGAGAAGCTTCCTTTTTGGTAAGATTTATGATCCTGGTTGTGTTATGTAGGTAGATGGTATGGCCTTGTATTTTTGGTACCTATCACATGATTTCCCCCCTTGATCTAGCTGTCTCATCTCAGGGAGAAATGGAGGCAGAGAGAATTTGTGGTGGTGTGAAAAAGTAACCTGAGCCAGTGAGGTGGGTTAGGGAGAGGCAGCAGAGCACTTGGCAGGCATGTTTGCCCAGTTCCTTGGATAATAGAGAGCCTTCTCTGTCGATCTGGACTTAAAGTATAATTCCTTGTTCTTCCCCAAGGAAGAGTGAGGCCAAAACTGAAACGATTTCTACTATCCCAGGAAAAGAGATGGCCCACCTGCCTGTTAGGAAAGAATTAAGTGACATGCTTATCCTGAGTCAGTTCTATTTCCATCTCCTTGCTAAAGACAGCTGCTATGGCTGGTAGTTAAGGCAGAGACCGTGAGTATTTGTAAGGGGCTGCTGTGATTTCTTTTGGGCAGGAATGCCTCTTGCTGAATGTGGTAGGAAAGAATGACAAATGAGCCAGCTTTGGGGCACATTTAGAATTGCTGGCATCTTGCCTTTGTAAATCTCAAAAAGTTTCATATCGAAAATTTTATATCAACTCTGTTGATCAAATTCTTCCTAAAGCTGGGCACAGTGGTTCACGCTTGTAATCCCAGCACTTTGAGAGGCTGAGGTAGGCGGATTGATTGAGTCCAGGAGTTCGAGGCCAGTCTGGGCAACATGTTGAAACCCTGTCTCTACAAAAAATACAAAAATTAGTTTGGGCACGGTGGCGCAAGCTGTAGTCTCAGCGACTTGGGAGGCTGAGGTGGGAGAATCGCTTGAGCCTGGGAGGTTGAGAATGCAGTTAACCATGATCACACCACTGTATTCCAGCCTGCGCAACAGAGTGAGATCCAGACTTAAAGAAAAAATCTTCCTACAATTTGAGTATTTGAGTAGGAATCACAAGACAGGTATTTGATTAGCCCTCCCAAGAGGCAGATGTCAAAGGGGACTGTAGAAGAATTTGAGCCTGTTTCACTGCCGATATAATGACTGCAATGTGTTGTTGCCCTTATCATGTGGGTATACATATAAAATTGACCCAACAGAAAAGAAGAAGAAAAGGAGATGTCATGTTTGCAAGACATTTAAGATAATTTGTAGAACAGTTGAGTCTCTCAGGATTGTTATAAGAAGAAAATGTGTTAGCTATTTGAAGGTTTGTCTTTAGCAAAAAGATTCTAAATGACTAAGAAAACTTCTTTAAAATTGAACTCTTCCCCTGACCATGTGCTTCTACTGCCCTCTCATTTCTTCTTTCTCTCTTCATCTACCCCTCCCTCCCATTACAGGCCTCTCTGGTCTCTGAACAAAAGATACGGCCCCTGCCTTCAAGGATCTTATAAAACACAGGGGAAAGAAAGAAGCATAAATAATAAGTAGGGCAGAATGTGGCAAGTGTTATAAAGTACAACTAGAGTATGGTGAGCATACAAAGGAGAGATCTGAGGAGCTGCAGGAAGCCTTCCTGTATAGGAGCAGGACCTTGAAGTGTAGATAGGATTTTTAAACATAAGAATTTTTTTTCCTTTCTTTATATTTTGTTTGGAGAGAAGGAAAGTTCTCAGGGGGACAAAAAGGCTGTTGTGTATAAAGGCATGGAGATGGGAAAATGGAAAGCTGTGCGTATTCTGTTTAGGCTGGTTCGTAGATAACGTGAATTTAAAAGGTAGGTTGGGGCCAGGTTAAATGCCATGCTGAGACATTGGACTTCATTCTCTAGGTTGCAGGGAACTAGTGAAGGTTCTTGGAGAGCTGGCATTATTGCAGCCTACAGTTAAAAAGATAATTTTAGGGTTAGAATGGATAATAAATTGGAGAAAGAGAGATTAGAGGCAGGGAAAGCAGTTTGGAGTTATTGCAGAAATTCAGGCAAGAGATAAAGTCTGCAGTTAAGGTGGTAGAATATAAATGAGGGGGTACTTAATCATCCTCGTCTGTTTCTCTCAAGTGTATAGAGGTAGAGTGTTCCTATCAAATAATTGCTTTCCCTTTTTCCTGAAGTCAGTTTATACTAGGAGATTATGGACTGTTGTTTATAAAATCACCCCCAAGGAATCACCAGAGAGAGACAAACCAGGAAAGCTTATACACGTTCCCCCATTGGTTGATAATGATATTCACTATTCAGAGCTTAAACCCCTGGGTCCCAACTCACTCTTTGATCATTTTGTGGCACTTTTTCCCACATTTTGCTTTAAATAGTTGGTTTGCTTTCTATTTGGATAGTGTTCTGATCTTTGCTCTTAGAAGACATTACATCCTGCCAGGTGACTTCTCTCTTTGTACCAGACCTCTGACATACATTTAACTTAGCTCAGTGGTTCTCAAAAACTGGTCCCCAATCTGGGTCAAGGGAATATGGATAATTTTTCCTCTTGTTGCAACTTTTCTTTACATTTGAAATTGTTTCCAAATAAAAGCTTTAGGAAAATGATTCTAAAAAGTGATCCCCAGACAGGCAACATGAGGATTACCTGGGAATTAGTTAGAAATGCAAATTCTTTCCTCATCCCAAACCCACTGAATTGGAACTCCGGGGGCGGGCACAGCAGTCTGTGTTTTAACAAGCCCCTTCAGATGATTCTGATGCTTGCTCAAGTTTGGGAACTACTGGCGTTGTTTCAATTCAGGTTATCGCCTCTGCCATGCCTGATCGTGGGCATCCTATCCTGCGGTATATGTTTTGAGTTTGAAGACATTCTCAGTGTTTATCATATTTCCTAGGATCCTAGCCCAGGAGTCCTTGGATCAAGGGGAAAGAGTGATAGGAGACGACAGACAATGAAGACAAGGAAGAAGGGAAAAGGCAAGGGGATGGGGGCAAAATGACGAGCGTGTGTGGGCAGTGGTTTAGTTCCCCCAAAGAGATTCAGGCACAAATAACTCACCCTATATAGACAGCTTCTGTTATCCATTTTAGAAATAGATGGCATAAACATCAAATTATAGTTATAATTCCTTTGGTTACTTGTATACTTTTGGGTTTTTTGCTCCTTCTTAAGCAAAACCACAGTGGAAATTCGGTATTTGGTCCCTGCATTGTTCAAAATCTGAATGCAAAGACTCAAAACCAAGTTTGGGAAAGATACCAGAATGTTCTCATTGGATTCTGACCTTGTAGCCGAGCTGTTCTGTGTTCTCTTTAAAACTGGGGAACTCAGCTGGGGATGGTTTTGGATAGGCTTGGTTTTACCTTTTAAAAATGGGCATCAGTCTTCATAGTAGTAAAGTGAAATTGGATGTCAGATGTTTGCTGAAAGTTAAGTGTGTATGTGTGGGGCGAGGGGAACGTAGGTGATTGTCTTTCACTTTAAATTATGGATCTTTTGTTTATAAAGGGCCAAGATTATTAGATGAGATTTTTAATAAAGTGTATTTTGACCTCTCAATGGGGCCTGCAAAATGTTTAGATAATGTTGTATCTTCAATAGGTGGGACTTCAGGGTCAGCAGTTCTTTGGTCTCCTGTGCCTGGACTCAGTATTAATGATAATGTGCTGCTCTTTTTTTGAAGTGACACTGTTGCCAAAATCACCATTTGACAGAACAGGCTTTGCACTGCTTTTTTTCCAGTGGTGGGCAGGGATTGCCACTAAATGTCCTTCCCCTCCTGACCCGACCCACACACTGATTATGACCAGAGGCACACTCAAGTGTTTCTGGTTAGGAAACGTAGTATCTGGTGAACAGAGAGAAGCCGGTTTGACTCAGGAGAATCTACCCTCCAGCTGGTAAATTACCTTAGTGGCTATGATTTCAATCTTCTGACAGCAGAGCTAGGGTGCTTTTCACCATGTAGTCTGTCTCTTATTCTCCCTTGCGCATATACCTTTCTTTCAAACGTAAGACTAATTCTTCATAAACGTGATGTGGGAGAAAGGGGACATTGGATACAGTTTGCTATTTTGAGAAAGAACTGCTGCATGCTTTTTATTGTCATCTCTTCTTTCAAACCTTAAACTGGGGTTCAGCCCACCCCTTTTGGGCCATGCCTCCACCTAATATGATTAGAGCAGGGCCTGAAGCCTCTGTCAGGCTGGTACTTCCTTAGCAGCAGAAGTCACAGCAAGGCACAGGGCTGCCTTTTGCCTGCACGCCATTCCTGTGATCAGAACACCCTGATCATACCTTTCCTGATTATAGATGGCGATCTGCATCTCGCTTTTGCCATTTAGTTGGCCTCGCTGGCACTGGTAAAATCTTGGCACCCAGAGAGCGGGGAGCGACAGCCATCCTGATGTTGCCACCCTCTGTCCCTCTGCTGCAGATTTAAGCTATATCCCGTAGCTTATCTCCACTGTGGGCTATCATGGTTGGAGGGAAAGGAGGGGAGAGCAGTTGCTGCCTGCTGCAGCTGTCTCCTTTTGAATCAACTACCCCCACTCCCCAGGTGCCAAAACAACTCGCTGGGTTTAGAATGCTCCCGTCTCTACCTCTCCCGCCCATTGCAGCATTGGTAGCAGCTTTCCAACGAGTCTTTTGTTGTGGAAGCTCTAAATCCATGGTAGGGAAATTACCAAGAGACTCTTCCACAGTCTGCCCTCCCTCCCCTTGCTCCGTCTCTTTCTTTCCTTCCTTTGTCTCCTTCCATAGCTAGGGTCAGAATCCCTAGCCAGACTGAGAACATGGTTGCTATTCCAGGACCCAGATGCCAATATGTGGCAGCATCTGGCTTATTGGCAAGCATTGCCGGCAGTTGTGCTGCCTGCTCCTAGGCCTGTCATGTGGCTGAGCCTGCTGACGGGGGCCCTGCCACAAAACGGAGTTTCTCTGAGAATATGGTTTCAACCAAGGAGCCCACCAGAAAACAATGAGCTGCGCGGAGAGGACATGAATTATTGGGCAGGGTGACTGCGGACTATAGCTTTGATGCTGATCCTGGACCTGTTTTGCAAAAAAATTTCCGTTTCATGTTGTGGAGACGACTCCTTGTGTAACCTTACCTTCTTGTGCTGTTAGTGTTTCAGGTGCCTTAAGGCATGGAACTCCTTGAAAGAGAAACACAAATCACTAAAAATGTTGAGATAAAATCCTGCTCCTCAGAGGCGCCTGCTTGGCACAGGGAGCGCATGATAACAGCTTGCTTTAGAAAGGTGACATTTCTGCTGAAGGCTGAATAATAAAAAATGCATTTTAAAAACTCAGCTCTTCCGTGTCTTCTGATGGTTGACTTTTGGAGTGAAGGCCATTTCTTCCATGCGAAGGGTCTTTTCGAGGCTAGCCTCTCTAGCCCTCAAGCATGGCCATATTAACTCTTGTCACCATTGATGAGGCTCTGGAGCTTTTAAAATTAATGAGCACATAATAAGGCTTTAAATACTTTTTTCAAGGTGCAAACACTGAGTGCTCTGAAATGTGTCAAACACTGTCCAAGGCATGGAGGGGTAGAGACAGATGAAGAACACAGGGTTTCTGCCTTCAAGGATGCAGGTTACTGGGGACCAGATTTCATATGCTTTCCTTATTTCATTTCTATACAACCTGTACAATTAGGGCAAGTGATGTGCTCTGTGTTTTACAAATGGAGAAACTAAGGTCCTAGGAGGTTGACTTGTTCCAGTTGGCATGGCCAGCTAATAAGAGCTGTGACTGGAAACTCCGTGGTTGTAGTTCTGCTTCACTAAGTGGATGTATGTTGGAGTCTTGGTTATAAATTGCTAAGGGCAGGAACTGTGTCTAACTTTCTGCAACTCTACTCACAATTAGCAACCTCTACTCGCTTTGTACATCTCCCTTCCCAAACACATACATGCTATAATACGGGGACTCAGCGGAACTGAGCCTGTGTCAGGCTGAGGGAAGGAACCAAGAGGAAGAAAAATTCGCTTGAATTAGACGAGGTACTGCTGCCGCTGGAGAGAGAGTGAAGATGGCAGCAGCATACGGAGAAACTGGATAGCAAAATAAATTCATTGACAACATTTCCAACAAAACTAGGTGACAAACCATGAATCCCAAAAGTACAAGCAGTTTGGGACAAAATACCTGTAGCTACAAGACTTGCATGATATGTGAGAGTGAAAAGGAAGCAATAGTGTAGCTTCTAACTTGACCTGAGGACAGGAGAACCCCAAATAGCCAACTGGTATTCACTGGGAAGCTCAGTGGGCCAGTTTGAGGACAGCAGCTGAAAGCGGAAGGTGTTGTCCCCACTCTAACACCTGCTAAGTGCGAAGACCTAAAGATAGGGGGAATTAGAGGACTGGCCTTTGAACTCTCAAAATTGACCTGCCAGCACTGCCTTCTAATACCAGATCCTACACTTAGGAGAGATTGCTGGGAGTGGAATAAATGTGAATAGTCTAGCAACAAGAGAAGGGTCCAGAGCAAAGGAAGGGAAGAGCAGTCGGGAAATTTCCGAAAGCAAGATGCCATGCTTTAAAGAAACACCAAAACAACAACAGAAGAGGGAGCTCGGGGAAGTTAGAAACTTTTCTTTACTTTACCCACTTTATTTTTACAGTTTAGGAAAACTAATTTCACGTAAAAATGCACAACAGAAAAGAATCAGCATCAAGTGCCACTCAAAGATAAGAGAAAAGACAATTAGGAACAGAATATCTTTACAAACAATGGGAGCATTCCAGAAAGATGGGTTCACAAAACAGAATAAAACAGAAACAATTTCCAAATGAGCTGAAAGACATAAAAAATTATAGAAGACATGAACCAACGAAAATTAGAATTAGCTTAGAAATGAGTTAATGCAGGAAATAATTAGAAATTAAAGAAAACTATTATTTCAGAAGTGGAGACTAAATTAGAAGCCAAAAGAGTGAATAGGCTGGAAACAGTGGCTCACACCTGTAATATCAACACGTTGGGAGCCTGAAACCAGTGGATCACTTGGGTCAAAAGTTTGAGACCAGCATGGCCAACATGGCAAAACCCTGTCTCTGCTGAAGTACAAAAAAACAGCTGAGCGTGGTGGTGCACACCTGTAAACTCAGCTACTCAGGAGACTGAAGCATGAGAATCACTTGAGCAAAGAAGATGGAGGTTGCAGTGAGCCGAGATCTCGCACTGCACTCCAGCCTGGGTGACAGAGCCAGACTTGGTCTCCAAAAAATAATAATAATAATAATCGCAACAGAAATGTGAATAAGCACAACAGAAATAAACCTTAAAAAATATAAATTAAAAAGGAATTTGAATTTTTTTTTTTTTGAGACAGAGGCTTGCTTTGTCACCCAGGCTGGATAGCAGTGGCACAATCTCGGCTCACTGCAACCTCCGCCTCCTGGGTTCAAGCGATTCTTCCACTTCAGCCTCCCGAGTAGCTGGGACCACAAGCGTGTGCCACCACACCCAGCTCATCTTTGTATTTTTAGTAGAGATGGGGTTTCACCATGTTGGCCAGGATGGTCTTGATCTCTTGACCTCATGATCCACCTGCCTTGGCCTCCCAAAGTGCTGGGTGAAAAAAATTTTTTAAATAAAAAGGATTTGCGGGGCGTGGTAGCTCAAGCCTGTAATCCCAGCACTTTGGGAGGCCAAGGTGGGCAGATCACAAGGTCAAAAGATCGAGCCCTGATGAAACCCTGTCTCTACTAAAAAATACAAAAATTAACTGGGGGTGGTGGCGCGCACCTGTGGTCCCAGCTACTTGGGAAGCTGAGGCAGAAGAATTGCTTGAACCCGGGAAGTGGAGGTTGCAGTGAGCTGAGATCGCGCCACTGCACTCCAGCCTGGCGCCTGGCAACAGAGTGAGACTCTGTCTCAAAAAAAAGGATTCAGGAGAAAGTGCCAGATATTGTAGTAGGCAAAGAACATGGAACTTGGAGATCACAAAGAAAACCAAAGCAAAGGATCTGAACTAATAAAAACTTACTCAAAAAAACTTTTCTGAAATTTAAAAAAGGCGCCATATGAAAAAGCACACTGCATACCTGAGAGTGTTTACAGCATGACTAATACTAAGAAAAGGAAAAGGTACTTTGAGCTTCTAGAAGAAAAAAAGAACGTAATTTACAAGGGAAAATGTTTATAGTTAAACTTCTCAACAGCAGCATTTTAAAGATGGGAAAAAGTAAAAACACATTTAAAATACATAATGAAAGAGAGAGCCAACGATTTTATATCCAGCAAAACTGACTTACATATAAAGGGCACATGTGGTTATCAACATGCAAAAACTCAGAAAGTATTTTTCTCTTAGTTTGGACTATGTAGGATTTGAACATGAATTTTGGGAGAACACAGACATTCAGATTCCAGCCTGGGTGACAGACCTAGACTCTGTATCAACAACAACAAAAAAAGCAAAGAAATAAGAACTATAACAGGATAACTGGTACTTTGGGGGAAGGAAGGTTATGATTGGTTGGGGCACCTAAAGGAACTTCTGGTGTGCCTATACAGTGTGTGTGTGTGTGTGTGTGTGTGTGTGTGTGTGTGTGTGTGTGTATTTTTTTTTAAGTGGAAAAAATAAAAGCATCAGATGCTGGGCTATTTTGTTCTTTCACCAGACAGCATTTCTGCAGGGCGACTGCAAGCCTTTAGTGGTATAACAAGGTGCCATAGACTGGATGACTTATAAACAAAAATTTCTTTCTCACAGTTGCACAGGCTGCAAGTCAGATAAAGGGGCCAACCTTGTTGGGTTCTGGTGAGGTCCCTCTTCTGGGTTGTAAACTGCCGACTTGCTGTGTCCTCACCTAGGGGAGAGCAGAGAGAGAAAGCAAGCTCCCTGTGACTCTTACAAGGACACTAATCCCATTCCTGGGGCTCTACCCTTATGACCTCATCTATCCTATTACCTCTTAAAGGCCCCATCTCCTAATACTGTCATACTGGGTGGTAGGATTTCAACATGAATTTTGGGAGAACATTAACAGTCAGTCTACTGCAGTTCCCACGAGTTCTTCCTAAGAAACCTAGTGGAGAATGTATTGTAGACAACTGAAATGAGAAAGACATCAACATAAAAACTCAAGAAATAAAGAGTTACCTGTAGAACTATGACTAAAGGAGGACTAAGAAGGAGACAGTATAGTGTGTAATGGCTCTATGTTCTGACCGTGTAATAGAACTGCTTTTCTTAGTGGAGAAAGTAGCAAGAGTATATGCAAACAATTTGGAATGTTTTTGGTAATCTTGGTGTTGGTGGCATTGCCATTCTGAGACTTACTGTGTCATGGTGCTATGATCTGAAACTTGGTGTCCTCACAAAATTCCTATGTTGGAACCTAATACCCAATGCAATAGTATTAAGATGTGGGGCTTTGGGCGAAGTGATTAGGTGATAAATGGGACTAATGCTCTAATAAAGGAGACTGAAGAAAGCTGCCTTGCCCCTTCCACCACGTGAGGATGCAGCAAGAGAGCATCCTCTCTGAAGCAGAGAGTGAGCCTTCACCAGACCCTGAATCCACTGGTATCTTGGTTCTGGGCTTCCCATCCTCCAGAACTGTGAGCAAAAGAATTAAGTCGTTTGTAAATTACCCAGCCCTCAGCGGAACAGTCTGACATCTGGGACAAAACAGCTAAGTAATATTGGAACGTTGAATTCTGCCATTTCTTCTGCTTTTAAGAACCAGAATGAAAGAAAGTCTCATGTTGTTGAGAAGTAGTTATGTAAAAACTGAGTACTGAATTTGAATAGCAAGTCTCAATATAAATGTATGAGATATATTTATCTTTGAATCAATATTTTCTAGTTTATCCTACTGAAAGCCCTTAGAAACAATGTCCAACTTAGCAGAGTGTCTAGAACCCAGATTGTGGTTTTGAAATAACTGTTTTATTCTAAAAGAAATTAGGGCTTCTTGGAGCCATAAGTGTGGTGCAGGAATTTTACAAAATGAAGATGAAACATTTCATAAGAGATAACACAGAAACTATCAAAAGCTTTTGGGGGCATGGCAAAAAGACTCAGAGCCTCCTACTGGCCACAGATGGGACAATTTGACCTTCAAAAATAATAAGAATGGATACATCCTATATATTTGATAATGATATTAAAAAGAATTGATCACCTTTGGAGAATTACATGGAACCAATTCATTATCTTGAAATCTGGGAAATAAAGGGACTCAAGCATTTATCCTGATTTTTATGTGAACCATGTCACTGAGTATCCAAATAATGAGAGATAGAGTGTCTTTGTAAAACTTCCAGCTCCAGAATGAAAAAGAAGTGATAGAAGACTACCATTTTTGCAGTCTTCAATGGATGGGTACAGGCATTAAGCATCAATGGTTGGTAAGATAACAAAAAGAAAGACAATCAGACAGGAGCCTCCTATAGTATCACCAGACACCGCCCCGGGTCTTGCTAAAGGGATACAATCTGGGTTTGAAACTGAGGTGGATTGAGCTGCGAGCTTGTAGGAAATACAGAAGGCACAGAAACATGTTGACTGCCACCATGTATATGCAGTTAGTGACAGACACTGTGGGCAACTATAGGGCAAATAGTCTGGGCTCTTCAACAGATAATGCGTAAAGAAATGAAAAGTATGTAAGAGAAACCAATAGATTAAAAATGAATTAAAAGATATAAAAATGTTTAAGAAGTGAAAGACTATAGTGTCTAGACATGCACATTTGGGTGATAAAATGATTTTTTAAATGCAAAAAAGAAATGGTTGGGTGTGTTGGCTTATGCTTGTCATCCCAGCACTTTGGGAGGCCAAGGTGGGTGGATCACGAGGTTAGGAGTTTGAGACTAGCCTGGCCAACACAGTGAAACGCTGTCTCTACTAAAAATACAAAAATTAGCTGAGCATGGTGGCAGGCTCTTGTAATCCAAGGTACTCAGGAGCCTGAGGCAGGAGAATCTCTTTAACCAGTGGGTGGAGGTTGCAATGAGCCAAAATCACATCACTGCACTCTAGCCTGGGTGATAGAGCTAGACTCTCTCGAAAACCAAACAAACAAACCAAAAAAAAAAAAAAAAAAAACCAAAGAAGTAAGAACTGTAACAGGATAATTGGTACTTTGGGTGAAGGGAGGTTATGATTGATTGGGGCACATGAAGGAACTTCTAAGGTGCCTATACAATGTGTGTGTGTGTGTGTATTAGTATCTTGGAGCAACTTAGAAACGGCCACCATTCCTCAAGGCATTTGCTGCTATTGGCCTAGTAAAAATAAATCTACAATGCCTAGGATGTAACAAGTGCCTCTTTGATGGTGTCCTTGTCCAGTGTATAACATGTACAACTTTATAAAACGGACTTGGGTCTCTGGTTCAAGCTCATCTCTGTTCAGTGTTATCAAGGAAAGGAATATTTTTTTGCAAGCACCATTTTGTTCTTTGAAGAATTTTACTGCAATGCAATTTTGCAATCCAGTGGGACACAGAAAGCGCTCTTCTAGCTAATATTTCTCTTGCTCATTTTAGCATGCAGTATCCCTGAGGTAGAATTAAGTAACTCCTGAGAAGTTATGTAGTATTAAAAATGTTTAAGAAGGCTGGCCGTCTGCTGAGGCAGGAAGTTCCATGGCGTACCCGGCTATGGGTAGCACCACTGAGGCTCTAGACCTCACCTTGGCTAAGTCCAGAACTTGATTCACCATAATTAATCAGATTCAGTGAGACTGACCCACATTAACCAAAGTTCAAAAGATGTGCTATAAATAAGAATATCTGTCTATTAATCTTTCATAATCATAGTAACTGCTAAGCGAATTGGAGTGCTCATGCTAGCCCTATTCTCTCTGTAATAGGCAGGTACCTTTGAAGCCAGGAGGTTGTGTGATTTGCAAAGGAAGGTGGATGATCCTAATGGTTGGTGACATTCTCATCATATTCTGATCCACCCATCTCCACTCCAGGGAGATACCTGCCAGCTGGACCAAAACACTTGTGTCAACCGTGTCACATTGTGCAATGCACACACTTACACATTCTTACTTGCTAGCTGATCTTCCCAGACTTCACATTGGGGAAGGAAGGGAATCCCATCCCAGTCAGCCTGAGCATCTGGGTCAACCCTAGTGATTAGCGGCGTGACAATTGAAGCAACCAGCTCACCTTGCATACAAAGAATCAGACACATGAATCTAGCGCACATGGAGCACTTTCTGTAGACTAGATATAAGGAGGAACCAACAATGTTTTCTGATCTTAAGTAGCTTACATTCTAGAAGGGACAGATTCAAACATTCCTTTCCCATTTCCATTAGGTTCCTGCTCTTAACTTATAACCCAGTAGGGCCAGATTTAAACATTCCTTGCTTGCTTCCGCTAGTTGATACCTATAGATACATGGTGTGATTGAATCAGAGAAAGCCTTAAAGTAAACCTTGGCTTGGCTTGTGTCTGGACTATCACAAAATTCATATTACTGCGTTTCTGTCTAAGTGAAGTTTCACTGAGTTTCTTTCCTTGGGTGGTTGTAGAACAGGACTGAACTATACCTGAACTCAGCCCCTGAGCTTTATCAGATTGGACTGGATCCTGCTGCATGCAGCCTTATCAAGTAGAAGCCCACATTCAGTTCTGTATTTAGAGAAACAGCAGAAACTTCCTGTGAGAGTGGTAAAGTACAGAGCGACCGGGCTTCATCTGTCCACCCTTCCTTTAGTGCCGTAGGTCTGCGTGATTAGGACTGGCTGGTTGTTTGTCTGTTTGTCTGTTTTTTCAGTCTGGCACGGAACATGGAACTCTTAGTGCTGCTGCTTCAGGTTTACAAAGCGCATCCTGCTCTGAACTTGGGCAATGCTGGTCTGTGAGGCCCCTGCTGTTCCTCAGGCCCCCCCCAGCTACAGGGCCACTGTATCATCTTCTCACATGCCTGGCACCAGGTCTGGAAACTTAGAACCTAAAATTAAAGAGTTCTTTCCATCCTGGAATTTTGAGCTTTCAGAACTCAGGTGAAGACTGGGTGATGACAGCAAAAGAATTCATCTGTGGAGTTGGATGCTCAAAAACATAAAAAAAAGGACTTAAAGATCCCATCCCTTAACTATATTGGACCTGGAATGGAGATGATTTATGTATATTTTTGATTTAAAAGAGTTTTGTAAAGAAAATTTTTTTTCCACGACTTTTTGGTTTAATTGCCTGGCAGGGTGGGAAATCCCAATACAACAGCGTGGAACTGGGGCATGAAAAGCAGCAAGTGAAACGGATTTATGAAGCCCATAAATAAAAATGAAACTCATTTCATTGTCCAAATTGAGTGGAAAGGCACAATCTATCCCAATTCAGATAAATGGCAGAATGGGACACACAGAGGGGAAAGTTCTTTCCATTTTAATAAGGCAAGATAATGGGTGTAGCATAACTGAAGAATTTCAGAGAAAGGGATGTTTCATTTTGCCAGATTTGACCAAGGAAGCATGTTACTTCTATCTACTTTCTGGGAAAAATGTGCTTTTCCAAAAAGAATTACAATGGACTGCATATTTAAATCATGCCTCTGGCCAGGTGCAGCGGCTCATGCTTGTAATTACAGCACTTAGGGAGGCTGAGGCAGGTGGATCACTTGAGATCAGGAGTTTGAGACCAGCCCGGCCAACTTGGTGAAACCCAATCCCTACTGAAAGTACAAAAATTAACCAGGCATGATGGTGTTTGCCTGTAAATCCCAGCTACTCAGGAGGCAGGAGGCTGAGGCAGGAGAATCGCTTGAACACAGTAGGTGGAGGTTGCAGTGAGCTGAGATCGCACCATTGCACTCCAGCCTGGGTGACAAAAGCGACACTCCGTCTCAAAAAAAACCAATCAATCGATCAATCAATCATGCCTCAATGGGCATTTTCCTGTAAAGGCAATAGCAGTGACAGGGATGAGAGGCAAAGGCCAAGGTGAGCCATGTTAGGCAGTAGATCTTCATTTCATGCTTCTGGAATGTGGAAGTTGCCAACCTTTTACTGTTCTCTCCTGAGAAGCACACTGGTACTTAACTGTTCTTTTTTTTTTCTTTTTTGAGACGGAGTTTCGCTCTTGTTGCCCAGGCTGGAGTACAATGGCGCGATCTTGGCTCACTGCAACCTTTGCCTCCTGGGTTCAAGCAATTCTCCTGCCTCAGCCGCCCAAGTAGCTGGTACTACAGGCGTGCACCACCATGCCCAGCTAATTTTTGTATTTTTAGTAGAGAGGGGGTTTCACCTTGTTGACCAGGATGGTCTTGATCTCTTGACCTCGTGATCCACCCGTCTCGGCCTCCCAAAGTGCTGGGATTATAGGCGTGAGCCACCGGGCTGTTTATTTCTGTACAAATGGATAGGTTAAGACTGAGGTGAGGTTCAGCAGTGAACAGCTATATTTTTAAAAGGCGGGGAGGAAGGAATGACACGGAGTGCCTGCACCTGGGATGGCAGGATGTGTTCTGTGGCTCCTCAGAGATGTGGAAGCCTCTGCTTCCGACTCCACATTGATTTCCAGCCCTTCCTTCTCTGGTATGTCAATTCAGCCTATTCTCTTTCCAGACTAAATTCCTAGGGCTTTGTTGTTGTTGTTGTTTAGTTTAGGTTTTTAGATTTTTGTTTGTGGTTTTTTGCTGGTCCACTTGCAGTCTTTTCCTAGGTCTAGTTGTGACAAGGGCAGACGTGCAAGCTGCTTGCTCCAAAGGAAGAGCCTGGTCACTAGTCAAGAAACAGAGGAAAGCCAGGGGTTGTGTGAGGGACCCAAACGCAGGCATGAACTTACTGGTGGGACACGAAAACCTGCTTGTCATTCACTTAAACATTTGACCACCTGTCTTGTACCACTCATCTGGTTAGGCAGCGTAGATGATTCAAAGATAAATTACAGCTGCGCCCCACACCCTTCTGTAATCTGACTGCGAATGGCAGTGTTTACCTCCTTCAGTTTCCACCAGCACTCCAGGCCACTCTAAGAAACACTTAACCTAAGTAAAAATGGGATGTTTTTCTTGCACATGTGGCTTTGAGGCAATTTCTCTAAGCCCTTTCCAACTAGATTGCTCCCTAAGCCTGACTTGAATAGCAACTCTGAAGCTACCACAGCTTTCCCAGTGTACATTGAAAAGGTACTCTGGCAACTAAAAGACCACATAATCAAACCATCTCTTCATCCATCTCTTTGGTCATGCATGATGCAGGGTTTCAATTCAGGCTGAGAAGAAGGGTAGATTCCCTCCAGCTTCTTTGTGTGAGGTTCTGGAAGCATCCTACCACCTTTTTGTACTTTGAGGAGAAACCGCCCCTCTCTGCAAGAGGATGAAGTCTCTTCACCTGCTGCCTCTCACACTTTATCTTCAAGAATTGACCTTACAGCAACTTAGCTAACTTGATCCTTTGAAATATTTCTGATGCAGACTCCTGGAATGGATCTTTCTTGTCTGTTCTATCCTTGGATCCTTAAAGACTGTGACTGCACAGGGTTACGTGCGTGGTGAGAAGTTGACTAATTAAATGACCACAACAGGGGTGCTGTACCGTCAGGTAAAGAAAAATATGTGTTAGTGAAATGCGGAGGAATCCACACTGAAAACTGGAGCCCAGAGAGACCAAAGTCAGTGTGTTTGCAGCACTGCATAAGGAAGGGAGGCTTGCTAACCACAAAGAAGCTCCCTCTAATGCATGGAGGATATTCCTTAGGGCAGAATCCTCCCACACCATTCTGCTTCCCTCTTCTGATTTTGTGTTCACCAAGGAGACTTCTGATTAATAACCCAGCTTCCTTTCTTAAACATGTTGACATTGGGAAGATCCCTTTGATAGGGAGCCTGGGAACTCCATGCTCTAGCAAGGGAACACTGAACCCCTTCATTATAAATTAGAAGTTAATATGCTGATTTATTGTTTAATCATATGTGAATTTGGTTAGAAAAAGGATTTTCACTAAGAAAATCCGGTGTCTGATTAGTAAGGTTGAGCATCTGGGCCCCGTTGCTTCGAGGTGCTGGGGAAACCCTTTCCTGTGATACGCCTGGCATCTTCACAGGTGCCTCCCCAGATTCCAGCAATTTCCCATTACCTTTCACTCCAGGAGGAGACCGTGCATCAGACTGTGTGCTGGTTAGGTTGAGGGTGTTAAAGATTTTATGTTTTTTTCCTCCTTATCACTTATCATAGTGATTTTCTAAAAGGAAGTGGAATAGAAGTGGTAGGATTATGCAAATTCACGTGATTATTAAGAAACAAAGGGAGAACTGCAGGCCCTCTTAAACCGTGATCCAATAATTGTTCTGATTTGTTGGTGTAGACTTGAATAACACCTCTCTGACCAATGAGGGATCCCCCACAATGTTTTCTACAAAAGGGGAAAAAGAAAGAAAGTCACTGTTAAAATCAGGCAAACCGTTTTGAATCACTCTGACGTGGATGAGGGAAAAACCCAGAAGGAAAAATATGTGAAAAGTTTACTTCAGGTTTAGAATTTCTAATTCCACCACTTTTGTGCGCGCGCTTGTGTGTGTGTGTGTGTGTGCGCGTGCGTGTGTGTTGTTGTTTGATAGACATGACAGCATCTCCTCATTATTATGGAAAATATAGGGTTGGTGGTAATTACTATCTGAATATGAATGGGAGCAGAAGTGGGCATAGCCTACACTGGCCTTTCTTTGACAAGGTATAACTTTCTTCTGAATTTCTGTGTTAATTAATGCTTATTTAAAAACCACTTTAATTGGTAGTAAACACCTCAACTTTTTGTACTCATTAAAATGCAGCCATTGATGTGTGATGGATTTTTTTAAAGCTTAATTAACTTTCCTTCTGTATATATAACCTATAATAATGACAAACATATTGGGAAAAAATTACCCCTGCTTTTTCCCCCTTTCTCTCTACCCCCATTATAGAGACATTTTTAGCTGTGGATGCCTCACTTTGTTAGGATCAGATGCCATTAATTTGGCATTTTTGAGAAGAGTGGGTGGCAGGGAATCAAAGCCTTTTGAGACGTTGGTCATTTCTAAATCCAATACCACATATCTCCTGGGGAAATAGACTATTTTTCTTTCTTCTCTTTTTTTAAGTAAAGAAAAAGTTTCCTGCTTGAGCCCAGGAGTTCGAGGCTGCAGTAAGTAAGCTATGATTGCACCACCGCATTCCAGCCTGAGTGACAGAAGGAGATGCTGTCTCTAAAAGTAAAGAAAAGAAAGTTTATAGAAACTGTACCCCAGGTGACTCAAGGCTTATCTTGAGTATCTTCTTGGAAAATATCAAATTTTAAAGATCTTGGAAATCTTTTCTTGGAGTCGGCTGCAATTATGTAGGAACTGAGTGATGCATCCTACTCCTTTTTCAGTAGGAGATTCAATTACTACTGAGATACTATAACTACCTTACAGAAAATTAGGAAAATGAGAAACAATTCTTAATAATCTAACTCCCATAGCACAGTGAAAGTTTTAATTTTTCATAATCCCCTTGCATTCTTTGTCTTTATTTGGCATGAAATTGCTAATGAGTGAAACCACAGCTGGTGTGGAAGGACATCAACCTGGGCACCGTGAAACAGCAGAGCACTTTATTCAGAATGCCAAAGCATGAGAAGACCTTGAGAGAGTGAGTACTCTGCCTTGGGGAAGAAGGGCAAAGTTTTTATAGACCTTTAGCAAGAAAAGTCAGCCGAGGCTCAGTTAATTTTGGTAACAGGTGATCAAAGATGGCTCTCACAAGAGGAAGAATTGTTCTCGCAGTTAACCATCCATTGGATGAGAAATCTGGGTTTTGCTGAGGAGGGTGGAAGAAACAGCTGCAAGGGGTCACAGTAGAATACTGTCAGCCATTTAGGGCCTCTTATCTCTTGGTCAATAGAGAGGCCGAGTCTCATAATTTGATCAGCTTTTGGTTTGTTCACTCCTCCAAATACATAACCAAGTCAGCTGCAGTCTCAGACTCATTGGCAATGACTCCTATTGGATGCGCTTGTGATTTCTGCCTTCACAGTTGAATTTCGGTCATTTTTGAGTGAGTAGCTGACCAGAGCATTTAAGACTCTGGAGAGAGCACAGTGAGTGACTGTGGGACAACACCTGTAGAAAGAGTTACCAGAAGGCCTCAGATAATGCCCATAGTAAAAATCCTGCTCTACCTGGGATCAGCCAGAGCAGTTCCATACCCAACCCAGAGAGAAGAGACGTTTGATGTCGGTAAACTCACCTACCACTTTGTTCATCTTCTTGACTTAACGAGGTTTAATATCTGATATCCAGGATTGCATCATAATAGGAAGGAATTTTAAGAATCTCATTTGTTAGAACAAGGTTCTTCTTTTTTCAAAAACGATTCTTCTCCTTTTCAAAATTACTCTTTCTGCTTTTCTTCAAAACTATCTTTTTGAAGGCATTGGTATAATGCTAAACCAATGGAGAAGGGAAAAGATAGTTTTGAAAAGAAGGAGAAGAAAGACAATTAAGGGTGTGGTACTCAGCGGCTCCCTGTGACTGGGGGGTCTGAGCAAAAGCGTTCCATGTCTAGCTGTCTGCTACTTGGTTTGAAATTCCTTGGGAAGCTGTTTCCTTTGTGATGCTATTTGTTTCAGAAGAATTCTGAAATCAGTTTTAGATATCCTGTCAATATGGGCCGGGCGCGGTGGCTCACACCTATAATCCCAGCACTTTGGGAGGCCGAGGCGGGTGGATCACGAGGTCAAGAGATCGAGACCATCCTGGTCAACAAGGTGAAACCCCATCTCTACTAAAAATACAAAAATTAGCTGGGCACGGTGGTGCGCACCTGTAGTCCCAGCTACTCAGGAGGCTGAGGCAGGATAATTGATTGAATCCAGGAGGTGGAGGTTGCGGTGAGCCGAGATTGTGCCATTGCACTCCAGCCTGGGTAACAACAGCGAAACTCCGTCTCAAAAAAAAAAAAAAAAAAAAAAAGATATCCTGTCAATATGGAAGTTCAGGATGAGGGTGTAGGATATCTTGGGAAACAGGAATCCAATGGGATGATTTCTTGGAATTTCATGGCAGTATTTGTATTTTATGCTACCTGATAATGTTTCTTCCAAGAGGTACCCCTCAGGTATAAGACTGTGACCAACAGGAAGTAGATAAGGCAACTGTCATATTGTCATAGAAAGATCAGAATAACCCCGGAAGGTAAGGTAGTTAATGATCTCTAAGATTGGGATGTCTTCTTTCTTTCCCAGTTTATAAGACTGGATTTTTGATGTGAAGGATCTCAGGGAGAGCTGCCAAGACACCTTGTCTTAGGTTTCTGTTCTTTTTATATCCATCATGGTCAAATTTTGATTCATATATTAGATATAGTTTTAGAGATGAAATTATTTGCTAGAGACTAAGGAGCTCAGAATGTTTGTTTCAAGGACAATTCTTAAGTGAAGTTTTGTTTTTCCTAACTAGGGGTAAGTCCTTAAGTAGATCATGCACATCTGATCTTGACCAAGAATTAAAGTTACCAAGTCACTGACCTTGAAGGTGATCTTTGCTCCTACCTACATTAGGCAAACATTGTGCGGATATATTGTCCAGTGAGTGGAACATGTTTAGGAAGGCGCAATGGAGGAGAGGAAGGAGGATCTGGAGAAGGAGGAACAGCAAGAGGGAAGAGGAAGTCGAGGTTTAGGGGACTGCGGGGAGGCCAGTGTGCAACTGATTTTGTTAGGAGAGGGAGGAGATGGTCCTAAGTTTGGATTTTAGATCATCCAGGTTTTTATTAGCCTTTCTTAAGGAGGCCTTAAAGGAAGAATTTTGGAATATTTCTGTCTTTCAAAGGCTTTTTTATGCCAGTAAAAAGAAATGCCAATCATTGAGTATTTGGAATCTTTGAATGGTTTGTTAAGTGTCATGCAAGTGGATTGTCTTACTCATATCCCAAACCGATCGGAGTGGCCACTGAAGCTCTAAATTGTTCTTGGTAAAATTCCATCAAAGCTTCAAATATTTGGTGCTATTGGCATCATGTTTGTGCATGGAAGAAGCCAAAGACTTGGCAGTTTCATTGAATGGCTCACAATGGCCCTCAGAATCTTGACAATACACACCCGTATTATTGTAGAGAGCCCTGAGTTAAAAAACAAAGTGAATGAAAGTTTTTCACCAAGGATAATTCAGAGGGAGAACAAAGGCTTAGGTGGAGCTTCAATGCACAGAGAGCCAAGTATTAGGTGGGGGCAGGACTTTACTGTCCCGTCCCTGGGACCTTCCAGAAGAGACTTGGGGGTCTCTTGCATTCTCTGTCCTCATCAGAGTGGCTAAGCTGTTCAGCAGTGGGTCCAGGCAGTGATTAGTGTCTTGGCATCAGAAACTGTAGAAGATAATCGGCCAGAGCATGATTAGCATAAACCTTTGTTCTGAATGCTACAGCATGAGAAGACTTTAAAGGATGTTCTGTCTTGGGGAGGAAGGGTAGTATTTCTATAGAGTCAGAGGAAGAACAGCCAGCTGAAGCTCAGCTGGTTTGGGGGCTAACTGGTCAGAGATGGGTCTCAGAAGCAGGAGGGATCATTCTGGTGGTTTAGCAGCCATTGGTTGGGCAGTTCAGGTTTATCAAAAGGGATCCATTGGGAAGACTCTTATGGACTAAGGTCAAGTGAGGGTCAGAGTGAACATTTTTAGTTCTTTAGAGTTTTTTTTTTTTTTTTTAAAACAAAGTTGCTTACTACTGTGTGATAAGTAAGGAGAAAGCGGGGGAAGAATCTTCCAGGCCGCCCTCTGCTCAGAGGTTGTTTTCTTTACAAAAGCAGAGGAAGTTGTTATCTCCCTTTCTTCCTGATGCGCTATCCCCATCTCTACCCTGCTCGTCTCACAAACCAACCAGAGCAGCAGGGAGAAATGCAGTGGTATCTAAGCAGCCACAGATGACAACAGCGTGCAAAGCATTCAAGAGGGCATTGGGCAGGACCACGCCTCCTTTAGCTTCCAGAATGCCACAGTAACGAACCAGAAGAGCCCACGCCCTTGCGGACAGAGGACTGAACTCCACAGACTGAGCATGGAGCTGCACTTAAATGATGCCTGAGAACGCGTCTGCATTGTTTGGCTGTACTACTAGGGCCACGTGAGCATTTGCTCATGGAATGTGAGAAACACAAACAGGAACAGGCCTTGTTCATGCATCTGTGTGTGAACCGTGGCCCAGTACTCAGAGTACGCGAATCTGAACACAAACATCCATTGTGACTACCCAGTCCAGGTACCTCTGCTTACAGGGTCTGGAAACAGTCTCTTTACCTTTCTTAGGATAAATTAAATGCAAAGGATTAGCTGAAAATACTTGAGTTCACATTATGGAAGGAACTGCATGCCATTTAATGAATAAGTAATTTAAGCCTAAGCATATATACCTAGAAAAACTTATGTGGTTTGGGTTTTTATTTTAATGTGTATTTTTTTTTAGAGACAGGATCTCACTCTGTCATTCAGCCTGGAATGCAGTGGTAACCAAGCTCCTGGGCTTACGTAATCCTCCCTCCTCAGCCTCCCAAGTAACTAGGACTACAGGCTCGTACCACCACACCCAGCTAATTTACAAAAAATAAAATTTTTTTGGTAGGGACAGGGTCTCACTACATTGCCCAGGCTAGTCTAGTCTCAGACACCTGGCCTCAAATAATCTTTTCGCCTCCCAAAGGCCTGGGATTACAGGTATGAGCCACCATGCAGGGCTTAAGGTTTGGTTTTGATGTTAATTTCCTCTTCTTCTTCATTAACTCCCTAGCTAAGAAACTGCTTCTTTCGTAGGCTTTGATTACTGATCTCCACTGAGCACTGCCGTCCCTGCTCCAAGCTGAGTGCCCCCGGACCGGCAGCCACAGGGTGAGGTTCAACCTGGGGGCATCTTCAGCCTGCCTGCTAGAGCCCAGCCACTTTTCTGAGACTTTGCTTCAACATCAGGCTGGGAATTCTTGAATTTTGGCATCCCATGCCTTCATCTTCTACGTTCTAGGAACTTCTTTTTTTTTTTTTCAGAGACAGGGTTTCACTAGGCTGGTCTTGAACTCCTGACCTTAGGTGATCCGCCTGCCTTGGCCTCCCAAAGTGCTGGGATTACAGGCGTGAGCCACCGCACCTCGCCTCTAGTAAATTCTTGAATAAGGGTGCGTAGGAGATATATTTTTGTGTGTGTATTTGCCTAAATGTATATATTTCCTTCAGATGTAATAGTTTGGCTCAGTACAGCATTTAAATTATAACTGTTTCACTCAGAATTTTACGACAATGGTTTTGGATTCCATTTCTATTTCTGACCCTTTGGCCAACCCTTTTTTTCCTCTGCGAAAGCTTCTAGTATTTGTTCTCAATGCTCATTATTCTAAATTTCCCAATCAGGAGCCCTTGGTAGGCCCTTTCAACCTGAACTCTCACGTTCTTCAGCCTAGAGGCTGTTTGTCGTATTACTTGTTGTGTTTGCTGTTCTTTTGAGCATTTCTATTAGCTAAGTTTGGGCCTTTTGGAATAATCTTTAAATGTTTTTCTTTTCTGTTTTTTATCTCTGCTCTTTCGTTGTTCCTTGGAAATTTCTTCAACTTCATCTCTGGTTTTTCTATAAAGTTTTCTTTCAGCAATTATGTTTTTAATTTCAATGATTCTTTTTCTTTGAATATGCTAATTTTATAGCATCTTTTTCTTGTTTTACTAATGTAATCTTTTTATCTTCTTCAGGAGAGAGAAACCACAGTTTTAGTTTTTATTTTTTCCATTTCCAGCGTGATTCCTCCTATTGTGGTTATCAAGTGCTGTGTAACAAATTTCTCCCCCTTTTTCCCCAAACTTCATGATGTACAATAGCATTTATTCTGCTCATGAACTTTCAACCAGAGCAGGGCTCAGCAGGTTCAGGTCGTCTTTGATCTATTCAGTGCCCCCTAGGGCTGGAATCACCTGAAGGCCTCTTCACTCATGTCTGGTGTTCGGGTTGGACCAATTCAAACAGCTGGGGCATCTGTCTCTAGCAACATGTGGTCTCTCAAGCGTGGAAGCTTCACGGGAATCAGACTTCTAATTTGATGATCCAGGGCTCCCAAGATGTGTATCCCAGGAGGGCAAGTGTCGAGTGAAAGCTGCATTCTTTGTAAGACCTAGCTGCGGAAGTCACATCCTGCCATTTCCCTTTTTCTGTATTGCAGTGCTGTCCAATTAAAATATATTGTGGCTGGGGGCGGTGGCTCACACCTGCAATCCCAGCACTTCGGGAGGCAGAGGCGGGTGGATCACCTGCGATTAGGAGTTTGAGACCAGCCTGGCCAACATGGTGAAACCCCGTCTCTACTAAAAATACAAAAATTAGCTGGGCGTGGTGGCAGGGTGCCTGTGGTCCCAGCTACTTGGTAGGCTGAGGCAGGAGAATCGCTTGAACCCAGGAGGCAGAGGTTGCTGTGAGCTGAGATGGCACCACAGCACTCCAGCCTGGGCAACAGAGAAAGACTCCATCTCAAAAAAAAAAAAAAAATTGCGAGCCACATGTGCAATTTCAAGCTTTCTAGTAGCCACATTAAAAATATAAAAAGAAACAGATAAAGTTAATTTGAATAATATATCTTATTTAACCTAATATCACTGAAACATGTAATCAATGGGAAATGGTTAATGAGCTAGTTTACATTCTTTTCTCATACTATCTTTAAAGTCCAGTGTAATTTTCATACTTACAACACAGCTCAAATCAGATAAATTCTTTTTTTCCAATGCTGAATTTCCAAAAGTTAATGTGAAATATAGTCCTGCCAAAATAATAAAGCTAGAAGAAAAACACTTCAATTGTTGCAATTTTAAAATTTAAATTATTTAGAATTGAATAAAATTGGTGGGACGTGGTGGCTCACGCCTGTAACCCCAGCACTTGGGAAGGCTGAGGCGGGCAGATCATGAGGTCAGGAGATCAAGACCATCCTGGCCAATGTGGTTAAACCTTATCTCTACTAAAAATACAAAAAATTAGCCAGTTAGGGGTGGCATGAACCTATAGTCCCAACTACTAGAGAGGCTGAGGCAGGGGAATTACTTGAACCCGGGTGGCTGAGGTTGCAGTGAACCAAGATTGTGCCACTGCACTCCAGCTTGGTGACAGAGCAAAACTATGTCCAAAAAAAAAAAGAATTGAATAAAATTATTACTTCAGGTCTTCAGTTGTAATAGCTACTTTTCACTAACTCAACAGCCACACATGCCTAATGGCCCCTGGCATCCATATTGAACGGTGTGACTCTGTTAGTTGAAGTCCCACCTAGATTTAAGGGGAGAGAAGACAAACTCTAGCTTTTAATGGGAGAAGGGACAATGTTTTAAAGAGAATATGGAAGGAATCAGAAGCACTGTGGCTGTTTTTGGAAAATGCAATCTGCCACACCCTCTGAGTTTCCTTTTCCCCTGGTTTATTTGCTTTAGTCTCTAGGTTTCAGGGCAGAGACTTTATTCTAATGTGTTCACATTAAGACTGAAGCTCTTTGAGGTTGATTGGAGGCTCTGTGTGCAGGGGAAGTCTGTCTTTGGAAAGCTTCACTGAAGGGTGATTGACAGGGTCCAGGTCATCTTGCTGGGAACTCACCTCAGGTCACCATCTGCTGGTTGTTTCTCTTAGGTCAGATTCTTCTGAGAAGGCTCAGCCGGTCTCCTCAGGATATATAAACCTGGCTGGATGTTCTGGAGGCAGTGGGGGAGGCAGAGATAGTTTAAATATTCACCAAATGTCATCATTTCAGTAGAACAACTTTCTGGTGTCTCTACCAGAGACTCTCTGATCTAATTATGCAAAGAATCGAGCTCCCAGGGCTTGCTGGGTTGGAAGAAGTGGTCTCCTGACTGCCACAGGGAGGGTGCGGAACCAGCCGATCCTCTTCACTCTCCACCCTCATCCTACTTCCTGAGAAGCGTCCTGAGACTTTCTGGGCTCTCTACTGTGATACGATCCCATGTCAGGGATGTCCTCTCCACAGGCTCTCAGGTTTCACATGTTCTCTACTCTGCTATGCCTAACTCATATATCCACTTTCCACCCCCCAAATATTTGGAGACATCTGTTGTCGGTTGTCTTCCCCTTTCCTGTTTCTTTAGTCCTTTGCATATGTCTTTGCTTATTATTTTAGTGAGATTCTAAGAGAAAGCAGAGTTAGCCCAATATGACAATGCCCACCAGAAGGAATGTCAAGGCCATTTCATGCCCTAGGACTTCTAACTGTTTAGGTCAACAATTGTGCTGCTTTTAAGATAAAAACTTAACGTGAAATTTCACTATGCATTACACATTACTCACTACAGACAGTGGGCAACAGTCAGCCAGTCGATATTTAGTGAGCAGCTAGTATATGCTAGCGTTGTCAAGGTTCTGGGGATACAGTGGTAAACAAGGGAGAAAAGGCTTATAGTCCAGTGCTTCTCATGTCATCTGGAGATTTGTTAAAAGTGCAAATTCTGTAGGTGGTTATGGTGGCACATGCCTGTAGTCCCAGCTACTCAGGAGGCTGAGGTGAGAGGATTGCTTGAGCCCAGAAGTTCGAGGCTGCAGTGAGCTATGATCACACCACTGAACTCCAGCCTAGGTGACAGACAAGACTCATTTACTTATTAATTTTATTTATTTATTTTTGAGACAGAGTCTTGCTCCATCACCCAGGCTACTATGGTGCAGTGGCACGATCTCGGCTCACTGCAACCTCCACCTCCCAAGTTCAAGCAATTCTCATGCCTCAGCCTCCTGAATAGCTGAGATTACAGGCGTGCACCACCATGCCCTGCTAACTTTTGTATGTTTAGTAGAGATGGGGTTTCACCATGTCAGCCAGGCAAGTCTCCAACTCCTGGCCTCAAGTGATCTGCCTGCCTTGGCCTCTCTAAGTGCTGGGATTATAGGCATGAACCACTGTGTCCGGCCAAGACCCCATTTATAAAAATAAAAATAGAAGAATATGTAATTCTGTTTCAGTAAATCTGGGATAGGGCCCGAGATTCTACCTATAGAGAAGCCTTTCCCCTTTATTCCCCCCAGAGTTAACCCAGTCTCTGAGTGCTTCACTCTCAATGTGAACAGGGGAAAATGAATTGTATTGCAACCCTTACTAATATGCCCTGCCTGTCTATGCTTCTGAAATGTTTTTACTTGGCCAGAAGTTGGCTAATAGCCTTTTGTAGGTTTCTGCACCTGTTGTGTTCATTTGCTCCTAGAATCTCAGGAATGAAAGAGACCCAAGAAGTTACCTAGTCTAGACCAGGTATGGCAACTCACGCCCATAATCACAACACTTTGCAAGGCCAATGTGGGAGGATCCTTTGAGCCCAGGAGTTTGAGACCAGCCTGGGCAACATAGTGAGACTGTTTTTCCAAATGATAATAATAATAATAAAGTTATGTAGTCCAAAGTACCATTTGTAATACTTATATTCCTATGGGTTAAGCATCACTTCCCAAGCTTACTGGACCATTTTCTTCATGTGGAGAGCCCAAAGGTGGGGTTGACGTGTTATGGAAGATTACTGTGTCCATCGGTCTAACTGTAGCTCATCCGCATGTGGGCACGGATTTAACCCTAGGCAACCCCTATCTGTCCTAGTGGCTTCAGTGTCCTTACAGACGTGTGTCACTAAAATCAAGACTGGGAGAAACTCAGGGATGGACTCCATGTAACATGCTTCTTGGTGCTTGGCACACTGTAAGTGTTCAGGAGCTTATTTTGTATTTTTTGTATATATTGTTCTATATATTTTGTGTATATTTCATCCACTGGACCTTCGATACCTAAAACATTGCCCATGTGCCAGAAACATCAACATCATCTGACAGCTTGAGAGAATCTCAGTTCCTACCCCAGGTCTGCAGAAGCAGAATTTGCATTTTTAACAGGATCCTTGGGTAGTGTGTGTGCACACTAAAGATGTGAGTAGCACTCAACTGTGTGCCTTTCTGCTTTGTTACCACAGAGCTTTGTCAGTGTCGTGCAGTGCCTGGTGGATGCCGGCTGTTTGGTATTTGTGGACTGGCTGACTGCTGGTTATCGTCTTAGGTCTTCGGCCAGCCAGGCTGCAGCAGGAAGAAAGGGATCAACACGGCAGTTTCAGGATGGGTGGGGAGAGGAGAGGATAAAGACATCCTTGCTTGTGCCTGGGATCTGTAGCTTATTTGGAAACTGAGATAGTGAAACTAGTATTCCCTCCAATATTCATCTTAGGATTTTTCCATCTGAAACTGGCCTTTGCGATCTCTCCTTTCCTTTCGTGATCGTGGAAACTTGACACCATCAGAGACTCCTCCCAGCTCTGAGGTGACTTGGACATGAGAGCAGATGTCATGGCTGTGTGGCTGCCTGGACTCCAGGGCTTTCTCCGCTGGTCTGTTCTCTCTGGTGGGGCAGGAGCTGTTTGTGGGGATTGGAACGTGGGACCTGGCTCTTCCCCAAGCACAGTCCACACCCTGGCTGTGCTTCTTCCGACACAGGCGCGAGTGTAGGATGCACCAAAACCCCAGGAGTCCAGCACCTTCCTCCCAGCCCTGCTGAATTATTTTAAGAATCCCCATGGTTTTTTTCTCCTCAGGATTTAGAATGAGCCAACTTGAGGATAACTTTGTATTACGAAAAGTTTTTATAAATAATTGAACAATGAGGCTCTGAATAGTGTTATAATAATATTTTATTTTATTAATAATATATCAACTGAGAAATATAAAAATAAAATATCCTCTCAATAGAGCCATTGTACTGAACGTTAATGGCCATTGCCTGAATTGTGTAGAAGGTATAGATGCTTGAGCCAAAACCTTCCTTAACCCAGGACATACTCTGGGATAATTAAAATCACTGAAGCCTCAATACAAATGTATTTTGCTTAGAATAAAAACACTTTCTCTAATTTAAAATAATACGTATTAATTAAAAAGAATTTGAGCCGGGTGCGGTGGCTCACGCCTGTAATCCCAGCACTTTGGGAGGCCGAGGTGGGCGGATCACGAGGTCAAGAGATCGAGACCATCCTGGCCAATATGGTGAAACCCTGTCTCTACTAAAAATACAAAAATTAGCCGGGCATGGTGGCACGCACCTGTGGTCCCAGCTACTCGGGAGGCTGAGGCAGAAGAATCACTTGAACCCAGGAGGCAGAGGTAGCAGTGAGCCAAGATTGCACCACTGCACTCCAGCCTGGCAACAGAGCAAGACTCCATCTCAAAAAAAAAAAAATAAAGAATTTGAAAAATATAGCAACTTTTAAAGAGGAAGCAAAAATCACCATAACTGACCACTCCAAGAGAAGTGTTGGTAACACTTTCAATCTATTTTCTTTTAGTTTTTCCATGTATGGTATGTATTATTATATAAAATTAAAATTATTATGTATAGAAAATTTTGCATCTTTTTATTCACCTAACATTATGACAAACATTTCCATGTGCCACTAAATATTCTTTGAAAATGTCACTTTGCTTTACCTGTAATGTTCTATCACATGGATGTCCTCTGTTTTTGTTGTTTTGCAATGACTCCTCTTTTGCTCATCACTGAGATCATTTTCAGTTTTTGCTTTTACAAGTCATGCTACAATAACCTTTCTCAGAAACTGTCTCTGGGAAACAGTCTGAGATTCATGCGAAATCTTTCTCTGTGTGTGAGTCTTGCTCTGTCGCCCAGGCTGGAGTGCAGTGGCGCGATGTCGGCTGGTTGCAACCTCTACCTCTCAGGTTCCAGTGATTCTTCTGCCTCAGCCTCCTGAGTGGCTGGGATTACAGGTGCTCAACACCACACCCAGCTAAATTATTATTAGTAGAGACGGGGTTTCACCATGTTGGGCAGGCTGGTCTTGAACTCCCGACCTCAGGTGATCCACCTGCCTCAGCCTCCCAAAGTGCTGGGATTACAGGCATGAGCCACTGTGCCTGGCCACATGCAAAATCATTATTACTGAATCAAGTGGGGATTTAAACTTAAGACTTTTGCTGTATATTTGTCCAGCCAGTATCTGAAATAAGTTTCCAGTTTGCTCTGGCTTCATGGGACCAGTTCTTTGAAAAGTGCAGTGTCAAAAATCCCAACTGCTGAGTTTAGCTGAGTGTTCTGCCTAGCTCATTTTCACTCAGTGGAAGGCAGATGGTGCCCATGGCTGGGCAGGAGGGAGGTATCAGAACACAGAGTAGAAGAGTGGGAAAGAGCTAGGAGTAAAAGCTAGGGATTCAATTAGATGGCAACCGTTTCTAGTGTCTAAAATAACAACAAATCCCACTGGCCAAGCATATTACTATAAAGCTCCCAGTAATAGGTTTCTCTGTCCATGTTTCCTTGTCCTTGCCAGCTCATCTCTCCCATGTGCCATGCCCTCTCCATTTCCACCTCTGTTTTGTACCAGTTGATCTGATTTTTCATCAACTGTCTTGACCCTGTAACTTCTGAGAATCTAGTCACCACTCCTAAATTACTCTTGGCTGAGGTCAGGAGACAGGTACTCCATTACAACCGACAGACCTCATTCATTACTGTATTTATTAGTCAGGATAAGCTAGGTAATGCTACGGTAACAAAACACACTCAAATTTTAGTACCTTGACATAAATCGAGTTTATTTCTCATTCAGGCAGCTCTCCTTCGGTGGAGAGTGGCTTGGTGATCCAGTCTGCTTGGGTTTCCGGGTACCTTGATCTTAAGATGTGATTTTGGGATTACCATAGCAGGTGATGAGAGTACAGAAAATTAACATTCTCTTAAGTGCTTCACCTTGGAAGTGACACAGTCTTGTCAAAACTAAGCATATGGCCTCACTTAATTGCCGGGGATCAGGAAAATCTGATTCTCTGTGTGTCCAGGAAGGAAAGAGAGCTGGACATGTTGGTAAGCATTATGTCTACCTGAATTATCAAAAAAAAAACCAAAAACCACCCTTAAAATATATTCTAAACACAGTAACTAAAGAAAAACATCATTATTAAATATATGCAAGCAGCATTAATAAATAGGGAATGATGAGAGCATCCATTCGATAGGGTGTATGTTTCCAACAGAATTTGTTTTCGAATATGTGAAGCTATACACCTCCTGGTGAAACACGGCATCAAATTAACCTGGATGTCATAATGCAGCTCAAGGTAACCCAGGCATTAACTTACATTTTGAGATACAAATCGCATCAGTTCAGGGGAGAATGTTATGATTTAGCTCATTGGGAAAGAATGGTGAGTAAGTTTTGATTTGCACGCCACCTCTGCTTGATTGGTTGTAGACTGCTTGGAACTCAACTGCTGTGTTGCGAAAGACTCTACAGAAGCATCTAGGCTCAGCGGGGAAGAGTGCAGTGGAGAGTCCATTCATTCAAAGAGTATTTACAAAGCACTTACTAAGTAGTAGGCTCTATACCAAATGCTGATACTTCCAGGCCACATGGAACTTACAGTATCAATATCACTTAGCAGGGTCTGTCATGGGACATGTGTGCGTGTGTGTGTGCGTGTGTGTGTGTGCGTGTGTGTGTGTGCGCGCGCGTGTGTGTGCGTGTGCGTGTGCGTGTGTGCGTGTGCGTGTGTGCGTGCGTGTGTGTGTGTGCGTGTGTGCGTGCGTGTGTGTGTGCGTGTGTGTGTGCGTGTGTGTGTGTGTGTGCGCGCGCGCGCGTAGGTTTAGCAAAGTAGAGGTGCGTTATTTACATCATTTCCATCCCTGGGCTAATTTGACTGTGCAATGGCCAGTTGGTGCCAGATCTAAGTAAGAGAAGTAATTGCTAATCTGCTGTCTTTCACATGTGGTCCCATAAGAAGGATGCAAGTTTTGAAGGATTTCCCCCTTGTCAGGATGAGTCCCATAGAACTAACCATATGCTCCTTCCCTGTGACATATGTTTTCCAGAAAACTGAAGGCGTAAGGGAGTACCATCTCCCTTTATGTTTCTCTCTGCTTAGCTCATTTCTCTAGCTTCTATGTAAAACTTTGTGTATTCTCATTTTTAAAGTCTCGTATCCCATTTCCTCACACAGAATTTTCTCTTTTCTTGAAAACTTCAGCTAGCAAATGGAAATGATATCAGTATGATTGTTTCACCCGTCCCAGGACAGGAGCAGGAGAAATGCCACCTTTCCTTTTCAGTTCCTTCAGCAGAAGTGATATAAAGACCAGTGGGGTCTCCCAAGGGGCATGTTCTCAGCCTGGGCCCTGGAGTGGCTTCTTCATAGGATCTGTACATTGAAACTCAAATGGAATGGTACACTGCACAGACAGGGCCTCACCAGGACTGACGCCGTCAACTCCCGGGTCTCCTGTCTTTCTCTGCTCTCATCAGCTTACCTTTCTTGGCTCCCCCATCTCCCTCATTCCAGAGAGCACAGTACTTGCTTGGTACCTTCTCATGGTCTGCAATGGGCAGCAAGTCACGGTCTGTGACCACGTGATAAATATGACAAGTCCAGGAACAGGTTATACAAACGTTTTCTCCATTGAGGCCCACTGAATATTTAGCATTTATAATTACAATAATGTATACAATCATATTTGGCTCTGGATGGTAAAACATCAATGTCTATCTTCTAAAAGCTATTTCAGGCCAATTATGGGAAACTTTTTGAAGCTGACTGTTTCATGGGCTTAAGGATCCTTTTATTCTGTAAGTATTCATTATCTGAGTCCCCACTTGCACATGGAAGGAAAAGTCATTCTAACAAGCGACCACTTATAAAGTCAGCCCTACTGGAGCATCTCTCCCTGCTTCACACTGAGTTTTAACCCTGCCCATTGGGTCAATATCTGTTACATCTTTGGATCTCAGATAATTTCAGGGTGTGGGCACATTTGACAACACTAGGACAAATAAAATGTAAATGGATGAAAACGTAAAACTGCAAATCTTGCAGAAGACCCAAGCTTTCATAAAGTCGTCGGTAGTGATTAGAGAACTGCTCCAGCCATGGGCAAAGCCTTTGGCGGCTGGAGATCGAGCACAGCTGGATGAGTTAAAAACTGAAGAAGAGAGATGGGAATGGGTCAGGACAGTACAGATGTTTTCCAAGAGAAATATCTGAGCCCTAACAATACTGATGTAGTACCCAAGTATTTTTTTTTTTTTGTACCCAAGTATTTAAAAAAAAATCTGCTGTGTTATCTTACTCCATGGCAAAAATGTGAGAAGGGTCAGAGTTCCCAGAAACTTTAGAAATCGTTAGTCCAGTGATCTCACTTTGGAGATGAAGAAGACTCGGAGAGGTTGAAGCTGTTGCACAAGGTCACAAGCTAGTGATGGGCACGACTGGAGCTGGGCAAGTCTGTCTGCTTTGCTAATTTTCTGGTAATTCCAGCCAAAGTTGTGCTTGATTCCCTTCTTATTTATTTTTTTTCTTGAGATGGAGTCTTGCTTTTGTTGCCCAGGCTGGAGTGACATGGTGAGATCTCAGCTCACTGCAACCTCCACCTCCTGGGTTCAAGCAATTCTCCTGCCTCAGCCTCGCCAGTAACTAGGATTACAGGTGCCCACCACCATGCCTGGCTTATTTTTGTATTTTTAGTAGAGAAAGGGTTCTTTCACAGGTACCTAAGCTATTTAAAAGAGTACCCTACGGCCGGGAGCGGTGGCTCACGCCTATAATCCCAGCACTTTGGGAGGCTGAGGTGGGTGGATCACGAGGTCAAGAGATCAAGACCATGCTGGTCAACAAGGTGAAACCCCATCTCTACTAAAAATACAAAAATTAGCTGGGCATGGTGGCGCGTGCCTGTAATCCCAGCTACTCAGGAGGCTGAGGCAGGAGAATTGCCTGAACCCAGGAGGAGGAGGTTGTGGTGAGCCGAGATCGCCCTATTGCACTCCAGTCTGGGAAACAACAGCAAAACTCCATCTCAAAAATAAAATAAAAAACAAAAGAATACCCTACTCTGTCACCCTTTCTACTTAATTTTTCTTCATAACAAAAATCATCAGTACCTGACATGATCGATATTTGTGTTTATTACCTGCCTTCCCTTTTCAGTCTGAGTTCTGCATTCATCATGTGTTTTCCATGTATTCATCAGGTATTCTTTCTTTTTTGTTTACATGCATTGTTTGAACACGAACATAGTCAATGTTAAATAAGTAATTCTTGAAAAAACAAAGAAATAGCATTCATAGGGAAATGAATAAATTTTGTTATGTATATTGAGGTTTCATGTAAGAATTTGTCTTAGAGGCAGACTGTTTTGCCCAGTGCAGTGGTGGCACGTGTTTCTGGCCCTCCTCCACACCAGCACATCACCGAGCATTGCGTCCATCCGTCCTGCGCTCTGCTCCTGTCCCCCTCTGTTAGGGTGAAGCCTCACACAGGGAACCAGACCATTTGGGTCCTGCTTCGCAGCCTGTTTGTGACTCAGTGGGGCAAAGCCATTTGTTCAGAGCCTCAGGATCTCAGGGTTAGGAGGGTGCTGGGAGTGTCCCTTAACAAGAGCCATTGGGGCTGAGAAGAAATGCCTGACATGGGAGAAGGACTAGTTTTTGTTTGTTTGTTTGAATTCTAGATTTAGATTTAGGCAGTGCTCTTTGTATCAGGGCTTACACATATCTGATTTCTGGTCTTTCGGTCCCTCTGGTCATACTTCTGTATTGTGGCCAGAAGGGAGGGCAGAAATTTGGTCTAAGTCATCAGACCCACAGTGGGAAAAGAGGAATCTCCTGGACAAAGCCTTCTTGGAATTTTTTGGTGTGTACATGTTGGGGGTAGAAGACGGGGTGAATGTTTGGAGGTATAGAGAGATGTGCAGAAAACAGATGCCTCCATGGAAAGGGCTATGCTGTTTGGGGATATTAGTTTTGAAAGTCTGAAAACATTTAAAAGTCTTTAAATAATTTTAAACATTATTATCAATTAGCACTAGAGAAAGGAAATTTTGGGGTTATGTGAGGTGGGGAGATGGGGAACTCAGCCCACAGTAAGAGCAGTTCTTAATGATGAGGGAAGTTAGGCCAAGCCTCGGGAGGAGCTTCCTTTTCTTGAGCTGGGGACTTGCTCTGTCACTCGGGCTGGAGTATTGAAGTGCAGTGGTGTGATCTCAGCTCACTGCAATCTCTGCCTCCTGGGTTCAAGTGATTCTCCTGCCTGAGCCTCCCAAGTAGCTGGGACTACAGGCATGTACCACCTTGCCAGGCTAATTTTTTTATTTTTAGTAGAGATGGGGTTTCACCATGTTGGCCAGGCTGCTCTTAAACTCCTAACCGCAAACCATTCACCTGCATTGGCCTCCCAAAGTGCTGGGATTACAGGCATGAGTCACCGTGCCTGGCCCTCAGGAGGAGCTTCTGATTCTGCACACCAAGAGAGACTTAGGGCACCGCCCAGTGCGGGGAAGCCACTGTACCCTATGGGCAGGCTGAGTAGCTCTCTTCCCAGGGACATTTAGGTGTCTGGGAGCAGAAAACAACTTTAGGTGACCTGTTTGACTTTTATAATTCTTTGATTCTGGGTTATATCCTTAATTTCAGAGTCAGCAAGACAACTCAGTTTAGTGGCAATTGATCTGAGAAACTGGCAGCTGGAAGGGCATTTTCGGGCGGGTAGCTCCATCCTAGCTCCAGTCCCCTCCTCCACAGCAGAACTGACTTGGAGAGTTCGGGGAGTGGGGCTGCAACTCCATCTCCTGCCCTGGGCTCAGTCCTGTAAACACTTGCCTGTAATATTGTGCAGTGTGGCATTTCTCTTGCACTGTGGAATGAAAACGAGCCTGGCCCTTTCCTCAAACCTCAGTCCTGATTGAAAGATGAGTGAGCCTACTCACTGCCATCTCCGGCAGCTTCCCCGGCTCCACAATATAGAGGACAGGGTAATGATGTCCAATTTTGCACACTTCAGATCCATTAGTAGCAATTACCTTTCTCGAGGTGTTTTGAGTTAGTTTTAACGTAGCATTCTTACAGTTGGTGGATAATGACTGTAATAATGTACACAACATTTTCAAGTCGCTGTTTTTAGCTACAATAACACCATTAGTTGGTTCTATTTAACAGATGCATTTCATGCTAAAAGTTAAGGTCCTCATGATTCCTTTCCCTTCCCCCACATAAACCCCTAACTGGTTTTATTCAATGAAGATTTTTACTCCAAAGTTTCAGAAATATTTTTCTTTTTCTGGGTCTTCCTATTGAAACAGGATGGTTGTGTTTCTGGGTCAATCTAGAATCATTAATTGTTTTGTTGTTCTTATGTATCTGTTCTTTTCATGACCTGCAAGGTGACCCAGAAATCCAAAGCTCACAAAAATGAAAAATACACGTATTTTCTAAAACTCATGCAAGAGTCTGTGAGAGATGACCAGGTTCTACACGATGGCTTCAGGCTTCCAGGCAGACAGGTGGCCACCGATGTGCCCAGGGAAGGCAGCTCTCAGAAGGGAGGTATCAGTCTGTTCTAGTTACTCAGTTGAGGTGTGTGGGTTGTTTTTTTTTTTAACTCCCCCTAATGATACAGAAGAATTGTGTATTCACTCCTCCCTACCTCCCCTTCTCCTCCTTGAAGCCACCTCTAAGGACCCCAGGAAGCAGGAGCTCTTCTCTCAAGCCCTGCGTTTTCATTGTGGATCTCCCTTTCTCGACACTTCCCTGTATGCCACCTCCTTCCAGTCTCGTCTTTTCTCCTGTTGTTTTCTACTCAGTTGTTTGGTTTCGTTGTGTCCATTTTGCAGTCAGTCATTCATAGGTCTTAGTCCTTTATGTTAGTTTGATAATCCTGCTGTGACAAAGTATCACAAAGTATGGGTGGTTTATGTTAGTCCTTTATGTTAGTTTGATAATCCTGCTGTGACAAAGTATCACAAAGTATGGGTGGTTTATGTTAGTCCTTTATGTTAGTTTGATAATCCTGCTGTGACAAAGTATCACAAAGTGGGTGGTTTAGCATAACACAAACTTATTCTCTCTCAGTTCTGGAGGCTGGAAGTTCACAGTCAAGGTGTTGGCAGGACGCTGCTTCCTCCGAGACTCTGGCAGGGAAGGTTCTTCCTTGCCTCTTCCAGCTTCTGGGGATGGTCGCTGGTCCTTGGCCTTCCTTGGCTTGTGGCCATACTCTCCCATCTCTGCCTCTGCCGTCACATGGCATCTGCTGGTCTGTGTCTTCTTGTGTCATTTTCCTTTTCTTATAAAGGACACCACTCATATTGGGTTACGTCCCATTCTAATGACCTCATCTTAACTTGATTACATCTGTAAAAGCCCTATTTCCAAATCAAACCACATTCACAGGTTAGGACTTCAGCATATCTTTTTGAGGGACCCAATTCAATCATACCCCATCCACCCTGCCAGTAAATTGGAATATTCTCGAAGCCTGGAGTGTTTGGTGAACCCCTGTAGGTAGCATTTCCTAACACCTTGACTATGGAACAGCAAGGAATGGAATCCTGAGGTTCTTTTTAAAAAAGAGTGTCTGATTGTCAAATGAATTAGAGAAACACTGTTCCTATGCCCTGACCTGGGGACTTGAGATGCCCACTAGTCTGTTAAAGGCTCTGAGAAATCCTGTTATGAAGACACTTAAGTTAAGCTGATCTTCACTAGCTTTTTGGACCACAGTGGCTTTTTTTTTCCTTCTGAGTTTTCTCCATTAACAGCAATGAACATACTTCGGGGGAAATAGGCCCACTGAATGCTCTTTCTGCCGTATGAATTGCCCAAAATGAGGTAAACAGGATAATATGACATTTAGTTGAGTATTTTTTTTATAGCATAAATGGATGCTAAAGAATAGGAGGGATTTCTTTAAAGATTTAATTCTGAGAGATACTCCAGTTCAGCCAGAAGGTAGGTAGAACAGCTGTGAGTTCCCCACACGCAGCTTCCTCTCCTGACCCTGTATGGTGTGCTTTCTTGCTTGAAAGTGGAGACAAGCATAGGTCTTAAAAATGGGCAGCGCGTCATTATCATTCGAGCTCTGTAATTCAACTAGGAAAATCAGTAAAGTCAGTGAGTCCTTGTGCTATTCTGTGCTTTCAATCACGATGGTTTTAAATGATGTGATAGAATAAATAGCAAGCTGCCTGGGGAAAAGTTGGTTTTCTGCTTACATTAAAAGGAACATAACACTGATAATTTTCCACCAACAACAAAATATTCTTTTTGACCCTTTCAACACCAGGTGAGTTCTTCATGTGTTTTTTTTTTGGCAAAAGTTGAATCCCAGGTGGACTTCTTAGCAAACCTGTGAGGTTGTTTCCCTTCCCTTTCTGTGCATTGGTATGATTTGGGGGGACAAATTTATTTGGGCATTAGCCTGAGCAAAATCTAATTAGGAAGGTCAATCTCCTGACAAAAATGCCGCAGCTTATATCATAAAGCCAAGTAAAAATCATGGATGTTTCCTAGTTTAACAGAAAACTGATTTATTTGTCACACATAGATATTAGGAGCTATTTCACAAGAAGCATGATTTGTTTTTTAAAATATACACCTTGGTGCAGGTTCCCTTTAAATAGCAAATACTCCTGGCATATTGCAGTTAAACTTTAATATTTGATATTAGCACCAATTTTCAGATCTATATTAGTATATGGGAGAGAGTGGTTATGGGCTTTTAAGTCAGGCAGACCTGAGTTTAAGTCCTGACTGGCTTCACTCCTTGCTGCCCCCTAAGGGCTTGTACAGACAACTTGCTCTATGAGCCTCAGTTTTTTTATCTGTAAAATGGGAATCATGATACCTTCCTCAAATGGTTATTGTGAGAACTAATGAGATAATGTATTTTAAACTCTGTTCCTGATATGTAAAGATTTTAGCTTAATGCCCAGCATAAATATCATTCACCATTGTTATCTGCTACCTTATATTCGTTCACATTTTTAATTCATTTAAGAAATACTTATATTTTTATGACAAAGGTGGCATTACTTCTTTATTCAGGAAGTGATATCATCAGGCTCTGTGTAGCCACACAAATCTCATCTGGAAATGTAATCCACATAATCCCCACATGTTGAGCGAGAGATCTGGCGGGAGGTGATTGGATATTGGGGCGTTTCACCCATGCTGCTCTTGTGATCGTGACTGAGTTCTCATGAGATCTGATGGTTTATAAGTGGCAGTTTCCCCTGCTTTCCTCTCTCACCTGCCACCATGTAAGATGTGCTTGCTTCCCCTTCTGCCACCATTGTAAGTTTCCTGAGGCCTCCCCTGCCATGCTGAATGGAGTTGATTAAACCTCTTTTCTTTGTAAATTACTCAGTCTCAGGCAGTTCTTTATAGCAATGTGGAAATGGACTAGTACAGTAAGTTTCCACTCAAGTAGGGTGTTTAGTCTGAGGAAGAGAATAATTGCCAAGGGAAGTTAAGCCATGCCTAGATTATAACTATATTACCTAATCGGGATGATTTTTAAAAGATGTTTTCTGGTGAATCTGATGATTTTAAGAAATTGTTACTGAGTGTCTATTATGTGCTAGACACTACTGGAACTGCTAGGGTTATAAGAGAGAACAAGTAAGCTCCTGGTGTTGTAAAGCTTTCATTTAGGGAGAGGCAGATGATGAACAAATTAATGAACAAACAGAGTGTCAGGTTCTGAGGATGGCTACAGAGAAAAATAAAACAGGACAAGGAAGATAGGGCATGCAGAGAGAGAGAGAGACAGAGAGAGAGAGAGAGAGTGTGTGTGTGTGTGTGTGTGTGTGTGTGTGTAGGTCTGGGTTATTTTACGCAGAATGATTGTGGGGGACTCACTAATAATGTGACATTGGAGTAGACACAGAAAGGAAATGAGGAAATAAATTTCAGGCACAGGGAGCAGGGAATGCAAGGGTGCTGTGGTAGGTATGTGCTTGCTGTTATCTGAGAAACTACACAAAGCCAGCATGGCTGGGGCAGAGTGAACCAAGGGGAGATTGTGTGGGGGGTGACGTCAGAGAAGGAGCCTGCCAGGTGAGGGTGTCTTGCAGGAGCCAGAGTAGACTGGGGCTTTTATTCTGAGGGAAAGGGAGCCATTGGTGAATTTCCAGCAGAGAAGCGATAAAATGGACTTATATTTCAGAAAGATCAACCTCGCTACTGTATTGAGAATATAAGATATTAACATACAAATGTAATTTGGGGTCCATGTAAATTGAGATAACAGGCTCTCAAACAAAACTTTCTGAAGAAGGCGTTCTCTGATTCACTGCTTGCCTTTTTCTCCTTTCCCTAGCCCTTACCTTCAGTTACCTATTGTATATTCTCCACCTGTAGCTGCCCATGTCCCAGGGCCACTCAGCATCACTGATATTGAGAACAGTATCATAGTCAGCTCAGGCTGCCGTAAGAAAACACCGCAGACAGAGACCCTTAAATCACAGATGTTTAGTTCTCACATTTTGGATATCAGAAGTCCAATATCAAGATGCCAGCAAGGTAGGTCCACTCTGAAGCTTCTTTTGGTTTGGAGATGGCTGCCTGTTTACTTTGTCCGCACATGGCAGAGAGAGAAGGCGCAACCTCTCTCACGTCTCAAGGACACAAATCCTATCAGGGATCCTGTCTGGGCTCAGGGGTCCACCCTGACGACCCTCCTTAACCTTCATTACTTCCATAAAGACCCCATCTCCAAATATAGTTACATTGGGGGTTGGGCTTCGATGTATGAATTTGGGAGGGAGACAAAAGCATTCAGTCTATAGCAGGTAGGAAGTGCCATATTAAATAAGTTCAGTTCTTTTTCCCACAATGAAGAGTGTGGTCATTGAGCTAAAATGAAATCTACAACCTTTCTCTTAGGAGAAGCCCAGCAGTCACCATCGTTGGTCATACTGAGGAATAACCTAGTAGTAGAGTTGTGCCAGATGTGGTAGCACCTACCAGGGGACTGAGAGCTGGGGGCCAGGAGCGCATCCCATGGGTCTCCATGAGATGATTTACCAGATTTCACTTCAACACGAAGGGCTTTAGGAGGAAACAGTCACCTGCATCCCCTGAGCAGGGCTGCCCCAGGCAGCTGTGCATGACACAGAGGCACCTGCCTCACGGGGAAAGCAGGGTAGAAAATCCAGCCTCGGTGCCTCTTGGCCAGCTTTGTGCCTACCTGCAGGGCAGGGGCCATGTTCTTCTGGAGAATGATGTGCTTTTCTGATTCACAAAAGTGCCCGTGGGCCAACAGCTGTTTCCTTACTGCAAGTGTGTAGTTGAACATCAAATAATGTCTTCTTTGTCCTCAGAAGAAATTTCTCTCCAGTGTGAGTATCAGACATCATTTTGTTTCCTTTGGACCCCTTGTTTGTTTTGTCTTATGAATATTTACAGCTGTACTTTCCTCTTCCTATGGACTGTTAGCTTAGAACTAAATTAGAGCCTCCCTCTAGCAAGTAGATGGAAGTTCATGGTAGGCATTATCTAGGCTAAAGGCCCTTGTCTTGCAGGATTCCTGGCCTCCTGAAGTGCTGTAGGTGGTCTCAGATACTTTGTAAATTTATTAATTTGATGTGCTGCCTGGACTGCATCATAAATTGAGTTTTGGTCTCCTTATTTTGGGGAATTATAATAAATTTGTATTCATTCCACAAATATGTGTTGCATTTCCTACTCTGTTTTCATGCTGCTAATAAAGACATACCCAAGATGGGAAGGAAAAGAGGTTTAATGGACTTACAGTTCCATATGGCTGGGGAGCAAGTGGAAGGCAAGGAGGAGCAAGTCATGTCTTATATGGATGGCAGCTGGCAAAGAGAGAGCTTGTGCAGGGAAACTCCCCCTTATAGAACGATCAGATCTAATGAGACTTATTCACTATCATGAGAACAGCAGAAAAAAGACCTGCCTCCATGATTCAATTACCTCCTACTGGGTCCCTCCCTCAACATGTGGCAATTCCAGATGAGTTTTGGGTGGGGACACAGCCAAACCATATCAGTGCCCGTTGTAGGGATGAAGCCGACAGGCGAGGGCTCTCTCCCCAGGAGTCTGCATGCTAATTAAGGACGCTCAGACATTTCTCAGGTAAACAACCAGCAGGATAGTTAGAAGTTAGGACAAGTGTCATACAAGAAGCAAGCAAGGTGGCTGGATGTGGTGGCTCACGCCTGTAAGCCCAACACAAGGCCGAGGTGGGTGGATCACCTGAGGTCAGGAGTTCAAGACCAGCCTGGCCTGCATGGTGAAACCCCATCTCTACTAAAAATACAAAAATTAGCTGGGCACCTGTAATCCCAGCTACATAGCTTGATGCTTGAATCCAGGAGGTGGAGGCTGCAGTGAGCCATGATTGCACCACCTCACTCCAGCTTGGGTGACAGAGCAAGACTGTCTCAAAAAAAAAGAAAAAAAATTAGCAAGCAAGGTGCTATAATGCAGAGTAACTGGATATGTGTTGAAGGAAAGGAGGCTCTTTAGACAGAGTAGGCAAGGAAGACAGCTAAGAAGAGAATTACTTTACATAATGTAAATGAAGTCCTTAGTGTGATCCCTGATATGTGGTCAGCTTTTTTTTTTTTTAATTTTTTATTTTTTATTGCGTTTTAGGTTTTGGGGTACATGTGCAGAACATATAAGATAGTTGCATAGGTACACACATGGCAGTGTGTTTTGCTGCCTTCCGCCCCCTCACCCACATTTGGCATTTCTCCCCATGCTATTCCTTCCCAACTCCCCCCTGTCCCTCCCCTATTCCCCCCAATAGACCCCAGTGTGTAGTACCCCCTTCCCTGTGTCCATGTGTTCTCATTGTTCTTCACCCGCCTATGAGTGAGAATATGCGGTGTTTCATTTTCTGTTCTTGTGTCAGTTTGCTGAGAATGATGTTCTCCAGATTCATCCATGTCCCTACAAAGGACACGAACTCATCATTTTTGATTGCTGTGTAATATTCCATGGTGTATATGTGCCACATTTTCCCAGAATGCCCATCGATGATAGACTGGTCTGGGAAAATGTGGTCAGCTTTCAATTCGTAATAGTTACTATTGTTATTAATGCCATTGTCACCTTTCCCTTATTATATGCTGCACAATGTGTGAAGGGAAGACGAACACATTGCCAGAATTTTGAAGAAATGATGAAGACTTCGCAGATGTACCAGCACTGCGTGGTTGGGAAATTTCAGTTCGTAATCACTGAATTTAACGCTTTCCTTCTCGAAAGACAGACTTGCTTGTTGGGTGGAACTCTGGAACTTTGCTGTGCCTCTCATATCAGATCTCTGCGTCTCCTAATTTGAGCCCTCTCTCCAAACCATCATCTTCAATCATTAATCTGCTGCACCTGCCCGGTATCTTTAAATCTGGGTTTTCCTGATTGTTATTGTAATACAAGTTTCAATTCATGTTCATTCAGAACCTAATGCAATTAAATCCATAATTAATTGGGGGCAATGTATAGCCAAAGGCCCTGCTTTGCAGAGATTATATTCCATGTACAGTAGAGTCATTAAATAGAAATATAGCCCCTCTAACTTAATGTTTTGAGCACTCTCTGAGCTTGTAGCACAGTCAGCCTGTGTGATAGATGAAGAGGGAAGGATAAGGGCACGAGGCTGGGAGTTTTGATGAGTATAACAAGTTCACTGTATTTTTAAGAACACTGGAAAGTACTGGAGCTAACCTGGTTGAAGAACCTGAAAAAGCAGAAGGCCTCCATCTTGCCTACAACTCAAAGCCTTCCCTTGGTTACCTAAGGGAATGCACTTACGACTCTATTACCCAGCAAATTAGGAGAGTGATTCAGTCAGGTATATTTATCACGAAGAGAACTGCAGATAATTAATACACTGCATTGAATGCAAATTGCACCCACAGCACTTATCTCATTTTCAATTAGCACAAATGTTACAGCACTGCAGGCTTGTTATGGTTTTACCATGGGCTGGGTAATTAATTTCTGTGAGCCACGTATCAGGCACCTGGTAATGCCGTTTATTAATAAATGTCACCCCAGGTATTGGTTTGTTAGAAGAGGTAAATAAATGGAATGCGCAGTTGTCTGCCCTGTGCAAATCTATTTTTACACCTCACTGAGTCTTTTCACTTGTTTGTTTATCGACTGGAGCAACTACTGAGATTACAATTGCAAACAAAGGAAAATCCCCACCCTTAATGTAGCCTCTACGGGGATTCCTTTTCTTCTCCCTCCCCGATCATCAGGCCAGTGAGTGAAGTTGCTTTAGAAAGCATTTTCTAGATGAGACCCATGAGTGTAGCGTTAGGAATGGGGAGCTAACCCTATCTGACCTCAGCCTCACTCACTTATGCAGCGTTAGGCACATTTCTCCATCTGTGAATCTTTGGGGAGCGAGAGATTGTACAGGCTCCTTTAGAGCAGCCTGTCCTAATCTTCATTTCGGCCCCCTTTCCCATATTGTTTCTCATTACAGTTTTAGCTGCCCAGTCTGTGCCATTTGGGCCCCTGACGGTGTGGGTAGGACCTGGGGACTTTGGACACGGGTGGAGTGTTGAGCAGAAGGCCCATTTTTTGTGAGGTTTTCTCCATTTCTCAACTTGTGTCCTCTTTCTCCATATTGGCAGGTGATATTAGAATCTCCTGTAAAAAAAAAAAACCCTAATTAGCAAATTTTGACTACACATCAATGATGGACCAGACAGTTTTCAGAGCCTTTCAGAGGGCGATGGGCTCAAACTTATTTTATCAAAGCTCCTGTAATGGTATCAGTTTTTCTGGGTAGACAGTTTCTCCCTTTTGCCCTGAATCATCTGAGATCTTAATCAGAAATCAGCAATTCCCCCCTGTATTCTGAATTTTGTTGCTCCTTGAGGTGTTCCCTTGAGGATCCCATGAGAAGAACGACTGTGATGTTAACCGAGTTAATCCATGTAAAGCACCTACCACAATGCCTAGCACTTAGTCAGCACCCAGTGACCTATCCGTGATTGATACGATTGTCGTTCTTATCAGTATTGGTTCTCTCATTTCATGGGACCTAGGAGCAATATTAGTATTGTTCCCATAGGGAAAGGCTGGCAGAGTGATCCTTTATTAATTCTAGCAGATATTTACTGAGTACCTACTATGGGCCAGGCACTGATTTGATGCTGCTGATAAAATAGACAAAAATCCTAGTCTTAATGAAGTATGCATTCTATCGAAGACACGAAATAAATAAGCGGGGAGGAAGATATGTAGTATGTCAGAGAGTTTGAGTGCCATAGAGACATGAGGTAGGGAAGAAAGACAGGAAGTGGAAGGGGTTTCTGTTTGAAATGGGACATTTAAGGAAAGCCTTACTGAGAAGATGCCATTTGAGCAAAGACATGAAGGAGCTGAGGAAGCTAGCTGTGGGATGTCTGGAGAAAGAGCTTTCTAGACAGAGGCAAGTGTGAAGGCCCTGAGACAGAAGGATGTCGAGGGCCCCAGGGAGGCCAATAGGGCCAGAGTGGAATGAGTGAGAGGCGGTGGTGGGAGAGAAAGACTCAGAAGTTATGAGGGCTGGCCAGGCACAATGGCTCATGCCTGCAATTCCAGCCCTTTGGGAGGCTGAGGTGGGAGGATCACTTGAGGTCAGGAGTTTGAGACCAGCCTGGCCAATATGGTGAAATCCCATCTCTACTAAAAATACAAGAATTAGCCAGGTGTGGTGGTGCATGCCTGTGATTCCAGCTACTTAGGAGGCTGAGGAGGGAGAATTGCTTGAACTCAGGAGGTATAAGTTGCAGTGATCCAAGATGGTGCCACTGCATTCCAGCCTGGGAGACAGAGCAAGACTCGGTCTCAGAAAAGGAAAAACGTTACGAGGGCTAGGTCAGGTAGGCCTAGTGGGAGATTTTAACAACTTTGTAGTTCATGATAAGATAGGGTGCCATAGGAAGATTTTGGGCAGAGCAGGTACATAATGTGACTTAGGTTTTTAAAGGATCACTCTGGGTTTTGTTTTAGAAATAGACCACAGAAGACAAGGGCAGAGCTGGGAGATCAGTAAGGAGGGTGTATTAGCTTCTAATTGCCACTATTAACAAATTACCCCAAATATAGTAGCTTAAAAACAACACTCATTTACTATTTTACTGTTCTCAAGATCAAAGTCTTAATATCAAGGTATCAGCAAGTTTGTGTTTCTTCTGAAGGCTCTAGAGAAGGGTCAATTTTCTCGACTTTTCCACCTTCCAAAGACTGCCAGAATTCCTCAGCTTCTGGTTTCTTCCTCCATTCCGTTTCTTCCTTCCCTTCCCTTTCTTCCTTCCCTCCCCTTCCCTTCCCTCCCCTCCCCTCCCCTCCCCTCCTCTCCCCTCCCCTCCCCTTCCCTCCCCTTTTCCCTTCCCTTCCCTTCCCTTCCTTTTTTCCTTCCTCCCTCTCTCTCCTTTCCTTTTGTTTTGTTCTTCCTTTCTTTTTTCTTTTTTGAGACAGAGTTTTGTTCTTGTTGCCCAGGATGGAGTGCAATGGTGCCATCTCGGCTCACTGCAACCTCTTCCTCCTGGGTTCAAGTGACTCTCCTGCCTCAGCCTCCCAAGTAACTGGGATTTCAGTTGCCTAGCACCATGCCTGGCTAAATTTTTTTGTATTTTTTTAGTAGTAGTAGTAGTAGTAGTAGTAGAGATGGAGTTTCACCATGTTGGCCAGGCTGGTCTCGAATTCCTGGCCTCAGGTGATCCACCCGCCTCAGCCTCCCCAAGTGCCGGGATTACAGGCATGAGCCACTGTGCTGGGACTCCTTCCTCTATTTTCAAAGGCAGCAAAATAGCATCTTTAAATCTCTTTCTCTGACTTCTGCTTCTGTCATTCCATTGCCTTCTCTGACTCTGACCCTCCTCTTTCCCATATAGAGACCTTTGTGATTATACTAGACTGACCCACATAATCTAGGATCATTCCCTATTTTAAGATCCTTAATCACATTTGCAAAGTCCCTTTTGCTGCATAGGGTAACATATTCACAAGTTTTGGGGATTTGGCGGGGAACATCTTTGTGAGGCCATCATTCAGACTAGCACAGAGGTGGAAGCACGAATGCAGCTGAAGGATGAAGGTGGCAGGGGCAAAGATGGTGAGAAACCGTTGGATCCTGGTGATGTATCCAGCTGCCACACATCTTGGACCAGTTTCAGTATAGAATCTTCCGAATTAGCTGGGCCTGTGGCAAAGGCATCCCCCTTTCCATGATCACTTCAACTGATTTAGTGCCTGTTCCTCATCCCAATAGTTCGTGCACAAGCTAAGGAACTTTGGACAGCTGGAGTGGGAAGGGACCATGGAAGCTATCAAGTCCCTATTACCCCTTTATAAATTCCTACTTTTTTCCTGGGCCCATTGAAAACTTGTTGGGAGTTGTTCTTTTTTCAAGATTTTATTTTTTTAGAGCAGTCTTAGGTTCACACAGCAAACTTGAGAGGCAGGTACAGAGATATTTTCATTTACCCCATGACCCTATCCATGCATAGTCTCCTCCATCATCAATATCCCCCACCAGAGTGACAAATTTTTTGCAATCAATGAACCTACGTCAACACATCATCATCATCATCATCATCATCATCATCACCATCATCATCATAGGGGTTCACTCTTGGTGTTGTACATTCTGTGGGTTTGGACAAATGTTTATTGACTTGCACCCACCATTATAGTATCATACAGAATATTTCCATCACCCTAAAAATCCTCTGTGGGAAACTTTTTACTAACTTTATCAGTTTATTCTTTTATTCATTCATTTAGCATGTACTGGGCATCTGCTGAGTTCACTGCTCTGTGTTATAAAAGCAGAAATAAAAAGATGTAAGAGTCATGGTCTTTGTCTCTGGGAGCTTGCAGTGTATTTGGAATCAGAGCACAATTATAGAGCCAAATGTAAGTGAGTACAAAATCAAATGTTAAGATTTATGCATCAGTACTAAGGGAGTGAGGAATGTGGAGAAGCTTTTTGGAGGAAGTAACAGATTGTGGATTTTTATTTTTTAATTGGGGCCAGTCAGAAGATTGTCAGCTTTTAATTTTGCTAAGAATGGGCATTAATGAGAATAATTCTTACCATATCCTACTGCCTTTATTTCATTTTAGGTGGGGCATTTAAACATCCAAGATAGAAAAAGGACATGATCTCAGAATGGAAAGTCCTTGATATTGGACTCCAAGCTTCCAGACTGTGAGAAAATAAATGTAGGTCTATTGGAAAATACTGCTCTGTGGTATTTTGTTATGGCAGCCCTAGCATACTAATACAGACACTATTCAACCCACTGTAATGCTTGATACACTTTTTTAAAAAAAGGGCTTAGATAACCCAACATATGATGGAGGAATTCCAAGATGGATTTCAAGATGTCCGTGTTATACCTGTACTACCTTTTGTTACCATTTGCTTTATCTCTATTCCTACTAATCTTGCCAGGCTTGGCGGGGAGGGGGCTGGGGGATAGTGAGTGCTTTCACATAGGAAGCTGTGAGATGGCGGCACCCAGCTAGACATTCTGCTTAGGTGAATTATGGATTTGCCACATTGAGAGTTCTCTTGAGTCTCAGGTTCAGAGGACATGTGTACACATGCGAGGGCAGATATGTGAGGGGAGGGCTGCCGTGGGGTGGGGGCTTTAACAGTACCGTTTTCCCTGCTCCCAGCCTCATTATCGCTCTTCGAGGACCTCGATCTCACCCAGGCCAGCCCTGCCCGCTTTCTGCACCCAGTAAACAGTGCCGGCCTGCCCTCATGAATATGGATTTCCATCATCCCTCACTGTAGGGATAGATGTTGGGGGCAGAGCTGTTGATTACATTTCCAGCCAATCATTGCCCATTAGCAGGGAAGAGCGGTGGGCATTATGCCTCTTCAGCGAGGAGCCATTTGCATTTGGTTGGGCCCCCGCTTTCTTTCTGAGCATCGACGGACCCTCAGCGCACTCAATTACTCCGGCATCCGGCCCTTCCTCTTTCGCTTTCTAAGTGTGTTGATTGGATTGTCCAAATAGCTTGGTGCTAACTACAGCTGTTTAGCATATCCCTGGGTGGAGGGTGATAAGGACGGCAGGGCTTGGGTTGGCTGTAACCTGCAGAAACAAATACCTTTCCCTTGCTGCCCACGCTGCCTTCCACCCTCCTACTGAAAGAATCCGCAGTGGTTTGCAGGGAATAGCCCCAGCAGGCTGTAGGGTACCCGGGCCATGCACTTTGCATCTTTTGGGGAAGTTTTCCTCTCAGAGTTCTCTCTCTGGTGCCCTTGACCCTGGAGATGTTGGATTCTCCACTGCTCTGGGAGGCCTGTGGGGTCTGGCACAGGTAGATGGTAAGTTTCCCCTACCACTTCCTCTTCTGGGAAAGAGGAAGGAAGTGGCTCTAAGAAGAGTCCGCTGGAAAAGCAGGCCCCCTCCTTACTGGAAGTTCCGTCAGCGCTACGGGGCCCTGCGGGAGAACTGGAGGTCTGACCTGGGAGACAGGCATATTCCTGTTCTGCTCGCAAACCGTGGTCATCAGTAAGGTGTGAAGACAACTGGGAATGACAGAGGGCCTCTTTCTTCACAGGATCGTGTTATCTTCCACCCCCTTCTGCTGCCGTGTTCCCCTGGAAAGCCCTTCTCCAGAGTCAGAAACATTTGTTTGCTCTTGTTAAGACTGGCCATTTCCCCTCCGTCCTCAGGGCTTTTCCCACCCCTCAGCTCCCTCATCTTCAGTGTTACTAGGGATGCTGTTTTGTTTTCTTTTCCTCTTCTGTTTTGCCCATTCAAGAAAATAAAAGTGAGCACCTGAGAGAGAGCGAGAGGCAGAGGGGGAAGAGAGACTGTGAGCACCAAATGATCTGAGCGTGATAGAGGAAGGTTACCTGTGTGTTTGTCAACAAGACGAAATAAATAAGAGAAAAAAAAAGAGAAAAAAGAAAAAAAAAGACAGCAGTCAAAGGCAATCAAATATGTATTTAATTAAAGCAAACATAAAAATAAAAGTTACATGTTGAATCAATAAACAGCACTTTTTTCTACATGCATTTTGAACAAGACAGATCAGAATCTTGCATGATGAAGACATAATGTGTCATAATAATTAGGAACACAGACAAAAGAACAGCTAATCAGCATGCAAATGTATGCAGTTCTGGTGATTCAGATGAGGCAGATTTCTACCTCTTTTTTGCTTGATTCATCTTCATTGCTAATCATCTGAAGGCTGCCAAATGTTCACTGACACTAATGTATTATAGGTCAAGAGAGGCAGGTCTTCACCTATTACCCCCCCAAACAATATGCTTCCCTTCCCTGTTTCCTCTTCAGGATTTGCAGCAATCACTGCCAGATGCAATCAGACGCCTTGAATACGAGCAACTGAGGCTTGTTTGTGGCTCGGATTCATTAGAATCAGGAGGCTGAAGAAAGGAATAAATTACTTAATTGCACAAAAAAGTTGCAGCCAAAGTGATGGTGAGAGAAACTGATTGTGTAGATACGCATTAGGCCACTCTTGGAATGGGGTGTCTTAGAATAGCTGGTAGTTTGGCCTCACAGATTCAGACAGATTTGGGTGTCCTCCAAAACAGATGGCTCCACATACCATCTATTCTTCTCTTTGTCAGGTTTTACCATTTATTTGATCTTGGTCCCTCTCTGATGCTGGTTGTATTAGTTGTAACACAAATATGCATTCAGATCATATCCATTTAGTCTGGCCTCTCCCAACTTTTGTTCTTCCTCTTTTTTCTTTTTCTTTTTTTTTAAATTTTCTTTTTTGAGAAGATGGTCAAGTTGAATTAAACCCTTGTTGTCCAACTCTTGAATGCTCCTTCACATGAAATGCAGGAAATGGGAAGATTGCACAGGCCTGCAGTGCGGGGGTGTGAGCCCTAGATTGGAGGGAGGAGGAGGGAGGAGCTGCTCAAATGGGGAAGAAAAGAAAGAAAGAAAGAAGCTCTATTTTCTAACCACAGGGATACCTTCCTTGCCTCAAACTAACTCTTAATCCATTAAAAAAAAAAAGCACAGTATTAATCAGTGTTGTTCATACACAACCAGGGAAGAAGAAACCAAACCACGCAGAGCAATCTCACAAACGCTCCCTTCTCTTTTCTCTGGCACTGTGGCATGTCCCTCCAGCCATGGGGCCTCTGACTCACACATTCCACTCAGGTCTTTGGTCATGTGCCCGACTTGCGGGTGGTCTTAAGGTCTCGAAGATGGAACTTCATTTTCTCTGTGAAGTTGCTGCATTGCTACTAGCTACTAGCTGTGTGTGCCTGTGGGTGTGCGTGTGTGTGTGCCTGTGTGTGTGCCTGTGTGTGTGCGTGTGTGCGCCTGTGGGTGTGCCTGTGTGTGTGCCTGTGGGTGTGCGTGTGTGTGCCTGTGTATGTGTGCGTGTGTGTGCCTGTGGGTGTGCATGTGTGTGTGCCTGTGGGTGTGCATGGGTGTGTGCCTGTGGGTGTGCGTGTGTGTATTTTGGGGGTGGGGTGGGAAGAGGGAGGGGAAGGTTCAGTACAAGACAAGAGGCACTGACAGGAAAGAAATTGGGAAATAAATTATTATAATTGATTTCTGTTTGGGAAGAAAAAGCATTTAGAGAGGTAACTTTTCCAGTACTGAAACTGAAAAGTAATTGGCTAAGCGGATTCACCCAGGTTTGTTCTGACATTTCTCCATCCCGCCTCCCTTTGCTTTGCTGTTCCCTCTGCCGGACAATCGCTTCCCCAGATCTTTCCAAGTCTTGATCGTCTCATCAGTCGTGTCTCCTCATCAGTCCCATGTCCTCAAGAGGCCAGCTCTGCCCACCAAAGTTTAGCTGATGGTCACCTGTTCACCCCACCTGATTCTTGCTACTACATTTTTATTATAACTCTTCCTAATAACTAAAATTTATTTTTATAGTATTATTTATTTTTTAAATTTACATGTGTGGTAGCTGTAGTCCATGTTAGAAGGTAGGTTTCTTGAGAGCAGGGAAACATTGCCTGAATATTTCAACTCCATATCCCCATCTACATTTCTATCTGGCTTTCAATAGGGATGCAGACATTTTTGTTGTTTAAACAAATTATTTCTGAAATCTAATGCTGCCTAAGTGTCCTGCCACATTAATGGTGGACTCTGAAAGGTTACCCAAGTCGCTTTGCTATGCTGCGATGCCATAACAACATTTGCTGGAGGTCAAAATGTAGGCCGTTGTTATCCTTAAATTACAAAGACATTTTGCCCAATTTACTTTTTTTTTTTCTTTTTTTCTTTTTTGAGATGGAGTTTCGCTCTCATTACCCAGGCTGGAATGCAATGGCGCGATCTCGGCTCACCGCAGCCTCCGCCTCCTGGGTTCAGGCAATTCTCCTGCCTCAGCCTCCTGAGTAGCTGTGATTACAGGCACGTGCCACCGTGCCCAGCTAATTTTTTGTATTTTTAGTAGAGATGGGGTTTTACCATGTTGACCAGGATGGTCTTGATCTCTTGACCTCGTGATCCACCCGCCTCGGCCTCCCAAAGTGCTGGCATTACAGGCGTGAGCTACCGTGCCCGGCCCCAATTCACTTTTCTAAGTTTGTTCCTCATTGGTTGGATGAGTTTGATACTGACTTTGTAGATAGGAAAGACACTTCTTTTCCTGAATTCATCATCTATGTTCTGTCAACCTAGTGGGAGCTAAGAGTAAGCCATTACACACACACACACACACACACACACACACACACACATATATATATATATGTGTGTGTGTGTGTGTGTGTATATACACACACACACACACACACATACATCTGTAAAGTCAGCTTTATATTTCTGTATAGTCCTTTGGGTGGGGGTAGGAACCACTGGGAGGTCTCAGCAGTGTGAGAAAAGTGGGACGAGAGAAGGGGAGGACCCCACAATGGCTTAAATATGGAGTGAAATGCTAGGGTGATCCCTATTCAGAGCATGGACACGGGTTAACTGGTTTTTCTGGGAGCCGAGTAAACAGAGGGTCGCACAGGTTTGCTCATGCCCTTTTAAAGTGCGTATTATATAAGTCAAGACGCCAGCTGTTCAGAGTTTCCTCTCCAGCCCCAAGCCCCCTAACCAGGGCATGGTGTTAGGGGTAGCTTTCTTCAGAGAAGTGAAGACGTTCTTTTCTGCTGGTTAGCATATCACCTTGATTTTATTTTATAACAAAATAAATCAAATTATTCTTTTTTTGGAACTTCCAGGACTGAAATAAAAGGAAATTAAATTCATCTTGGGGCTTATTATTTTCCTCAGTCTTACCATCGAACAACTCTTTTCTCCCAGAAAACTCAGCGAGGCATCTCCTGACGACCTTGATCCTATTTCCAACTTCAGGGGACCCATGGAGTCACAGGTTTATTGGGAGTGGAAAGTGGAGTGAGGCGCAGGTTCTGGGTGAGCAGCTAGGCTCTGGGCATTTTAATTCCATGTGGAGCTGGCAGGGAGAAGAAGGCCAGACCAGGCCCCAGACCATCTAATCCCTTATCATGAGGGCCCCAGCTCCATGCCAAGAACTCAACTTTTGGAGAATGGCAGTTGTCTTGGGGGAGGCTCTCATCTCTGCAGGAAGCCAGCAGGCAGAATGGACACCACCAGATAGAGCCTTCTGTAGCCCGTCCAGAGGCATCTGATTATTCAGTTGATTTTTTTTTTCTGGTCCAAATAAGCCTCATATCCCTTCATCAGAACAAAGCCGAACTTTCCCGGCTGGCAGAGATTGCTGTCTTAGGCTCCTTGGAAAAAGCTCCATGGTTACCTTTCTTTCCCATTTCCTTAGATCTTTTTGTTTGTTTATTTGTTTTCTTTCTCGTAAAGTAAGAGAGACATTCTTCTGTGCCTTGGCAGACAGCTGTCCGGGGTCCTTCTTCTATTGGGGTCTCACCGTTGGGCCCCCCCCCAGCCCCTCCCAGTCACACAGGCAAAGCTCCTCCTACCCTGCCTTTCACATAGGAAGGAGCTGCTCTCTGAGCCGGCAAGTGAAATCTTGGCACCCTCTCAAAGAAACCTGAAGTGAGAAGGGTTCAAGAGGGAGGTCGCTTTGTGCGGAAAAGCTCCTGCCACAGACCTTTCCACCAGCCTGGCGGAGGGCCTCCCGCAGGGGCACCGGAGAGATGGAAGCCCATTCACACTGGGCATTGTGTCCATCCTGGCTCCTTAGCCATTACTTTAAACAGCCCAAAGAAAAAGATTCCCATGGGATACAGGAGAAACCTATTCCCATCTCCCCTCCCATCCATCTGTGATACAGACTCAAGATTTTAGTTCCGAAAGGGTTTATTTCCCCTCATTTCCATGTTGGGTTACTGACCTTCTCTCTGGAAACGCCATAACCGACTGGCTTCTCTGTATGTGTCTCAGGTTGGTATTTCTTTAGCACAAATAAACATTTATTGCTGGGTACTGGGATATCAGAGAATTCAACCAGTGTTCTGTTGGAGTCTAGTAGGGAAGAAAGAGATGTGAACAACGAGCTTACAGTGCCTGAGACAGGTGGCTGGATGTCTGTGGCTTACACCAGCAGCTCCCTGAGAGAATCTCCCCTCTGTACAGCCCCTAGTCTAGACCCTGTGCAATCAGTGTTGTCAAAGGCTCATTGATCTTGGTGACTGATGGTGAGCAATGCCCCCGCCTCCCCCTGGGCTCAGGGGTAGGGAAGTTGGTGTGGAAACTGAGTATGATCATTGGAACAATAGAGAACCACCCTGAGCTCCTTCTTCTTTTACTTGTACAAGGTAAAAACCACCTTGAAACATGAGAAGGAAACTTCCACAAACTCACGGGAGCAGGGTGCTGTCCACTTTGCTCCCCATGATCACTACTTTTCTTGAGAAGGTGAAGGGTAAGGACTCCATGGTTTGAGTGACCAGCTCTTGGGTTTAAATGTCTTCATTTTCTCCTAGAAGGAGAACTTTTCATGGCACTGGGGGCTAAAGGTGACCAGAACCTTTCATGGCACTGAAGGTGATCACTAAAGTAAGAGGAGATCAGATTTCTGCTGAGCCATTTACAACCCAGCGAATCTACTGGAAAAGCAGAAAGAGAAGCTTCCGTTTTATCCTGGTGCATGAAAGAAGGAAGAGTGAAGAGGTGGTGATAGTTGGCTTTTGTTAGTTAAAAAAAAAATAAAGAGAGAAATAAGCATTTAGCTATTGCATTGTACATGGTTGGAGGCGAGCCAGTGCCCCTTTCTGACTGCCAATGTCCTGGCACAGGAGACTTGTGAGCTAAAACTTTTCTATCTGTTGATTTTGTGATTTATGGAGGATTCATATTCAAGAAGAAGGTGGGACTTGGTGAATTCTAGGTCCCTTGCTGAGTCTTAAAGTTCTGCTGGTTTATGAGTTAATCAACAACACTGGGCGCCCACTCTGTGCCAGAGGGGTCTCCTCGTGCTGGCCCTCTCAGCTGTGCGTGAGTACTTTTCATCTTTGGGACTGAAAACCTAGATCAAGAGATGAAAGTGGTGTGGTAAGAGTATTGGGTGATGGGGTCAAAGCCATTTTAGTTCGGATGGGTCAATGGTGAATTGAGCCACCAGTATGAATGGGCCTGGCCAGTGCCGGTGCAGAGGTACAGGGATGCAGGAGATGAATGGGGCATGTGAGGAGGCCGGGTCGAGGTAGAGCCAGGCCTTGCACCTGCATCCCGTGTGCTACTTGTCTGTCACTCCAGGTCTGCTGATGTTTGGGGGCTGGGAAACCTGCCTGCACAAGGAAGTCGGTAGCGTGGCTGTTATTTAGTTTTGAAGGAGGCCATGACTTTATGTGTAAAACAGAGGTGAAGAGGCCAGGGTCCTTTTGTGTGGGCCAGGGCCTACGTCACCCTGCAATTCTCTGAAGACTCCTGAGGAACTCGTGCCCGCAGCTGAGCTGGTGGCCTCTCTGCTGGCCTCCTCCCTCTGCCCGCCCAGGCTGCGTTTGTTTTGACATCTTTTTACTCTCCTCTCCACGTTTCCTGTTTTCGTGGATCTTCCCCTTCTGCTGTATTTTTCCTGTGTCTGTTTGGACTCCCAGATGTGTGGCCACTGGTTATTTTGGTAACTATCTGGGCATCACAAGATCTTTAAAAAAAAAATAAAGACAATGGAAAAATCCTATATTGGAAAAAAATTTCCATACATGTGTCGCAGGTTGGATAATGGACAGTCCCAATGTTTCAGAGGCATAGCTTGGGTTTTATCACAAGGACAGAGCCAACCACCTGAAATGTAGTCAATTCCGTTAAAGCATGCAATTCTACCATTTTGTGGCACCTTCCCAGGGCCCAGCACGGCACACTGTACATCGCTGGCGCCACCAAACTTTGGTTGAATTCAGTGTCTTAAGTGTTCTACCCTCCCCAGAGATGAATTTCTAGGTAAGAGCGTTCACAGTCCTTTTTAAATACCCTTTCTCTGCTAGCTGTTGTTTTGAAAAAGCCATGGTACAGCGCTCCAATCAAATGGCAGTGGAGGGCATGCTTGTGTGTATATGCAAAAATAAAAGAAATGCCACAGAAGACATATGCTGCTCCGATGGGGACTCTAATCCATCTCTGGCAGCGGGACGGCCAGCAGTGCCCAGGAATTTGGCCTGAGAGAGGCCTATAGGAAGAGTCTCATTAGTTAATTCTGCATGGGCCAGATCCTGCAGGCAGGTAAACTGTTTGCTTCAACACCATTTAGTCAGCTCCTCGGCTGGCGGCTGTGGCAGAGGCACAGCTGGGTCATGGGTTCCTTCTAGAGTGGAGGGGGTGTCTTCTCTGCCCTGACCACAGATCACACTTCTGCCCAGAAGGCACACCTCAGACAGTGCTGGCAGGACAACTTCTTGCTCATATAACACCTTTTCATACCCACCAGGACAGATCCAGGCATAACTACTGGCTCATGACAATTGATGAAAATGATACAAGCCCCTCAGAGGCTGTTCTGACTACTGCAGGGTTAGGAGGAGGAGACGTTACTTGGTTGGAAAGAAACTCAGCGTTCCTAGGGGCCAAGTGGCATAGCTGGCAGAGCAGTGGGCTAGACATCAGGGCACGGGGCTTCTCACCAGGTCTCTTCTTGTTCGTCAACACCCGACTCCACATCCAATCAATGAGAAAACCTTATTGTTTCCACCTTCTAAACGATTTCTCAAATGCGTTTCTTTTCTTTCTGTTCTATCCATCGGCAAGTCTTGGGCTAACAGTTACATGTTTAAGGAGAAAGAGCTGTTCCGGCATTTCTCTTGTGAACGGGTGTAAACCATCAAGTCTCTACAACAGGAAGGAGCCGGCCAGCCGCTCTTGTACATTGTCATTTTTATGACCATAGTTCCTGGTGTTTCTTTTGCTACATGGGGATCTATAGTTTTTAAAAATGAAAAGCTGGATGTGGTGGAATGGAATGTGTGTCGTGAGTTAAGGGAGAGCCCTGACGTATCACTATGTTAAGCAAATAAGACGTACCCATGTGGTGATTGTTTCACGTTTAGTGGAAACACTCATGTTCTTTCCTAGAGACGCAAGTGGATCTGCAGAACAATCAAGCCCAGTGATTTCTCCAGCTGTGTCGAATTGTATTGTGAGGTGCTCAGGGAAAGGTTGTGATGCTTCAGGTATGCTGGAGCTGGGGGACTGTTCCTAAGCTCTTTCCTCTGTACCTGTGGCGCTGCATGTTGCAGTTCAGGGACATTTCAATAACAAGAGGCACTGGCTTTTATTTTATATTTTAGTTTTTTTTAGACGGAGTCTTGCTCTGTCACCCAGGCTGGAGTACAGTGGCACCATCTCGTCTCACTGCAACCTCTGCCTCCTGGATTCAAGCAATTCTCCTGCCTTAGCCTCCCAAATAGCTGGCTGGGATTATAGGCACCCACCACCACACCTGGCTAATTTTTGTATTTTTAGTAGAGAAGGGGTTTTACCATGTTGGCCAGGCTGATCTCAAACTCCTGACCTCAGGTGATCTGCCCTCCTCAACCTCCCAAAGTGCTGGGATTACAGGGGTGAGCCAGCATGCCTGGCCAGGACTGGTTTTTAAATAGTACTTAGAAGAGGCACTCAGTGGAGAACTTCAAGAACAGGATTGGTACTTCTTGGGCTCCAAGGGGGCAGCAGCTAGAAAACTCTCCTAGTTTCAGGATGATAATAACAATGGTAGCATTCACTGAGGTCAGGCCCATGTTGATAATGCTTCACTTAAATGAACGCATGTAGTCTTCACAACAACGCTATAAAGTACAGTCTATAATCTTCATGCCATGGATGAGGAAACTGAGGCACAGAAAGGTTGATTAGTTTCTCCCAGGACATACAGATGCTTCCAAATTTTGTCAAATTTGGGAACAACTTTATTACATTTTTCTCATATTATTCTTAATGACTCCATAAATCGATGATATTAAGAGAACTCCTGGCAGCCATTTCAACACGAGGACCACCAGTAGTACGTACTCACAGGATCATGGACCATACAAATATACCCTGCAAAATCCAACAAAATGTATCACCAACTCAGCTTTTCCTTAGCTGAATCCCCAAGACACCTGCAGTCATTCCTGTACCATCGAAGTCAGAGTGGAACGAGAGAGAGGTCTTAACCAACTCAGTCTAAAATTGCTTACTTTTGCACATTTTATAAACACATTTGCTCATGTGAACACATCGCAAGGGCTCCTCCCAGGGCCTTTGCAAGGGTCTGCATGAGGGTGGGACTCCGAAGCTTCTGTTAATTAACTGTACACTAAATTTGCTCCTGGCCCTAAGGTATATATGGGAGATATAGATCTTTCTCTCTCTTTCTCTCCTTTATTCATCATAAGTATAGACATCTATATCTATCCATTTCTTGTATCTAGCTAGAGATAGATGTATCTACATATCTATCTATACATCTCTCTCTCTCTCTGTATATGGTAACAGGATGCAGACTGGAGCTGTTGGATGGATGTCTGCCAGCCTGTCGAGTATTGCTGTGACAGAGATAAAACCTCACATGGAAATAATGTGAAACCCTTTGTGATGTTAAGGCTTAAATCAAATGACTTCTTCACGCCATCCCTCCCCATAACAATCCTGTTAGACTGGAATTATTATTCCCATTTTGCACTCATGGGAGCTAAGGCTTAGAGAAGCACCCAGGGGGAAGAACCAGCTCTGAGAGTCATTTTTCACTCATATGAACTAATGATGGCTTGTAGAAAAAGCACAAATAAGGATCACATTTCATGGCCTCAAGAGGATAGGATGGCAGAAAGCTTATAGCTCCTTAGGGAAGTTAAGTACATAATGATAGGTTGTTGTATTAGTTAGGATTAGTTGGGGCTGTGAGTGGCAGAAGTCCCTGAATAACAGTGGTTTAAATCATATGGATACTGATTTCTCACTAATGTGAATGTCCAGGTAGCTGGTCCACTGTCATCCGGAGTCAACATCTATTTTATTGCTCTGCCATCCTCAACACGTACTTCTAACTCATGGGCCAAAGTGGCTGCTATAGCTCCAACCATGAGGTCTATGTTCTAACCAGCAGAAAGGAGAGAAGGGCAAAAGAGGACAAATTTCTTCTCTTTAACTGCGCTTACTGAGAACTGTGTACGTGTGTGCATTCACAGGCATATATGCACACACCTGCCACTCCTATCTACAACCCCACTGGCCAGAAAGAACTTGGTCATGTGGCCACACCAAGATACAAGGAGATTGGGAAATATAGGTTTTATTCAAGGCAACCATGTGCACAGATAACACTGTAAAAAAGGAAGATAGCTAGCACAATTGCCATGTGCTGTATCTCATCATACTTTGCTTATTATCTTCTCAAGAGTATTGCATTCTCTTTGAAGGTTCGGATTCTATTCTGCATTCATCCACTGAATTAGAGAATTAGAGAATGTGAAAAGGCCAAAGAGGTGATCCAGCTTAGTGATTTTTAAACTTCTTTTTATCAGTATATTTCATTTTTTAAAGAAAATTTTTTAGGAGACTCCAATATGTAAGACATGAAAGCAATATATTATTAAAAGAATTTCATGAGTTCAAAGTCACAGCATTTTCTTCTTTTAAAATCAACATGGAGTCAACTTAAAGGGTCTAACGTGCTAATATTTGCGCACAATACATTTGAGTGTGTGTGTTTCCACCGATTTATAAATAGCTTAAAGTTCACTTCTAATAATGAAATTCAATACAATAGCTTCAGAACCCCTTCAAACTTGAGCTTGAAAACAGCCAATGTCACTCAGACTTCTCGTTGTACAGCAAGTATTGTGAGGCCCAAAGTGGTGAGGTGATTTGGTCAGCATCCCAGAGCTAGGCGGCAGTGGAATGAGGCTGACATCAAGTTTAGGAGTCACCAACACTGCACAGGTGGCAAACACTTCTTATTCAATCCCTCTGTGTTGCCTAGAAGACTCTGGGTGCAGACAGGATGCTCACTAAATATTTGTTGATAATAGAAAGGCTTTTTCTTGATGATGGGGTATGTCTACTGAAGGAGAACAGGGGCCCTATGGGTCACAGAGTCATTATTTGGTACGGAGGGAATAACAATACCTAACATTTGTTTGGCTCTTCATATATTCAGAAAGTGCGATCACATACCTTTTCCAATTTAATCCTTTCAAAACCTATTAAATAATTAGAGCAGATGTTATTCTTATTCCCATGTTACAGGTGAGGACACTGAAGTTCAAGGAATTGAGTGACTTGCCCGAGAATACAAGGCAACTGAGCGGCGGGGCCTGAAGCTAAATCTGTGTTTTCTGGTTCCAAATCCAGATCTCTGTTCTTTGTTGTCACCCGACTCATTGAGTTTTCATACACATATTTAGGCCCTTCCTGTATTACACAACTCTGGGGGGCACTATTACCACTGTAAAGTAGGGAGTTATGTTGTGGGCTATCTACATAGAGCACAGTGGTATCTTTGGCGTTGTGCAAAGGGGTGACAGTATCTCTCTCGACATTGGGAGTTCTTTGAGTGAAGGCATTATGATTTCTTTATCTCTGTATCCCAGGAACCTGGCCAGGGATATCAATTGATGTTGTTGAACGAATTGCACTGCATGACTACAGAGTACAGTAGGTGTTCCAATAATTTGTGTTCCTTTTGTCTCCTTAACCAGACCATAGGCCTGGAAAGGACAAGGGGTTAAACCTTGCCCTCTCCCCTGCATCCTAAGTCCCGCCCTCCTCATTCTTCCAGGCTTACTACAGGCTAAGGCTCAGAGTTCTCACTTAGCCAGCCTGTGTTATTTCAGCAGCATCTGCAGTGGTGGGCTTAGATCTGAATATGGCCAGAAGACCTGTATTTCAGTCTCTGTTTCATCATGAAGATACATGGTCTTGGGGATAGTTCTCTCCTCTCCATTCTCTGCTCTGTAAATGAAGGAGGTGCTCTACCACTGTGTATAGTTATCTTACTAGATTGTGTGTGTCCAGTTCTGTGCCTCTAGACAACATTGATCACATGCTATATGAACCCCACTCTGTTGGCTTCTGGAGGACACAGGTGGTAGGGGCAGCAGATGGGTGAGGTTGATTGATTTGCCCCATGTTAATGCACTCAGGGAGTGATCATTAAATTCCATGGCATTTCTTCCAGTATCTCATGGTCACTGTGGTTATTAATGTTGGTGCTGTTCTTGGTGATGACTGGACCCAGCTGGTTGGTTCTTGGTATATTGTATATATCTATTTACTCATTTATTCATTCAACAGATATTTATCGTCTGCTGTGTACCAGGTATATTCAAAGGGTTAGGGATGATACAGCTCCACACAAAATGGGCTAAGTCATTGCCTTCTAGGGGAAAGAAGGAGAGAGATACAAGAAACAAAGAAACACAAAAGTAGGTAATACAGTAACATAGGGCAGTTACAATTTCTCTGAAGACAGTGAAGCAGGGCTAGGGAGGGGTGAGGCTGTGCGGATGTGTAGGAGTGGCGTGTGTGTCTGCATGTGCATGTGTGTATGTACGTGTGAGAGTGAATGTAGGATCATTGGGAAGGCCTCCCTCAGAGGTGACCTGAACCAAGAGGAGTGGACTCTGCAGTTACTGGGGGAAAAGCTGAATTCCTAGGTTCTTGGGAAATGTTTGCTTAATGTTAAACAAATAATTATTAATGAATCTTGAGCCTACTCTGCCTAAATCTCACTTTGCTTTCACATCGATCCTCACATCAAGTCCAAACACCTCCAAGGGCCTTTCCGCATGAACTTCACTCTCACCTTCATGGGATTATCTCACCGCACTGTGGGGCCTGGATGCTGATTCCCTCCTGCCCTTGGCCTCTCCAGTCCTGTCTGCTTCATGCTCCACTCATCTCATTTTCCGGGGCATTCCTGTTGTACTTAGGGCCTGCACTTCATAGTTCGTACATTCTTTCTTTCTTTTTCATTCATGTTTCTTGGATTTGCCTCTTCAACTGAGACTTAGTAGTTTTGAAGTGAGCTATGTATTCAAGTTCTGTTGGATCTTCTACGGGGCCTACACAAAGGTAGGTTCATAGCAGGTACTCAGTAAACCCTTGGATATTGACTAATGAAGAATTATTTTCTTCTCCAAAAAAGTAGATTGGAGGTAAACCTGATGTGGTACATTGGGAACAACGGCACAGACGTCTACCATCAAGATCTGGCATCTATCTTCCCAGTCCTTGAATTTGGACTGGCTTTGTGACATGTTTTGACTAATAGAATGTGTGGTAGAAGTGACGTGCAAGTTCTGGTCTAGAAGTCTTGTTGCTTTTTTCTTTTCTTCTTTTTTTTTATTTTCCTGAGAGACAAGGGCTCACTATGTCGCCCAGGCTGGATTTGAACTTCAGGGCACGGCTCAAGGGATCCACTTGTGTCAGCAAGTAGTGTAGAGTACAGATGTGTGCTCCTGTGTCTGGCTCCTTGTACCTTTTGAACTTGGGCTGGAAATGCTTCTCACCCTGCGCATACCAAGTCTAGCCTGGAAGATGAGAGACCAGGGCCAGGCATGGTGGCTCACGCTTGTAATCTCAGCACTTTGGGAAGCCGAGGTGGGTGGATCACCTGAGGTCAGGAGTTCTTTCCAACATGGTACAACCCCATTCCTACTAAAAATACAAAACTTAGCTGGGTATGGTGGCACATGCCTGTAATCCCAGCTACTCAGGCAGCTGAGACAGGAGAATCGCTTGAAACAGGGAGGTGGAGGTTGCAGTGAGCTGAGACCACACATTGCACTCCAGCCTGGGTGACAACAGCAAAACTCTGTCTCAAAAAATAATAAAATAAATAAATAAAATAAAATAAAATAAAGAAGATGAGAGACCACATGGAGACAAATCTTGGCCATCACAGCTGTGGCCCCAGACATGTGAGGGATGCTCTTTAAGAACAGTTGACCCTGGTTCAGACCAGAAAGATAACCTAGCTAAGCCTCATCCAAATTGTCCATCCACACAGTTTTGAGCTAAACAGAATAGTGTTGTTTTAAGCAACTGGTTTGGGGTGGTTTTCTCTGCAGCATGGAATAAGCATTCAGTGAGACCATTCTGGTAGCATGGCAAAGTTGTTCTAGAAATAATCTCTTGAACTCTGATTGTATGAGTAATACACTTCAGATCTCTTTCATGTTCATCACCTCATTTAATTCTTGCCGGATTTTTTGAGAAGACAAGCAATCATTAGCATGCCTATTTTACAGGTTAGGAAATTAAGGCTCACAGAGGCTGCCTCAGATGTACTACTTGGAAGAGGATGTAGGATTCAGCCTACTGTGATATGGAGGTCCTAGGACTCATGGTGGCTTCTCTGTTGAGGGCAGGTTAGCCCGGAGGGCCTGAGCCCTGAGCCCTGAGGGTTAGAGCTGAAGGTCTCACTCTCAGGCTGCCTGTTTTTTTTTTTTTTTTTTTCCTCGAGATAGAGTCTTGCTCTGTCACCCAGGCTAGAGTTACACAATCTTGGCTCACTGCAACCTCCACCTCCTGAGTTCAAGTGATTCTCCTGCCTCAGCCTCCTGAGTAGCTGGGATTACAGGTGTGCGCCACCACGCCCAGCTAATTTTTAAAATTTTTAGTAGAGAAGAGGTTTCGCCATGTTGGACGGGTGGGTCTCAAACTCCTGACCTCAGGTGATCTACCCACCTCAGCCTCCCAAAATGCTGGGATTACAGGCATCAGCCACTGTGCCGGCTGAGGCTGCCTGTTTTCATGAGCTCTGTGACCCAGGGCTTCTCTCACCTCCATGTAGGAAGGTTGCATAATGAGAAACTCATAATGAGGCTTAGCAAGTCCTTGTTTTTTCCAGAGTAGCTCTGAGCCTCTGCTTTGCTGCTGGATTGGGTTGCTTGTGAAGGTTTCTAATTCGGGGTCTTAATTTTTGTAAAGCGTGAATTACAAGAAGTCAGAAGAATGATGCAAAGAGCATTTAATAATGCACATTCACAAAAGAAGTGGTGTAACTACATTAATTAGGCAAGTCTTGCGTAAAGATGCAATGTAATTATATATTTGAGACAGTTAATTAGGGAGCTACTTGGAAATTTCAGTGAATATTAAGGTAATTATACATAAATACTATAACCATTAAGACTGCACCCATAATGAAAGCAATAACTAATTACATAAATAACAGCATACTTATGTTTTTACATTACCAACACCTAACAATGCTTCCTCTCCCCCGCCTCCCTTCACCATGCAAATGGCAAGTCTTTCATTTTTAACTCAGATATTCTTGCAAATGGTTGGGAACAATGACCTTTCCTCTTCTTTCCTCTATGTTGACAATGCTGGGCCTGCTGTGGAAACTTCCCGTGAATGGACAGAAGCGTGAGATGTGAGGGCCGGCGGGGCCTGCCTGATTCCACCTGTGTGATTGGGGGCAGGAATACAGCAGAGCCAAGTCGTGCAGTGGCTGGAGAGGGGCAAGGTGGGGCCACGGTCAGAGTCAAGCTGACTCCAGTTCTGCCCTGCCCTTTATTAGGTAGTTGAACCACCTCAGAGGAGTCACTTAGCATTGCTGGGCCTCAGTTTCCTCATTGTATCAAATGGGGATAAGAGTAATCCTCGCATGCCAGGGCTTTTATGGACAGCAGATGTAAAACCGTCAAATGCCATCCTGTGTAACTGGCCACAGTTTGTCTTTTAAGCTCCTGCTCATAGATCTCTGTGCCTTTTGCTCCTCTCAGCATGCCCCTTTTATCTTCAGGGCTCTCAGATACCCACCAAGCTGCCTATACCATCTTCTCAATTAAGAACAGCATTTATAAAATGATCTGGAGCTCATTCACACTCAAGTGTGACTGATGACTCCAAGGATTGGGAGCAGGTGGATGATTGAGTATAGGAAGCAAAGTCTTCAACTACTGCCCTGCCGATAAAATTCCCAGGTAACTGGTAGTTAATGAAATGTTTGGGCTCCAGGAGCACTTCTGGGCACTCATGGTATCTCACCGTGTAGGACTTTGTTCTTTCACATGAGAGAAGCCACATAGAGTGGTGGGAATAGGAGTCCCAGACAGCTGGGGTTAAGCTCTTGGCTCTAGCACTGACAGGCTACTTAGCCCTTCTAATAAGAATTAAAATGCCAGCATGTATTGATCAGTTACTATGTTGTAGGCACTGGCTTCAGGACCTTACCTGTATTAATATTTAATCTTCATGACAGTTCTGCAAGGTACATGCTGTTATTGTCTTTGTCTTACGGATAAGAAAATTTAAGCACAGGGATATTAAGTAACTTGTCTATCCCAGGTCGCATAGAAGAAAGAGGAGGAGCTTGGATTTGAATGTCGATGCTTGGCTCTACAGCCTGAGTTTTCTGCCATCTTCAAATGAAGATGGTGGCAATCATCATAGTACTCCATGGGGCTGTGGTAGTATGTGAGATAGCTTGGGTAGAGTGCTTAGCTCATTGCTAGCACATTGTAAGTACTCTATTCTATCAAACTTTGCCTCTTGCCCCAAGTGTCAGTGCATGTTCATTTCTCTGATTCTTCTCTTGGCCAGGCAGTGTCTCCCATGCTCCTCATTGCCCATTACCTTCCATGGTTTAGAGCTTGGTCAATTTCTCACCAAGTTGCGTTTCCTGCTTATGTGGGATGTAGACATGAGGGGTGAGTCAGATTCCACCTGATCTATCAGACCAGTGGTGCCCTTTCAAAGACGTTCAAAAGGGAAGCCACCTACTTGATCTGACAATACTGCCATTGCCCAAAGTCTGACTGACATGTCCCCTCCTGCCATATTTTGTTGATTTCTTGGAATTCACACATCAGTTTCTACTGGAGAAGTCTCATCATCTCATGTATTGAGCAGATTTATATATGAATTGCTTTTAACTCTTTTGAGAAAATAAAATGGACCTTTTCCAGCATGGTAGGCAACAACAATATTTGGTATATAGCAACTTGTTCTCTTTTTTTTTTTTTTTTTTTGAGACGGAGTTTCGCTCTTGTTACCCAGGCGGGAGTGCAATGGCGCGATCTCGGCTCACCGCAACCTCCGCCTCCTGGGTTCAGGCAATTCTCCTGCCTCAGCCTCCTGAGTAGCTGGGATTACAGGCATGCGCCACCATGCCCAGCTAATTTTTTGTATCTTTAGTAGAGACGGGGTTTCACCATGTTGACCAGGATGGTCTCGATATCTTGACCTCGTGATCCACCCGCCTCGGCCTCCCAAAGTGCTGGGATTACAGGCTTGAGCCACCGCGCCCGGCCACAACTTGTTCTCTTAAGACATGGGGATGGTCTGTTTGGAATAGGAAAAAGTTCTTAGTGTGCCTCTTGGTGACTCAGAGTGAAGCCTTTCTTAATTTGGAATGGGTTGAGGACCAGCCTGTTTGTATGCTCCCATCCATGTACCCTAACTATAGCCATTGGGCAGCCTTTCCATATGGTCACTGTTTGCAACCTTTTTTTTTTTAACGATATCAGAAGAAAGTTGCCTCATTCACTTATATTTGACTTTTAACACAAAAGTCTATGTGATTCCATTATTCATAAATGAATAATGAGACACCAGACAATCTCTGTATATTTGAGAAAAATCATAAAGCACAAAAGAGAAGAATCAACAAATAGAGATGATCCCAGAGAACACAGAGATAATTTAGAGAACAGAAGAGGACTTGAAAATTTTTTTGGCTTGGCACAGTGACTGACATCTGTAATCCTAGCACTTTGGGAGGCTGAGGTGAGCAGACTTCTTAAGCTCAGGAGTTTGAGACCAGCCTGGGCAACATAGTGAAACCCTGTCTCTACAGAAAAATACAAAAATTAGTCAAGCCTGGTGGTGTACACCTGTGGCCCCAGGAACTCAGGAGTTGGAAGTGTGAGGATGGCTTGAGTCCAGGAGGTCATGACTGCAGTGAGCTGTGATTGCACCACTGAACTCCAGCCTGGGCAACAGAGTGAGACCTTGTCTCAAAGATATATCTGTATTGAGACCTGCAGGATTGTTGCATAGGTACCTACATGGCAATATGGTTTGCTGCCTCCATCCTCCCATCACCTGTATCTGGCATTTCTCCCCATATTATCCCTCCCCAACCTCCCTACCCCACACTGTCCCTCTCCTATTTCCCTGCAACAGACCCCGGTGTGTGATGTTCCCCTCCCTGAGTCCATGTGTTCTCATTGTTCAACACCTGCTTATGAGTGAGAACATGTGGTGTTTGATTTTCTGTTCTTGTGTCAGTTTGCTGAGAATGATGGCTTCCAGATTCATCCATGTCCCCACAAAGACACAAACTCATCATTTTTTATGGCTGCATAGTATTCCTTGGTGTATATGTGCCTCATTTTCCTTGTCCAGTCTATCATTGATAGGCATTTGGGTTGGTTCCAGGTCTTTGCTATTGTAAACAGTGCCGCAATGAACATACATGTGCATGTGTCTTTATAATAGAGTGATTTATAATCCTTTGGATATATACCAAGTAATGGGATTGCTGGGTCAAATGGAATTTCTATTTTTAGATCCTTGAAGAATCACCACACTGTCTTCCACAATGGTTGAACTAATTTACACTCCCACCAACAGTGTAAAAGTGTTCCTATTTCTCCACATCTTCTCCAGCATCTGTTGTCTCTAGATTTTTTAATGATCGCCATTCTAACTGGCATGAGATGGTATCTCAATGTGGTTTTGATTTGCATTTCTCTTGACGAGTGATGATGAGCATTTTTTCATATGTTTGTTGGCCTCATATATGTCTTGTTTTGAAAAGTGTCTGTTCATATCCTTCGCCCACTTTTGAATAGGTTTTTTTTTTTCTCTTGTATATCTGTTTTACTTCTTTGTAGATTCTGGATGTTAGCCCTTTGTCAGATGGGTAGATTGCAAAAATTTTTCCCCATTCTGTTGGTTGCTAGTTCACTCTAATGATTGTTTCTTTTGCTGTGCAGAAGCTCTGGAGCTTAGTTAGATCCCATTTGTCTATTTTGGCTTTTGTTGCCAACGCTTTTGATGTTTTAATCATGAAGTCCTTGCCTATGCCTATGTCCTGAATGGTTTTGCCTAGGTTTTCTTCTAGGGTTTTTAGTGGTGTTAGGTCTTATGTTTAAGTCTTTAATCCATCTGGAGTTAATTTTAGCATAAGGTGTCAGGAAGGGGTCCAGTTTCTGCTTTCTGCACATGGTTAGCCAGTTTTTGTGACACTGTTTATTAAACAGGGAATCCTTTCCCCATTGCTTGTTTTTGTTAGGTTTGTCAAAGATCAGATGGTTTTAGACGTGTGGTGGTGCCTCCGAGACCTCTGTTCTATCCTATTGGTCTATATCTCTGTTTTAGTACCAGTACCATGCTGTTTTGGTTACTGTAGCCATGTAGTATAGTTTGAAGTCAGGTAGCGTGATGCCTCCAGTGTTGTTCTTTTTGCTTAGGATTGTCTTGGCTATGTGGGCTCTCTTTTGGTTCCATATGAAGTTTAAGGTGGTTTTTTCCAGTTCTGTGAAGAGGGTTATAGGTAGCTGGATGGGGATAGCATTGAATCTATAAATTACTTTGGGCAGTATGGTCATTTTCACGATATTGACTCTTCCTAACCATGAACATGGAATGTTTCTTCATCTGTTTGTGTTCTCTCTTATTTCCTTGAGCAGTGGTTTGTAGTTCTCCTTGAAGAGGTCCTTTACATCCTTTGTTAGTTATATTCTTAGGTATTTTATTCTCTTTGTAGTAATTGTGAATGGGAGTTCTTTTTTGATTTGGCTCTCTTTAAGTCTGTTATTGGTGTATAGGAATACTTGTGATTTCTGTGCATTGATTTTGTATCCTGAGACTTTGATGAAGTTGCCTATCAGTTTCAGGAGATTTTGAGCTGAGATGATGGGATCTTCTAAATATACAATCATGTTGTCTGCAAATAGAGACAGTTTGACTTCCACCTTTCCTAATGGAATACACTTTATTTCTTTTTCTTGCCTGATTGCTCTGGTTAGAACTTCCAATAATATATCGAATAGGAGTTGTGAGAGAGGGCATCCTTGTCTAGTTCCAGATTTCAGAGGGAGTGTTTCTAGTTTTTGCCCATTCAGTATGATATTGGCTGTAGGTTTTTTGTAAATAGCTTTTATTATTTTGAGATACGTTTCATCAATACCGAGTTTATTGAGAGTTTTCAGCATAAAGGGCTGTTGAATTTTGTCAAAGGCCTTCTCTGCATCAATTGAGATAAACACGTGGTTTCGTCTTTGGTTCTGTTTATGTGGTGGATTACATTTACAGACTTGCGAATGTTGAACCAGCCTTGCATCCCCGGGATGCAGGCTACCTGGTCATGAAGGATAAGCTTTTTGATGTGCTGTTGCAATCAGTTTGCCAGTATTTTATTGAAGATTTTTGCATCTATGTTATCATGGATATTGGCCTGAAGTTTTCTTTTTTTGTTGAGTCTCTGCCAGGTTTTGGTGTCAGGATGATGTTGGTCTCATAAAATGATTTGAGAAGGATTCCCTCTTTTTGGATTGATTAGAATAGTTTCGGAAGGAGTGGTACCAGCTCCTTTTTGTATGTCTGGTAGAATTTCGCTGTGAACCCATCTGGACCTGGGCTTTTTTTGATTGGTAGGCTCTTAAATTGCTGCTTCAACTTCAGCCCTTGTTATTGGTCTATTCAGGGTTTTGACTTCTTCCTGGTTTAGGCTTGGGATAAGTGCAAGTGTCCAGGAATTTATCGATTTCTTCCAGGTTTACTGGTTTATATGCATAGAGTTGTATATATTAATCTCTTATGGTAGTTTGTATTTCTGTGGGATCAGTGGTGATATCCCCTTTATCGTTTTTTATTGCATCTAGTTGATTCTTCTCTTTTCTTTTTTATAAATCTGGCTAGTGGTCTATTGTGTTGATCTTTTCAAAAACCCAGCTCCTGGATTTATTGATTTTTTTGAAGGGTTTTTTTGTGTCTCTATCTCCTTCAGTTCTCTGATCTTAGTTATTTTTAGTTGAAATACAAGACAATGTTATATTGCAAAGTAACTAGTGCTTAAAAAAATAAGGAGAAACCAAAAAATCAAACAAACAAAGAAAAAGGACCCAAAAAAAGGAGAAACCAAAGAACAAGAAATAATTTTTGGATTTAAAAAAATATGAATACTGAAATAAACATTTCAATAGGATATCTGGAAGATAAAGTTGAAAAAATCTCCCTATTTACAGAGCAAAAAGAAAAACGTGTAAAGACACAGTGACAAGTTAAGAGGTAGGGATGATGAAACCAATAAATGTAGCCTCCACTCATTAAAAATTCCAGAAACAAACAACAGAGAAATCAAGAAAAAAATAATGAAGGCTAAAGAGAGGAAGTTAAACTTTTTTTTTCAGTGATATATATATATATATATACATATATCATATATATCATATATATATATATATATATATATACACCATGGAATACTACTCAACCATAAAAAGGAACAAAATAATGGTGTTCACATCCACCTGGATGGAATTGGGGACCAGTATCCTAAGTGAAAGGAATGAGAAACTAAACATTGTATGGTCTCACTCATAAGTGGGAGCTAAGCTATGAGGATGCAAAGGCATAAAAATGATACAGTGGAGGTTGGTGTCTCAAGGGAAAGGGTGAGATGGGGTGAGGTGTAAAAGACTACACATTGGGCACAGTGTACACTGCTTGAGTGATGGGTGAACCAAAATCTCAGAAATCACCACTAAAGAACTTATTCAAGTAACAAAACACTACCTCTTCCCCAAAAACCAACAGAAATAAATACAAAATGAAAACGATAAAAAGAGAACTGGTTTTTTTGTTTGTTTATTTGTTTGAGAGGAAAAGTATTGTTAATGAAGGAAAAAGAATCACATTCTATCTCCTTCTCCTCACAGCACTAATTGCTGGATGAAGATGGCGTGGTACCTTTCTGCTTCTAAGGGAAAATAATTTAGAACCAAGGTTTCTATACCTAGACAAACTATCATTCAAGTGTGAGTTCTAAATAAAAGCAATTTTCAGAGATGGAAGGATTTAGAAATTTATCTCCCACATAGCTTTTCTAAACAAAATAAAACAAACAAACAAAACCTTCAGCATGTGATCCATAAACTTAAGTAAAAAATTGAAGGAGGAGGAAGATACAAAACCCAATTCATAGACAGCATCAGGAACAAATCCCAGTTTGCCAGCTGTGCAACACACCGAAAAAAGCAATCAGTTCAAGTTAGAAAAAGGAAGTCACATAACTCCAAGAAGAATGATTTTAAGAAAAAAGTAAATTTATTTACTAAGTAGTATGATTGTAAGCCTGTAATACCCTATGGATATGAGTTTTAAAATGTGCATTTCTTCTCAGAAGGTGAAAGAATTTAGAAATATCACAAAACATAAAAAGCTGTCTTAAAAATCATGGCCCAAATATGATATTGGCTAAAAGATGGCATCATTTTGAATTATTCTAGGTACAACTTTTTGTCATGGTACTTAGCATCTTTTAACATTCTTTGTAAGTTATTTACTTATTATGCTTGCTTTTTGTTTTTGTTTTTTGTTTTTTTTGAGACAGAGTCTCATTCTGTCACCCAGGCTGGAGTGCAGTGGTGTGATCTCAGGCTCACTGGAACCTCTGCCTCCCAGGTACAAGCGATTCTCATCCTCAGCCTCCCGAGTTGCTGAGACCACAGGCATGCAATATCACGCCTGACTGATTTTTGTATTTTTAGTAGAGACAGGGTTTTGCCATATTGGCCAGGCTGGTTTTGAACTCCTGACCTCAGTAATCCACCCACCTCGGCCTCCCAGAGTGCTGGGATTACAGGCATGAGCCACTGCACCGGTCTATGCTTGTTTTTTATACCCCAACTAGAATGTATGCTCCATGAGGGCAGAGAGTTTAGCCTATTGCATTCCTTGTTGTATTTGTGCACCTGGAAGAGTGCTTAGCACACGGTGACCACTCCAATATTTGTTGAATAAATGAGTGTATTAAGAAAATGCAAATTCTCTTGACCTGACTTTTAGTGTATTTTTCTTCAAGTTGTACATGTGTAATGACAGAGGGTCATCTATCTTCCTGCAGTGAATAATATTTGTCTCAAGTTAATATTGTAAATACCATTTATTTATTCAAGAATACATTATTTTATTGAAATATAATCTACATTCATAAATCATAAGGATACAGTTTGATGAATATTTACACCCCGGTGAAGAAACAAAACATTACTGGCATCTTAAAAATGTCCCAATTACCTTCTCAGTGTAATGAAGTTATTCATCTTTTCTTTTATTTTCTCAAACAAAATAATCTTAGTTACTTCAAAGTTCCTTTTGGATAACTCCAATATTTAAACTTCCTTTGAGTCTGACTTTATCGTTTGCTTTTTCTTGTAGCTTTGGTCATTTGGGCTTACCTGTTGTTATATCAAGTAATTTTTTTATTGAATCCTGAATGTTGCAAATGAACAATTGTACAGATCGTCTGCGGCTCTGTGGTTTCTTCCTCCAGAGATGGCAGGCAGTTCACCTGAATTCAGGCTGGAATGAAGTTTGTCAGAAGCTGGGCTTCGGTATCGGTAAAGGCAAGTCTATTTTGGTTTGCCTTAACTTCTAAGGAATTGTCTTTCAGATGTCTTGAATGACTGGGATGTTTTCCAGGGCTCCTCCGTTTTGATGGGCCCTGAACTCCAATTTTATTCTTTTAGCCATGTGAGGTGCTTAAAACTCTGCTTAGATTCTCAGACTTAGGGCTGGCACTTTCTGTTCTGCTCCTTTGACACTCTGCTCCTTGGCCTCTTACCTGCAGCTTTAAGAATTGGCAGATACTTTGAGGCTAAAAGTGGTCTGGCCTTTCTTCTGCACTTCTTTTCTTTTTGAGATCTTGGCTTCTCACATCCTCCTGTCTTAGCAGCTGTCTAGCGCCTTCAATTTTTTAAAGAAATATTTCACTGTGTAATAATTTTGGCTTTACAATAAAGTTGCAGAAATGAGATAGGGAGCTCCCATATGCATCTCACCCTAAAGGTAACACTATCATGGGCACACTGGTCAAGGCTAAGAAGTCAACATTCGTACACTACTACATTCCTCTTAATACAATTTCACACTTTATTCTGATTTCCTCAATTTTTGCATTTCATTTAACAAATGTATTTTTTCCTAAAGTCCAGCTTTTTGGTTACGTTTGGCAAGAGGGCTGATGTATTAGAAGCTAATATACCACAGCTAGAAACAGAACTACTATTTAGTTGTTTTAAAATTATAAATCATTAACCCATAGATAAGGCAAAGAAGACTTAAAATTGGACATTCAACATTCTAAAGGTAACTGGTAGAATAATAAAAAACAATATCACCAATAAAACTCCAGAAATAAATGTGAGGTAGGAAGTAGTATTAGGGAGTTAATTTTTTCCATTTTTTTCATAGAGGAGAGGCAATTGTCAAGTTCATAAATCAAGATACAGACGTATAGGAATTATGATGAAATGATCATAACAGGAAGAAATGCAAGTGGTTATGTCTGAGTAATGGGATAGAAGATGGTGAGGGGACACAAATTCTGCTTCTCTTACATTCGGGCTGCTTTGTTAGGTTTTTTTTAACCATATGAAGTAAGGTCTGTGTGTACCGACATAGTATAATACCTTTAATACATTTTAAATGACAAATATGATACTGTTTACATAAAACCTCTATGTGCACATGTAAATACGCAGTGAGATTTTACAAACGTGTCCGCACCCGTGTGCTTCTTTCTTATGAAAACAGTGCTCTCTCATCCTTTAAGTTTAGCCTGTTTGTCTCAGGAAGAGGATGAGAGGCACATGGAACAGGGCCTCCTTCCTTTCAGGAAATTCAGGCTGAATCGGAATTGCCTAGTTCTCTCTTACCACTACTGGAAGTTAAGAATAATTTTAGTGATGACAAGTTTCTCATAACTAACAATAAATACCAGAAAACAGAGGAATAATATCTTCAAAGGGCTCACTGACAATAGGCATTAATCCAGTTTCCATAGCCAAATCCCCTGATATTTGAGATTTGAAGTGACATATAGACCTTTTCATAGGTACAAAAACTAGGAGAATTAACCCTCCAAGACCTTTCCAGAATAAATTAATAAATATATTTCAAAGGAAAAAGAGTGACCTTGCAAGGAGCTGGATACAAAACAGGTGGTTAAAATGAAATTAATATTGATTGGTAATAAGATTAATTATTATAAACTCTTTTTTTCTTTACAAAAGAGCTGAAAATAATTGTTACCGGTTTTCAGGAGATAAACAGTTCTTGCTTTATCTTGGAGGAGATAGAGACAGTAAACAACTTCAGAATTAGGTAAACATAGTTATGCATGTATATTAAAATGTATGGATTGGCTGGGCACAGTGGCTTATGCCTGTAATCCCAGCACTTTGAGATGCTGAGACAGGAGGCTCACTTGAAACCAGGAGTTTGAGACCAGCTCCGTCAACATAGTGAACCCTGTCATCACAAACATTTAAAAAAATTAGCCGGGTGTGGGGGCATGCACCTGCAGTCCTGAGTGCTTGGGAGGCTGAGGCAAGAGGATCAGTTGAGCCCAGGAGTTCAAGGTTACAGTGAGCTATGATCACAGCACTGTGCTCCATCCTGGGCAACAGAGTGAGACTGTGTCCTTAAAACATAAACAAATAAAATGTGTGGGTAATTAGAATAATAGTATAAATGAAAGCCTAGCTTTCAAATCAACAGAAAAAAATGAAAGAGTAAAGAAAACTTGGTGAAGGTGGGAAATGAGAAAGAGAAGAAGGCAGGCATGACTTAACCCCATCTGCAGAGTCCGTTTTACCATGGAGTAAACATATTCGCAGTATGGCAGTAGAATACGGCCATCCTTGGGGGTTATTCAGCCTTCTCCAGGAACATCAGTGCAAAGACCCTGAGGTGAGAATGTGATTGGCATATTCAAGGAGGTCCTTGTGGCTGGAATGAGAGAGGAAAATGGGAGCTGCTCATGAAGGGCTTGATAGACCCTACTAATGACCTCAGTCATCTCTTTACTGGGCCCACGGGTGGGTTTTAAAATGCTCAAAGTCACTGAACATGAGAATCAACTGGGAGCTTATTGAAATGTACATTTGATTTAATGACTGTGAGGAAACGCCCCAGAGACAAGATGTTCTCTAAAGCATCCCAGATGATTGCGGTGAGAACAAGCTACAGCCCATGGCTACTTGCAGTAGATGAAAATGACACAGAGAACTGTAATAATAAACATAAGAAAACTTCCAATTCTTCTTTATCTCTATGGCATTCATCTTGCCATTGCCTCATTTTGGAGAAGGCAGGCGACCTAATTCTGGTCAATGGAACATAGAGAGAAGTCTTTCAGGGTTGCTTCCACAAAACCATTCTTGCTCTAAAAAGGAAAACTATCTGGGTTATTGCGGCTGTCATTCTACCATCTTGAGGATACCAAGGAGCGCAGAGAGACTATGCAAAAGAAGTGGGACTTAGCATTATTAAGTGACTGAATTAACCTATTCTGAATTCACATATCTTTGGATGATCTGTTAAGAGAAATAATAAATTCCCATAGTTTTTAAGGTAATTTGGGTTGGAATTCCACAAGTTGCAGCTGAACCATTCCTAAATGACGTGGCAAGAATGGGTTATAGCTTTCCCAAGCTGCTTCATATTCTCCTGGGTAAAAGAAGAGAGCTATAGCTCCTGGCTTCTTTCCTCCTCTGTATAACAATAAACCCTATGGATTCAATGAGATAATCTTTAAAGTGCTTAGCACAGTGTCTAGACGGAGTCAGTGTTTAATAAGTACTCCTTGAATTGAATGAATGAGTGAATGGGTGATCGAATTTGTTGAAAGGCTGTAGGTAAACATGGAAGTAACATAACCACATACTGGTTTTCATTTCTAGGTGTCTCTTTCTCAAATCAGGAGTGAAGATCACTGGCTTTCTTTGGAAACCATCCTGTTGCTAATCATTACTCATTTAAAAATAAATTTCTATCAGCTTAGGAAAAAAGAAGTATTTGCTTATTTGTTTATATATTTTTAGTAAACAAATACAGGTCTCATGAATGTTTTTTCATTTTTAAGTAGAGAAGAATCAATTATTTTACTTTTATGAAAACTACGCAAACACACTTTGAACATAACCCAAAAATATTATTGACATTTCAAAGTAGTTTCCTCTCCCCTCTTGTTTTCCTAACCCTCTGCCCTTACCCTCTCTCACTAGTCACTGCCAGGGCTGTCCTGGGGGACAGTAACGCGTGACCGCTGGGGCAATTCAGGGCAGTAAAGAGTGGTATGGATCAGGCTATATGAGTGATGCTTGGGTGCATCTTCACGATGCTTAGGGAGCATCCTCGCTTTCCACGCCCTTGGTTTGCATGGATTGCTGGACACTTTGCCACTTGCTGTAGTTGCAACAGGCAGAACTCAGACTGAAGTCAAATGCTAAAGGTCATCAGATGCTTAGAAGGATCATAGATGGGCAAATAGGTGTTGAAGAGCAGGAGGGTAATTCATAGTTACGTCCTGTTTGAACCGAAATTTGTCAGAACTGAAAACCATCTCAAACACAAAAACACAGACCACACGAGAAACAAATCAACATTGTATTTCAGCATTCCAAAAATAAAATGGGAAAAACAGGCCTCCTGTCCTTGGGAGCACAGTTGCTTAGGATGTGTTGTGCTACTGGACCCGGAAGTGGTGATGGAACTTGACAGGGCATGAGCATGTGCTAAAGAATGGGATTATTAACGTTTCTGTTCCCAGAGACAGGGAATTTAACATGGTAAAGATCAGCATTTATGCTGTATGTCAGACTGTTTCATATTGAAGGCTGTGACTCTATATCCTGCCTTTCCCCATATCCTATCTCACCCAACTCATGGCCAACCACTGGGTGGTCTGAATACTCTTTTTAAGTCCCCAGGGCTTTGGGAACTAAGCAACTTGGGAGGCATGGATTTAGACTTCCCAGGAGAAGTCATAGGATGGCATGTTACTTCATTCTACCTGGCTAAAACCTTGATCCTGGATTCTGTTCCCTTGCAGAAGCATGGGATGACGTATGACTCACAAAGTTCCTGGCTCTCTTGCTCTCTCACTAATTAAAGCCCTACACCTCTCAGGTCGCATGTGGATGGATAGCGAATAAGAGATGAATCTTGCAGCCTTGCAACGGGAACTGACCTGGTTCTTTTTGTTCGTCACATGCATGTGCAGTGGGTGGTATTCTGATATTTTGAAAATCAGAGTGTTTTTGTGTAAATACAGAAATCTCTTTTACCAGGAAAAGAGCTATTGAGGAGTCCTGGTAAATAGGACGGACACTTCTGGGGCAGATGTGGTAATGTGTGTGTATCTGCGTGTGCATGAGAGGCGGGAGTGTGGGGCACTGCCTCTGAGAATGTTAGGATCAGATTTCCCAAAAGTGTTCACCTGGAAAATCCTGTGCCATATTGGCTATTGCTTCTTAAGGATGACATAATGGAGCTGGAAAAGATCCAGGATAGGGCAGCGGAATTAATTAAAGAGTTGGAATGATTGTTAAAAAACACTTTGTTTTTCAGATTATAAAAGTAATACGTATTCATTATAGAAAATTTGGAAGATATTCAAGGCGAACAATCAAATGAAATGATATGTTATCCTACCCAGAGATAATTTAACATTTTATTGTATTGCCTTTTAGTCCTTTTTCTTAGAACATAACCATATGTGTTACAAAATTGGTATCATATATATGTATGTCTAGTGTATATATTTATATTCACATATACTTATTCACACACATATATTAAGTTTGGTATCCTATTTGGTACAGGTTTTGTATATGATTGTGTATATATTTTCTTGTCATCAAATGTTTTCTAAACATTTTAATGACTAATGTAGCAATTGATAGGTCTACAAAAACATACTTTTTTATATCTTATTTATCTTATTTTTTTATTTTTATCTTATTTAGATTTAGCTTATTTTTAGCTTATATTTAATTAAGTACATGTACATATTTACTTTCATAATTAACACTAAAATGGAATGTTTTCCGCCAGAATCCTCATGGGTATTTCTGATTATTTCCCTAGGATCAATTCTTAGAAGTCAAATTATAGGGCTAGGTTTGAACACTTTTAAAGTTGTGGCTGGATTTTAGTAGACACACGAAATGAGTTTAGAAGCTGAAAATTTTTCAGCATGAAAAGCTGCATGCTGAATGGAGGCATAGATGAAGTCTGTAAAAGTGCAGAGGACTTTAATTGGTCACGTAGAGATTTGCTAACCAAATCCAGAAATATTGCAAATACACAGCAATTTTTGGAATTCCATGAGAGTAGCTTTGGAGCCATGCAAAGAAGGTGAGATTTACTGGGTAGAGAGATCTGTGTGCTTCTTTGCCTTGAAAAGTGGCAACTGGCTAAAAATATAGACAGATTCTGTAAGATTTTAGATAATGGCTATGTGAATGGAGTTTTGTCATTGTGAAGTAGTATCATCAAGTGCCCAGAACTGAATGTTACAGTCGTGACACATGGCGATGAATGTGTGTTCTGACTGTGTGGCATGGGGCTGAGAGCAGGGATCACAGGATCTCTGAAGCCTTGGTACCTGGAAACTGTGACAAAAGGGCTCTTCAAATTGCCCGAGGTGACTTCTGGAACTCTAAAGATGGAAGCAGAGATTGATCTCTGGGAGAGATTCTTCTCTCTTATTTTGGGTGGGGGCATCACTTTTGTGAGTCTTCTTAGCCATGTAAAGGGATTTAAGTATCTACCTGATTTTCTTAGGGCTAACTGAACCAAATGTATATATGGGCATGCTGAGTATTCTGTTTAATAATATCAAATACTATTCTAGGCTGGAGGTGGTGGGAGGACACTTCAGGATTTTTTTTTTTTTTTTAAATGATGAGATTGGTAACTTTCCCTTAAGGGTTGGGAGATAAAGTTTTTGGTAAAAGGGCTATGGAGAAAAGAAGCAAGGAAAAATCAGCTCCAAATTTGTTGAAATTGTTTTAGTATTGAATATCAGTGTCTCCATTCCCTCCTTCCTTTATTTAATTTTTAACTCCAGGTGCAAGAAAAATTTTCAGTGTAATAAACAATGTGTTGTTTCATTGATGAGCCAAACAGTGTGTGTGGAAGTGCTGCAAAAGGTACAAAATGAACTGAGGCTTCCTTCAATATTCTCTACCATGATTCTAAAATTTAGAAAAATCTGTTTTTAAAAATAAAATATTATAATAGCTGCATATCAATTACTAAGTATGAATGATTAATTGAAAGATGCAAATGATGAAATATTAAATATGTTTGCCTTAAAATTTATCCTCTAAATTTTCTACCTTGTTGGAGGGGGTGCTGGTGGTAAGGCTGGGGCTCTGGGAATGGAGAGTTTCTCAGGAACCAAAATATTTTAGGAGACAAGGGAAGTGAAGGTCTTTTTTCCCAGAAAATTAGATGCAGTAATCATAGAAGGTAAAGGAAACTCGTACTGTAAAGATCGGCTCTTTGAAGGTGCTCAGTTGGAAGGAGGCTTCTACAACTTCTGTCTGAGATTGGGCAAGAACACAGATCCAAAAGGCGACTGTCAATCCGAGTTTAACCCAGTTGTGTTTGACTATGAGGTCTCCTTAAGATTAATCTATGATTAATATTAACTCTTGGCTGGGTGTAGTGGCTCATACCTGTCATGTTAGCATTGGGAGGCCAAGGGAGGAGGATTATTTGAGGCCAGGAGTTCGAGACCAGCCAGGCAAACACAGTGAGACCCATCTGTATCTATATCATCTAGATCTATTTCTCTATATCCATGTCTATATCTATATCATCTATATCTATAGAGAAATTCTCTATTGCTGAAAGCCTCACTAAGTTTACTCCTCATTCTCACCTCCATCCTTTGGTACCACTGCCAGAAACAGAAAGCCTATTTGGATGATTAAAGAGACACGGATGACAACAACAAGAACAACAGCAGGAAGCTAACCCTGGGCAGATTCCAGTACTCAACTGGGGGTAGGCAAATGCAATGCTGGACCTATGGACGCTTCTGCCTAAGATCAATGCCCACGGCGTTGACAAAGTATGCAAGAAGGTGCGCAAGGTATGTACTGCTAGGAACTTAGGCTATCTATTTAAAAATCAGTCAACCAACTTCTATTTGCTGAGCCCCCTTCAAGACCCCAGGTGAATGCATGGGGAGAAATCAGAACGGTGTGAGAGGGGAGGACTGTCCTCAGGCATTTACAAGACAACATCACTGGGACTTCTAAAGTATCAGATACACTCACTCATACGGTAGGATTTACTAATGTGCTGTGTGTATTTTCTGTCTCCACCAGCTAGAATGTAAGTTCAGCAGGGTGAAGATCTTTGCCTTGTTTTCCTCCCAGGGTCTTGAGCAATACTTGGCCTAGAGTTGGTTTCAGTATCCATTGAGTATCTGTTGAGCAAACAAATGCTGGTGGTGCTTCTCCAGGAATGCCCATCCCTTTGTACTGACACAGATAAGTACACCTATATCTCACTAAAAATGCACCAGGCACTGTTCCCGCCCTAAACATATCTTATTCATTTGCTCAATCCTCTGATGTAACTACTAGTATTATCATTCTAATTTTATAGATGAGGCAACTGAAGCAAAGAGAAGCAGAGGAGTAAGTAATTTACCTGTGGTGACCCAGCCAGCAGGTGCTGAAAGAGATTCTAACCAGGCAGCCTGGCTCTGGCATCCGTATCTTCACTATCACTTCGTTTTCCTTCTCTAGGACTTGGGTCCAAGGTGTCTGCTCAGCATAAAGGTGCATCCTGTGGCTGTGAAACAGCAAAGTGAACTGGCCTAGTCCTTTCTGGCTCTTTCTACTCAGGAGGTTGCTTTTAATGTCTCTTTTAGCCTGACTGCGTAATCAGCCTTTCTGAGGGCTGAGCTCTTATGATGAGTCAGGCTTACGTATTAGCTTTCCATCGATATATGGAAATTCAGAGGAAGGTCCTATTGCTTCCCTATGTTGGGTTAAGAGACATGGGAAAATGACCTGGAAAGGCAGACGGAATAGCCTGAAAGGTACAGAGGGCCCGCTAAAAGGGCCCCTTGTTAGCTGCTGCTCAGAGTCCCTCACAGCCGGAACCCTTTCTCCCATGGACTGACAGAAAGCCCATTAAGTGCTGGTGTATCTGCCCTTTTGGCAATCTAAGAGCGTGTCTAGCACATGAGTTCTGAGACCCTTACCTGTTGGCACCGTTCCTATCTGGGGCCCATTGTCAAGCTACCCTGAGCCTCAGTTTCTTCATTTGTAAAACCAAAGCTAATAGGATCTACCCTAAGGGTTTGTTGGAAGAATCCAAGGTGGTCAAATAGACAAAGGTCTTCGCATCACCTGGCACAATGAATGCTTAATAACCTTGCTGCTCTGACCCACCCTAGTTGTCTGAGTGCTGACAGGTGCCGATGGTAATGATCCCTCCACTTCTGTAGAGCTCAGGGATTAGAGCCCTCTCATATGTATGAACTCGTTGGAACTTCACAACTGCCCACCTGCCCTGACCTGGGAAAATCATTTTGTTACTTCTTTCCCCAAGAGATATTTTTTATTCTGATGAGTCAATTCAGGCTGAAGTGAACAATAACGGGCATTTTCTGTTTCTTATAACATAATAACTGAACCTGGGTAATATATGAAGAAAAGAAATTTATTTCTTATAGAGGCTGAGAGTCCAAGGTCAAGGGGCTGCATCTGGTGAGGGCCTTCATTGCAGTGTAGTCCATCGCATGGCAAGGGGGCTGAGTGTACTAGCTCAGTTCTTCCATCCTTTTCCTATAAAGCTACCAGTCTCATGCCCGTGATAACCCATTAATTCATTAACTCATTAATCCACAGATGGATTAATCTATTCTATTAGGGCTTTGCCTCATGACCCAATCACTTCTTAAAGCCTCCTCTTCTCAAGATTGCCACATTGGGGATTAAATTTTAACATAAATTTTGGAGGAGAAAAATATTCAAACCATAGCTATCCCTTGGCAGGAGAAGAAAATCAGGCCAAGTGCAGTGGCTCACACCTGTAATCTCAGCACTTTGAGAGGTCAAGGAGGGCTGATCACCTGAGGTCAGGAGTTCGAGACCAGCCTGGCCAACATGGTAAAACCCTGTCTTTATTAAAAAATTATAAAAATTAGTTGGGCATGGTGGTGGGCACCTATCATCCCAGCTACTCAGGAGGCTGAGGCAGCAGAATCACTTGAACCCAGGAGGTGGAGGTTGTAGTGAGCCCAGATCGCACCACTGCACTCCAGCCTGGGCAATAGAGTGAGACTCTATCTTGAAAAAATAAAACAATAAAAATCTCAGGGTTGAATGGGCACATAGGATTCGTTGAGCATCATAAATATCTGTTTCCATATTCTTGAGTGCTTTGGTACCCAGACAGTACACCAATAACATGTCTGGGTTTAGAGTTAGAGAAATCTTCTAGAATTTTCCTAGCCTCACAAAATTTCACAACACTTTACCTTTGCAAGTGCAGACCAGTATGAAGACAGTATGCATTGTATAATCTCACATCAAACCTTTGTATTTATCATTAAAAATGTGGCAACATCATTGCAGTCATAAACAGAGTTACCAAGGAAACCAGTTTATCATAATTAGCTATTTATTCCCTCTTCTTTCTCTCTCCCCCCACCCCCACCTGAGCTTTCTTTGGGCTGAAAGGTATGATAAGCTGTTATCAGCCTGGGCTCAGTGGCTAATTAGGTCCTAATATTGATTCATAGAATTACACTGTTCTTTTCCATAACTATGCTGTAGTGCATTGTCTGTGCTTATTAAAAATAGGCATGTGATGGAACAATTGGTTTATTATTTGTTTTAAATAGTCATAATAGCTGTTTCTCAGGGCAGTGGTGTATTAAAACCCAACAGACAGAAGATAAAAACTTTTGGCCTACAAAAGACTTGTGCCCTTTCTCTAGTGTTAGGAAGTAGTTGTGAAAGGAATTTTGCTTCCTGGATGGGGTTCCCAGTCCAACAGGCTTTTCCTCATTTTTTTGTTGTCTATTATAATAGAGAACATGAACTAAAACCCACATTCCACACCGACGTTCTAGAGCAGAAGTCTGCCACCTTTTTCTGTGAAGGGCCATACCGTAAGTAATTTAGATTTGTAAGCCATAAGTACTCTGTCCTAACTACTGGACTCTGCCTTTTATGGCTGGAAAATAGCAATTGACAATACGTAATGAATGCGTGAAGTTGTATCCTGATAAAACTTTATATAAACGGGTGGCAGGTCAGATTTGGCCTGTGGATTAAAGTTTGTAGACATCTATCTAGAGCCTTGGTCTCAAAGGGTAGGGAGTTAACTTGTAATTGGGCCCCCTGCAGTATGGGAGAAGGCTGGATGAGCCACCATGAGCCACCAGGAGCTCCTACTGGGCTATTTGGGCGGGGGTGGTCTCTCCCTGCTTTTCAATCTCTCATTAAGAGGGGTGGTTTCTCACAGTGATCCCCCGCATAGAGGGGTGGACTAGGGAACCAGGTAACCTGGAGTAGGTCCTGACTTGGATGCTTAACTGGATGACATTTTCTCATCTGTAATGGTCTCTACCACCTGCCCCAAAGAGCTGCGAGACACACGGAGATAATGCATGGGAAAGGACTCTGTGAACTGTAAACCGCCAAAGCATAGAACCATAACAGCTACTAAGATGTTGCTTGATAAGTTGAGTATTTGCTTTCTGGGCCCCATAGCAGAGGAAGTCAAGGCATAGGTGGATCAGAATATGGCTGTTTAGTGCAGGGATTGGCAAATGTTTTTGGTGAAGGGCAGATAGTAAATATTTTAGGCTTTGTGGGCCACACAGTCTCCATCATTCCTGTTCAACTCTTCATTGTAGCACAAAAGTAACCATAGACAACACATAAATAAATGGGCGTGGCTGTGTTTCAATGAAACTTTATTTATAAAAACAGGCAGTAGGCTGAACTATAGAGCAACCAGAGTTGCAGAATGGGAATGACCCCTTCAGGTGTTAGTCCACCTGGCATCTCAAGAGAGCCTACCCTTTACCACCCTTCTGGGAAACTGTCCACCTTGAGTTTTAATTCTTCCAGTGGTCAAGTTCATGATCTTCTTGGCTGATCCATCTTCATACAGTTTTGGTTGTCAGAAATTTCTTGCTGATTCTCAACCAAAATCTGTCTTTCTGTATCTTTCCCCCATTTGTCCTAGTTCTATGCCTCAGCATTTTCCAGAACTTTCAGATTAATCTCTTCTTCATATGACAGTTCTTTGAATATTTGAAGATGGAGGTCGTAGTCTTCAAGTCTTCTCCTCACCAGGCTGAACATCAGCAGCTCCTGGAACTGTTTCTGTATGACATGGTTTTGAACCTTTCACCGTTCAGGTTGCTCTCCTCCGCACAAGTCGCAGTTTCTCAGCTTCCCTCCTAAATGGCATATCCAGTATTGGGCACACTATTGCATGCATGTTCTGACTAATATAGAGCAGGAGCATAGCCTCCTTTGTTCTAGACTCGGTGCTTCTGTTCATGCAGCCTGAGGTCACGTGTGCTCTTTGGGTGAATACGTCACAATGCTGGATTTTACTGAGTTGATGTTGACTGAGACTTTTAAGTCCTTTTCTTTCATACTACAAAGTTATGGCTGCCCCATCCTGACTAGTGCAAGTAAGGATTACTTGGATTTCCAGCAAAAATCCTTTGGCTGCTTTGTATTCAAGGTCAAAATCCTTTTGAATTGAGATTACACTTCTTTTCAATCTTTGGGTAGTCTGTGACTTAATGAGAATGTGACTGCGATGTAAAATCAACCACATGTCTTCACACAGCCTACCATGAATCCTGCCGTGGTTGAAGATATAGCCTCTAAATCAGTGCTACTCAGTTTTTACTAGTCTACGAAAAGATAAGGCACTTACTCCAGAATGCAAATAAAAGCGTTGTTTCCTTCCTTGAGAAAGTCTTGGTATGAATAAAATGTCAGCTGAACTAAACGTGGTGCTTTGTGGCATAGCTGATTTGCAGCGGGCAGGTAAGCAGGGCCTCTCAGACCACGCATTTTGACTAGCAGGGCTCTAAATGGCTAAGTTCTTGATCGAAACTCTAACTGGCTTAGGGAGGGTAGATAGGAAGAAAAAAACATCTTCAAAAGCAGTAGAAAGGATTATGGTGATTAGATGAAAATTAGCCTTGAGATTCATTCTAAGTTAGGAACCTAATGGAAAACCTCTTCAGTTTCTTTTATTTCTAAAATGAGGGCTCGATTTCAGTGATTATTCAATGCACATCTGTTGATCTCTTAATCTGTGAGAAGCATTGAGCTTGGAACCGAGTAAGGGGTTACAAATTTAAATAAGATATGGCGGGAGTCCTGGCTGGAGAGCCTTAAATGCAAACGAATAACAAATTGTGGCGGAGGCTGCTAGTGGCTTCCTCCTACGTAATTCTTTGCTTTCACCTTAGGAACAGAAGGCTGATGGTATTCACAGCAGCCATGTCCTCAGATAAAAGACCACATAGTTCAGACTCCTTTGCAGTTAGACTTAATCATGTGATTTCCAGTAATCATCTCACAGCACGAAGGGGCTTTAATGACGGGGGTTTTATGCTGTAGGGGTTTTGGGGCAGAAGGATGGAAGGAACCCAGATCTCTGATGACTGTCTACCTGTGGGCTTCTTTTACACAAGAGGGTAGATCCTTGTGAGTGCTGCTCCTGCTATGCAAAGCCAAACCTCATCCTAAAGTGATAGAGAATTTGATTTGTAGGGAGCGGCCTCCTACAAGAAACGGAACTTAAAATATGCTATTGACTCAGGGGAGGAGGTGGGAAGGCAGGTATTTAGAGCTCAGATTTTGCAAATTGGAAATCTGATGACTCTTGCTGTGCATTGTTAGAGCATTCGATTGAATTGTTGCCTATTGTAACTGGGAAAACAAACCATAAGTTGACTGAAGCTGTAGCTTTAGGGGAAATGGCAGCAAAAATTCATAGTGACAGCAAGAGTGTTGGCTTGCTGTCTCCTTCTTGCTACTTCTAGCAAAGTCCTGCAAAAGAGAGCTGGCCAGTCTGTGACAGATATGGAGAGAAATGCTGCTTTGCTCAGAAGGTGTTCTCAGCCTGCGGCCTGCAATCTAAGTTTATTGAGATTCCTATAATTTGAAGCTTTGTCGGTTTTTATGCTGCAAGATGAAGCAGGAGTTATTAATCTGTAGTATCTCCAAACCAGCACCTTAGAAGGAAATGGCCGGGCGCGGTGGCTCAAGCCTGTAATCCCAGCACTTTGGGAGGCCGAGGTGGGTGGATCACGAGGTCAAGAGATCGAGACCATACTGATCAACATGGTGAAACCCCGTCTCTACTAAAAATACAAAAAATTAGCTGGGCATGGTGGCGTGTGCCTGTAATCCCAGCTACTCAGGCAGGAGAATTGCCTGAACCCAGGAGGCAGAGGTTGTGGTGAGCCGAGATTGCGCCACTCCAGCCTGGGTAACAAGAGTGAAACTCCATCTCAAAAAAAAAATAGAAGGAAATAAGGTGGAGGCTCACCATGGCAAAGTCAGAATTAGGCGCGTTACCTTCCACAGTTGCGTACTGTCTGCCTCTGAACTTACTTTATGTTAGAGATTAAATCCTTGTCTTTAAGCTTCTGAGATTTGGGGTTTTCTGTTTCTATAGTGGAACTTGATCTTAATTGACACAAAGTTTTCTTCTGTCATGCTGAGGAGTCTGCACATTACAGATAAGACCTGAGAAGAGTGGGTTGGGGGAGGTAAGGAGTAGGCAGCTTCTAAGATGGTCAAGGTTATAGGGTATGAGCGAGGTTTCTTTTCTCATACCTTCCTGCACCTTGGCTTGTTGGGATCCTGACATTCTACCATTACCTTCCAATTCCTTTAATTTTCAGTGCCTTTTCAAAGGCATTTCAGATGTTGAAAGTCTCTTCCTAATGAGTTTCAAATACCCAGAGTAGGAGATGGACACAATAATATTCTAGCCCCTGACAGCTACCAAAGACCCCTGGCCCTATGGGGCCAAGCTCCTCTGGGTGGGAAGGGCACTGGGCGGGAATCAAAGAGATGTCACAGAGAAATGCAGCCAAGCTCACAATTCCACTAAAGGCTGGTGCAGCCTGGCATGCCGGGATACTGGGATGTTTCTCAGTGAAACCCATTCTTTAGGGCTGAACCTGCGTGGTGTCAGTGAAGTGGAATTTGATCCATGTAGACAGCTGATCTGGACATTTTTGGCCTGGATTATTTGTTTGGCTGTCTCCACTGATCAAATTAACTGGATAATTGCCAAATCTCTTCTCAGTTGTGCTCCCTTAGGCAGCTGGTGCGGCCAGCAGGATGGGGAGGGAACCTCCAAGGACAAGCCAGATTAGAGAATTAGCACATATTTGCGACCTGGTTGACCTAGGGAACTGTCCATTTAATCAGGGTGAGAATTGAGGGCCTGGGTTTAGGGAAGGTGAGAGCTTTGGCCCTCCTGACGTTACAGGCAGAAAGGTGCCACAGTGGCGCAGCCTGCATTTTCCTGAAGAAACCCTCTAGACCAGCGTGGAAGACGGTGCCAAATCTATCTAGGAGAGCTGCCCTAATTCTGCTCTCACTGCCCCCCCCACCCCACAGGTGCCTGTGTTGAAGACATAGGATAGTCTTATCTCTAACCAATTGCAATGTGGGAAGGTGAGTTTCTTACCTCTAGGGCCAAGCAAAGCTCAAAAAGATGCTGTGTAAAAGACAGAGAAAGAGCTCTCCTTTGTGTTACCTCCTTCTCAGGGGTGGTGAGACCCCAGGCTCTAGCTCGTACTAAGACACTTTGGACCTGACCTGTTTCTCTGGTTGTTTTGCATGCATCTTGTCTCCACAACCAGGATACGTCTTTAAGAACATGATCTTTTGTGGGTCTCCTCAGCACCTAGTGGAACCTGTGGCACATGATCAGTGCTCAGTGAGCTGGCTGGTTCACTGCGTGATTCAGTGAGAACCGTTGAGCACTGACAGGCTTGTGCACTCTGGGAAGCATAAAATGGCCAGGCCTAAACTGAAAGGCTCCTGCTTCACAGGGCAACACATGATCGCAGTGCGGTATGGGAAAAGAGAAAATAGCTTTCAATAGGAGAGAGATATGGGGTATTAAATGCGGTTGGAGGCCAACACGCTCTGACTGAGCCAGACCCCGGAGAGGGCTGCGGAAATAAGGGAGGTGTTATTAGTCCCATTCAATAGATGAGAAAACTGAGGTCGAAGGGATTAAATGACTGACTTGCTCAAGGTCTTGCTGCTAGTGTGAGCTGGAACCAGGATTTAAACTCAGGTTTGCTGACTGTCTTTGCAGAGAGACTCTACTCTAGACTGATCCTCTTTTAATGGATTGCATCATGGCCTTCGGAGTTGGGGACAGGGCGGTGGCACTGAGTGCCAGAATGGGGCAGAGATGTCAAACTTGTGCCCCATGACCTGAAGCAGTCTACAGATGGGTTTGTTAGAGTCCTACAGTGTTGTTGTTTTTAATTGTAGTAAAATACACATAATGTTGATCACTTTAACTGTTTTGAGCGTACCTTTCAGCAGTGTTACGTCTACTCACACTGCTGTGCAGCCAATCTCCAGAACTTTTTCTTCTTGCACAACTGCAGCTATACCCATTAAACAACGACTCCCCATTCCTCCCTACCCTCAGCCCTTGTCAACGGCCATATCTACCTGCTGGCCCTGTGAATTTGACTCCTCTAGGTACCTCCTATCGGGTAGGAACCAGAGTGTTTGTCTTCTTGTGTCTGACTCACTTCACTTATTATAATGTCCTCGAGGCTCATCATGTTGTCGCGTGTCAAAATTTCCTTCCTTTTTAAGGCTGAGTGGTATTTCGCCGTTACGTAGACACCACGTTTTGTAGATCGATTCATCTGTCAGTGGGACCTTTGGTAGCCGTGATGAACCATCTTTTGGCTGCTGTGATGAACATGGGTGTGCAAATGTCTGCTTGAGTGCCTGCTTTTAATTCTTTTGGGTATATACCCCATGGTGGCATTGCCGGATCCTATGGTAATTTTGTGTTGACTGGTTTGAGAAATTGCCAAGCTGTTTTCCACGGTGGCTGCCCCACTTTGCAGTCCCACCAACAGCGCACAAGATTTCCAGTTTCTCCGTGTCTTCTTGTTACTTTCTGGTTGTTGCTGTAGTTTGTTTTTAATAGTAGCTATCCTAGTGGTTCGCAAATATTTAGAAATGAAGATGTTTTACATAATGATTCAGATCTCTGGCTTCACTTGACAAAATAAGAATCCCTGCCACTTCTGCATAATATAGTCTGCTGGGCCGCAGTGGTGGCCTGCATTGAAACGGGGCACAGACTTTCCAGTTACCTGCAGAGCACACTCACTTCCTCTACTCCCAACCTGACCTCTCCAGGCATTCAAACTTGTGAGCCTCGGGGGCGGGGGACCAGAATGCCCTCTTCCTGCTCACCATCATCCTGGAGGGTCTTCATGAACATACTCCAGTAGTCACAGGACCGGACAGGAGTCAGAAATCTTGAGCTGTCTGTCATTCCATCTCTGTGATTTGGGGCCAATCACTTCACCTCTTCGTTACTGAAAATGCAGTCCTGCCATGCTTGCTGTGCAGCTCCTAGCAAGTCTGTGGTAATGGAGACAGGCAGCGGAAACGCAAGCTCTTCATAAACTCTTGGACTGAAAATAAAGGATCCGCTGATTGTGGTGATGGAGAAATGGGTGGAGCCTGTGCAGCTGGGTGCTGCTGAGAGAGGGGTGTCTGTCTGCACCACCTGGGCTGGGGCCTCCAGCCCACCTTCTAACAGGGCACCTGGAAGTGGTTGTTGACAAGCCCAGCTTCTGGGCAAATGCCCCAAATATTTGCCTTCAGATCCACTGAGAAACCACCGATCAGGTGGGATGTAGGTGCAGGAGGCTCCCTGAAGCCTTTGTCAACAGGCCCTTTGGTCCTGAACCCAGATAGGCCCGGCCCCCCGGGGACTGGGCACATATCTGCGTGTGGCTGTCCTGTGGAGGGGGAGCGGGCTGAGTGTCTGCCTGTTGATCCTAGCTTTTTTCTGTGTGTGAGTTTGGCAGCAATTGCCCTCGAACCATTTCTGTTGAACTCCTTCTCCTGGGAACTTCTGCCTTGTCATTTAAAATAGTTTGGGAACTTCAGATTTAGCCCAGTGTCAGAGCAGTTTATTTGATCTGTAGGCGTTTTTGTTTTTAAAATTCATGACAAGTTCCTTGCAACATGTTTTATTATATTTTCACCACCTGTTCCACCTTGGGGGTGGTATTAAAATCTGGGACCATCCATCTATTGGCCTTTTCTTTTTTTTTAAGTTTCTTTATTTGCCATTTATATGAGTCTTGCAAACACACACACACACACACACAATGTGAATTTAAATATGGAAGGATATACATACAAATATATACATATTTAATATATAAAAATAAATATGTATATTCCCCTCTCTCCCCTTGTGGCTTGACTGGCTTTAAACTGTGGTTGTAATGTTCAGGGAGTATGTTTGACAGACTAATTATGGAGCTTTAAATGATAAATTTGTTAAATAAATACTTAGAAAATCATTTGCCAGTGTGAAGTGTTATCTCTGTGAACATTAATAGCAAAATAATTATCACAATATCTACTCCTCTAAAGAAAAAGCATTTGAAAACTTTACAACATCTTTCAGCTTCCACTGAGGTGGAACTGGAAGGGTAGTGTGCCCATTTTTACAGATGGAAAAATCAAAGTCTTTACACAGATATTTAACAAGGGTAGCTGGAGGGCCAGTGTTGGAGGTGGGGGTCCATCCCCAAAGCCTGACATCCATGCAATTATCTGAAGATCTCCTTAAGTTAATCAGGACAAGGTCCCAGGACATAATTAGAGCACTATGTGCTGTTTCCTTTCTCTAAAAGTGTAAGTACAGCATGATGCATTCAGGTTTAATGGTGGTCTTATCTGAGCCCTTGGATCCAGCTGTTCCTGAAGCCTAGTTTTTCAGTTATGTATGTCAATAAACTACTTTTGGATTTCTGTTACATGAAATCAAAAATCAAAAAACAAATAAAAAAACCCATCCATAAGTAACCTATACTATCAAGAGTTAAGCGTTACAACATATTACCTACTTCAACTTAAAAATTTAAAACAATGTGAGGGGGCATATTATCGTCTCCATATCTTAACAGATATAAAAACAGATATCCATGTAGAATATCCTATTGCTTAAAAGAGCAGGCCAACAAGTATTTAGGGCTCAAAAGAAAGCAAGCTTCTCTTAGAATAAAAAGTAGCCAATTGCACCTTCCATGATTTCACTGGATCCATAACATGGTTCCCTTTGCTGAGAATTTCAGGAAGGATCTGTCTGTGGCATTTAGACACTGAATTTCCCTTTATTGCCACCGAAACCAGAATCCTCCCAAGGGCAGTGAAGGAAACCTCTGTATCCTCTGAAGGCTCCTGCTTTTCCTGTTTCATAGAGGAAACTGGAGTATTGCATGACTGGTAATGCAATGAATAAGAATGGCGTGTGTAAGTAGAATTTGCAGAGCTCCATCCTGAAGCAGACATAAAGCCAGGATCTTGTAATGGTTAAGAGCATGGATCTTGGTATCATGTAAACCTAACTGGAGCAAGTTATTTGACCGCTTTATGTATCAATTTCCCCATTTATAAATGAGAACACTATGGTTGATAGTCAATGCTCGATAAATGATAGTTATCCTATTATTTCACAAAAGTTCAATTAAATAAATCTGGATCAGTGAGAGTCACAGTGTTCATTAGTATATTGGAGACTTGAAGGTGTCCTCCACTAAAGCAAACTGATTACTTTCATTTATCCCAGTGTTTTCAAATCTGACTTATCATGTGATACTTTTCTCTTAGGGTAGTTTTCTGCAGAACTAAGGTTCAATGGCACACACTTTGAGAAACCCCAGGGGTTGTACCTTATAGTAATTGAGGGGGATTCATTAGGCCACCACTAGGGGGTGTGCCAGCCAAGTTTTCCGATTCTCTGTGAGAAAAGAGGGTTTGCTCTAGGCTTCCAAAGAATAGAGCTTTTGAAAGCTTCAGTGGAGAGGGACGGCAGGCCGGGAGAGTCCAAAATTCCAAAATGGCAATGGCTTTGAGGAGCAAGGGAAGAAAAGAGACGCGGTCACACCATGTGGAAAGCTGGGAGAACTTTTCTTGCCCTTTCTGTTTAGATGTACGAATGGCTAACCTTCCAATCTCAGAGTGGCTGGAATGAGAAATGTGGCCCGAAGACCAGGCCAGGACTAGGTTGGGGGACAGCAAGGGAAGGGCCTGCAACGGAGCTCCGGAGGCCTCTGGGAGGGAGGTCTTGGCTCTGGACCTCCAGGAACCCATGTGATGGGGAGGGAACATTTCAAAGATGAACCGTGTCCAGGATTTTTGGTTTCTGTGTCTCATATATTTACTACTACAACGACAACTACTACACACACACACATACACACATATATACACACACACACACATATACACACATGCACACAAATATATACACACATATACATACGGATATACACACATATATACACATATACACATATATACACACATACACACAAATATATACACACATATACATATGGATATACACACATATATACACACATACACACACATATTCACACATACACACAAATATATACACACATATACATTACGGATATACACACACATATATACGTATGCATACACACATATATACACATATATACACACATACACACACATATACACATACACACAAATATATACACACATATACATATGGATATACCCATACATATATACACACATACACACACATATACACACATACACACAAATATATACACACATATACATACCGATATACACACATGTATACATAGGCATACACATATACACATATACACACACACATATACACACATTCACACATAGACATGCACAAACATATATACACAGTCCACACACATAAATACACACATATTTAATAAATACATGTTTTCTGATAACCTAAGTTTTTCTCTTAACCTTGTGCAAACTGTGTGTATCTGTTGTAAGTGATTTAAGGTGGTAGAATTTAGAGGTGAAGGCGAAATGCCAGATAATAAAAGTGTTCATAATAGAAAATTTGGGGAAAACACAGAAAAGCAAAAAGAAATTACTTGCCATCGGCTCCCTACCCCCAAGAAGAAGTTGAGGGATGTAGGAGGTTGTATAAGTAATTGGGCATTTGAGGGAGCACCTACTGGTTAGGATTCTTTTGGTGATAAGCAACAGAAATCCAATTCAAAGGGCCTAGGTAAAATGGTGGCTTGATTGTAAGGATCTGGGGTTGTCTGTCTCATGGACCCCAAGGGTGGAAATGTGGCCAGGGCTCAGAAACAGCAAGATGGGGGGACCCATGTGTTGTCAGGACACTCCTTCCCTAACTCTTTCTTTCTCTGCATTTGCTTCCTCCCTGCTCTACTTTTATGGATTGGCTGCCCAGGGGTCTCTGGCCCACAGGGCCAGACACATGGGCCCACAGCTGCAACTACTAGGCATGCTGTCCTATCATTTCTGCTGCTGGAAAGAGAAAGATCCCCTCAGTTCCAATTCCAGATTTACTGGGAAAGGAGAGAATGGTCCTGGCTTGGGTCAGATGGCTACCCTGGACCAATCAGCTATGGCCAGAGGCCAGCCATATTGTATATAATGGCTCCTCTTGTGACAACTGTGTTTGTGTGTGTGTGTGTGTGTGTGTGTGTGTGTGTATTTGTGTGTGAAGTTTCCAGAAAAGCTGGAAACAAGGACAGGGAAAGTAGACACTGACAGACAAAACAATATCTAGTACTGTATATGTCTTCCATATTTGCATAACTGCCATTATACTGTATGTAAATGTATCTTGTTTTTATGTTATGTCATTAGCATTTCCCCAGTCCCCAAAATGTTTGCAAATTGCATTTTGGATTATTGCATTATATTCAATAATTTGGATTTACTTAGCAAATTCCCAACTGTTACATATTTTGGTGGTTTCCATTTTTTAAAAAATTGCACACTTAATGATCTTGAGGTGTTGAAAAAATTTCAGCTATCGCTAGTAATGCGATGGTGGAAGACAATTTTCCTGATTCCATGCAAGAATTCGGTACATTATTGCGAAGTGAAAAAAAAAAAGGATTTGACCCCACAGTTCCCCATCCTGTTTCAATGATGTGAACTGTTCCCCGGATTTCACCTCCTGCTCTGCTTCTCTTTCCCTTTCTCTCCTTCCCTACTTCACAAATGGCAGTGGGAGTTGATGGCTGAGCACTGCAGAGAATGGGCAGGCAGATAATTGCGGGGAGTCCCCTGGGGCCCCAGGCTTGCCTTGTTGCTGCGTTTTCTTTCTGGAAATAGATCTAGGTAAAGTGAACCATACGCATAAACTCTGCTACCTTGGAATGAACATTCAGCACTCTCAAAGTTAGGCATCTCAGGAATGAGGCTCTCTTCAGATGAGGCTGAGGAAGTCATACCAGAGAATCTGGGGCTGGCGACACTCAGGGAGAAGAGGAACGAGGTGGCGGGCTTGTGCTCAGGGTTGGGGGTGGGGGGTGGGGCACCTCGGCAAAGATTGGCTTCTCAGTCTGTGTGACATTCCTAACCACCTTGCTCTGGGGACCAAGTAAGAGTCGCCCAACCACTAACCTGCCACATTCTCCTCTGGGAAGGTCAGCCTTGGGATGCTGGTGGTTTTCAACATCCTGTGATTTTTCCCAAGTTGGAGTTAAACGTCTGCTCAGGCTGAAATGTGCTTTAAAGGTCTCAAGACTTCCTGAATGTGGGGGTCATTGGATGTTTTCTAGTGGAGAGCGAAGAATTCCTGTTAACTGGGGGTACCGTAAACAGTTCTTTCCATGTGGGATTGACTGGTCATTTAGAGCTGCTCTATTGTTTCAGGTGAGCTGTGTTTTGGGAAGAAGGGGCAGAATGTCCTCTGTCATTGTTTTTCTGCATTTTCTAACACTTTCTATTTGTGGAATCCTATGTTTTTTATTAGATATTCCAGTTCCTTCTGTCCTGGAGTGGCTCCAACTGATGTTTTATCATTCTTATTTGTTTTGAATAGTAATAAGTGAATAATAATACTAAACGCCATGACTCCAGGAGGTGGAACATTTCTCAAGCTGGAGCTGTATTTAATTTTGTTTTGGAAACTGCTAAAATCATTCAATACAACAAGGCTAAGAGGTGCTACATTTCTGATTGGTGGTGGGAAAATAGGAAATAAAAATACTCCTGCTCAGTTTGGGAGGAAGGGAACTGGCAGCTGAATATGCTGCTTACCTTCGTGGGGAGGCCCCGTCTCTGAGCTTGAGAGCATCTCGACAAATCTTGAACAAATAGGAAAATCCTACACATTTGGATGTTAGTCCTAAAACTTGGCATTTGGGTATACTGATTTATACCTTGACAACATCTAGGGAGGAAGGGTTTTGCAAGTGAGGAATGATGCAAATAGCAGAGCAGGAACACGGTTTAAGCCCCTTCAGAGATCTGTTTCCCCAGCTCCTGTTAGGGCAGCTCTGAGGGCCGTCCACCCACAACCTTGGTTAATGGAGGCATTGCCATCTGAGGAGCTGAGGAACGTGGTCGTAAGCTGATAACTGCAGTTCCTACCAGACAGCCACAACTATGACTTTCTCCTAATTTAGCTCTCCCTCTGAATAAGGAAAACTGTAGTTAGTACAATAAAAATAGAGTTCTAGAGTAACTGGCTTTGTTCAAGGAGTTATGGCACATGACTTTGCCTTTTTGTTCTGTTTCCCCATCTGTAAAGCAAAGACGATGAGGATGAATTAAACTCATTGGTTAGAACCTGGCATGAAGTGATCAGTAAATACATTTTGTTATTTGTTTTGAGATGGGCAGGCACATAGCTTTTGCCTGCTAAATTGCATTCATGTTTTTCTCATCTTGATAGAACATCAAGCTTGTGCTTCCTGAGCAGAGGGCAGGGAGAGTGGGGAGAGAATGCATGGAGGTATGTTGAAAAGGAAAGAGGAAACTGATTACTAAGCCCAAACTTTGTAGCAGGTACTGTTCCACCATTATTTTACTCTTTAATCAATAATCTTGCATACTGAATATGAAATAAATATGTGAGAATAAAGGACAGAATATTTTGTTTCCTTTAGAGCTGAGGAGAAGTGAAGAATCTTGCCAGCAAGGGCAGCATGTGCGTTAGAGAACCAGGCCCTAGCCCAACACACCCTTCCTCCCACGTCCATCCAAGGCTGCACACTCGCAGGCCACCTGCCATGCTCATTCTGGAGAAAACAGAGCTCAATGAGTGATTTATGCTGGGATCCAGTAGAGCTCCTAGGCTGGGCTATGCTAGACAGGGTGGCTCATCAAGAGAAGCTGAGGGGGAGAGAGTTCCCTGCGAGGGTCCTAGGGGAGAAGTGTGGCAGTGGCCAACACCCAGGTTTTCAGCAAGGGTTGGGTGGTTGTGTTCAGATTGTCCTATTGTTGTCTAACTGCAGGCAAGACCCTTGATCTTTCTGAGCCCTGATTTCATTCTCTGTGAAATGGGAATGAGAACACCTACCTCACAGGACTATTAAAGGTTTGGTACGTGTAGATACTCAATTGTTCTAGATTGAATTATGTCTCTCCCAAATTCATAGGATGAAATCCTAATCCCTGGTACCTCTTAATGTGACCTTATTTGGATATAGAGTCATTACAGAGATAATTAGTTAAGATGAAGTCATATTGGACGGTAGGCCCCTAATCCAGTATGATCCATATTCTTATAAAAAGGGGAAAATTGGAGATGGACACACAGGGAGGGCACCACTTGAAGATGAAAGCAGAGATTGAAGTGATGTAACTACAAGGAAGGCGGTAAAGATTGCCAGCCAACCAGAGCTTGGGGAGAGGCCTGGGACGGATGCTGCCTCAGCCCCAGAAGGAACCCCTGCTGCGGACACCATGACCGTGGACTTCCACCCTCCAGAACTGTGAGACAATGAGTTTCTGTTGTTTGGACCTCCCAGTCTGTGGTACTCTGTTATGGCAGCTCTAGCAAACACACATAACCATTGTCATCTTTGATCGCCCTGTGGCTCCTCCTCTCTGTGTCTTCCTAGTGCCTTCCTTCAAGAGTATCCCACAGGCAGCCGGAGCAGCTGCTTGGAGGGATGCACGAAGGAAATGCCAAAACCCATCTCACACCAGTTACAATATCTATTATTAGAGGGTCAAAACTAACAGGTGCTGGCGAGGTTGTAGAGAAAAAGGAACGCTTTCACACTCTTGGTGGGAGTGTAACTCAACCATTGTGGTTGGACCAAAAAAATATGTGGTTAATCTACTAGGTAGTGTGGCAACTCCTCAAAGACCTAAAGACAGAAATACCATTTGACCCAAATACCATTTGATCCCGTGACTGGGCATATACCCAAGGAATATAAATCATTCTGTTATAAAGATACATGCCTGTGTATGTTTATTGCAACGCTATTCACAATAGCCAAGACATGGAATCGCCCTAAATGCCCATCAGTGGTAGACTGGATAAAGAAACTGTGGTACAGATACACCATGGAATACTATGCGGCCACAAAAAGGAATAAGATCATGTCCTTTGTGGAAACATGGATGGGGCTGGAGGCCATTATCTTTAGCAAACTATTGCAGAAACAACAACAACAAAAAACACTGTATGTTCTCACTTGTAAATGGGAGCTAAATGATGAAAACACGTGGACACAGGGAGGGGAACAACACACATGGGGCCTACTGGAGAATGGAGGGTGGGAGGAGGGAGAGGATCAGGAAAAATAACTAATAGATGCTAGGCTTAATACTCGGCGATGAAATCATGTATGCAACAAACCCCCATGAGACACATGCTTACCTGTGTAACGAACCTGCACATCCTGCACATGTACCCCGAGCTTAAAAGTTAAAAAAAAAAGAAATTTGCTAAAATAGTAAATCTTAAGTGCCTTCACCAGAAACACACACACACACACACACACACACACAGACACACACACACACCCAAATACATACAAAGGGTAACTGAGTACTGTGATGGGTGTATTAATTAATTTAATTGTGATAATTATACAATGTATATATTTATCAAATTATTACATTGTACACCTTGAAAATATATAATTTGTATTTGTTAATTATTCCTTGATGAAGCTGGAAAAGAAAAACAAAAGAAAATGCGCCGCGGGGTGAAAGGACTGGGTTCCGAGACCAGACCAGTGATGAGTATCCCTCCTCACGGCAGTGTTTCTGCCACCTGCAGCTCAGCCCGGGCACCGCGTCTGCCCACCTCTCTCCCTCTCATATCTTGGGGCTCCTATTCTCCTCCTCTGCCCACATGTTCTCTTCATGTCCACCTGTGCCGTGGGGTCTTAGGAAAGACCATTTCTAGCCCCAGCAAGGCGCCCGGATCCACCAAACAAGGATGCCGCGATTGGCCCTCAGAACAGTCACGACAGGGCAGAGAGATACCTGGAATGGGCTGGGTTCTTGTGGGACTGGGAAGAGGGTGTGTGGCCAACTGATGAATAACTTTAAAGAGTGACGAGCAGGAAGCAAGGTGGTGGGATTCTGATTTATTCAAATTTCTGTGTGGAGGAGTGGGAGAGCAGACAGTGCATCTCCTGTTGAGGTTTGGGTTGAGTCCTGGAGCACAGTATTTCTCTCTCCTCCCCGCTCCTTCCTTCCTTTGCTTCCTGTCCTCTGTGCATAGCTCTCCTCTCCTCCTTAGCTGGGTGCTTACGGGGCCAACCTTATGTTGCATCTGCCGAGTCCTCCCATTAACGTAATCTAGTTCCCAACATGTGATTTAGGGGTGTTGCGTGCCCTGAATGAGAGCAGGGGGGTGGCAGGAGTGGGGAGAGAGGCAGCGGTGGGGAGAAACCCCTGTTTGATCTGCTGAAACTCACCTTAAGAGCAAACCCATCCACATTACTGAAGGTATCAGCTGGGTCCTGCCTACAGTTATGTCGAACAAAGTGTGCTGCGAAGTGCCAACTCTCCCTTTGTGCTGTGACACCGAGAGCTGCCAAAAGATATTAAAAAGCTTGCATGAACTAGGTGATGGCAGCTGTAACTATCTAAGTTATTGCCTGGCAGCTGCAGCCCTGCCTCGCTGCTGCTGGCCGCCTTTATGGTTGGTTCTCCATTTGTTTGCCCTTTCTCTAGCACCAAGCCTGCAGTGGGCGAGTCGCCGCCCCAGCCCCCTCGTGTCTGCAGGAGGCAAGACTTGCAGCGAGCCCGCATGGAGAGAGAGACCCCCTCGCGCAGCTTCTGTGAGAAGTTGTGTTTTTCTTGGCCGGGCCCCAGCCTGGTTTTGCATCGGTCAGCTCGACTCCAAGGAACCTTGGACAAGGGGATGGCACAGAGGCGAGTGTGCACACCGAGACGCACACACGAAATGCAGCTTTGTGTGTGTGTGTGTGTGGCTTTTTTCCCTTCCGTGTTGGCTCCGATTGAGCTAGAACAATATCGCCAGCTCCAAGCTCTGCCAGTCCTGCATCTGCTCCCTAAAACCTCCAGCAAATAAGAATACGGTGGGGTTGTTTAACCAACACTTACAATATACACACTTTTCAGCTTTTCTCCCCTCCTCTGGGTTGCCCAGGCTCAGAGATCTGGATGCTGGTGGCAAAGGGCTGAGAGATAAGGGGCTAATGATCCCTGTGGGCATCTGTCTCCGAAGCCTCCTTCTCTGGCAAGTTGATCTGTGGCATAAAATACATTTCATTGTCATGGGCTTCGGGGAAGGTGTCGGTACGGCGAGCTGGTTTTTTGTATTCTTCTGTTGAGTTTGGTCTTTTCAGCTGTCTGTTAAATAATTCATATGGCTCATGAAAGTAATATTTCTGGGATGTAGGGGGTTCCATTTTTCCAATTCCCTTTCACTCCATGTTTTTTTTTTTTTTTTTTTTGAAGCTGTTGTGGGGAGAACTTGGCAGGCGTGGCCTGGGTGGTATAATAAAACCTTCTGTCTTCCTCTCACCTTTCCAGCTCAGACTGGGAGGGCAGCAGGGGTTGCTGACCTTCAGCAGTCCAAACCAAGGTCAAGCCTGAGGTTTGAGTTCGGTTTTCATCTCAGAGTTTGGCCATCAAAGGGCGCCGAAGGGCATAGGCCATTTTCATGGCTGTGTTGGACACCGGTTCCAGCCATTTTCCTGTGGGGAGGGACTCTCTTTTCAGTATCCCTGAGTGCTTGCCTGGTGCCTGGCTTGGGACTTTGTCCCTGGTAGATAATGACTGTCTGGCAAAATGGACTGAGTTGAGACCATTTTGGGGGGAGGCACAACTCGGTACTCTTAACCTCTGTTATGATGGTCAAATCAATCGAATAACGGATTGGCCCGTTTTGTCTTCACGGGTTAGATTGGCATTCAGGCTTGCCAATGCAAAAGGCAAACCTCTTGTGGAAGAGTGAAGTTCCTCCTTCTAGCCCCACAGAGCCTCCAAGCTGGGTTGCTGCCATCCCCCACAATGCCGTCTGCCCTGTACTGCGTTTGCTTTTTCATCAGTGACCCTCAACTATACTAAAAGTCCCCTGAGAACGGGGACTAGGTTGGCATTGTTCACTGTCGATGCAATGTGAAAGGATATTTTCAAAATTAAAATAGGCTTTCACAGTGTCATGTGCAAGCTTCTTGAAAGTCTGAGGTGAGAGGGGTGTTTCCTTGGTGCCTTCCATCCCACCAGAAGCCCCCTTTATCCTGGATCTCCGCAGCCCTTGAGGAGCTCTTTGGGAGTTCTATGCCCAGGGAACATGGCCTGTGTGAGGCCCTTCCCTTGGAAGTAGACCTTTGGGATGGCTGCTCATTTGCCGGTTGTGAGCTCTGGGGCAAGAATTTCATATCCTCATCAGTAAACTCTACACCCACTTCAGAGAATTATTGGGAGGTTTTATGGACTAAATATTTGTGTCCCCTACTCCAAAGTCATATGTTGAAGTCCAAACCTTCAGTATGACTATATTTGGAGATGGAGCCTCTCAGGAAGGAATTAAGGTGAAATGCAGCCTTGTGGATGTGTCCCTGATCTCAGGGCATTAGTGAGGTTATAAGAAGAGACACCAGAACACTCCTCTCCACCCCACCCCCACCCTTCCCTGCATGCACACACAGGGAAAGGCCTTCTGAGGACAGAGTGAGAAGGCGACTGTCTGCAAGCCAGAAAGATAGCCCTCATGGGAAACTGAGTCAATTGGTACCTTGATATTGGACTTCCCAGCCTCTAGAACAATGAGAAATAATGTCCTTTGTTGAAGCTGTCCAGTATGGTATTTCGTTATGAAGACTGAGCTAAGACAGGGGAATTAATCCATATAAAAATATAAATCTCTGCGTGGTGTTCGGCATATAATAAAGAAAATCATGAGGGTTTGACGTTTTTCTCGAGTATTTGTGGTCTGGGAGGTCAAAGGCATGTAGCTGGGAGGAAGTGGGGTGAGTGACTGAGGAGCTTCCAGGTCTGTAGTGGGGAAGGGCTAGAATGTCTTAGATGAATCTTGGCAGGCTGTGGAGGAGGCGGGTGGTTGGAAGCTTGCATGATGGTGAGGAGGTCTGTGGCGGGCACAGGTGAACTGAAGCCTTTATGATCTGGGCTCCACCACAGGAGGGCGTGGAGGGCAGGAGGGGACTGTGGTTTATCAAGGGCCAACTGTCGCCAGGCCTTTGCCCAGAGCCTCACACAGATGCCCCTGCCTGGCTCTCCACTCCCCCTCCCCCAGGAGGCCACCCCATCTCCATTCTACAGACAAGGCAATGACTTGGGTTTCAAATGAGGAGAGCTGATAGTCACTTCCCACTCGCAGGTGTCCAGTTACAGGTATATTCTCACTCAGTTCTCACAGCAGCCCTGATTTCACAGGTGAGGACACTGAAGCAGGGTGCTTTTAAGTAACTTGCTCAGAGTCACCTCGTTAGTGGTGCTGGCGCAGGGATTTAAACCCAGGCAGATGACTTTGCAGCCTGTGCTCAGTTCTAAATAATGGGTCCAGATCCCACATTGCTGGACTGGGGTTTGAACTGGGTTCTACTTGGATTCCAAAACTTCCCATGATGTTATACTGCTCTGGAGACAGGAATGTAATTCTTTTTTTTTTTTGAGACAGAGTCTCTGTCACCCAAGTTGGAGTGCAGTGGCATGATCTCAGCTCACTGCAACCTCCGCCTCCTGGGCTCAAGCAATTCTCCTGCCTCAGCCTCCCGAGTAGCTGGGAGTGCAGGCTCACGCCACAATGCCCAGCTAATTTTTGTATTTTTAGTAGAGAAGGGGTTTCACCATGTTGGGCAGGCTGGTCTTGAACTCCTGACCTTGTGATCCACCTGTCTCAGCTTCCCAAAGCGCTGGGATTACAGGTGTGAGCCCCTCTGCCCAGCCAGGAATGTAATTCTTAACAGTGGGGGTCTGCTGCAATGACAGCAGCAGTAACATTAAAAAGTGAAGGTGAAAGATGAGGACAAGGGACTTGACATAGGAAAGAGGTGGTGTCCGGGCCTTTTGGTGGCAGGGCTGTGACTGTGCAGCAACAAATTGGGCGCAGAAGAGCACGGCAGCGTTTGCAGGGGAAGCTTGTGGGTTAATACCTGCAACATCCTTGGAGGTTGGTGCTATTATTCTTCCCATGTGAAGAAGCTTGCACAGGGCCACACAGCTAGTAAGTGGTAAAGCCAGGATTTGAACCAAGGTGGTCTGGCTCCTGACTCCATCCTCCTAGCCATTATACCATGCTGCCTTCAGTGGAGATTTGATAATATATGAAAACACTGACCTGGTGGAGGATTCTATAGGCGAAATAAAGAGGATGATATTGCCTTTCTCCTCACTAGCTGAGGACTTGACAGAGTGGAGATTTGTAGAACGCATATGTCCTGTGTGTCCAAGAAGCTGGTGGCATTCTGGACATGTGTACTGTCTTGGAGAGAGGATTCTTCTTAGCTTCATGCTGACCAAATAGATTGCTATTGATGATTATAGACCTCACCAGTACAGGTGCACAGAGGGGACAATTTGGGGCGTTTTCCTGAGGCCTCTATTTCACTTCCTTAGACGCTACAGGACTATGTGTGCTGCGAACAAGGCCTTCAGGGCTGATACTCTTCACAGGTGCTGAGCTCGGCTGGTGGCCTTCCAGGAAGACACTGCGGTTAAGAGTGAAGGCTGCTAGGATTTGAATCTGCTCAGGTATTTATTTGCTGGCTGCCGAATTGTGGGCAGGTTACTAATCTCTCTGTGTCTTAGTGTGGTAGTTTGAATTTTTGTGCCCCTAAACCTCATGTTGAAGTTTGATCCTCAATATTGGAGGAGGGGCCTGTGGGAGGTGCTTGGGTCTTGGGGGCGGATTCCTCGTGAATGGCTTGGTGATGACCTTGAGGGAGGGAGGAGTTCTCACTCCAATTGTTCCCTGAAGAGCTGGTTGTTAAAAAGCAACTGGCAATGTCCCACTCTCTCTTGCTTTCTCTCTCGCTGTGGGATCTCTGCATGTGCTGGCTCTCCTTCATTCTCCCCATGAGTGGAAGCGGCCTGAGGCTTTCACCAGATGCCCAGTTTTCCAGCCAGCAGAATCGCCAGCCAAAGAAACCATTTTTCTTTATAGATTGCCCAGCCTCAGGTGTCCCTTTATGGCAAACAAATGGACAAAGACACTCAGTTTCCTCATCTGTGCAGTGCGTGTTGTTAGCACAGCTCCCTCTCAGGGCTGCGATGAGGACGAGATGGACGAAGTGCTTGGAGCCTCGCTTTGCACACAGTGCCTGTATGATCATTCTCATTGCTGTTTGTATCCAGTGGGGCTGCCTGTCTTGTGTTTATGGCTGAGTCACCACTGGGGCTTGAAGGCTTTGCAGGTCTTCCTTCCACATCTGGGAGGGATGCCTCTGACTCACCTGTCCTCTTTCATGCAGCCTCTTCATCACTGCTGGCAGATGTTGGGGGTCTTGGTGGGGATTTCAAATCCAGCGAAGTCATCTCCCTTAGGTCTCCTATATGGTTCTGTGGAGCTGAGATGGAACCAGCTGAGGGATCAGTGGCCGGCTGCCGTATGTCAGAGCTGAGGTCAGAGACCCTGCCTAGCCTGGTCCTTCAGTTCACCTCTGGCTCTTAATGACTGTGGAGTCGCTTGTTTTCTCTGGTGTCAGAAGGTGTCTCTGACATTTTTTAAACCATCTCCATAGATGTTACAAGTAAAGTCATCAAGGCCTTTAGACACAATGAGAGGAAGGGATCTGAGGGCAGAGAGTCAGCTCTTGCATCTTTTTCTCTCAAACTACCTTAGTACCAACCAACTATTGCTGGAGTGCCTTTTGTGCGAGGTGCTAAGAACACAATATGGACAGGCTGGACGTAGCCCCAGCCCACAAAGAGCTTTCCACCCAGTAGGGAAGACAGTTCAGCAACCACGAAGAGGGTTTAGAGAGTTAATCAGGGTATCCCAGACAAAGCTCTACTGAGACTTTATCTGTAGCAGGGTTGCTAGAGGGAGTTGTATTCAATGTGCCAGACCGACTCATGTTCGAGGGAATCTTAGACATTTTCTGTCTGAGTAATAATAAGCACATTGCAAGGTTTTATAAAACCCATAGGTTTAAGGTTTTTATTTGTAATGTAATTGCTTTCAGTGGCCAGTGGCCAATTTTTAGTCCAAGACTGACCTATCGCCATCACTTCCGTTTTATTTGTTTTTTCTTTTTCTTTTCTTTCTTTCATTCTTTCTTTTTTTTTTTTTTTTTTGAGACAGACTCTTGCTCTGTCACCAGGCTGAAGTGCAGTGGTGCGATCTCAACTCACTGCAATCTCTGCTTCTCCCGTTCAAGCGATTCTTCTGCCTCAGCCTCCTGAGTAGCTGGGATTACAGGCACGCGCCACCATGCCTGGCTAATTTTGGTATTTTTAGTAGAGATGGGGTTTCACCACATTGGCCAGAGGGTCTCGATCTCTTGACCTCATGATCCACCTGCCTCGGCCTCCCACTTCCGTTTTCTTCAGTCACCTGTGCAGGCTTCCTGGGATTCCACTTTGCACATCAAATTTGTCCCATTCAACACACATTGTTCATACTGAGCCTATTGTGTACCAGGCCTGGAAATTGAAAGCTTCAGTTCCAAGAAACTTACTATCTTTTCCTGAAAAGTTGAGCATATGTTGGTTTTTGTAACTCTGATATCTAATGTACTAGAGAGTGTAGTTTTTAAAGGAACCTTCGAATTCAGTGTTTGACTTTCTGTACCTTTGGTGTTTTTAGAGTGGGGCATACATGCATTCCTATTGGCAGAAGCTAAAGAAAATTGGGAAGACAATGACATGGCATTCTAGAAGCGGAGGGACCCAGGCAATGATCTGACTCAACTTCTGGATTTTTACAGATGAGGCGATGTAGATCTTGACTCAAGACATGGATATTTCTGGTGGCTGAGCTGGCAAGAGGCAGGGTCAGGCTCTTTGTCTGTCACTCCTTCCTGCGTGCCCTGCTCCTAAACCAGCTCTAGTCGGTCTGGGTTATCTGTTGGTTTGCCTTACCTGTTCCGGGTTCCTAATCTCAGTACGAGAAACTGACTCTATCATATTTGCATAAAACCAGTGTGGGGAGTTTTTAATCTCAGGCCGAGTTGTCCCCTAACTGCTGGTCCTCCCGGGCCCCACTTTGGGCAGTCACCTTCCTCTTGGAGCTTGTGTGTGGAATTCCAATCCTGCTGCGACATTTGGCTAGTCAGATTCACTGATCTCCAAGAGCATGCATGACGCTGACAGACCTCTCCCTCTTGTGCCCGGAAATCCCACTAAAGGAGCAAGGACAGATGCAGCCACCACTGCCCTTGGTGGGGGAAGTCATTGAACAGAAGGGCACGAGAGAGGAGACATGGCACACGAAGCCTATTGTCCCTGCTGTGGCCATGCTGGGCACCTCAGTGCCTCTTCTCCTGGGCTGCTACTGCTCGAGGCATTTGGAGCACAGGAGCTGGATGGCACGTGGCCCTGGACACTGCCCCTGCCAACACCCACTCAGGTGGGGGCCTGGTGGGGGGCAGGAAAGAGCCTCCCACATTCTGCAAGCAATTCTTCATCTGTTTTGCATAGCCAAGTATCGACTTCGGGAACCTGGCTCGGTGGCAAATGAAAACCTGAGGGCTTTGGTGAGGTGACGGATGCACCAGGAACAAGAGTCTCTTTTCAGGGTGGCCCCATCCAGAGAGGAAAGTTGGACCTTGGCCATTTTTCATCACCCTCACTGGGATCCTACACTAGTTCAGGCAAGGTGCAGTCACACGGCAGGATGATGGGGAGGAGATCACCCTGGGAGTCACTTCCCATGGGCATCAGGAGATGCTGATCTTCAGTGGGGGCCTGTTAGATAAAACACAAGACCTGAACAAAGGGAGTTCACTTTGGCTCCTCTGTCTTCTTTCAGATGAGGGCTGACTACATGGGTGGTGGGAGCTAGAGTGAAGATGAAGGTGCAAGGGACTGGACTGCTGTCTGCTGATTTTCTCTCTCTTTCTTTTCATAGGGAGGGGGTGTGGGGAGGAATAGTGGGGTGACAAGAAACTTGTTGAAGAGAGCTGTGCAAACAATGGCTGGTGCATGCCAAAGCTGGCAGTCAGTGGTTCTTAATGTTTGAATGGAAGTGGCTGGAGCTAGCTTTTTTTTTTTCCACTGTCAGTGTTGCCAAGAAAACAAGGAGTAGCTGTTTTAAGCATTTACAAATGGTAATGTACCAACAGCTGGTCTCAGTCCAACCGAGCTATTGTAGGGTATTAGAAAGACAGGCCAGAGTTGGAGATGTACTGCCAACCTCCCTTGCAGAGTTGGGGAACATTTTACTTGGAAAAAAAAGGTCTTATATTCCTGCAGAGATCGACAGGACGGTTCTCCTGTGGAGTCAGTGCCTTGCTTGGCAGAGGAGGCAGCGCGGGCAGGCCAGCCAAATGCTTGGGCGACAGGGAAGCGTGGAGTCTGCGGGCTTGCAGCGGATTTATCAGCGCAGCCATGCCACCTCTCTGCTCGCTGACAAGAGGCTTGCATGCACACGCGTGTGGATGTGGCCGTCTCGTGTGTCTGCATCCGTGTGCACGGATGGCGGATTGGGCATGCTGGCAGCCGCAGCTAGACCAGTGTCATCCCCGAGGCCTGGGCTCCAGGTCCCCGTGTGCTCTGAGTCTCTGCTCTCTCCTGAACATCCATGGCTCCTTTCCCTTTCTTTTTACCCAGGCCAAGAAGAGGAAAGAGAAAATCTTGCAGAAACGCTGCCCTTGCTTCCCTCTTTTCCAGTCCTCTGCCCATCAGTAGCACACGAGCAAAGGGCAATCTGGGTTCTCTCCTGTTCATCATCTTAGCCCTCAGTCTGGGGTGTTCTTTCATTTTTTTTTTTTTCATCTCAGGAAATTGTAATACACAGAGCATGCCTCTTCGCTAAATGTAATTACCAGTGGCCCTGTGTTTATGGAGGAGGCATGGTGGAAAGTAATAGAAAATGATTATTTTTCGTACTGAAGGCCTTCTTTATTAGTGGTGCGGTAGGGACGTCAGCTGCCTTCTCTGAATGGCAATGCAATGTTTTGCTTTCCCCAGCAAGATAAACGATCTTATTTGTTGATGTTTGCTGCTTGAGATGACATTTATGTGAAATAAAAGGGACCAAATTAATAATAAAAAAAATGATTAGCCAGACACAAATGAAAAATGTACATCTCTCCCCCACCCCAGTTAAGTTGTTTGTATTTACATGCTATTCACAAATAATGGCAAAATGCCCAATAGTTGGATGGCGAGGGTTTTTTCTTTTACAATCATATGGCTTTGATTCCGTTTTCCAGATCTTGTCTGAGAGCTGCTATTTGAAATAAAAATGTTTGCATCTATTTCCTCATTAATCCTTCGGTTGTAATACAACCTGCTGCAGAGAAATGGCAAAACAGATGCAACAATGAAAATTAAAAGGGATGGACACTTATCTTGGGCTATAAAAGCTGCTAACCATGTAGGAACTAGAGAGGCTTTTGGACAGAAAATATGGCAAATGATAGAAACAATCATCGGACTAAGAGTTTGCTATTTGGGAAACTCTGGTGGGACATTTCTCTGCTTGTAACGGCTGGAGGATCGCTCCTGAGTTTAGTGCACACCAGAGAGAGCATGTATCTGCTCTGCCTTGAGGCCTGCATTCAGTATTCGGTGCATCTACCCATCTGGTTTCTCATTGGGCTGGAATTTTCTCGACACAAACAAGCACTTTGCAAAGGATCTATGGACCTCGTGTTTTGAGGGCTCTATATTTTGCCTGGATATAGTGCTTCCTCCCCTCCTGGGAATTACAGACCCAGAGCAAAGCTGGATTGACCTTGATCTTTATTTTGCAGCCAAATACATTATGTTCTGGGGAGACAAAGGGGTTTATAGCATGTATGGGGGTGAAGGACCATAATTCCATACTGCTTAAACAACTGGATATAGAGGAAAAAGGAAGTCCAAGTGAGCTTTATTGGGTATATGTGATACTGATCTATCTATAACATTTATGTATCATTCTAGTTTTTTTTCCCCATCAGACTGTCTGATGTCACCTCATGCCTATACGCAACTCCTGAATTCACTGGGATTTGGGGTCATGTAGATTCCGTAGTTTTGTGCGTATTTATTGACCATCACCTGTTTGCAGTCTGGGAGTAACAAAAGGAAACAGAGAAAGGCAGAAACATGGTCTTTGCCTTGTGTAGCTTAAAAACTTCCTGGTGGAGACTGGATGGGAATAATTAAATATGCAGAAAGACAAACAGCCAGCTAGCGCCATGCCCATGGGAGTTGATGAGTGAGACGTGAGGTGAGACCATGGCTCTAGGGGGAGGTTGATTGTGGCTGCATCTCCCCATGCAGTGCTGGGGCAAGAGATCAGTACAACTTGCTGATGGACTGATCAAACCCTGACGAGTAAACTAAACAAGCAGAGGAGACGGAAATCCGTGCACATGGAACATTTGTTAAACGTGTCAGACCTTGGGTGACTAGCTTCTGGTTTGACTGACACATTGGAATAATTTTTCGGTCAGGGGGCTGTGCAGTTCAGACCTGTCTGGTAGGCCTAGTAGAGGAATTACAGATGGTAAAGAGGCTCTGGGCATGGATCAGGTCTTGGCTCCGCCACTCACCATTCAGACATCTTTGGCTTTAATCTGTTAGTGCCTCAGTTTTCAAATCTGTGAAATAGGTAGAATCATGGCACCTATTTTGAATTTTACCTTAGAGATTAGATGAAAGAATATATCACAGTACCTAGCACCAAACCAAGTATGTGCCCAAAAGTGTTCATGCAAAGAATTATTTTTATTCTTGATAGCTTTTTTCTTCATTTCTGCTTCTATTCCTGTCTAAGATGCAGGGCCAAATATGTGTCAATTGTCCTACTTAAGATCACCCTTGACAAGGAAGAGTCTTGTCTTTCCACTAAAAGGGAGGTCTGCTTCCAATGATGCAGCTGAGGACAGGAAGCTGGGCTGCATGACTTCTCATTGTCACTCTTAGCAATTTGGTTTTTGAATCTTTGGAATTCTTCTACTTCAAGAGCCTTAGCAGGGCTTGGCCATGCGGCAGTTATGCCTTTTGGTGAATTGGTAGGCAGAAAACGTCCTACCCAGGATGTAGCTGGGAGTCTGGTTCTGTTGAGTCATTACATGCAGTTTTTAAAGCAATTTTATTAGCAGAACCGATGGTCTGCTCCTGGTGCTGTTGAAACTTACCACCCTATGCAGGCAGCACTGCACATGCACAGCTGCTGAAGAGTGTGACTAGGGAAGGCAGGAGAAATAGTTAACACAGCACCTACAGCCTGGTCTCAAGTGGTAGAGGCTGGCAAATAGTGGCAGCAAAAGCACCAGGGTAGCGCGGTGTGAGCAGAGATGATTGGCAGGCGGGAGGAAGAGGTCAGGGCTGGGGATACTGCTGTACTGCTTGTGTCAAGTAAAACTTCACGGCAGATTACGGGGGGCAAAGGAATGGAGTACTCCTTATTCCCAACTTAGATGTCGACATTATCTTGTCACACATGGCATTATAGCTTCCAAAATGTGGATGGGCATCAACTCATGAACTTCTCAAGAACAAAAGCCGCATCTTATTCATCTTTGTATTTATTTCAATGCCACTTGCCTTCCCTGGCCCAGAGTCTGCTCCTGCTATATGTGATTAAATGCTTGACTATGTGAGTATTGCACATGTGTAGGGTGCCAAGGAAAACTGCTTCCACAGACTGACCTTCTCTTGCTGAGGATGCAACACCAGTGTGTGCATCTTCCACAGCCTGGAGGAAAGTTCAGGAATCCTGATTTCACTGATATTTATTTGGGCAGTTAAATCATTTCTAGAGCATTTCTGCACCAAAAGTGTGGATATTGGTGTATGAGGGGGCTAGCTGGCTCTTTCTTTTTCATTTCTGGAAAGAGAAATATGTGTGAAATTCAACGACATCTGCTGAAATTCAAACATATTTTTATTTATTCATGGCCATGATCAGGGCAGAACCTCTAATTTCAACCAATAATTAGACTTGACAATAGATGTGGAAATAAAACATTTTTGCTGAACTCACTTGTCATTCCTCCCTGCTGTAGCTGGTGTAACCCAGATGTCAGCTGTCCCTTATTTTTCTCTTTGAGTGTCCCCTCCCTCAACCCCCTCATACTGATGCATTAGTGAGCCTCATGGCATTTACTGAGGGTCTCATGGGAGAGACATAGAGAGGGCTGACATTGCCTCTTCATAGTCACCCTCTTAAATATCTCTTGGGGTCCACAAACAGTTTCTTGGAGGTATCTGTGCTGCCATTACACCAATAATCCCTTTTTCTTTCTCTCTTGGTCTACCTGGATCAATAAATTTTAACCCTGTGTCTTTTCTCCCTTCACTCCCAAGTTCAAATTCCTCCCCTTGCAGTTATGGAGTTTTTAATCTCACTCTCAATGATCACCATCGTGCACGCTGCTGCTCACAGGGAATTTAAAGACCTTCTCAGCCAAAAAGACCAACTCTCTTTTTTGACTTGACTAGCATTCCTTCTGGAAGGGCTTGGATAATCGCCATTTCCATGCTGATGAGCCAAGCGTTTGTTTATGCTTTTTCTATTTGGTCCTTGAAATGACTAAGAGATGATTGTATCTGCAGAAAGTCCTTGCTACCCTTTTTTCCCTGAGCATTCAGGGGAATGGTGAGGCAGGAGCCGGAAGGTTGGAGATGGGGAATGAACAGGATTGAGTAAGGACAGACAGTGGTTTCAGGAAGTTTGCTTGTGAAAGGGAGGAGAAGGAGGGGGACTTGGGAGTGGGATGGAAGGTCAAGAGAAGCTTGTTTAATAAAAAAGGAAGATCCCAAGGCATGTTCAAATCCTCATGGGGAGGAGCAGAGAGAGAGAGAGAGAGAGAGAGAGAGAGAGAGAGAGAGAGAGACAGAGAGAGGCTGAGGATTAACCTCTGAGAAGGACGAGGGCATGTGGTTTAGAGTAGGGATTAGCCATGGCTGAAGACAGATGTAATGGGAGGGAGGCCAAGGGACACGGGGCTGTGGATAGGTTGGCTGCGAGGCTGAGGAGGATGAAGCGGGTACAGAGGAGGCTGGGTGACCTCATGGCCACTTAGCTGAGTGCGGGCCGAGGTTCTGTCCAGGATGGGGCTATGCTGTTGGCCGTTGTCACTGCTATTCACCGTGTGGATTCCTAGAATCCTGGTCTGCGCGCTCCCTGTGAACTAGCATCTTTTCCAGGGGTTTTCTGGATCCAGCTCATGCTCATGCCAATGATAAAATCTTTAGGAAGTTTGCAAGTCAGGAATTAAACCATTATTCGTTTGAAACCAGCCCTGGGGAGGGAGTATTTATACTACAGAAATTGGCCATGGCTGCAAACTAGGGCCTTCCCACTGTGAATGCACCCCCGCCCCCTGCCACCCCCACCCCGCCTCCATTCAGCGCTCAGCGCTGCTTTCCACTCGTTCCCCTACCTCCCTGCGTTTGCTGCTCTACACCTCTTAGACTGCGTGCGATGGCTTTGCTCTCCTGTGCCTCTGCTTCCTCTCTTGCCCTAGGTCTTTGCAGCCTGGGAAGTCAGGTGGAACTGGGCCATGCGTGCAGCCGAGTCTGGTCTCTGCGAGGGGTTGGATGAACATCACAGGGGGAATGGCTGTGTTCGTGGGTGCTTTTCTGGAAGAAATTCTCCTCTATGGATGCACCTACTCTCTCCACCCACTGGCAAGTCTAGGAAACTTTGGCTTGTTTTCTTTCTGGACTTGCATGTTGGAGGAAGAGGGATTTTCCCCACACTTCCCAGCTCCCCGAACTGTACACACAGAAGCAAGGAGTGCAGCTGCCCCTTGTGCTGAGGCTCAGAGCACCTTCAGTGCAGTGGCAGCATGGAACTTAATGACAGAGTGCTGGCGTGGGCTTCTAGAAATGTCTCTCTTCTTCCCAGTTCTTCTCTAGCAGAGCAGCTGTGCCCACTTTCTCACCCTCCCTCCCCTCCCACAGCTTCCCACAGCTGCTCTTGCCCTGGCTGCCATTGGCCAATAGCAAGTGTTGGGAACGTGGAACATGAAATGTCATGGGTCTGTAGTCCTGGGGGGATGGTGGAGGAACCCAGTTTTGGAGCCCCACAGGTCTGGGATTGAGTTTGGGCTCTGATGGATGATTTTCCAGTATGCTCGTGCAAGGTATTTAAATATCCAGTTGCAGGGTTCTGCTCTGTGTAGTGAAAGATTAGATGTGATCATGTTTGTAAAGAGTCTGGCGCATGGTAGGATCTCAGAGTGTTGGGTGAAGGGTCAATGGGGAAAATTAATTATGAAATTCGATATTGCGTTTCTTCAGGAAACCTTCCCAGACTTTTGCTACCTCTCCCTGCTTACTGGTCACTTGATACCTCTGACAATGACCTTGTCCATCTGCTTCATTGTATGATTACGCTCAAAGCCTAACGCATTTTGTGGTATAAGAAACTGAGCAGGCCAGGCACAGTGGCTCACACCTGTAATCCCAGTACTTTGGGAGGCTGAGGTGGGTGGATCACTTGAAGTCAGGTGTTTGAGACCAGCCTGGCCAACATGGTGAAACCCTGTCTCTACTAAAAATACAAAAATTAGCTGGACATGGTGGTGGGCGCCTGTAATTCTAGCTACTTAGGAGACTGAGGCACGAAAATCGCTTGAACCCGAGAGGTGGAGGTTGTTGCAGTGAGCCAAGATCGCTCCACTGCACTCTAGCCTGGGTGACAGAGTGTGCTTTTGTTTAAAAAAAAAAAAAAGAAGAAACTGGGCATGGAGTGAGCTGGGAGCAAGAGTTAAAAGCAGCGGTTTTCTGCTAAATGTCTAACAACCAGCATCCCAGGGGAAAAATGGCCCCAGTTTGTAGCCATTGCCAATTTCTGTAGTGTAAATACTCTCTTACCATGTCTGATTTCAGCTACCAATGGTTTCATACCTGGCTTGCAAACTTTCTAAAGATTGAATAATTGGTGCAAGCCTGTGCTGGATCCAGAAAAGCCCTAGAAAAGACACTTGTTCACAGGGAGCCTGCAGACCAGGTTTGTGGGCGGGCTCCAGGAACACACACGGCAAATAGCAATGACAACCAGCACTCAAACATTTCAGAATAGTTGCAAGGTGGCACAAGGCAGTGCAAAGAAACCATTTGCATTGGATGGCATTCCATAAAAGGAAGGCTCAGGACGGAGTCTGGGCTGGCATTTCAGATGCGAAAGGCTTCTGGATTTTTAAGAGGAGCCAAATGGCATCGGCAAAGGCTTGCAGGAGAAATCTGGAGTCAGGCTTAGGGGTGGGATGGGAATAGCATGGAGAAAGACCATACATGCTTAGATGGTTCTAAGAGTTGGGGGCTTAAATCTTGGACTCTTCAGCCTGAGAAAGGCAGTTTTGAATCTTGGTTGCATCATTTCTAGCTAGGAAGTTTTCACCTCTCTGGGCCTCTGTTCCCTAGTGCCATGGAGGGGAGATGCAATTTCCTCTTTAGTGCTGTTGTGAGGATTGAATGAGGTAACGATGCAGAATGTGGGCATGGTGGTGTCTGGAGTCAGTGAAGCTCCATGAAGTGGGGCCGTTACTACTGCCATCTGCCCAGTGTCCCCCTCTCTAGGCTTCAGTGACCTCAAGACCATTTCTTTCATGCCTCTTCCATTTCTTTCTTCTTCACACCTGGCACAGGGTGTGGCACATTCTGGGTGTCTACCTCCTCTGACTGAGGACCCATCTCTGTGCCGAGGCTGGGCCACTGGGCACGTGTGGACGGCCTCCCCTCCCTGCCCTTCCCTGCACTGGTGTCAGGGGGCAGCTCTGAAAGCTTTGGGCTCACTACCTTCAAAAGAAGGTGAAGGTATGGTGGAGCCTGTTACTTTGTGCGTTCCTGGGAGGCTGCTGCTCCCCAGCCCCTTCCTTGTCTGCGCATGCTCTCCTCTATGCAGCAGCGTTAGGGAAGGGGCTGCCATGCGGAGGTCCTTTTGCTTGTTCCATACGTGTTTGTGGAGCCCCTGCACCTGGAACTGTGCTCATCACTGGGTAGCACGAGGAGTGTGACACAGACATCCCTAAGGTTTCAGCTAAAAGTGGGGTGGGGCCTCAGTTATAAAGCAGTGTTTATGTGCCATGATAGAGGCATGCATCCATGCCATGGCCAACCTGGGCACAGGCTCCATGTGGGCCTGGGCATTGTGCCAGTTTATGGGTCGTGCCAGGGTCTCCTGCCTCTCTTTGTAGAGGCTTCCATAAAGCCCTTTCTAAATTCTCAAAACATAAGTCCTTTCAAGAAAATCCATGTGTCAAATCTGTCTGCATCTTTTGAGAAATGTTTACTAAAAGTGTCCAACACGTCAGATCAGAGATTGATGCTATTAAATGGTTGAGAATTCTCTCGGTGCAGCAGGTTCCCCTGTCCCACATCGTGGCTCATTCTGCTCCATGTAAGCACCGGGAAGCCCATTGCTCAGGTGACCCGACTCTGACATGAGTTAGCATTTGGCCGAAGACTGTGTCCCTTGTCTTTCTTCTCCTTTCTCCTGCTTTTCTTATGCTTTGTCCCATTTTCCTTCTTTTTGTAAAAAAAAATTCTTCTCCCCAGAAACCTTCAAAGGACTCTTCTAGGCACCACTCAGTCCCCAGTGGTTCTTGGGGACTCATTGCTCATTCCTAGTTAAAATTTTTTTGCACTGTTTTCAGCTTGTAGAACAAAGCATTAGTTCCAATTTGCCGGTAGCTTGCATTCCACCAAGAAGGAGGATCTATCAGCACCAAGGGTAGTCCTGAAAGGGTGGGGAATCTGGGGTGTGAGGGGTGCTGAGGCTAGCTCAGGAGTCAGGAACACACACACACACTCTCTCTCTCTCTCTCTCTCTCTCTCTCTCTTTTTGACTCTTGGAGTTAGGGCAATCAGAATCCAGGAAGGCTAGTAGATGATCTGAAATGCCGGAGGTCAAGGCAAAATGGTAGAGAAGAAACCCAATAGATATTTAAAATGCAAATGGACTCAAGCTTCAAAGAGCTAGGTAGGGGAGCAACTCATGGGTAATTACAGCCAATGGGGTCGGGTCAGGAGCAGGAGAGGACACCGTTTGGAATATACACTCTGGGGAGTCTTTCATACCAGGCCATTCCCATCCCAGCGAAGCTTCCTCTGTTTCTTGCTGGAGTCACGTTGCTCAGGCCATGGAGACAGAAGGGCCTGGGCAGCGCTAGGCCAGAGGGGACACATGAATGGAACACAATGACAAAATTGACAGGGGTGCAGAGAAATTTTTATCAGCTTTGACTGTCCTTTTTTTTTGAGATGGAATCTTGCTCTGTTGCCCAAGCTGGAGTGCAGTGGCAACATCTTGGCTCACGGCAACTCCTGCCTCGTGGATTCAAGTAATTCTCCTGCCTCAGCCTCCTGAGTAGCTGGGACTGCAGGCGCCATGTTGCCCAGGCTAGCAATCTGCCTGCCTCAGCCTCCCAAACTGCTGGCGTTACAAGCGTGAGCCACGGTGCCTGGCTTCATCACCTTTGACTTTCGTTTCAGACCTTCTTTTCAGGTCGGTGGGTGACTGAACATTTTTTATAGTAACGTGCCATGCTTCAAACAGAAACATGGCATGACCTATGTAATGGTGGTGAGGACAGACACTCTGGCCTGTGTTTTCATTCGTGGGAGTGGGTTTTGCTGAGCCTGTCACACTTCCTCTTCACCTGGATTGTGATCCCAGATGCATGTTTGTCATGCTGGACTCAAAGGACCTCCTTTGTTTATTTACTTTACTTTTGGCATTGCAATTTGTGTAATTGTTTATGTTTTCTCTTTTCCTTGGAAGCTCAGAACCAAATTGTAGTCAATTTCTAAACGTATGCCTATTAGGGCACCATTTTGTTTATCATTCACCCTTAGCTTTATCCTATTTTTTCTCTTATGTTTTCTTCACTCTAATTTCCTCACTTATTTTTCCTAATCTCTCTGTGTGTATAATCCTCCTCAATTCTTTGAGACATCAGACTTAGAGTTAAATAAAAGTGATCCCCATAATATTCTGCCTCTTCACTGAATAAATGTCCATTTGGAGTCTCCAGGATGGTTTGCAAACCAATGCATGCAATCTCAACCAACCTTGGGCCCTAAGGGTTATATATGGCTGTTTACTAAAGAAAGAACAAGTGGCTGTTCTCAAGGAGATTCTAGTCCCAAGTCACAGACAAAACAGGTAGATTCAAGTTCAGAGAACTGCTTAGCTACAAAATTATAGAGGCATTATCAATGGAAAGGCTCCACTTAGTTCTTCATTCATCCAAGAAACGTTACTGAGTCCTGACTGTGCATGAAGCACTGGTTATTCCCTACGCAGCAGTGTTGAGCAAGATATAGTCCCTGCCTTCCAGGAGTTCAACGTAGTAGGGAAAACAAGCCAGAAGGCAGTTACAATACGTGTGATAAAGCCATTGGTCCACACAGGCAGGATGCAACTCAGTCCTGGGAGGGAGTGGACTGGAGCAGCTCTCTGGAGGAGAACACTGGTAAGACTGTGCTAGCAGACAAATGTAGAGTCGGGTAGATCCCTGACCTCTTCCAGAAAGATGTGAGCCTTAGCTGTTGTGCCTTGAGCATTTGCTTCCTCTTAAAAGATCTACCTGCCCTCTACTGAATCCAGCAGTTTCTCCTCACCTACCACAGGTGGATTCTTGCTTTACTTAAGGAGGAGAATGTTGACTCCAAAACTGCTAAAACTCCCTGACTTCCCTGCTTGAGGGTAGCATGGCTTTCTCTAGTTGCCTGAGAGCCTCCCCTGCCCCGTCACTTCTTCTTAAAAGATACACAGACCTCAAACTAACAGCACGTGGGCCAACGGGTGCATGAAATCACCCACCCTCCCCACCCCGCACCAGACCATCCTGCTCTTTCAGTCCAAGGAGCTGAGCTCACTGCCTGGTGCCCACCGCTGTAGAAGCCTGGCGATGAATGGCAGGCACTAAGATGTCCATCACTGTTGGAAGAAGGGAGCTGGGGCGGGCCAAGATGGCAGATGGCTTGGAGCGGCATGCTGTTTTCAGGCCCTCTACCTTTGTAGGCTGTGCCATTTGAAGCTACCGGTTACTGTTTTTAGCTTGGCTTGACAAGAGACCTTTTGTTGTCACTCAGGAATGCAGGGTATTTTTAGCGAAGAGATTCTGCTTCAGGCAGAGGCATCGTGTTCTTCCAATTACAGGCATGGCCGAGGAGGGCTGGGCGCCGAATTACTTGAAAGATCAGCACGCTCAGCTGAGAAATTCGTAGAAAAAAGAGGTGGGCGGGGCTGCATAACCAGAACCCTCAGGTCCTGTGGGGTTTATTTTATTTTATTTTTATTTTAATCTTGTTTCCTTGTTCCTCCTCAGAACTGACTGCTGATCCCAGGAAGGAAGGAAGGGCAGGCAGGAGGGAAATTGCCTGGAGATTGAAGACCTACTAAAGAGAAACTCACCAGCCACAAAACCACATTTATTGAGCTCCACCAGAATAGAACAGGTGGCAGTGAAATGAAAGTTGCAACTTTTCTCTTAAGCTTGAAATCAATTTGTAGTTATATATATTTTTGATTAATTCAAAGGAATGACTGAATGAACAAATGTTTTCCCATCCGTTTATTCATTGAAGCTTCAGCAATGTATAATTTTTGGTCTGGAAGATATATGGATCATCCAGCTTAATCCAGTTCCCTAGTTCTCTTCCCTGCCCGCCACCCCGTCCCTCCCTCTTCCAGAGATGAGGAAACTGAAGCCCAGAGAGATCAGGTGACCTTGCCCAAGGTCATACTAATTAGCAGTAGTTTTGGGATTGGAACCCAGGTATCCTGACACCAAGTGCCCCGTTGTTCTATATTTACATTGTTGGAAACATCTACATTGCCTGCCTTTTTTTATTTTTATTTTTTGAGACAGAGTCTGTCTCTGTCACCCAGGCTAGAGTACAGTGGCGTGATCTTGGCTCACTGCAACCTCTGCCTCCCAGGTTCAAGCAATCCTCTTGCCTCAGCCTCCTGAGTAGCTGGAATTACAGGCACACACCACCATGCCTGGCTAATTTTTGTGTTTTTAGTAGAGATGGGGTTTCACCATGTTGGCCAGGCTTGTCTCTAACTCCTGACCTTAAGTGGTCTACCCACCTTGGCCTCCCAAAGTGCTGGTATTACAGGCATGAGCCATCGTGCCTGGCCCCTTTTGTTCTTACCTTAATGAACAAAACAAAATAAGAACTTAACAGACAGCCTGAGATGGGGAGTGGGCTGAGGGTTGGGTCCAGGGCCATGTTTAGAGTCTTGGAGCTGTGAGAGTTTTTTAGACTGCCTTCTTGGCTATCTTTTTTGGTTTCCCTCTGCTTGGCTAGGTATTTATTGAGTACCTACTACATGAAAGGCATGTGCTGGGTACATTTACATGGATTATTTTATGAATTACTCACAACAACCTGCAAGGAAGGCATCAGACCTGCCTTTTGAGATCTGAAGACTGAGGTGCAGAGGGGCTAAGGGGGTTTGCTCAAGGTCAATGCCAGCCAAGTGGCAGAGCCAGAATGTAAAGCCAGGTCTGTCTGCCACAAAGACCAGGACACTTTCCACTGACACCCAGATGTTTTCACAGTACTTTTAAGGCTGAGTTGTTTGGAGGTGTGGTCACTATGGTGGGCCCCTGACTGGTGCAATGAGCTATCTGCATTCTCTTGCAATCTGAATTTTCACAGATCCTGAAGATGGAAGTGTGGGAGATGTGTGCTCCATCACACTCTTAAATTACTAACAAATGAAATGTCTCCTTTCCCCACCAGAATGGTCTTGAGCAGGCCCAGCCTGTCCTGCCACCTCCCTCCTTAGGCCGTCAACGTTGCTTTATAGCTGCGACGGCATTCCTGGGCTCTCACCTTTGTCTCAGAGCTCTTTCTGTGTATATTTTGTCTCCTGAGGGTATTTTTATTTTTACTTATTTTATTTATTTATTTGTTTGTTTATTTTTTGAGACAGGGTCTCACTCTGCTGCCCAGGCTGGAGTGCAGTGGTATGCTCATAATTCTTTTTTTTTTTTGAGATGGAGTTTCACTCTTGTTACCCAGGCTGGAGTGCAATGGTGCGATCTTGGCTCATTGTAACCTCCGCCTCCTGGGTTCAGGCAATTCTCCTGCCTCAACCTCCCAAGTAGCTGGGATTACAGGCATGCACCACCATGCCCAACGAATTTTTTGTATTTTTGGTAGAGATGGGTTTCACCATGTTGACCAGGATGGTCTCGATTTCTTGACCTCGTGATCCACCCACCTTGGCCTCCCAAAGTGCTGGGATTACAGGCGTGGGTGTGCTCATAATTCATTGTAGCCTCTATCTTCTGGGCTCAAGCGATCCTCCCACCTCAGCCTCCCAAGTAGCTGGGATTACAAGTGTGTGCTACTATGTTTGGCTAATTTTTAAAAATTTTGCAAAGATGAGGTCTCACTAGACTAGCTTAGGCTGGTCTGGAATTCTGGCCTCAGCCTCCCAAAGGGGTGGGATTTCAGGTGTAGGCCACCACATCTGGCCTGAGTGTATTTTTTTTTTAATTCAGGTTACTATAATCAAATGAGTATTTATCAAATTCCTCCCAAGGATCCAGGAGCAGTGTCACAGACATGGGTCGTCAGATCTCATGACAGGATGGAGCCTTGAGCCACTCACTGATTCTTTTAGCAAACATGGTTCCAGGCAGCCTCGATGTGTTGACAGTCTAGTAAGGGAGGGAGACAAGGATCCTGGTGACCAGGCCTCCCAGATGCCGCCAACTGGTGGTGCAGGAGCTGACACTGCCTTAAGCCGCTCCATGGGGCCCAGCCCCACTGCAACCCAGTGGTACCTCCAAGTCCCAAGAGACACTCACACACTCCCTCCGCAGCCTCTTCAGATGGCACAGGCTTCCACATTAGGCTTTGTCTAGCACCTGTAACTTACCCATTGCACACAGATTCCAACATCCCATTTAGAATCCTGATGATATTGAAGGTCCTAAACTGACTCTGGGAATGATGAGAACTGAGATCTAATTTTTCACAGGTATGGAGGTTCCAGGTAGAATAGGAGAAGGAAAGCCCTAAGTTCCATGGGGTTAAGAGGTGGAGCTGTCTTGTTCATTTTTATATCCCCAGCTCTTGCTCTGGCACATGGCAAATATGTATGACGCTGAATGAACAGGTGCGTGCCTAAGAGTGGATTGATTAAATGGGTTCTTCCCAATAAACTCATAAGGAGATCTACAGGTGTCTAAAGAGTTGAATATGGACAGCTCAGAAAAGAACAGAATGCACTTGAGATCATTCTGGATTTGAGAACAGATCATGGGGTAATTAAAAAATATTTTTAATTAAAAATATTTTCAAAATATCTAACATGAAAGAAGTGGCTATCTTCTGCCTGTTCTTCTAGATCCACTCTCCACCCTTTCAACTCCCCCCTCAGCCTCAGGAGACTTTTTGGGCTTACTGGCCTCTCACTGGGGTGTCCTGCTGGGAGACAGAGGGAAAAACGTGGGTGAGATCTGGGCATTTTTCCTGGCTGTCTCCCCGAGGGGTGCGCTCAGGCTGTGTTTACGACACTCCTTTTTTCTTGTGGCTACTCCCCTCACTTCATGCCTTCAGGCTAGGGATAGTAACAGCCCTTCTGTTACAAGCCCTGACTATGACACCAATGCCATGTGACTTCCCTATACCTTGCCCACACTTTTAAAATGGTTCCTATATTAGACCTTCATCGAATTAGGCTGACTTGAATGCGACATCTGTTTCTGGTTTGCAGCCTTGATAAGGTAGGTGCGGCTCCCCACAGCGTGAACACTCACTCATGGAGGGTTTCTCCTAGCTCACCCTTGCCCATGTGCTCCTCCCCTGTTTCTGACTGTTCTTAATAGTAGGTGAGCTAGTTGGTTCCACCAAATATGTCAAGATGGAGGTGCCAGTTCATTTTTATAGATGTATAAACGCTAATCTGGGGGAAAAGCGGCCGTTCTATCATTCAGACACACACCGTCACACCCAAAATTAATTAATTTAGAAATAATCCATGTAAGGGTGAGACCTGCCCTTTCTATCATGAGAAAACTGAACTGGAGGAGAGAGCTCCCTTCTGCTCTCTCCTAACTGGACCTTTCTGTCTTTGTCAGGGTTCCCATGAGGCAGAGCTTGCAACAGGGATTGGGGTACACCTGGCTAATTAGAGTCCTCTGAGAAAGCAGGTGAGGGAGGCTGGTAGAGCTGCGTAGGCCCTAAGCAAGGATGTGGATGGCCACGGGGCTAGGATGATCTCAGCTGGAGTCCTGCCTTAGCCTGGGTGGCAGGATCACCCCAGTGAGTGGGGCCCACCTTGAGGAAGGGGGCTGCCTTTGCACCTTCACTCCAGTCAGTTATTGGCCACGGGCTGCCTTCAGGGAGGGGTGTACACTGGGGGTGAGCTGACTGCTATTTAGTTGAGAGAAGTTCTTTGAACAAGGAGACAGCTGTGGGCCAACAGTCATAGCAGCAGGGGGATGGGAGCACTCACTGGCCAAGTAGAGGAGACCTAGGGGAGAGCCCCAAGAGTGTGGACACTGCAGGACTCGCCTTAGCCATGCTCAGCAAAAGATAATTACCACTATTTTCATTTGACAAATCAACAAATATTTTTTATCTTTTTTTTATTCTTAGATCCCTCCTCCCCTCCCTCTTTTCCTTTCTTCCTTCCACAAACATTCAGTGAATCCATGCTACATGAGGCCCAATGGGACATTCAAGAGGAACGGAAGGCATTGTCTCCTTCTAGGAGCCTCTTTCTGTCTCATCGGGATGTTGTGACCTGCCACACCAGGTGACGGGTGAAGCAGTGTTTAATTGACTATTCACTTTTGTGGCCATACCTAGAGATCAGTGAGGACTGGGGTTATTTCAGGGGATTTAAAGGTAAAAGCACATTTCCAAAGCCACCTGTGAACTGACTGGGTGCCAAAGATGGCACCCAGGCCCTCCCATTTCCCCTTCGCTGGATTCTTTCTTTCTTCCAGAATGATACCGATGGAAAACAAATGCCGTGTTCAGTTCACACTCCTACTTAATTCAGTTCCTTTTAAGCCATGCAGAGTTTCTGTTTCAACAAAAGCCTCCATAGGGGTGACTCTGCAGATCCCGTAAAACAATGGGGTGGGGACAGATTGTGGTGGAGTGAGGTGGAGGCACAAACGCCACCTTTCAATTCCGTGGCGTAACCCAATCCCTCTTTCGGCTCTATCTGTGGGATGAAACCAGGTGGAAAAGCGAGGGGGAGGAGATCATGGCAGTTTTGACCTATTCAAGGCATGTGGAGAAAGGATTCTTTCTTCACCTGGGAAATCAGTGTGCACTTTTGATGCAATCCATGTCTATCTATCTTTTTAGTGCCAGAAGGGCTGCCCATTTGGGTACTAGAACCTCAGGCCAGCTTGATAGGCACTGGGATATGGAGAATAGAAATCCTTCAAGGCAACAGGATTTTCTCCAGGTTCCCTGGCTCGAATCCGCTGAACCTGTAATCAGCATCTCCAAGTCACAAAATGTCGGGTTGGAGCTGCTGCCATTGGAGAGAAGGGGAATTGGCACTTGCTTATTGTCCATGGCAGAGATCCTGAAAGGTTTCCTGTTTAACATTTTATTTGCATTAAAAAAAAATTCACCAGCGTTTCCCAGGACAGGATTCAGTGCCTGCGTATATGGTGTGCATGGGTTAGGGCGGAGTGGGGGGAGCCTCCATACCGCACTGAAATCGACGCCTCAACGGCAGCCATTTTCAACAAGATCCCTGTGTTTGCTTGGCAAAATCCAGGATTGGAAAAACAAAAGCTTTTCCTGCCAGATTCCATTAATTTCAGCAGCAGCAGTAGCAGCAGCAATCTGGTTCTCTCGCACGAATGTTTGACAAGAATGGCCAGGAGTGAGGTTCGGGAGACTTGCAGGGTCTTTTTCAGTGAAAGCGTAAGCTCTTTCTGCCCATCTTTCCTCTTCAATAGGAACATGTGGCCAGATAGAATGACAGGCACATGAGCTGGTGGCATGCCGTAAGTAGGTGGGAGCATAGGAGGGCTCTGAGGGGGTAAGGATGTGGAAGAAATGGGCTGTGTGGAGGCATGCCAGTGAAGCCTCCTCCAACCTGGCTAAGGGAGGAGTCAAGGGTCACTCCTCACCTGCTGGGGCTGGAGAGCATCCAAGGGGCCTGGTGCTGGAAAGTGAGACCACAGGGTGAGTCCCGAGGTGTCTGCCCTCTGGGGTCGCAGCACACTGCCTGGAAAACAGGAGCTGCTCGGTCAGAAAAGCTGACGCAGATGGAGGGGCCAGTGACCCGGAGTGAGCAGGAATGGCGCTGGTGAATTTCCACTGGCTCCGCAGTGGGATCGGCGTGTATGTGACCCACCTGGAATATTTAGGAGTCTGGTGAGCAGGCTGCAGGAGGGATATGACCCCGAGATGCCCGCTCATGGGCATGGGCCTGACAGCTGGAGCTGAAGTTTCATGAAGGTGGTAGATGAACGGCTGTTTGCTCAGTTTATGTTTTAGCTACATTTGTTTCCCCCCGCCCTTTTTTTTTTTAAGATTTTTCTTTCCTTTTTTTTTTAGATTGTGGTCGGAAACTTTATAGAACTGGGAGGATTGATGAGCATGTGACTAGCCACATGAACTAATGAAAGGGCCACCGGCCTTTGCCTGGAGGTCGGAGGAAAGGTGGGATGGGAGGCCCCTGGAGAGGTGGAATTGCTCATGTGTAAAGAGCTCCTTGTTTGATCTCCCCTAGAGAGAGGGCACTGTTGAATTAATTACTTCCCTGACTTATCTGGTTAATCACAACTCTTCTAATGGATTGCAAGTGTTGAAGGGGTTATATAAAAACAAACAGCCAGCACAGCAACCCCTTCACCCTCTACCCCCCAAATACCTGACAGCCCTTTAACCCAGCACTAAGCTATTGTGATGGGGGTGACTTAGGAGTGATGATGGAGCAGCTCTGCTGGTGGAGTCCTTCCTGCGGCACTTCGCATTGGGTTGAGTGTCGTGCCATATTGTCACTCTGAGTCCTCAGCTGATCCTGAGAGGGCATGACTATCTTCATTTCACAAATGAGAGTGCTGAGGCTTGACCTTACCTTCCCAAAGTCACGTAGGGCTGGGACTTCAACCCAGTTCATTCAGTTGCGAGGCCTGGCTGGAGCACCTCAGAGAATGAGGGAGTCCTGGTGCTGAGGTGCCTCTGCTGGCCCAGGTGAGGGAGAAAGGAGCCGGGGCCCCAGCCCCCAAGGTCCTACCCGGAGGCCTGATATCCTACAGGTGGGCTTGCTCTACCAAGTGCCAGCGGTTGAATCCCAGGACTATATCTGGGTTTTGCACTGGATTTGGGGCTTCTGGAATATAGAGTGTATGTATACATAACACACACACACACACACACACACACACGCACACATGCATGCACACAGAGTGAGAGAGAGAGCAAGTGAGAGAGGGCACAAAGAGTGGTGTGGTGTTTTGGAATAAGTTGCTTGGGAAGCCCCTGGACCCCTATGGAATGGATTAAAGGAGCCCTAGGTTTTGCTCATTCGCTTCACATAAAAGTGAAAGCAAAGGACTAACGGAGGTAGAGGAAGGGACTGAGAGTGAGCGGAAATCATCCCTGACATCCACAACCACAATTTGGAAGGGTCTTAGCACTACCTGAGATAGCTTGCCTGTTGTTGTGCAGGGCTTTGACAGGTATCCGAAATGAAAGCAGACTATGGGAACTTTATTTTTTCTGAGACATTCAAGATGCTTAATAAGTACCCTTTGATTCATTGACTGACTATTTTAGATTATGGCAAACATACTGTGCATTTAACATTGCTCTTCTCATATACATTTTTGTTCTAGTGTTTTGGAGTCTTCTTTCTGAACATCCCATTTTCAAAATGGGGCTCTTCTTGCCTCGTGTTGGTCTGTGTGAGTTTCGCCTTTCAAGATGAGAAAGGTCCTATGGGCTGCATGAAAGAGATAATATGTGTTATGGCTGGACTCTCCATATGATGCATTATTCAGGCAAGTGAAACCGGACCTGCTACAATATAACCTCCATGAGGTCAGGACTTTGTCAGTTTTGTTCATGGTTGTATACCTGACCCTTAGAGTAGAGCCTGGCACATAATAGATGCTTAATAAAAATTCATTGAATGAATTTCTGTAACTACAGATGTGGAAGCTCCATCAGTGACCTGAGTCTGAGTGTCCTCAAGGACTCACCTTACTGCTGGAAGCACTGGGAGACACGAGGACATTCATTCTTCTGTTCTTATGATGTGACAACCTGCCTGTCTCTTTCTTAAACTTGGGGATCTTTCCCCAGTCTAGCCACAAACAGGCTGGGTGACAATGGCTAGTGGAAAACTCAAGGTTAAAGTCACACTCTGGGCCAGGCACGGTAGCTCAAACCTGTAACTCCAGCACTTCGGGAGGCCGAGGCTAATGGATCACAAGGTCAAGAGATCGAGACCATCCTGGTCAACATGGTGAAACCCTGTCTCTACTCAAAATACAAAAAATTAGCTGGGCATGGTGGCACGTGCCTGTAGTCCCAGCTACTCAGGAGGCTGAGGCAGGAGAATTGCCTGAACCCAGGAGGCAGAGGTTGCGGTGAGCCAAGATCGCACCATTGCACTCCAGCCTGGGTAACAAGAGCGAAACTTGGTCTCAAAAAAAAAAAAGTCAAACTCTGTAGATGGTCCATATGTGAGGAAAAAATGGTGCCCTCGTGTAGCTTGCCATGATGCAGGGCCTCGCACCTCTTCACTGCTGATGGGCAAGGTTGGTAGCATGTCCCTATATCCTTCTGGATGCTTCCATTAATCATCTCATCTTCTTCCATGGTGTGAGGGTTAGTTTTACATATCAACTTGGTTAGGCTGCGCTATCTAGTGATTTCATCAAATATGAATCTAGGTATTGTTGTGTAAGTATTTCATAGATGTGATTAGCATCTAAAATAGAGGGTATTACTCTTGAAAATTTGCATGGGCCTCGTCTAATCAGTGGAAGACCCTAAGGAGAAACTGAGGTCTCCTGGAGGAGGAATTCTACCTCAAGACTGTAGCACCAGCTACTGCCTGAGCTTCCAGCTTGCTGACCTCAACTACAAATTTCCGACTTACCTGCTGTGTGGATTTTGAACTTGTTGGCTCCTGGCATTGCATAAGCCAATTCACTGAAATCTCTGTTTCTCCATATGCACACAGGCACACACATACACACATGTTTTCATAATTTCTTAGGGAGGGATTATATTACTATCATTGCTTAATGATCACATTGTGGAGCACGCAGTGTGAAATCTAGTGAAGGCGTAATCTGCGCTGTGCCATATGCTGCAGAGGGAAAGGAGGAAAAACCACGGCTCTCCCTCTCAGGGCCTTACAGAATGGTGGAGAAATACCACGCCTCGTTTCTCCTGTTCTTTGGCGTATCCCCTCATAGCACTGGTATTTTCACTGGAAGGTCTTCCTCTGCTCAAGAGGTGAATTGTCCTTCAAGGCCTCTTTAGAGGCCGCCTAGAGCTGCTCGAGGAGGTGCAGAGCGGAGGGGGTGACGATGTAAAGAGTGTGTTGGAGTCGATTCACCTCCGCTTTCCGTCCAACCTGGTGCCACGCAATTATTACTGCCTCTCCAGGGCAAGACCCACGCTTGTCCTCTAGAAATTCATGCAATCAACCAAATACAAAGTGTTAGATTGGTGCAAAAGTAATTGTGGTTTTTGCCGTAACAGTCAATGGTAAAGACTGCAATTACTTTTGCACCAACCTACTACGTTGTGGGATGCTGGGAGAGACCAGGGGCAAAGTGCTAAGGAATGCGAGGAAGGGGAGGTGGTTCTGGCCGGGGAGGGCCAGGCCTTTTCAGAGCCTCTGTTTCAGTTGGTTTTGGATGAAAACTCACGTTTGGTCAGAGGGGCAAAGACCGGGGTGTGGAGACCTAGTGGTGAGGGAGGCACAGAGGTAGAAGAAAAGCATGAGGCAGGTTCAGGCAGCTCTGAAAGTATGTTTAGTATTCAACTTCGCTGATCTGTGGTTGAAAGAAAAGGAGCACCAAGTGCACGTGGACCTGAATAAGAAAAGAGTCGAACTGCAAGTTGGGAGTTGGGATCACGTGCAAAGCAGAATGTCAACGCTTTGTGAATGGATGCTGTTTTCCATGTCGGTTCAGTCTGCTCATGGCTCCAACGTGTTCAGTGCATGCTCTGTGTCATAGGGCTGGGTCTGTCATGCTTGAGGAACTGTTGAAATATATAAAATTGAATTTATATGGTGCCCTACCTTCAAGGAGCTTATAAGCCAACAGGGAAAGACAGAGAGGTGAATTGTTTGTTATACTACAGTGTTATAATTGCTGAGCTGGGTGCAGTGGCTCCTGCCTGTAAATCCTACCCAGCTGGGAGACTGAGGCGGGATGATCACTTGAGGCCAAGAGTTGGAGACCAGCCTGTGCCACATGGTGGGAGCCCCATCTCTAAAGAGATGAAAAGTACTAGCCAAATGTGGCTGTAGTCTCATCTACTTGGGAGGCTGAACTGGGAGGATCGCTTGAGCCCAGGAGTTTGAGGCTACAGTGAGCTATGATCATGCCACTGCACTCCAGCTGGGAAACAGAGTGAGACTCTGACTCAAACAAGACAAAACAATGGAGACACTTGAGCACGTTTAGGATGCATATCAATGGAAAAGAGGCAGCAGAAAGGGACCAAAGAGAGAAGAGAGGGGGGAAATGAGACGAATGTGGCCCCTGAGGAGATGAGGGGGGTGAAATCCAGAGCCCAGGGGAAGGGTCTGCCTCGGATGGGAGGAGGGAAGCAGAAGCAAGGAGAAAGGCCAGGCTGAGGTGGAGGAGGGTCAGTGATGGGGAGGAAGCTTAGGGAGTGCTTGTTCTGGGGCCGCCAAAGTCTCTGTGAAGGAGACGAGGCTAAGATCCAGGGAGGGGAAAGTGGTAGAGCAGGGGTTTTGAGTAGAGAGAAAATATCAAGAAAGGTTGTTGAAGAAGATGGAGAGGGAGGTCTTGGTGGTAGGATTGAATTTGGAGGCCACAGATTCAATGATGAGTCCAGCTCAAAAGACGGTGTGAGTTTCTCCAGCCTCAGCAAACTGGCTGCAGAAGCAGGGCAGTCTGATGGATCCCAGTTCAGACTTTAAGTCACGGATGCAGGCGGCACAGAGAATGGTGAGGAAGTGATTGAAGGGATGGACTGTGAGTTCTCAGAAAGGGAATGATGTGAAGCTGGAAGGGAGCTGATAGATGGAGAGAAAATAACTCGTCAGGGACAGAAAGTGCCAGTTATTTTTTTTTAAAGGGAAATCGAGGAAAAGAATTAAAGACTCTGATTAGAGCAGGGGCCTGACTTTTCAGACTGAAGATGTTGAAAGGATGAGTTGAGAATTGGAAGGGGTCAGAGTCAATGGGATGAAGACGGTCAAGGGATATGAGGCTGTAGCACTGAAGAGTTGGCCTTGGAACTGTGAAGTCCCCCAGGATGATGATGGGAGGACCAGGTTGGAGAGGAAGGTGCCAGATAAGCAAGGAGAGGCGATAGGAGGTCAGAGCACGCAGCCTCCATCCTGATGGCTGCCATCCACTCGTCTCTTTTTCCGCCCTGCTCATTCACCTGCTGTTTGGCTCTCTAGTCCTGTCTTTACGGAAGGCCTTCTTAATATAATGGTAAAGATTTCCAGACTTTAGAAGGTGAGGGAAGTCACACAAGGAAGAAGCACATAGCAGCTGTGAGCACAGGTGGCTGGCAGAGGTGAAGGCTCACCTGGCCGAGAGGGAGGAGCTGTGGCATGAAGTCGTTTCTGAGTTGCTGCAGACCCTTGGGAGGTGGTATCTCATCTCTTGTGATACAGTAGGCCACTGGGCTTTTGCTCGAAGTTGCATAGAGAACATTAGAAGTACTGCTTTGGGCCTTTGTAGAGTTCAGACTTGCCGGGCTGGAGGGTTTGTTGTGGCGTGAATTGGATGGGAGACACTGGGATTCTCAAGGCTTTCTGACATCGGCTGACATTATCACTGAGTGGAGAGGGAAGATGTGATTGGCATTTGTCCTGATGGAGGATGGGTACGCCTGGGCATCGAGGCTGATGGAGATTGGTCTTGAGTGGCTGGGTGGGTTAGCTGATGATGCAGCAAACCAAGGTGGCGTGTAATTAATTGCTGAAGCGAGTGGCACAGATGGATAGTGCTGTGGGCTCTCAGGCTGAAGTGGTCAAAGAAGAGTTCCTGGGGGAGCTGGGCCATTAAACATGGGTGCATTTCTACAGCCTGGGAGTGGAGGTGGAGTAGGATGGGCACAGCTGGGGGCAGCGCTTCAGAGAAGTCAGGGACTGCATTAGACCTAAGGGCTCCTTTCTGGCTTCTGGCTGCTGCACCAATGGGCATGGGGTGAGAGTGTGGCAGCCCTCCTCTGGGAATAGCAACAGGCCTGGTGAGTTGGTTACACTGCAGATTGGCCCAGGGTATCATATTGGCCTCCTTGCATATTTTGGGGGTGTTCACAGTCTTTTTGCTCACTTCCAACGTTCCCACTTGTTTTTATAGCAGGCACAGAATGGCTGCTACAACCAACGACTCCCGGAAGCCTGGGTGGGCAGAGGGTGGGCCTGGTCTGCTCCCTATTATATTGTCAGCATCACTGATTCCTGTTGAGACCACTAAGTTCCCTTTTTATGTACTTGACAGGCCGTGGTGTGGGATTCCTGTCTGTCAGGGAGGCCTATTAAGTTTCATCTGCAGAAACAAATTCTAGTTTAAGTCATCCATCTTAGATCCATCCTTCTTTAGTAGAGAAAGAAGGCTTCACAATTAGGGCAAGGAAGTAGAAAAGGAGAGGGGGAGGAAACACTTTTGTGCCATTTCTTTGATGAGGAAACAGCATGCTGGGGGACCAGCCCGAGGAAGCAGAAGATTGGTCTAGCTCCTGACCACCTTACGTCATGCCCCAAATGACCCTTCCTTCTCTGCATTGGCTTCTTCACACTTCTGTATGTTTCTTGCCTAGGGGTAATTCACACATTTTGTAGAGGTCCCTGCTTCTCCCCTCAGAAGCTGAAGATGTGTCCTGCCTCTCTCCTGGTATCCATGCACAGCAAGTGCAGTCTTGGCCTGTTTGGTGGACTTTCAATCTGGAGAGAGCAATGAGCATCCAGTAGAGTCTATGCATGTCCAGTATATGACAGGAGTGACCCGGGGCCACTGGCCTGACTGTATCCAGGGATGGGGTGGCAGCATCCTCAGCTCCCTGCCTCCTGCTCTGTGGGTTGGCTGCTTCTGTTATTCCCATAACCTCTGTGAGCCTCCCATGTTCCTTCCCACAAATGTCTTTTCTATTGAAGCCACTGTGTTCTGTTGGCAGCTGAGAACACTAACTGAGAAGCACCCCTCCCCCTGCCACAGTGCCCTTTCTCCATATTCTTGAATTCAGCAGGCTTTGGCCAATGTTCTTTGAGTGAATTGGGTCTGTTATATTTTCTTCTTAACTATGTTTCAAGATCCTTGATGATCTCAAACATGTTAAATTTTTTTTCTCAAGAATGTCTGTCTCATTTTGTTTGCTCTGTAAATATTTATTGAATGAATGAATGACAATGTGGCAGAGTATGTGTATTCGTTATGTTTTCAAAATTTTCATGGATCAGTTATGCATATATAGGGGATATATGTGATATTTTATACAAGTATACATGTAATGATCAGATCAGGGTAATGGGGTATCCATCACCTCAAGCATTTATCATTTTCTTGTATTAGAAATATTCCAATTTCACTCTCTTAGTTATCTTGAAATATATAACAAATTATTGTTAATTATAGTCACCTTAGTTGTCTGTTGAGGTACAACAAATACCCTAGAACTTAGTGTCTTAAAATAAGCACATTATCTCACACAATTTCTAGGAGCTGGAGTTTGGAGTGGCTTACCTGGGTGGCTCATTCACATGGTTGCACTCATGTTGGCTGGGATTGCAGGCTTATGAAGGCTGCACTAGATTTAGAGAATCTACTACCAAAATAGTTCTCTCATGTGTCTGGCAACAATGAGTGCTGTCTGTTGGCAGGTGCCCTGAGTTTCTTTCTATGTGTACATCCTCACTGGGCTACTTGAGTATCATTATAACATGGTGGCTGACTTCCCCCGGAGCCTGTAAACCAAGAGAGTGCAAAGCAGAAGTTGGTGTCTTTTAGTATCTAGCTTCAGAAGTCATCCTTCTTCATTTCTGCACTATCCTATTGGTTACACAGGTCAGCTCTATCAGTGAAAAAGACCACACGGTGCATACAGACTAGGAGGTCAGAGTCACTGAGGCCATCTTGGAGGCTGTCTACCACAGCATGACTCGCAAAGACAGCCAGAAATGGAGTTGCAGGATCAGGGCATAGCTTAGTGATATACTTAGGAGATCACAGGGGAAGCTAAAAATGATGTTGGCCTGGATGGCTCTGAGGATGGAAGCCAGGAGCTCCGTCTGTTATTTGTGGTTGACCTTACCCAGGGGTCTGGTGAGACCAAATGACCACCTCCCCTCACCCCTGCCATTCATACTCTGGTTTTGACAGGCCGGGAGGTGGGGATGCGGAAAGGTGAGCTGAGCAGAGTTGGGAGGCTTCTGCCAGAGGGACCTTACCAACACCTTTCACTCCCAAGAAACTTTCCTTATCATTTACCCCTCTTGTTATGATGGCGCCAAGTTCATCTCTTGCTGGTTGGCTTTAAGAAGGTGAGTGGATTGAATAGTGTCCTCCCTCAAAATTCATGTGCATCTGGAGGTCGGCTGCCCATGTGACCTTATTTGGAAAGGAAATAGGGTCTTTGTAGATATAAATAAAGTGAGAATCAAAATGAGAACATACTGGGTTGGAGTGAGCCCTAAATCCCATGAGAGTGTCCTCACAAGAGATAGAACAGAGAGACATAGGGCAGGAGGTATGTGAAGAGGAGGCAGAGACTGGGGTGATGCCTCTACCAGCCGAGGAGCACCAAGGGTTGCCAACAGCCACAGGAAGGCAGGAGAGAGGTACAGATCACCTTGTCCCACAGAGCCTCCGCGACGGACCAGCTCCTTCTCACCACCTGCATGTCATACTTCTTGTCTTCTGAACTGTGAGAGAATAAATTTCCATTGTTTTGGGCCACCTGGTTTCTGGTCATTTGTTATGGGAGCCCTAGGAAACTGATGGATAAATGGAGTACAAATACAATCTTTGAAAGATCTTCTAAGGCCAGCCATGATTTAGATAGGTAACTGGAAGCAGGAGGAGGGCTTAGAAGGAGGGGTGGGGTGGAAGCAGAGGTGGTCTTTTTCTATAGCTTGGAAAACCTCAGGACAGCGTGTTCACGACCAGACCTTCCTGCCTCCCCTACACAGTGGTGCTCTGCGCAGTGAGGCCCCTGTGATTGCTGACGATTGCTGATGCTTTGAGGTGGGGGCAGGGGAAAAGGTAGAGTGCCAAAACGGGACTTGTTCTTTTCAGGGACCCGTTCGTTGACTTAACGAGTCATCCACTGATCAATGAACTCATTATTAACTTAAGGTTTACTATGAGCGAAGCTGTGCCATTGATTTCTTCCCCTTTCTTCACTGAGCCTACTCCTTTTCCTAAAGCTGATACTGTTCCAGGGAAGTGGAAAGGACCTGCTATCCCAATTCATTCCAACTTAATCGTATTATTACTGATCACCAAATGGATTTCTCCAGAGGTATCTGCATTTTGAAAGTGGGGTCTGGAAAGCTCCACAACAGCTCTCCAGTGCTGGGGCTTCAGCTTTGCTGTGTTGAGGTTAAGTCTCCGTCTTCCCTACAGCTCCTCATTCCTGGAGCAATGAGGACTCGGTTCTGCTTTGAGTCAGTTGGTGACAAGACCAAGGGGTCGCTTCTCTGTACAATGTGAGGTGGGGCGGGACTGGGGTTGGGAACAAGGGAAACTGAAGGAAACATCCCTGTCCTTGGGCAGCTTCACTTCCAGACCCGTTAGCTCAGCCCAGGGCTTCTTCTTGGGGTGGAGTTGACCTTGAGAGGGGCAGCAGTGTTCCCGGTCCCTTCCTGTGGGATTCTTTAATGCCGATCTGAACATTCTGAAAATGGAATCCCTGGGACCCCTCCCTATCACCATTATTGAAATCAACTCCAGGCCGGTAGCTGTGGAGCCTCAGGCTTCAGGAATGCAGCCTGTAATTACCTCGCTTCTAAATGCTCACGGTAATGGATGATGAGGCCTCATGCATCAGACCAGTTAAATTGCTATGTGACTTGGTCGCAATTTAACTCGGTGGATGACACAGTCAAACTTGGCAAAGGGAGAGAATGTGAACTATTTGGGAATAGTTAACTTACAGCACAACCTGGAAACTGTTGGAGAAGCTCTGGAAGGGAGAAGTCGGCAAAATCTTGGACCACGAGCTGATTCCTCATGACCACCTCCCCTTTGCTTCGGACCTTGGCCTTGTGTCGCCCGGGGTGAGGGTGTTGAGTTGGGTGTGAGAGTGCCAGGGGTGATCTTCCAGGCTCCCATGCATGAATCCATACTCTGCTGGATGCTGAAGGGAAGAACGCTGAAGGCAAGAGGGCGCCCGTCTCTGTCCTGCAGGAATGTGCACCCACGGGAGCAAACCCATTGACCTCTGTTTCACAGGTCACTCTGGGCTAAGTTCTGCGGACCTTCAGATTGAAGATCTGGGGCTATGTGGTGACAGAGTCATCTTGCCACGGGCTGGGGGGATGATGGAAGCATAACGGAGAAAGTGACCTCTGAACTGGACATTAGAGAATGTATAAGCCTTGGGCAGGCTGAAGGGCAAAGCTACAGAGTGACCAAGAGGCCTGGCTTGGCCTGCAAAGGCAGCTGTGAGCAGTGTGGCTGGATCGCACTGTGGGAGGGCAGGGAAAGGGGAGTGTAAAAGAGCAGAGGGCACTGGGGTGGTAAGGCGGGCTGGGCTGTGAGGCCAGATTCACCCTTTTCCCAAGGAAATGCTTCCAGTGAATTCACTGTCACAGTCCCACTGCCACACTACCCCAGCTGGGACTGAACACAAGCTGGTCAGGCTGGGTCTGCCATGCTGGGCAAGGGCCTGAGAGCAGAAGGATGGTTCTGGAAACCAGCTGACTGGCTCCAGAGCCCCTGGGCACTGCCCCTCTGCTCCCCGCTTCCTGCCATGCCCTGTCTGTGCATGGTCATTCCTATCCATGGTGTGAGCTTCTCCTCTCCTCCCTGCTCACCTCCCCTGACTAAGGGCTGCCCCAGCTCCAGAGAATCTGACCTTGGGGTGAAGACCCAGTGGCAGGGAGGTTTGCAGGTGGACTGCCGCTGGCCCGGTGCACTTTGGGGCAAAGTGCTCCCTGGAGTCGGTTCTGTCTGCCAGGAACAGATATGTGGCGTGGCACTTCCCACCACCCCAGGGACAGGCTGCTGTCCCTCCTTGGAGGGACATCATCAGGCCCTCGTCAACGTCACCCCCACTGTCTTTCCTCCTCCTCCTCGCTGCCTTTCTTTCATTTGCCAGGCCCCAACTGCTTCCAGAGCTCCTTATACATTTGCTACGAATCTTTATTTCCAGATTAGTCACCATGCACACAAAATGGAGCGTCCCTGATTTGAGGAGCAAAAACAGTGATTACTAGATTGGTTCTCTCTCACAGAATGTGGAGGAACAATGCCACACAATTTTAGTTTGTATAGCGTCTTTCAAACCACGCAATGCCCCGGGCACAGCGTGGAGTTGCTGTAAATAATACAATAACCGAGATAAACATGCTAAAAATCTTTGCATCGAGCTTCATTTTGTCCTGCTATACTCAGCCAGGGAGGCTGGAAGGAAAGAGATGGGGAAAGTGCAGCCCCCAGACCCTGGGGGGAAGCCAGTGGGGGCTCGGGGTGCGGCTGGAGGGAGGCAGCGTGGGAGGGGAGGTGGTGGGAACTGTAGTCAGAAACAGCTGCGTTTCATGGGGTCAGGTGATGAGTGAGACCAGCGGAGAGGCAGGTGGCGGGTAGCTCCAAGTAAACCTGCTTTTGGCGGGCTCCCTCATTTGGCCAGGATAGGAGGAGGTCAGGTAAAGGATGAACAGGGGAGGCTGCTCTTTCTCTGGATGTCTTTGTGGTGTCATAGAACACACATGGAATTAGCTGGGCATGGTGGCGCGTGCCTGTAATCCCAGCTACTCAGGAGGCTGAGGCAGGAGAATTGCCCGAACCCAGGAGGCGGAGGTTGCAGTGAGCCGAGATCGCACCTGGGTAACAACAGCGAAACTCCGTCTCAAAAAAAAAAAAGAACACACACGGATGGGTTGGGTCTTGGCTGTTTTATTAACATACTTTATGACTCAGTGTTGTTTCTCCACCTTAATTTTTCTGTGAGGCAGGTGATACCGGTCATTGAATTCCCTTCCAGACCTGATGGTCATTGATTTTGTAGCCCCCACAAATCCCCACGATGTGACACTGTCAGCGGACCTGGCCACATGCCGTCTGACTGAGATGAAAGGACAGAGTGCCCTATTCCCCCAGCTTCCTTCGGAGCAAACCCCCAGCTCCTGCTCCTGGGCCTACTCTTGGAGCAGGAGGGTGATGCTGAGAAATGTGGCCGTGACCTTGACTGAGGGACCAGTGTGCATTGGAATCTTCCTGTGGGAACTTGGGTTTTGCCAGCTTTAAGTAGGCATAAAGACACCTATTCACAGGGTTTTTGTGAGGATTAAGTGATGAGTGTGCATTAAATAATAGGCACAAGGTGACCAGGTGCAAGGTGTTGTGTGTAACACAGTGGGTGCACACTAAATGGAGGTAGTGACTCTTACTATTTAATTACTGGTGATGGTGACCGGATTCACTGAGAGGGAACACAGCTTCACCCTGAGGGAGGTGTTTGGGAACCAAAGGTGGGTGCAAGGAGAGGTGTCTGGGTGCTCTGGCCTGCTAGACCCACTCTGGGCGCAGGGCCGCGGCTGCCTCTGGGATGGGCTTCTGGAACTTGCTCCCGTTTTCAAGTCGTTGGAGCTTTGTTCATTAGTTCCTCCCAATTTGGGTGAAGTTCACCATATGGAGAGCAGGGAACAGTGTTAAAAAAGCTTTCACACATAGATAGCGCAGCACTCTCTCTGCTAAATGAGGACTCTCTTCCCCAGTACAGATTTCACACGCCGATCTCCAGGGTGTTGAGTTCCCTCGTCAACAGGGGTGGAGTTGTTGAGGCTCTTGGAGCCTTTGTCTCTGGCCGGCGGGGTCCCGTTCCGATCCCAGGAGAAATCCCATCTTCTTTTTCCTCCCCGGGGGCAAGTGTTTTCTAGCCCTCTCAGGTGAAACAGCTTTGCTTCCAAGTCCAGGCGGAGTGCGCCCGGCTCTCCCCAGCTGCAGGCGGCTCGGCTGCCCGGCTGCCAGGCCCGGCTCGCCGGGGTCTCCCGGGGCTCCCTCTGGATGCTGCTCTCGTGTTGCGTTTCCTGTCTGGAAGGAGCTGGGCTGTTCTGAATAGAGCCCAAGCCCCCAGTTCCCCAACCCATGACACATTCTCTGGAACCTTCTCTCTCAGCCAAGACATCTGCCATGTGTGCCTCCCTATCCTTCCTGTATGCCCGCCGGCTTCCCTGCCTCTGCAGCGACTTCAGCTATTGAATCAGCCTCTCCATGTGTCTTCTGGAGGCTGAAGTGTGCCATTCTTCTCCCAGATGCCCCTCCTGCAGGCGCTCCCCCTCAGCCAGCAGCACAAGGTACCTTCCAAGTTGTCCACATTGTCCGGCTTTGTCTGCTCTCAAAGGAGCTGCAGTTAGCTGGGATCAGTGCGCAATTTGTTGGGCCTCAACTCTTTCCTTGGTGACAAAAATAATGGGGATAACGAGCCGTCGATTGAGCACTGACTATGTGCTGGGTCCGACCCATTTTCTGCTCTCAGTAACCAGGCATGATCTGTGTAACTATCCTGACTTTATTTTTATTTATTATTATTTGTTGAGGTGTGATCTCAGCTCACTGCAACTGCTGCCTCCCAGGTTCAAGTGATTCTCCTGCCTCAGCTTCCTGAGTAGCTGGGATTACAGGCACCTGCCACCATGCCCAGCTGATTTTTGTATTTTTAGTAGAGACAGGGTTTCATCATCTTGGCCAGGCTGGTCTTGAACTCCTGACCTCATGATCCACCTGCCTCAGCCTCCCAAAGTGCTGGGAGGCGTGAGCCACTGCGCCCGGCCTAACTATCCTGACTTTAAGGAGAAGGAACCTGAGAGGCAGAGAGGTTAAGTGATTGGCACAATTAGTTAGTGGCAGAGCTGATGTTCAAACCCAGATCTACGGACCCCAAATCTACGCAATTTCCTTCAGCCTACTGCCCCTGCCTGTCTTATAGGTGACATTCAACTGAAACCAAAGATGCTCTACCCAGGGGTCGGGGCAAAAACTGTACACAAATAGAGCTGAAGACTGAAGCTAAAAAGGGATAAAGAAGAGAGTTAGAATTTTTCTAGGCTGGCTAGCTTTGTAGAATGCTGTCCTGTGTCGGGAGAGAGAAAGGGAGCCGCATGTGTCAGGGTCTGTGGTTTTGTTCCAGTGGAACTCTGCCACCTACATGGGTTTGGCTGTCCTTGGCACCCCTGCACAGCACGGCAGGGTCTGGCTTTGCCACCCTGTGGGAGGAAGAGGAGCTTGAAATTGTTTTTGAGATATTTTCATTGATTTTCTTTAATGCACAGAAACATTTCCATTCACACATGAGCTTAGTTGATGCAGAGAAGAGAATAGATTTGACACAAATTTGGGGGCTGGGTGGAGCTCGGGGAGGGAGCCTGAGTGCCTTGTCGATTGCTCTTCAATTTATCAGTATTTTCCTGGAGTTCCTTTGCAAAGCCCTCTGCTTAATCTCGCCACTGCATGGGGGATTGGAAGAGGAAATATGGCATCCCGGGTGCCTTGGCTTTCAGGTCTGTTTAAGCTGGGCAGCTCGGCCCCTGCTCTGTTTAAACCCATGTTCTGAAACCATAGCCCCAGAGCTGTCCTGGTTTTCTCAGAGAGCACATAGCCTTCAGGTTAGAGTTCTAGGTCCCCAGAAGGAAAATGTCGGGGAAAGTGGGACAGCCATGTGGTGTGGGGTATGGATGTGATGTGAGGTCCAGAGCAGGGGTGCACTCCCACCTGTAATTTACGATGGAAACAACTTTACACTGTGAAACAGCTGTCAGGAGTGCCCATGAAGCTCCAGCAGTGCTTACAAGACAAAAAGACAAAAGCAAGGCATCATGGATCAGGTTCTTAAGGAGACCTACCCTGGCAGAGGGTAGTGAGGGGTATGAGTAGGAGCAGGCATGGCAGGAGAGAGGAAAACTGTAAACCCAGCTCTCTGCTCCAGGGCCCCCTCCTGGGGTCCACGAGAATCCCCAAGGCCCACAGGTCGATGTCCTCAAAGCCTTAAAGAGGGCTCCTGCTCAGTTTCCCTTCGTTGAGTTAGTTTGTTTGGGCTGCCATGACAAAGTACCATGAACTGGGTGGCTCAGCGGTTTCCGGTCACACTCCTGGAGGCTGGAATTCTGAGATCCAGGTGCTGGCAGGGCCAGGCTCCCTCTGCACGTGCAGGGCAGGCCCGATGCAGGCTCTCTCCTGGCGTCTGGTGCTTCGTTGGCTTTACGGCAGCATCACCCCAGTCTCCGGCCAGCTTTACCCCTGGGCAATGTCTGTGTGTGCAAGTTTCCCCCTTTGCTAAGGACACCAGTCATATTGGATTAGGGACCATCCTCATGACTTAATCATGATTGGTTTTCACTTAATCGCCTCTTCAAAACCCAGTCTCCAAACAAGGTCACATTCTGAGGTACTAGGGGTTACGAATCCAACATATCTTTTTTTTTTTTTTTGAGATGGAGTTTGCTCTTGTTGCCCAGGCTGGAGTGCAGTGGTGTGATCTCAGCTCTCTGCAACCTCCACTTCTGCCTCAGCCTCCTGAGTACCTGGGATTACAGGCATGTACCATGAAGCCTGGCTAATGTTTTGTATTTTTAGTAGAGATGGGGTTTTTCCATGTTGGCCAGGCTGATCTTGAACTCCTGACCTCAGGAGATCCACCTGCCTCAGCCTCCCAAAGTGCTAGGATTACAGGCATGAGCCACTGTGCCCAGCCCTCCAATATCTATTTTATAAGGAGGACACAATTAAATCCTAATAGTCTGTCTCTTCATTAGGCATATGTTTTTCAATTAGACCCTGTAAAATTTGAATGTAACCCCAAACAGTATAGTGAGAAAAACATGGGTTTGACATTCATACAGGGCTGTGTTCAAACCCTGGGGTTCCACTTTGTCAGATATGTGATGGTGGAACCCCCACCCCACAGCCTGTCTTACCCCTGACTGGTCAAGTCTCTCTTTCGTTGGTTGAGTACGAGGTTGAATAAACTAAAGGGCCTGGTGTGCTGCCTGCCGTGTGGTAGATGCTCCCAACACTACAGTGAGGCAAAGAAGGTTGTTACCATCTCTGCTTGCAGATTGGGCACTCAGGCTGGGAGATGACCTGACCTGGAGGCAGCGTCATAGCTGTCTCTGGCCGACCCTCTGCGTAGTGTGGGGATAGTGCCAACCTCGTGGGACTGCATTTCCTATGTATGTGTTTTAATCTTGCTTCTTCCCTTGCTAGACACCAAGTTCCTTGAGGACTGTGACTAAAGTTACTCACTTTTTGGGGTATTATTTTTATGGTGGCAAAATATACTTATTGGTTACCATTGAAACCATTTGAAAGCGTACAGTTCAGTGTCACTAATCAGTGACCATCACCACTGTTCAGCCCCAGAAGTTTTTCATCTGCCCAGACAGAAACTCTCTACCCATTAAACACCAACTCCCATTCCCTCCTTCCTCTGGCCCTCGTCTCTATGAATTTAACCTTTCTAGGCACTGCATATAAGTGGAATCACACAGTATTTGTCCTTATATGACTAGCTTATTTCACTTAGCATAATGTCTTCAAATGTTCATCCACGTTGTAGCATGTGTCAGAATTATATTCCTTTTAAGACTGAATATTCTATGGTATGTATATGCCACATTTTGTTTATCCACTCATCTGTCAATGGATGTCAGGTTTGTTTTCACCTTTTGGCTATTTGGAAAAAGACTACTCTGAATATTGGTGTACAAATGTCTATTTGTCTATTTGAGTCCCTGCTTTCAATTCTGGAAATACGCACAAGTGGAATTGTTGGAGTTAACATTATTCACCTTTGTATTCTAAGGGTTGATTATAGTATCTATAAAACCTTATTAAGTGTTTGTTGAATGAATACATTAAGCAGTGAGTGATTGGATGAGTTGTTGAATGAGGAATGAAACAATGAACCAGGCAAGGAGAGAGGGAGACATCCTACAGCGGGTGCCATGCAGTCCATGGACAGTATGAGAAGGACGGAGAATGGAGTGATGAGATTTTGCAGGAGCTGTCCAACACATTGTTCATATTGACTCCTTATTACACCTTCAAAGATTCAACCAAGACACCTGCCTAATGCTTTCCTCAAAAATTCTTCCAGAAGTAACTGAAGTGCCAATAATAAGTTGATGCTCTGGCTTAATTACTACAGTGACCCAGGACACGTTAGAAATCGGTCTGAAATGTGAGACTTACAGCCCTGAGGGCCTTTCCAGCCACAGACAAACCTGGAGTTTCACCATCAGGGCAGCCCTGTGACTTCTTCAGGCACCTACTCCCAGGAGCTCTGCAGACCTGTGCCTCCTTCATGTGTTTATTCTTGGCCTTGCGGAACCAGCTACATGCACTGCCCACATGACCTGCTCCTTTTCCAACTGACATGAATGTCATGTGGCTGAATGTGACTTTATTTGTTTTTCTTTTGTTCGGAGCTGAGGACAAGCTGCCCATCTTCCTCCGAGCCCTGGATGCTGGGAGGCTGTGATTGGCAGCAGCCCAGGATGAAAGAGAAATGTGCCTCAGGTAGCAGATCTGCCAAAATAATTCTGGCCAGTCTGGGCTCATTTCACCCCATTCTTGATGGCAGGAGTTTTGTATTTCTCTGGGCAACTCCCTCCTCTCATCCTTCAACCAGCCCCTAAGAAACTCAAGTCCCAGAGGCGGCAGCATCAGATCTGAGGCTTTCTTCTCATTTTGTCAGCTCATCGCCCAGATTTGGCCACCAGTTTGACAAGGAGAGTACCCGGGAGGGTGGCACTGGGGGGTGAGGATGTTGACTGCAAATAGCTCAGCCAAGGCTCACTGCTGAAAACTTTATTTAAAAACTGCAGCATCGCGCCGACCTTCTCTCTCTAGGTAGCTAAGAAGCCAGCAAGAGGAAAGGACTTCTTTTCTATATCAAGCCTCTGTTAGCGCCAAGTGTTAGCAAATGCTCATCTTGAGGCACAGTTTCTTTCCTTATTTTGCTGTTAAAGTGGGAGCCTTGGAGGGGGAGCGGCAGGGGGCTGGTGGGGAGGGCAGGTCCAGAAGGGAGGCGGCAGGAGGAGGGGGCACGGGCTCGCTGAATAGTGAGCTCAAGAGCTCTTCTGCACAACGAGATTAGCGCGATGTGAGCATTTCCATGCCAAGGTGCTAACGCAATAATACACTCGAGTTTGCCAACTTTTCAAATTGAATGTATTTGATTATTTGCTTTTAATTAGTGTGAGTTTTGGAGTATGTACAGGATTGTCAGGGATACATGCAAAGCCTCCTACAGCCCATGAAGCCTCCCCTTGGTAAAGACGGTCCGGGATTGTTCTTTTTTAGCTGTGGAGAATGAGATTTAACAGCTCTGTTAAATGTTTTAGCCCATTTCCATTGTGCCTCTGTTTCAACCTATTGGCAAGACCAATTGAAGTGAGAAAATAAACCTCTTATCTGATCTGAATGCTGAGAGCTGCTCCTAAGAAGAATTTTCCAACTCAACTTCGGCTTTCTACGAACATCCCTGTTTTGTTTTTGTTTTGGGTTTTCTTTTCTTGTTCTTTCCAAAGGTGGCTGTTAAGCTGGCTTTCTCTCCTTCCCCTTCTCTATGAGTACATTTTAGGGGACAACTATATACATGAAAAAAAAAAAAAAAGTGGACGGCAGGAAGGGAGAGGGGAAGAAATGGGCTTAGGTAACTTAGACGTGTTTCGAGAGCTCTTTCCAGCTGCCAAAGGCTCCAGAGCGTCGGAGGTCTGTGTCTCTCCTCACGGCTCTGCTCAGGATGGCTGGTGCCCTTGTGTTACTACAGAGGGTAATGAGGCCATGGGCCTGGCACCGGCCAGTGAGTGGTCAAGGTGCATTTGAGTGTCAGTGCCCATGCTCCCATCTGCACCCCGATGGACAGTGCTCTCCTGGCTGGAATACCAGCTACCGCGACTCTCATTTTATTGTCCTTTTATCCAGGATTTCCACCCTCTTTCTCTTGGGCATTTTGCAGGCAATGGTCATTTACCAAAATAAACCAAGATCTTTTGTAGGCCCGAACTTCAAGAAGCAGGATGAGGTGTAGCAGCCCCATCCCTTCTTTCTTCCCCGCCTGTGATATTTGCTAGGAGAAGGATGTTATGAGAGGCTTCCTCTGCCACCGCTGCTCTCTTCCCAGTTTCCTCAGGCCTGTCCCTCAGCTTGCCTCTGCCCCAGGGCACTGGGATTTGGATAGAGACTGAAGCCCACCCTTTCATGGCCAGACACTTTGTCCCTTCCTGCCCTAAGCTCATGTCACTGTTGTAGCAACTCACCAGGGCCGCGGAGGAGCCGCCATGTAGCAGGGAAGCAGGACCCCTCATCCACATTCTGAGGATGGCCGCCCGCTCACCCATTACCTACACAATCTCTCAGTTACATTAAAAAAAAATCTTTCCCCCCCTTAACAATAGAGAGGAACAAATGGTTGACAAATAACAACAGCAGCAGCTCTCCAACAAAAGCACGCAATTATTACAATTATACTATCCTTGATTAGGCTGCCATGCATTGCATTTCAATGTAATTGATGTTGTAGGTTGACACATCGGACACCAAATATTCTCGCCTGTCCCTTCTCTCTTTTGTTTCAGAAGCTGATTTGCATTTTCTATGCTTTTAGTAATGAAGACTTAGCACTTTTCCTCCATTAGAAAAAAAAAAAAGAGATACAATAATCTGCAACTCGGCACTTGTTTAAGGATTCTGACCCTCGAAAATACCACTTTGCTTCACACATTAGCTGCTTACAAAGAAGGAAGCTAATGTATCATCTAATTGGGCAAACCACTGCATCTGATTTCTCTCAATCAGACTATTAGCTTCGTAATTACCCATCTGCCTCGTGTGGAAAAACGGCAAGGCGCACACCCAGCTAATAACGTTCTCAAGAGCTCTCCACCACAATGAGAGGAGGCGACGTGGAGGGATCTGGTCTCTAACCATTTCAGTGCCAAGGTGGCCACACAATGCAGGAGGGCTTTGCCAACCTTCCCCCGCCTGAATGTGTTTAATTATTTGTCTTTAATTAGTCGGAGTTTTTGGGGTCTGTTCAGGATTGCCATCCCTGCTGCTGCTGCTGCGGTGGCGGTGGTCGGGCGGATGCTGAAGGATGATGAGCAGGGCAAGGCGGGGAGGCTTCTCGTGGCCTCTGTAGGAGATGCCTGGGTTGAGGGAGGAATGTCCCCGAGTTTGGCGGGTGTCTTCGAGAGAGAATAAAGATTTCCCCAAGATGGGAGTGGAATGTTTTATGCCTCTTTTGTTCCTTTTCTTCTTCTGTGGTTGGGCCCCCTTTTACCCAACGTGGGTGAAGCTGCACCCTTTGAGGCAGAGCCAGAGTTAACCTGAGGACGAGGACATCAATGGTGGCCTCTGCACTGCCAGGGGTGCGAACATTCTGACTGCCAGGTGACCTCTCCAACTGGCTGTGGTTTCTCCTGGCTCCCTTGTGTCTGGTTCGGTTTGGCCATGGGAGGGCTTTTCTGCAGTCTGAATGAAGTTGCGAGTCCTGGGGGAGGTTGTGGAAGGCCTCCTTTTCACCTGGTAGAGGAGGCTGGGCCAGATCATGCCCCCAGGGTTTGGGGTGGTTAGCACGTGGGTGTATTTGGGAGGGCAGGTGAGGCCAATTTTGGAGCAGACTCAAGTTAATTTTTGGGGTCTCCTTCCGCCTCAACTAGAGTAGCTCAGCCATTATCTGTATATCCTTCTATGTCAATTTTATTTGAATCAAGGGTTACGACTAACATTTTTGAGACCAACTGGTCACATATGGTTCGGCTACTATTGTCTAATGACTTAATGTCTATTTCAGGTTACTGAGCTCTGCCTGTTGGGATACCAGTATTCACTATCTAATGGTTGGTTAATTTAGCCCATCACTGCTGCCATTTAAATAGGCTAGCATATCAAATGGAGTCTTTTGCGGCTAACACAGTGAGGAATTTTGCTTTTGTGTATTCTTTTGTAGTCAACGTTTAATTGTGATATGATCTGAAAGACTCTTTGGTAGCGAATATTGAAGTATTAGATTGAGAACAGACATTTACATATTCAGTCTATCATCTAGGAAAACATAAAATAAAACCCCTATTATGTGCGTGTTAGGGTGACAGGCCCTATAGCTACTATGTGTATTGGATGTAGCTCCTGTCTAACAGAACTTTGAGTTCTAATAAAAGGCAAGTTTGTTCTTTAGGCAACGAATTGCCAGCGTCTCAGAAATCATCTGGTCTCGCTTAATGCTTCCTGACACTGGCCAGAGTTTTTCCATGTGGATGCATGGCACAAACTCTCCCGCCACAGCCAAATCACGGCCATCCTATACTGCTCACACTTCCAGCAGTCAGTCCTTTTTATGTGTTTATAATAATGCATTGAAAGAGTTTGATCTGTGATATTTTCCCTGTTTTCTCTATGGAAAAATTGGGGACCTTAAGAGCCATGTATATCTCTTTATGTTTTGGAATTTTGTGGAAGATGCTGTCACTGCATCATAGAGAAGCTTATTTTTATAAAGACCATCTAAGAATTTTTTTTGTAGGTCTCTGTTTAAGGAAAGGTTTGGCTTCTCTTGAACGATATGCACACCCTGTATTTTATAACTGATCATCTGTTCCTCTTTGCTTTGGCTACTGGAAAGCTCAAAGGCTAAATTTTAGCCCATATCCATAAGCTTGGTAGGACTAGATGGCCTATATTTCATGTACTAATGTCACTAAAACTTTATTATTTTTCTGTCCATTTATAAATCATATTGTTTTTGCTCTGGCTCCTATATTTATTTTTCTTAAATCATTTTGAATTATTATATGGATTTTTGTATAGTATCTAAATACTTGGTGGAAAAATGTCCTAGTGCAGAGACCAGAGAGGTTAAGTCATTTGTCTAAGTCACACAGGAATGAATGCAGTCAAGAAATCTTTCTTGTGCCAAGAGGAGGTTTTTCCAAACGTTCTTCTGTTAGCTATGACATCTGCTAAGATCAGCTAACCTTGTGGTCTGCCATGACTTCTTAATTTCTCTTTGTCAAGGTCCACATGATTTGTTAGCCTCCATTACCTCTTTCTTGCTCTTCTCTGAAAGTCTAACCTTCTCTGAATGTCAAGCAGTGGAAATCCATCCAACAGCATCCAGGGACTGAGGCAAAAGAAAAGATGCTCTCATGGCCTTCTGTGCTGCGGGGCTGACTTTCTGGTCGTCACAGTTGTGGTACCTGCCATCCCTTCTGTTGTACTCTGAGAAGTCAGGGTTTGCCACAGCCTCTGCATGGCCTTGAGGTCGAGGTGAGAAGTGACTTCCTCTCTCAGGGAGGAACTGCAGAAGACCAGGGAACAGCTTTTCTGCCTCAGACTTTTCAGGAGCCTCACGGAGGCTGCTTCTTTTCAAACCAAGTTATATGAGAGGCTCTGGGACCTGTCAAACAGCTGCCTGGACATGCTCTCATTTTGGCTCCAAATGTGAATCATCTGTTTAGGGTAGGCCTCTAGCAGTCATCTTAGATTAGTTTTTACGTACTTCAAGCAGAGCCATTCTCCAGAGGCTGGTATGGGAGACCTTCCCTTCATTTCCCTACCTCTTTTCTTTTTTACCTCTCTCTCCTCACCTCCCTCGCTCCCTTTTTCCCTCTCTCTCTTTCTCCCAGCCTCCCTTCCTTCCTCCCTCTCTCTCTCCTTCTCTCTTTCCTTTTCTTTTCCTTCCTTCCTTCTTTCTTTCTTCCTTTCCTTTTCCTTCCTTCCTTCCCTCCCTCCCTCTCTCCCTCCTTCCCTCCTTCCTTCCTTCCCTCCCTCCTTCCCTCCTTTCCTTCCTTCCTTCCCTCCCTCCCTCCCTCCTTTCCTTCCTTCCCTCCCTCTTTCTTTCTTTCTTTTTTTTCATTCTCTTTCTTCTTTTTCTTTCTCTCTCTCTCCTATTTAACAATCAGCAGTGATTAGTTCTCATATGCATTGACTGTGTAGATTTTTCACAGTGGTGACAGGTGTGTAGGTAACCAACACACAGCACTTGTTTGCCAAACCTTCATCCTCACTACGTTTTCTGGACATCCTCACATGGACACAGTCTGGGACACTCCTCATTCCTTTGGCCCAGACCGCTTTGTTGATTCTGGGGTCAACGTGCACATCTAGAATTCCCATCTGTTTCATGGCAAGCTTCGGGATGTCTTAGAGTGCCCCAGGGCCCTACTTCTTGAGGTCACTCCCTGGCTGCCCTTGTGAATGTCCACGGTGTGCTTTCTGGTCACCACCTCACTGATGTCATGATGTCAGAATAGCCCCTTTTCTTCTCACTACCATTTTTGTAGGAGCTATTCTGTTGAGCCCAGGTTGGAAAAAAAAATCTGGGAATTTATTTATTTTCAAAGACCTCCCTTGAAGTAGAATGTTCCTTTTTTTTTTGAGACAGGAACTTGCTCCGTTCTCTAGGCTGGAACGCAGTGGCATGGTCGCAGCTCAATGCAACCTCTGCCTCCTGGGCTCAAGCGATCCTCCCACCTCAGCCTCCTGAGTTGTAGATGGGACCACAGGCATATACCATCATGCCCAGCTAAGTTTCGTACTTCTTGTAGAGACGGAGTTTTGCCATATTTCCCAGGCTGATTTCTAAAACCTGGGTTCAAACCATCCACCTGCTTCCTAAAGTGCTGGATTACAGGCGTAAGCCACAACACTGGGCCAATATTCCTGGAGTGGAGACACACTGGCAATTGTTTTTGAGATTTTTCTTTCCCTCCCTACCTTTTTATTGGAAAATGTTCTATGACCTGTTGGCCTTTTCACAAGTAGAATACTTCTGAGAATTTAGTATCATCACCTCTTCCCCACCCTCATAGACCTGAGAAAAACTGGACACATGGAGCAGATACTATGACACAGGCCCCAAAAGCCACCCTATAATGGATTTTAGTCTGAACACCTCTCAGAAAGTTCCTCTCCATCTCTAGCCACTAGCCCTCCTGTTGCATTTTATCTCGTTCCCTCTAGGTCTTTCCTCAGAGGGGATGAGCAGCACGCTAATACCCACATAATTGGAAATGCTGCCAACTTTCAGTGGATTATAAGTAGATTATGTGGCAGTTTATCTCTGGCAAATCTTGCTTTCCACTCTTAGTTAACATCTCTGTTGCTTACTTAATTTCTTTATTGCTTTTATAACCATTGCCATCTGCTACTGAAATTGGAGTTCAACAGGAACTAGAAGATTAAAACTTTAAAAATGAAAATAATGATTTGGAGGCCCGGGAAAGGTAGCAATCATGAAGGAAGGGGTAGCTCTGCTTAGACTGATCCTAGGCTGCCTAGCACCAGGTGGGCATTAGCATTCACCTTGTTGTCTTCCACTGGCTTCGTGATGAGGAAATCAAGGCCTTGACCAGGTAAGAGACTTGTCAATCAAATGCCACAGAGCTACTTGGAGGAAGTTCTGATACAAAGACCCAGTTCTGGGTTTCTCTCGAGCCTATGATTTTTATTTATCTGTCTGAAAGCTGAAATTGCCCATTTCCAGCATGGGATGTACTGAGCAGAATTGCATAATGGGACAGAGCTGAAAAAGGAGATAGTTCTTAGTTTTCCAGCTCCTCTGGTATTTCGTCTTCAGAGTGCAATTTCATGATTTTGTGTTCAATATCATGGATAACTAGGACATCAGATCTCCTCGTAAGAAAAAGCAAGCAGAACCAGAGACTGCAGCACATGTGTACCACAACAATTTGACATAAGGAATTATTTTGTGTTTATCTACTGTTTGGATTACCTACGTGATGACTCTCATGCATTTCTGTGGATGATGAGGAATTGGTGTTATTTATGCCTTCATGGAGGAGTTGGAATATGTGCAACATCCTCAGCATCTGGATGAAGTCCAGTCTGTATTTTTTTCCCCCATCTGCTCCTGGTATTTTAAGTAAAAATGTTTGTATCTGCATCCCCCAAGCCCTGTTGTAAATTGTAAATCATGCCATTATATCTGGTAAAACCACAATGTCAAGCAACAATTCACAAAGCCACAAAGATTCTCTGGAGTAATTTTCCTGTTCTCATTGATCAATTTTATATTTTCCCCTTGGCCATATGCACACATTAAATGGCACTAATTCAGTGAGAAAACTCATAAGGGATAATATTTCAAGTGGCACAAATGGCAGCAATGCCTTTACAAGTATCTGTTTTATAATTGCCTCTGCACTCTACCTGAATCTGCGCTTGCCGTGGTTACAGCTGAGTGAAATGGACGCAGAAATGGGTTGGGGGTGGGGGAGTGCAGGAAGGGGGAGGAGAATGTTTTAGTTAAATTAGGTGTAAAACCAGGAAAATCTCAAGTCAAAAACCGTGTGGCTGCTATTATTTCTTTCTTCTGGTGAGAATATTTATTATCTGCTCCTGCGAGATGACAGGTGGGGAGAACAGGCCAGCACTACATGGGTGCTTACCCTTGTAAAGCCCGCATTCACGACTTGATGGCAAGACTGTATCTAGGTCATTGATTTCTTCTTTTGACATTTTAAGATTTTTTTTTTTGGATGAGATTTTTTTTTTTAAAGTAAACTTTTAGGTTCAAGAATAACAAGTATACTGAAAAGTACATAATTCATAGTAATATGAGATGATAATTTTTTCCAAAGTGAATATATCTGTGTAACCAACAGACACATCAAGAGGCAGAAACTTAGCAGCTGCTCAGAACACTCCCTCCTACCCTTTCTGATCATTATCCACCCTCCCTAAAGCTAACTAATATTCTGATCATTATCCACCCTCCCCTAAAGCTAACTAATATTCTGATCATTATCCACCCTCCCTAAAGCTAACTAATATTCTGATCATTATCCACCCTCCCCTAAAGCTAACTAATATTCTGATCATTATCCACCCTCCCTTAAAGCTAACTAATATTCTGACTTCTCACCACCCATTCGTTATTCAGTGTATATTCTTTTAGGTCTTACTTCGTTTATTCCATGAACATTTTGTTTGTCAGATTCACTCCTTTTTCAGTGTATGGCAGTATTTTGTTCATTTTCACTGCTCTATTGTATTCCATTGTGTGTGTGTGTGTGTGTGTGTGTGTGTGTGTGGTGTGTTGTCTATTCTTTATCCATTCTCTTACTGATAGGCATTTGAGTTGTTTTGAGTTTTTGGCTTTTATGAATAATAGTGTTATGAACATTCTTGTACATGTGTTTTAACATACATTGTGTGTATTATGTGGGCATACACTATGAATGAAATTGCTTGTCTATAGGGACTATCTATGTTCAGATCTATTTTAGTGAAGATTTCCAAACAGTGTTTCCAGTTGCTCCATACCCTCACTAACATTCAGTATTGCCGGTTTTCTCTGAAATGGCAGGGGTGTACTGTGTATCTCACTGCAGTTTCAATTCTCACTTCCCACGTGCCTTATGACAGTGAACATCTTTTCATGTGTTTTTGGGAAGTGCCAGTATAAGTCTTTGCCCATATTTTAGAAATTGGGTTCTCTACTTTTTTGATTTGTTGTTCTTTCTGTTTTCTAGATACAAATCCTATGCACACTTGTGTGCACACACATATTTATTAATATTTACATAGCAAATATCTTTTCACATTCTGTGATTTGCTTTTTAACCCTCTTAATGAAGCTATATTTTGGTGAGCTTTAATCCTTAGTTTTAATGAAGTACAATTTATAGTCATTCTTCTATGGTTATTACTTTTAGTTAAAGAAATAGTTACTTATATCCAGCACAATAAATATTATTTTTTGTCTTGTAGAACTGCACTATCCAACTCAGTAACCACTAGCCTTGTGTAGTTATTTAAATTTTGTCTAAGTTTTATTGCAGTGTAAATGACACACAATAAACTACACATTTTAAAGTGTACAGTTGGAAGTTTTGACATATGTACACTTGTGAAACCATTTAATCAGGATAATGAACATAACCATCATCCCCCAAAAGGTTCCTTGTGTCCCATTGTAATGAGACAACCTCCCACCTCCCAACCTTTCACTGCCCCCCATCTTTAGGCAACCACTGATCTGTTTGCTGTCATTATAGATTAGTCTGTATTTTCTAGAATTTTACATAAAAGAATTATATGGCATGTAATCATTTCCCTTTTTTTCTGGTCTTGGTCCTATCAGTATAATTATTTCAGAGATTTATCATGTTGTTCAGTATGTTGATATTTCATTTCTTTTATTGTTGAGTAACTTTCCATTGTATGGATATACTACAATTTGTTTATTCACCTGTTGATGAACACTTGAGTTGTTTTCAGTTTTTAGCTATTGTAAATAAAGCTGCTATGAACATGTATTAATTTTCTGCCATAACAAATTATCACAAATCTAGGGGCATAAAACAGCACAAATTTATTATCTTTAAGTTCTGTAGCTCAGAAGGCTGATATGTGTCTCACTGGGCTTAGATCAAGGTGTCAGGGGGGCTGAGTTCCTTCCTAGAGACCCTAGAGGAGGGTCTATTTCCCAGCCTTTCCCAGTTTCTAGAGTTCAACCACATTTCTGGCTCATGGACCTCTTCCTCTGTCTTCAGAGCCAGAAATATTCCATCTCTCTGACTTGTCTGATGTGATCACATCTCTCTCCAACCACAGATGGGAACAAGTATCTCTCTGCTTTTAAGAACTCTTGTGATTAGATCAAGTCTACCTTCATAATCCAGGATAATTTTCTCACATCAAAGTCAGTAACCTTAATTACATCTGCAAAGTCCCTTTTTCAATGTAAGGTAACATATTCACAGCTTCCAGGGATTAGAATGTGGATATTTGGAGGACTGGTGGTGATTATTTTGCCTATTCGTAATTGTCCTTTAGTTTAGGCATGAAACGGCTGGATCATACAGTAAGTGTGTGTTTAACCTTTTAGAAAATGGAAAAATGGCTTTCCAAAGTGATTGTAACATTTTACATTGGCATCATCAACTTATAAGAGTTCCAGTTGCTCCATATTCTCACCAACACTTGGTATTCTGTGTTTTTGATGATAGCTATTACCATTGGTGTGTAGTGGCATCTCATTGTGACATTAATTTTAATTTCCCAAATGACTAATGATGTTGATTATTTTTTATGCATTTGGGTAAGTATCTATTCAAATCTCTTGCTCATTTAAAAGATTATTGTTTGGTTATTATTATTGAGTTAACTTTATATTATTTTAATTATATTATTAACTTTCAAGTTAAAAATTATGCACTTACATCTTTTATCAAATATATGACCTGCAAATATTTTCTCCTAGCCTGTGGCTTGTTTTTTCATTCTCTTAAGACTGTCTTTCTAAAAGCAGACAATTTAATTTTGATAAAGTCCAATTTATTAATTTATTCTTTTATAGAACTGCTTTTATTGTCTAAGAAATTTTTGCCTAATACATATCACAAAGATTTTTTTCCTACATTTTTTTTACTATGTATTCGTGTTTGTTTTTTCATTTAACAACACACAGATATGCAAAAGAAAAAGCATTTACTCATTTAGTTAACATTTATACTGTTCTTCTATTATTGGTATAGTGATTATTTCCATCTGGTATCACTTTTCTTCTGCCTGAAGAACTTCCTTTAACATTTCTTGGAATACAGGTATCCTGGTGATGAATTGTGTCAGCTTTTGTGTTTCTGAAAAAGTCTTTATTTTACCTTCAGTTTTGAAAGATATTCTTGCTGGGTATAGAATTCTAGATTAACATCTTTTAAAAAATCCCCTGAAATATCTTAAAGATATTTCACTATTTTTTCATTTGCATTGTTTCCAATGAGAAATCTGCTACCATTATTATTTTTGTTTCTCTTTTTTATTTTGAGTCAAGTGTCACTCTGTCACCCAGGCTAGAGTGCAGTGGCATGATCTCACCTCACTGCAACCTCTGCCTCCTGGGTTCAAGCGATTCTCCCACCTCAGCCTCCTGAGTAACTCAGACTACAGGTAGTACATGCCACCACATCCAGCTAATTTTTGCATTTTTAGTAGAGACAGCATTTTGTCATGTTGGCCAGGCTGGTCTCAAACTCCTGACCTCAAATGATCCACCTGCCTCTGCCTCCCAATGGGCTGAGATTATAGGCATGAGCTGCTGCACCCAGCTATCTTTGTTTCTCTATATAACTGCTTTTTTTTCTCTTCTGATTGCTTTTAAGATGTTCTCAGTCACTGGTATAGGACAATTAGATTACAATGTGCCTTGGTATATTTTTTTCTGTGTTTCTTTTTATGGGGCTAGTAGAATGTTTTCAATTTGTGAGTTTATGGTTTTCATCAAATTTGGAAATTTTTCAGCCATTATTTCTTCAAGTATTTTTTCTCTTTCTGCCTCTTCTTTTTTGACAATTCTATTTAAAGCATTCTTATAATTAAGCTGCTTAAAGTGGCCCCACAGCATGCTATGCTGTCTTTATTTTTAAAAAATTCCTTTTTCTGTGTTTCATTTTAAATAGTGTTTATTGTAATATTTTCAAGTTTATCAATATTTCTCTTGGAATGTCTATTCCACTGTTAATTTCATTTAGAGTATTTTCCATCTCAGACATTGTAATTTTTTCTCCAGAAATTTATATTTTACAAAATATCTTCCAGTTCTCTACTTAACTTTTTGTACATGTGGAATAATGATAATAACCATTTTAATGTTTTTGTCTGCTAATTCTAACATTTGTGTCAGTTCTGGTTCTGCTTTGAATAATTTTTATCCTCATTATTGGTTGTTTTAGCCTGTTTTTTGCATATCTGGTAAATTTTTATTTTATGCAAGACATAAATATTACCACATTGGGTGCTAGATATTGGGTGCTAAGAATATAAGTATTCTTAGACTTTACTTGGAGAAGTAGACAAGTTATTTTAAACAGTTTCATACTTTTTAATCTTGTTTGTATGTTTTGTTAGGCAGAAACAGAGAAGTATTTAGTTTCTGTTTGCTTCTAATGAGGGAAGCCTCTGTGGGTACTCTACCTGATGCCCTGTGAATTACGAGGTTTTCCACTTTGGCTGGTGGGAATCGGTACTATTTCCAGCTTTGTGTCAATACTGAGAACTGTCCTTTCTAATCCTTTCTTGCGTTCCTGGGACTTGGGTAACTTCCTGACACACATGCCAATTAATTCTTTGTTAAATACTTGATGGGAACTTGTGTAGATCAATAGAATTTTCTATACATAGCAGTCTCTCCACCCCAGCCCATTACCCCTGTATTCTTTCTTGCCAACCCTAGCAGCCTTGATTTCTTTGGAATCTGAATTCCATCTCCTCAACTCAGAGAGTCCTGGGGGTTCTGCCTGAGTTTTCTCCCTGATGCACATCCTGGAAACCCTTTCAAGGCGTTATGCTGAAGCAGTCATAGGGCTCCCCTTGTTTTTCATGTCTTTCAGGGATCACTGTTCTTTGTTGCTCGGTGTTGTGCTTAGAAAAAACATTGCTTTGGCCGGGTGCGGTGGCTCAAGCCTGTAATCCCAGCCCTTTGGGAGGCCGAGGCGAGTGTATCATGAGGTCAAGAGATCGAGACCATCCTGCTCAACATGGTGAAACCCCGTCTCTACTAAAAATACAAAAAATTAGCTGGGCACGGTGGCACTTGCCTGTAATCCCAGCTACTCAGGAGGCTGAGGCAGGAGAATTGCCTGAACCCAGGAGGTGGAGGTTGCAGTGAGCCGAGACCGCGCCATTGCATTCCAGCCTGGGTAACAAGAGAGAAACAATGTCTCAAAAAAAAAAAAAAAGAAAAGAAAAGAAAAAGAAAAAAAGAAAAAACATTGCTTTGTAGTTTTGTCATTTTGGGGAGTTTCTCAGGTAGAAGGGTAAAGCTGACATTCCAGTCCCTCTGGGCTGAAAGCAAGTCTTTGTGACAATTTAAATTTAAATTATTTTATAAGTGAAATAAGATAAAGTAAAATTAAATAAAAAATTCAGTTCTTTTATTACAATGACTACATTTCAAGTGTTCAATCACGATACGTGGTTAATGAACAGAATTGCACCACATAAATATAAAACATTTTTATCCCTGTAGAAAGTTTAAGTGGAAAACTCTGTCATAGAATTATAATGTATTTATTTTACAAAAGTACCTGGGCTTGTTGTGTGTAGTATAAGTTAAGAGTCAGGATAATATTGTTTTTCTAATATGGATGTGCAGGTGTGTTGTTTATCCTTGACCTTTGTGTTTATACTACATTTTTGAAACATCAATTCCCAGAGGAAAAAAAAAAATTCTAGGATATTGATTGGAATGCATTGAATCTACATCTTAAGTGGGGAGATCTGATATCTTTAACATTTACATTCTTCTTATTTATGAATATGGGGTTATTCCTTTATTCGTTTAGATATTCTCTAATTTTTCTCAGTAATAATATTTTATAGCTGTCTTGGCAAAGGTCTTAGATACTTTTCAGCAGATATTTGAAAGTTTAGTTGTTTTCTTGAATAACATAATTTTCAAAATTTCATTTTTTAATCATTTTTTTCTAATATCTAGAAATGCAATCCATTTTGTATATTGATCTTTAATCAGTGGTCTTGGTGAACTAACTTATTTGAGTATTTTATCTATGGATTATTTTTGGAATTTGTTTGTAACGAATTATATATCTATGGATAATGAGAATTTTATATTTTGCATTCAAGTCTGTAGACTTTTTATATCTTTTATTGCCTTATTACATTGGCTAGGACCACTAGGGGTCTATTGTTAAACACTGTTGATGAAAATAGGCATTCTTATTTTGCTTCTAATCTCAGAGTAAAAACTTTCAATATTTTACTATGAAAGGATAATGTATGCTATAATTTTTTGAAGATCTCCTTTATCAAATTAAGGAAGTTCTTTATAAAATTTCTAGATAGCTAAGAATATTTTTAAAAATCATAAACAGGTGTTAGATATTATTAAATGCTTTTTCTGCATCTACTGAAATGGGTGTATATTTTATTCTTCATCTTTTTGGTCAATGAGATAAACTACATTGTTTGATGTTCAAATTTTAAACCAACATTGTATTCTTTGAATAAAACTATTTGATTATAGTGTAATTTTTTAATATATATATCATGGGATTATTTTTGCTTATATTTTGTCAGGACTTTGGAGTTTATAAGAGATAACAGCTTGTTTTTTATCCTTGTGATGTGCTTGTTTGGTTTTGCTACCAAGGTTATGCTGGTTTTACCTTATAAACTTTGGAGAGCTGATGTAAGATTGGGGTTTCTTTCCTAAATGTTTGGAAAAATTAACAAATAAGGCTATTTGGGTCTAGAATTTTCTTTGTGGGTTAGTTTTAAACTATGTATTCAATTTACTAAATAGATACACACTATTCAGATTTTTAAATTTGCTCTTATGTCAGGTTTGCTGTATTGTGCTTTTAAATTAATTTGTCCACTTTGCTTAATTTTTCTGCCTTCTGCTTTTTTGGTTTATAATTTGCTGGGTTTTTTTTTATTAGCTTTTTGACTTGAATACTTAGATAATTAATTTTCAGCCTTTATAATCTCCTAATACATGCATTTAAAGCTTATGTTTTCCTCTAAACACTGCTTTAGTTGCATTTTATGTTTCAGCAATATATTTTATAGTTCATTTGAAATATTTTCTGATTTTAATTTTGATTTCTTATTTGAATTATTTTATTTATAAATATATTTAAATTCTTCTTTTTACTGTGTGCCTGTTTCTTTATTTTCTGTGTATCTATTTCCCAGTTGAATGACTTCTGTGCTATCTGATCTGCTGTTCAACACATTCCTTTACTGCTTAACATTTGTAATTGTATTTTTGATGTGTTAGAAGTTACAGTTGATTCTTTTAAAAATAATTTTCTGGTTACATTTTCATTTCATTATACATTTTCTTAAACACATTAATTACAATTATTTCTGACCTATGTCTGATACTTCAAGTATCTGGATCATTTGTGAGTCTGTTTCTGTTATCTGTTTTTTCTCTATAGCATCAGTCATTTGGTCTTATCTCTTTGTATGACTCATAATTTTTGATTAAGTGCTGGATATTGTATAGGAAAAGGTCATGAGTTTCTGATGGTGCCATTTTCCTCTAAAGAAGATTTAATTTTCTTTTTTTGGCCAGTAATGAGACTAAAGGTAAATTACTCTCAGTCAATCAGGAATTGAGATAGTTCAAGTCAGCTTCAGGTTTATATGAGTTGGTTAATTTCTAGTTTTCCTTTCTGGCATCTCAACTGAAAGTCTGGCTGTAATTAAGAAAGTGTAATTAAGGCTGTTCCTCCTTACTGGGCCCCATATTCTAATTAGTCTTTGCACAGGTGCCAGAAAGTCTGGTGTGTAATTGAGGCTGTTCCTCCTTACTAGGCCTCATATTCTTCTTTGTCTTTGCACTACAAACAGCTTACAATTTTTTTTCTTGCATTTGTAGCTATTTTGTACCTATTTTCTACTTGAATTCTCAGCTTCTCATTCAAGTACAGCTTAGGATTCAGCCAATACTTCAGCAACAAAAGCAATATAAAATTTTGGTCTTATTTCTTTGAGGCTCTTGTTTCGCTAATACCTTGGTTTCTTAAGTTATAACTGCCTTGATATACCTGAATTCCAGCTTTTGTATTCCCAACACCGTGGGGTTTCCACATGCTCTACATCATTGCTATCAGCTTAGCCTCTGTGCCCCATGATGTGAATTGGCATATGCCCTTAAAGGAAAAAGCAGTACAGAAAGTCTAGCTCACTTCAATGTGCGTTTCTCATTTCTCCAGGATCTTGGATTCTTGAGTCTTAATTTTTACTCTCTCATGCCCCACCACCTACCCAGGTTTTCTAATTCTTCTTGGCAGCCACATTGGCTTGATGCAAGCAACTCATTCATAGTCAAATTGGTGATTAATTTTCTTACTAAGAGTTGCTTATTCCTACCGGTAGAACTAAGAAGTATTTATCGGTACAAGCACTGGCTCTAGGTAGCTTAAGGGCTAATGTGTTGTTGTGGTTGGGTTTAGTTGTGGTTTGGGTTCACTGAGAGAGGTTAAAGTGCCAGATGTTTATTAAGGACCAGCACCTGTGAAAGAAAGGGGCAAGAAGCAGGATTGAAAAGAGGGAAAATTTGAAGTCAGAGGCAGGTCTCACAATGAGTCAGCAAGTCTGACTAGGAACCGAGAATAAATACTGACTGTCAAAATTATCTTGTGCTTCTTTGCGACCCAGGCAGACCCTGAAAGAGCTGACAGCTGGTGGCTGTCTCCTGCCTGCACTCCCCATAGGCAGGCAGCAAATTCTGCCTTAAAGGGGCATCTGGGTGGTACATCTCTGATTTCTGCCACAAGTGGTGACAGGAGAGCACAGGACATGTTTCAAGGAGAGGGTCAGGTGAGGCCTTGGAGAAAAATTCATGGAGGTCAAATACAAGAATAGTGTGATGCATGAGGAGGGGAAGGGGTTGTTCTCTTATATCAATAGAATAGGTATAAAATGGTTTCATTATTATAAACCCTTCTTAAAATGGTTCTTACTATCCTGTTATCACTTTTACTATGTAACTATGGGGTGCAGATGGGCCGGAATTATTTGTAAGAAGGGGTTAGTGAATCAATAAAAGATCAATGAGAGAGATAGAGATAGAGCAAAAGTGGGGGAAGAGAGAGAAAGAGAGCAAGAGAGAGAGAGAAAGAAAGAGAGAGAGAGAAGATTAATGAGGCAAGTGATGCAGTAGGATGCCATTAAGCTGTTGGTTGATAGCACTAACTTATTGAAAGGGGCTTTTTTGCCAAACGTATAGAAGGCACTACCTATCTCCTGCCAAAAGTACATAGCCACAGTTTTCTGTTGGTTTGATTATGACATGCCTTGCCTTGTTCATGAGAGAATTACCTTCCATTGGAATGTTTTTTATTACGTGCATAATCAGATACATTGCACTGCAAGGAATGTGTGAAAAAATCATCACTGGTTCCACTGTGAAGTCAAACACTTTTCATCATCCTTCCCCAGCTCCCTGCCAGCTCAAAAATGCTGATCGCAGCTGGCAGAAGCACTACAAAAACAACAGTAGTTATTGAGCATCCTGTGTGTCAGGCTCAGGGCTAAGTGCTGAAGATTTGAGGACAAGTCACAACCAAATGATGTAACAAGATTCACAAAGAGAGAGGGAAGGAATGGGGAGGTAGATGCAAGACTTTTTTCTTTCTCTTTTCTCTTTTCCCGTAGTTTGAGAATTTTGCATTTGCTTCTAACTCAGTTCTTTCTAGGGGAGGTGCCAGGTTTGAACTGCAAAATGTTAATATAAACAAGTAACTGTCTTATGAACACTATGATTAAATAACAGTATCATAAAACTGTTTTTGTGCTTATTCCAATGACTTAGGGAAAAACGACTTTAGGGATGCATTTAATGGAACTGGGGCGACAACAGTTCCACATGATAAGGTTTTGCTCTTTCCTAATTCATGCAGCAGTTTCTCTAGAGGAGAAAAAATGTGGATGCTGCCTGCTTCTACAGAAGCCAAGGAAGGTGGAGAAGACAGCTGAGGGATGAAGGATCTCTCACATTAATTATATAGTTTTGTCATCAAGCATGTAGTGAGTGTAAAGTACAATGAGACATTAAAATAATTGAGATAAAGTCTCGGGCTCTGCCATGATATGTGTCTAGTCTGGGCACTCCCCATAGCTCAGCAGAAAGTCCTTCCTTGAGGGGGTTGGGGGCACACCTCTTATCTCTACACAGGTGGTAATAGGAGGGGTAATAGGTGGGGGAAAGAAGCCATACAAGCAAGTAACAGCATTATCAGGCAGATGGTGGCAAGCCATTACAGAACTCCATTATCCCATAACATCGTGTGCTTTGCACAAACCAAGCAAGAGGAGGAGACGGGAGAAGCCTCACGGAAAAGGTAAGATTTGAGTTGGCCCTGTCAGAATGGGTAGGACAGGCTTGTAGTGTTTCTCACAGATGGGGAGTGTTTGTAGATAATAGTGATAATGGCTACGTTTACCTAGATCTTCCTCTAGGTCTGACCCTGTGCTGAGGGCTTCCCACCCATCATCCCAGTTAAGCCTCATCTTGTCAGATAGGTAAAACTAGCAACCTTATTTAGAGAGGGGAAGCTTTGAGAGCTCAGACTTGGAGCAGCCAGAGCAAACTGGATGCACATGAAAATCACTTTAAGGAACTTTAAGAAGACACTCATGCCTGGGCTCTACCCTGTTCAGGTGGAATCTAATCTGTAGAGATCAGCTCTGGCCATCTAGCATACATTGCCCTTCAGGGGATTCTGATAAACAGGGAGGGTTAAGGAATTATCTCTATAGAGTAAATTCAGTGCTATACTAGCATAGGCCCCTTTAAACAGTATTTTAAACATATCAGCATTGTACAGGAAAGTCAGCGAAATTCTCCTTAGTCTAACACCCAGTTTAATAAACACCATTGATATACTTGGAATTCCTCAATTTCATCTCTCTCTCTCTCTCTCTCCTCTCTCCCCCTCTCTTTCTTCCTTCACCAGGGAGCCACTACCTTGAATTTCGAGTTTTTCATTCTCATGTATTTCCTTAGGCTCTTTTAAAAACTGACTTTCTCTGTAACCGCATTACGAGTTCATTATGAGTTCTGAAACCACTTCTATGAGTTCAATTGTTTCAGATTCCACATATAAGTGAGAACATGTGATTTTTGTCTTTCTGTGCCCGGCTTGTTTCACTCAGCACAATGTTCTCTAATGTCATTCACATTGTTGTAAGTGACAGAACTTCCTCCCTTTTGAAGGCTGAATAGTATTCTATTGGGTATAATATACCGCATTTGCTTCATCAATCTGCTGATGGACACTTAATTTGATTCCGTAACTTGGTCATTGTCTGTAGTGCTGCCATGAACCTTGATACAGACACCCCTTTGGCAAATGGATTTCAGCAAAGGCTAAAGGGCGTGAGGAGTGGTGAGAGGATAGTCAAAGGGAACAAAAGTTCACACAGGAGGAACACGGGTTTTTCTCTTGAGTTCTGTTGCACAGTGCGGTGAAATAGTTAACAGCTGTTAGTATTATACATTTCAGAGTTGCTGAGTAATTTTCAAATGTTCTCAATACAAAAAAATATTAAGTATTTGAGGCGATGGTTAACTGGCTTGATTTAATTATTCCACATTGTATTTACAAATTATAATATGACTTTATACCCCATACATTTATGCAATTATAAACTTTCAATTTAAAAAAGAGGCTGACTTGCCATCACTTCTGTGGGAGGAGACACTTTGCCATGAGGAACAGTGGCTCTTTAAGATGTGATGTTGAATGTGTGTGTGGGGGGGAAGGCATGTTCCTAACCGGAGGATACACCAGAATCTCTTGGAAAGGAACTTGGTCTAATTTGGGAAAGAAAGCAGGCAATTCTGACACTACCCGCAGTCCTAGAAGTGCCTCTCCCATGATGGTATTTGTTCATCTATTCATTATCTATACCCTCTGCTCCCATTATACCACATAGCCCTCTTAAAAGCAGGGACTTTGTCCTATTCAGTGTTCTACCCCATGTACCCAGAAGAGTGCCCACACTTAGTAGGTGTTTAACAGACATTTTTTGACTGAGTGAAAGGATCACTGCACCATGAGCTCCTTAACAGTTGGGAGCTTTTTTTTTTTCACTCTTGTTACCCAGGCTGGAGTGCAATGGGTAACACCATCTCGGCTCACCAAAACCTCTGCCTCCTGGGTTCAAGTGATGATTCTCCTGCCTCAGTCTCCTGAGTAGCTGGGATTACAGGCATGCACCACCACACTTGGCTACTTTTGTATTTTTTTATGATTATTATTTTTTATTATTTTTTTGTAGAGATGGTGTTTTTCCACGTTGGTCAAGCTGGTGTTGAACTCCTGACCTCAGGTGATCCGCCTGCCTCGGCCTCCCAAAGTGCTGAGATTATAGGCTTGAGCCACTGTGCCTGGCCAAGCTTTTAAAATAATATAATCTAGCAGAAGGGTCAAAAACATGAATTTTAGGGGTAGAAAACTTGGACTGGGATCCCGAACCTGCCACTTCTGATCTGTTATATGTCTTGGGCAGAGCTTCTCAACCATTCTAAACCTCAATTTCCTCATCTGTAAAAGGGAAGCTGCTCCTGAGTTGTGTAGTGGTGAGAGTTAAATAACACAATGTTCATATGTGTTAAGTATACTAAATAAATGATAACAGTGTATGTGAGATGTGTTTTGCCGCAGTGCTTGGCAGGTAGGAAGTGCTCATATTAGCATTAGCTCTGGTGGTGGACTTCCATGCGGTTGTTTCTGTAGACACCCCTCTTTTCCTGGGAACTGCTCTCTCAACATCCAAATGGCTTCCATGGGGACTCTATGTTCTCACATGGCCTTATCCCATGGCCACACTTAGCTGTTTCCTTCCAGGCTCTTGCTCCGTCTGGGGCAAACCAAATTGCTGCCCTCTGGCCATGGTTCAGGAGGGGCACCCAAAACCCACTGGGCCACTGGACTCTTTTCCCAGGTTTTTTTTTTTTTTTTAAGACTTGTATCTCTCTGGTAGCTGACACTGTTAGATGCATAATTTGAGGACTGTTGGTGGCCATCTTTCCTGCTAGTAAGAATTAAGCCAGCATTCTCATAGAAGCGGAGGTCGGAAATGGAAGCAATTTGGCAGAGTAGGAGTCTTGTACTAGGCTTACCTGAGGTCTGGCTACTTTTCTGGCTTTGCTAGGCTATGATGATGGCAGAGCCAGCCCATGTGGTACCATTGTGTAACTTGAGGGAGTCTTTATTTCTCAAGGTGATTCACTTTTATCTGTCAGAAAATTGTCATATCATTCGAATATTGTTGCGACAAGACACAGTACTGTCATCTAAAAATTTGTTTATACACAACATCCATATACAAATCTTTGATGTCCATAATGTTCACTTGCCACTTTGCAGGGTTGTACAGCGTATGACCTGCACAGCTCATCACAGTGGTGTCCTATACTGGGCACACTCCTTCTTTGCCTTTTGGATTTCTGTCCATTTTAGCCAAGGGTCCTAATTAATAGTTGTTATCAAGTAGTGACACTGCCTGGAATATAGGAGGCAATGATACCTTTGTGGAATAAATCTATGCTTGAATCAATGAACTGGTAATACTTTGCCAACATAAGTCAAGCACAGTGACTTCTAGGATCTGCTTCAGATCCTGGGTTCCCAGGTGCTGTAGGGACTCCCAGGTATTAGGGTACATGATGCTCCTCAGAGAGCAGTGATTATTCCTGCCTGCCTCCCCCCATCCCCTCCTCTTACAGATCTCTCTCTATAGCTCCATGCAGTCACATAGACAGCTAAAGACATTTTCTTGTTTTATTTTTAAATGGTGAGCTTTGTAAATTGTTTTAGAAATTTTGCTGCTGCTCTGCCAATGAGACCTGCTAATATTTGTACTTGGACTCTTTCTGAAGTTGTAATAACCCCTTCCCCTCATGGCTTTATTGCATCCCGCTCTGGGACGTGTCACTAAGGTTATGTGTGTATGACTAAGCCACTCTCAAAGACCATGCATTTTGTCTATATGGAAATGTGCTGGGCTGGGTTCTTGGGCATTCCTTTCCTTTGACTGGGAGACTGGCTGGGGGTAGTGTCAGGTGGAGGTGAGCTGTCAGAAGTCTTGTTGTGGCCAAGTATGGTGGCTCACACCTGTAATCACAGCACTTTGGGAGGGTGAGGTGGGCAGATTGCTTGAGTCTAGGAGTTTGAGACCAGCCTGAGCAATATGGCGAAATCCTGTCTCTACTAAAAAATGACAAAAAGAAATTAGCTAGTTGTGGTGGTGCTTGCCTGTAGTCCCAGCTGCTCGGGAGGCTGAGGTGGGAGGATCACCTGAAAGCTGCAGCGAGGTCCCACCACTTGCACTCCAGCCTGGGCAACCAGAGTAAGACCCTGTCTCAAAAAAAAAAAAGTGTTTGTCGCTTTGCCTTTGCCTTTTGAACTGCCATAGCGAAGTACCACAAACCGGTGGCTTAAACAACAGAAGGGTATTGTCTTGCAGTTCTGGGTTCCAGGAGTCCAGGATCAAGGAGCCAGCAGGGCAGTTCCTCTTGAGGGCTGCAAGGAGAATCTTTTCACGCCTCTCTCCTAGCTTCTGGTGATTTGCTGGCAATCTTTGGCATTCCTTGGCTGTGGGAGCATAATTCCAATCTTTATGTGGCATTCTCCCTCTGTGCATGTCTGCCTGTGTCCAAATGTCCCTTTTTATAAAGACACCAGTCATATTGGATTAGACCCACCCTGATGACTTCATCTGACTTGATTCCCTCTGTCACACTCACAGGTGCTGGGGTTGGGACTCCAGCACGTTTGTGGCAGGTGGAGGGTGGACACAACTCAACTCATAACTTTCCTCAGGATATTCCTTTTCTGAGGTGGGGTACAATGGACCCAGTTAAGCTGGTTTCTACACTACTGTTCCCTGGGCTAAACTGGAGTCTCCTCTATGTGAGCTGCATTTCAGAACTGCACATGCCTGAGCTGCAAAAGCTTTCGCAATAATGTCTCTTTTGTTTTCAGCATGAGTATCAATCATATGGGTGAGATTTTAAAAATGAGGTTGGTCAGGCTAGTACCCCGTCTCTACCAAAAATACAAAATTTGCTGGGTATGGTGGTAATCCCAGCTACTCAGGAGGCCAAGGCAGGAGAATCACTTGAACCCGGGAGGCAGAGGTTGCAGTTAGCCCAGATTGCACCATTGCACTCTAGCCTGGGCAACAAGAGTGAGATTATGTCTTAAAAAAAAAAAAAAAGAAAAGAAAAACAAACAGCACATGAGGCTGTGGACTGGACTCACATAACTATTTCCTTTTAAACTGCTTTATTGAGATATAATTCACATACCATAAAATTCAGCCATTTACAGGGCACAATTCAATGACTTTTCGTTTATTCACAGTAATGCATCCATCACCACAGTCCACTTTAGAACATTTTCATTACCTCAAAAAAAAACAAAAACAAAAAACCCCATACCGTTTAGCCGCCATCATCCCCAATGTCCCTATCTTCTTTTCCTCCAGCCCTCGGCAAACCACAATTCCACTTTGACTCTATAATGTTTGCCTGTTCTGGAGAATTCATAATCATACAACATGTGGCTGTTTGTATCTGGCTTGTTCCACTTAGCATGACGTTTCCAGGGTTCATTCATGTGACTCATGCATCGGAACTCCATTCTTTTTATGGCTGGATAACATTACATTCTATGGACGTATCACATTTCATTTCTGCACTCATTGGTTAGAGGATGTTGGGTTGTTTCTAAGGCTTCTGGGAATATTCATGTACAAGTCTTTGTGTAGACATGTATTTTGCTTCTCTTGGGTGTATACCTAGGAGTGGAGTTGCTGGCTTATATGGTGACTTTATTTTTAAGAATCAGAATCTTCATCAGTACTCCCAAAGCTGATCATTCTAAATCTACCCAATACTGTGTATGTTTTTCTTTACAAAAGTGACATTCTCACCTTATTTATCTTTTCAGCAGCTGGGGAAAGCAGTCCAGGGAGAAACTGATGAAATTCAGGAAGTCTAAGCAGAGGGAAGAGCAGGGGACTTAGAGTGCAGGAAGCACACCGCAGGGTCAAGCTGGCTGCACCTCTGGAGGGACAGAGGCAAGAGCGCAGGAACAGGCTAGCCTGTGCTTTAACGAGAAAACAAAACACAACAAAACAGGAATCTGAAGTTGCCGAGGAAGCCACACCCTAGTCATTGTGGCCCACACTTTCTCCAGGGAAATGGGGACTGGAGCACAACAGAAGGCAGAATTTTGCTGCAGGCCGACTGCTAAGTGGCCAATTTCTGGCTCCAAGTACCAGGTACCCCTCACATTCACGGTGCACAAAGCTGTCCCAAGCCTTTCCTAATGGGAGATGTTATCACCATTCTACAGATTGAGAAGCCCTGTGCACGGAGGGAGCTGGGCCTTCCACCCCCACGCCTCCACCCACCTTTGGCGGGCACAGGGTGAGTCAGTGGTGGCACAAACGCAGTCTGGGTCTTCTGCTTCCAAACCCGGACTTTAACTCCCAGACCGTGCTGCCTCTTGGAGCCTTCCAGAGAGGATCGTGCTGTTGAAATGAGTAGCGGTCCAAACTTTGGAGTCTGGGCTTCAAGGGCCTGCACGACTTTCGACTCCGGCTTCCAGCCATCGTCATTCCTCATGTCTTCCCGACGAGGGTATCCGCCGCTGCAAATGAAACCTGCAAATGACTGGCTTGCTTTCTACATCCAGGCGAGCCTTGCCCACACCCCACATTTCTCTCTTCTATCCATTTTATTTAACACCTCGTGGAGCTATTTAAATAAAAGTATATGGACCCTAGATGACAGATGGGAGATCCTTGATTTATTTTTAAGCAATTGGCTCATGCAATGGTGGGAGCTGGCGAGTCCAAAATCTACAGGGCAAGCCAGCTAGCATCTCAGGCAGGAGTTGAGGCCGCAGTCTTGAGGTAGAATTTCTTCTGTGTGAAGAAGAAATTTTACTCAGTTTTACTCTTAAGACTTTCAAGGAATAGATGAGGCCCATCTTCATCACTGAGGGTACTCTTTACTTAAAGTCAGCTGATAGTATATGGAAACCATAACCACAGAACACCTTCCCAGCAATACCTAGATGAGCGTTTGATTAAATAACTGGGTCCTATAGCCTCACCATGTTGACACCTAAGCCTGATCGCTTCACTCTGTCCTGGGAAAGTTATGAGGATGAAGTCAGATACTGAGTAGTAGCTGGCATATGGTAAGCACTGATTCAGGATTACTACTGCCGTGATTTTTATTTTGTCTTGTTTTTTGGTCTGCTACTGATTCAACAAAAGCCTCGTGCTTCTTTCCTAGGTATTTGCCACTCAGATACAGCACATCTAAGGGGATGTTTGTTTGCTATGAAAGCAGGATTTAAACTATGGGAACACAGCAGTAGCAGGCTCCTGGAGGGTAAGCAGTGATTTGTACCTAGCTCAGAATAAATGCTCGATGTATATCAAGAAATGAATGCATAAGTGAAGACAAAGTCCTTCGAAGCTTGGCTTAGGTCAGGGCTGTGCAATACACATATGATTCCGGTATTCTGTTTTCTTTCTTTTGACAGAGTCTTACTCTGTTGCCCAAGCTGGAGTGCAGTGGTATAATCACAGCTCACTGCAGCCTGTAACTCCTCCGCTGAAGCAGTCCTCTACCTCAGCCTCCTAAGTAGCTGGGACAACAGGCACTGCTACCACATTTGGCTAATTTTGAACTGTTTTTTGTGAAGATAGAGATTTTTCTTTGTTACCCAGTGGTCTCAAACTCCTGGCCTCAAGCGATCCTCACAAATCAGCCTCCTTACATCTTGGCCTCCCAAAGTGCTGAAATTACAGGTGCAATCTACTGCATAGGTCTATAATGCCAGTTTCATATGTAACTTAAAACTTTCTAGTAGCATATTAAAAAAAAAAACAGATAACAATCCCCAAAATATTGTTTCAACATTTAATTAATATAAAAATTATGAAGTAGACATTTTACATGATTTTCCCAGCACATGTATTACACTCATGGCATATCACCTTTTGGACTAGCCACATTTCAAATCCTCCATAACTGCATATGGCTAGTGGCTACTGTATTGGACGACATGGGATTAGCTGAATGTTTCTTGAAGTCTAGTTCCTGAAGAACTGCATCCAAATCACTGGGGTTCGGGTGGTGGGGGGGCGGGGCGTGCTTTAGGACAATCTCTGAATATGATTCCTAGACTTATGCCTGCCTGTTCCTAGGTTGTTTATGGCCAATTCTCAGGAAGATAAAAACAGAAACTGAAAGTTAGCATTTAGAAAGTTTTATAGCAATTGACAGAGTAATTTTACATCCTTTGAATCTAACAGTTGAAAAAATCAGGAACTATGTGTTTTTAAAAATAATTTAATTTTTTGATAAATGCATCTGTATTGTATTTTTGAAATTATCCATGCTGGGCATGGGGGCTCATGCCTGTAATCCCAAAACTTTGGGAAGCTGAGGCAGGAGGAGGATTGCTTGAGGCCAGAAGTTTGAGACCTGCCTAGGTAATATAGTGAGACCCCCATTTCTACAAAATAAAAATTAAAAAATTAGCTAGGTGTGGTGGCATGTGCCTGTAGTCCCAGCTACTTGGGAGGCTGAGGCGGGAGGACTGCTGGAGCCCAGAGGCTCTATGATCACACCACTGTACTCTAGCCTGGGTGACAGAGTGAGACTCTGTCAAAAAAAAGAAAAAAGAAAAACTATTTGTGGTAGAGTGAAAATAAATAAAAACTGGCCTTTCAGTAGAGACAGTTTGAAAAGCAGCCTAGATGGCGGACGGAAGCAGAGTCTCTGGTGGGTGTTGGGAGTCTGTGTGTTTTTCACACCCCTGGATGATTCATGCGAGTTTAAGCCTTCTGCAATTAGACCCAAACCCCCAAGACATACAGACCTCATTTTATTTTCCCTCAAATTACTGTGTCCAGAAACAGAGCCTCAGGCCTGGGCGGGTCTTCGTAACAAGGGCAGCTCTGCTGACTTCAAAGACCCGGTCCCAGCACCGGTGGGGAGCCCTGTGCCACCTGACATCCACGCAAGCCAGAGCATGAGTCTCACACAGTCCCGCTTCTTCTTGAGACCCTGTGTGAAGCCTCTAGGAGAGTGAGATTTTCAAGGTTTTCTCTGATCCCTCACACAGAGAATAAGACTTTTCAGTCTCCATCTCTTGGAGCAGACAGGCAATCTATTACAAAAAAAAAGAAAAGAAAAAAAATCTCTAGAGCTAAAGGAACTCTATTTTTTCTTGTCCTTGCTCAAAGCTTTTATAGAACATCTTGAGCTTTCAAAGGCAGTGCGTGTATTGATTTTTTGTCCCTGACCCCCAGGGTTCATTGCTGCTGTGTTTTGGGCTAAGGCTCCCTATAGAAATCCCAGTGGCCTCAACTCGGGAAGTCTTGGTGATTGGATGATATTGGAAGCAGTTTCCTTATATAAACCATCACAGATGTCCTTTGTAATTTGTCATCTTCTCTCTCTGTGAGGCTTTCCTCACAGGATCTTTGCTGTGTGGCTTGAAACTTTTAAATCAGCCTTTAGGCCAGAGTTTCTGCAGGGAAATGGAGGCCTTTGCCTCTGCTGTGCCCCGGTGGAGTCGTTTGAGGTTCTTCAGTGGAGTTGTTTTAGGCTCTGGGACGTGCCCCACCAAGCCCAATACCCACTTAGAGATCGATGTAGTCTCTTCCCACAGAATCTCAATATGCTATTGTGTTAATCTGTGAGAGCTGCCACAGTGAAAGACCACAGACTGGGTGGCTTAAACAACTGACATTGACTTTCTCACACTTCCAGAGGCTAGAAGTCCAAGATCAAGGTGTTTGCAGGTTTGGGTTCCCCTGAGTCCTCTCTCCATGGCTTGCAACGGCTCCCGTGTCCTCACACGGCCTTCCCTTTCTCTGTGTGTGTGTTCCTAGTGTCTCTGCCTCTTCTTAGAAGGACACGGTTCCCACTGGATTAAGGTCCAACCCTTATGACCTCATTCAACCTTAATTACCTCTTTAACAGCCCTATCTCCAAATCTAGTCATTGGGTCTTGGGACTCCAACATACGAATTTTTACAGGACACAATTCAGTCTGTAACAACCACTAAGTTGGTTTCTGCTTATTGCCCCACTTTCTTTGCATTCTGGGTTTCTGACAGCTCTGTCTCCCGCCTCCACCATCAATGTTTGCTTCGTACACCATCTCTCCCTGGAGGAGGTCAGCCTTCATAGCTGCGTTCCATTCTACCTGTGGTGATGTTGCTGGCTCTCAGAAGAGTGTTTTGTGGGCAACAGTAATTTTTATTAGAGATCGCTCTTCACCTCATATTCTTCAGAAATTATTCCAGGCTTTATGTAAAACCTGATTGTTTTGTGCATGCAACACCATTTCCCTGCTCTTCTCTCCTATGGAGACCTGTTTCCCCTCTGTTGCCCCCAGTTCCGTGGGAGAACTGGAACTAGTTGCCTTCATGTTTGCAACTACTTAACCTCTCTGTGACTCAGCTTCTGCTTTTCAAAACAGAGCTGATGATAGTATTTGCCTTATGAGGTGGTTGCCAGGATTAACTGAGAACCTACTTAAAGAAGGTTAAGTACTTAGGACAGCACCTGGTATGTAGAAAGAACACAATACATGTTCACTATGACTGTGGTCAACTTTTTTTTTCCTCCCCAGCAATCAGCTAATCTCTAGTAAGTGTTCCCTGGTTTGCTATTGTATCTTCTCAAAGCTAGCAGGTTTCATCAAAGACTGGCAATAATCTAAGTTAGTAGATACTTTTATTGTGGATAACGATATTAAATGCCTTTCCTGATTCACCCCAAAATTAGCACCATCAGGGTGAATGAAAACTTGAATTCAGGCAAATCTTTGAACTAATCCAAGTGGAATGCTTTTATTCTTACCCGCACCAACCTCACCCTTTCTTGTGTGGATACCCTGTGGTGGCTTGTCCTCCTCCTCTCTCCATTTGTCTAAAGCTGATCCATCTTGAGAGACCAGTCAAGGTTCCTCTTAGAGTAAGTGCCATGGAGCTTGGCCCTTTGTCTCCTGGAGTCAGGAGCTGAATTTTATCCTCATTTTGTGGAACTCATAGAACTTATCTCTGGGATAAGCACATAGCAAGTGCTTCAGAAATATGTGTCATCATGCTTGTAATCCCAGAACTTTGGGAGGCCAAGGTGGGTGGATCAGTTGAGGTCAGGAGTTCGAGACCAGCCTGGCCAACATGGTGAAACCCCGTCTCTATTGAAAATACAAAATTAGCCAGGCATGGTGGCGCATGCCTGTAATCCCAGCTACTGAGGAGGCCAAGGCAGGAGAATCACTTGAACCCGGGAGGTGGAGATCATGCCATTGTACACCAGCATGGGTAACAGAGGGAGACTCTGTTTCAAAAAAAAAAAAAAAGATATATTTGTTGATTAACTGGCTGTTGATCATAACCATCAGATTATCTTGGGCAAGTTTATTGGAAAAAATACTTACCTAATTCACATTCAAAAGAGCACTCCCATGAGTTAAATCTAACCCCCATTCTGATTCTTCTAATGGGGTGATAGCCCACTGATTTCAGAATCCATAAGGGAGGAGAGAACAGTTGTCACATTTCTACATTTCTCACTAATTCAGTATTATAACTAAATATAGTGTTATTTAATGTTCTGAAATAGGTCCATTTTAAAGTCATTTTAAGGAAACCTATGCATTGAAGCTTTAGTATTTTATGTGGGTCACCTGGATTCTCAGTGAATATGAGAAAATGAACCAAATAGGTTTAAGCAAAGATTCCTGGTATATTTTACTTCCTCAGTGTCTTCAAGCTCAACTTATTCCAGGCCTGAAGGACATGGTTTAGTCCATTGGCCCAGTTGACAGAAGACTGCATAGAACAGGGATTCCCCTTTCTCCTCTCTGTCTTCTCACAGCAGCTGACTTCAGCTGCCTTGTGTCCTAGGCTCCCACACATTGGATGTGGGGGAGGCTGCATGGACCCTGAGTCTGCACTGATGTTAAGGCCTGTTTTTCTAGAGTGTCAGGTACTCTGGGATGCATTTGAACATCTCCATGAGGCTCAGCTTCTATCAGCTACATGAAGGCTAGCTGATCTCTAAAGTACTTTCCATTCCCCTTAGCTTGTGATATTGGAAGCCACAGATCAGCTTTCCTGGAGTTTCTCTCTAACGTGAACCAGGGAAACCTGAGCTGGGGCAAGAACCCAGCCCCAGAACTGCCCTGAAGGCTGAAAGGTGAAGGTCAGGGGAGTCCCGAATGGGATGCTTGCCTTCACTCTCACCATCCCCAGGAAAGCCCCTCTCCAGCAGCCTGGCGCTCCAGCCAGGGCAGCATTAGCTGCTCTTCCAGGAGAAGGCAAGGCTTCTAGATGAACAAGGCTCTTTAAAAACACTGGGGCTGACAGAGTGATAGCCCACTCAAGAGCCAACAGAACAACCGCAAAATATGATAAAAATCACTTGAAAAGTTCATTGATTTTGCAGTAAAACTGCAAATACTTCACTTTATAATAATTGTTCCCTCACGCTTTTGAATCTTGTACTTGAGCTACAAGGGCGTTTAGGTCAGGCTGCATTCAGCAAACAGGCCGGGGAAGACAATGGCGCATGGCTGAAGAGACACTTTAATCATGAGCTAATTTACAAACCAAAGCAAAACAGACTCGGGCTTTGTCTAAGATTATTAGAAGATGTTAATTCTGTGCTTAAATTATTTCTCCTCTCCTGGAGCTCATAACTAGAGGAAAAATAAAAAGGAACATCAACCCTATCTCACCCTCTCCCATTTCTTATCTTCCTAATTAAATTTTGTGACTTGGCATCCACGGGTGGGTGGGTTACTTTTCTCTTTTCTTTTCTGAGGACAATGTGCTTATTATTCAAATTCTTACTGCTTCTTGGTGTGAGCTTCCAGCACCTAGATAAAATGGCTGTTAAGTCTTTTCTCCCTGCATTTTCTCTAGGTCCAGAGAAATAATGAAAGAACTTGGTACAGAATTAGTTTCTCACGGATCCACAATACAGCAGGTCCCAGAGCCCAGTAGAGGCTGTGGCCAGCCCTGTCCCCTGCCCCGCCTCCACAGCACGGAGACCTCTTCCGTAGCAGGCTCAGCCCTGTCCTATGCTGCTGGCCCCACCCTCCTCCCAGGCTGGCGGGATCCCATGGCCAGGATTTAAAAGTACACGAACAAACAAACCCCAAACTGGACCAACTCTCAATTATCTGCATGAGTGAGGGCTAATCCAATATTCATTTCTACTTGGCTTTGGAATGCCTTGTATGATTTGTACAGGACAGATTTACCTGGCCGGTTCTGCTTTGCTTGGGTGAATAGTGTTAGCATTTCCAATCTGCCCATGGATTACTAGTGAGGAGAGCACCCTTAACACGCTGGTGTGGAGGGGAAATCAGTTTGGGTGGGAGCATCCGACAAAGGTAATCCATGTATGGTATCACTGAGCTGGCTGCCCTCCCGTTGTTTCATCTCCTGGTCATTTTGCCTTGTTATTCTCAGCCACTGAAAGCACCTGGGTATACTCCAGTATCTTGATGTGTTTCCACTCCTGTAAGGAGAGGAATTTACCAATGATTTGTTTCTTCAATAAATAATTATTTAATATCTCCTATGTATCAGGCACTGTGCTAGGAGTGGGGAAACAACTCTGAAGTCATCATGGAGCCGATGGGGCTTACACACATATGAGAAAGACAGTCAGGCCCACAGACACTTATAATATGTGAATGTGGTAGGAGTTGTGATGGGAGAGGAGCAGGCTGTTCCAGGATCACCTTGTGGGGACACCAAATGCAGACTTCTTGCAGGCACGGGAAAGGCTTTTAAGGAGAGGAGAAGTCACACCTGAGACCTGAAAAACAGGTGGGAGTTGTTCAGGAGATTTACAGGGAGGGTGTTCTAGGCAGGGAGAGTACCTCGTGCTAAGGGCCAGGACAGGTGAGCACCGAATAGTAAGCCTGAGATTGTGAAAAGCAATTAGCATGGTTGGAGCTCAGTCAGAGGCTGGAGGTGCAGGAGGAGATGTTGGAGGCGTGGGAGCTCAGGAAGGGGTTTGTAGAAATGGTAAGCACTTCGGGGTAACTATAAAAAGTTGAAAGTCACTGAACAAGTCAATCCATCTCCTTTTACAGATAAGTAACTGAAGGACTGAGGATGGGGAGAAACCATAGAAGTTTGCCTATTTGGTGGTAAAGCTGGGACTAAACCCCAATACAGTTTCCCCTTGAACGACACAGGCCCAGGTCTGAACTGCCGCAGGTCCACTTATACATGGATATTTTTCAACAAATACATTGGAACATTTTTTTGAGATTTGCAACAAGATAAAAAACCTTACGGAAAAACTGCATAGTCTAGAAATATTGAAAAAGCTAAGCAAAAGCTTGTCATGAATGCATAAAATATATAGAGAGAATAGTCTGTGTTTTAATCCACTATGTTATTGGCGTGGCTTTTGGACAGCAGTAGGCTACGGGTAAGTTTTGGGGAAGTCAAAAGTTCATTAATATATGCAGATTTTTTGACCGGGGTCAGGGGGTTGGTCAGCATCCCTAATTTCTGTGTTGTTGAAGGGTCAGCTGTATCTTAGAGTCCTTCTACCACAGCTGCTTACAAAGACCAAGCTCTTTAAACCAAAAAAATCAGGACATGTGAAATTTAATATGAATATTCTTAATTTCAAATAATCTGACACCCCTTCAAGGGCTATTTTAAAAAAACTAATATTTATTTTTGGAGGATAAAGGGAAACTATTAATAAAATTGTATGTTTTTGTTTGTGTTCCAAATAAGGGAATTAACCTCTCTCATGCAATTTAACAATTTAACATATTGGAGTTAATGTCTTTTTCTGTCTAAATTCATACCTGGAAGGTGTTATGCACACACAGGCATAATTCACAAAAATGTGTCTAGACAATCTTGAGAAACATTTTTAAAATTTCTTTTCTTTTCCCTGGAATGTATGTAGACAAATGTATTCTGACTTTTCCAATTCTCTTCCTTTTTTTTTTTTTGTATGTGTACATGATTTTTCTGAAAGAAAAAGCATTAGGAGATTTAGAGAAAACAAACCACTGGCTTGCTAATCAGAAGTGCACTTAAAATAACTCAGTTTCCACATTCCAGCTGTTGGAGATGGGTGTCTTCAGAGGCAGGCCCTCTGGGTGTTGGTGTCTCTTAGCCTTGCGCTAGGTAAATCACACTGTGACTGTTGACTATTGAAAGCACTTGGCAGAGCTAGGTCAGCTCTGGCGGGGACCCATCTACCTTGGCCAGACTGGGACAGGTTTATCTTTTGTCGAGGGACATGAGTTAACTGGCAACACTTGTCTGATCTACTTCAGCAGTGCCTCGGAGTGTTTTTCAACAAGTGTCTCAGGGAGCTTCCAGGCCACTAGGAGCTAGTTCATCTGATTCTGACTCCCATGTGGACGTTGAATTTGAGGGGAGAAAGGCAAATTTTATTCCTCCCAGAATCTTGAAAATTTTGGAAGAATCAGAGTGATAGAGAAAAGTATGGAGGTGACAGGAAAGCTCCTAATCCGAACTTCCCAGGAAATTGAGTGCTGGCTGCCCTCCATCCCTTTTCCCGCAAGGAGGTGGAGGGAGAGTGTTGGTGATTTAGATGAGGAATGGCAGTGATTGTAACCAGGAAATTCATAGTGGAAATAGGATAAATCAACGTAAGACCATTAAAAAGTGAACTTGACAGAACTTGGTGACTGGATTCGTAGAAGGAAGGAAACGTCAGGACAGTGCCTGCAGTTCTTGTTTGAGCAACTTATTGGGTGGTGATTTCCTACGAAGGTAGGAAACGAAAGGCTAGACGTAGGGGCTGGGTACTGAGCTCTGTCTGGACACAGGGAATTTCAGGTCCTATAGTCTATCTTGAGATGTCAAGCAGTTGAGTGGATGGGATTCCAGCATGAGCGCCGTGGCCAGGTGAGAAGTATAAAATGTAGATGTCCTTTACACACAGGTGAAGAAGTCTCGGAATGAGATTACTCAGAGTATAGATTAGGTGGAAAGAAGGGCCCAGGAAAGAACCTTGATTAAAACCAGTTTTTTAAGGAGGAAGCCATGGAATATAAGCTACAAAGGAGATCAAGGAGGCAGAAATCGATCATCAGTAAGAAGCAATTCAGAATCTTTTTCTCATTGTCTTTTGTTTTGATTGATAATTTATCTTCACCAAGAAATATTGCAGATATTTAAAACGGTATAGATCAGAAAATCATGACAAACATCCATGAAACTACTGCTTGAACTGAGTTGGGAGTCCCTTCCTCACCACTCTCCCCACCTTATCTGTGGGATGACCTATTTTAGAAATCCGGTGTTTCTCTTTAAACTTACATAGCCCCTCATGCCCTTACAACTGCTACACCTGCTTCCGTGAACCCAGACTTGTGCCATCAGAGACCCATAGCCAATGAGGAGCGAGGCTTTGTGTATCACTGGTGCCTCATTCCGTCAGCACATGGGGTCAGGGATTAGCTTTGTGCTCAAAAAACTTGCCATGGAGTGTGCCTCCCACAGTGTCTCTCACAGTGTCTCTTCTTGCCTTGGTCTTACTTGGTCTGGAGGCCTGGCTTGCTGTCTAGTTGAGGAGGTTGAACCCCGGAAAACAGGTGAGAGTTGTGATTTGGAGGGAGGGTGTTCTAGGCAGGGAGAGTACCTCGTGCTAAGGGCCAGGACAGGTGAGCACCAGAATAGTGAGCCGGAGATCGTGAAAAGCAATCAGCGTGGTTGGAGCCTGGAGGCGTGGGAGCTCAGGGAGGGGCTTGTAGAAATGGTAAGCACTTTGGGGTAACTGTAAAAAGTTGAAAGTTGCAGACCAAGTTAATCCTCTTGTTTTACGGGTAAGTACCTGAAGGACTGAGGATGGGGAGAAACCATAGAAGTTTGCCTAACTAGTTGGTGGTGAAGCTGGGACTAAACCCAAATGCAGTAGACCCTTGGATAACACAGGCCCAGGTCCGAACCGGGCTGAACTGGGCTGCTGCCTTGGTCTCCTTTGGTCTGGAGGCCTGGCTTGCTGTCTAGTTGAGGAGGCTGAACCCTGGGTCCTTGTATTAATATATATTTATATGTCTTCGTATATACTCTAATACAACAGAATGTTGACATACACAAACAATACAGTCTGACCATCCCCTGGCTGCATCCTGCTTCATTGTGGATAAACCTTCCGGAAGGCATAATGACGCTACCTGTTTGGAAACTAAATGTTTTTGGTTCTGATGTCTGCTCTGAACATAGCTTCATTTGTTACTTTTCTTCTGACTGCTTGTCTCCCTAACTAGACCCACTATTCTGACTTATGCCCTACCCCTATCTGCCACATGAAGGTCCCGCTAAGCCTCATGTCCTAGCTGGGTGGATTGAGGAGTATCAAACCTATTAATTTATACCCTTTCATGATTTACAGATATACAATGGGCAATGGGAAATTTCTTTCAATTAGCCTAATAAAGTGTTCTATAAAGCAGTTGCTATTCCATAAATAATCACTTAAATAGACCATAAGAATGCACCTTAACAATGATGCAATCATTCCATTTTGAATAACTTTTTTGTAACACTGAAACTTGTCTTCCCTTCTCTACCTACCCCTTGTTCCACAACCGATCTGTAAGTGCAGAATTTTGTATGTAGTTTCTTAAAATGGCTATGAATCTTTTTAGCCCGAGGAAGCTTTTCCATATCTTTTTGGGGGTCTTATATTTCATTTCTAACTCTTTTTGGGATAGCAAAAGTTTCAAAACATCCCAAGGAGAATCTGGGATAGGGCTCACGAAGGACTTTCTGACACAGAAAGGTTGTAGAATATTTCACTTAAAATAATATAATAGTAATAGTTTTAAAACGGGAGGGGAGATGTCACCCTATATCCGTGAGGGCTGCAGGGAAGTTAAATGACTTCTGAAGGTCTGATTCAGCCCTAAGATTCTTTGATGTGATTGTTCTGTGCTTTCCAGCTGTCTGTCTTTGATCCAAGCTTTGCCTGCTGGAGCTGAGCTCCGAGTGAGAAACTTCCAGCTCCACACCACCCTCGGCAGCCCAGGACCTTGAGCCAGCTGGCTGACCGTGCTCTCTGGGGATTCCACGCCAGGGCTGATTGGCTCCTCTGATTTGCTTTGACTGTTTGACTTCCAGGGAAGGCCTATGGCAGGTGGAGCTGATGAACCCCTTCCAGGGATCTTCTGCCTCCATTAGTTAACTCATCAGGGACTTCCCGGGCATCCTCTCTCACTGAGCAGGGACGCTGTCTGCCTTTTACCTTGTCCCTTTCACACTCACTGGTTATGCATGGTTGACTGGGCAACTCACTTCTGCAACCGGCCATCTAGTTCAGCCCCTGGAGCTCAGCTTGATTTCCAAGTCCTAGATATGGTTCAAGTTAAGTAGAAGCCTGTTTAATTCTGTTTTGAGTACGAAGTGATTCAGCAAGTGGTATGTTCTAGATAGAGTAATAATTGGGGACAGAATGGTTTTAATAATATGTCTATGGCAAGGAACAATGGAATCAATAACTTATTTGCTGGGTTCATATATGTATAAATACAACAGACTCTTGACATACACAAAAGATACAGTCCGAGACCCATGTGCTTCCCCAAATTCATAAATATGAAAGTATTTTAAAGATTTTTGGCTTGCTCCTCAACCACATTCCTGTTGTCTTGTGACTTTTCAACTTCTGAAAAACATTTTACCTCTGATTCAATGAGACAGTTTTATAGCAGTAAGTGGGACTTCCAGAAAGTACTTTTTAAAAAATATCAACTTTAATCTTAGATCCGGAGGGTGCAAGTGGGCCTGTTACATGGGTATATTGCATGAGGCTGACGTTCGGGGCGTGAATGATCCCATCACTCAGGTGGTGAGCACAATACTCAATAGGTAGTTTTTCAGCCTTTGCCCCCACCCTCGTACCCCCTGAGTCGCCAGTATCTATTGCCATCTTTATGTCCACGTGTACCCAATGTTTAGCTCCCACTTATAAATGAGAACATAGGTATTTAGTTTTCTGTTCCTGTGTTAATTTGCTTAGGATAATGGCCTCCAGCTGCATCCATGTTGCTACAAAGGACGTGATCTCATTTATGGTCGTATAATATTCCATAGTGTATATGTACCACATTTTTTATCCAGCCCACCGTTGATGGGCACGTGGAGTCGATTTTGTGTCTTTGCTATGGTGAATAGCACTGCAATGAACATACAAGTGCATGTGTCTTTTTGGTAGAACGGTGCATTTTCTTTTGGATATGTGCCCAGTAATAGCATTGCTGGGTCGAATGGTAGTTCTGTTTTATGTTCTTTAAGAAATCTCTACTCTTCCTATTTGAATACTTTATTTCTTTCTCGTGCCTGATTGCCCTGGCCAGAACATCCAATACTATGTTGAATAGGAATGGTGAGAGAGGGCATCCTTGGCTTGTGCTGGTTTCCAAAGGGAATGCTTCCAGCTTTTGCCCATTCGGTATGATATTGGCTGTGGGTTTGTTATAAATAGCTCTTATTTTGAGAGATATTCCATCAATAGTTTATGGAGAATGTTTTAGCATGAAGCATTGTTGAATTTTATCAAAGGCCTTTTCTGCATCTATTGGGAGCATCGTGGGTTTTGTCATTGGTTCTATTTACGTGATGAATTATGTATACTGATTTGTGTATGTTGAGCCAGCCTTGCATCCCAGGGTTGAAGCTGACTTGTTCATTGCGGATAAACTTTGTGATGTGCTTCTGGATTCAGTTTGCCAGTATTTTACTGAGGATTTTCACATCGATGTTCATCGGGAATATTGGTCTGAAATTTTCTTTTCTTGTTGTGTCTCCGCTAAGTCAGGTTGATGCTGGCCTCATAAAATGAGTTGGGGAGGAGTCTCTCTTTCTCTATTGTTTGGAATACTTTCAGAAAGCATGGTACCAGCTCCTCTTTGTACCTCTGGTAGAATTCAGCTGTGAACCTGTCTGGTCCTGGACTTTTTTTGGTTGGTAAGCTATTAATTTCTGCCTCAGTTTCAGTTCTTGGTCTATTCAGGGACTCAGCTTCTTCCGGGTTTAGTCTTGGGAGGGTGTATGTGTCAAGGAATGTATCCATTTCTTCTAGATTTTCTAGTTTATTTGCATAGAGATGTTTATAGTATTCTCTGATGGTAGTTTTTATTTCTGTGGGATCACTGGTGATATCCCCTTTATCATTTTTTATTGTGTCTATTTGATTCTTCTCTCTTTTCTCGTTAGTCTGGCTAGCAGTCTACTTTGTTAATCTTTTCAAAAAACCAGCTCCTAGATTCATTGATTTTTTTTTTTTAAGGGTTTTCCATGTCTTTATCTCCTTCAGTTTTGCTTTGATCTCAGTTATTTCTTGTCTTCTGCTAGCTTTTGAATTTGTCTGTTCTTGATTCTCTAGTTCTTTTAATTGTGACATTAGAGTGTCAATTTTAGATCTTTCCTGCTTTCTCCTGTGGGCATTTAGTCTATAAATTTCCCTCTGAACACTGCGTTAGCTGTATCACTGAGATGTTCTGTCTTTGTTCTCATTGGTTTCAAAGAACTTATTTCTGCCTTAATTTCATTATTTACCCAGTAGTCATTCAAGAGCAGGTTGTTCCGTTTCTATGTAGTTGTACAGTTCTGAGTGAGTTTCTTAATCCTGAGTTATAATTTGATTGCACAATGGTATGAGAGACTGTTATGATTTCCATTCTTTTGCATTTGCTGAGGAGTGTTTTATTTCCAATTATGTGATCAATTTTAGAATAAGTGTGATGTGCTGAGAAATACATATATTCTGTCGATTTAAGGTGGAGAGTTCTGTAGATGTCCATTAGGTCCACTTGGTCCAGAGCTTAGTTCAAGTCCTAAATATCCTTGTTAAATTTCTGTCTTGTTGATCTGCCTAATATTAACAATGGGGTGTTAAAGTCTCCCACTATTATTGTGTGGGAGTCTAAGTCCCTTTGTAGGTCTCTAGGAACTTGCTTTATGAATCTGGGTGCTCCTGTATTGGGTGCATGTATATTTAGGAGAATTAGCTCTTCTTATTTCATTGGTCCCTTTACCATTATGCCCTTTTTTGTCCTTTTCGATCTTTGTTGGTTTAAAGTCTGTTTTATCAGAGACTAGGATTGCAACTCCTGTTTTGTCTTGTTTTGTTTTTTCTCTGTCCATTTGTTTGGTAAATCTTCCTCCATCTCTTTATTTTGAGCCTATGTGTCTCTCTGCACATGAGATGGGTCTCCTGAATACAGTACACTGATGGGTCTTGACCGTTTATTCAATTTGCCAGTCTGTGCAAGCAGTTTGGAGATTTCTTTTTTAAATTATACTTTAAGTTCTGGGATACATGTGCAGAATGTGCAAGATTGTTACATAGGTATACACATGCCATGGTGGTTTGCTGCACCCATCAAGCCATCATCTACATTAAGTATTTCTCCTAATGCCATCCCTCCCCTAGCCTCCCACCCCCAACAGGCCCCAGTGTGTCATGTTCCCCTCCCTGTGTCCATATGTTCTTGTTGTTCAACTTCCACTTATGAGTAAGAACATGCAGTGTTTGGTTTTCCGTTTCTGTGTTAGTTTGCTGAGAATGATGGTTTCCAGCTTCATCCATGTCCCTACAAAGGATATTAACTCATTCTTTTATATGGCTGCATAGTATTCCATGTGTATATGTGCCACATTTTCTTTATCCAGTCTATCACTGATGGGCATTTGGGTTGGTTCCAAGTCTTTGCTATTGTGAATAGTGCTTCAATAAACGTATGTGTGCATGTGTCTTTATAGAATGATTTATAATTCTTTGGGTATATACCCAACAATGGGATTGCTGGGTCAAATGGCATTTCTGGTTCTAGATCCTTGAGGAATCGCCACACTGTCTTCCACAATGGTTGAACTAATTTACACTTCCACCAAAAATGTAAAAGCATTCTTATTTCTCCACATCCTCTCCAGCATCTGTTGTTTCCTAAATTTTTAATGATCGCCATTCTAACTGGTGTGAGATGGTATCTCATTGTGGTTTTGATTTGCATTTCTCTAATGACCAGTGATTATGAGCGTTTTTCATGTTTATTGGTTGCATATATGTCTTTTTTTTTTTGAGAAGTGTCTGTTCATATCTTTCACCTACTTTTTGATAGGGTTTTTCCTGTAAATTTGTTAAAGTTCCTTGTAGATTCTAGGTATTGCCTCTTTGTCAGATGGATAGACTGCAAACATTTTCTCTGATTCTGTAGGTTGCCTGTTTAATCGGATGATAGTTTCTTTTGCTGTACAAAAGCTCTTTAGTTTAATTAGATCCCATTTGTCAATTTAGACTTTTGTTGCCGTTGCTTTTGTGTTTTAGTCATGAAGTCTTTGCCCATGCCTACGTCCTGAATGGTTATTGCCCAGGTTTTTTTTTTTAGGATTTTAGGTCTTGCATCTAAGTCTTTAATCCATCTTGAGTTAATTTTTGTGTAAGGTGTAAGAAAGGGGTCCAGTTTCAGCTTTCTGCACATGGCTAGCCAGGTCTTCCAACACAATTTATTAAATAGGGACTCCTTTCTCTATTGCTTTTCTGAGGTTTGTCAAAGATCAGATGGTTGTAGACATGTGGCATTATTTCTGAGGCCTCTGTTCTTTCCATTGGTCTATATATCTGTTTTGTTTCACCTACAAATTTACAAATTGCCTTTATTTGTGTGGATATATACATACATATATTTCTGTGTAGAGGCCTTATTAGGCCATGACTGAATTAAACTTCTACTTTTTACTTCATTTTAAACTTTTTTTCCTACTAAGGTTCATCACTGTCCTCCTAAACTTGAATTTTTATTTTTAAAGTCCTAAGTAATATATGTGTTTATTCTTGTTACACATTCAAACAACACAGGCGAAACTGAAGTTCCTCCATACTGCCAAACTGATCCTATTTTTCTTTCTAGAGAGAGTCAATGTTGAAAATTGGGAGTGCTTCTTGTTAGCCCCACTGACATCATTGGAGGGATCATTCAGCAGAATTCTAATAGCACAGACTCTGGGGCCTGCCTGCTTGGGTAAGCCTTAGGCTCTGCTTTGGTTCGAATCTCAGCCCTTCACTTATCAGCTGAGTGATTTGGGTAAGTCTCTTAACTCTGTGCCTCAGTTTCTTCCTCTGCAAAAATGGAGGCAATAATAGTACTATTTCATAATAGTTTTCATGAAGGTTAAAAGGGTCAATTCATGTAAAGCACTTAGAACAATATCTGGCATACAGTAAGTGCTCAAAAGTGTTATGTATATGTGTATATACGTATTTTAGAAAATTAATTTTACATAGTACTATACTGTTACATATATTTTTATTTCCTGCTTTTTAGAAACTCTTTCTATATTAGCACAATTAGATGCTGTATAATCACACTCGTTTCTAAACCATAGTTTTTCATTATATATGTAACATAATTTGTTTAGCCATTGCCTATTGATGGATAGTCACACTGTTTCAAAGTTGTTGCTTTTACTAACAAAGCTGCAATGGATTACCTTTGCACCTGCCTCCTTTTGTCTATGTATGTGGATGTGTTTCTTTAGGCACATGCTGAAATGTGGAATTACTGGGTTATAGATTGAATATGGTGGTGGTAGTGGCTGCGTGTGTGTATGTGTGTGTGTGTGTGTGTGTGCGTGCACACACACTATTTTGGATATTATTCTTGCTTTAAAACGTGTTTAATATTTACCCAAAATGTTTATGTTTTCTGGAATTATTTATCCTTTTTGCACTTTGTAGTTCCACTGGGGTCATCTTTAGTTCAAATAACTTCTTTTTGTGTATTTTATACTGCAGAAGGGCTAATGATGAATTTGCTCAGTTTTTCTCAGCTTTGCCTTTTCTGAGAACATTTCTTTTTGCCTTTGTTTTTTTGAAATTAAACTTTCCATTTGAGATCATTGTGGATTCATGAGCAGTTGTAAGAAATAGTGTAAAGGGGTCTTGTGTTTCTCTTACTCAGTTTCCCCCAATAGTAAACTCTTGCACAACTATAGTACTGAAAGAAAGCCTGAGATACTCATCAGGGTCTATCAGAGAGCAGTACATGACCTCGAGCTCCCTGCTCAGCTTTCAGCTTCCCAGCGTATTCTCTGCTAGAGGTTTTGAGGTTTTGCCCTTGAGTTGGCCAAACACTCAAGGTGAATTATGCTTAATTTTTTTTTTTTTTTTTTTTTTTTTGCTCCTTCTTTTCAGGTCCCTCCTCTCTGAAACTCTGCCCCCTTGAATCCAATTACTGTGGCAACTATTAATACCATTCTGTTTCCTCTATCCAGTGAGCTGGAAAAAGTTGCAATCAGAGAGGTAATAGGAGGCTAGCTAGATTATTCTGGGCTTTGTAGGCCATTGAAGCCATTATAGGCAATTGTAGTCATTGATATCAGAATAATCAACATTATAAATGGGTGTTGATTTGGGAGATATCTACTGAGATAATTATATTGATTTTCCTTTTAATATATTAATGTGGTAGGTTACATGAATAGATACGTAAAAGCTTATAGAATAAAATGATTTCGATTCATTGTTTTTTAGTGTGCTGTTACTAAGTTTGCTAATATTTAGGACTGTTGCATGTCTGCTCACAGGGGGTATTGGCTGATAGTTTTATTTTCTTGTGTTGTCCTTGCCCAGCCTCAGTACTAGAATCATGCTAGCTTCATAACGTGCGTTTAGTAGGTTGCCACCTTTGTTTATGTCAGTATTTAGCATGAATTGGATAGTTTCTGTTCTTCGAATGCTTGGGAGAATTTTTCCAAAGTTTATTGGCTTATTGTTGTTGATATTTCTGTTTCACACTGTTATAGTTTATATTTTCCAGAAAGTCATTTTAATCTAGTTTCAGATTTGCTGGCATAGCATTGTACATAGATTTCTCTTATAATTAAAAACGTTGTAGCTATAGCACCATTTTCCATTTACTTGTAGCTTTCTTTTCATAATCAGACTGTTTATTTTATTTGCAGAGACTTAGCTCTTAGTTTATTGATCAGGGCTTTTAAAAATATATTATCTTTCATTAGTTTCTGGGTGTATCTTCATTAATTCTGCTTTATTTGGCATATTTATTTTTCCTTTTCTAGATTTTCAAGGAGTTCAGCTATTCACAATTTTAGTTTCTATCAAATGCAGTTAAGGCCATAAATGTTCTTAGGATTCATTTAGGGTGCATGTCATTGATTTTGGTATGTCATATTCTGTTTGTCTTTATTTCAAAATAGTTTATTTGCAGGTTTTAAAAAATTGTAGATACTTTTTATAAATGCATATACGTTTCTGGCTGCATACTTTTAGGGGTAGAGGTGCTATACTGGACAATGTGATATGTTACATAGTTCTCTCTTCAGGACTAAGACAGTCATTCTCCCAGGTGCAGGAATGTTGGCTGCTAATGGGCCACAGCTGAGTCCTTTAGGCATTGCCCTCAGCCAAAGGGAGCTACTCACCCAAAGTCACAGCCCTTTCCAGGGCACCTTACATCCGCGACTTGTTGAGGGGTACAAAGGTCTGACCTCCATTCCTCAGTTCGGGACAATGTTGAGGGCAGTCCTAGATCCAGAATTCTTCATAGGATCATCCGAGACCTCTGTTGCTACTGCACTGGGATTCACCTTCTCCCTCTGCCTGTCCTGCTCTGCCTTCCCTTGCTGCCCTCTCCTTTGCAGGTGTTGCTCTAGGGAGTACTACTCAAAACTTTCCTGTCCACAGATATCTATCTCAGTTTGTTTCCTGGAGAACCCGAACTTTGACAGGGCTGTCTTGTGTTTGCTGTTTCTAATGTAATTGACATTAGTGAACATGTATAATGCATGCACAGGTAGGAGAGTTTCTATACCTGGAAGTAGAATCACTGGGTTAAAGGGCATACACATTTTCAGCTTCACCAGATATCACTTACCAGTTTCCTGACGCAGCTGTGCCAGTTTCCCCTCCAGTCAGCTGTGTATTTACATCCTGGCTACCACTTTGTTACCATCCTTTTATTGTAGCTCTTCCAGGTCATTCTAGGTGTATAGGTAATTTTTAAAGAACTCATTTACTGAGTCACTCCCTTTAATAGATTAATTCTGGATGTTCACTCCCATTATTTTTTAAAGACATACAATTAACTTTTTTTGTTCAGAATATAAAACCAGGGGTTAGAAAACCTAGACTCGAATCCCTATTTTTGCCTGGGATGAATTCTGTGGCCTAGATTCAATTTCATCCTCTCTGGATCTCATATTTTCTTATCTATTAAATATATAAGTTTGAGAGGCTCTCCTAGGCCCCTTCCACTCTGCCAGCAAGTGATTCCCAGGCTCAGTTCCTACCTCTCCTCCCACCAACGCCCTCTTCCCCACTGCCTATATTGAGGCCATGCCTTAGAGACCATCTTTGCTCCTCCTCTTAGAGAGAGAAATCTTTTGCTTCTCATGGTGATCAGGGGCTAGAGGTGAGGCTTTGGGTGGGAGAATGCACAGAAGTGGGGAGGAAAAGACGGGGATGAATTTCTTCATTTTCTCTTTTTTTTTTTCGAGACGGAGTTTCACTCCTGTTACCCAGGCTGGAGTGCAATGGCGCGATCTCGGCTCACCGCAACCTCTGCCTCCTGGGTTCAGGCTATTCTCCTGCCTCAGCCTCCCGAGTAGCCGGGATTACAGGTGCGTGCCACCATGCCCAGCTAATTTTTTGTATTTTTAGTAGAGACGGGGTTTCACCATGTTGACCAGGATGGTCTCGATCTCTTGACCTCGTGATCCACCCGCCTCGGCCTCCCAAAGTGCTGGGATTATAGGCATGAGCCACTGCGCCTGGCCGAATTTCTTCATTTTCTTTGATACTGCTTCTCCCCATACCGCCCCCACAACCTCCACCTAACTCAGATCTCCTGGATTTCCCTCTCACTGGTCTAGAAACAATGTTCACCAATTCTCATTCCATCATTTTTATTTATATAGTTTTATTTCGTTTGAGATGCCAGGCAACATAAGTAACAAATATTTGGTCTTTTAAAGTTAAGGTTTTAGATGGATCAATATTTATTGAAAAAAAAATTTGTTGATACTATTTTGGTAAGTATGGGAATATAAGTTGAATGAAACTCTTGTCTCCCCCCTCACAGCACACAGTCTGATGGCAAGACTGGGTAAACATACTCGAATGAATAAGCAAACAACAGGAGCATTATCTAGAGAGAGTCCTTTAGAGGTGGCCAGGAATGAAATGCTTACCAATCTTGGGGTGGTCAGAGGAGCCCTTGCTGAGGAGAATGGAGTTAAGCTGGCAACAGAATGGCAAAGAGGAGGGGATGAGACAATATTATCCATTCTGCTTATGGTTATACATGTTTAATCCTTCTTCATAAGGAGAAATGAATGGATGCTAAATACACAGTCAGCTTTTCAAGATGCTCTAAGGCTCTTGGAATCTGCTCCAGATAAGACCTAGTGTCACTCTTAATGTATCTTTATCAACAGCAATGCAATTTTTCTGGTTCCGAGTCTTAGACTCCTCCCTCCTGAGATTTTGAGGTTGAGATAAGAATGTGTAAGTCCATAAGAATGTATGGACTGTAGTTTTTCTGACAGACAGGTCATTGGTTTCATATGTGAAGATGCCCAGTCAACCATGAAAGTAAATGACCATGTGTCCTGTCTACCGACTGGAGGAAAGCAATCATTCAATTTAATAGAATATTAAATTGGCAGGTCTAAGCCTAAAGGAGGTCTATGGGTCTTAAGGAAATGGGTCCAAACCAATCTTTTTTTTTTTAAACTAGTTTCTTTTAGATTTTTGTTTTATTTTGACTCTTGCATCTGTGGGTGTGAAACTCCCTATTAGCAGAATTGACTGCCTCTGGGCAGATCTGTGTTCTCAGAGCCTGCTGACAAAGGGGTAAGAGAAGAAAGAGGAGATACTGAGAACTGATTAAAGAACATATGGAAGGAATCAATAAATCATCCCAACTGAATTGGAATTCTAGTGACCAAGCACTGTTTAAACAAAATGCCTGGGCAGTTTTCATCTTGGATGGAAATGTCATCCAATAGTTCCCCTACTGGGAATAACGCCACAAACAATTATAGAAAATTGACTTTATACCTGAATTCCCAAATGAAAGGGAAAACTTCCAGGCACCTGTATTCTCAAATGCACACAAAAATATTGAGATGAAATGATCTGGAACAATGTATCAGCGAACTGTGTTCTTTGAAGCAATGCATCAACATGTACAAAAGTTCTTTATGTAAATGGGAACCAAGGGCAGTGACCAATCTAAATGGGGTTAATAGGGAAGATTTGCCAAAGATGGATTTGACATGTGGTCTTCTGGTTCTTGGTTTTTGTTTTTGCAAATGAAGAAATAGATTGTGATTGAGGATAGGGCTATAAATTCCATGTGGGAGGATCTTCTCCCTCCAGTGGCAGTTTCAGACCACAGAGATCCTCTTCCTATCTCTATTTACCTGAATTCCCTGCATCCATAGCCTGTAGGTTGTAGAAAGGGAGAACATATTCCAGGCTATTATTTTCTAAGGGCTCACTTCCACGTGGATTGATGAGCAAGGCTTCTTGGTGCCTTCGTTAGTGTTCATTTCCTCACAGATTTATATTTCATTTTCAGTGTGAACGTATCAATGCTGTCAATATGCAGACATTTTCATTAAGTGACTTTCAATTTCATTATACATGCTTGTAATGCCATTCATTGTAAACAATTATGAAGAACAAAAACACTGCATTTGTTCTCTCTCTTAAGATCTCAGACTAGATTACCTTGTTTTCCTAATGGTTGAAAGTCCTTTTGCTCAACAAATTAGACATAAACACATTACTTCAATTTTAGGCTATTTTGAAAGGCTTTCCCCTCTGTTGCCTTTCCCAATTCAGTTGTGTGTGAGGTCTAAGGTTAATTCTTGATCATAGGCACTAAATGAGTGGAACCTTATCCTGAGTAACAGAAAATGGCATATAGTCCAAAAGATATTTTTATTTGGCTTTGGAATATACGTGTATACTTTCCTTTGAATGTGGGAATGTTTGACATTCCAAAAATTTATTTCAAACTAAATTAGGAAGTCAAACTGGGAAGACTTCAGGTTCCTGCAACTAAGAGGCTACATCCAATTTCTAGTCCTGCCAACCTCAATTAATTCCACCTTGCAACTCACTCCAAGCAGTGGAAAAGCATGAAGGACTCAGGCTCATTCACACATTATTCTCTGTTCTGTGAAACCTGTGTTGAAGCAGGGAAGGGGTTAAATAGATCAGTTTTAATAGGTTTCCTGAAGTAAAGAGGGAGGCTTGAGAAATCAACAGAATTGTGGTTAACGCAAACTTAAGAATGAATCCATGAAGAACATCTGAGGTTCCAACAGGAACTTTCCAAATATAGTAGTTAATCCACATCAATACACTGAGTTTGTTATGCCCTAGACACTCCGGTTGTTACAGTGCCTATAAGATTAAAAAACAAGCAAGCAGGCAAATGAACATCTGATGCCTACAAAGACTGAAATGATCTAGCTCGTGCCTATTGAACCTCATCTGCTCCTGAGTTCCCTTTGCTCATGATGTGCCAGCCCCATCAGCCTTCTCTTGTTTTCTTGAACGTACCAGGTCTTTCTTGACCCTGGGCCTTTGTATGCTTGACTCCTGCTGCCTGGAGTTGCCCATCACTCCTTACGTGGCCGACTCCTCCTCCTCTGGATCTCAGTTTATGTAGCCACACCTCAGAGAAACCTTTCCAAGCTGCCCTTCCTAAAACACATCCCTTTTGTGATTTGCTGTCTTGGTAATCCCGCTGTCCCCTTTAGTGCCAGTGTGTTTTCTTTTTTCTTGGTCATTTACTAGAGTGCACGGGTTATGCAGGCAGGGACTTTCTTATTTCGTGTTGGTTATTCTGTGTTGTATCTCCAACTCCAGACACGGCCTGGCTCAGAGAGATGCAGGATGCGTATTTAGAGTCAATCAAAGCTGAGTAAGATCTGATATGAAAGAGCTCACAGCCGAGTGGCGGTAAACCTGCGAACAGTAACTACTGTAAGTTATTTCAGAAGTTACTGTTAGCTTGAAATTTTTAAAATGGCACTACCAATTTTAAGGATTTAAAAAATTGTATTTTTTATTATAAAAGGTTTCAATTTTTATATCAGGTGTGTGCCTTTTCTCCTCACTATTGGATTATTTTGAAGCCAATCTCAGGCATCACATGAGGGCTAGGACTAGGGGGAAAGAAAGGTGCCCAGGGTACACATGGAAGGGAGGGAGCCCCAGTTTGCAGGTGCCAAGCCTGCCTTCACAGGACCTAAGGACCTAGAGTGAGGCATCTTTCAATGTCACACCATAGGCTCCTCGCTAGCCTCTCCCAAGCCTTGATGTCATGTGAGTCCTGCATCGTATCAACAATAAGTGTTTAAGACACTTACACCTGTGTAAGACAAACATACTTTAGTTTTAAAAATCATATAACTACATGACCATTATCACACTTAACAATTTCTCTTTGGGAAGCCAAGGCAGGAGGATTGCTTGAGACCAAGAGGTTGAGACCAGCCTGGGCAACATATCAAGACCCCATCTCTATGAAAAAGCATTTAAAAATTAGACGAGTGTGGTGATGCATGCTTGTAGTCTCAGCTACTAAGGAGGCTGAGGCAGGAGGATCACTTGCGCTTACTCAGTTTGAGCTGTGAGGGTACTACTGCACTCTAGCCTGGGTGACAGAGTGAGACCCTGTCTCTAACGCAAAGCCAAAAAATCCCAAACAATTTCTTACTGTTATCAGACAGCCAGTCAGTACTCAAACTCCCTTGACTATTTCACAATACCTTTTTGGGTTGATTTGTTTGAAGGATCCAAGCCAGGTTCACATGTCACACTTAGTTGATACGGTTCAGGGTCTCTTTCAATCTGTTGGTTTCCTCGTCCCTCTTCTTGTTGCTATTTTTGTTTTGTGTTTTCCTTGCAGTGTATGAGTTAAAAGAAAAGCAGGTGATTGGTTCTGTAAAGCTTTCCACATTCTTAATTTTTCTGCATGCAAAATTATGGAAGACATTGTGTTTCTTCTACCCCCCGTTTGTCCTGTAAACTGGTCATCAGTTCTAGTGTTTTGACCAGATTGAATGCCTCACAGGGATACCTCATGGATGCTGATCTGTGCATCCAGCCAGGCTGGTTGTCTTTCTGTTTATGATGTCAGTAACTATTAAAGAGTATTGCCTGGATTCATTATTAGGGTTACAAAATGGTAATATTCAAATTTTATTCTTCCTTTGTTCCAGTCAGCTAGAATACTTTTTATTAATTTAATTTTATTTTTTAAAGATGGGGTCTCACTGTCCCACTCAGGCTGGAGTGCAGTGACACAATTATAGACCTCCTGGGCTCAAGCAGTCCCCGCCCACCTTGGCCTCCTAAGTAGCTGGAACTACAGGCGTGCACTACCTACCACACCTGGCTAATTTTAAAGGCTTTTGTAGAGGCAGGGACTTTCCATCTTGCCGAAATTTGTCGTGAACTCCTGACCTCAAGTGATCCTCCCTCAGCCTCCCAAAGTGCTGGGATTATAGGCCTGAGCCACCGTGCTTGGCCTGGAATACTTCTACACAGAGAAACTTCCCCTCATCAGCTATTGGTTCATACTGAAAAGAAAAAGAAATGCTTGTTTATTTCCCTTTATACAACAGTTTTCAGAATGAGTTGATTTTCTTTTATTCTTCAAAGGTGACCAGTGAGGAGGAAAAGGAGGTGGCGGTGGTGGTTTTTGTGTGTGTCTACCATGGATTCATTCTGGTTTTGGTGTGTTTCAGTAAAGTTGTCCCAAGGTTTTGCAGTTGGAGCCGCTTTAAGTGGGCATGTGAGTCCATTTAACAGGACCTAATTGTCTTTCTTACTGTGTGCTATAACTAGAGGTTCCAGGCTCATCTTACATGTTCCCTGCCTCAGACCTAGAAGCAGACATTCTACCAAGAAACACTGGTGTTTTTTTTTTTTTTTTTAGGGAAAAGTTACATTTAGAAACCAAAATCTGAGTGTAAAAAGCTTTAAATCCAGAATCCCAAATGTCCATGATACTTATGTATTAAAGGGATGTGGTTCACAGTCTTTGATAATCTAAGACACAGACCCAGTAGCCCATTAGGGTTGAGTTCAGCGGAAGGAGAAGGAAGACATCAAGTCCAGTTTTTCCCTCCACCTTCTCCTACCTTCCCTCACTGTCATTCTCCTATCTCGTTTCTGAGCACCGTGAGAAGCCAAATGTTTCCCTTTTCTAAACAGAATTGCTGCTCGTCTATCAGAGGTGGTTGGGGTGGGATGGAAGTTGGGTACAGGAAATTGACTAAAGGACTACTGAGAAGAAAATTCTACTTTCCCGTTTTAAAAACAAAGTATTCCTCTTCCTATTTTTCTGCCTTCATGTTCTGTGTTATGGATACCATCCTTTCACGTTCAAACCTCAGAAAGGAATGCAAAACTTTGGTTCCAAGTATAGCGTACCAGAAACTTGTAGAGATGATGACAGCAGGGACAAGAGTTGGGAGCCACAGCAGTCCTCCTCCATGTCGACTCAGAGCTGGAGAGGGTTTCCAAGAGACCCAGAACTGGCGTGCTCTGCTCTGAGTGTGTCTGCTCTAACGTGGCTGTGGGACTCCACAGGGTGTCATTTCCCCAGGGTCAGGAGAGGAATCTCAGATGGAGGGAAAATAACCACCTCTTCAAGCTGCCTGGAATGATTTTTGTTGTTACTGTTTCAGGGCAAAGCTATAATAGCATTTCCGAAAGTGGAATGGTTGCTTCCTTTATTGTTACCCAATATTTCTTCGTTGATTTTTTTTTTTCTAGGATGCTTTTCCACAAAACTTGTTGTTCAGAGGGAGACACAATGGAAATCAATTGCTAATTAAATTTGTGTCTAAATTAATAAATCACAACTATTCAGATCATATCTGTCTGAATAATTTCTATTATGGTGAACATAATTGTTAGATTCAGCATTTAATGAACCATATTGTTAGGTAAAATTCTTATGACAATTGGGACTAATAGAATATATTAACCTTTATTCTTCCCAGCTTGACCTTACATTGGACCATGTTAACATGAAAACACCTGGAAGAGTTTGATCGATAAGTAGCCATTGTGATTCTCCTGGCCCTCTGATGGAGCCTGTGAGGCTTTTGGAAATTAGCTATGTTTGATGTTTTTCAGTGGATGTCCTTATCTACAATTCGTTTTTAGGGGCTTGGTTCTACGTGTACATGTCTTCATGAAATGGCAACTCTCCTATGCTCAAGAGCTGGAAAGCACCATCAAATGTTGACAATTTCCTTGGAGAACCCATGAAGAGTGTATTCTAGGTTTTTGGCCCCAGGAGATGAGTATGAAGTGAAATGGCTTTAGGAAAAATGGACATGAATCCTTTCCCTGCGGAGTACACAATCTAATAGAGCTAACAGAATAGCTTTATAAGAAAGTATAAAGGGCATTCATTCCAAAGAAATCTAAGTATGTTCAACCAAAAGTAGTTTTATGGACCTATTCCAATGTGTGACTCTAAAGTTTGGCAATTGCTTTCTCAGAGAACATATTCACATCAGAAGGTAAACATCCCCTTGAATGTCATCTCCTTCAAGACATCACCATAGCAGTCCGTGCTCATATTTTGGGGACACCTATTCTGGTGAACTCTGCTTTGGGAGATGTCTTCAGAGTTTGGCTTCTGCCATTTTAAATGCCTGGTATCAAACACCTACCTTGCCTGGGCTTGACTCTCTCCCTCTCCCCCACTCTCTCTCCCCCACTCTCTCTCCCTCTCTCCCTGTTGATGGAGCCTTGGCAGACACTGTCTCATCCCATGCAAAAAAGAAAATTGTTGCTATCGAACATTTTTGTGAACCTGAATTCTCTATTAGAGTGGAGAGTGAGTGAACATCAGAATTTAATTTTTGGAAATGGTAGAGGCCCCATCAGAGGCAGGCCTGCGTCCGCAGCCCTTGCCAACATGCCCGCCTGCCCATGCTCGCCTCACACAGGCCCGCACGTGGGGTGCCTTTGTGGGTATCTGTGGTCAGTGGTGGGTAAGCAGGGCCTTAGGCACATTCTCCAGTCAAGCTTGCCTCAGCTTGGGGTGCGATTTGAAGACCATGAAGGACTGCCCACGGTGGTGAAGCTGGTAGACAGAAACGCCTTGTTAAAAGAGAGAGAAGAGACGGGTTGAAGAGGAGAAGAGGAAGAAGAAAGAGGAGGCGGCCCGGAGGAGACAGGAACAAGAAGCGGCAAAGCTGGCCAAGATGAAGATTCCCCCCAGTGAGATGTTCTTGTCAGAAACCGACAAATACTCCAAGTTTGATGAGAATGGTCTGCCCACACGTGACATGGAGGGCAAAGAGCTCAGCAAAGGCCAAGCCAAGAAGCTGAAGAAGCTCTTCGAGGCTCAGGAAAGGCTCCACAAGGAATATTTGCAGATGGCCCAGAATGGAAGCTTCCAGTGAGGGGGCACGGGACTGACTTTTTAAGCCATTGTGGACTGGTGGCTGCTGTCTGCCTCAGTCACAACGCCCCAGTGCTCCAGTCATGTTTACAGTCACCCTCGGCTCCTAAATTAAGAGTTGTGTTCATGTATGTTCATGTCATCCTTGGCTCTGAGACATTAGTAATACATTTTGCTCAACAGTGGGGAAAAAAAAAAGAAAAAAAGGTCTCATGGAGACCTGAAAGTAACACATCAGGCGAGATGGTGGGAACAGGGTTTGAACTCTACACACTGCAGAGAGAAGAAATACCAACCATTGCTCACCACTGTCTGCACGAGGCAATGCAAAACACTCTTACAGGCCTTTCTGCAATGAGTGCTTCCTTCCCTACCCTCAGACCCAGCTCAAACTCCGTGTTCACTTACGGAACAGGGAAAGTGACCCTTGTTCAAGATTAGGCGATGTTACATTTAAAGGTGAAGGCCAGGCTCCCTTGTCCACCTGTGTACCAATCAGTTTGGCAATGGCAAAAGCCAACACCAATGAAGCTTTTCTTGATGCTCAGAGTCAGGCCAGTAGCTGACCTCACTGTTCTCTCATTAATCACAACACACACACACACACACACACACACACACACAAACCAACACTTTGTGCAAAATCTGCTATCTCCAAATAGTGGACAGGGATCTTTCCATTTTGCTTTAACCATAAAACTGACCCCAGTAAACCACAGTAGGCACGAAGTCCTTTTCCCTCAACCTAGTCTCTGACTTCTCTTTCTTGCCATGTGACGGGGGTGAGACGGATTGGGAGCACATACCCCAGGACATCAACTGTGTAGCAATGACTGTCTGCTGAAGTCACTGGAGGTTGGCACTCAACCTCTCTTTATTTGAACATGGTTATGGGATTGTTACTTTTGCTTTAAGCAAATTCCTAGTAGGGAAACTAAACCCAAGTAATTTATAGAGAAGGGAGTTTGGACAAATAGCCCTAAAAGATCCATTCTCCCACCTGCCAAGTCCAGCAATCTTGGGGTATGTGCAGAAGTCCACATTAGTTTATGCATACCACTTAGGACTTTCAATCCTTTGCTCCATGTCACCATTTTAGACCATGGTCAAAAATAACTTCGTCTTCCCAAACCACTCAGGATTCATTTAGAGAAGTTTTCATAGACAAGATAGCAGAGGTTTGAAGAATTAGGAGCTAGCAGACAAGAGTGGGAAGAGCGTTTCAGAAGATGGGCATGGAACTGGATCTGCTTGAGTGGACAGTGAATGAGTCACCGACCTCAGGCCTATTCCCAGATTTGGAGGCAGCTGCCCTCCAGCCCCTATCTAAGAACCAAATACTTGTGTCTGTCTGTCTGTCTGTCTGTCTGTCTGTCTCTCTCTCTCTCTCTCTCTCTCTCTCTCTCTCTCTCTCTCTCTCTCTCTCTCTCTCTCTTTCTCTCTTTCCCTCTTTCCCTCTTTCCCCTTAAGGAAGAGCTAGGAGATACCCTGGGTGCTTCTCCAAAACTGGCTTCTAGGCTGTGGTTTCCTCTCCCTCTGTTGTCCCCTAGTCTCCTTCCAAGCAGTCTGTGCCTGGGCCTCTGACTAATTTTAGCCCAATTGTTGCTGGGCTCAGGGTAGATGGAGCAACTGCTCCTATCAGTCTGCCTGGGGTTGCTCGGTGGATATCAGCCATGAGCTGGGCTCTCCTTGGCCCAGATCCCAGTCTCCAAGCTGAGCTGAACCTGGAGACAGCCAGCAGAAGGGACCTGAAGCTTGCAGTGAACAGGTGCTCTAAGTCCTTTCCAAAGGTGGTTTCTGTGGGTGGACACAAGGCTATTTCATACGGTTGATTATAGGAGTGGGGAGAGGGACAGGGAAAAATCTATTGTTGAAAATAGTGCAGGTTTGAAGATGATGTTCTTCTAGCTGCTTTTTCAAAGCCATCAGAAACAGCATATAGGAGGTGAGAAAATGAATGCAATTTATCAAGCAGGCTGAAGGGGACCTTTCCAGGACACAGTAGGTGTTTCTGTTTGGGTGCAAAAATATTTAGTTTTGAAATTATTAAGCAACATAATCTTCTTGGTGATTTTGTCCTTTTGGTAATCTGAGCGGAGTGCATATGTATCCATGTCTGCAAATTACTTTGGAAAATGCATATTATTTACTTGTTCTGAAGAGGCTCTTAGGCTTGGTTGTCTAAATAGGAAATTTGGATCTAATAAAATGAGGCTATTACAGACTCCGAGGCAAATAATAACCAAGGCTAATACCTTTCAAAATTCAAATTAAAAAAAAAAAGTCATTGGTTAGCTATGAGGACAAAGTATAAACCTTCACAACTAATTTCTGTCTTTTCCCATTCTCTCCCTTAACAACGTCAAGGCAAGCCCCGGTATACAAGGGAGTTCCCTCCAGACCCCCAGCCCTGAGAAATAGCTGAGGCCTCTGTGCCTCATCACCAAGAATGTCTTCCATAACTGGGGCCTCATGGAAGCTGTGAGGAGGAGCAACTGGATATATTCTGAACATTGATCCTGGAAGCATTCGTGCTGGCAAAGGGAGGGATTACGGGGCCGTTTTATTGGATACATACTTTGGGGAAGCACAGGGCCATGCCATCTTGCACAGACTTCTTACCCTGGCACTGTCCCAACCTGTGAGGTACACAGTGGTGTCTGACTTGGAGGTGATTTCTGCCATGGGTCCCATTTCCCCACCAAACTTTGGTGCCGTTTTCCAAACGTCATCCATCTACCTCAGGGGTCCAGAGTCCTAACTTTTCTTCATTTGTCTCCCCTTTCAAAGGCATATTTACTAAGAGGGGCTTTAGGACCCTCTGGCTGCATAAGCTTTTTTCCTTTCTGGAAATTCCTGTTGCTTTGAAACATCTATAGCTTGGGTGCGTGCTGTGCCCTGCTCTGCTCTTCTCTGGACCTCAGTTTTATCATTGCAAACTAAGCAGAGGCAGCCTTCCTTTCTCCCAGAAGTCTCGCATGAAATTTCAGTGGGTAAAAAAGAATGTGCCGGTAGAGCTGCCTGGCTACATCCAGCGAGGAGCACCCCACCGCCCCATGTCCCTCCCTCTGCCTCTCCCTCAGTCCCTTTGGGGGTCCCCAAGGTCCACAGGGCCATGAAAGTTCAGGGTTCCATGGGTGGCTGTTTGAGCCTCCAGCACCAGATGCCTGCCATGTCTTTCCAGCTCTAGAGTTTGGAGGTTCCAGCTATTTCACAGGGAAGTGGCTGTCTTTGGCCTCCATATTGGCTGTGGTGTGTGTGAAGGAAAAGAGATGGTGAGGCCTCTGGCTTTTACCATATTGCTAGTTTACCCTCTTCTGATAGAAAGTTTGAAACCTCGGAGTCTCCTAAGCCAGTCTCTTGAACCTGTACACTTGGGGGACTCTTCTCCCACGTGGCATATTCCCCATTGCAGTGCATGGCCTGGGGTAACATCCACATCTTTTCTCTGCAGAGGGCCCCCAGCAGGGCCTCCTATCTGGGGCCCTCAGTGGCAGTGTGACTGGTCTGCTTTGAGGAGTGTCGGGAGCTGAGAGAGAGGCCCTCAGGAAACAGCCAGCAGAGAAGCAGACCTCACTTTCCAGAAACTCCCCAGCTCTAAATCTCAGGCATCCTCCTTGGAGGATTGAAAAGACCAGTATTCACCGGGAGGCTCTTGGCTGGGCTCGGCCCCCTGCTCGGTCACATGACATGCTGGGTGCTTTCTTCTGGAGCCCTGTTTTCCTAAATGATAGTGGATGAGAGATCAAATCTATCCCACACAGATCGTCATTGCCGTCTTAATATTTGTTAAGCTTTTTGATTTACTGAGGAGTTAAAGTCATATCAGGTCACAAAACTGCACATTAGATCTGCTTCATGAAACACTCTGAGTGGATGGTTTAACTCATTTATTTCACCAGCTTTAAACCAATGTAGCTGAAGAATTGCACCTCCCCTTTATAAATCTTTCCATTTATTTCTGACTCAGGTTTATGGGGAGGGTGAAGACCTAGGCTGTTCAGCCGTTTCACGCACGCCATAGAAACCTAACATGCGTCGCTTACAATGGTGAGCAAGCCCAGCTCACACGTGTTAACTCAGCCAGAGAAATTTCATCCAGGAAGCTGGAGGGATGTGCGTTGCAGAGAGGACTTCCTTTGGTGTTGCAGACGCACCTGTTCCTTACCCTTTTCTCTCTTCTGACTGTTGCCCTTGTGCTGTTTTCCTGTTTGCCGCTTTCACTCGACCAAGTCCAACTAATTGAAGGGGAATTTAACTGTCAGAGGATTTACAGAGAATCATTGCCGTTTGCTCTAAGAGAGAGGGTTTAGGACCCATGTAAATTAGGTCAAGAAGAATCCAGGTTGTGGCTTTTTTCAATTCAGCTCCATTTCTTATTCCTCCTCAGGAAAGTAAATTTCCAAAGAGGGACACAATTACTCAGCATCTTTGGCAACCCCAAGGGTGGTGGTGAGACCTTCCCCTGAGGAAAGATCCCGGTGTCATCCTGACTGACTTTGTGGTGCTGAACTTGGCAAGGACAAACCCTCTGTGGCTGCCTCACCTGTTCCTAATGTGGTCTAATGTACGATCTTCATATTTCTTTTTAAGATATTTTAAGTTGTATTTATGATCTAATATCAATTTTTAAAAATGTTCCAAGGATATTTGAAAAGCATAAGTATTCTGTTTCACAAAGTTCAGAATCTATTAAATCGGGCTTGCCATGGTGATCTTTAAATCTGTTATGCCCTTATTTATTTTTATCTATTTCATCAATTGATTTTTTTGAAAGGCAAGTTAAAATCTCCCACTATTATGGTCTTCTTAGCATTTTGTTATATTTCTAATTTTACTTTATACATTTCTCTGATGCTTTGGGAGTATAAATGTTTATGATGGTTATATCTTTCTGAGTTGTACCTTTCATCACCATAAATATTAACCTTTGTCTATTAAAAAGTATAGTTACTGATCTATATTTCTCATGTTTTTCTTTTTGAAAATTAAGCTACAAAGGATAATATAGTAAAACCCAAATATCATCCAAAATGAACAAATGAAAAGTACACTTTTCATATGTACTTCAGATTTTTAAAAAATCAATGAGCTTTTTAAAAGCAGTTTTCGGTTCACAGCAAAATTGAGTGGGAGGTACCAAGATATCTTCTCTCCCTGCATGTATGATCCCCTCTGTCATTCACATCTTATGTCAGTGTGATGCATGCTTAAAATCACTGGGCTAACACGGACACATTATTACCAACTAAAGTCTGTAGTTTACATTAGGATTCACTTTTGGTGGTGTACATTCTATGTGTCTGGACAGATGTATAACCTGTGTCCATCATTATAGCATCATACGGAATAGTTTCACAGCCCTAAAAATACTCTGGGCTCTGCCTGTTCATCCCTTCTTCCCTCTAACCCTGGTCTTTTTGCTGTCTCCGTAGTTTTGCCTTTTCCAGAATGCCTTAATAGTTGGAGTCCAGCAGTATACAGCCTTTTCAGATTAGCTTCTTTCGCATAGTTACATGCATTTGTTTCCTCCATGTCTTTTTATGACTTGATAGGTCATTTCTTTTTAGTGCTGAGTAATATTCCATTGTCTGAATGTGCCACAGTTTATCCATTCACCGATTATAGGACACATTGATTGCTTCCAAGTTTTGGTAGTTGTAATTAAGATGCTGTAAATAACCTTCTGCTGGTTTTTGTATCAATATTAGTTTTTACCTCTTTTGGATAAATACCAAGGAGTGCACTTGCTAGACTGTATGATAAGAGTATGTTTAATTATGCAAAAAAAAAAAGGCAGACCATCTTCCACAGTGGCTGACTGTACCATTCATATTCCCGGAGGAAATGAATGGAAGTTCCTGTTGCTTGAGCCTCACCAGCATTTGGTGTTGTCAGTGGATTTGGGCCATTTTAATGGATGGATAGTGGTATCTCACTGTTGTTTTAATTTGTAATTTCTTATGTATGATGGTAAGCATCTGATATGCTTATTTACCATTTGTATATCTTCTTTGGTGAGGTGTCTGTTCAGATCTTTTGCCCATTAAAATAAAATGTTATTGTTGAGTTTTAAGAGTTCTTTGTAAATTTTGGAAGATAATCCTTTATCAGATATATCTTTTGTAAATGTTTTCTTCTAGTATGTAGCAGATTTGGTTTTTGAAGAATAAAATATCACAGACTAAGTTTAAATCCCCTGTATTTTCTTCCTTAGTCCAATTCCCTTCTATTTCATGCTATTTCATGAACAATTACCATGAATTTGGTGAGCATTTGGTCTAGACTTTAAATATTCACTTACTTTATGTATTTTCTACTTTGTAATTATTAAGTCATTTTTGTGCATGAAAAATGACTTAAGTTTGCATACTGCAAATTACATTTCAAGACTTCATTCAGGCCGGGCACAGTGGCTCACGCCTGTAATCCCAGCACTTTGGGAGGCTGAGGCAGGTGGATCACGAGGTCAAGAGATCGAGACCATCCTGGTCAACATGATGAAACCCCATCTCCACTAAAAATACAAAATATTAGCTGGGCATGGTGGTGTGTGCCTGTAATCCCAGCTACTTAGGAGGCTGAGGCAGGAGAATTGCCTGAACCCAGGAGGCGGAGGTTGCGGTGAGCCAAGATTGCGCCATTGCACTCCAGCCTGGGTAATAAGAGTGAAACTCCATCTCTTAAAATCAGAATGAAGTCTTTTTTTTTTTAAGATCTATGCATGTTAATACATAAAGATTTACTTATTTAACCAATATATTATATCATCGGAATATATCACATTTCATATCCACTCCCTTATGTTGAGCATGTGAATTCTTTCTAACCTTTGGTTCTTATTAACGAGCTTTAGTGTCTCATTGTGCTTGTATGAGGGAAATTCTCTATGAAACTAGAAGTGTAATTTGAGTTATAGGATATGCAGGTTCTAATAGCTGTACTACACTAGATATTATCCAATTTCTCTTCACTGTGGTTGTGTCAATTTACACAAGTGGTGTGTGTGTGAAGTTTCTGTTTTGTCATATTTGTACCAATAATTGGTGTGGTCAGGCTTTTACATTTCGGTTAGTCTAAGGATGGAAACTGGCATTTTGTGGTGTTTCTGTTTGTTTTACTAAACTGCATCTCTGATTACTATTGAGGCAAAATACTTGCATATATTGGCCATTTTCTCATTTGTTAATTACCTGCTTTCTATGGTGCTGCTTATTTTTTATTGATTTATGTGAGTTATTTATTTGGAATATGAGTTTTTGTTGTCAGATATGTTAAAATATGAAACAAAAAGAACTGAAATGCCGGTACAGCATGAGTGATTACCAATCCGAATCAATGCCATATCCAGTTAGAACAAACTGAATTCATGAAGAGGTTTTTATTTTTCTTCTAAAATTGTAGCACTTTCTTTATGTTTAGATATTTAATTAAATAGAATTTTTACATATATATATAATGGGAGAAATAGGCTCTTTTTTTAAAAAAAAATAGTCTAGTGTTTCAATCTCACCTACTGAATAGCTTATTTCTCTATGAATTTTTGTCCCTCCTCTATTTTATACAAAGGTGCCCTATAAATTGGGTATGTTTCTGTTGTTCCTAATTTATTCCATTGATTTGTCTGTTTCTCTGCCAATACCATACTGCCTTTTATTGGTAAGCCATAGTTTTATAAAGAATTGTGACTTTTTCATAGAGGAATCTTCTTTGTTCTTTTTCTGAACTATCTTGAATATTTACATACGTTCATTTTCCTCTATACATTTTAGAATAGTGTTAAAATTTCCAGGAAACCCTCTTTTGGCATTTTGATTTGAATTACATTGAATTTACAGAATAGTTTGAAGAGGAACATTTTCCGATATTTAGTTTTCCTCTCCATGATGGTGATTATGAGCTCTCATCATTTATTCCAGTTATATTTTTATGTTTTTTAACAATGGTTTATGTATTTCTCCACATAAACTTTACATGTAGTTTGTTAGATTCACTTTGGTAGTGATCTTCTGTTAAGATTTTGTGCATTTTTATAGCACTTGTGAATTCTATTTTGGTTTTGGTTACATTTTCCAATTGGTTATCACTTGTGGTCTAATGCTATTGATTTTTGTGTGCTTATCATACACCTAGCAATCTTGATGTACTTCTTATCAGTCCTAATAGTTTATCTGCAAATAATGACAATTTTGTTTTATTCTTGTCTTATTGCTTTGGCTAAGACTTAACATCAGGATACAATTAGAAAGGAAGGAATAATTGGAAATTTTATTCATCTGATAAAGGGCATATATCAAAAATTACAGTGCATATCACTTTTAATGGTAAAACTTTATGGTAAATTTTTGTTGTTTTTCTATTAAAGTGAGGAGGAAAAAGGGTCCCCATTCTATCTCCTACTACTCAATATTATGTAGTAAGTAGTCTTTTTGGCAGATAGGTTCTTATCAGGTTAAGGGAATTCCTTTCTATTTCTAGGTAGCTTAAAGTCTTTTGCGAATGATGTTTAATGCTATAAAATTCATATTCTGTATGTGTTGAGATAACTATATGTATTATTCATCAAACTGTTAATAATGGGTATTATATTAGAAAGGTCTGCTATTGAATCAACACTGCGTTTATGAGCTTGATCCTTCTTTGACAGTGAAATAATTTTATATACTGATGGAGTCAACTTGCTGAATTTTATGTTTGATTTTTTTTCTATTTCACTTGTCTATATTTGTATTTTGTGTTCTGTCACTTCTGGTTTGCGTTATCAAGGCTATGTTAGTCTCATATAATAGAATGAGTGGGAAGCACTCTCCTTTAGTCTATTTTCCTTTAAACAAACTGTAAAAATTTTTGTCCCTGAAGATTTGGTAAAACTAGTTTATGTGATGTCAATTCTTTGAAACCGTTATCTAGAGCACAGTCAATTGTAAATGTTCCATGAAAAGACAAGAAAATCCAGGTGGAAGCAAGGCTCTTTGAACTGTAATGAGATATTTACATTGAAATTTCAGTTGAAGCAACAGTGTAAGATAGACATTGTGTGCCAAAGTGAAGTGTCCTTTTCAAACTCAAATTTTAAAGGTGGGTGGACCATGACCCATTTCATGAGTCTTGGGCCCTTTACTCAGTAACCATCACTGTTCTATTTAATTTATGTATTGTTCTTTCTTCAATATTATTGATGTTTCTTATTGACCCTATTAAGGTTTTTCACCTAAAATTTTATTTCACCCAAGAGCTTTAATGCTAAATCAGCTTTTTTTCTGGTATTTGTCTAGTATATCTATCTCCTGTTTTTTTGAAACATGTTACTTTAGTTTGGGTCTAGATCTTTTACGCAGCATAAATAATAGCTGGATTTAATTGTTCTTGATAATTTTAAAAATCCAGTTTGAGATTTGTCTTTTAATAGACTAATTTCATCTACTTAAATATACCATGATTATATATAAATTATAAATTATATTTACCAGTGATATACTTTGTGTGTTTATTTCCACCCAAATCTCATGTTGAATTGTAATCCCTAGTATTGCAGGTGGAGCCTGGTGGGAGGTGATTGGATCATGAAGGTGGATTTCTCATGAATGGTTTGGCACCATCCTTTTGGTACTGTCCTTGTGTTAGTGAATGAGTTCTTGGGAGACCTGGCTGTTTAAAAGTATGTTCACCTCCTTCCCTCTCTCTTGCTCCTGTTCTTGCCATGTGAGACACCTACTCCTGCTTCACCTTCTGCCATGAGTAAAAGCTCCCTGAGTCCTCCCCAGAAGTGAGGTGAATGCTGGCACCATGCTTCCTGCACAGCCTGCAGAACTATGAGCCAATTAAAACTATTTTCTTTATAAATTTCCAAGTTTCAGATATTTCTTCATAGTTGTGCAATAACAGACTAATACAACCATCTTGCTTTATTTTTGTGTATCATTTATTTTTTCTCTCTTTTGATGCTTTGGTGAAGTATAAAATTTTGTTTTATTTTGGTTTCAATCTCTTTTCTCTGCCTTTGTAGTCATTTTTTAATTCTCCTTTTGGCCCATGGAGATGCTTATTTGTTTTGTTGTCTAAATCTTTTTAAACTTAATTAAACTTATAATATTTTGTTTTTGGAGAAGAGTAAAACGTTTAAACATAAAAATCACAGTCCCTTTCATGATTTTCAACATTTTCTTTTTGCATCACTTAATTTTGAATGTATATTTTGTAAGGAGCATTGGCTTCAGTTTTCTTCAATCTAATTGAGAACCTTTGTTTTTTAATAAGAAAATGTAACCCACTGCCTAGTTTTTTGGGGGGATAAGTATTAAGTCTGATATTGCTCCTGTCTTTTATGCTTTAGTGTCCATCTTTCCATTTTCCTAAATTTTGTTGGAATTATATCTCTTTGTTGTTCTCCATTAACAAAGTGATTTGGAATTTTAGCATCTGAGTTGTATTCTACTGGTGAGAATCTTTATTATATACATTTTAAGCAAATTTTTAAAAGTACCTTTTTAAATGTTAAAGTTACAATCATGGTGGAGGGGAAAGCAAACGTGGCCTTCACAAGGCAGCAGGAAAGGGAAGTGCTGAGTAGAAGGGGGAAAAGCTCTGGATAAAACCATCAGACCTCATGAGAATTCATTATCATGAGAACACGCATGTGGGTAACCACCCCCATGATTCAATTACCACCTACTGGGTCCCTCCCATGACGTGGGGATTATGGGAACTACAATTCAAGATGAGGTTTGATCACAATGCAGCTGAGTAGATTCCATTATTTTATGGATGTAACACAATGTGTTTATTCATTACTTAATGGACTTCCCCTCAAAGTTTTGGATGTAGTAAAAATGCTGTGAAAATTTATGTGCAAGCCATTGTGTGTACAAAGTTTTGAAATTGATGACCCATGTAGCAAGTGTATGTTTAACTTCGTAAGACACGGCCAAACTTTTTCAAAGTGGTTTTCAGTTTTACATTCCCAACAGCAGTATATGAAAGCTCTATTTCTTCTTGAGTGAGCTTTGGTAGTTTATGTCTTTCAAAGGATTTCATGTAAGTTGTAGGCTATTGGAAAAGCTCCTGGCCCCTGTTAGCAACTCTGCAGCCATTGTGCCTGAAGTGGATGCAGCTCCCAGCATAAAGAGTGACTCCTGATGAGAAGGCAGCAGCGGAGTTACTGGCTTCAAACAAAGTCCCATAGGGAAGCTAGGCGGTTTTGGGAACTTCTCCTTTGGAGTGAAGAGTCCCTTTTTCTTTTTTTTTTTGAGATGGAGTTTCGCTCTTGTTGCCCAGGCTGGAGTGCAATGGTGCGATCTCGGCTCACCACAACCTCTGCCCCCTGGGTTCAGGCAATTCTCCTGCCTCAGCCTCCTGAGTAGCTGGGATTACAGGCATGTGCCACCATGCTCAGCTAATTTTTTGTATTTTTAGTAGAGACGGGGTTTCACCATGTTGACCTGGATGGTCTCGATCTCTTGACCTCGTGATCCACATGCCTCAGCCTCCCAAAGTGCTGGGATTACAGGCTTGAGCCACCTCACCCAGCCAAGAGTCCCTTTTTCTAAAATTGTTTGCCTGGCAGAGTCTAAGGCTTTCCTCAGGTGTGGTGAGAGTATGAGCAGGGGCTCTAAAAATCTGACATGAAGGAAGAGTCTCTTCCAGGTGCAAAGGGGATAGGCCAGTGGCAAGCTTTCTTCCTTATTCTTAAAATGCTGTCTTCCTAGAATCCAGAATTTCAAACATATAGGTGAGACTCTCTCCTTATTTTTCAGTAATGTCACAAGATTTTGTTTTACACTAATTGAATGGCCTCACGGAGAGAATTAAGAAGGAAGACAGCCTATAATATAATTATATCACCGTCTTCCTAGAATTCTGACCTTTGACTTCTGTTAGTTATCTATCACTTCATAACCAGTTACCCAAAATGTAGCAGATGAAAACAACAAACTTTTATTATGCATCATGGGCCAGGAATCCAGGTGCTGCTCAGCCAGGTGGTTCTGGCTCAGTATCTTCCATAAGTTTTCAGTCATGGTGTCAGCTAGGCTACAGTCATCTAAAGGCTCGAGTGGGGAAGGATCGTCCTCCATGCTCACTCACTCGGCTGTTTGCAGGACTCAGAAGATCTGTGTCCAAGCTTGTTTATGTGGTTATTGGCAAGCCTCAGTTCCTTGTCACTTGGACCTCTCCACAGGGTTGCTTCACAACATGACAAATGGCTTTCCCCAGAGAAGGTGAGAGAGCAAGCACCCCGGATATAAACCACTGTCTTTCCATTGCCTCATTTTGAAAGTGATATTCACTAGATATGTTGTACTCTATCCACTAGGAACAAGTCAATCAATCAATCCACATTAAAGGAATGAGGGTTACACAAGGGTGTGAATATTAGGAAGTGGGGGTCATGTACCTTGTAAGTTAATTGTTTGTCCTACAGTATCTTTGTTTAGGTTTCCTCAGAAGCAGACCCCGAAGAAAGGATTCAATTGCAAATAGCTTTTCTTGAGGGATGATCCCAGGAAACTGTGATAGCAAATGGAGAAGTGAGATGGGAAATATAAAGAAGCCCATTAAGGGATTATTTTCTTTTTTGGGGGGAGGGACAGAATCTTATTTTGCCACCCTGGATGGAGTGCAGTGACCCAATCTTAGCTCACTGCAATGTCCTGGGCTTAAATGATCCTCCTATTTCAGCCTCCCAAGTAGCTGGGACTACAGGGACACACCACCATGTCCAGCTAATTTGTTTTTTTTATCTTTTGTGGAGACAGGGTCCCACTAAGTTGCCCAAGCTGGTCTTGAACTCCTGGGCTTAGGCAATTCTCCCATCCTTGCCTTCCAAAGTGCTGGGATTATAAGTGTGAGCCACCATGCCTAACCTAAGGAAATATTTCCAAACCAGGTACTATTCTGGGCAATTATAAGCTCAATCCTGTTGGGGAACTCTGGAAAATGGTGCAAAACATGCCACAGTGTTCTCCCAACCAATGAGTGAGGAAGTTGTGGAATTTGTCTACCAACTCTCTAGCTATCATTGATTGAGGGCTGCTTTGGGAAGCAGTAAATCTGTGGCACTTCTGCTTGGCCTGCATATACCAAGAATATACTCTCCCACCCCTAACCTTCCATCCCCAATAATTTCTTTATATGGAGGTAAATACTGAAAGGATATTGATGGGACGCCAACAGTGTCTGCTTTACCCAGCTAGACTGCAGGCATCGCAAAGGCGAGAACCATATTCCCATCCCTTTCTCTACACTGCATCAGCATTATGTAGCATATCACCTAACACACGTTGTTGCTCAATAAGTATTTGTTGAAAGAATGCAAGTTGCTGCTGACGGCACCGTGAAGGCACTCAGTGCAATGAGGAGACAGACTTGCACACCACTAACTGCAAGAGAGCAGGATAAGTGCTATCGCATAGATATTCGTGGGGTGATATCAGAGTCTAGGGGAGCAACTCTGCCAGCAGCCGGAGAAGCAGCTAAGGAAGGTTTTACACAATAGGAGATGTCTGTGTTAAGTCCTGAAAAATCAGTAGGATTTTGTGATAGGATTTTATTGGTCAGATAATGTAGGAGCAGTGCAGGATGAAGAAAATGGGTGACAGGGGCATTTGTCATTTACAAAAAGAGAGCATAGGCACTCTGGACGCTCTTGCTCTCATCCTTGTGCTAGAGAAATTTCATGCCGCGGAAGCTCTTGCTGCTGTCTCTGGACCGCCATCTTGTCCATGATGTAATCGCCAACTTGATAGTCTGAACATGCGTGAGCTCACTCTCCTCTCCTTCCCAGCAGGCACGCACACAACACAGTGGTTTCAAGTCCTTTTGGCAAAGATAATCTTTTCTTGATCTTTGAAAAGGCAGGTACAATATATATACACATATAACAAATATTTTCTTTATGTATTTACTGTTTGTAGGAAGTCTAACCCTAATCCAGCATTTATTAAAACAAGACAGGATTTATTAAATTGGTTCAAGTTTATCAAATATGTACAGATCTTTACATAAATTAATTTGCTTGTTAAATATTTGTAAAATTTATTAAGACTTTGGAGAAACTTAAATACCTGAGCTGCCCAGTTTAATCTGGCTTCATTTTATTTTTTTATTTTTTTTTATTACCTAAGGGACTGATGAGACTTTACAGACACAGGACTCTGGATGGTCAGGTAAGAGAGGGCCAGAGAGCAGGTGTCACCAGCTGGGGTCTGACAGATAGCCAAAGAAAGGTGATGTTTGAGTACTTTTGGGTAAACCTCTATGTTCATTAGGCTAAGATACTAGATGCTAGGACAGAAACTACTGTGTTCATCAGGCCTGGTGGCATTGGGGACAGTGGGACATGCCACTGCGTGATGACATCGTAAGAGGCAATGTCAGGGTGGTGCTGGAGCCACTGACTCCTTTCTTCCTTCTCTTTAATTCAACAAGTTATTGAGCTGCTACCATGTACTAGGCATGGGCTCATGGGCTGGGAATACAAGGTAGTCAAGATATGGGACCAGCGTACAAAGAGTGAGAAAGACAGGCCTACATAAAAGTTTCGGATTCTGTGTTCAAACCCTGTCTTCACCATTTACAGCTCCCTGGCCTTGAAATTAGATAATTATGGAGAACTGTTGGAAGTTCTAAGGTATATGAGAACATCCAGCTGAGTGGTCATTCCTGCCTCATAGCTACATCTGGTCGATCAGTCATTCCTGACATTTCTACCACCCGAACACCTGAACATCTTTTGGGCCCATCACTTTGTTCCACCACCACTGCTTCCAGCTGGTCTGAGCCACTCTGCCTTCTCTCCTTAGAATAACTACAATAGGCCTGGCATGGTGGCTCATGCCTATAATCCTAGCACTTTGGCAGGCCAAGGAGGGTAGATTGCTTGATCTCATGAGTTTGAGACCAGCCCCTGGGCAACATGGCAAACCCCTGTCTCTACAAAAAATACAAAACAATTAGCTGGGTCTGTAGTTCCAGCTACCTGGGGGGCTGAGGTAGGAAAATTGCTTGAATCCAGGAGGTTGAGGCTACAGTGATCCCAGATCGTGCCACTGCACTCCAGCCTGTCTCAATAAATACTACTACAACAGTCTTCTCAGTGGTCTTCCCAAACTCATTTTTGTTGCCTTCCAATCCATTCTTAAAATTCCAGCCTGAATTATATATATATATATACACACACACACACACACACACACACACACATACACATACACACACATACATACACATACACACATACATACACACACACATACATACACACACATACACACATACACACATACATACACATACACACATACATACACATACACACATACATACACATACACACATATACACACACATACATACATACACACACACATACATATACACACACATACACACACACACATACATATACACACATACATACACATACACACATACACATACACACATACACACATACATACACATACACACATACATACACATACACACACATACATACACATACACACACATACACACATACACACATACACATACATACATACACATACACACATACATACACACACATACATACACACACATACACACATACACACATACATACACATACACACATACATACACATACACATATACATACACATACACACATATATACACACACATACATACATATACACATACATACACATACACACACATACATACACACATACATATACACACATACATACACATACACACATACACACATACATACACATACACACATACATACACATACACACACATACATACACATACACACACATACACACATACACACACATACACACATACATACACATACACACACATACATACACATACACACATACACATTTAAGGCTCAGGAATTATCATGCCATTTCTTAGCTCACAACTCTTCAATTCCTTCTCAATCCTCTTATGACAAAATCCTACACCGCCCTGCTCAGTATGAGCCCCCACAAGGGGGCATAGTGGTTAATGCGTCTGTATTCAGGCTGCATGGGTTTAAATCCTGGCTCTGCTACTTCGTGCAAGGGGGTCCTGGGTAAGAGTGGTATCCTCTCTGGGCTCCCAGTTTCTTCATGAATCATATGGGGATGCTAAGGGTATCTAAGGTTATTGATTCTGTGAGATGAGAAAAAGCACCTAGAATTGTGCCAGGAATGTGGTAAGAATGCGATGTTGTTATTACCTTTCCTACCTTATCTTCACAGGCTTGGCTCCCCTCCATTCCTTCTGCTGCCCTTCTTCATCTATCCTCTGGCTGTTGGTCTTTGATGATGCTGTCTCCAGTACTGTCTCCTTCCCCACTCCTTTGGCTACATTTTATTCGTCCTCAGCTTTCCATTTAAGAATCATTACTCCAGGTGGCCTTCTCGATACCCTCCGCAGACCAGTTTTTCTCTCTGTGCGTGCTCATAGCACCTGTATGTTTCTTCTATGAGTGTTACACTCATCACACTATGGTCACCTAAACAATCCCTGTCTTCGCGGCAAGAGCCAAGCTCCCTAAGTCAGGGGTGCCGTGCAGCTGTTCACCATCATTCACCATCTTCAGTTCATGCATGGTGCCTGGCAGGCAATTGGCAATGGATGGCTGTATCAACGCAAGGTAGCTGAACCGTCTATGACATGGTGTAACATGCTTCAACAGGACTATTATAAACTATCATCGGAGCACATTTGCCTCCTAGAGATTCAGCTATGTCCAAAAAAAGCAAAGCGCATCCTGCTAGGGGTTACTGACAGATATCCAGCCCTCCTAGGCTTCCCGCTGGCAGGAGGTGGCAGCAGGGGTTTGATTTGGTAGTGTTGATGGACTGTCTGTCATAGCATCTATTTCTTCATATCCAGCAGATTCTGGCAACTCTGAGATTAAAGAGTGAACTTTCCCAAGAAAATAAAGGACCCAAATGTCCTCTAGAGTAGACTGACTCTAAACCCTGGGGAACTGAAGCAGGAAATATGCAAATTGCTAAGCACCTGGGCATTACGGTTGGAGTTTGAACTCTAAGAATATTTCATTTCCTGCAAAGTTGCAACTAAAGAATAATTCTGGAATTGGGAATCCCAGTTGTCCTAAACTGACATATGATCTTACCAAAGACTCCAGTCTTTATCTGAAATGGCTGTCTGGGGCTCCTAACACTTCACTCACTTTGGAGCTCTCTGCCTTGTGAACTGTCCGAATGAGTGAACAAATAGATACATACTCTAGAAAAGTGTAACACTGCATTGTAGTCCTTGGTGATTCATATAATTGTCCCTAAGTGAAATCTGAAGTAATGAGCAGGTGGGTTTATGTTCTCTCTCCTTTCCCCTTAACGTGATCACACCTGTTACAATGCAATTTGGAGGAAGGTATAGGAGGATATGGAAGTTTATGCTCCTAGGGATCCTGAGCTCTAGTCAGGGAGCTGGATCATACATACTTCCAAGAAAACAAAAAATCTCAAGAAGTCCCCTGGTGGAATAACGTGGTGTGAAATAAGCTTCCTAATTTGGTGGGACATGTCAGAGGGGAGTGGTCAGCCCTGAGTACAGTTGCTTAAGGAGGGCTGCTGGTAAGAAGGAGAATTTTGAGTGTCATTCTTGGTATGACGAGTTGGTACGCTAGGTGTGAAGGATTCCCAGGGAGGACCCAGGTGGGCTGGATGGAGGTGAAGGAGGCAGGAAAGCCCGCAGGAGGGAGTATCCAATGGGAGTGGGTGTTGTGGGCCAGGGGCATGATGCTTAGGAATCATGGAAGCTGGACTTGTGGATAATGTCAGATCTAAGAATGGAATGGGCTTATTTTCCTCTGAGGCCCTTCATTCAATAGGCATTTATTGAGCAACTACTTTATTCCAGACCATAAAAGAGATGCCAAGGATACAAACAGCATAAGACACCATCCTAACTTTGGAGGCGCTTACAGTTGAATGAGACAGAGGAACAAGATGTTACACCACAGTCTGCTGCAGCCTAGGATAGGGTGTGCAGTGGCACCTCAGGGAGGCAGGGACTGAGAAACAACTTCATAGAGTACGCGATGTGGCTGAAAGACACAGTTATCCCAGGCATAGAAAGGCATGTCGGGCAAAAATAAAGGCATCTCAGTGGCTTAGAATTATGAATGAGCCTGATATGTTAAATGGAAAAAGCAAGAAGTTCTGGGTAGCTGGAGCTTTCAGGGCAAAATGGAAGTCATCTGGACCTAAAGCTGGAGAAATTTTGGAGCCAGATGGAGACCGCCTCTATGCTATAGGCAAAGGGCTGTGGGAGATCCCAGAAAGAAAGCAACATGATCACATTTATTTCCAAGATAAGGATAGAGTTCTGGAAATGCTGTGAAGGATGGAGTGAAATCAGCCAAACCCAGGACAAAGACTGCAGTTAGTATTTGGGGGTTTGTAACAATCCTGGTAACAGGTAACAGTGGGCTTGGAATGGGCTGGGCGGTGAGGATGGAGAAGGGGTTATTTCTGAAGACCCGTTCAGCGTGGTTTCTGCTTTTTCCAGAAGAAGGTCTTTCACTTCTATTTTCATTAATGTCCTGTTGAATGAAAACTCAGGTCCCTTTTTTTCAGCCTTCACCCCTTTCCCCTACGGATGTTGAAAGCAGCTTAATATGGCAACACATACAATGAATCCCACTCAGTGGTAAAGCAGAGCTGATGTGGGCTCTCAGCGGTGCCGGCTGGAAAGACCAACATTGTTTCATGCACGTTTGACTTGCTAGGAGGGGCTCTTGGAGGCCAGTCTTTTCTGCTTCCCTCTTGACTCCATGTGAGGTGAAGCAGGCCTGTTTCCTCCACCTGGACATCCATTTACTCTCAGGCCCATTGTACATGGGTGTTGGACAATGGTTCGGCTTCCAGTGCAGCAGGTGGTCTCTTCTAAAAAGGCCTGGAGTGCTCTGTGGTCATCAGAGGAAGGGGAGACTTGGTGGCTATTGGCTGCCTGGGCAAGGCCGTGCTTTGCCTCCCTGGCTTGGATGGGTAGTTCAAGCTGGCAGGACTTTGAGTGCTGCCGAAGTGCAGTGAGAGAATGAACTGCTCTCAAGGGATCTGAAAAGCTGCTTGCTTTAAAGAGGATCTCAAAAGGTGGCAGCAGTTTTGCCTTTGTCTTTGGGGTTGAGGAAGGGAGTACTCTCTAGAGAGGGGGAGGCTGCAGAATGGCTCGGGTGATGGCTGCAGGGATGGGACCTCACCTTCTAATTCTTACCTTCACAGACTTTTCAGCTGGACTTGCTCATCACAAGCAAAGTGAAGGATCCAGGATCCCCAAAGTGCTGCATGATAAGGGGTGGAACAGGATTGGCCTTGTTCTAGGGCACAGTTTGGCACTGTGTCATTTGAGGAGGAACTGAGATGCTCCCCTTGCCCAACCCAGTGTTCACCTCGTAGACCCGTGGCGGCTAGGCACCAAAGGCAGTTGTTAAAATGCTGCTTTTATCTGGAACAAAATGTGTCTGTTATCTGAAAAGGGGGCCCATTAATCTATCAGCAGCCCTCAGTGCCTCCCCATTAAGTAAGTTAGGCTGGCAGAAACCAGGGGGCCTGCAAGAAGGCTTTAATGGAATAGCTAGGCACGATGGCTCACGCCTGTAATCCCAGTACTTTCAGAGGTTGAGGAGGGCAGATCCCTTGAGGACAGGAGTTTGAGACCAGCTTGGCCAACATGGCAAAACCCCGTCTCTACTAAAAATACAAAAATTAGCCAGGTGTAGTAGTGTATGCCTGTGATCCCAGCTACTCAGGAGGGTGAGGCGGGAGGATTGCTTGAGCCCAGGAGGCAGAGGTTGCAGTGAGTAGAGATTCCACCACTGCACTCCAGCCTGGACCACAGAGCAAGACTGCCAAATAGAGAGAGAGAGAGAGAGATAGATAGATAGATAGATAGATAGATAGATAGATAGATAGATAGATGATAGATAGATGATAGATAGATAGATAGATAGTTCTAAAGCTGGAGAAATTTTGGAGCCAGATGGAGACCACCTCTATGCTATAGGCAAAGGGCCTAGATAGATAGGCAGGCTTTAATGGGGCACCTGAGTCAGGAGCAAGGACTTGCCCGTGAAGTGGGTGGCTCCAGGTGAGGCTCAGCGCTGGCAAGCAGGTGACTGTTTATAGGGTAAACGCAGCTGAGAGCAATAACTTAAGCATAGCCTTGAAATGACTGTGTATGACAGACACACCTGAATGTGTGTTCTGAGTTAGGAAATTTAAGAGTGGCTAACCTGGAGATTTGTTCCTTGTTCATAAGGAACACTGGGTCCCCACCCATTCAGTGGAACAGGGGCTGAGCAGGGGATTGAGGCCCTGCATTTTGGGTTGAATAAAAATTGCCAGGTGGAGGTTGTTGGGGGAAGGTGTTAAATGGAAATACTATATATAAGCTGCATGCTTTTTGTGAGTGGTTGTGGCTTTCCTGCCCATCCTGCCACCACTGGATTGTGTGTAAGGTGGTTCTTTCGTCCAGCCTACTGCCCGTGGGCTGTCTACCCTGGATGTAAGACCCCAGCAAAATGCCATGTCTTGTTTGCTGGCTCAGCGCCTCCTCTTCGGCCATGTAAAATAGGGGCTTGGCGCGACACCATTGTGTGCATGGAGGAGGCACAGGGCAGAGCGCAAACCAACATCAAAGTAAAACTTCATCTACTTCTGAGTTTTGCCTCGACCCCGCCCAGGTGGCCAAAGGTGTGGATTTGCAGTTGCTATCGGCATTGGAGCCCATCTGCTGCTTTTCCTGGCACAATGGCTGCCCGTTTAGGGTTGTGACCCAGGAGTCGCTGTGGTTATCAACTGCGAGAGCTCAAACGGACACATGAAAAGCAGCTTTGTTTAGCGTCCTTGACATAACTAACCACATATTAACAACAGAGCCTTGTGGTATCGAGGCTCCTGTTTGTTCAGAATCTTAATAGGTGGGCTTTGTGCACATGGATTTCGAATACTGCTTACCCTGTATTTTAAGTCAAAGTGGGTCTTTGTGTGAAGGATTCTCCACCTCCTTTTCCCTTTCTACAAAGGAGATAAGTGTTTTCTCTCACCTTTCGTGACTTACAAGCAGCTGAATAGCACTTGTGGTGTTTGAATGTCATATAATAGGCATTGTCACTGATAGAGAAATGTCCTTTTCCGTGTTTCTGAGCGTTCCTGTGCTTACTCTCCTCTTATGTGTGAGCTCTCTCTCCCTCTTTATAAACTGGCTGTGAACAATTCTGTCCCCATTTTTTTTTAAATCTTGTATGTCCTTGGAATGCTGTGTGGGAACTGCTGTTCCCCTGGGAGACCATTTTGTGTCCATCTTCAGCAGACCCCAGCCAGGCCTCTGCTGAGCATGTGACAGTTGGGTAGAGGAATGCTCTGAGCTAGTTGATGTGATTTAAAAGTAGAGCCAAAGTCCAGAAGTAAACTACTGTGAGTAAAGGAAGACTCAAGGAGAGGCATACTGCTGGTAGAGATCATCGTGATGTTGCTTGTGATGGTGTGGGCCTAAAATGCAAGAGGAGATGAGGCCAAGGTGGGCGGATCACCCGAGGCCAGGAGTTCGAGACCAGCCTGACCAACATGGAGAAATTCCATTTCTATTAAAATGAAAAAATTAGCTGGGCATTGTGGCATGTGCCTGTAATCCCAGCTACTTGGGAGGCTGAGGCGGGAGAATCTCTTGAAATTGGGAGGCAGAGGTTGTAGTGAGCCAAGATTGCACCATTGCACTCCAGCCTGGGCAACAAGAGCAAAATTTCATCTCAAAAAACAATAAAAGATGCTATTCATAGTCACATCCTGTATAATACAAGAGCCTGTTTCTGTAGGAAAGTAGGAATATCTGACTCCCTGTTCCATGAGGTTTGTTTTTAGGTAGCTTCAGAAATGAGGTTAGTGGCAGTTTGCGCTTAGTTTTTGGAATATTCAGTTGCAAGAAGCTTATGACTTTGGGTCCTCTATTAACATCTTAAAGTCAGAAATGGGCTGGCTGTAAAGTTAAAAAGTCAGATTTCTATTTTGGTCAAGTGCAAAAAGAATTTTGGCTCAAAATGGTGTCATAGTTCAAAACAATGCCTGGCTAATAGGCTCTGATGTAGCTCTCACCAAAGATCAACTGAAATATTTATGCACATTAATAATAGAGAAGTAGGCCGGGCGCGGTGGCTCACGCCTGTAATCCCAGCACTTTGGGAGGCCGAGGCAGGTGGATCACCTGAGGTCAAGAGATCGAGACCATCCTGGTCAACATGGTGAAACCCCGTCTCTACTAAAAATACAAAAGAAAATTAGCTGGGCATGGTGGCGCGTGCCTGTAATCCCAGCTACTCAGGAGGCTGAGGCAGGAGAATTGCCTGAACCCAGGAGGCGGGGGTTGCGGCGAGCCGAGATCGCGCCATTGCACTCCAGCCTGGGTAACAAGAGCGAAACTCTGTCTCAAAAAAAAAAGTAGACAACTAAGCGCCAATGTTTGAAGTGAAGCTATACTGACCGTTAGAAAGAACTGCGCAAAGACAGACGTAGTCTTGGCCACATGAAACAGAGACGATCAGGAAAATGGTAGGAATGTACTTAAGGCTCTTCCCTTCCCTGTGTCTCTGGAGCTTGACTGTATGTAAATGCCAACCTAAAATGTAGATACTAAGGGAGTTGATATCTTCTCTTCATCTACTGCTCCCCACACTCCATCATTTTACATCTAGTTGAAGTCAAAGCTGCCCTGACAATAACTTAGTTAGGAAACAGAATGAGGGATTGTAGAGGAGGAGGCACATTGTATTTGAAAGACCTCACAGGGAAAGCACTGTAGGGAAATGCAGAGAGCCAGTGTGTTCTAGAGAGAAACATGTGCTTGAAATCATGGCATGTCATGTCCTACATTGTTTCAGAGGTTCAGAAAACTGGACAGGGATTTTATAGATTAATGTTTCCTAAAGTGTGGTCCTGGGCCAGTAGAGTCAGCTTGCAACTTGTTAGAAATGCAAAAATCAAAAATCTGGGTTTAGAGGTCATCAATTGGTAGGTTAACAACCCTTCTAGGTGTTTCTGATGCGTCCTACAATGTGAGAGCCACTGTAGTATATGATGTAATCATAGGGGTAGGAATAAATATGAAGTTTTACACGTTAACCTGCCTCCCAGCTACAGAAATGGTTGGGACTAGGTTGTCACACACATGTAGAAAGGAACTAATGCAATCAATTCATCATGCCTTTTGACAGACTCTAAGGGCAGAATGGTTCACTTTGTTCAAGGACAAGTAAGTCCTATTAAACTGTGAATAAAGGAACACTCAATGAAATGCATACTGCTTAGAATGATCAATGTCAAATCCAGATTTAAAATTCAAAAAATTCCTTGACATTTCCAATAGAGATCAAAACAACATGAATAAAAGCAAAGTTTGCAGATGAGGTAAAAGAAAAATATAGAGAAATGGAAGGATAGAAAAAACCCTACAATTTTAATAGCGGTACTTAGAAACAAAAGCAGGCAATGGAGAACACTAAATGGCACATTGGAAAGTCCTATTGTTTTGAGAGACAATGTTAGAAAGTCTCTATAAATGTGCAGAAGGGGAAAAGGTTGAGATATAAGCAAGAAGATGATAGGAGTGGATAACAGGATAACAGAGAATGGAGTCGTTGGTGCCTTCGAAGTAGGGGATAGAATAAATGGAAAGGAATAAAAGCATATAAATATGTGATAATTTGGTGGTGGCTCATGCCTGTAATCCCAGCACTTTGGGAGGCTGAGGTGGGCGGATCACTTGAGGTCAGGAGTTCAAGACCAGCCTGACTAACGTGGTGAAACCCCATCTCAACTAAAAATACAGAATTATCCAGGTCCAGTGGCGAACACCTCTAATCCCTGCTACTCAGGAGGCAGAGGCAGGAGAATGGCTTGAACCCGGGAGGTAGAGTTTGCAGGGAATGGAGATTGTGCCATTGCACTCCATCCTGGGTGACAGAGTGAGACTCTGTCTCAAAAAAATTTTTTTTGAACTGATGAACTGAAATCTATAAGAGGCATATTGTAAAGGCCGACTATTGCAGATAAAACTAATGAAGAGAGAGCCACACATAGACAACCTGAAAAAAAGAGTACATTCTAACAATAATTTAAAAACTCTTTATAAATAATATAAACTAGATTATCTACAAAGAAACAAAAGTACACTTGATTTAGACTTCTTCACTACATTAAATTTCAGAAAGTAATGGCAAAAGATTTTGAAGGAGAATAGTTGAGATCAAGAATTTACAACCCAGCCTTGTGGTCTTTAAAGTATACAGGTAACAGAAAACCAGCTTCAAATATTACAAGGTTTAGAAAATACACCACATAGGCCCATTTTGAAAGATTATTCAAAGATGTTCTATGGAGGGGGTCCTTAGAAAGCAACATTAAAAGTCCAATAATAGTAAAAGGGAACACATAAAGTATTTATTGTTTGGCAGGTACTGTTCTAAGACACATTAACTCATTTAAACTTTATATATTAAGAAGTATGCTCTCCTAATATGCCCCTCACTTTTTTTTTTCTTTTTTAAGATGGAGTCTTGCTCTGTCACCCAGTCTGGGGTGTAGTGGCATGGTCTTGGCTCACCACAACCTCCACTTCCCGAGTTCAAGTGATTCTCCTGCCTCAGCCTCCTAAGTAGCTGGGGTTACAGGCACATGTCACTGTGCCTGGTTAATTTTTGTATTTTTAGTAGAGACGGGGGTTTCACCATTTTGGCTAGGCTGGTCTCGAATGCCTGACCTCAGGTGATCTGCCTGCCTTGGTCTCCCGAAGTGCTGGGATTATAGGCATGAGCCACTGTGCCTGGCCCTAATATGCCCATTTTACAGAAGGGAGCAGAAGGACAGAGAAGTAACTTACCTAAGGTTACCAGGAGGCAGAGGTTGCAGTAAGCCAAGATCACACCATTGCCCTCCAGTCTGGGTGATAGAGTAAAACTTTATCTCAGGAAAAAGAAGAAAGAAAAGGAACTTACTCTCATGGTGTGATGGAGCTTGCTAGTGTGTCCATCTTGTCCCAACTCTGAGTGCAATGACCTGGTATCAATAACTTGGAAATTTGCCACAGTGGAAGTATTTATACCACAAGGGTTGCAAATGCTGCAAATCAGGGCTTTTCAATTATTTTCTTCAGAGCCAGTTTATCAGCAAATCACTTGTTAGTGTGTAATGATGAACAGGAGTATGATGAAGTATGCTCTCCTAATATGCCCCTCACTTTTTTTTTTCTTTTTAAAGAGGGAGTCTTGCTCTGTCACCCAGTCTGGGGTGTAGTGGCATGGTCTTGGCTCACCACAACCTCCACTTCCCGAGTTCAAGTGATTCTCCTGCCTCAGCCTCCTAAGTAGGAAGCAAAGGAGATATGTGTTATGTATTTATATGCATCATGAACATTGTGTTAAAATCTATAAAGTTGGAAATACATAAATCAGCAGACAAATATAATCAACTTCAATGTTTCTTCTTTTGAATGAATGAGTCATCAAACAATGAACATAGAGGATTTGAATTATATAAATAATTTGGTTGATTTTATATATGTTTTTACTGAACAATATATTTTATAGCATATGTTTGTTCTTTTCCAGCATCTGTGCAACCTCTATGCCTCAACTGCAAACCTCAACAAACTTTGCAGAGCATACGTGATATAGGCTGTTTTCTGGGACCATAAAGCAATAAAATTAGAAACAAATAACAAAAGTTTAACTAAAGGAAAAAAAAAAAACTTAGAAATTTTCCCCAAACAAACTCCAACCAAACCAAAAATTAAGAAAATAACAATACAGTCTCCCTTAATAGCTTCTAAATCATATGGGGATATTACAATTTCAATTACATATAATTTAGAAAATAACCAGAACACTACATATCAACACACATTGGATGCAACCAAAGCAGTAACAGGATTAAAATTCATCGTCTGAAATGGTTTTAGTATTAAGAATTAATGAAAATGAATGAACAGTATTTTAGTCCAAGAAATTAGAGTTAACAAAATATTCCCAAAGAAAGCAGGTTGAGGGAATTAATTTTCAACAAATAAAAGAAGAAATTAATAAATTCTGTAACAGTAAGAAGTTGTGTTAGTAAATAGTTCTAAAATCTAGGATTTTGAGACAACCAAATATTTGCTAAGACTTGGAAAAATGTAATTAATTTTAATAAACTGCTTGTTAAAATTTTGTGCTAATAATTATAAAAATTGTGTCAAGATATAACTAAATAAACTAAAGACCAAAAAAGTCAGGAAAGTTTTCAAACAGTTACATTAAGGGAAAAAGAATGTTGAAGGTCTTTTTATGTTGTTTTCAAACTGTTAAGAGATAATTCTGATGCTTTTAAATACCTTGTAACCATGAAGATATTCGGAAAGTTTGGAATTTCATTTCCTGGGTGAACATTGTCCTATACCATATCTAACAAAGATAACCAAAATTAACAACTAATTCCTTTGAGGGTATACTCATTAATGTATATGATGAATATATCCTAAAAGACATGTAACTGATTAGCAAATAAAATCCACCAGTAAGTTAAAAAAATACATTATGGCGAAGAATTTTCATTCCCATTATACAGTAGTTTTTCCATATTAGAAAATCTTGTAATATAATTAATCACAATAGTTCAGATAAAAAAGATACCAAGAAATACTTTTGATAAAATTAAACAACTAAGAATAAAAGCATGTTTTCTTTATATGCTGAAGATTAATTTTTTTTTTTTTTTTTTTTTTTTTGAGATGGAGTCTTGCTGTCACCCAGGCTGGAATGCAGCGGCACGATCTTGGCTCACTGCAACCTCTGCCTCCCAGGTTCAAGCAATTCTCCTGCCTCAGCCTCCAAGTAGCTGGGACTTCAGGTGCTGGCCACCACGCCCCGTTAATTTTTGTATTTTTAGTAGAGACAGGTTTTCACCATGTTGTCCAGGCTAGTCTCATACTCCTGACCTCAGGTGATCTGCCCACCTTGGCCTCCCAAATTGCTGGGAATTACAGGTGTGAGCACTGCACCTGGCCAGATTAATTTTTTTATGTCAACATTCAGCATCATAAACAGTGTTGCAACACTTGAGGAAGGCCCTTTAAAGATCATGATCCTGTTCCCACTTCTCTTTTGTAATTGTTCTCTAGTTGTAGAAAAAGCATAAAATAAGATAAAGAACTGGAATGGAGTTGACGAAATGATCATCATATTCATGTCACTGGACTACAGGACTACATTCTGAGAATGCATCACTAGGCGATTTAGTTAACTTCTTATAATGAGTGCAATCTAGATCCTCCGCATGCACAGTTCACAGTAGGTTTCCACGCTCCTGGAGCCAGTCGGGAGGTAATGCTGGATCGCTGGCTGCTCACCTCCTGCTGTATGGCCGGGTTCCTAACAGGACATGGACCGGTACTAGTCCATGGCCTGGGAGTTGAGGACCAGTGTGCTAACACAAACCTAGATAGTATAGCCTGCTATACACCTGGGCTGTATGGTATAGCCCGTTGCTCCTAGACTACAAACCTGCATGGCAAGTTACTATATTGAATATTGTAGGCAGTTGTAACACAATGAAAAGTATTTGCATATCTAAACATAGAAAAAGTACCATAAAAATACCATATAGGAGATAAAAAATGGCACACCTGTGTAGAACACATGCCATAAATGGAGCTTGCAGGACAAGAGTTTCTCTGTGTGAGTCAGTGAGTGACATTACACTACTATAGACTTTATGAGGACTATACACATAGGCTACACTAAGTTTGTTAAACATATTTTTCTTTCGATAATAAATTCTCACTGTGACTTTTCAAAACTTAAATTTTTTACCTCTTTGACTCTTTTGAATAACTTAGCTTAAAACATAAACATATGCTGTACAATTTTTAAAAATATCCTTATTCTGTAAGCGTTTTCCTATTTGATTTTTTTTTTTTTAGACTTTTAAAACTTTTTGTTAGCTAAGACACAGGCACACACATTAGTCTGGGCCTCCACAAAGTCAGGATCACCAACATCACTGTCTTCATTTTGTCCCACTGGAAGGTCTTCAAGGGCAGAGCACTTACGGAGCTGTCACTGCCTATGATAACAATGCCTTATTCTGAAATACCTGCCCAAGGACCTGACTGAGGCTGTTCTACAGTTAACTTAAAAAAATATACAGGTAGAAGTAGTACACTTTAGAATAGTGATAAAAAGAATAGGACGGTAAATACAGAAGTAACATAGTTCATCATTATCGAGCACTATGTACCACGCATCACCGTCTATGCTGTGTTTTTATATGACTGGCAGTGCAGCAGGTTTGTGGACACCGTCATCACCACAAATACATGAATACCGGGTTGTGCTATGATGATAGGACAGCTCAAAATCATAGGAAGTTTTCAGTTCCCTCATACTCTTACGGGGCCACTGTTATATATGTGATCTTTTGTTGACTGAAGTGTCTTTACATGGTGCATGACTGTATTTTCAGGAGATATGATTTTATATGTAAACATCCAATAAAATAAAAATATTTTGGAGTGAATTATGGATTTTAGAAGGGTGCCTATATGTAAAGCAAACAAAAAAATCAATTGCTTTCAAATTCACTGCAGAATAAATTAGAAAACAGAAAAAGTCCTATCAGCAATAGCAGTACAATTTATAAAATACCTAGCAATACACTTATTGAAAGAAAACTGGCTGGGTGCAGTGGCTCATACCTGCAATCCCTCCACTTTGGGATGCTGAGGCGGGTGGATGATGAGGCTGAGACCAGCCTGACCAATATCATGAAACTCTGTCTCTACTAAAAATACAAAGAAATTAGCTGGGTGTGGTGGTGCGTACCTGTAGTCTCAGCTACTCAGGAAACTGAGGCGGCAGAATTGCTTGAACCCGGGAGGCAGAGGTTGCAGTGAGCCGAGATTACGCCACTGCACTCTAGCCTGGACGCAGAGCGAGACTCTGTTTAAAAAAAAAAAAAAACAATAAAAAAAAAAAGCATTGCTGAATGATATAAGAGAACAATCTGAGATAATGGGTGAAAAGAATCAATATTTAAAGATACCAGTAGTCTATGGATTTAATTCCATTTCAATTAAAATTTCCAAGGGATTATATTTGGAACATAAAATGATTCTAAAGGTAACTTGATGAATACATATGAAATTATAGTTTAGAATTTGGGGGAAAATTGAGTAAGACTAGGTTTGTTCTACAAGATATAAATGTATTACAAAGGTTGAATAATTGAAGTAATTAAAAGTTTGAATAAATGAACAAATGACATCTTTTTTGAGAAAAATACAAAGATTGCCTATAAACTGTGTTTTAAACATGATTGCCATTTAGAGAAAAAATATTCTCCTGATTCATTCCATAAACAAATTAGCAGGTGGATTAATGGTTTAAAGGTAAAACATGCAAGTATTAGAAGCAAATATGCATAAGTGTTGACATAATCTCTAGTGTGTGGAGATTATCACAGGTTAAAAGGCATAAACCATTAATTTTTCTGGTATTTGTATGGCACTTAGTAGGCTTATAAAGAAAAGAAATGCCAGACTGGCAAACATGGTGAAACCTCATCTCTACTAAAAATATAAAACTTAGGCGTTGTGGCAAGCACCTGTAATCCCAGCCACTCGGGACGCTGAGGCATGAGAATCACTTGAACCTGGGAGGCAGAGGCCACAGTGAGCCAAGATCACACCACTGCATTCCAGCCTGGGCTACAGCGTGAGACTGCATCAAAAGAAAAAAAAATGGAAAAAAGAAAAAAAGAAAAATAATTGTTGGATTTTAAAATTAAGTTTACAGAAACTGCATACATACGTTATTTATTAATAACAAAAAACCTGACTTTATCTTAAATAGATACTGATTTATTTGTCTCAAGCAACATGCAATCCGCAAGTTTGTAGTCAAGCTTATAGTGTGACTCAGGAAATGTGTACTCCCTCCGTCCTTCCATTTCCTGTTCAGTGTACAGCTCTGTCCTCCTAGAATTTACCTCATGGTTGCATAATTGTTTATGTACCTCTAGGCTCATATTCATTTTCCAAGCAGAAAGAAGGCAAACAGGCAAAATACCTAAGAGGCATGCTAGCTGAGCCTATCCCTTATTTTAAAAAATTCCCAGATTATTTCCCAGCAACTTCCATTAATATCTTACTGTCTAAAATGAGTTACATGACCACTTCTAGCTGCAAAAGAGTCTGGGAAAACGTGCCTTCCTTCTTCTGTCTTAGAGTGAGACTGGGGTGACAGATTGTAAATGGCTTCTGGATATCCAATCCACAATAAATAAAATTGAAAGACAAGTAAATTGGGAAAAATATTTGTGTCATATAAGACAAAGGTTAATATCCTTAATTAATAGCTTCTAGAAATCATTGAAAACAAGTCCAGTAAAAGAATGATACAGGATATAATAAGATATAAAATGGATAATTTATGAAATGTTTAGGATCTCCAGTAATCTGCTAAATATAGCTTAAAACAGAATATCACTTTTTATGTATCAAATTTACTGAGTGACAAATCCTTGTAAATATTCAAAATGGGAGACTTGGTTCAATAAATTATGGTTCATCTATAGATCAGAAAAAAACATGTCATTAAAAATACATTTTCCAATATTACATGGAATATGTTTACAATGTATTTTTAATATTAATATTTTCATGTGGCAAAATATGAAAGATCATTTTACAAAATAGCGTAAACCATGTGATCCCACTAAAAGTTAATAGAAAAGATGAGTATTTAGTGGTTATCTTTGGATGATAGAATTATGGATCAATCTTTGCTGTCTTGTACTCGTTTTCATTTTTTAAAGATTCCATAGTTTGAATTTCTTTGGTAATAAAGCCAATAAAATTATTATAATAAGAAGCATGGATTGAAACTGGAGCAGAAATAGCCGAAAAAGCATGTGAAATTGAGGCTGATCAAAGAGGAGGCTAATTCTCTCTCTCCTCGTAATCAAGCAGCTATCTAGTTATGGTGTCTGTTTTCCTTTTGGCATATTTCTATTTTCTTCTTCCTAAAAAGTGGCTTCTTTTTTTTCTCGTGCATTCTCTATGTCTTTTCTTTGCAACCTTTTTTTTTCTCTATGGCTGTTCTCTCTCTTCTACTTTATTGTTGTAGCTCCTTTGTAATTTTGTTTTGCCAAGCATGGTTTTAAACTCTACCTCTTGGCCATATAGTTTCATTTGCCACAGTGAACTATGTGATTCTTTTCATGTTTCCTCAGTTTGAACTCCTGGGAGTGAAAAATCTACTTAGCCTAGTCAGTCTTTTCACAGCAAGCCATGGTAGAGATAGCTGAGAACTGGTGGCTCTGTTTTCGTTAGATCAGGTATCCACACTGGTTTAATACATAGAGTCTGGGTAGGCAGGAGTGATCATGTGGTGCCAAGCACGTTGACAAGGCATTCCCCTTCAGCAGGGGCTCTGGGTGAGGTGCCTGTAGCAGTCGCTGCTGTCACTGTGATTGGCATGCGCAGTACACTTCACCCCTTGCCTGTTCTCACACTTACACTTATCCTCACATCATCGTTCTAAAAAAGATGTTCCTGCCTGTTAGGAGTAACTTATCACATAAAACCAAAAGCATCCTCATTCTATTTCTATATCTAGAGATGGGGGCATTGCAAAGTCTGCTTGCCAAAACTAAAACAATAATCTTCATGAAAGATATGGAAAAAATGAACAGAAAAAATAAATAAAAGCTGATGACACCCAGCACTAGTGAGGACATGCAGAAACTGCCATCCTTGTATGGTGCCAGTGCAAATGTGAGCTGCTAAGACCTTCTGGAAAAGAATTCCACAGTAGCTGTTAAAATTACCAAGTTTTATTCTAATCACCCCACTGCTAGACTCTATTCTGTAGAAATAAATATATCAGTATAAAAAAAGTACAAGGATATTTACATAGCATTGTTTATAATAAAAATTATAAACAAAAATTATAAACAATTGGAAAAGATTGGAAACCGTCTGTTCATCAGAAGGGGAATACATAGATAGGATTTATGTGGACTCTGATGAACTTATTAAACAGAGTTAGAACTATATTTATATCCAGAAAGGTTTTCACATAATATGTTAAAAATGCCAGGTCTATACAATTATCATATTATGGTAATTTCTATTAAGAATGTATGTTTTTGAACCTAGAAAAATATAAAGGGAGGTGGGTTCAAGATTCACTGCACATAACAATTCTATCATAGGTAAGGAGTTAATTGATTATATTTCTTTCTTAAATAGATTTTTGTTTTTCTTTGAGTTTATAATTGGATTTTTTTTGCATTGTCTGCCTTAAACTTATCCTTACAATTGTTTTTAACTTCTCAAGCATGATATCAAATATATGGAATTCCTTTTTTATTGTGATTCCTCCCTTCTGTTGTTCTGTTTCCTACTGTCCTATCCAGATGGATTGTTCTCTAACTCTGTGCCATAATTGCTGTTCTGGGCTTTAATTCACTTTTGGCCCATACCAATTTTTTCTAAATTCCAGACCTTTCCCCTGTGTTACTCTTTTGTTTTTCTGGAGCATATCCTCAAGTAATTGCCTAGTATAGGGTGTGGGAGATAAACTTTCAGAGTCTTTGCACGTCTGAAAATGTCACACTTAATGGTTTAACTGGGCCTTAAATTCAATTTCCCTCAGAATTTTGAAAAGTATTATCTTTTCCATTATTTTCTATCATTTAGTGATGCTTTGGAAAATTTGATGCCAGTTTTCTCATTTTTTTTGCAGGCAACTTGCTTCCCCCTGCCCCCTCCTCTGGAAGCTTCGAGAATCTTCTAATCTTTAGAGATCTGCAAACTGAGTACCTAACATAAAATTTATTATTTAGGAAAGGAAGGGAGATGCCCTTTTCCCATTGTAACTTGTCTGATATGGTGCACAGCATCTATCTGCTTTGTGATCTTTTCCTCATTCCTAATCCTGTGAGCCAGAGTTAGAGTCAAAGCCACTGAGTTCCCCATCTAGGGAACTCAAGGTCTGGGTCACTGGAATCTTATCAATGAAAGCCCAGTGTTTATCACTCACCTAGCCTGTGGGGCTTCATTTCCCTTCACCCTGTCACCATGCAATATCCACTTCCACTTACCCCACATACCCCTTAGATCCTACTCTGTGTTCCACAAATGCAGCTCACTCTCCCCAGTTCAGGACTAATTCCAGCTGTAGTCAGGCTCTTTCAGTTTTCGGAAAAAAAGAACCACCCAGACTATCTTGGGCTGCGGGAGGCAGGTAGCTCTGAGGAGTCTTGTATGTTAGGACTGCATCTCCAGCCAAAGGACCTCTTGAATATGTTATTTCCCTGTCATGGGTCACACAACCTCTCTTTGATGATGCCTGTGCTGCCTCAGAGCCAGATTGTCTGGATTCAAATTCCAGCCCTACCACATACCAGCTATTGACCTTGGGCAAGCTACTTAACCTCTCTGTGCCTCTGTTTTCTGATGTGTAAAACGGGGATAATAACAGAACTTCATGCTTTTGTTGCAAAGATTAATTGAGTTAATACATGTAAAAGATTGAGCATACCGATTGGCACATCATAAGTGCTCAATAGGAATACCTAGTGTGCCAGCACGTACACAGTACTTACCATGGGCCAGATGCTGTTAGAGGTGGAGGAACCAGCTCAAGGTGACACTGCTAGGAAAAGGACAGACCGGGGTTCAGACCTGGGCAGGAGTCCGCAGCCAGGGTTCATGCTCTTGACCACTTCACTCTACAGTTGTTTTGGTTTCTCTACTTCGTATTTCCTACCTTCTAACTGTGACTTGTTTTGATCATTCATGGTCCTTACTCTACTTCATGGATTCTCTCTTTCTGCATGTTTTCTGCCTCTGACTTCACTATCAACTGCCTGATTTTCCTTTAATCAAAGAGAGAGAGAGAGAGAGACTCAGTGTCTCTTTTGTGTCAGGCCATCCTGTAGATTGTTGGCTGGCATCTGCATGTCCTTGGATCAGGTGCCCACGTGTCTACCCAGCGGGAGTCAGAGTAGGGTGGAGAGTTGCTACTTCAGTAGTGACTGTGACTGAGGCCAACTCTCTCAGAAGAGGCTCTGAGGGCAAGATGGTGCCATGCTTGATGAGGGCCATCTTGTACTACAGGAAAGACTCTTGGCCCTGCTGTCATTAGCTTCTGAAAATGAGTCTCCTACTTTTGTACCTGGTTTTGAATTGGTAATTAACAAGATGAAGGAAATGGATTTTGTGCATGGAAGAAGGCTGATAATGGTCTTTAAAATTTCAGGATGCAGTTGTGATGGAAACTAAATTTTAGTGCGACACTCCTACCAGATGAGATGAGCTGTTTGCGGAAGCACCACCACGTCTTAATAGACTGGAGATGCCACGATTGTCCAAACTCTCGCCACGTCTCAGACTGTATTCTCAGAAAGACAGGTTTGGCATTAAGTAACAATCATTTAAAGTTCATTTAACTTTTCACTCAGTTACTCACTCAGCATCTATGGGTCACCCGTCAGGTCTAGCAGAGGGTGGAAGATGACCCCTATGACTTGTGCAGGTGAGTCACTAAAAAAGAAGTGAGAAAATAAACACCTGTCTGCTTTTACTCAACCCAGTCAATCCAGGAGATAGAGAAAGAGACAGAGATGGAGGGAGATCTGAATATCAGTGTATCAGTGTCTGGTAATTATTCTTGGCCATCAATATGATGATTAGTAATTAGTTAGCAAGTAATGTGGTTTCGATGCTATAACTCAACAACGATGTGGCCTTAGATCAGTCCCCTTATATTTAAAAGGGAATAATAATTCCTGGGGGATTTTAAAAGAATTAGCAATAATAGATGTCTGGCTTGGTGCCTGAGTGCTATTACTTTTAGGTAGCATTTTCCCCAGAGTGGAAAGTGGCAATTCATCCCATTCCTTTTGCTCTTACTTTATGTTCATTAAGCAACTTTCTGACACATCATTTGCTCCTCTGAGGCAATCATTCCAGGAGAGAGTGTTCTGAATGACCAATGTGAATGATCCTATAAGATATATCTCCCCTAGTAAATTGATAAATCAATGAACATATCAGCATTCTGGTTGGCAAATTATGCTCCTGCTAGTTTGGTTACATGAGTAACTTCCAGAAGCATGACCTATTCCAAGTGAACAGGTTCTGTCACATTTAACATCCCCACATTTGAGGGCTGGAGTGGCAGCTGACACTCACCAGGCACTGCCAACTCACAAGACCACCCTGAGCATGCAGCCTGCCTGGCTCCAGCACTCCTATGTGAAAAAGGACCATTGTGTTGGCAACACAGGGTGGGGGGCTGAAACAGAGAGGCCCTGGGAGCAGATGCCCAGGTTAGGCCTCTTGCAGTTGACCAGGTTAGAGGTAAAATTAGCCTGAACTAAGATGGTAGCAAGGGGCATGGGAAGAAGGAAAAGGTCACATGCAAAGGAAGCAGGACAAATTAGATATAGTTTAGAAGCATCACTTTATACAATCTGAGATGATTCAGGTCAACCCTCTCATTTTTTTTTACCTGTGAAGCATGAAACTTATCAGGTGCCTGTGTTCCAGGGACCCGTCAGGTAACTCTGGTCCCATCCACTGCTCAGAGCCCTGGTGGACACACTGCACTGCGGGCCTCCTGAATGGTTCTATTATAGCATCAAGTGTTTTGATCAAACACATCGCACAATAGCTGCCTCAAGTATGCCCAGGCATGGCTTGAGCTATGGATACATATGCTGAGTGTATTAATCAAGTTTAATAGACCCCAATGGTTGAAACAATGCCTTAAAATTTTTTTTTTCAGAAACTGCACAGAAGTGTGGCATTGTACAGCAAATGAAAGTGTTGCTACAATGCCTGTAAATCAGAGCTTTAAACTATGTTTCAATTATCCTTCTATTATCCAGCTGGTATTTAAGCATGTTTATTATTCAAATCAGCAGCGAAAGTGCTGCTGTTGTGTAAACAACTGTCAATTGCTGAAACAATGATTAGGAGGCACCATCCCTTTCAGGTGTACTTAGCAGTACTTACACCCCAGCCACTTGTATTTAAATATCATGTAAACACAATGCTTGAGTGACTACTTTCACTCCTGTTCCCAATGCCTCATGCCAATTCTATTACATTAAGAGGGAAATCTATTAAATTTTTCATTTATACACAACCGTACACTGTTTTTACCCATTGTATCATTAAGGCTTGGATTAATATAATAGATATGCTGAGAGATACAGTGTGTATTGAAAAAGCCTGTTCAAAATAAAAGCCAATTTCTACACGTTATTTGGGGGTGTTGGAAAGCTTTTGTGAAAACAATGCAAAGAAAATGATTTTCTGAATAAAAAGCATGACATGGAGAAAAGAAAAATTCGGCCCCCAGAAAGAGCAATCTTGAACCTTTATTAGCTCCATTACCAATTCAGCACAGAAAAAAGTGGAGAGCCAGAAAATAGGACGTTTGTTACATGAAGCTTTGTTGCTTTTGAAGGTTCTCTGCCCTCACGGCGAGGGGTGTGTATGTGTATGTGTGTGTTGGGACAGGAGTTTGTGGGTGATGGCTCCTGGGCAGAGCTTGAATTTGCTTCTAGGCTATGATTCCAGTACGTTGTTTTTCCTTAAGCCTCAATTTCCACATATAACCCAGGATGACAACATTTTAAGTATAGTGGTTTTGTAAATAGTGAGGAACCATCAACTGATCAAATGACTGACACCACCAGGGTTTTTCCGCGACCTGAGGTATATCTTTTTGGGGCTCAATAAATTATTGTTGATTGATCTCAGTTGCTAATCTGCAAATAATATCTACTGTGTTTAGCAGGTGGATGCTAGAGAGAAAAGGGTAATGGCAGGATTGTGACTTGAGATTGGAAATTCCAACTCAGCGGCTTCATGGCTAGCAGCTTGAGTACTTAGGAAAACTTCCTAAGTGGGTTGTAAAAAGCTGTACCTCATCCTTGGAGGTGATGTCATGATGTCCGAAATACTGCCTTCGAGTTGATTTCAAAAAACAACAAATTCCTAGTTCTTTAGAATCTATAATATGTAGGGTAACCACATAATTTATCACACAATTTGGGACGTTTTGGTAGTAAGGTGCATTTAATAACTATGCTGGGACATCAGATGTAAACCAGCACACCACTCCTAAAATCACGTGGCTTAGACCAAATCTGGCTAAGACTTAAGGCAAGGAAGGAGAATGACAAACTAGCCCCTTGGGGGTCCTGTCTATACCTGTCTTTTGAGATTGGTCATTATTTTTAAAGATAGTGGTCTTCTTCTTTCCCTGAGAATTAGAATCCAGGAAGGCAAATAAATTCCATTTTCATAAAACAAAATATGTGGAAATTCATTCTTACCTATTAGATAAATTAGTGAATGATTGTTCAATTTGCAAAATAATTATTCCATAAGGAAGAGCCTTCCCTGACTCCTAGCCGGCAACCTATTTTTGTATGAGATTTAATTTATTCAAGCCTTGCTGAGACGATATCTGTTAGACAAATGTGAAATTTCACATAACTTAAATTTCTTAGCAGGGACTTGGGCTCAGTCAACAGAGTTAAATAATGACTCTTAGAATGTACCCATGTAGAATTGAACCAATAAATACCAATTCTTAGGCATCAGAGGGTAAGCAGTACCTCGATTAATAAATTTTATAATGTTCTCCCCTACAGCGGACACAAACTTCAATGCTAGCATATGAAAATCATTTTTGTGTGTTAGATAACCAGTTTTTATACTGATGCCCTGTGATTCCTGCAGCCATTTTTATCTCTTTTATTATGTCTGTAGATGTATTTATTTTATTGAAGCACATGCTCTGAAATGTTTTTTCATTGAAAGAAGACGAATGTCAGGAAGTTTATACATTTATCAAACAGCAAGATATCTGGTTGCTTTCCCATCTGGGCAGACTGAGTCTCACAACTCTGTCTCCAGTATCGTAGATTGCCTGTTTGCTAACAACTTCTTGGGTTCCTACTTACAATAGGGTGCTAATTCACTTTGTGGAGGGCTAATTGCTTAGGTAAAGTGGAACAGCGTCATGATGACCCTTGATGTAACAGCAGCCAAGGTAGGGGCGTGCTTCAATTACATGCTCTGTTGTCTCCTAAGCCCCAGGCATTATCTGTACCTGTCCTTCAATAAGTTTCCTCCATAATGTACTTGTGGTAATTCCTAGTGCCAGTCACCAGATCCTGAGTGCTTCCAGGAAGCCCTTCAGTGTCCCCAAATACCTGGCTTCTTTTATCCAAATGTTAGACCCACTTTTATCTTTGTCATCGAAGCTCATCTGATGGAGGTTAAGTACTGTGTAGTTAGTTTTTCTTGTTGATAAAACACTGATAGAGTTTCCACGGAGGTATATTCTATACCCCCTAACTTAATGTTGTGAAGCTCCAGGCAGGGTTTACTAGCCAAATCATAGGCTATAAAACAGGCTAGTTGTAAAAATAACTCCTTGGTTTTGCAGTTACTGGCAGTATAAATTGTGGCTGCCAATTCAGTCTCTCTCTCTCTTTAATGGGGTATAGTGGCTCTGTGAGTCTTGTTTGACCCTGCACATCCCTCATGGTCTCCAGTTCAAGTCCTGTTTTCTCTAGGAAACCATTTCATTGTTTCACCCTACCCATATCCTCCCTGAATTTATAGGAGCCACAGTTTGTCATGTCCAATTCGTTTATTTAACTGTTTTCTACCATTACTTGACGCTGTTTTTCAGACTTTCCTTATACCACGTAAGCCCTTATTTGTCTGGGGTGGGGATGCCTTTTTTTTTTTTTTTTGAGATGGAGTTTTGCTCTTGTTGCCCAGGCTGGAGTGCAATGGCGCGATCTTGGCTCACCGCAACCTCCGCCTCCTGGGTTCAGGCAATTCTCCTGCCTCAGCCTCCTGAGTAGCTGGGATTACAGGCACGCGCCACCATGCCCAGCTAATTTTTTGTATTTTTAGTAGAGACGGGGTTTCACCATGTTGACCAGGATGGTCTCGATCTCTTGACCTCATGATCCACCCGCCTCGGCCTCCCAAAGTGCTGGGATTACAGGCGTGAGCCACCGCGCCGGGCCTGGGGATGCCTTTTTACTTCTGTGACTGCGTTGGTGCCTAGCCCAAGGATGAGGCCACGGGGAATTAATAAACACAAATTGAACCTATGTTAATTGAGTTGTTACTATCTGCAAAGCCTGGTGCTTAGTACTGGGGGAAGGAAACAAAATCCCTTTCACCAGAGGGGTTTCCAAAATAGGAGAAATCTGAAAGGTGAGAACAGACACCAGATTTGAAAGTCATCTAGCTGGACTTCAAAGGGATGATAAAGAAAATGGAGTTTTGAGATGATGTAACTCAAGAAAAATCTTCTTGTATGGGATTAGTAAATCCATTACGAATGTTTAAATGTTGGGGAATGTCTTTTTTTAGGAATAGGAATGGCTCACTAACCTGACACAAAGACCAAAAGCTGGGGTAGCTGTTCTTCTGAAAGAGTATGCAGGTGTGTGGAAGCTGTGTGCCTTTGGGAATGGGCACTCTGAGGGCAGGGTACATGGTGCCCCCATGGCCCTGCTCTGGCAAGCCGGGGCTGGTCATCCAGGAGCATTGTGGGGCAGCAGCCTGGGCAGGCATTGACATTTTTGCAAATGGCGTTGATGGTAGAGGTGGGGGGAGGTGTCTTGTCAAGCCAACTTGTAGGCATCACTGTGCTGTTCTCTGAAGCAAGTGGGGAGATGCCGATGTAGGAATGGGATTCCTTCACTCCTCTGCTCTGAGTCCTCCAGCAGCCCTTTATTCCTCTTAGAGAAATGGGATGGCTAAAGTCACAATAAGGCCAGTATTCTCCAGCTCCCTGGCACCCCTATGTCTTCACCTACTCTCCCTTCTCCAGCTGCACAGACATCTATTCTTTTCCTCCAATTAACTAGAGGCTGCCCTGCTCATGCCTGGATTTCCTTCTGGTTCATACTTGTACTTTCTTCAAGCCTTTAAATGTCACCTTCTCCCAGGAGCTGTCCCTTCACTATTGTTCCTTCCTCTGGCATTCCTGATCCCCTTCCCCAGCTCTATTATTTTCCAGGCACTTGTCCCCTTCATATATATCATATCATTTACTTGTTTTTATGTTCAGTCTCTCCACTAACATAAGCTTCTTAATGGCACAGAGTTTTGCGCATTTGTTCTCTGATAGATTCCTGCAGTCAGACCACCCACTATGTGCTTAGTAAGTCTATTGAATGACCGAATGAACATGTGAGGCCTTGACTAGTGATAGTGACGATGATAGGCAGCTTTTAATGTTACTCTGACTTCATTTGCACTTTTAAATGGTTATGCTTGGGGACATTCATTCACAACTGTAATGAGGCTCTATCTTCATTCCTGATTGATTTTTAAAGGGTACGTCTTAAGACGTCATTTAAAAATGTTCCTGTTCCTTGTGTCTTTGGAAATAATTTATGGTTTGCAAATCAACGTTTAAATGTCCAAAGGAAGATCCTGGCAAGGAACTTCAGAGTGAATATCTTTATTAAGAGAGAAAGCCTTTGGTAACTTGAACAATTGCTGCCTCCACACAAGGAGCCAAATAAATCAACCTTTAGAAAAAAACATTCTTGCCACAATTTGGGGTCTTTTATAAACCGAGAAGACTCGGCTCTTTCTGAGTGGCTGTAATAAGAGTCACGCAGCTCTCCCAGCCCGCTACTTAAGAAGCTGTTAATGGCCAGCTTATTAGCCCATTAGCAACTGCTTTAGCCCATTAGTCGACATTTAAGTGGTACAAACTGCTGGAGCTCCAGTAGGATTAGGTTTGGTGGACTTCAGTGCTGCGATTCCTTGCTTTGGCAAATTATCTAAGTGGGTAAGGGCAGATTTACTTATACAGCGTTTCCCTGTTAGGAGGCACACCACATAACAAGTGCTTCATTTTCTATCTGGGCTGAAATGTTTATGGCAATCATTTGAGAAGCGGTAGTGTTGTCCCTGCAGGCTACAGAGACTCAGCTGCCGAAGACCTGACCATTTACCATCTAGGTCTAGTTGCCACCCAGCTACCCTGCCAGGATGTAGGAATTAGTTCAAAACACTGGTGATAGAGAAGATGCGCCCCAACCTGTAGGGGTGGCCTCTGTGTCAACTGGATGGAGCCAGCCCACCTTGATTCGTTGGTCTGTTTTGTACCTATGGAGGAAGAATGACCCCCTCAAAGATGAGCATGTCCTAATCCCTGGAACTTGTAAATATGTACTCTTACATGGCAAAAGGGACTTTATGGGTGAGATTGGTTAAGAATCTTGAGGTTGGGAGATTAGTCTAAACTATCCAGGTGTGCCCAGTGCCATCACAGCATTCTTAAATATGGAAGAGGGAGGCAGAAGAGGAGGTCAGAGTGAGGCAAAGTGATGAGACCCCCATGCTGTTGCTGACTTTGAAGATGAAGGAGGGGTGCCATGAGCCAAGGAATGTGGTGCCTTTAGAAATGGGAAGGGCAAGGGAAAGGATTTGTTCCACAGAACCTTCAGAAAGGAACTCGGCCCTGCTGACACCTTGCTTTTCTGTCTTCTAACCACCAGATAATAAATATGTGTTGTTGTTTCAAGTACCACATTTGTGCTGACTTATTACATAAGCAGCAAGAGAAAATTAATATAGTACCCAAGGTGGTCAGGGGACTTTGTGGTAGAAAAATTGAAGAAAGAGATAGCACAGCTCCTTCTCTTAAGGGTTTAGGGTGGCAGAAAATTGGCACAAAAAGCAATGACTCTGTAACAGTTTTTGGAGAGTACACAATTTTAGCCTTTACCCCGATCTAATCCCATTCTCAGGATTGATTGGGTTAGCAGGAGAGAAGAAACAAATATAACCCCAGACTTATCATTCGCATGCCTGGCATGAACACCATTTTAACAGAGGAGGATAAATACATTTATACCTGAAATAGCTTGAAACACAAAGATATATGATCAAAAGCAACCATCACAAGAACAAGATAATACTGTACAAAGTGGAGAAGTGGTACAATGACACAAAGCAATACTTTATCAGCGAACATGCACCATTCCAGCCATCTTAATAGCCATGGATAGAATAGATTTTGTGATGGAATCTTGCCTAGAGCGCTCACATACATTGTCAAGTGCTGTGTCTCCATGTTGCCTGTGGTTTGTGGATTGTTCTCAGCCAGCACATCCATCTAATTAGTCCTGTGCTGTTTCAGCAGTTTCCCCATTTCCAGTCATTCTTCTGTTTCTTTACTGTTCCCAGAATGCCTTTGACATTTCGGGGTTTATTTTGGTCTTAGACTATTTTGACAAATCCTAAAGTGTCTCATTTTAACTTCTTTGTGACTTCTCAGCATTCTTGTACCTGATTCAAAAATTTAAAATCAAATTTTTAGCCTTTGATTAATAAATAAATGCTAAGGAAGGCATGTATTCTTTTTTTTTTTGAGTCGGAGTTTTGCTCTTGTTACCCAGGCTGGAGTGCAATGGTGCGATCTCGGCTCACCGCAACCTCCGCCTCCTGGGTTCAGGCAATTCTCCTGCCTCAGCCTCTCAAGTAGCTGGGATTACAGGCACGCGCCACCGTGCCCAGCTAATTTTTGTATTTTTAGTAGAGACAGGGTTTCACCATTTTGACCAGGATGGTCTCGATCTCTTGACCTCGTGATCCACCTGCTTCGGCCTCCCAAAGTGCTGGGATTACAGGCTTGAGCCACCGCGCCCGGCCTGGCATATATTCTTATAAGTAGTCTTTGGCATTGTATTAAGTTCAGAATTGATCATAAGTACCTGACATTGCACATGTAAAAATTCCAACTTTTAAAAAACCTCCAGGAAAGTCTATGTTGTCATCATAATGGGTTGAATAATGGCCTCCGAAAATATATGTCCTTGTTCCCCAGAACTTGTGACTATGACCTTATTTGGAAAAAGTCTTTGCAGATGTAATTAAGTTAATGTTCTCAAGTTGAGGTGATCCTGGATTATCCAGTGGGTTCTAAATCCAGTAACAAGCGACTTCATAAGAGAGGAAGGGAAGACACAGACGCAGGGCAGCAGACCATGTGAAGATGGAGGCAAAGATTCTGGTGATGCTGCCACAAGCCAAGGAACGCCTGGGGCCACCAGAAGCTGGAAGAGGCAAGGAGGGATCCTTCCCTAGAGTCTTTGCAGGGATCCCTGCCCTGCCTGACACCTTGATTTCAGACTTTTGGCTCCCAGACTTTAAGAGAATTAATTTGTTCTTTAAAGTCGCTGATGTCATGGGGATTTGTTATGGCAGCTACTCCAAACTAAACGTCATAAAACATTTAGTACCTACCTGTGACTTGTTAGTGTTAGCATTTATAAATCACTGGGCATGGTTTTTGTGAGATCATTGGATCACTGGACCACACTCATCAGCCGGAATGAGTGTATGAAAAACCTCACCCAGCTGAACCTTTCAAAAATACCCTTGAGTGTTATGCAAATATAGATGGTGGATATTGATAAAGGAAATAGTGTGTTTTCACATATGTGCATCCATGTGAGACCACAGAATGAGGATGAGTTTATTTCGGTGAGTTCTGAGTAAGACCTGCACATCTACATCCCAGAGGGAGAAGAAGGGAAGGGATATCCCAGATGATTCAGTCATTTTGTAAGAAAATTTAATTACTGGCTCCAGGGAGCATTTTCTCTGAATTTTATATAACAACTGCATTCTCAGCAGATAGAGGGAGGTAGACCTTGGGGCAAGCAAGTGGGAAAAATAACCTAGAAAGTGTGTTCACGAAATAGGACTGTTATTCCACCCTGGAACTTAATAGAAATCCTTTGACTGTTGTTCTGCAGTCAACAAGACTCATCTAATTGGTGACCATGGTAACAAAATCAGGTCATACGGAGGTTCATGCTGAGATCAAGCATATGTAGATCTCCTAGTTCAAATATACACAAAGATAAGAACCTGTTGGTAAGAGTTCGTAATGTTAGGTTGAGGATAGGCTCTTCCACACTGAGCTTATAATACTGAGAAAATGGTCATTTGTTTGCAGTAGCCATACGTTTTGCAGAAAAGAAAGAGGTTTTTCAAATTCACTGGGGGGAAAAGATAATTCAGAAATGTGAGACCAGAATGAGTGCATAGATGTTGCTTCATAGATCTGTGTAATTTACTCCCTGGGGTTTGTAGTGTGTCTGACTTATATTTTAGACATAATTAAGTAATCAGCAGTGTACATTGTAAAATGAATGTTTAGGCTGCTTGAGGTTAAATTTTCACAGCCATAGCAGCTGCGTGGTACTAGGGACCACCCCTCCCCACAGCCAAATCCTATCCCCTGCATACAGTCAGTTATTTAAAATCTGTGAATGGGACTAAAATTATTTCCACAGTCACCATTTTTCAGCAGATCTAAAAAGCAGCCACATGGTAACCACTGGATACTGGATGACTACACTTCATGCTAGTGAGCATTGATTGTCAGCTCTGGCTCAGTAGCTGAAGTGACAATAACAATATCAATTGTAGCATAAATAAGACTTTTATTTATGTGGGATCTCATTTGCTCTCCAGAAAAGTCTGTAAGCTAGGAGGTTTTTCCCACACTGCAGATGAGAACACTGAGGTGGTGAGAGGTTACGGTTTTGAGAGATCACACAGCTTCTGCCTTTTAAATGTGGAATAAAGGATTAACATCTCTATCCTGAGCTATGTAAGGTATCCAAACAAATTTTTCTTCTTATTCCATGTCCAAACTCTGTTGTGTTCCATTAGTCCCATTTGGTCAATCTACCTTGTGGCACTGTCTCCTTCTTGCTTTTAGTGACCCTGCCTCAGGGTATTAGTCTGTTTTCACACTAATGTGAAAGGATGATAAAGATATCCCTGAGACTGGGTCATTTAAAAGAGAAGAGGTTTAATGGACTCATGGTTCCACATGGCTGGGAAGGCCTCATAATCATGGCAGACGACAAAGGAAGAGTGAAGGGACTTCTTACATGGCAGTGGGCAAAAGGAGAATGAGAACTAAATTAAAGGAGAAACCCCTTATAAAACCATCAAATCTCGAGACTTATTCACTATCACAAGAACAGTATGGGGGAAACCACCCCCATGATTCAATTATCTCCCACCAGGACCCTCCCACAACACATAGGAATTATGGGAGCTATGATTCAAGATGAGATTTGGGTGGGGACACAGCCAAACCATATCACTCAGTGACCCTTGAAGGGACATATGGGTAAGAAAGGGATTTAAAAGGGCTCTTTTCTTTCTTTCCTTTCTTACTCCTTTTGTTCTTCCCTTTCTCTCCCCTGCTTCCTTCCTTTTTTCTTTTTTTAATCAGACTTGACCCATACTCACTTTTCTTCCCTACCAAACCCAAGAGAAGATATGGCAAGAAAAAGGGCAGGTAGTTGGTGAGGGCTGATTTAGAATGGCTGTCTACTTGCTCAAAGGGAGCACAAACCTAGGATTCGTTTAGATTTACTGGAGGATTTTCAAAAAGATGGGCACATGCTCTCTTTCTTCAAACAAAACAAAATGTAACATTTATTTTTAAATTGCCAAATAAATTGCCAAATATATAGTGCCAAAGAAAGTGTAATTCAAACTGCTGTCATTGTTATAAAAATCATTCAAATGTTAGAAACATATAGTAAGAAAAACATAAAAGTCCTACCTCTCCATTTCTACTCCCAGAGTTTAGCATATTAGCCATTTGATGTGTATAGTCTTAGATTTGTTTCTATACTTAGTGCATTGTATATAATATATGGAATATATGATATGAACACATTTAAAAAGCAAATTATCTTCATTCTATATCCTCTGTTCTACAGTTTGTTTTTTTAAGTTAATGATGTATCTTCCTATGTTAGTGCCTGTAAATCTACCTCATTACCCTTTAACAACTGAATACTACAGGCATCCCTTGGAGATAGTGTGGGTTTGAGTCCAGACCACCACAATAAAGGAAATTATCACAATGAAGCAAGTCACATGAATTTTTTGGTTTCTCTGTGCATATAAAAGTTAATGTTTATACTTTACTATAATCTATTAAGTATGTAATAGCATTATGTCTAAAAATGTATAAACTTTAATTAAGAATACTCTATTGCTAAAAATTGCTAATGATAAAACTGAGCCCTTCGTGAGTCAATCTTTCTGCTTGTGTGGGTCTTGCCTTGATGCTAATGGCTGCTGACTGATCAGGATGGTGGTTGCTGATGGTCGGGGTGAGTGTGGAAACTTCTTAACGCAATAATGAAGTTTGCCACATCCATTGATTCTTCCTTTCACAAAAGATTTCTCTAGCAGGCAATACTGTTTGATAGCATTTTACTCACAATAGAATGTCTTTCAAAATTGGAGTCAGTCCTTTCAAATCCTGCCACTACTTTATAAATTAAATTTATGTAATGTTTTAAATTCTTATTGTCATTTCAGCAATGTTCACACCATCTTCACCAGTAGTAGATTTCATTTTGGGAAATCATTTTGTTTGCTCATCCATAAGAAACAACTCCTCATTTATACAAATTTTATCATAAAATTTCAGCAATTCAATCACTCTTCAAGTTCTCTTCTAATTCTAGTTCTCTTGGTATTTCCACCACATCTGCAGTTACTTCCTCTACTGACATTGTGAATCCCTCAAAGTTATCTATGAAGGTTGGAATCACCTTCTTCCAAATACTTGTTAATGTTGCTATTTTGACCTCCTCCTGAGAATCACAAATGTTCTTAATGGCATCTAGAATGATGAATCCTTTCCAGAAGGGTTTCAGTTTACTTTGCCCAGATTCATCAGAGGAATCACCATGGCAGCTATACAAAATATTTCTCAAATAATAAGACTTGAACGTCAGATGACTTCTTGATTCAAAGGCTGCAGAACTGATGTGTTAGCAGACATGAAAACAACATTTATCTATTTGCACATTTCCATCAGAGCTCTTGAGTAACTAGATGTATTGCTAACCAGCATAATGTTTTGAAAAGACTCTTTCTTTTTTTCTGAGCAGTAGGTCTCAACAGTGGACTTAAAATATTCAGTTAGGCCATGCTATAAACAGATGTGCTGTCATCCAGTCTTTATTGTTCTACTGATAGAGGGCAGGCAGAATAGATTTAGCATAATTCTTTCTTAAAGGCCCTAGGATTTTTAGAATGGTCAATGAGCATTGGCTCCCACTTAAAGTCACCAGCTGCTTTAACTCCTAACAAGAGAGTCAGCCTGTTTCTTGAAGTGTCGAAGCCATGTATTAACTTCTCTCTAGCTATGACAGTCCTAGATATCATCTTCTTCCAATAGAAGGCTGTCTCACATACATTGAAAGTGGCTTGTTTAGTGTAGCCACCTTCATCAATGATCTTAACTAGATCTCCCAGTAACTTGCCACAGCTTCTAACAACAGCACTTGCTGCTTCACCTTCTTGTACTTCTGTGTTATGGAGATAGCTGCTTTCTTAACTTCATGAACCAAGCTCTGTTAGCTTCCAACTTTTCTTCTAGAGCTTCCTCACACTCTCTCATCCTTCATAGAATTGAAGACATAGAATCTTTTTTCAAGCTTCGGCTTAAGAGAATATTGTGGCTGGTTTGCTCTATCCAGACCATCAAAACTTTCTCTATATAAGCAATATGGCTGTTTTGCTTTCTTTGATGTGTTTACTGGAATAGTGCCTTTAATTTCCTTTAAGAATTATATTTTTCTTTCACAGCTGGGCTAACAGTTTGGTGAAAGAAGCCTAGCTTTCAGTCTAGCTCAGCTTTTGACATGCCTTCCTCAGTAAGTTTAATCATTTCTAGATTTTGCTTTAAAGTGAGAGATACACAATTCTTCCTTTCATTTGAACAATTACAGGCCATTGTAGGGTTATTAATTGGCCTAATTCCAATATGATTGTGTTTAGGAAATGGAGAGTCCCAAAGAAAGGGAGAGAGTGGGAAGCAGCTGGTCAGTCGAGTGGTCGGAACATACACAACTTTTATGGATTAAGTTCACCATCTTATATGGGCACAGTTGGTGGTGGTGTAAAGCAATTACAATAGTAACATAAAAGATCATGGACCACAGATCTCTGTAACAGCTATAATAATAATGAAAACATTAAAAATATTAGAATTGCCAAAACATGACACACAGACATGAAATGAGCACATGCTCTTGGGAAAATGGTGCCAATAGAGTTGCTAGTCACAGGGTCCCCACAGACCTTCGCTTTCTAAAAACCACAACATCTGAAAAGTGCAGTAAAATAAAATAGAGTATGCCTCTAATACATAGTCCACAAGGTTGTTGCAGAAATTAAATCAGGTAATGCATGGAAAAGTCAAGCACTGTGCCCAGAACACAGGCTCAGTGAATGTTTGCTGCTACTTTTGTTGTTGTTTTCATTGTTGTGACCATTATTTTTACGATTAGTTTCAAAGTTTAGTGGGGAATACAGAAATTAATTAAATATAGGCACAGAGAGTGAAATTCAGACTGCTGTAAGTGGTAAGAAGCACCATTAGCAGAAGTCACTTACAGTGCGTGAGAGTGAACACCTGCACCTGATCTAATCAGGGGACAGAGAAAGGGCTTCACTGAGGAAAGGGCCTTGGTTGGAGTTGAGAACTGAGAGCTGCTTCTCAGGCTTTCACCAGGGAACAGGGTGAGACTGAGCGAGAGAGACACATGTTGCAGGCAGAGGAGACTGCTTGTTTAACACCCCTGAGACAAGTCCAAAGTCACGGCGGGAGGCTGACTCCCACCAAAGATTGTCAGTGATTCCCAAAGAGCATAGGACAGAAAGAGGAAGTCCCAGGAGGCAGGAAAAAGCTGGGGTATAGTCCTGTTCTGTCAGAATGAGGTTAAGAAAGGACTTGAGAGGACCAGCTTTTCTGCCCACAGCAGGTTGATGGCTGCTGGAGACACCCAACGTAGCTCCACCATGATCTGGAACTCAACAAGCTGCTTGAGCGCCAGCAGAGCCCAGGCATGCTGCCAGACCTGGGAAAAAAATAGCCCTGTGCATTTCCTTCCCTGCTCCTCGCCATCATCCAGGAAGTGGAGACCCTGTCCTACCCCAGGCCAGGCAGTTCCGTGGTGCTGTCTGACAAGGTCACATGGATCTTATGAGCCAGATCTCCCACTCCCCCCAGGAGGAGCAGGCAGTCCCAGCCACAGCCCATCTCCAGCCCCAGCCCAGTGGCCTAAGCCTCTGGCTCAGCAGATTTACTAACTTCACTTCGGAGGGAAGAACTGTGACCTGAGAAACATCACTTGAGACTTTCTTTCCAAGCTCTACCTAAAGCCTGTGAGCCCCTTTCTTCTGTCATTGAGGACCCATCTTCCCAGTGGAAAAAATATGGGTTTCAGAGTCCAAAGTACAAATCCCATCTATGCCACTTATTGTAAAGTCTCCAAATGCAGAGACTCAGTCTTCTCATCTGCAGAATGGAGTTAATGCTATCTACTTACAGGACTTTCCCAAGAGGATAAAAGAGATCATGTTTGCAGAGCACTTCATGCAGTGTCTACCACTTGCATCTGATGGCTATTCCTACGAAGCATGGCTATTCCTATAACGTTGTTTGATGTACACAAGGCAAGAAAAACTGATCACCTTGGAAAGGTAGAACTAACAACCCTCACTCTGAGCCTCTCACAATTACTTCTCACTAAATTATCTCCTATATTACTAGTGTGTGGCCTTGGGTCAGTTACTTAACCACCTTTGGCCTTACTTTTTTCTTTTGCAAGACGTGGATAACAAATCCTATCCTATAGAGTTGTTAGGAAGAGTAAATGGGTTAACACAGGTAAAGTGCCTGGAACCAGGTAAATGTGGTGATAATAGTGATGATTTTAACCTGAGCTATAAAAAGATTCCTCTGGCCCCTATAAGGGCAAAGTGGAAATAGAGAAACTACTTAGAAGTGTATTGTAATAAGCCAGGTAAAAGCTGCTGGCTTGAATCGGGATGGGAACAGTGTAGGTGGAGAGAAGCACTTGGATTCTGGGCATGTTTTGAAGGTAGAGAGATAGTATTTACTGAAAGATCAGCTGTGGGGGTGTAAGAGACAGAGAAGAGTTAAGGGTGACCCCAGAGTGCAAGGCTTAGCAATCAGAAGAATGGAGTTGCCTTTTACTGACTAAAGGAAATCAGGGTTAGGAAGAAAGGAGTTCTGTTATGTGCAATGAGACATTCAATTAGTGATATCAAGTGGGCGGCTGTATGTAAAAGTGTGGAGTTTAAAGAGAGGTACCAGCGGGGGATATAATACATTTGTATTTAAAGCTGGGAAACTTAGGTAGTCTTATCAGAGACTGGAGTGGGTAAAGAGGAAAAATGAGAACACATGGACACAGGGAAGGGAGTGCTACACACTGGGGTCTATTGGGGGGAATAAGGGAGGGGCAGTGGGGTGGGGGGAGCTGGGGAGGGATAGCCTGGGGAGAAATGCCAAATGTGGGTGAAGGGGAGGAAGGCAGCAAAACACACTGCCATGTGTGTACCTATGCAACTATCTTGCATGTTCTGCACATGTACCCCAAAACCTAAAATGCAATTAAATAAAGGTCCCAAGATAGCCTTCGGACACTGCCATACTTAGAAGTGAGAAGGTGAAGAGAAATCCACCAAGAAAACCAAAATGAAGCAGCCACATGGTGGGAGAATAGGGAGAGAACATTGTCTCAGGTTACAAGTGAAGCAAGGGTTTCAGGGCAAAAAAAGGGATTGTGATTGTCAGCCTTGGCAAATGCAGGGCTGAGGCCTGAGGAAGATAAGGACCGAGGACTGATGTCACCCATGGAGACGTAGGGGCACTGGTTTCTTTGAAAGGGTTTTCTTCAGTGGAGTGGTGCGGGGAAGCCCGAGTAGACTCAGTTCAACAGGAAGCAAGAGGACAGAAAGTAGAAACAGTGAGTATAAATGACTTCTTTAAAGAATTGTGCTGCCGATGGGGAAGAAAGGGTGGGGCTATTCTGGATGGAGATATGGGGTCCAGGGAAGGTCTTTGTTGATTTTTTAAAAAATGGGAGATAATATGGCATGCTTGATTGCCGGCAAAAATAGTCCAGTAGAGCTGGAAAACTGCAGGAGAACAAAAGGATAATTCTAGGAGTCGTGACCTAAACTAAGGAAGAGAGGAAGACACAGATTACTTGGGGAATTGCAGGTAGAGGGAAAGGTGTGATAGATTTGATAGGAAGATACTTTCTTCCATTTGCAACATTTTATTAGTGAACCAAGTTCATCACCAGAGAGTCCAGAGGGTTATTGGAAGGTGGTGGACAGATCTGAGCACATGTGATATTGTTGGTTGGGGGAGAGAGAGGGTGCTGGATGAGGGAAGTGTAGTAGGCAGGATTGCTGGGCACACTGAGGGGCCACTTGAGCTTGGTTAGTCAAGAGTTTAGAGTAAAGCAGTTGACATGGTTGATGTTTCTCCCCAGCTAGGTTCAGCTGTCTGGGTGAAGCATAGGAGGGGAAGAGAGTTGAATTTAACTAGGGCTGGAATTTTGCCCAGCAAGCATAATGGAGGGAGATTGGGTGTGAAAAATAAAGGTGTGTGTGCTCAAAGAATAAAGTCTGTTGGAAAGAATGATAGCTTAGAAATCATTCTGACACAACGATCCAAAATCTGGGTTCCAGTCCTGATTCTAACACGAAAACTGTGTGAACCTAAGGTCCTCTGCTCCCCGAGCCTCCGTTTCCTCATCTATAGTGGGGATTATAATCTACCTCATAGGATAGTTAGGAGAAGGACAGGATGGATGTAAAGGCCATTTTTGAAATTGAGGCCAAAGCTCTATTTGGAAATACTTTTATTAGTCCAATTTGTGTTACTGTTTGTTCTTAAAAATAATAAAAATTCCATTTCTTTAAAACAATACTCCAGATTTAAAAGTATTTGTTTAATTTAGACTAGCAATCCTTCCACAACTGTATGCCATCTTGGGGTTTTCTCAGGGTGAACCAATTCATTAGATGGTTTAATTGACATCTATTCACTGCCTCTCCTCATTTGTGGTGAGGTGAGATGCCTTGGGCAAGTCATTGGAGAAGGAGGGAAGGTGCTGTTAAATATGAGTAAGACTTGGTCCCAAAGTTTGAGCAGCTCAAAACCAAATGAGTATTTGGAATGTCTGCATTTGTGAAGCTCATAGAGGTCTGGAACAGCATCTCTTTATCTTGCTTTGCCTGGTGACTACCAGTGTACAGTGGGGAAGAGGAGACTGCTTAAGAGATGGATCAGGAACTGCTCCTGTGGAAACCGTACAATTTGTAGTGTTTTACAGTTTATAAATCATTTTAAATTCTGGTCTTGTTGGATCTTTGCAATTATCTGCAAATATATAGAGCAGAACAAGGAAACTGAGGCTTGGCTAGAATCCCAGAGTTAGTAACAATGACAGGGACAGAGTCTGTTTCTCAGATCTACTGTCTATCCTGATGGGATCATGAAATTTTCCCCGGCAAGCATAATGGAGGGAGACTGGGTGTGAGAAATGAAGGTGTGTGTGCCCTTTCTACTCTTTTCCCCTAAAGTCAAGAGTACCCTGTACCAAAAGGTCAAATTGTACTCCTGTGAATACAGTTGACCTTTGAACAACACAGCTGATATGTCTTGGCTGTGTCCCCACCCAAATCTCATCTGGGTTCACAGTGGGACCAGAACCCAGACTTCAGTCCTACAACCACTGGGTGGATAGCATGGTACTAAGGAAGCCTATATGCTGTTGGAGAATACGGATGGTGCTCCAAAGAAACTAAACAAAATCCCCAGAACATTCCCATTCTGCAAATCTTCAGACCATTTGATGTATGTGGTTTTTTTTAAGCATTTCTTTTTTAAAAACTTTTAATTGACACATTGTAGTTATACATTGTAGTTATACATGGTAGTTATACATGTAGTTATACATGGTAGTTATACATGGTAGTTATACATGTAGTTATACATGTACTTATACATGTAGTTATACATTGTAGTTATACATGTACTTATACATTGTAGTTATACATGTACTTATACATGTAGTTATACATGTAGTTATACATTGTAGTTATACATGTAGTTTAGTTATACATTGTAGTTATACATGTAGTTATACATTGTAGTTATACATGTACTTATACATTGTAGTTATACATGTACTTATACATGTAGTTATACATTGTAGTTATACATGTAGTTATACATTGTAGTTATACATGTAGTTATACATTGTAGTTATACATGTACTTATACATTGTAGTTATACATGTACTTATACATGTAGTTATACATGTAGTTATACATTGTAGTTATACATGTAGTTTAGTTATACATTGTAGTTATACATGTAGTTATACATGTAGTTATACATTGTAGTTATACATGTAGTTATACATGTAGTTTATACATTGTAGTTATACATTGTAGTTATACATGTAGTTATACATTGTAGTTATACATGTAGTTATACATTGTAGTTATACATGTAGTTATACATTGTAGTTGTTATACATTGTAGTTATACATGTAGTTATACATTGTAGTTATACATTGTACTTATACATGTAGTTATACATTGTAGTTATATATGTAGTTATACATTGCAGTTATACATGTAGTTATACATTGTAGTTATACATTGTAGTTAGTTATACATGTTCAACTCCTTGGACAACACAGGAGTTAGCGGTACTTACCCCTCCACAGTTGAGAAAATGTGCATTTAGCTTTTGACTTCCCGAAAACTTAATTAGTAATAGCCTACTATTGACTAGAAGCCTTATCAATAATAGAAATAGATGATTAATGTACATTTTCTATCTTACATTGTATTATATACTGTGCTCTTATAAGGTAAGCTAAAGAAAAGAAAATGTTAAATGAGGAAAAATATATTTATTTATTAATTGAAAGTGATTTATCATAAAGGCCTCCATCCTGTTGTCATCCCATTAAGTAGGTGGAGGAGGAGGAAGAGGAGGAGGAAGAGGGTAGGTCTTGCTGTCTCAGGGGTGACAGAGGCAAAAGAAAATCCATTTATAAATAGACTCACACAGTTCAAAGCTGTTGTATTAGTCCATTCTCACTCTGCTAATAAAGACATACCCAAGACTAGGTAATTTATAAAGGAAAGAGGCTTAATTGACTGACAGTTCAGCCTTGCTGGGAGGTCTCAGGAAATTTACAATCATGGCAAAAGAAAAAACAAACATATCCTTCTTCACATGTCAACAGCAAGAAGTGCTGAGCAAAAGGGAGAAAAGCCCTTTATAAAATCATCAGATCTCATGAGTACTCACTCAGTATCATGAGAACAGCATGGAGGTAATGGCCCCCATGATTTAATTACCTCCCAGGGCTAGCTCCCACAACACATGGGGATTATGGGAAGTAAAATTCAAGATGAGATTTGGGTGGGGACACAGCCAAATCATATCAGCCGTGTTGTTCAAAGGTCAACTGTATTCATGGGAGTACAATTGGATCTTTTGATACAATGTACTCTCTTGACATTGGGGAAAAAGATTAGAAAGAGCACTGGTCCTAAATTGCAAAACATGGGTCCTCAGTGTGCTCCTTCCACACTCTGTGGCCTTCTCCTCTTTTCATACCTTAGTAGCAGCAGTGATAGTATGAGGATGTTGATTCAATGCCATCTCAGACCCTGCCAGCCCTGACTTCTGTGGTTCACCTAGGCCTGCTCCCCTCGCTTGGACAGGGTTTCACCCAGGGTCCTCCAAGCAGCCTCACTGAGAAGCCAGAGCAACAGATAAACCACAGTGAGTCTGGTTTACTGAAGTTTTTTGAAGGAAAAATGTGTAGGTGCTGTTATCTATTAGCACATCACAAGTCCCCTGGAAAATACCCTGGTGACTTCTGAATTAGGGCAGGAATCAGGTAGGAATTTAGTTAAAGCAGTCATTCATTCATTCATTCACTTATTCAAGTGATATACAGAAGAGTTTTGACTATGGGCTAGGCATTAGGGACTAAACATTGAGACCTCATCCATGAACAAAATTAGGTACAATTTTTGCCTGTCTCAAGCTTATGATCCACTGGAAGAGACAGGCATGAACCAATTAATAACACAAATAGTGTAAAGTTACAACCGTGGTAAGTGCCATAAAAGGGAAGTGCACAGTGCCTTAAGAGCATATAGTGGGGAGGGGGATTTGGCCTAGTTGGGGGAATCACAGGAGAGCTAACAAGGTGCAGAAGGAAGACGAATATTTCCAATGAGAAGAATCGAGCATACAGCCTCCATGGTGGTAGGGAATGGGATGAATTCATGATCTATGAAAGGCCATAGTACAGGAATTGTTGAGAGCAAAGGGAGCGTAATGCAGGATGGGACTGAGATGGAGGAGCCAGACTAAGAGTACTTAAAAAAATCTTTTTAGTATGTATATTTTTTAACCTGGCAATTTCAGCTCTAAGAACTGATCCTTGTACGAGTCTTCAAAGTCATACACATCGACACAGACACATACAAAGATGTTTATTGCAGCATGAAAATTTGGAACATGCTTAAATATTGTTGATTAAATCCTGATAAATCTCTTGCAATGGAATAGCATTTTTATTCCCATTTCGGAGGTGGGGAAATCGAACTTGCATAAATCGATCTGGTTCAGCCAGCTCCTCAGTGGAGTTGCTAGGTCTGGATGCATGCATCTTGACTCCAGGCCTTGCTTTAAACTTCACGAGAGTCAGGACTGTGTGTGTTTTAGCTCACCATTGATCCCTGGCACGAGACTTACAGTAGGAATATACTAGTTTCTGGTAGGCCAATTCTACTCTGGGTTTCCTGTGGACCTCAAAGCTAGGTTTTGCTTGAGATTGGAAGATTCATCCCATCTATTCTATTTTAGCACCTTCTGTACCCCTTAGAGTTTTGGGGGCCCACATCCTATTACAAGTCCTGAGCATCCAGGAAGAGCCCCTATAAGAATTTTCCTCCACTTCTAAGACTAGCTCTTTCATTTTCCTCCCTTGACCCATCCCACATCTCCTCTTTTTCCATCTCTCCTACCTTAGGAAGCAGGCGGGGTTTTGCCTGTATATTTCCTTCCAATATTTTTCCGCTCCTCCTTTTCTTCTTCACCTGCGTCATCCAGTACTTAGGGCGGTTACTCAGGGAAATGCCTTGGGTATCTCTGGCATATCTGAATTGTCTCTCAGCCTTTCAGCTATAGACTTAAGACCCTATTCCTATACGCGATATTCCAGCTTCCAGGTTTGTCCCCAAGTATGTCACTTAACCTTCCAATTCAATGGGCCTCCACTAACATAGCTCCAGTAGAGTCAGAGCAGCTAACCAAATAGAGTTCTCATGGCTTCTCATGTTTCTGATGCGAACAAGGCTCTTAGCATTAATAAGTGCATCCATAAGCATGGCCCCTTGCTGGAATGCATATGGTCCTACTCTCAAAAGGGCCTTATAGCAGGACGCAGACCTGACTCTTGAGGCTGGCCCATGAGCACTGGCCAAACATGGAGGGCAGAGATCCATTAAAGTCATGTTTCCCCAAATCTGCTTGCTTGTGGCTTAAATGGAGCCTCCATCTGGCCTGGCCTATTTAATTTGAGCTCCTTTCTGCCTCCTGACCTGAGAGCCTGAAAGGCAGGACAAGGCATGCCTTGTGTCACCCTCATTCTGCTCAGTCCTGCCACTGATGCTTTGCAGGCACTGCTGAATACTGAACGAGAGAATGTCAAGGGCTTCGTGGAGGAATGTCTCGTGTATATAGATTGGACACTTAGATCATGAGAATTCACTATGTACATTCCTTGCTAATAATTATTTTTTTTGAAGCAACTGTTATGGAGGAGTTAGATGAAGGAATAGGAAGACTGCTGAGCTGAGATTGGGCTGCAATTCAGAGCTAAGTCATTATTGGAATGAGGCATTGACATGGTAATGCAGAGATCAAAGGGTCCCTTTTAGAAAGGGAAACTGGCCCAGCCCTGTAGCACATGCTTATAATCCTGGCACTTTGGGAGGCCAAGGCCAGCAGATCACCTGAGGTCAGGAGTTCAAGACCAGCCTGGCCAACATGGCAAAACCCCGTCTCTACTAAAAATATAAGAATTAGCTGGGTGTGGTGCCATGCGACTATCATCCCTGCTACTCAAGAGGCTGAGGCAGAAGAATTGTTTGAACTCTGAAGGACGGAAGTTTCAGTGAGCCAAGATCACACCACTGTACTGCAGCCTGGGTGATAGAGCGAGACTGTCTAAAATAAATAAATAAATAAAAGGTGGGGGACCCCAGTCTCCTGTTTCTATCTCTTTCTTTTCTTGCCACCCACTGCTGCCCCCACCCCAACTGCAACTGTTCTTGAAATCACTTCTGCTATTTAGTCTCATGACCTATTCCTGGACTGGTATCTATAATATAACTTGGCTCCTAAAACACCTTTATTTATTATAATATAATTTGGCTCCACCTATTTGGAATGAAGGAAGACAGGACAGGAGAGGAATCGTTAATGTGACAAGCACCCACTGTGTGTCAGGTACCACCCTAGGCTCTTCACTTATGTTGTCCAGTTTCATTCTTGTTACAATCTAAGGAGACAGGTGTGGTTACTCCCATTTTTAGAGATGAGAAGCCTATGGCTTGGGCAAGGTCAGTAACTTGCTCAAGGTCAGCGGGTCAGTAAATGGAGCTCAGCAACACAACCAGTTCTGCCTGACTAGACTCTTGTCCTTGCTAGGAAACAGCAATTCTCCGCGACCGCTGGACAAGCGAGGAAATGGAAGCCTCCTGGCAACTTAGACACATCAGAGTTTAAAACACTTTGGGCTATGAGTGGAAAGAAGTTTCATAGACTCAGCATGGCCTTCTCTTTGCTTCTTTTCTCTGGCTTAAAGATAAGGCTTATGTCTGTATCGCATTGTACCTCTACTGTGGTCTCCCAGCTGGGCACCTTTCCCTGAGTGGGCACAGACTAGAATTAGAGGAAAAAGTGCCACTGAGTAATTCTGGTGCTGGACTCAGGTGTGGTTCTGAGTCTCGCTGACCAAAGCTCTCTAAGTTCTATCTGTGCCCATAAGGAAACCCAAAGAGGCCGGTGCTTGGAGAGTGTCCTCTCCCCCTACCTTCATTCCCAGCTTGAGTATGCTTTTCTTGGCACTGGAGAGTCAACAGGTGTGAACAAGTGTACAGAGACCTGGCATGCCAGGGCTGGCAGCGCTTATGGCCTTCACTCACAAGAGATGGCAATTGCCACCTTCTGCAGGCTGCCCATCAAAACACATTGTTGCCTGGCACCTCCATAGGCTCCAACCAACTTGGAGCGGGCACCAAGCCATCCCAGCAGATGGGCAGAAGGGGTGGGGAGCGGCCAAGGCAGCCCCATCCTGAAGGTACATAAAGTGATTGTGGTGAGGGTTTGATTTCCAACTGTGGATGCATTAGGATAACTCTCTCCATCTTAGATTTATAGGTCAGGAGTTACAGGGGGAGGGGGTTTATGGTTTAGCCCACACCCAGCTGGGTTTGTTTTTTGGGGGAAAGAAAGTCGCTTGGAACCTATCAGAATATTGTGGCTTTGACTTTTAGGGCCTTAAAATTAATTTGGGAAATCAGAGTATAACACTGAAGGTAGTAGGAGGTAAAGAAGGACAAGAAAGGATTCTAAAGAGGTTTCTGCCTACTTCAAACCATCTTCTTCCCATTCTCTACTGCATCTCAGCCAAGCTAACAGCAGACTAACGGAATCCTCCCTGCCACCAGGCCAGGCCAATCAAGGTTGAGAACATGGCTGGAGCGCTTGCCATGGGTGGTTGGTAACACAAGTGAGCCATTATCTCAGAGTTAGAAGCAGGCTCCTTGCAGGCCTTCAGAGGGGGAGGTACAGTGTCCCATTGCCCAAGCAACCATGTCATGGATTTGGGAACTCAAGGGGGTGATTGTCAGCATGTGCCAACGTCTTGAAAGAATCACCCAGGCCTGGCCTACAGAGACTATGGGGAAGGCTGTTGAGGTGGGGAACAGCCATGCAAAGGCTCCAAGAGGGGAAAGTGTGTCCCGGGAGCAGCGTATAGGCCATCTGGGAAGAGCAGAGGGAGAGTGAAAGGAAGTGGCACAAAGTGAGGCCCAAAAGGTGGGTGGACCTGTGTGTTACACAGGATCCCAGTGCCAGCCCAGGGAAGTTCAGGCTTCACTTGACAGGGAGTGGGAGCTGTGGAAGGTTTTTGAGTACAGAAGTACTTCAGAGTTCTCCCTGAGAAGTTAGGAAAAGGCAGCAACATGCAGGAAGAGCCAGAACCAGGGAATCAGGGCCCAGGGGCTGCCATGATGGTGCATGCCGACTGAGGCCACTGGCAGTGGAAATGGAAAGAAGGGGAGAGTGGGAAGTCCTTCACTAGGATGCACTGATGATGGGCTGAGAACTTGGACAGAGGGAGGAGCAAAAGAAGACTTTTAAGGAACTGAGAGAATGGGGCCATCAACACAGAGAGAATCAGGAGGTTCTGGTTTGATAGAAGATCTTTCATCTGGTCACTGGAGTCAATATGGTCATATTATTTTGTACTATTTGTGGGTTCTTTTAATCCAGGCCATTGCTGTCTCGCTGAAAGAAACATGGATAACTAACTTTCTGTAGCGGTTTATTATTCTCACAAGGAAACCAACGTTCCTGGTAAATGAGAACACACAGAACTCTCCCAGGCCTGAGCTTCAGCTGCCCCATTGTTATTCTGTCTAAAGTACATTCTTCACTTTCATACAAGGTTTTTTTGGACTACCCTCGCTTGAAAGCCAGCCTCTTGTTTCCCTGAAACGTTCTCTCCACTTCCACACGTTGCTATAATCTTTTGGTTATCATGTTGAATAATTTACAGTCTCTGCCAGTCTGAAATTATATGTGGGGCTGCTCTGTTTGTGGCCTACCCAGCAATTAGCTACACACCATTTTATCACTGCAATTACACTGCAAAGGGAGGAAACAGTCCAGCCATTTGTCCCAGGGGAAGCTGAGGAATAACAAAGTCTCAACACTGTGTGCCTGGAGGGGGCCGGTCCATCAGGAAAGGGACCTGGAGTGGCACTGAAGGCCTCATGCAGGCAGACTCCTTCCCTGTTCTGTGACTGGCCCACCTTTCTTTATGATATTGCTTTCCAGGATAGCAAATAGGTTTCATTTCTTGCTTAAGTCTGAAAAACTGACAGTGGCTGCCTGGAGTATTGTCTTGGAAAAGGATTTTAAGGCTGTGACTGGACTCAGTGGGAGATAGTGCTGTGATCAATTAGCGATGTCTGTCACAGGCAGAGAATGAGAAAGGAGCGAATGAATGTTATGTATCTGAAGTCTCTTAACCAGGTCAAGGCTGAGTTTAATAGATGCAAAATTTAAGGCCTAGAAAAACGTAGTGACTTATTGAGGATTATGAAAGCTATACATGAAGTTTAGTATGCGCTACAGCGTATTCTAAACACTTCCTGTATAGTAACTCATTTAATCCCTACAACACCCACTTGGTGTTCACCCTCATCTTACAGCCAAAGAACTAGGCATAAAGAGGTTGCAAGGCTTCCTAAAGATAGAGTAGAAAAAGGAGCAAGTTTTCAAATCCAGATAGTCTGAGTTAACCTCCATCCTTCAACCACGGTGCTTCTGCCTACGTTCAAACCACACAGCTCCTTAGCAGTGGGACCCAGAACTCAAATCTCCTGATTCCTAGCCCAGAGTTCTTTCCTCCCATGGAACTATGAACTGATATGCTTCCCAAGGCTCAAAACTTGGTAGAAAAAATTAAAAATAGCATTAAGAGATAAATAATTTAACTGGGTGCAGTAGCTGATGCCTGTAATCCCAGCACTTTGAGAGGTCAAGGTGGGTGGATCATGAAGTCAGGAGTTCGAGACCAGCCTGACCAACATGGTGGAACCCCATCTCTACAAAAATATTTTTAAAAATTAGCTGGTCATGGTGGTGCACGCCTGTAATCTCAGCTACTCAGAAGGCTGAGGCAGAAGAATCAGTTGAATGTGGGAGGTGGAGGTTGCAGTGAGCTGAGTGTACTCCAGCCTGGGTGACAGAGCAAGACTCCATCTTAAGAAAAAAAAAAAAAAAAAGAAAGAAAGAAACAATTTATTATCTAGGGTATGCCTGGCACTGTGCTAGGAGTTGAGCAGTCAAAAATAAGTATTATTCGCTGTCTTTAAGAAGCTCTTCAGAACAGAAAAGGCTCTTCTGAAGTTCCACTTCATTCATCAAGTCTTTGTCTGCTACAGCTACTTGGATTTCAGAGCCTGCTGGTAACATTCTCTTCCATGCTCTCAGCATCACTACCACCTCATTCTCCCCAATCATAGTTAATCCTATAATTATGTTCACACTGAGGACATATTAAATCAACACTGAGTAGAGTTCTAAGGTACCCTACAACTTACTGACACTGCAAACTGTCTAGTGGCTTGGCATCGGGGGGATTTGGGCATTTTGCATTAAGAAAGCCGATCAGCTTAGGTCAGCAGGCTCCATATGGAGGTTCATTTATTAATTCCTCTTTAGACATTGGTCCCATGGCTGTGTTATCTGTTCATTTAATTATACCACATCTCTTTTCAGGAAGAATCTGAAGTGGCCATATACAAAATGGTGAGTGCAATAGAGTAAAACTAGAAAAATCTTGGCTGAGACAAACAGAAAGAAAATATTGCCAACCACACAGGTTAACAGTTGTGATACAGCAGTAGGTTTGGTGTTGGGCTTCCTAGTGGCCAGAGAACCATGAAAAGCAGAGTAATACAGCTTTCATTCTTCGAAAGGAGAAAGAATAATAATACTATGGGCCCCCCACCTCATCTAAGTCTGGAGACACATTCGTCACACCTGCCTGGTGTGATGGAAGCCCCTCAGTCTGATTTCCTCTGTGGCTTGTCCTCAGTGCAGTATCTTTGCAGATTACCTCCCTCTGACCCTCACCTCACTGGAGTTTTTCTCTTAATAACACAGGTAATCCCCAGGGTATATAGGATTCAGGGTTGTTGATTTGTGGCTTGTCTCTGAGGAGCCAGGTTCTTCCCATCTTTCTGCTCGGCCATTCTCAGAGCTGACTTTCTACTGGCCACCAAAGGGCTGCAACAGTTCCAGGCAGCCACTCACAGCAATGCCCAGGGAAGCCAAAGAGACCATCTCTTCCTGTGGTTCTCTTTTAGGCATAGGAATCCCTCTCTTGTGTCATTGGCTAGGATCAGGTCACATGCTCATTCCTGAACCAATCACTGTGGAATAGGATTGCCTTTAGACCAGTCCGGGAGCTGGGGGCGGGGTGATCAGAGGCTCCTGGTTGCCTGGGTTTAGGCTAAGCAAGAGCAAAGCTGAGGTTCCGTTGTCCTGGAAGAGAAGGGAAATGGATGCCGAGAAGGCAGCCAGTAGTGTTTTCGCTTGTCAAATACTATAAACACTTTTCCCCCCAGTCTGTGCTTTAGGAGGCATCTGCTAGAGGCATTTGTAAGATGAAGCCAAAGAATCTGGCAGATAGTTCCTAACGTTCCTGTCAAGTTCAGGGTTATGAAAAGTGATAAAAAGTGTTTCCACCCTTCAAGTCTGTTTATGCTACATAAACGGAGTAAATGATCCGAAGCGGGTAGAGGATACCTTTAAAGGGAAAAGCCTAAAATAACAACTCCCCTTTAGAAGGTTATGTTAAGTAATACCTTCTGGAGGTCAGTGTTATTCTAGGCACTGGAGTGACAGTGGAGGAAAAGATAATGTCCCTCTGTTACGGAATTTGTACATTGGGTGGGCAATCAGCAAATAAGTAAATGAGCAAAACAGTTTCAAATAATGCTAATGAATATAAACTGCACAAGGACAGAGGTCTTTGGTTTGTGGTGCATGGTTTCCAGTGCCCAGGACAATGCCTGGGGAATAGTAAGCCTTCAGCAAACACTGAACAAATTAATGAACAAAGAGTAAGATGGGAAAAGTGGGGCAGCCTCATCCTACTTTAATAAAAGGTGTGCCATCTTAAACCTTGGGCCTGGATGGCAGAGGGTTGTGTAAGAGGAGACTGAAAGCATATGAGAGCTAGCTGGCATCTCCTTTCCTCCCTGACATACGCCACCTTTGCTTCACTGTCCCCCAACTAGGAGGCTGGTGTTGCGCCAAACCCCTGTTAACCTCAACAGGGAGGCACCAGGTTCAAGAGGTCGAAGAAAAGATCCAGAGCCAGCAAAGGAGACATGGCATTTTATTAGGGGCTCACATACAGGGAAGAGTCCAGTGGGGTGGGCTGGACAGGAGAACTGCCTGATGTACAGAATTGGTCAGGGGTGGGCTAGACAAGATATCTACCTTTCTACAGTCCATTGGTGGTAGGTTGGGTGACATATCCACCTTGTATGTAGTCCAGTGGCAGTGGACTGGACAGACAAACTGCAACTGCTTGCCAACAGCATGCGGTTTATATAGTATTTTCACCTCAGACTCTCCCCTTAATGACCTCCGCCTGGCAACTTTCATGTAATCTAAAACTGAGGACCTCAATTCTCTGCATGGCCATGTTGCATGCAAAGGGCAGAGGCTCAGATGGTCTTCATAGACAAGGACTTAATCTCTGGGTTGGCCACTCCTGATTCCCTGCTTTGGAACACACTTGCAGGTGAATCCACATACAGGGCCGTTCCATTCTAAGGCTATGCTTAAGTTCTTGCTGTTGGGAGCATGTACCCTGCAGTTGCTTTACAAAATTGGAAGGAGTTTGGACTTGAGGGTTGGAACTCTGGCTGTAACCCTAGTCTTGGCATATTATCTGTGTGTGGGCCGACTCTCTGTGCCTCAGCCTACTTGTTTGCAAACCAAACTGGGATAACAACACTCATGTCCCAGGTGTGTTATGAAGACTCAGTGAGACGCGTTATGTCACAATGCCTTGTTGCTGGAAACCGAAGCCTTTATAAAACTGGTCCTTTTGTCCCCTCACGTACTAGGAGTTTGAGCTAGAGTCCCAAGGGAGCTCCTTTCCCCATAATACTGTAGAAGCCATAACAGCCTGGTGGTAGTTACCCAGAATTCTAGGCCCATGGAGAATGTGTGTGTGTGAGTTTGTGGGCAAATTGGCTGCTGTGATGGAGAGTAGTTTACAGTGTGTTCTCGTATTGACTATTTCATCTACCACAAGTCTTTGATGGAGTCAGGACAGATATTATCCCCATTTTATAGATAAAGTGACTTTGAAAGTTGAGATGACTGACTAAAGGACGCTAGTGTTTGGCTTAAGAGAATGTTATGGGTGTTTGACCTTCTATCTGGACCATAGCCCTTGGCTCTTTTGCAATGTTGGGTAACTGAAGATGCTCAATGAATGCCTGACTACTCATCAGACTTTCTATTCTAGCACGCAGCCTGCATGAAGGCAGGTCTGTTTCTTTTTGCTCCCTCCTTGGAGAAACTGTCAGCTCTAGAACTCTTATCTCAACTCTTGATATCCATCCAGCTTCCTGGAGATGGGCTACCCACCAGAAGTCAGCGACCAGAGAAAACCTCCCCTTCACAAATGCACATTGACATTGTAAGCAGTGGAATAAATTGGCCTGGTTTCACTGCAGAAAAATAAGCATGTTCTGAAATGATAGACGCTCCCCGTCAATTAGGGAAATTAACATCCCTCTCTGTGGTTGGTGCTGCTGCTGCACTTCATTTGCCTGACCCAGAGCACAGCAGTTACTTTTTCATGAGCCATTCCAGTTGGAAAGTAAATAGGATTTTTGGGGTCTTCTTTCTGTGGGTCCTGCTCCAGACTGGGCTCTCAATTCTGTGGTGTCCTCCCAGAGTAAGATGGGAGGCAGATGCACACTGGGGAAAGTTGCAGTTGTGCTATTTAGAGCAAGTAATAATAGACATGGCAAAGCACAAATTAAGAATGGTTCTTGCACAACATGCCCAGCTGTCTCTAGTGAGGAACAGCGGGAGAGTGGATCTACTGGACTGGATCCATTGGATCAATAAGTCCCATTGGTTAAAATGATCAGAGCAAAATGATTAAGAGATCTGAGTTTCAGGTTACCCAGTAAGAAAATACAAGCCTATCTCAGAGACATTGCAGGTTCGGTTCTGGGCCACTGCAATAAAACAAGTATCACAATAAAGCAGGTCGCACACATTGTTTGGTTTCCTAGTACCTAAAAAGTTACATATGTACTAACTGTAGTTTATTAAATATTTCATAATATTTTGTCTAAAAATGTACATACCTGAATTTAAAAATACTTCAGTGCTAAAATGCTTACCATCATCTGAACCTTCAGTGGGTCATAATATTTTTGCTGCTGGAGGGTCCTGACTCGATGTTAATGGCTGCTGACTGATCAGGGTGGTGGTTGCTGAAGGATGGGGTGGCTGTGGCAATTTCTTTCCTTTTTTTGGTGAGATGGGGTCTTGCTTTGTCATCCCAGCTGGTGTGCCGTGGTGCAGTCATAGAACACTGTAACTTCAAATTCCTGAGCTCAAGTAATGCTTTTCTTTCAGCCTCCCAAATAGCAAGGACTATAGGCATTAATACCATTCTTGGCTAACTTTTAAAAAGTTTTTTAGAAACAGGGTCTCACTCTGTTGCCCAGGCTGGAGTGCAGTGGCATGTTCTTGGCTCACTGCAACCTCCGCCTCCTGGGCTCAAGTGATCTTCCCACCTCAGCCTCCTGAGTAGCTGGGATCACAGGTGCATACCACCATGTCTGGCTAATTAAAAAAAAAATTGGCAAAGATGAGGTTTTGCCACGTTGCTGAAGCAGATCTTCAACTCCTGAGCTCAAACAGTCCACCCACCTCAGCCTCCCAAAGTGCTGGGATTACGAGCATGAGCCACCATGCCTGGTCATTGCAATTTTTAAAAATAAGAAGACAATGAAGTGTTCCACATTAGTGGACTCTTACTTTCACAAAAAACTTCTCTGTGGCATGCAATACTGTTAGATAGCATTTTACCCACAGTAGAAATTCTGTCAAAATTGAAGTCCATCCTCTCAAGTCCTGTCACTGCTTCATCAATTCATTTTATGAAATATTGTATATTCTTTGTTGTTATTTTAACAACATTCCTAGCATCTTTTTTTTTAAATTATACTTTAAGTTCTGGGGTACATGTGCAGAATGTGCAGGTTTGTTACATAGGGTATACACGTACCATGGTGGTTTGCTGCATCCATCCCTCCGTCATCTACATTAGGTATTTCTCCTAATATTAGCCCTCCTTAAACCCCCCACTCCCTGTTATCCCTCCCCTAGCCCCCCCACCCCCAACAGGCCCCTGTGTGGGATGTTTCCCTCCCTGTGTCCATTTGTTCTCATTGTTCAACACCCACTCATGAGTGAGAACACGAGTGTTTGGTTTTCCGTTCTTGTGTCAGTTTGCTGAGAATGATGGTTTCCAGCTTCATCCAACCAGGAGTAGATTCATCTTAAGAAACCACTTTCTTTCCTCATCCATAGGAAGCAACTCCTCATCCATTCAAGTTTTGTCATAAGATTTTGCAGCAATTCAGTTACAGCTTCAGACTCCACCTCTAATTCTAGTTCTTTTGCTATTTCCACCACATCTGCAGTTCCTTCCTCCACTACAATATTGAACTCTCAAAGTCATCAATGCGGTTTGGAATCAACTTCATTTAGACTCCTGTTAATGTTGCTATTCTGACCTGCTGTCATGAATCACGAATGTTCCAAATGATGTCTAAAACAGTGAAGCCTTTCCAGAAAGTTTTCTCTTTTCTTTGCCCAGATCTGTTAGAGGAATCACTGTCTATGGCAGCTCTTACTCTGTGAAATGTATTTCTTAAATAATAAGCCTTGAAAGTTGACTTTACTCCTTGGTCTATCAGCTACAGAATGGATGGTGTGTTAGCAGGCATGAAAACATCAATCCCCTGTGTATCTGCATCAGAGCTCCTGGGTGACCAGGTGCGTTGTCAATAAGTGGTAATCTTTTGAAATGAATCACCTCTTTATCGGAGCACTAGGTCTCAACAGTAGGTTTAAAATATTCAAGCAACCATGCTATAAACAGATGTGCTGTCAGACACGCTTTGTTTTTCACATCGATAGAGCACAGGCAGAGTAGAGGTAACATAATTCTTAAGGACTCCAGGATTTGTGAACTTTGGCCTTCACTTAACATTACTAGGTGCATTCGTTCCTAACAAGAGTCAGCCTGTTTTTCGAAGCCAAGCCTTGACTTCTCTCCAGCTATGAAAGTCCTAGATGGCATCTTCTTTCAATAGAAGGCTATCTTAAATACATGGAGAACCTTGTTTAGAGTAGCCGCCTTCATTAGTGATCTTAGCTAGACATTCTGGATTACCTGCTGCAGCTTCTCCATCAACACCTGCTGCTTCACCTTGTACTTTTATGTTGCAGAAATGGCTGTTTTCCTTAAACCTCATGAAGCAACCTCTGCTAGCTTCCAGCTTTTCTTCTGCAGCTTCCTTACCTCTCTCAGCCTTTGTAGAATTGACGAGAGTTATGGTCTTGCTCTGGACTAGGCTTTGGCTTTACAGAATGTTGTGGTGGTTTGACCTTCTCTCTGGACTACTCAACTTTTCTTCATATTAGCAATCGGGCTATTTTGCTTTCCTATCATTCATGTGTTCACTGGAATAGCACTTTTAATTTCCCTCGAGAGATTTTTTTTTTCCATTCAGAACTTGGCTAACAGTTTGGTGCAAGAGACCTAGCTTTCAGCCTATCCTGGCTTTGGACATAGCTTCCTCACTAAACATAATCATTCATCTCTAGTTTTTGATTTAAAGTGAGAGATAGGAAACTCTTCCTTTTACTTGAACACTTAGAGGGCATTGTAGAGTTATTAACTGGCTTAATTTCGATATTATTGTGTCTCAGGGAATAGGGAGGCTGAACAAGAAGGAGAGAGACAAGGAATGGCTGGTTGGTGAAGCAGTCAGCACGCAGCATTTAGAGACTGTTTGTTGTCTAATGTGGGTGCAGTCTGTGAAGCCCCAAAACAATTACAATAGTAATATCAAAGATCATCGATCACAGATCACCATAACAGGTGTAATAATAATGGAAGTGTTTGACATATTGTGAGAATTGCCAGAATGAGACACGGAGACACAAAATGAGCATGTGCTGTTGGAAAAATGACACCAATACACTTGCCCAATGCAGGATTGCCATAGACCTTCAATTTGTTAAAACAAACACTCCCATGGTGTCTGCAATAATAATGTGAAGTGCAATAGATGAGGTATTCCTGTATCCATAGTGCTCACTGATAGAAAAAGAATTCGGCAATGCCTGAGACTATCCTTTGAGAAAGCTTACAATTTATAACCACAATCCATCAGAAGCCCTGGGCGAATCTTTGAGAACACAGAGTCGAATGAAACACAGGGCACATGTTCAAGGAGTGCTATGTCTATTGGAAGAGACAGCTGTGTGGAGACTAGGAATGGTATGGGACCTCTTGCACAAGCTGTGTGTAACACCTGCTCCATGAACAGACAACATGAAAGGAAGGGTCTGGACAAAACTTTACTGAAAAGTTTACCTTTGAACATGTCTGCAGGCTAAGCAAAAGTTTTCCAGGTGGAGCAGGGGATCTAAAGTTTTGGGGTCAAATCTTCAGGGAGGCATCTCGAGCCTAGAGTAAGTTGTGTTCTTGAGATTGCTCCCTTGGCCCTCTCCTTCGGGACTTGGTCTTTTTCCTGTCCACCTTGTTTGCCTCCTCCCTATGTGGATAGGGAGAAGCAATGTAATACATGTTCATTGAGAATGTTGAAAGCTCAGGAGGAATAACTGATCCACTTATAAAAGTCTCCACTTGAGGACAGTGACTCTGTAGCACAGCAACTCCTTCACAAGCCTATGGGAGGCATTGCTGATTAACTTGGTATGTTGTCTGCTGAGCCAGCCCCTAAATCTTACCACGGTGTTCCAGGAAGCTTGGACCGATCCAAGTCAGCAGGTGAGGGAAAAATTATTTGCTATGTCCATTCCAGTTACTTTTCATTGATCTTGTTGGGTACACATGTCCTACAGGCAGCAGAGTCTCCCTCTCGCTGGGGGAGAACAAGGACAGAGCCAGTGTCCCATCTTCAGAAGGATGAGACGGGCAATTGCAGTGAGTGGTACAACACAGGTAGCATCCCCGGAAGTAGAAACTCCTATCTCCAGCTTTGGTTGTGTCATGTTTCCCTCAGTCATACGCTGCTGTCTCTAAATTTTTGACTTTGAGTCCTTTTCATTCTTCCTGTGTGAGGCACCATGAGCTACAGAGAAGATGAGAGGTAAAACATAAAAAAAGTCCCTTATTGTCTCAGTCTTAAGGGTTTCTTAATGTCTTTGGAGCAACAGGGCAAGCATTCATGACATAGTTAAGAAATTATACTATTTTAACAATGTGTATGGATTCTATAGTAATGTTTAATGCCATAGAATAGCTATTATTTTGAATGCTATTTACTAGATAATAGATGATTATGTGTCAGCACAAGCAGGCAGTTAAATCCCACAGGTAATTCAGCAGAAAGATATAGTTTGGGTCCCCCAAATGTCAGGTGAGGAGAGGGCCATGCAAACCAGCCCTTATGCTACAGTGGGATAGGAGCTTTGCTAAAACTCTCTGTTAAGGAGAATGCGGAGCAGGGACAGGTGACCTGGGGCAATAGCTGGGTGATGAAGATTTGTAAGACCTTCAAGAGAAAGGGACAGCAAACAAAAAGCCGAAGAGGAAAGAGAAAATGGCCCCTTCAAGACTGCAAGTTATTCACACGGGTATAGCCAGGGGAGCTGGGAAGTGCTATAGATGAGCCCAGAGATGCTCATGAATGACACTGAGTCTCGTTGAAAAGTTGGGTTGGGCTTGGCTGTGAGGGCAGCGATGAGCTGCAGAAGCAGGTGAGCAAGGAAAGGTGTGATGGCATCACTGAGGAAGCAGCCAAGGATGGATTAGAGGCCAGCAGCATGGAGTCCTTTTAGTGACCCAGCTGCTAAACAAAGGTAGCAGCAACAGGAGAGGTGGAGGAAGAATTTAAAACACAAGAAGACAGAAGACAGGGCAGGATCTGCTAACGTACTGTTTTGAGGCTATATGGGGGAGAGAACTCACCCATAGTTTCCAGATTTCCAGCTTAGGTTGGGATTTGAACAGGGAGGAAGTATTCAGATTGAGGTGATGGCTGATAATTTGGGTTAGGAGGATCCTTAGAAGATTAAAGTCCAACTTTCTGCTTTTAGCCATCGCCCATGCCAAATTTAAAGCATCCAGGATAAACAAAGGTTTATTCAATTCAAAAAGTATAGCAGAAGAGATCATCCTTTTTCTCTTCCACGGGAAACCTTCCCAGCTCAGAACAATCCTCCTACAAAGGAAATGCTCTATCCTTGAGTCCACTTTATTCAGCTAGAATTTTTGAGATTGTTATGTGTAAGTTACTTCAGAGTTCCAATCTTTTTTCCTGTTACTGTTTGTTTTTTTTTTTGTTGTTGTTGTTGTTTTTGTTTTTTGCTTCTTGCAGACATAGAGTGTAGACTTGGCTTGGGGATGGCCGTGACAGGAAACTCCAAGGACACATTTTGCAGAAGATCTAACTTAGCTGCTAAACTTTCCAGCAGCACTAGAATGATTAATGAAGGGCTAAGTAACCCACCTCAGTGCATTATTGTCTGGCAGACACTAGTTCATCATCACAAAACACATCAATGTGCACACACTCAAAAAGAAGGGCAAGGTGGGGAAAGAAAAAGGCAGAAAAGATGGGAAGCAGAGGAGGAGGGGAGGAAGAGAAGGAGACGAAGAAAGAAATGGAAAGAAACAGAGTAAAAGCTTGTCACATAAAGTTAAGTTGGAAGGATGGAAGGACTGACCTGAGAAAGAGGAGAAGGGAAGTCTGCAGAAAGTGAAGGAGAGAAAATCCTTCAACTGCGGGAGGCAGGGGGAGGGCAGGGGGAGGGCAGGGGGAGGGCAGGGTGGTACTTGTGACCCAGGATGACAGAGTGAGGTCAAGGATGGAGTAAGGACAGCCTCTAGGAGACATTTGACTCATGATAACAGCACTAGCAGTAATGTTATTCCACAGATTACTAGGGGTGACTATAAACTTTTTATATAAAGGAATTTAAAGAGACAATGGCTAAGAAAAAATGAAACCCTAGAGCCTATCAAATGTATCTCTGTTGCCGTGGCCAGCTCAGGGCCTGCCGTGGCTGTTTGCTCAAGGTCTGGGATCCAGTCATCCTTCTGTGGCCCCTCTATGTGTTCCCTCTCGGCACCTTGGCTTATCTCCCTCCCATGGAGCTGTATATAGGTTATACTTGCTCACCGCATTTTCCACAACACGCTTTGACCTGGGTTCTGAGAAACCTTTGAGTTTAGGTTCCGCTTGAATCTCCTGGTGACCCTTTTCTCCGCTGGTGTCAGCCTCCTCACCTGCCACTTCTGGACTGTGGCTCTCAGAAAGCTTATGCGGCCCCTTTCACTATTCACCTTTGAAGGTCTTCTCCATTTGGAAGAGAAGAAATTATACTATCTTAATAATGTGTATAGATTCTACAGTAATGTTTAATACCATAGAATAGCTATTATAGGGGTCTTCTCTCACTCCTTCTTGACCTAGGTTTTCTGTCTCCAAAGAGAACATTGGAAGAGCAGTGGAGCAAAGTGGAGCAAAGTTAGACAAATGTGGCCAGTTCATGAGCATCACTGGTATCTGAGTGTTTGAGGGCTGTGTGGCAAAGCACCACAGACACAGATTGGGTGGCTTAAACAACAGAAATCTCTTCTCTCACAGTTCTGGAGGCTGGAAGTTCAAGGTCAAGGTGTCTATAGGGTTGGTTCTTTCGGGATTGTAAGAGAGAATCTGTTTGGGCTGGGCGCAGTGGCTTATGCCTGTAATCCCAGCACTTCAGGAGGCTGAGGCGAGATCACCTGAGGTCAGGAGTTTGAGACAAGCCTGGCCAACATGGTGAAACCCGTCTCTACTAAAATTACAAAAAAATTAGCCAGGTGACAGCGGGTGCCTGTAATCCCAGCTACTTGGGAGGCTGAGGCAACAGAATCACTTGAATCTGGGAGGCACAGGTTGCAGTGAGCCAAGATCATGCCATTGCACTCCAGTTTGGGGGACAAGAGTGAAACTCTGTCGCAAAAAAACAAAAACAAAAGAATCTGTTTCAAGTCTCTCTCCTTGGCTAAATGACAGTCTTCTTCACAGCATCTTTTCTTTGTGTCTGTCTCTGTGTCCAGATTTCCCCTTTCTGTAAGTACACCAGTCATATTGGATTAAGGTTCACCTTCATGACTTCATTTTAGCTTGAAGTAGAACCCTATAATAGCTATTCTATGGCATTAAACATTACTGTAGAATCTATACATGTTGTTAAGATAGTATAATTTCTTATCTTCCAAATGGAGAAGACCTTCGAAGGTGAATAGTGAAAGGGGCTGCAAATACCCTATCTCCAAATAAGGTCGCATTCTGAGGTACGGGGGGTTAGGACTTCAACATCCCTTTTGGAAGGGCACAATTCAACCCGTATGAGTATCTTATATTGTGTGGACTCTGAAGAAGAGATCTGCTTCTCAGTTCTCCCACACTCTGCTCTTTCTCTACAACCAACACAGCTCCCTCACCTCCCAACTTTTATCACGCTGAGCACACCTAGTCTCACTCCTCTGTGTGTGTTGGATGGGGACAGCTCTTGGGTGGGGGCTTCTTCCATGGGATCCCTCTAGCTGTGCACCAAATCCCAGTGAATCATTTTATTCAGGAGCATTGTAAGTGTCTTCCCTCTAATCAGGCCCAGGGCTGTAGCTCCTTGTTACTGGGCTAGGGTGACAACAGTCCTAATGAGAAGAGAGACGCTGCCTCCCACTCTCACATGGACTGAAGCCCAGAAATGGATTGAATGTTCCTTTCTGGAATGAACACATGAACTAAAGAGCAATATATGAAACGCACTGTGCTTTGGGTGGTAATTGATTTATTCCACAAAAAATTTGTTGAGCACTTACTCTGTGTCAGGCACTGTGCTGTGAATGAAGTGGATGGTGATGAGGGAAGCAGACGTTACCTCTACGTCATGGAATTTCCTTTCCATAGTCACAAAGCTGATCACTCAGTGGGCTCCATTCTCACCACCAGAAGAACATTCTACTGTCAGCAAGCAGAGTGAGGATGGAGGCATCACTGATTCACTTGGCTAGATGCATTCCATGTCCATGGATAAATGGATAACTAATCGATCCACAAGAGGAGGGAAAGCTTGAAAAACGCTTCTTATTGCATAGAGACCCAATGTATCTGTAGATATATGTGTACCCAATGTATATTATTACGTGTTATACGTGTAACTAATGAGTCTTTGTGCAACACAGAAGTTTATCCTAACTTCTCTTAAGTGTATAAATCTAGAATTTTATATGTTAGGATTTTGGTAGTGTGCCCAGCTGAAGCTGTACTATTTAAAAAATATATATGAATAGACCTAATTTTGAGAACAGTTTTAGACTTATAGCAATATTGAACAGACAGTATAGAGTTCCCATGTCCTCCCTCTACCACCTCTGTGCACCATTTCCCCTGTTATTAACATTTTGTCTCAGTATGGTACATTTGTTACAACTAATGAATAAATATTGATACATTATTATTAACTAAGGTCCATCATTTATTTCAATTTCCACTGGATCAATTATTTAGACCTTTGCCATGGCCTTGGCATGCACACGTGGCTAATGTTCTGTTACTGTCCAGGATCCCATCTAGGTCACTCCATTACATGTACTTATCCTTGGGTTCCTCTCCTCTGTGATAGGTTCGCAGACTTTCCTGGTTTTGAGAAGTGATGCTCAAGTATATTGTATGTTCCTCCATTAGAATTTGGACTATTTTTAAAAAATTATTATTATTAGACTGGGGTTTGGGAGGAAGACCAGAGGGGTGAACTCCCATTTTTATCATGTCATATATTAAAGGTACCTGCTGGCCAGGCACAGCGGCTCATGCCTGAAATCCCAGCACTTTAGGAGGCCGAGGCAGGCAGATCACGAGGTCAGGAGATGGAGACCATCCTGGCCAACCTGTTGAAACCCCATCTCTACTAAAACACACAAAAGAATTAGCTGAGCATGGTAGTAAGCGTCCGTAGTCCCAGCTACTCAGGTGGCTGAAGCAGGGGAATTGCTTGAACCCAGGAGGTGGAGATTGCATTGAGCTGAGGTCATGCCATTGCACTTCAGCCTGGCAACAAAGCAAGACTCTGTCTCAAAAAAAAAAAAAAAAAAAAAAGTACCTGCTATCAGCACGGTTTATAACTGTTAATGCTAACCTCAGCCATATTCTTTTAATAAATAAAATAGCATATCCAGATATATTTTTACATGTGAGTCTGACTTTAAGCCTTACAGATTTATTTTCCTGGATCTAGATTTTTTTCCTCATTATATTTAACATATCTAAATGGTCCTACCTAGAAATGTCTGCCGCAGGCAGTACCAATGCTGGTGAGAATGTGGAATAAAAGAAGCTCTTACACAATGCTAGGGAGAGTCTCAGATTCTGCCCCTGCTTTAGAAAACCATTTGACATTATCTAGCAAAGCTGAAGATGTTCTGTCTCAATAACAAAAAGAACCACTTCTATAAAATATGAACTTTATGTAGTTTGGATATTTGTCCCTTCCAAATCGCACACTGAAATTTGATCACTAGTGTTGGAGGTGGGCCTGATGAGAAGTATCTGAGTCATGAGGATGGATTCCTCATGAATGGTTGTCCTCTTGGTTGTGAGTGAAATCTTGCTCTGTTAGTTCCCACAGATGGAATTGTTGAAAGGAGCCCAGCACCTGCTCCCACCTTTTCCTTCTGTCCTTCCTCTTGCCATGTGGTACCTGCTCCCTTTACTTTCCACCCAGTGGAAATGGTCGAAGGCTCTCACCAGAAGCAGATGCTGCTGCCGTGCTTCTTGTACTGCGCAAACCTTATTTCTTTACAAGTTACTCAGCCTCAGGTATCCCTTTACTGCAACACAGACTAAGACAGCACTCTAGAGAAATGCTAGTATATATGCACCAAGACGTGTACAAGGATTTTCATAGAAGTGTCGTTGGTATAGTCAGTGCCAAAAAGGTAGAATTAGCCCTCATATCCACCGGAAATATAAGGTTGATACAAAAGTAACTGCAGTTTTTGCAATTAAATTTGCAGTGAAATAAAATGCATAAAAATATTGTGCTGTATTTACATCAGACAAAGTTACATAGCAGTAAAAGTGATTAAACTATAGCTACTTTCAACATGGTCGAATCAGATGTTGTGTTGGGCAAAGAAATTTTAGAAAGCAACTTAGAAGACATGTCATTTATAGAAGAGTATATATATATAGATGTATTTTTCATTTATAGAAAAGTAGAAAAAATAGGTAAACCCACACAGTATGTTTTGTAGTGATACACATGTATGTGGTAAGACTATAAAGAAAAGCAGGCCTGGCGCAGTGGCTCAAGCCTGTAATCCCAGCACTTTGGGAGGCGGAGGCGGGTGGATCATGAGGTCAAGAAATTGAGACTATCCTGGCCAACATGGTGAAACCCTGTCTCTTCAAAAATTAGCCCAGTGTGGTGGTACATGCCTGTAGTCCCAGCTACTCGGGAGGCTGAGGCAGGAGAATTGCTTGAACCTAGGAGGCAGAGGTTGTAGTGATCCGAGATCGCGCCACTGTACTCCAGCTTGGGCGACAGAGTGAGATTGTCTCAAAAAAAAAAAAGAAAAGGTTAATATAAAATATGGATAACAGAGTAACAAGTAGGATTGGGATGAGGAGGGACACACAGGTATTAGTAATACTGTATGACTTAATCTAGAGGGTGGGCTCATGGGAAATCATTTTATTATAATTCTTGGAACTGTACATATATGCTTTGTATACTTTGTGGTATTCAATAATACATTTCATAACTTTTAAAAACACAAACCTACATGAGAACTGTTAAGTTAAAATTAACTGGAAATAAAATACTGTTAGAGCAAATCCGTGTAATCCTGTTTATGGGAGGGAAACTCTCCTGCACTGTGAGCTCCCCTGAGCCTGTGTCTGTCTTGCCTGCTCTGTAGTGTCTGATTCAGCTCCTGCCACAAAGGAAGGCTGAATTCATGATTCTGATGGCTCCATTTCCCACAACTGGAGTCCTGCAAAGCCCCTGGGCTCAGGTGATAGAACGTGCCTCCTCAGAGTTTTTGATCATCCCTCTTTACTTCATTTTTATGTGTGTGGTGTGGTGAATCCTAAGCTGACGGGGGCATGGCCTCTGGGGTGCAGAAGCAATAGACTCCTCAGGCAGTGGATCACCAGGGCCAAGAGAGTCTCAGGTGGTGAGGGAAGGTCCTCCAGATAGACTAACCAAGGAAGGCTCTTGGAGGAGCAGGGGTTTTAGCTGGACTGTAAATTATTGGTGGTTTTAGATGAAGGGGATTGAAGGGTCAAAATCCTTCTGATGTTGTTTACTTCTTTGTTTTCTCTTTTGGGTCGTGTCCTTGCTAAGGTCAGTCATTCTCAGAAGCAGTATAAAGGAGTACCAGAGAAAAATGTTCTCTTCTACCTTTTAATTCATCAAAGTAGGGCAAGAAGGAGGCAGGAAGTTTTCTTTTCTTTTCTTTCTTTTTGGTAGGCAGGGCACATTAAGGAAGGTACAGTGCATCTAGCAGCATCCCCTCTCCATCTTTTTGGTGGCTTCAGCAGCTTCAACAGAAGTGTGACCCCGGGCCAGGTACTCTCCAAACCTCAGTGTTCTCACCTATAAGAAAGAGGATAGCAATACTATTTCTGGGGCTCATCTTCAGCACCACCCAACATAAGTGGCTGTTTTTATTGCTGTCTGGAAAGTACTGAAATAGACCCCAAGCAATGACTAGTTTTGCAGAAGCAAGCATCACACTCAAGTTTGCTTCACTTGATACTTCTGGAGTATTCGGGCAGTGGGGGAGAGGGGCATCAGGGGATAAGAGGCAGAAGGGTGCACAGCAAGCGCATGAGAGCCTGAATGTCATGGCTACTTTTCCACTGAAATAATCAATTGTGTGCTGAAGTCATCATTTAAATAAACAGCTCTCATTTACTGAAGTTCTATTTTAGGATCTATGGCACCAAAGCCCTAGTGTTGCCCAATTTACAGTCTTGGCAAGAAGCAATGGGAGGCACAGGCATAGATATTATGAAATGAGATCCATGGGTAACATTGCAGTGTCAGACGCAGGGGGAAGAAACACTGTATATATTTTTGCTTCTTCAAAATCAACTCAGAAGAGATCCTCTTTCCTCAGGCAGGTAAACACATTATCCTCTGAACGGGCCTTCTTTTCCCTCTTGGTAAGGAGTGGGCCATTCACTTTGGAGAGGTCCTCCTTTTTTAAAGACAAATACTGAAGTACATTAATTGAGATCATTTCAATATGTTAATACATCGATTTGCTTCCCCAGTGCAGCCAGAGACTGCAGACTGAAGCGTGCCTCGCCGCTCTGTATGCACCGGATCTCCACACCCGAGGCTTATCATAAGCAATTATCTTACCCAAATAAAAAATGAAAATGGAAAAGTTAAATAAATAACAGGACATCTTGATGGAATCGCAGTAATGCTCATCTTGGTTAACATTAGCCCTGACTTTTGGACAGCTCGATTTGTTAATACGCTTGTCCTTTGTTTAGGCATCTATCTCTGTAAATCTCATGACTTTCCCAAAATGATGGATGGCAGCCATCTCTGTGCTCCCCTAAAAACACATTCTCCAGGAAACTGGAAAAAGCACAATGGACGCTGTAACCCTGACCCGAGTGTTGCTTAGATTGGAGAAAAAACTAAAGACTGAATTCACCTAAAAATGATGGTTTTCTCCACAACACGTTGGGCATTCTACTGTTGGGTTTCCTGCTGGGTTAGAGAGCTCTGCCTAGCTGCACCAGTCAAGCCTCAGTGAATTTGAACTGAAAACTGTTTGGGGTTGCGGTCAGGTTGGGCTAGTCTGGACTCTGGCAGCAAACAACCCTAACCCTCAGGGGCTGCATTCTGCAGAAGTTTTTATTTCTTCTTCATGCAAAGCAGGTGCTGCTGAATAGCCACAACAATTGCCCTCCAGGTCTCCAGCCTGACATCCAGACTGTTTTGACCTTTTAGCATCTCCATCCCAATATGTGCTTGTACTGTGGCCACAGGAGAGACAGAGGAGCCTAGAGATTCAGGTACTGCTGATTTAAAGCTCTGGCAAGGACATAGGCTGTTTCCATTTACATTTCATTGAGAACTGGTTACATGTTCAGCCCAAGGAGTGTGCACCGGGAAGTAAAGAAGCCCTCCGCATTGCTACCTGGGTAAACTCTAAGTGCTTGGGAACTTTTGACCACTGGTGAGTCGTTTGTCCCTACTCTGCATGAATGTTGGTACCTTAGCCCAGGTGTCAGCCATCTGAGACATCCCGTGTTCTACACTTCTTAAGTACAGTATATACGTATATATAAGTATTTCTTAGGGTAGTTGTAGGTTCACAGCAAAACTAAGCAGAAAGTATAGGGAGTTCTCACATATACTGCCATCACACAGGCTCTACTTCCCCCACTGTCAACATCCAGCACACGAGTAGTACGTTTCTTACAATCGGTGAACCTACATTGACACATCACCATCACCCAAAGTCCATAGTTTACACCAGATTTCTCTCTTGGTGTTTCACATTCTATGGATTTGGACAAATGTATAATGACAGGTAGTCACCATTGCAGCATCATACAGAGTCTGTTCATTGCTCAAAAATTCCTCCATGCTCTACCTATTCATCCCTTTGTCCCACCAACTCCTGGCAACCACTGATCTTTTTTACTGTCTCCATAATTTTGCTTTGTCCAGAATGTTACATAGTTTATAACGGCACTTAGCCTTTTCAGATTGGCTTGTTTCACTTAGTAATAGCATTTAAAGTTCCTCCATGTGACTTGAATAGCTCATTTCTTTTTAACATGGCATAATATCTCACGATCTGGATGTACCATCATTTATTCATTCAACTACTGAAGGACACCTCATTCATTTCCAAGTTTTGGCAATTATGAATAAACCACCATAAATATCTGTGTGCAGGTTTCTCTGTGGGCATAAGTTTTCAGCTCCTTTGGGTAAATACCAGGTGATGTGATGGCTGGATCGTGTGGTACAAGAATATTTAGTTTTGTAAACAAACAAAAACCAAATCACTGACAGACTCTCTCCAAAGCGTTTGTGTCATTTTGCATTTTTACCAGCAATGAAATAGAGTTCCTGTTGCTTCACATCCTTGCCAGCGTTTGGTCGTCTCAGTGTTTTGGATTTGGGCCATTGTAATAGGTATACGGTGGCATCTCATTGTTTTAATTACATTTCCCTAATAACATATGATTTTGAGCATCTTTCATAGCTTATTTTCCATCTGTGTGTCTTCTTTGGTGAGGTATCTGTTCATTTTTAATATAGTTATTTTCTTAATACTGAGTTTGAAGACTTCTCTGTATATTTGGGTAACTGTTCTTTATCAGATATGTTTTTTGCAAATATTTTCTCCCAGGCTGTGGCTTGTCCTTAATATATATTTTTAAGCTGACATGAAGTCTCAACCTCCATCACCCAATATTACCATCCATGCCTCTGAAGGTTTTTGGAAGTGGAGGTGCTTATATTATTTTTCTTAGTCACTTCTAGCTAGAATTGTCTGTGTCCAGTGAATCTTTGATCACTACTCTGAGGAAAGCAGTTGCACACATGAAATGTAGCCTGCTTTTTCTTGTAATTCCTTTCATCTCCTACCCCCCTCTCTCTCCCTTCTACCTTCAAGTATTGCTGATCCACTGAGGGTTTGGGGCACAGGAGAGAAGTTGTGGTACAGTTCCCCATAATGATTTAAAGTGTAATCGAAGATATTACCATTTTTTCTTTTCCTTTTCTTTCCAACTTTTATTTTAGGTTCAAGGGGTACCTGTGCATGTTTGTTACATGGGCAAATTGTGTGTTGCAGAGGTTCAGTGTACAGATAATTTTGTCACCCAGGTAATCAGCATAATACCTGACAGGTAGTTTTTCAAGTCCTCACTCTCTTCTTATCCTCTTCCGTTAAGTAGGTCCCAGTGTCTGTTGTCCCCCCTCTTTGTGTCCATGTGCACTCAATGTTTAGCTCCCACTTACAAGTAAGAGCTTACAGTATTTGGTTTTCTGTTCCTGTGTTAATTCGCTTAGGATAATGGTCTCCAGCTCCATCTATGTTGCTGCAAAAGATGTATTTCGTTCTTTATGGCCGCATAGTACTCCATGGTATATATTTACCAGATTTTCTTTACCCAGGCCACCATTGATGGAAATCTAGGTTGATTCTATGTCTTTGCTATTGTGAATAGTGCTGCAGTAAACATATGCATGCACGTGTCTTTATGGTAGAATGAGTTATATCCCTTTAAGTATATACCCAGTAAAGGGATTCCTGGGTCAAAGGGTACTTCTATTTTAAGTTCTTTGAGAACTTTCCAAATTGTTTTCCATAGTACTCAGTGTACTTTCCATAGTGACTGAACTAATGTCCAGCCCCACCAGCAGCGAATTGGCATTTCCTTTTCTCCCCAACCTTGTCAGCATCTGTTATTTTTTGACTTTTTAATACTTGCCATTCAAACTGGTGTGAGATAGTAGCTCATTGTGGTTTTGATTTGCATTTCCCTAATGTTAGTGATGGTGAGCATTTTCTATATGCTTGTTTGCTGAGTGAATGGCTTCTTTTGGGAAGAGTCTTTCCATATCCTTTGCCCATATTTTTGGTGGGGTTGCTTGTTTTTTGCTTGTTGATTTAAATTAATTATAGATTCTAAATATTAGACCTTTATAGGATGCATAGTTTGCAAATATCTTTCCCCATTCTGTAGGCTGCCTGATTGCTTTGTTGGTGATTTCTTTTGCTGTGCAAAAGCTCTTTAATTAGGTCCCACCTGTTAATTTTTGGTTTTGGTTGCAATTGCTTTTGAGGTCTTCATCATAAAGTCTTTGCTAGGGCTGATGTCCAGAATAGTATTTCTTAGGTTTTCTACTAGAGTTTTTGTAGTTTTAGGTTTTACATTTAAGTCTTTAATCTACCTTGAGTGGACTTTTGTATATGGTGAAAGGTAGGGATCCAGTTTCGATCTTCTCTGTATGGCTAGCCAGCTCTCCTAGCACCGTTTATTAATAGGGAGTCCTTTACCCATGTTTGTAATGGTTGGCGTTGTTGAAGATCATATGGTTGTCAGTGTGTGGCCTGATTTCCGGTTTCTTTAACATGTTCCATTGGTCTATAAGTTTGTTGTTGTTTTTTTAAAACAATGCCATGGTGTTTTAGTTACTGTAGCCTTGTAGTATACCTTGAAGTCAGGTAGTATGGTGCCTCCAGCTTGGTTCTTTCTGCTTAGGATTGCATTGGCTATTTGGACTATTTTTTGGTTCCAAATGAATTTTAGAATTTTTTTTCTAATTCTGGATATCACGATTGTTTAAAATTGTCCAGCCATACCCAGCACCGGGAATTCTCAGCAGCCACCTTTTTTTTCTGTCTCCATGTTGCACTTTTCATACTTGCTTGCTCTCCCCTCTGACTTCTTTACATCTTCTGAATGGACTCCGGTCTCTCAATCTTTTGTTTAACCACTATTCTGATTATAAGTACGGAAAACATTTCTCTTCTCTCTTGATGCAGAGATATTCGTTCAGCCCTTCCTTTGCTCTGCTTTCTCCTTTTGGAACATACAATACTCTAGGGTCTATCTTTTAATACCCAAATGGTCCATCATGCATTTCATCATAACATAACAAGTTTTAATAAATTTTTTTCCACTCAGAATTTCTAATGCTGCCTTAGACATATCCCTCCCTCTCCCTTATAGAAGAATCCTGAAAAATATGATATAAGGATAGAATTTTTTAAAGCATGAAGTATAGAAAACACTTTCATGAATGAGCCTGTGTGTCTAGCTTTGGGACTGGGAAGTCGTATTTTATTTATGGTGGCCATTCACAAGCACAACTATTCATAGAAGAAAGCTCTCATAAAATCAGGTGTTCAACTTGTTATAAGGAGAGTTTACCCAGAAAGTCTTGCTAAGATCATCCAAAAGGCTCCTACAAAGAACAAATGTTTGAAAATGTTGCAACTCGGAAGTGCCATTGAAGTGACAGAACAAACTAGGGCCCCACTTCCCCCATGTCCACTCCCTCCCCGGCAGCAAGGCCCTTGGCAGTCCACAGTGTTAGCCAGGGAAGCACACGGTAGAGCGTTTAGGTAATGCTGCTGAAGGTATCTATCTGCTGAGAATATATTCCTGCCATTTTATACACTTTGCAGCTCTGGGAAGCTCTGGGGATTGCTTGAATATGCCATTATTGCTGTTTTCTTTTTGTTTTTTTAAGACAGGGTCCTGCTCTGTCACGTAGGCTGGACGCAGTGGTGAATCTTGGCTCACTGCAGCCTGGACCTCCCGGGCTTCAAGTGATCCTCCTATCTCTGCCTTCCAAGTAGTGCTACTTCTTATTAATGTTTATATCAGTTGGTTGAAGACTGGTTATGAATAGTGATATTGCTTTTTCTTTCTCTTTCTGCAGGCTGTAGTGCTGTGCTGGGTACTGTGAAGCGTGGTTACTCTTAAGTGTATTTAGAAATCCAAGGAGATACTATTTTGTATTTTCTATAAACTCATTTCACTTAAGTCTCTCCAAGTAAAATCAACAGTTTCTACTCTACCACAGTTTGTTTCTCTGGAACTCTTTTTTTTCCACTTCTAACCCTTTCCCTGGCTCCTTTTCCTTCATCTTTTTTCTCTAAGAATGCTTGGGAAGGATGGTTTGGCGTTTCTTCACCTCTGTGGCCAGAATGGGGTACGAGACTCCATGTCTTCAGTCCCCTTAGAATTGAATCTCCTTCAAAAATCAGAGTCACTGGCCTAGAATTACATAAAGTCTTCATTCTTAGTGACATGTAAGATGCTGTGAGAAGAGAACTAGAATATTTGACACTTTGTAATTGAATAATCCAATAAATCATTGAGGATTTATTGAATGTTTTTATGGCTAGGGTAAGTATTTTGTTCTTAGGCAAGTTTGAGTTAGGATTTTAAGACAAGAGTGTGTATGTTTTCCCATTCTGCTCACTGTGCCCTGGAATATGCAGCAAGGCATTTGAAGGGGAGGCAGACTGAGTTGATAAAAAGGGGAGAAACATGTAAAGAATGGGGTTTATCTATTTATTTTTACTTTTTTAAACCTCTTAAAGAAGAGTGGAAAGAAATGAGCAGAAGTAACAATAGTAAATTGTTTAAGTGTCTAGTATTTACAAGCACAGCATTGGTTTCTTTGCACAAGCTATAACAATAGTAAATTGTTTAAGTGTCTAATATTTACAAGCACAGCATTGGTTTCTTTGCACAAGCTATCACATACATTTTGAGAAGTTAAAGCACAAGGGTGGTTAAGGTGAACACACAGGGAGAAGGCTTACCTAGGCTGCTGCTGTAGAGAACAGAAGATCAGCACTGCTGGATGGAACTTAAAAGAAGGCAAACACCAAGAACATACATTTTTCAGCAGTTATCCTTGTCTGATAATTGCTGGGCTTCTCTGGAGGCAAGTGATCTTCTGGCTGCAGATTTAGAGGTTTGTCCTAAGGACTGCTAACAGAACAAGCCAGGAATCAGACATTATCATCATCTAAAAAATAGTATTTTAAAAGGTATTGCTTAAGTTTCACTGTCCACCTTGACCCATGGTAGAGAATGTGCTGAGCACATACAAAGGCCTTTGCCCTCTGGAAACTGTCAGGTCAGGAGGCTAACCCCAAGGCAGAGGGCAGCATTTGTTACTTCTGGTAATACTTCCATTACAGATTTGTGGAGCCAGCCATGGAGCTCATTTAATCCAGATGGGGTGGGGAGTTGTTCCCTCCCCCAGAACTGGGACAGTCTTCCTGGGTCTGAACCGTGGAAGAGAGGAACATGCTCTAGGAATTGATGGGCAGGCAGAGGTCTATGGATCTGTTTTGAGAGGAGGCCCAGGGATGGAAGTAAAAGATGAGATCAGCACTGTCTTAGACTCAGACTAGGTGACTCCTCACCTTAGCCCTCTAATTTTAGGGGCCTGCTTCAGCCCTCTTCTGACTGTGCTTCTCTGCAAGGTGAGGCATCTATAGGATGAAGGATGTGTGCCTACTTTGAGCTCATACCTCTCCACCCCACTTTCTAGTGTATACTCTGAGTTCATCGACCTGGAATTCTTGAGTTTCCAGGCCTGGTGTCACCTTTCCTAAGTCAGGCCTCCGGAAGACAGAAGACACACAAGGTCTGCATGCTGGCCTCAGCACAACTGTTTGAAGAGGGTGTATTTGGAGCTTGAGTGTGTGGACTGGAGCATTGCATGTGTGGGAGGCTTGTGCTGTGCAGGACATAGCCATGCTAGAGAGGGAAGAAGAGGCAGGATGGAGCCCTAGGGTTAACACACTCCACACCTCCGTGTCCAGTGCAGAGCTCTAAGGAGTGTGAGAATTCTAAATGCGAAACTGGCCTTCATGTTGATTTGAAGGTATTTATGAGGCATGAGGATACAAAATATTTAACATGTGTTTTAATAGGTTAGCTTGATATATGGTAGACCTGGAGTGTGTGGTCTCCATTTGTACTGTGGCTCTAGGCATGCCAATGTTGTCTCTCCTCCTTAAGATTATTGTTGAAGATTTTCTTTTAGATGCCATTGTTCATAGGGCAGAGGACAAAGGCAGTGGAGCTCTTGCTGCCTCTTCCCACTGCATCCATCAGAATCACTCTAATCAAAATGCAATAAAAATCCTAACAAGTAAGGCTAAGCGCAAAGAATTGTTTCTCTGTGGGTTTGGTTTGTCAGGAAGCGCCAGTCATATTTTGTGATATGCTGCTCATGTTCCCTAATTCCCCTCACCATCTCTGATAGGGAAGGAACCCTTTTTAGAAGGATGAGTTGCAAGAGAGAGCTGCCTGTCTGCATCCATCCATGTCTCATACACATGAGCGCACACACATGCACATATGCACACACATGAGCATACACATTCACATATGCACACACATGAGCACACACACGCACATATGCACACACACGAGTGCACACAATGCACATATGCACACACATGAGCACACACATTCACATATGCACATACACGAGCGCACACATGCACATATGCACACACATGAGCACACACATTCACATATGCACATACACGAGCACACACACGCACATATGCACACACACCCGCACATATGCACACTCACACACACACGTTGGTGAGCTTCCTTTTCTTCCCTTTCTTTAAACTTAGGCTTTACAGAGGATTTTCTTCCACCTGTTTGCATCAGCTACATAAGGGGCTTTGCAGACAGAGTTGCTATGGCACATCTTTGCAGATAACAGGAGTTGGCAGATGTTTTTTAATTAAAGAAATTCAGGTTATGAAAAAGATGTCATGGGTAGAGAGAGTGGGAACTTGCCAACCACAAACCCCTGCTCATGCTCACTCAGTCCTGGCTTGTGGCATCTGCCTCTGGATTCTACAAAATGCCATTGTCAGGAGAGGAAGGGAGTGAGGAGCAGATGTAGGTATCAGGATGCTGCCAGCACCTGATTATCTACCATTTGGGGTACGGGGCCAAAACGTGAATGATCTCTACATCCGTAGTGAGCACACAGCAACACTGTAGCCAAACCTTTTGATTTCTACTTTGACAAACTACCCATTGGAGCTTTATAGGGCTTGAAGTCTTCTTCTTGACTCTTCTTCCCCATCTTTCTGGCCAATGACAGCAATGGAAATCATATACTGTTAAAATAAGTATAGACTAAAGCTGCCTTCTGACACATTTTAAGTTGGGCCTAAAAGTTTCTCCATACATAGTGGACTGTACCCTAACTAGATGTGTAAACAGACTGTAACCTATTCTTGTGCCAGTTACTGAGTTTTAGCCAATGAAAGGTGGCCCACTATTCAAGCCATGTTTAAATAAGGCAAACACAGAGCTGTAACCAATCTGGCTGTTTCTGCACCTCACTTCTGTTTTCTGCACATCACTTTCCTTGTTCCGTCCATAAATCTTTTTTAGACAATGCAGTAGCTCCAGAGTCTCTCTAAACATACTGTAGTTCAAGACGCTGCCTGATTTCTTGAATCTTTCTTTGATCAGTTAAACTCTGCTACATGTAATTAGTTTGTTTTTTTCTTTTAACAGTACAAAGGGCAGAGAAGCACTGTCTTCAAGTCCTGTACTTCGAGGAAGCTCTCTCTGACTGATATAGCCAGCAAAACCATCAAATTGAAATCTTCACAGGGAAGTGGGATGCCTTCTGGCTTCTTCCTTCACGTTGACATTGAGGAAACATAGCACACAGGAGGGAACTGACGTGCTCAACATCTCCCATTGAATTGGTGACAGAGCTTGGTCTAGAACTAGGTCTCCTGACTCATGGCCACCACACTGCCCAGTGGGGACCCTTTGTTCTGAAGCTTATATAGCCCTTTGGAACCATGCAAATTAACATTTGATTGAATGCTGTCCTTTGGAAGTCCTCCTGTGTTAGCATCTTGTTATGTGTCCAACAAAAGTATAAGTGTGACTGCAAGGGCCACAAAATTTAAGTGCATACAGAAGTCAGTTAGATTAAAATAAAAGTGCAAATGAGCCAGGTAAAAAACAATGAAGAATGATAGGACCTATAACATACTACAAGATCCATGCCTCACCAGAAGGCATTTAAATAAGAACAAAATTAGGACACTATCCTGGCCAAACAAAACATCTGTAGGACACCATTGGCTTTTGTGCTACAACCTTGGCCAAGGGCCTGGGACTTTAGAATTGTCTAGGCATACAGACCAGGACTGTCGGATAGAAAAATAATGCAAACCTCTTCTATGTGTAATTTAATTGTTTTCTAGTAACCATGTTAAAAAATAAACAGAGTCAGGTAAAAGTAATTTTAATACTATATTTTACTTAACCCTCCAAAATATTACCATTTCAATATGTAATCAGTAGAAAAATTATTAATGACATGTTTTACATACTTAGACTTTTTTCATACTAAGTCTTTGAAATCCAACGTGTATGTTACAGTAGGTATTTGATTTCACTAATAAGCTACTTATAGTATTTCATGGATGCTGACAGAAGAGACGATGAGACTCTTGGTTTGGAGATAAAGAACTTTATTACTGATAATACAGCAAGCAACATGAACTTCAGTTTGCTTTAGTTCTCCTGGTCTCCTGTAATAAGCAAAATTCTAAATGGCCCCAATGATTCCTAGCCCCTGATATACCCACACCTTCTCTCTATTATTTAATCAAACTCTGCTGTGAGGGAATTTTGCAGATATAATTAAGATCTCAAGTCAGTTGACCTTAAAATAAGAAGATTAAGTAGATGAGCCTGACCTACTCCTCTGGTCCCTTCAAATCTGAGTTGAGAGATCAGAGACAGAGAAGTCAGAAAGAGTAAAAGTGTGGCAGGGAGTTGACAATATGAAATTCTCAATTTCTTACTGTCAAAGAAGACATGGCTTCTTTGACATGGAGGGGACCATGTGGCAAGGAATGCAGGTGGCCTCTCTGAGCTGAGCATGGACCCTGCTGACAGCCAGCAAGGAAAATGGGGTCCTCAAATATACAATCACAAGGCATTAAATTCTGCCAACGACCTGTGTGAGTATGAAGGTGAATTTTTTCCCAGAGACTACATATGAGAACACAGCCTGGTAATATTTTAATTTTAGACTTTGAGACCCTGAGTAGGGAACTCTGCCTTGCCTCGTGACTTACAGAACTATGACCTAATAAATGAGTGTTATTTTAAGCTGCCAGTTTGTGATAATTTGTTACTCTGTGATAGAAAATGAGTTTAACTCCCCACACCAATGAGAATTTGTAAAGGGCCTAGATGGATGTGACACATGAGGGGGATTCGTGTCATAGTCGGGGAACACTGAGCTTGGTTGGGTAACTCACCCTTTCATAGTAAGCAGCGGGCAAGCCTGTTTTTTGCCCCAGATGGAGATATTAGCTCATCCTTCCGTGTGGCTACCATACTGTACAGCCTAGCTGTAGAAGATACCAAAGGAGCATTTGTTAAGAGGTTGACTGAAAAATAGAGAGTTGGGCTCTATGGCCCCTCATTAATATGATTGATGCCTTTCCTTGAACTTTATAAGCTGGCAAGGAAAGAGAGGTTAGTTGATTAGGGGTCTACATATAGGATGACCTTAGAGCAGGGTCTGGTCACCAGTCTCAAATGTATGTCTACTCAGGAGTGTTATTCACTAGAGTGGTGTTTCTCAACATTTTTATCCCCATGATTGCCTCCTTATAGAGCCTATTAAGACTTTTTTCCCCCAGTTGTCTCCCCTCCCCATGAAATTTTATACCACAGATATACTGTGTGTCTATTTATGTGATGTGGTTATTTGGAAAGCCATAAACCAGTGTAATAGCTAAATTTTTCTATTGTCCTTCTTACCATGCTGAACCAAATTTTGCCCCCTTGGGCCGATATTACCCCTACTGGGAATGGATGTTCTAGAGGACTGAAGTTCTGTTTACCAAACTCACCAGAAGCAGGCTGATATTTTAGTTAAGGTGTAATTTCTTCCTGTGTCATTTGTACAGCGATGCCCTCTTGGTATGTCAGGTGCTCAGAGCAAAGGGATGATAGGTGTGTACAGATGAGGGTGCAGAGAGCTGGGCTCCCTTACCCACTGTTGCCCTGAGCCCATGCTGTGCATGATGTGCCACTCTCCTCTCTTTTTTGGGATCAGTGCCCTTTTCTTTGGAGCCAGCTCTGGACAATGAAGCATTTTTGGTATTTAGGTCCCCTTCACTCATGCATCAATACATACCCAGCCCCAGTGAGCAGCAGCTTTTCTCTAAAATATTTTTGAGAGCAGATAGCCCAATTCAGCATTGGAAGAGTTACTTTGTTCTTTGGAGCAGTGGAAGGGAAACTTTGGATGTGCCTATACCAGGAATAATATAAACTGAACTTTCCAGGTTAAAGGAAATTCTTGTAGGTCCTCAATTCCTGTAGGTCAGTTGTTGGGGTTACAAGCCCAGCAGAGTCAAGGTTGCGCATTCAATATCCTTTGAGGCCAGATTCCTTCCTTCTGATCTAGAGCCACTAATTTTACTTTTGACCTTGAGCAGCATCTATAAATGCTAGTTGTTAGTAAAATGCGGAACTGGGCTTGGCGATGTCAGTTAGTTAGATGAAAACTAGTGTTGTTAAAGGTCTTATGCTCTGTCTTGGGATGTGTTATGTAGTTTACTTAGAAGTATGCTTTTGAAATCATCAAAGACTTTTCATAATTATCTTTTAATTTATTTGTATAATGGTCAGGGCATTTGGTCTGTTTGATACCAAGTTTTGGTATTGAAATTTGCTTTGCATCCTAGCATGTGATCAGGTTTTATCTGTACTTCACATGTGTTTAAAAATAATCTCTTCTATAAAATTTCCTGAAAAGTTGTTTCATAGAGACAGTCTCACTCTGTCAATGTGGCTTGGGTGCAGTGATGCAGTGGAGCTCATTGTAATACTGAACTCCTGGGTTCAGGCAATCCTCCCACCTCAGCCTTCCAAGTAGCTATGACCACAAGTGTGTGCCACCATTCCTAGATAAGTTTTAAATTTTTTGCAGAGACAGGGCCTCACTATGTTGCCCAGGCTAGTCTCGAACTCCTGGCCTGAAGTGATCCTCTTGCCTTGGTCTCCCAAAGTGCTGAGATTACAAGTGTGATGCACCATGCCTTGCCCTGAAAAGTTCTTTATATGTCTTTAAAGTTTGTTAATGGTGTTGTTGAATTTTCTATATCTTTATTCATTTTTCTGTCTGCCTGATTTATTCTTTGAAAGAAATATCTTTCACCATATTGCTGGATTTGTCAACTTCTCTTTGAAAGTATATTAATTTTTGTTTCATATATTTCAGAGTTATTTTATGTGTATAGGGATTTGCAATTGTCTTATTTTCCTGATAAATTGTTCTTTTAACTATTATAAAGTGCCCCTCTTTATCTCTAATAATTCTTAAAGTCTATTTCATCTGATATCAATGTGGTAACATCAAGTTTCTGTAGATATTTACCTACTATATCTTTTTCCCATTCTTTTAATATTTTATTATGTTATATTTTGGCTATGTCTTTTGTACAAATTATTTATCTGATTTTTAAGAAAGCAATAAGAAAATCTCTGTTTTTTTTACTTTGGAATTTTAGTTCATTTATATTTATTACAATTACTGATAAATTTAGACTTATTTCTCCCAAAGATTTTGTGTTTCCCACTTGTTATGGTTAAACTTTTTTCTTTTACTCTCCATTCCTATTTTATCTGGAGTTGATCAAACTTTATTTTCTCTATTCTACTGATTTTAAGGTTTTGCATTTTATCTCTGTTCTTTACATGTAAACTTAGCTTTATATCATGTACACTTGACTTGGAAAATATCATCTAGGATTGTGTTGTACACTTCCAATGAGTACCAGTCATGTTTCTAGATTATTAAGGAGTAAGACCTTGAGTTCTACCTGCCTTCCAAAAACACAGGGAGCTTAAAACACTTTAATTCTGATCATTTCTTTCTGTCTTCATATGGTTGGCCAGTATTTTCTACTTTTATACATTAAATTAGTGATTATTTTTATTATTCTTCATACTGTCTTTTTCATTTATATTTACCTATAAATTTACCAGTTTGTTAGCTTACCATTTAATTACTCATAAGATTACCAGGTTTTTTTGCTTACCTTTTTTTTTTTTTTTTTTTTTTTGCATTTTACTTTTTCTTTCTGAATTCTGTTTTCTCTTTGAGGCAAAGTACCATAATAGTTCTTGCATTTATTACTCTTAGTAATAAATTCTCAGATTTTTATCTCAAAAAGTCTTAACTTACCTATATGTTACATATTTTCTCCTATGTGTGTTGTGTGAAGTATAACAAAGAAAAATCATTTTTAGTCATCATTGTGCCTTCACTCTTAAATGATATGTTAACTGGGTATAAAATTTTAGGTACACAGGTGTATTTTTTCTCAGCACTTTGAAGATATTTGTGTCTGTTGTTAAGTTATTGCCTCTTATCTCTGAAACCACCCTTTGCCACATTTGTGACATTGGACCTGAACTCTGTGGATTACATTTCTCCTTTGACAGATGGCTCAATGTTAGGCTCTGCCAATAGAGGGCACAAGAGGGACACGGAAAGCTTGGGAAAAGAAGGAAAAGGGAACTATTCCTTCTAGTGTTCTGTTTTATAGTTCAGCAGTGAGAAGATCAGGGTGTAAGGGTCATTGTTCATTTGTGGTATCCTTTAGTCAGTGTCAGTTTCTTTGTTGCCATATTGGAGAGTGGCTTTCAGCTCTCGTGGCTCAGCAGTGGCCAGTTTCTTTTTCACCATAACCACAACCACCTCTTTTCTTCAGAGGTTTAAATTTCAACCTTGCAGAATCCCCTCCTCTGAGATTTTTAAGTTTCTTCTCGTTCACTTTTCTCTCAGCCCAAAGGTTAGTAATTTTTTTCTGTGGTTCATACCTCCCTATACCTTACAGTTTGTTTTGCCCAGTTTGATGGTTAACGACCTTTTATTAGTTAACAATTCACCATAATAATTTTTTGTGTGTTTAAATTACTGATGTAGCTTCATTCTCTATACTGGACCCTGACTGATGAAATATTACTCTTGTTTTCTATTTTTTCATGTTTCTGTTCAAAAGTGTGTTGTCAGCAAAAGGTGTGAATAGACACTTTATAAAGCAAGACATACAACTGGCCAATAAATCCCATTTTAAAGTCTTCAACGTTACTAGTCACGAAAGAAATTTAAATTTAAACTGCAGTGAAATACTACTAAACTTCCACAAGAATGACTAAATTTTTAAAAAATATTGGCAACATTGAATGTTGGCAAAGATGTGTAACAACCCAAATTCATATATTATAAATGTAAAATTACACAACAGATTTGGAGAAAGGGGTCAGTCTCTTATAAATGTACCCCTACCCTATGACTCAGCAATTCTACTCTCAGGTATTTACCAAGTGATACGAAAAAATACATTCACAAAAAAACTTGTTCAAGAATGTTCACAGCAGCTTTATTAATAATGTCCCTACAATAGAAAGAGGCCAGATGTCCACCAATAGGATGGATGAATAAATTGGCATGCTTATGTAATGGAAAAGTACTCAACAATAAAAAAGGATGAATTACTGATATGTGTAACACCATGACTGAATCTCAAAATCAGTATACTAAGTGAAAGAAGTCTTATACAAAATGTAGAATTCCATTATGTGTAACTCTAGAGCAATCCAACTAATCTACAGTGGAAAACCTTCAGAATAGTGTTTGACTTTGAAGGGAAAAGGGATGGATTTTTGACTAGAAAAGGACAGAAGGAGACTTTCTGTGGATGATGGTGCTATTTTAGACGTGTTTGAGTTGCACACCAATATACACTTAAGATTTGTATATTTCATTGCATGAAAATTTGATATCAAAAGAGAACACCCATAAATATCAAACTTCATTAATGAAATCCTTGCTGAAAGATTTCAGAAAAAGTAGAAATGTCTGTAATTTTCTTTGAAATACACACACACAAACACCCCAAAATAAAAGAGCAACCACAAAAAGCAAATGAGAGATTGATGGATGAACGCAGAGATGGATAGATAGATAGATATGTGATAAAGCAAATACAATGAAATGGAGTAAAATATTATTGGTAGAACACTTACACAAGTATTTGCTATGAAATTCTGTCAACTCCGCTCTGTGTTTGAAAATTTTAAAATAAAATTTTGGGGAAAAAGGACTATCAGTCTAACAATTAATCCTTTTTAAAAAGTAACCTGTACTTTCTTCATGGTTTTGTTGAACATTTTCTTTGCATTTACTGACATTTGTTTAGATTGACTTTTATAGCTCTTGGGGCTCATGTTACTTTTTTTTTCAATTCTTGGAGCTTCTCAGCCTGATTTCTTTTTTTGGATATTGCCTTTCTTTTCTTCTGGATTTCCTATTAGCTCTGTGTGAAATTTCTCAACCTATCATTTGCATATCTTACTCTCTTTCACATTTCTTTGCCTCTCTGATCTGCAATTTGGGTACCCTCAATTTGTGTTGCAATTTGTATAACTTCCGGTCTTTCATTCCTCAAATTTTTCAGTTTACTGACTCTCTGTTCAGCTATATCTAGTCTGCCAGTTAATCTATGACTATGGTTTTTTTTTTTTAATTTCTAGAAATTCTCTTGAATTTATGTCTTAATATAATTGTCATTTTATTGCATTGTCTTTTTGATTCTTTTAAATCTTTGATCATTTTAAACATTTTTAGCTTAACTTTGATAGTTTATTCTAAGTGGTTGTTATCAGGAGTTAAAATTCTGCTATTTGCTCTGTCTGCTGACTCTTTTGCTCATTGGGGATTGCTTCCTTGTGTGCTCTTTTGTAAATTTAAATTGTAATGTATGGTTGGTGGACATTTATCTGTCCACCAACCATTTATCTGAAGGACTCCTCTAGCTTGAGAAATGTTATGTCTCTTCAGATAATTTTTTAAAATTTGTTTCTATCAGGCACATCAAGGTCATGGGTCCTAGTCACTTTTTATGCTAATTTCTAGAATATACATCCAGAGTAAAGTTGAACTCAAGCCATATGAAGTCACACTTGTGATCATGTATTGTCAGAGGAGACTATTTCTTTTCCTTATCCAGAGCCTAGTATGAGACAGCTAAGCTTTTTGATCATCTTTCTGAGTTTGAGTATGGATTGTGTATATTTCATCCTACATCTAAGGAAGTGCTTCAAGGCTTCTGGCTTTATGTTAGAGGGAAAAGGGATGTGCATTTCACTTCTTTGTATCATGTGGACTCAAGACCTAATCTCTTGGCTCCATGTGGACATTACACTTAAGCCCTTACATGACCAGATCTGGCAACTCTCCCATAGGCAGCTGCAGTATCAGCTCTGTTATCAGTTCTCCCTTTGTTTTGGGTCTCTGGAAATTTCTCTCACTTTCTTAAAAACCCAGTTATTGCTTTTAAAAGAATGTTCGTTATCATCTATTCAGCATTTTCTAGGCATTTAATACTGGGAGGGTCTTGAAGTAATTTGATCTTGCACATCACCAGAAATGAGGGCTGTGTTAGGCATTTCACTTGGATTATTTAATTAATTCTTCACAACCCTGTAACATATGTATTATTATTGTAGGAAATCCAGGTAGAGTGGGATCAGCAGCTTCTCCCGGTCTTACAAGCTAGTAGGTATAGTGGAGTTGCGATTCTCCCAGTGTTTGAATGATTCCAACGTGTAGGCTTTTGTTCCCTTGTTTTGCAAGTCTAGAGAAACCCATTTCTGGCCTGGGAAAGTTACTCTGCCTGCGTCAGTAATGTCAGTAAACTTGTCCTCTAACAACCTCATTTCTGAGTATGTCTTTGAGGAGCCTTTTGGATTTCCCCAGCTGCCTGTCAGGTCCAGCTTGTGGACTGGCTGGAAGAACAGCATTTGATGTCCCATATGGTATTGCTCCCAAATGACACTCTGATATCTGACAAGAACACTCAGCCTCAGGAACATGGGACTCCTGTGTCTTGTGCTGATTTTCTACTAAGTTTTATTTAAGTCACTTGCTCTTAGTAATAAATCTGAAAAATTATGAGCCTTGTGTTTGGCTGTGAAGATAGAGTAACCAGCTACCCTGGTTGCCTGGAATGAGGTATTTCCTGGGACATGGGACTCTCAGTGCTAGAACTGGGAAAATTCTGGGCAAACTAGGCTTTATAATGTTATTTGCTCTGCAGATCACTCTGGGGTATTGTTAATCAGATCAGTGCCAGTCCTTTCCATGGGAGGCTGGACTATCCTCTGGTTTCCAGATTTCCCTGGAGATGAAAGAAAGGGCGCTAAATGGTGAGACAAGGAGTACAGAGGACAGAAGATTCATTTCAAGGACATATGGAATAAGGTATTTCCCATCTGCTCTTAGTTATACTCCAATAGAAGATAGAGCAGCCTAGGGGCACAAAGAGTCAGGCCAACAGGTAAGGGAACTACCATTCATAGAGCATGTTCTCCAGGGCCAGGTATTTGGTTAGATTCTTTGTCTCATACCATTTATTTAATTGTGACTCTATGCAGTAGACAATATCATGCCTATTTTAAAGAGGAGGAAACAAAAGCTCTGCAAGATTGTCACTTGCTCAGTGTTACAGGTTAGCAAATAAGGATGCCTGCATTCAAACCCAGAGGGGTCTGACTCCAAAGCTGGGGCTTTTTCTCCTTGACTGGTAAGGTGACAGGGACTAGTGCTCCATATTCAAGTGCTGATTTAGGGAATCATTAGTCAAGGAGAAAAGATGAGAAAGAGGTAGACTCTGCAAATTGTCATGAGCCTTGCAAACAACCTCGAGCAGAAGTAGCAGCCATGGCCCCTGTTGGAGCGGCACCTTCAGGCCTCCAGGGAATTGGGAAGGAGAGCACAGAGTTTCTTCGACCAGCACTAACTCCCCTTTTCCTTCTCCCCAGTCTATTTCTACCCACTGTAGCGTTTGGGTGGAGTGGTCAGGGACTCTGGGCTTGGAGATAAAGGTTTCACTTCCCTTTTGCTGTGCTGTTCCTAGGCACTCAGGCAGGTGGTCCCAGACACTCAATGCCTGGGTCTTTGCTCCTTGCTTTTGGGTGTCTTGTTGCTTGGTCTGAGGTTGTGAGCTAAAACCTAGTGGGTCTTAGTTTTACGTTAGGTCTACCATGTTTCCACTTGCTCATCTTCAGAAAAACAACCTTCCTATTGCCTGTCTGCTGCATCATAAATGCTGTATCAATATTAAGCATTATGAGGGCATCCTTGCCTAACAAACACATCCTAAGGATCCAGTGATCAAGGCTGCTTTTAAAGGCCTCTCCTAATATTTACTTACCCAGCTTCCTTCTATACTCTTAGCTGTGTTTTTCTGAAACAGCTGCATCTAGAACAGAAGGCTCTTTTGTGTAAACGCATAAGTCACCTGGACTTACTTTGTGTATCCAGGGCTGTTATGCTCGGCAGAAAGCTATTTTTTTTTCAAATAGGAGTTGGTATTTGATATAATAGATTATTACACGCTCAGCATATAAATTGCTAGGTCTTAGGAACAAGAAATGAGTAATTTTACCCTGAGGTAATATAACAGCTACTGTGGAGTCACTAAAATCAATTAAATAGATCATTTGTGGTCAGGGCAGAAGCATGGAATTACTACCTGAATAGCATTCAGCCATCATTCCCTCATTTAATCATCCAACAAACAGGTATTGAGAACTCGAGGTGAGTTGGAGACATTTTCTAAGTGTTGGCCAGGGCTACAAAGAAATCTAAAGCATACTGCCTCACGGAGATCAAAGACTTCACCCAAATCCTTTCCATAGGAAGTTAATTGAAGTCATTGTGCTCTTTGATCGATAAATGTAAGAGCAAGGGGCGTGGCTCTCTTAGAAAGCAGTTGGACTTGGAGCCAGTAATGTGAGGGTTAACCTGTACAGTTTTGCTGAGGAAGGCATAGAGTAAGGAAGAAAAGGTAACACTGTTCAAACTCTGAAGACTTTACCCAAGAAGGCTAGTTACGAAGCAGACCTGGGGAGCCTGGGTGTGTAGGAAACTCAGCTCTGTCGCTTATTAGCTGAATGATTTGGGGGAAGTTACTTAACCTCACCGAGTTCCAGTTTTCTCATCTGCCAAAAGGGATGATCACAGAATTTACCTCAGGATTATTGTAAAGATTAAGTGGGATCGTGTATGTGAAATGCCTGGCACACAGTAATCACTCAAAAAAAGAAAGTGTTGGGTGCCACTCACCAAAGGGAAGCATTACACCTTGCTCAGAAGGCCAGAGCTCTGAGGGTCTAAGTCTGCCCTTGTTACTGACCCATGTCCTAACTGAAAAGGCGACTCCATTTTCTCGTGGGTCCTAAAGAAGAATCCACTTTTGCATGTGAGTTGTAGCAATCATGGCTTTCTGTGTCCAGGACAGAAGAACATGTGCTACCGGTTTTTTTTAACCCCCCCGGGTTCATTCTTTGCTACTGAGGAACTTTTCATTTCCTCTATAATTGAAACGGGACCTCTGGGTCATTGGGTGAGTCTCATCTGGCTTGCGAGTCACCCAGGGCAGTTGTCCACTTTTTTTCAAATGAATCAAGAATGTATTGACCCAGGTCAAATGGTCTGGAGGGTGAGAAATTATCTAATGAATCCAAGCAATTTAGCCCCACCCTTGTACTACTTGAGGGGCACAACACCTTCCACATTGATCCCATCTACTCTTCCTTGTCACCGTGAGACCAGCCTAACCATAAGGGGCAGACCAAATGGGACTTCTTTTCTTACAGCACCAATGAGGGAAAGATGGTATGAAATATCTCTTTATGTCAGAAACCAAAGTTAAAATATGTCATACTCTGATAATTAATACTATCAGGCTTGACAGCAGAATATGTTAAATAAATTAGTCTTTAAATGCGGATGTGTCTTCCAATTATAGGTTTTCGGTTTAATAATTGGTTTACCGAATAGATGAATTGCCTCAATATTCTGCTTGCTTTTTGCCTGTACAGATGTGGCCTTTATAGACAATCATGAAATAGAGATACCTTTTTCTTCCCTGTCTCCGTCTGTGAAATGGAGGGCTGTTTTGGGAATGATATTTAAAGGAACGTGCGAGACTGATTAGACTCAACAGACTTTTATTGTGTATCTTCTCAGCACAGGGAACAGCCCCCGAAGGGGAGACAGAAACAGCTTTGCCAGTCCCTGTCCTCAGGGAACTGACACCTGGGAAGGAAGGAAAGGGGCTATGCTCGGTCTAGGGGCAATAAGAGGCAGAGAGGGCCTTGAGTTGTCAGCATTTTCAAAACACCTTGTAGATGGCTGGGGCTTGGGAAGCACAGAGGAGATAAGGCAGGGTTTTCAGGGTGAAGGACATGGCCTGATGGGGAAGGACAGCAGGAAAGAAGGGGCTTCAGAGATGGCCACTCCCCAGGCTCTCTGAGGGGCCTCAGTGCAGCTAGTTTCCGGGATGTTTACAATCTCTGTGTCCCTTTAGCTCACTTCTCACCAGCTCCGGCTGGCTAATAAGTGAAGGAGCCAGATTTGTAAGGTTGGTCTGTCAGACTCCAAAACTGATGCATTTGGGTGTCACACCACAGTTCTTAGACCTGGGGCAGAGCAGGATCCCTAGAGGCACTCTTGAGATGGAGAATCCAAAATGTCCCTTTAGGTCCTAAGTAGACCTTCAGGGTTGAAGCCTGGGGCAGTGCTTCTCACACCTTCTATGTGCCAGAGCCACGGGGATCTTGCTAAAATTCACTTTGGATTCAGTGGTCTGGAGGAAAGCTGAGATTCTGCATTTCTTACCAGCTCCGGAGAATGCTGATGTTGCTAGGCCTTGAACCACTCTTAGATTCACACGGGCTTGGGGTTTCCGAATTTCCCGAGAGGTTGAGCATCACTGCACCGATTTCTGTGACGTTTTATTTAGGCTTCCCTAGATATGGCTAACACCATCTCAAGGGGTTGCAGAGAGGCAAGAGAAAATCAGAAAGGGGCTGGACCATGGAGTCCAAGCCAGTAGTGAGTTTCAAGATGGAAGGATGGGCAGACACAGCGGCTTGCTTCAGAGAGGCCTGGGAGGCCAAGCCCCACGGAGAGCAAGGCTAGAGCTGTGATTCCCTTGCTGACGGATCCCACACACGAGACCCTCAGAAGGACTCACTGATTAAATAAATGTGTTCCCAATGCAGGAGGAAAATCCCAGGTTTAGAACTAATTTCCTCCTGAGGGACGATTCCTCCCTTCCTCAGGGGAGACACACATAGACAGTCTCAGAGGAAATAACCTGGTGCTTTGAAACAAACCCACATGAAGGAAGCACATTCATCTTTTATAAAAAGATGGTCCTTCTGATTTTCTCTGGTTCCCAGACTGAGGAAATATTATTATGTTCCAGTTATGTTGAAATGAAACACATTTTAGTTTTTTTTAATAATGGAAAAGGCAGGTTATCTAAAGTGAATATAAATTTCTTTAAACAATTTAAAAAATAAACAAATTTAGTTTTTTTTTTTTTTAATCGGGAAATAGCTTCATTGTTTGAGTTTAGATATAATTAAACCATTGATTTGGCTCATCAGAAAGTAAATCTTTATCAAAGAATTGGGGCCCCTGTGACAGGGGATGGATGGTAGGGAGATGCAGGCTTTGTCCAGGCGTATACTGTTCATTTCTTTATAAAGAGATAAAAATTGGGATTAGTGCGTGGCCCCATTAGGAAGTGTAGCAAATGTCTTCTCATTTTCCTAAGAGCCCCCCCATCTTGGTAATATTGTGTTGCTTAGGAACTAACAAAAACATGTCTCTCTGTGTGTGTTTCTCTCTTTCTCTCTTTCTTTTTTTTAATGGTCCCTTTGTGCCCTGATATTTTTCCAAGTTGGCAGCTGTGAGGAAAAACAATGTGATTTGGTTAGATGCAGCCTCCTGCTCTCAAGTCTGGAGCAGAATAGATAAGAACTTCTATGTCAGAATACAAAGTTTACTCAGCACCAGTCAAAAGCTTTTGATGTCGCCTGCCCAATCTGGCCTCGCATCTTTGAAGTTCTATTACACATGCTAGGGTTCCGTCAATAAGAAACAGACCTTTCTTTCCCCTGCTAGTTAAAACATCTGCCTCCTGGAAACGCCCTCCCCATTAAAGCAAGTCACAATAGTTCCAGGGCTTATAGACACCTGGGTTTTGCCACTTAGTCATGAGAAAAGAATGGTCCAAGGAACAGAAGCCACTGAAGAAAACCCTTAAGGATAGGGGGGTGATGATATTTTTCCCATTCCAAGATTGTATGGAGAAAGATTCAGCTTGGTTGGGACTCTCATAAGCAGAGTGACTGACCAGGACTGCCTTTTCCTGAGGCTGTTTATACAGTGCTGTGTATTCATGTTATAAGTCACATGTGATCTGCGCTCTTTATCTGGGGCATTAGCCATTTCTCAGTGAAAAGGAATAGGGAAAAACAGGCTCATCCGTTTATAGTGTCACTCTTTGCAATGTCATTTAAACTGCTCTGCAAATAGCTTATTTGTCAAAGAATATTGCTTTTTCCTGGAGCAAAATCCAGTTACTGATTGTTGAAACCTATGGATATCAGAAATGATATCAAGATGTGCTTCTGTTGCTACATGGTGGTGCCCTTTGAAGTGACAGAGAGGTGGGGGGTGGGAGGGCCTTTGTTCCTGGAAATGAAAGCGTCCAAACAATAGATTGTATGAAGAACCTCAAATGCCAGGCTCCATGCCACAAACTCTAGCTTGCAGTAAAAGCCTTCATCTCAGAGAGTCCAGTGATGGAAATGCCAGAAGTGAGCGAAGGTCCAAGGAGTGGTGGTGATGGGCAAGTGGCCAGACAGGCAGATAGACAGAGGACCAATGGCTGATAGTCCCAGTTGGCCAGTGCAAGCCTTGACTCTGTGGTCCTAGATCTGCTGCATCCGCTGTCAGAAGGGTAAGGAGTGCAGATCAGAAGGAGGAACAACATGAACCCATGCCTCAGAAAATCTTTGCCAAAATGCTGAGTTCAATATGCAGGTGGCAGAAACAGGGCAAGTTAGTATGTCATGAAACTACAAAATCACTGGGCGGGTAAGTTGTTCTGGGGAAGTGCTAGCATCTCCTTTCTGTCTCGTTCTTTCCTTCATAGTATCTTTCATCTTCTCCAATTCCTGAGGCTGGTGCCCTCTTGGTCTTCATTTTTCCTTCTTTCCTTCCCTCCTTCCAAACACTGATATCAGTTGGAATCTGATCAGCTCATCAATTCTAAGAACAGATAACTAGAAATGTTCCATCAGTTATTCCTCCTTACTAAGGGCATTTTCATTTTAAGAGAAGGCAAAGCTATTTCAAAGAAATGAATCTCTACTGGTGGAATTTTAGTTATCGATGGGCCAGAACTTCATTGTTCTTGAATTACACCATGGAGGGTCTCTATTAGCCTTGCTGAGGAAAGATGAACAACTTTTTCCTTTAGTAAGGTTGCAATCTAATAAGGAAGAAAGAACAACAGATCCAAGAATTCTTACATGAAACTCTTATGAGATAAACCAAGACATCATCATACGACACAAACAGTTGAAAGGTAAATGGTAAGGAAGGACAAGGCAGGCTTGGTCACATCTCCCTGCTCATGATGTGAGCAATTCTGACCCAGATTGTAGGGATGTGATAACATGGTGGGAAGTCCAAGGTCCCAGAAATGTCCGGGCTTGATTTGGTACAGAGTACAACTAGAGTTCAAGTGAAAGTGTAATATATATATATATATATGTAGGTATATACATATATATGTATATACGTATATATACGTATATATATGTATACATATATACATAAGTATATACATATATATGCACACACATACATATATACAAATATACATATATGTATATATACACATATATACATATATACACACATATATACATATATACATATATACACACATATATACGTATATACAGATACGTATATACGTATATATGTGTGTATATATATATATATACGTATGTGTATATATATGTATAATCATGTGAAGCACCTTGATGTGTACCCGATGGCACTTGCTGTGTCCATGTTAGCATTTCCACTTGTTATCCAAGCATGGGGAGAGGAAGTGCCTGCCCTTGGCATCCACCGGTGTAATGCCGCAAAAAGGCAATAAGACCTGTAAGAGGATCTTCCGTAGTACCTGGGTGATATGGTTTGACCATGTCCCCACCTAAATCTCATCTTGAATTGTAGTTCCCATAATCCCCATGTGTCACGGGAGGGACCCTGTCGGAGGTAATTAAGTCATGGGGCTGGTTACCCCCATGTGGCTGTTCTCATGATAATGAGTGAGTTCTCTTGAGATCTGTTGGTTTTACAAAGGGCTTTTCCCCATTTTGCTCGGCACTTCTCTTGCTGCTGCCATGTGAAGAAGGACGTGTTTGTTTCTCCTTCCGTCATGATTGTAAGTTGCCTGAGGCCTTCCTAGCCATGCTAAACTGTGAGTCGATTAAATCTCTTTCCTTTGTACATTACCCAGTCCCAAGTATGTATTTATTAGCAGCATGAGAATGGACTAATACACTGGGAAATGACATGGGATCTGGCTGAGGAAAGCAGGCCCCCCAGAAGCATGATGCAGGCTGTACCCTTGTCAACAAATGCCTTTATTCCACTCCGTTCTACAGGTAACTTGTGGGGGAATTTATTACCCAGCTCAATACAAGGATGCTGATCTTCACATTCCCACTTTGGAAGGAAGAAGGGGGCTCATCTGCAGCTAGACATAAAGAAGTACAGGTTGCAGGATCTTATTTCCCAAGAGTAAAATGGGGGTTGTTTGACCCTCCATTACCAAGACTGAAATGGATTGCCTGAGCTCCAGAGTGGTTTAGGTGGGACTTTGCTAAAGGGTTGGGTGGAGACAGCATGAGTTGGATAGTGTCACACATGCAGTTGGCTCTCCATGCCCACAAGTTCTGCATGTGCAGATTCTGCCTCCAATGATGTAACGAACCATGGATGGAAAATAGTCTAAAAAGAAACCCACAACAATCAAAATAACAATACAACAATAAAAATAATACAAATTTTAAAAAATACAGTATAAGAACTACTTACATACTGCTTACATTGTATGAGGTATTATATGTACTCGAGAGATGATTTAAAATGCAGGTATGCCTTGGATTATTGAGCTTTTCAGATACTGTGGGGTTTTGTTTTGTTTTATTTTGTTTCAAATTAAAGGTCTGTGGCAACCCTCCCTTGAGCAAGTCCATCCGCACCATTTTTCCAATGCCATGTATTCACTTTCTGTCTCTGTCACATTTTGGTAATTCCTGTAGTATTTCAACTTTTTCATTATTATTATATCTGTTATGGTGGTCTCTGATCAGTGAATTTTGATGTTACTATTGCAATTGTTTGGGGACACCACAAATCACACTCACATTAAATTTAATCAATAAATATTGTTTGTGTTCTGACTATTCCTCTCCTGTCTCTCTCCGTCTCCTCAGGCCACCCTATTCCTAGAGACGCAACAAAATTAAGATTAGGCCAATTTTTTAACAACCCCACAGTGGCATCTATGCGTTCAAGTGAAAGGCAGACTTGCACACCTCTCACTTGAAATCAAAAGCTGGAAACAATTAAGCTTAGTGAGAAAGGCAGGTCAAAAGCCAAGATCAACCAAAAGCTAGGCCTCTTGAGCCAAATAGTCAAGTTACAAATGCAAAGAAATTCTTGAAGGAAATTGAAAGTGCTACTCCAGTGAAGTTGTGAATGATGAGAAAGTAAAACAGCCTTATTGCTAATATGGATAAAGTTTGAGGGGTCTGGGTAAAAGATCAAACCAGCTACAACATTCCCTTAAACCAAAGCCTAATCCAGAGCAAGGCCATTGATCTGGTTTGGCTGTCTCCCCACCCAAATCTCATCTTGAATTGTAGATCTCATAATCCCCACATGTCATGGGAGGGACACTGGTGGGAGGTAATTAAATCATGGGGGTGGGTTATCCTGTGCTGTTCTAGTGATAGTGAATAAGTCTCACAAAATCTGATGGTTTATAAAGGGCAGTTCCCCTGCAGATGCTCTCCTGCCTGTTGCCTTGTAAGATGTGACTTTTCTTCTCCTTTACTTTCCACCATGGTTGTGAGGAATCCCCAAGCCAGGTGGAACTAGAAGTCCATTAAACCTCTTTTTCTTTATAAATTACCCAGTATTGAGTGTTTCTTCATAACAGTATGAAAATGGACTAATACAATAAATTGGTACCGCAGAGAGTGGGATACTGCCATAATGATAACTGAAAATGTGGAAGCAACTTTGGAACTGGATAACAGGCAGAAGTTGGAATCGTTTGAAGGGCTCAGAAGAAGACAGGAAGAAGTGAGAAAGTTTGGAGCTTCCTAGAGACTTGTTGAATGCTTTTGACCAAAAAGTCCAGGCTGAGATGGTCTCAGCAGAGATAAGAAACTTATTGGAAACTGGAGCAAAGGTGATTCTTGCTAGGCTTTAGCAAAGAGACTGGTGACATTTATCCCCTGCCCTAGAAATCTGTGGAACTTTGAACTTCAGAGAGATGATTTAGGGTATCTGACAGAAGAAATTTCCAAGTAGTAAAGTGTTCAAGAGGTGACTTGGCTGTTCTTAAAAGCATTTAGTCTTATTCATTCACAAAGATATGGTTTGGAATTGGAACTGGAACTTATGTTTAAAAGGTAAGCAGAGCATAAAAGTTTGGAAAATTTGTAGCCTGATGATGTGGAAAATCTATTTTCTGAGAAGAATGCAGGCTGACTGCAGAAATTTGCATAAGTAACGAGAAACCAAATGTTATTTGTGAAGACAATGGGGAAAATGTCTCCAGGGCATGTCAGAGACCTTCTCAACAGCCCCAAGCTGGGAGGCCTAGTGGGAAAAAATGGTTTCATGGGTTGGGCCCAGGGCTTTGCTGTGTTGTGTAGTCTCAGGACTTGGTGCCTGTGTCCCAGCCATGGCTAAAAGGGGCCAACATACAGCTCACGCCATTGCTTCAGAGGGTGCAAGCCCCAAGCCTTGGCAGCTTACACGTGGTGTTGGGCCTGCAGGTACACAGAAGTCAAGAATTGAGGTTTGGGAACCTCCGCCTAGTTTTCAGACAATGTATGGAAATACCTGGATGTCCAGGCAGAGGTGTGCTGCAGGTCGAGAGTCCTCATGGAGAACCTCTGCTAGGGCAGTTTGGAAGGGAACTGTGAAGTTGCAGCCCCACATAGAGGTCCCACTGGGGCATTGCCTAGTGGAGCTGTGAGAAGGGTGCCACTGTCCTCCAAACTCCAGAATGGTAGGTCCACCAACACCTTGCACTGTGCACCTGGAAAAATCACAGACACTCAACACTAGCCCAAGAAAGCAGCCAGGAGCAGGAATGTACCCTGAAAATCCATAGGATTGGAGCTGCCCAAGACCATGAGAACCCATCTCTTACATCAGTGTGATCTGGAGGTGAGACATGGAGTCAAAGGATCTCATTTTGGAGTTTTAAGATTTGACTGCCCTGCTGGATTTTGGACTTGCATGGGGCCCATAGCCCCTCATTTCAGCCAATTTCTCCCATTTGGAATGAGTATATTTACCCAATGCCTGTGCCCCAATTTTATCTAGGAAGTAACTAACTTGCTTTTGATTTTACAGGCTCACAGGCAGAAGAGATTTGCCTTGTCTCAGATGACACTTTGGACTGTGGACTTTTGAGTTACTGTGAAATTAGTTAAGGCTTTGGGGGACTATTGGGAAGGCATGATTGGTTTTGAAATGAGAGGACGTAAGATTTGGGAGGGGCCAGGGGTAGAAATGATATGGTTTGGCTGTGTCCCTACACACATCTTATCTTGAATTATAGATCCCATAATCCCCCTGTGTGGTGGGAGGAACCCTGGTGGGAAGTAATTGAATTATGGAGGTGAGTTTTTCCTATGCTGTTCTTGGGATAGTGAATAAGGCTCACATGATCTGATGGCTTTATAAATGACACTTACCCTGCCCATACTCTCTTGCCTGCTGCCATGTAAGATGTGCTTTTGCTCCTCCTTTGCCTTCCACCATGATTGTGAGGCCTCCCTAAACCATGTGGAACTGTGAGTCTATTAAACCTCTTTATCTTTATAAGTTACCCTGTCTCAGGTATTTCTTCACAGCTATGAAAATGGACTAATACAGTCATAAATGTCTTATATTCTATGAAGTCTGAGATAATGAGAGAGGTAAGGAAGCTTCAGAAGAAAAGTGAGAAGTTAGCAGAGGCTGATTCATGAGGTTTAAGGAAAGAAGCCACCTCCAAACCAAAAAACTACAAGGTGAAGCAGCAAGTGCTGATGCAGAAGTTGTTAAGTTGTAGGAAGTTATTCAGAAGATCTAGCTGAGATAAATGATGAAGGGGCTATACTAAACAACAGATTTTCCATGTAGACAATAACAGTCTTTTATTGGAAGAAGATGCCATCTAGGACTCTCTTAGCTAGAGAAAAGCAGTCAATGCCTGGCCTCAAAACTTCAAAGCACAAGGTGACTCTCTTGCAGCTAACGTGGCTGGTGACTTTAAGTTGGAACCAATGCTCATTTACTATTTCAAAAATCCTAGAGCCCTTAAGAATTATGTTAAATCTACTGTCTGTGCTCTATTAATGGAACTACAAAGCCTGGAAGACAGAACATCTGTTTATAGCATGATTTACTGAATATTTTAAGCCTACTTTTGAGAACTGTTGAGAATAAAAGATTCCTTTTAAAAGGTAACTGCTCATTGACAATACTCCTGGTTACCCAAGAACTCTGATGGAGATGTACAAGGAGATGAGTTTTGTTTTTATGCCTGCGAACATAACGTTCATTCTATAGCTTCTGGATCAAGTAGTCATTTTGACTTTCAAGTCTTATTATTTAAAAAATACATTTTGTAAAGTTACATCTGCAATGGACAGCAATTCCTCTGATAGCTCTGGGCAGAATAAGTTAAAAACATCCTGGAAAGGATTCATCATTCTAGATGATGCCATAACGAACATCATGATTCATGGGAGGAGGTCAAAATGTCCATATTAACAGGAGTTTGGAAGAAGTTGATTCCAACACTCACAGATGACTTTGAGGGACTCAAGACTTCAGTAGAGGAAGTAGCTGCAGATATGGTAGAGATAGCAAGGGAACTAGAATGAGAAGTGGAGCCTGGAATTGCTGCAATCTTAGCATAAAACTTGAATTAAGAACTGCTTCTTATGGATGAGCAAAGGAAGTGATTTCTTGAGATGGAATTTGCTCCTGGTAAAGATGCTGTGAGCATTGTTGAAATGATAAAGGATTTAGAGTATATCATAAACTTATATGACAAAGCAGTGGCAGGGTTTGAGAGGACTGATTTCAGTTTTTGCAGAAGTTCTACTGTGGGTAAAATGCTATCAAATAACACCTCATACCATAAAGACATCTTTCATGAAAGGAAGAGTCAATTGATGGCAAACTTCATTGTTTTATTTTAAGAAATTGCTGCAGCCACCCCAACCTTCAGCAATCACCACCCTGATCAGTCAGCAGCCATCAACGTAGAGGCAAGACCCTCTACCAGGAAACAGATTACAACTCGCTGAAGGCTGAGATGATTGTTAGCATTTTTTTTTTGCAATGAAGTATTGTTTAATTAAGGTGTGGACACTGCTTTTTAAGACAAAATGCTATTGCACACGTGATGGACTACAGTTTAGTGCAAATGTCACTTTCATATGCACTGAGAAACCAGAAAACTTCATGTGATTTTCTTTGTTGCGACCTTTGCTTTACTGCAGTGGTCTGTATCTCCCAAGTATGCATTTCGTATACAGGAAGACGTGCATAAATTATTTGCAAACACTACATAATTTTATATAAGGGTCTTGAGCATCAGATACTCTGGGGGATAGGGTCCTGGAATCTGTATTTTTCTTTTTCTTTTTGAGGCAGAGCCTTGCTCTGTCACCCAGGCTGGAGGGCAATGGCTCAGTCTCGGCTCACTACAACCTCTGCCTCCCAGGTCCAAGGGATTCTCCTGACTCAGCCTCCTGAGTAGCTGGGATTACATGCCCAGCTAATTTTTGTATTTCTAGTACCAACAGGGTTTCATCATGTTCTTCAGGCTGGTCTCAAACTCCTGACCTCAGATAATCCACCTGCCTTGGCCTCCCAAAGTGCTGGGATTATAGGCGTGAACCATCCTGCCCAGCCAGGAATCTGTATTTTTAACAAACTGTCTGGATTATTATTACATATACTCAGATTTGCAAATATATTTGGTGTCCATGGTACAAAGGAGCAGGGCTTCCCAGTCAAGCGAACTCCCAATTTGTAGAGCTCAGAACCAAGCTCCACAGCTTGAATCCTCCTCCTACACTGCTTGCAATAGGAAATGGTTCAACCACTTTGAGAAGCAATTTGACAGTTTCTTGTAAAACTAAACAAGCACTTACTATGCAACTCAGTGATTCCACTTTTAGGTATTTACCTAAGAGAAATGAAAACATGTTCATGCAAATATTTGTGCATGAATGTTTATAACAGCTTTATTCATAATAGCCTAGATTGGAAGCGACCCGAAATCTGTCACCAGGTGAATGATTTTGGTACCATCAGGGGTCTAGGAACCAATCCCACGTAGATCCTGAGAGAGGACTGTACCTGGGCTGTGTTTCCCATGGAAGGGCACAGTGACATGGCCCCGGAGAGTAGTTCTGGTACCTGAAGACTTCACTTCTGGCTCACAGCTCCGAAGAACCAGTGATGGGAATCCAAAAGACTCCCTCTGGAAGAGATGCAGCCTCATGAAATCCGTTTCTCCTCTTCCCTGCCTGTCTCCCTTTCCTTTTTCACCCCCCATTTGTCACTAAAAGGACCTTTTAATGTTGCATTCTTCCTTAGTTGCTAGTAAGAGTCTATCATTCTCTCTTCTTAACATGGTTTTGGTTCACAAGACATAGCCTCTTCTGGAACTGAAAATTCAGGCAAAGGAGACATGTTGTTTCAGGAGACCTGTACTCCCAGTATGATATCAGGAGGAGCTCTAGAGCTGGGATTGTACCACAGAGGTTGTCCTGCCCAAAGGCAAGGGAGATGGGCTTGACAGCTGCAGGTGCTACCCGTTGGCTCCAGGTCTTCTCCCTGCCATGTGGAAAAATGCCCAGGCATCTCCAGGAGAGGTGGCTCCAGCCAGCCAAGGATAGCCTCTAGAAAAGAGTGCAAGTGGGAGCTCCTCAAAGCCAGCATCTTCAGCAAGCAGGAAATGGAGCCCTGCGCATCAAAGGGTGTTTATACCCTCATGAGAGGCCTTTCTTCTACTGCTGTCTACTTCAGTTGTAACTCTCAGCATCAAGTTTTTGCCATCGCTGATATTCTGCTTTTTCAGGCTTCTGTGCCTTTCCACATGCTATTCCTTGTGCTTGAAGTGGTTTTTCTACCCTTCTCCTGATTATAATTTCAGGTGCAGCTAAAATGTCATTTCCTCTGTGAAACCTTCCTCACTTCCTCCAGGCAAAAACTGATCGATCAGATTTCCTCTGTGACCCACAGCATTTTGTACCTGCTCATATTATAACATTATAAAATGTTGCTTTTACTTTTTCCCTGTGTATTTGTGTTCCTAAAAACTTTGGGCTCTTGGAGATCAGGGAACTTTTTTTTGATTCATTTTTGAACATCTAATGACTGTCCTGGCACATTTTCTAAATTCATGCTAAATGGAAATTTATTGAATACATGAAAAGTTGCTGCAGCCAAAAGGTAAAGGAAACTCCAATTTCTCACAGAGGGTGCCACCTGTCTGGGTGATTTGAGATAAGTAGTTTAAATCCTCTGTGTTGTAACTCACGATCTGTAAAATGTGTGAGCACTTAGATACTGCCAGCTAACCTCTGCTCTCCAGTGGCTTCGCCATTCTCCTCCCAAGCAAAAACGAAATCTAAGCAAAGATGGCCTCTGACTACTATTTGTCAAAGCACCTAAAATCCTTACTGATGGCACATGGCCTCACTGCTATCCTTAGTCACCAGGATCACATTATCAATGGTGAACATGTCCTTAAAACACCAGGAACATTTAAAAATTGATATAAACATTTTAAGTATGACATTTACCTCTTTATTTAAAAAGTCAGCTTTACACAATCAATGAGGCTTCTAGATTTTTAAAGCAGTAAGGTTAGTTTTGGGGTGAAAGACACAGTGGAAGATTGAAAACTACTCTGGGTTGAGAAGAAGAGAAAGGAGCAGAGAAGTAATTTGGCCAAGGCCCCACAGCTAATAAATGATAGTGCTTTTTTGCACTTAAAGTCAGTTTTATTGAGTTATAATTTACAATAAAATGCACTCATTTTAAATGCACAGTTTGATGGGTTTTGAAACACGTACACACTTTTGTAACAACACCAAGAATAGGATGTAGAACGTTCTTATCACCCCCAGAAGTTTCCTTAAGCCCCTTAGCAGTCTGTTTTCCTTCACCCATGGTCTAGATTCCAGGGACTGCTTTCTGCCACTATAGATTAGTTTTGCTTTTTCTAGAATTCATTTAAAAGGAATTACACGGTATGCCGTCTTTGTGCCTGGATGGTTTCCACTTAGTCTGTTGCTTTTGAGATTGGTCCTTGCTGTTGTGTGCATCTTTATTGTTGAGTAGTATTCCAATGTGTGGACGCTCACATTAGTTCATTCATTTACCTGGTGATGGACTGGGTTGCTTCCAGTCTATGGCTATTTTGAATAAAGCTGTTATAAACATTCATGCACAAATCTTTACGTGAACATGTTTTTATTTCTCTTGGGTAAACCTAAAAGTGGAATTGCTGAGTTGCATAGTAAGAGTTTGCTTAGTTTTACAAGAAACTGTCAAATTGCTTCTCAAAGTGGTTGAACCATTTCCTATTGCAAGCAGTGTAGGAGGATTCAAGTTGTGGAGCTTGGTTCTGAGCCCTACAGATTGGGAGTCCACTTGGAAGCCCTGCTCCTTTCTACTGTGGACACCAGATATATTGGCAAATCCTAGTGTATATAAGAATAATCCAGATAGCTTGTTAAAAATACAGATTCCTGGCTGGGCAAGATGGCTCACGCCTGTAATCCCAGCACTTTGGGAGACCAAGGTGAGCAGATCATCTGAGGTCAGGAGTTTGAGACCAGCCTGGAGAACATGGTGAAACCCTGTCTGTACTAAAAGTACAAAAATTATTTGGGCATGGTGGCATGCGCCTATAATCTCAGCTACTCAGGAGGCTGAGTCAGGAGAGTTGCTTGAACCTAGAAGGCGGAGGTTGCAGTGATTGCACCATTGCACTCCAACCTGGACAACAGAGCAAGACTCTGTCTCCAAAAAAAAGGGGGAAATATAGATTCCAGGACTGCATTCCCCAGAGTATCTGATTTGTAGGTCTGAAGCTGGGGAATTTGCATCCTGATATGGTTTGGCTGTGCCCCACTCAAATCTCATCTTGAATTGTAGCTCCCATAATTCCCATGTGTTGTGAGAGGGACTCAGTGGGAGATAACTGAATCGTGGGGGTGGTTTCCCCCATATGATTCTCATGGTAGTAAATAAGCGTCATGAGTTCTCATGGGTTTTTAAGGGGTTTCCCCTTTCACTTGGTTCTAATTCTCTCTTGCCTGTGCCATGTGAGACATGCCTTTTGCCTTCTGTCATGATTGTGAGGCTTCCCCAGCCACGTGGAACTGTGAGTCCATTAAATCTCTTTTTCTTTGTAAATTACCCAGTCTTGGGTATGTCTTTCTCAGCAGTGTGAAAGCCGACTAATACACCTCTTTAACAAGCACCACAGTGGTTGTGGATGCTGCCAGTCCCTAGAACACTCTTTGAGAAACTGCTATGTGGTTCACCAGATTTTCCAGAGAAAATCCCCCCAAATAGGGACATCTGGTATTCTAACAGAGAAATGGCTGCGGTTAACAAATGCCAACATCTGGCTCGTCCAGCTGTTTCTGTATCGCCATTATCTATGGATGCTCTGGTGCAGAGAAAAATGACACTGAATGGTGGATAATTTTCAAATCTTCCTAAAGTGACTTTGAAATGCATGTTTATCCTTATTTTCCCCTAATATTATGCTCTAGGAATCCATGTTAGGAAAAGAGGGAGGCTACATTTTGAGAAGAAAACTCGGAAATTGCAGGGAAACTGTTTAATTTCCTTTACCGCTTACTTTTTCAGGATGCCACTACATGCTTTGAGAAGATGAATGGTTCTCAGGTGTTTTGTGCATAAGAATCTTCTAGGGCACGTGTTGATATGGAGATCTGGGTGGGAGGGTTTAGGGAGGTGGGGTGGGGTTCCCACCAGAAAACTACAAGCCGCACTTGGATAAACACTGAAATAAACCACTGTTTGAGTCTCTCCAGGGCAGCAGTCAACTGTGTGGGTTCCAAACCTTTATAGGCAAAGCAAACAAAGTGCGTATGTTTTTAGTCACAGTTTTCTTAGTGTTAGTGTGGGTAAGAAACTGAGGCTTACATTCAGGCCTGAACTTGAACTTCGGCTGCATCACTTACTGTGTGACCTTGGGCTAGTTCTGTAATACTCTAAGCCTCAGTTGCCTCATCTGTAAAATGGCGATAGTAGTATCCACTTCATTTACCCTCCTTAATTTTCAAAGGCTGTGGAGATTATTGACCCCCCCTGCCCCCACCCCCGCCCAGAGCCTGGCATATAGCTAGCACTCAGTGAATGTCAGGTGGTAAGGACAGCGCTATTTGCTCCCATTCTCCAGCCCCATGTTGGTCTGTGGCTGAGGATGGTGAATCCTCCTCACACAGACTTTCCCACTGTAGAGCCCGGGGCTTCCGGGATGCACAGGGGTCTGCCTTTCTCCCTCTGAGAAAGGAGCACTTGCTGAAATATTTATTCCACACCCTCCTCCCCTGCTCCCAGGAGAATGAAAAGTGCCCTGCCCCCACACCCCACAAGTCCTCAGCCCATTTCCCCAGTGAGCCAGAGCTTATTGCTGCTTGTCACTTCTTATCTGATCTCCAAATAACACAAAGGCAACTCCTGCCCAGTCTGAAGTCCTGCTCCCAAGTGACCTTCAGATACCTGGGTGTGAATGTGTGAGAACAGCTCGGGCAGGCACAAGCAATCTGTGTTCTCCCAGCTCTGCCTCACTGCCTGGATGGAGTCCTGCCTCTGTCCTGCCGCCTCTGGGAACCTCACACAGCTGGTGAATGGGGTGTCTCTCCTCCTGAGGCCTCCCAGCTCCAGGACACTCTGCATGGAGATGGCAGCACACGCTCCTGGTCTCTCTACCCAGGCACATGGCATGGCTCCACTTTCCCTTTGCAAAGGGTTCCATGCAAACAAAGACTGGGTGCCCAGGACAATCTTCAGATGAGGGCCCAGGAGCTGTGTTTTCTCAGGGTGTCTCAGCTTCAGGTGGAGAGAGGATATGCTGGATTGGGAGTAAGGGGTTCCACGATCAGAATATGACTCCACCCTCCCCATCCTGTACCCCCCAGATACCGGCCCTCAGGTTGCTTTCTTGACAATCACAACCAGTCTCTCCAGGAGAACAATCTTTCTTTGGGATTCTTTGCTTTCTCTCTGAAGTGCATTTCCCTCCTCTCCCCTCCCGTTTGCCATCCATGGTGACCTTGGCATGTCTGCCAACACTCAACATCGTGAGGCTTTATAAACCTCATATCTCAGAAGGGGCTGACATTACATTACAAGAGGATCTGTAAACCTCCCTGGGATGACTGATGTCTTTTTTAAACAACAGACCAAGACTTCATTTAAATTAGTAACATGGAGATTAGAGGCACTCTCTCAGCCCCTGGCTCGGCCACGCAGCGATGCTGGGAATATCAGTCACATGAAAGCTGTTAAGTTTGAGGTGGAAATAAATCTGGGAGCCTGTAAAAACTGTCAGCAGGTCAGGGAAGTTTATGAACTCTTGCTGTATCTAATCATAAATCATCAGAATAAGCTAAAACTGAGAAGAAAAATGTCCTCTTTTGTAATCTAATGCTGTCTGTTAGGGCAATAAAACTCAAATGAAATGCATGCATTGCAATTTTTAGCTGATACTTTACATTATTAGCAAAGTGAAGGAAGAGACTCCAACTTAAAAGAGTGAGACAGATGAGGAGAAGGGCACCATCCTTCTAAAGCTCCGGGCTCTTCATCCTCCGGCTTTGCGATCTTTCCTCCCCTCCCACCACCTCAGGCCTCAAAACATGGAAGTAGGTGATATGGATCTCAGGGACATGGGTGCTAAGTGACAGGGGTGAGAGTGTCCTGGGGGCGACCTTGAGATGGGTCACATGGTCCAGTCTCTGCTCCCAGCAGGGGTTCCCACACTGGCCATATTGACTCAGTCCGTATTCCCACACTTTGGGGCTGGGGAGGAAGGAAGGTGTGTGCCAGCCAGGCTCAGGTCTCTAGGCTGCCTTGTTCTCATTAGCCTGGACTTGTGCCCTAAACCCCCAAGCACTTTGGGGGTGACTCACTTCCAAGTGAGGGTTTTTGGAGACTCCTCTGTATCCCTGGAAACCTTCAGCAATCACTCATCTATTCCGCACCTTTCTCCCACGGTCTGCAATGTTTGATGTTGAGGTTTACATTTGGCCTTTATGGTTTCCAGGACCTGCCCTGGAATTGACAGAGCCGGAAGCAGGCATGGAAGTTGGGTGAGGAACAGGGTTGTTTCATCTGTGTCCACTATTTATTGAGTGCTAGATCTATGGTGGGTGTCAGAGACCCAAAGGGAAATAAATCAATGCTCTATCAAGGGTGGGGATAGAGGGGAAGGCAGGGAAGCCCTGGATTTCTGCTTTAAAAACCAAGGGTGGCATGTGGCTTGCTGGTCTTTCTAAACACTGGAAAAGTAGGAAAGGCTGGAGTTGGAGTGGGGCAAGAGGCACAGAGATACCTGGGATGATACCTTCAAGAAGATGAAGGATTTTCATGGGGTAGATGGTGAGCTGCAGATAACTCTCCAAGAGGAACAGACATAACCTAGTGCTTTGGCTATTGTAGGTGTTGGAGTGTTTGATAAATAAAAAGTGAAATAATTAAATGGATTTAAGGTAAACCGGCCGAGATTTTGATTAGCTCCACAGTAAACTTCCTAGTTTTGGAGATATTCAAACAGTGGAATAAGGGGATCCAGGGAGCCTGAGAAGACTATCCCTGAAGATCATCCACAAAATATTAAGTGACCGTTTGCACGGGATTAGGCACCCTCCTGCAAGAAGGCCAAATCCTGAGCAAGCAAATCTCTGGAAGTCCCGTTGAGCGTTATCTCCCACCCTCAACTCAGCCAAGTTGGAAGGTGGAGCATCCTCCTCCAACCAGATGGTGTTTTAGTGCAATCCTGTTGCTATAACAACATATTTAAGTGTGGGTTGAGAAACAATAGACATTTATTGTTTATAGTTCTGGAGGCTGAAAAGTCCAAGATCAAGGCACTGGGGAATTTGGCATCTTGTGAAGGACTATTCCTCAAAGATGGCACTTTGTCCTCAGGTGGTGGAAGGGGCCAATAAGTTCCCTCAGGCCTCCTCTTTTTTTTGAGACAGGATCGATCTGTCTCTTGCCCAGACTGAAGTACAGTGGCATAGTCACAGTTGGGTTTTCCCAACTGTGAGAGTCACATGGAATTTTGTATTAATTAATGGATTTTAAATATTAATTAAGAATTTCTATTGTGCTAGGGCCTTAGGTCCTGAGATACTGTAGTGGATGACAGCAGCAAGCTCTCTGCTTACATTCTAGTGGAAAGCAGACATTGACAAGCCAATCAATTAGTGAACAAGATAATTTCAAACAGTTGTAAGAAAAGATAAAAAAAGATCAACAAAGTTGTAAGAGCAGATGAAGAAAACAAACAAGGAGCTGGGACAGAGTGTGAGCCGGGGGTTAGCAGTGGGAGCGGATGCTGACGGGAAGTCAAGGGGGCCTCACATATGGTAAGAAGCAGCCAACCAAGCAAGGATCCAGGGTGGGGCCGAGCATCACACACAGAGTGTTCAGGAATGGCATGGTGCTGAGGTGGGCAGGGACTCGAGATGCTCAAACAGCAGAAGAAAGGCTGGTGTGGTGGGGCTCAGCAAGGCAGACGGTGCCTGCCCACGAGAGTCTTAGAGGCCAGACTGAGAAATTTGAATTTCAGTGAAAAACAACAAAAAACAGCAGGTTTTTTAGGTTTGTAGCTGCAGAGACATGATCTGATTTATATTTTGAATAAGGTCACTGGCTGCTATGTGGAGGATGGATTTTCAAAGTGGCCAGGAGAGGAGGCAGGGAGACCAATTAGAAAGCTACTGCAATACTGCAGGCCAGGGGAACATGGCTCAGAAAGACAAGGATCTTCCCCTGCAAGGGGATACTAATCAAGCCACACACGCATACACCCACACCTAGCAAATACACATAGAAAGTAGTTCAGATTGCGCACCACAGAGCCCTGGGCACACAAGGTGGAAGGCAATGACAGGTCCTAAACAGAGAACTGTCAGGAAGGGCTTTAGGGAGGAGGTAAGGTTGGAGTTAAAGGAAGCAATGGAAGGGGCCTGAAAGGGGAAGGGAAGGCATTCTTGGCGAAGGGAAACATGTGAGCGAAGATCCACGGTAGGATCTTCCAGTGGAGGAAGTCAGTGGGTGGCTGAGACCTGTGTGCCTTGATAGAGTAACCAGCAGCCCCCTGTGGCTATTGGGCGCTCGAGATGTGGTCAGTGTGATTGATGAACTGAATTTTACATTTAATTTAAGTGTAATTCTTTTTTTTGAGACAGAGTCTGGCTCTGTGGCCCAGGCTGGAGTTCAGTGGCATGACCTTGGCTCAATGCAACCTCTGCCTCCTGGGTTCCAGCGATGCTTGTGCCTCAGCCTACCGAGTATCTGGGATTACAGCTGTGCATCACCATGTCAGGCTAATTTTTGTATTTTTAGTAAAGATGGGTTTTGCCAAGTTGGCCAGGATGTTCTTGAACTCCCCGCCTCAAGCAATCCACCTAGGATCCACCTAGGAGAGGGGCGAGTGGTGGCTGCATGGGCTTCCTGGGTCTCTGTTCTCCGTCTGGTGTAGAGGTGACGTGTTTGGCGTTCTCGGCCCTGCATTCCCCACTCTTGAGGCTTAAGGCGCGTGTGGCACACCACTTCTTCCAGTGGTCGCTTCACTGTTCCCTGTGTAGGTCTCGAAGTTTTCCCTCTTCTGTAAATGTGATTCAGAATCTAAGCCATGAATGTGTTTATTTATTAAAAGAGTTATGTGGAAGAAAAAAGAAAAGTCTGTCTCCCAAAGTGCTGGGACTACAGGTGTGAGCCTAAAAGTAGAGGCAACGGGTACTATTTTTTTCCATTAAGCAAAGCTTCACCATTTCAGTAGGATTACATTTCACTTTAGCCACTGAAAAATTCGCACACAACAGAGATGTGCTATGTATGTAAAAGACACATCAGATTTCAAAGATTTACTGCAAAAAGGGGTAAAACATGCCATTTAAATTTTTATATCAATTACATGTTGGAATGATAATGTTTTGAATATGTGGGTAAAATAAGATATATTATTAAAATAAATTTTACCACTTAAAAAATATAATTACAGTATGAGAAAAAACATTACATATGTGGCTCCCATTTTATTTTTAGAGAGCCAAGATGAGGGACTCCTATAATTTCTCCTCTGACAATTTGGAACTGACTTTTAATCAAGGTCCTCAAGTAGGGATTATTTGTGCCAACTCAATAATAACAAAATCCATTAATTAATCACCTCCTATAATACTATTGGTTAGCATTTCCATAGTATTTACCATATGCTGGATGCCGTTCTAAGTCCTGTAAATATCTGCACATGTAACCTTCAAAGCAAGATGCAGACCCATTAGGGCATGGAGTCTGGTGTGGCTGACTGAACTGGGTGCTCTATTCTTGGTGGGGAAGGCCAGGCAGAGCCAGGGACAAGACACTGGGAGTAAGAGATGCCAGCACAGGAAGTGAGTGGAGGGTGAAGAGGATGTCAAAGTGAAGCCCATCCTGCTTGGAAAAGTGGCCCGGGGCTAGATTTTGTTGAAAAATATCCTGGCCGTCGTGGCACAGGGGGTTGGGAGAGAGGGGAGTGGAGGGAACATCAGAAACGTCAAATAGGAGGAGGAAGAGTGCTGTTCCAGAACAATACTTCTTTATTTTCCATCTTGAGCTGTGAAAAGAAAAATTTCCTGTTTATTAAAATAAAACTGGACTCCACTGCGGGGCTGCGGTGACACCCACAACCGCCGGTTCCAGACTCTTCCTCTTATTTGTGTTGACTTTCAAGGTAAATGCCACCATTATCTGTATTATTCACAATGGCACAAACGTATACATGTGGCCTCACAGACCCAGACACAGGCTCATGGGTCAAAGAACTTCTTTTCCTTTCCAGCTGAAGTTTCCACCTCCAGCCATTATACCTCAGAGCGAATGACCCATGTTGGGTTAATGACAGTGATTTCCTCTTGCAGCCTCCCAAACACAGTGGATACTTGCTCTCCAGTCCCTACCAGAGCATCAGGGCAGAGGAAAAGGTGATGAAACAGCCTCTTGTCCGTTTCTTCTCATTGTTGTGGTGAGAGGACATTCCAACCACGTTTCCTTTGCAAAGGGCAGGCAGGAGAAAGAAGCAGACAGGCACACAGGTGTCCCCTTCCTGACCACAGATGGCTGGGACACAAACCATCAGTTTCCCTCCAGCTCTCCTCAGCTGCTTTGGGAAGCCAGTGGTTTCACCGGACCAGCCCAGCAATTCATGCCTTGCTAAGGACATCATGGCAGCGGCTCTGCTAACTGTTCATAGGATGCCTTTACCAGGGGAAACATCGTGAGGCCAACATGGAACAGAATGCTTATAAGTTGACACTGAACTGTGTGGCATTCTCAAAATTCAACTATTTTGGATCTACCAAAATGATAACTTCGTAGGTTTTAACTTAACAATGTCTGACACTATGTGAGCCTTAGCTGAGTGGAGCTCCTACATTTTAGTGGTCCCCGAAGAATCACTAAACCTGGCAGAATGCCCACATCCCCAAGAATTTTGTTATATTGAGAATTTCTTTTTCGCTGTCGTTTTGTTTTGTTTTATTTAGTTTTCAAATACCAGAAAGAAAAGTAGAAGTGAAGAGAAGAAAGGATGTGGAAAAATAACTGTAGAATGTAAATTAGTTATAAATGGCAGGTAGCTTAAGATTGCCTGAGTTACGAAAATGCTAGGAAGTAGCAAAGGATCACTTGATTAGAGGAGGAAGGCAGCGTCACAAAGTAAACCGAAAAGACCTGCCCACTAAGACAGGCTATGAAGAGGGGATGAAGGGCTTAGGGAAAAAGGATTTTCTGTCCCTCTTTGGGCATGCTCTGGAGTGATACCTTGGGGCTATGCCATGAACTGATAGGAGTCAACATGAGTGGCTTTGCTGCCTGCTGGTTCCTTGGCTCCTTCAGCTCCTTTATTCCAGTAGTCCAGTAAAAGGTAGTTGTCTTCCCTCTGTAAAGGGTTCTTTCTCCACCAGCCATGCCAATGAGGTCCACTTGAAGAAGACAAGGCAGCACGATAGAAGACAGTAAAACCAGCTGCCGATGCAATGGTTTTACATGGATTGACTTTGATGGAATGAAGGGTCAGCTTTTCACTATTCACCACGTGTCAACATGTGTCCACTTTGTCAAGAAGGGTACCCTTGGGTGGGAGAACCCTGCTGCTCAGTAAGTGGGCTCCTGGTTTGAGCCCACCACGCCCCATTTGATCTTTCCAATTATTTTGGCTGTTTCTTGGTGTTGATAACAGCTGGTCATAAAACTTTACTTTTCAAGAATTCTAATGCTTACAATATTTTCCTCTCATTTGGCTTTTATAACTTTCATTTTCTGTTCATTATTTATTTCTCAAATCCAGCACTATGCCAAGAGCAGAAATACAACTTTTGCCCTTGTGAAGTCAAATACTGAGATACATATTGAGTGAAACAATAGAGAATTATTCATTGCTTTAAATATTCAGAGTTTGTTTGTACCCTGCCCCTGTCAGCCGGGGTGGCCATGTGGACAGAGTCACTGTGACCGGGGCTGGACAGAGACATTTCTCAAAGGGCAGCCAAAGCCACTTTCAGAAGAGACAGTTCAAAACCAAGTGACTGGATCTGAGGCTAGACTGTGCGCCAAGGAGGATGGCATATACACCTGCACCAGAAAATGGAAGTATGTTGGTTATTTTTTTCTTTAACATAGGAATGTTCAAAATTTTTATAATTGCATCTGTTGTTCCTTTGTGGTCTCTTCCATTGCTTTTAGGTTTAAAGTGTTCTTTCCCATTCATATATTTAGAAGACAGATAAATATCCACCTATATTTTGTTCTAATTAAGAAGATGTAAAACTGATATTTGCATGTTTAAGGGATATCCTTGCACAGCCATGGAGCAATGCAGGTTGCTGTGCAGGGGCAAGGTGAGTGCAGCGTCATGTGTTTGGGCCATGTCAGCCAGTTAGGAGTGAGTGAAGCAGAGCCATGGGGCGCATCCCAGAGTGAGACTCCGTCAGGCCATCCAGAAAGGTGATGAGAAGAAGGAAATAGAGCCTAGGCAGGTGAGAGAACCTGGGAAGAATGTCCTAGAAATGAAGGAAGTGGGGAATTGGAAGAGAGAGGAATAAATACCCATGCTAGGTTCAGCAGGATGATGCATGTCATGTGTTCCTTGGGAAAGGAAGGGGAAATCGAAGATCAGAGAGGCTTCATGACTAAGTTACTCATAGCCTCAGTGGCAATTTAGGTCCACCACTCAGTGAGAGAGGCAGCTCTGACTTCTAAGTGATTTAGGAGTTCATGGGTCTATGTCACCTGGCCTTGGTGAATACCAGGAATCCCAGAGCTGCTCTGACTGAAGGACCCACTTATTTTGTTGTTAATTAGGAAAGATACTCATAGAACAATGTAGTTAATAAGCAATGTAAAAGTCAAGGGCAGAGCAGGAGTAGGATCAGGCAAGTGTGGCACCCAGGGTAGAGTGTTTAAAGAGTCACTTGCCTGACTTAGAGTGAGCAGCGCCTAGAGAAGTCTCCTTTCAGTCTCAGGGTTGTTTTAAAAAAGCGGGGAGGGGGGGACAAAAAATGTAGAGATAACTTGTCTCGAGGTATTAGGTTGGCACAAAAGTAATTGTGGTTTTTGCCATTGAAAGTAATGGCAATGCATAAAAGGAAAAAGCCCCACAGCTTGTAGAAACACAACCTCACCAGCCCCAGGAGAATAACCGTGTGAGGAAGCATGTCTTTCTGCAGATATTGTCATGACTCCTCTTTTGTGTTTTCTAGAAATGGCAAGAGAAGGTGTTGAGGCAGTCACACTCCAATAGCACGTAAGCAGGAAATTACTAGCTAAAGAGTACACGACCTTGCATGAACAAATACAATTTCTTTCAGTGCAAAGTCGCTCAGTCCGAAAGTTGAACCTGTTTTTAACTCATCTAACCAGGGTGTTAAACAATCTCGAATTATACCTGAGTTCCAATCACAGCTCTGCTTATCTATGTGACCTGGGGAAAAGTTACTTCTTTTCTTTAGGGCCTCAGTTTTCCTAGCTATACAATGGGTCCATTGGACTGAATGATCTTCAAAGTCCCCAAATCTCTTTTTAGGTAAATAAAAAATGAGGGGCTGGGTGCGGTGGCTCACACCTGTAATCCCAGCACTTTGGGAGACCGAGGTGGGTGGATCACCAGGTCAAGAGATCAAGACCATCCTGGTCAACATGGTGAAACCCCATCTCTACTAAAAATACAAAAAATTAGCTGGGCATGGTGGCACGTGCCTGTAATCCCAGCTACTCAGGAGGCTGAGGCAGGAGAATTGCCTGAACCCAGGAGGTGGAGGTTGCGGTGAGCCGAGATCGCGCCATTGCACTCCAGCCTGGGTAATAAGAGCAAAACTCCGTCTCAAAAAAATAAATAAATAAAAATAAAAATAAATGAGGACAAAATCAGAAACTCTCCCAGAAAAATATGAATCTCGGGACTCCGCATTTTAATGTATAAAATATGTTATTTTATATAGACACTTACATTTTATGCCAAAAGAGATGTCTGGCACAAAACGTAAAAAATGTAAGACTACGTCTGTCTTACATTTAGAATCAAGTGATGTCTTATATTTTTCTGATTTCGCAAATTTCACACAGTCAAAGTAGATGGTGTTTCATTTTCCTCGTGTGGTATTTATCGGTGGGTTTGTAGCGAGAAGATGAGGGTTGTGTGTTCTTGTTTTTGCACGTTTACAATTGCTGGTTGCATTTGTTATAAACAGTTCTATTCTATTTAGGGAGCTGGTGATCGATAAGGCAGATAACATTTTCATAATATTCAAAAAGACTAATGTTGTGAAGACAGCCTGTTGAGGGGGTCTCTGTTTTCTTAGCAGCTTCACAATTTCCTGCAGGCTGTCTCCCAGCCAGGCTCTTTTCTTTGCTGGGTCTGTCCTCTGTTCCAAGCACCAGAAGAATCATACCCAGTCATTTGCTAACACTGGAGAAAAAAAAAAGTGTCACTTCTGGTAGAAGGAGGGGGAAAAAAAAAACATTCATGGCAAGATTTTCTTTTTCCATATTTCCAAACAGTGGGGGGAAAATAATGGAATGTTTGCCTTGAATTTTCTGTTGCTTTGGCTGCAATGAGGAGATCGTTTCTTGAAGGCAAAAATCTGTCTTTTGTCTTATTATTGCCATCTTCAATCACTGGAAAATCTGTTCTTGCTGGCGGTTTTGCATTATTACTTTTTTTGCCTTCAAATCTGTCGCTTGTACCAATTGTTGCATTTCTTGATTCAAATGTGGATTTGAAGAGCATAGTGAAAAAAGTGGCTGCGACTTACGAAGTGGATCAGAATGATCTGCACCCTCTCCCCTCATTGTCTCCTGTTCACAGAGCTGTCTGGGAAGCCCTGACCTGGCTCAGGTGCTCAGGATCCCAGCTGTGGGCTGAAGAATGTTAATGGTTTGGCTCTGTGTCCCCAACCAAATCTCATCTTGAGTTGTAATCCCCACGTATCCAGGGAGGGTACCTGTAATCCCCACGTCTCCAGGGAGGGACCTGTAATCCCCACGTGTAGAGGGAGGGAGGTGATCAGATCATGGAGGTGGTTTCCTTCCTACTGTTCTTGTGATAGTGAGTGAGTTCTCATTAGATCTGATGGTTTTATCAGCGTCTGGCATTTCCCCTGCTTGTGCTTTCCTCTGCTGCCGCCATGTGAAGAAGGTTTTGCTTCCCCCTTGCCTTCCACCATGATTGTAAGTTTCCTGAGGCCTCCTCAGTCCTGTGGAACTGTGAGTCAATTCAAATCTTTCCTTTATAAATTACCCAGTTTCAGGTATTTCTGTATAGCACTCTGAAAACGAACTAATACAAATGCCCAGGTCTTGTCTCAGAAGCTCCCTCTTACTAGACAGAAAGCTCAAAACAGTCCACATACCACAGAGCTTGGAGGAGGTACCTCTCCACCCTTTTGCCTTTGTCAAAATCACTTTTTAAATGAACAGAGAGTCATATTGTCATTTTGGTAATTCCATTCTGGGTACATAACTTGCTTTTCTAATCAGGCCTATAGGGGGAACCAAAGATAGATGCACTCCTTCCCTGAAACCATTTCCCTGAAACTCTCAGGTCTTCCCTTAGCCTTTTCTTTCTTCTCTGCAAAGCCCATGGTGACAAGAGAAGTGTCTGTTTAAAGAGAGAGCAAAGCTGGAGCTCTCCCCTGTCCATCCCCACCTTAAGATCACTGGGGATCATTTCTAAATCCCCACCAGCTCCACTTCTCCTCACTAGCAAGAGATTCACCAGAACTTTGATTTGAATTTCTCATACTTTAAAAATAAACAATCACAGGGTGCATGCTTTTGAGAAGATTACTTTCCTTGATGCAATAGTTTCAAACGTAACAGCTGGTTCATACGAGCCACTCAGTGATATTTGTTACGTGAATGAACAAATGAATAAGTGGTGGGGCACTACAGGGTGTTAGCTGACTTTGTGAGAAGGCTGAGAAAGATATGTGGCATCCCAGGCTGGGAGGGAGGATGAGGCAGTGGGGCTTGCCTGTGAAGCACTCTGGGTGAAGCCATGCTTTGCAAGATGGAAGAAGTCACCAGGCAAGAACAAAGAAATGATCCTCATCCCTGGTGCCCTGGCATGGTGCCAGGTTCAGGGTTTTTAGAAGCAGGTGAAAATTATGACAAAACAAATTGATTTTCTTTTTCCAAAACAAAGGTCTGATTCAAAATAAACTGCATTTGAGGCAGTGGTTCATATTTATCTGATTGATTTAAATGTTTGTGTGTGCAAGTAAATATATATATTTCATGTGTCTTAAAGAGTAAATATATATATTATATTAAGAATATATATTTTTACTCATATATTTTATGTATTTATGTAAGACACGTATTCATGTGTCTTAAAGAGTACATATATATATTAAGAATATATATTTTTACTCATATATTTTATGTATTTATAAAATATATTTAAATATATATTTATATTTGTATTATATATTATATGTAAATATATATTTTTATTTGCATATATTATATATTTACAATACATATATATTTACTATATATGCTATATATATATTAAAATACAGAAAATATGTATGTAGATATATATATTTTTCATATGCAATATTTTATATAGCATATTTATATTTATATATTTATTAAAATATACATATTTACTCCTTAATATAATAGGATATATATATATATTCCTTAAGAAACATGAAAATATCTCAGATAGTCAAGGACTAGGAAGACAGCCACAGGTCTCAGGGCCTTAGGAGTCAGGATGGAGAAGAAAGCTTCTTTCCAGGTGCAGGAGCTTCTGGATCATGCTGCCTCCACACTTGGCCTGGGGTTGGAAGGTCAGGACTGGACTTGGTCCTGAGAGCACAGGATGGAGGCTCTGGTCTGTTGGGTCGGTGACAGCTTCATTCAGTGCCTCATGTGGATCCGTGAGGGTGAAGCTCCTTGGATGACAAACTTAATGGTGGCTGAGGATTCTCAGAACTTCATGCCTCTGTAATGGATTCTGTCCTCTCTCTGTGGTTCTTTGATTGTTTAAATGATCATCTCCATTTAATGCTATACTGAATTTCTAAGAGGCTGGAGAAAAATTATTCCTCCAAATAAAACATCTAGTCTTTATTTAGTCTTTCCTTCCTTTCAACTTTCTCTTCTCTCCTTCCCTTTCTTCTTCCTTTCCTTTATTTTCCCTTCCCTCCCATCCCTCTTTCCTTCCTTCCTTCCTTTCTTTCTTTCCCTTTTTTCTCTTTCTTTCTTTCTTTCCCTTTTTTCTCTTTCTCTTTCTTTTCTTTTCTTTCCTCTCTCTCTCTGTCATCCTCTTCCTTCCTTCTGTCTGCTGTCTTCTCTTTTTTTTTTTTTTTTTTTTTTGAGACAGTCTTACTCTGTCACCCAGGCTGACTCACTGCAGCCTCCACCTCCCAAGTTCAAACAATTCTGCCTCAGCCTCTCGAGTAGCTGGAATTACAGGCACTCGCCACCATGTCTGGCTAGTATTTTGTTGTTGTTGTTTTGTTTTTAGTAGAGATGGGTGGGGTTTCACCATGTTGCCCAGGCTGTTTTCAAACTCCTGAGCTCAGACAACCTGCCCACCTCAGCCTCCCAAAGTGCTGGGATTACAGGCATGAGCCATGGCACCTGGCCCCATCTGTCTTTCTAACACGAAATCTCTAAATTAAATGAAAGAATAACATTTTATAGTCTTCTTTGGGACTTTTTAGGATCCCCAAGAGGAGGTTTGTTTTAGAGTTGATTTTTTGATTTTCTGGGTTTTTCTATTTTCTAATTTTGATCTGAGCTTCAGATCAAAATTAAAATCTTCGGGAAGCATATATCCATTTCTTAGCTAGAAGTATTAGATGCCAAGCAAAAATGGAAAAGGACCTTTCTCATTAGTTTTCTCTGGCTCCCCTGCAGCCTTGGAGTTTGGGGACTTTATTTCACAGAATTTTCCTAATGGAGCGAGCAAGAGGTACTCCTTTGTATTTTCCTCATGGAGATCAGAGCCATGTGGTCTGTTGGTATGAGAGTTCTTGCAGGTTCAGAGGCTTAACTGCAGTGAATAAAGATGATGTGGTTTGTGGAGTCGGAGAGACCTCTGACACTCTCCAGAGCTGTGTCCTGTTGTTTTAGTGGAACCTCCAATTAGCCGATAATAACATCAACTTAACACATGCATGGCTCTTTGCAGCTTACAAAGCACAGCTGGGCAGGTCTACCTCATGAAAACTCAGTAGGGCAGATATTATTTATTTTTTCTCCCTACTTTGTAAATGAAGGAATGAGCTCAGACATAGCTGGTCCAAAGCCACAGAGCTGGCTGGAGACAGAGTCAGTGTTCAGAGCTAGGGCTGCCGGCCCCAGACCCCGTGCTCTGTCACTAGTTCACAGGCTGCTGTCCTAATGCTGCTACTGCAACTTCTGACTTCGCCCCCTGGGTAACCCTCATCAGATCCCCAAATCTTCAGAGGTAGTTTGAGCAGTTGCTGCCCCTTAGGAAAGACAAAACACCTAGCTATGAGCAGAAGTTAAGGACCAGGACCCATGAGAAGAGGTGGCAGCGGAGGTGAAGTAAGGTGGCTGGTCTTTTTTATCCTTCCTAATTCTAAGCTGGCCTTGATGTGATACCTAACATCCAAGCAGCTTTATCTCCTACCTTCTAATGATTGACTTTTTTTAGAAAAAATTTTTTTTCTGGCCAGGTGTGGTGGCTCATGCCTGTAATCCTAACACTTTGGGAGGCCAAGGCAGGTGGGTCACTTGAGGTCAGGAGTTCGAGACCAGTCTGGCCAACATGGTAAAACTCTGTCTCTACTAAAAATACAAAAATTAGCCAGGTATGGTGGCACATGCCTGTAATCCCAGCTATTGGGCAGGTTGAGTCAGGGAATTGCTTGAACCCAGGAGGCGGAGGATGCAGTGAGGCGAGATTACATCACTGCACTCCAGCCTGGGTGACAGAGCAAGACTTCATCTCAAAAACAAAAGAGAAAAGAAAATTTTTTCTTCTGTCTCCCCACTCCACCCCTAATTGTTGACTCACCATGTCTGCAGAACCAAACTCTTTGGGGAGATTAATTTCTCCTATGACTTTGGTCTATATTGGGAAAGGTGATTATTATAAGTGGCTTTTACTTTTGCTTTTTTTCAATAAGGAAATCAAGGCAATTCCTTTTTTTTTTAACTTTAGAAAATACAGAAAAGTAGAAAAAAGAAAAATGACAGTTAGCTAGACTCTGCCCAGTTAGATAATATTTGGTTATATATCCTTCCAAGCATTTATTATTTTTTTCTTTCCTCTCTGCTGTTTTTAACTATATACACCAAACAGAAATTTCATTTTGCTAATTGGGTTGCAACTTGCTGTTTCAGTTTAGTGCACGTGACTTAAAAAACTTTCCCATAGGATCACAAGAACTTACAGTGGGTTTTTCCTGCTGCACAGCCTCCCTCAGGGCAGTCTTGCCTTCGTGTATTTAATCATCCCCTTTGTGGACAGTAAAGTTGTCTCCGATTTTCCCCTGTTATCAATAAACCGCGCCCTCTCAGCGAGTCCCTTGTGGTTTGGTGCCTGTTCTTGTAACTGGGCTCCTGCCTTGTTCTGTGTCATTGAACCCCCGCCCCCGTGCCCCATTTCTGGGAATTATGTCCCTGCTTGGTTTCCTGCTCAGAGCCTCAGTTCCTTCCAGGGACTGGAGTCCTGTCCCTGAAATCCAGTATCTCTCTGTTGCCAGACTTACCAGGCTGCCAGATCTGCCACGCGGGCTGTCGACACCCTGACACTTGCCTGCTACCCTGCAGCCCTGGGGCGACCATCTACCTGGTTCCATTCCTATAGCCTCACCAAATCCTTGATGTTCTCTGCTCAGGCCTAATCCCAGCCCCTGGAGGCCTGAGAATAGGAGGAGAGATAGTGGGGCAGGACTGTGGGGTCGGAGGGGAGCAGGCAAGTGTGTGAGTCAGTGGGTGAGGGTGGGGGCAGCAGGAGATGGGAAGGGTGGCTTGCATTGGTCGACTAAGAAATAAGCACCTTCTGGACAGTTTTTAGTTCTCCAGCTCATCCCGTTCTCTTGTATCTTGTCTTTGACTTTCCTGTCGCTTGGTCTGGAACATTCTTTTCCTTTCTCTAAGCTCAACTAACAAATCCTTCTCATCCTTCAGGTGTTTGCTTTGATCTGAAGTTCTCAGACTTTCTCTGTCACAATGCCCTTAGCTTCTCAGTAATTTTTTCATTGCACTTCGAGGCCAAAAGAAATCCCTAAAGTTGGCCAGGCGCCATAGCTTATGCCTGTAATCCCAGCTACCCAGGAGACTGAGGAAGGAGAATCACTGGAACCCAGGGGGCAGAGGCTGCCGTGAGCTGAGACTGCGCCACTGCACTCCAGCCTGGGAGACAACGCAAGGCTCTGTCTCAAGAAAAAAAAAAGTCCCTAAAGTTACTCTCAGTATGTAGTTAGGGCTGCACAATGTACTCAATATTTATCCCCTCATCACTTAGTAGCCATTTGAAAAATAACTCTCACAAAATGGAAGAAAATAGAGTTTTAAAAATTGATTTTTAAAAAGCTACAGTTTCTTACTCATGGAATGGAATGGACAGAGCCACTGGGTGCTGTACATCTCAAGTTTTGAAATCAGGACACTGCACTGATTTTCACACAGTGCTGCTTTTCATCCCAGAAACTTCTGAAAATTCAGCTTTGTAGATGTGACATTGATGAACAGAATGTTCAGTGATCTAATGTTGAAATGACACTACTCCTACATGGCCCTCAAAGACTTAACCCCACTGAGCTCTTGCGAGGTGGTTGCGCTGGTCTGGGCTCTTTGGACTCACCATTATGCACTGTCTGTTTACATGACTCTTTTGTGTTAATTGTAACCCCTTGAGGGCAGGGACCACGTCTGTCTTGTTCATCTAGAATCATAGTTGGCACATAGTAGGTGTTCAACGAATAAACCCTCCTGGAAACGCGATTCTCCCGCTGCCCTTTAGAAGGCAGGGTTGGAGGGGCTGGAAGCAGGATAGCTGAAGTACTGGGTTTGGTGAGAGCAAGGATGATACTCCCAATCTCAGAAGCTCTGGTGGATGAGGAGGAGAAACGACCAAGGTTATACCAGAGGACATGTGCTAGGGAGCCAACGCCAGGTGCTGAGAAGGACGCCGCCAATCACAGAATGAGGTTGAGGGAGTGCAAACCATGATAAGGAAAGCCCAAGGAGAGCTTGAAAAGAAGATTGCACAAGAGGTCAAGAAGATAATGAGAAATGCTTCCCGTACATAAGGAACATGTGCTCAGGGAGAACGGTAGCAGCGCCCCTTCTGAGGCAGAGCAAAGGCGATTTATTGACAGACATCGTTTCTGAAAATTAAATGGATCTTTGCTTTGGTATATTCACAAAAGAAGGGCAGAGGACAGATCTCACAAAGACGCAGATTTCCCAAGGGGCGGAGAAGAAATATCATGGAAGGCATGGAGGGTGGGTGAAAAAGAGAGAGAAAAAAAAACCCTCTTATTTTTGTAGTGTGGCTTCTGACCTTCTGGGGCTGGCAAACAGGGTCCAAATGGGACATCAAATGAGGAAACCAATCCCTTATCGCTGGCCCTGCTGGCCCCAAAGCTGCCAAGTGTTCGGTGCCCACATCAGTCCACAGGGACTTATTTTGTCACATTCTGTTCCTGGGTCTGAGGCAAACTGCTCCAAACAGGCTTCCTTGCCAGGTCAGGGCAGCGAGAAAACCATGTGTTTGAAGTTGCTATTAGTGTCTTCCTCAGCTGATTTCTGTAAGGGACTGTTTTCCGGTAAAGGAGGAATAAGGGAAATACTTAAACAATAACTGCTCTGAGGGAGTGTGTCCAGGGAAATCATTATCTCTTATTGTGCCAATAAGTTTTAAGGCAACGAGCCAAGCTGTTCTTATGCTGGAGCCTGAGCTACAGCTCTGAGGTCAAAACCTGCACCAAAAGGGAGCTCGCGAGAGATGCCCCTGGAGATGCCCAAACTGTCAGAGGCATGTTTGAGACCAGCTGTTTTCCTCATGGTGGGGATCACAATTTTATAGTTTGTACTTCTAGGAAAGAACAGATATTATCGTAATAATGATACAGGATAAGAATGAGATTACTGAGTTCTTATTCTGTACCAGGCATTGTAATAGACACCTTGTGTATAATCTCATTTGAAACTCAGTAATCGACAGTGAGAATACGATCATCTCCATTTACAGGTGAGGAAACTGAGGGCAAGATTCACCGGGTTTGCTTATTTACAAAGCTTAAGTTTGCCCATGCTGTGATGCTGAGGCATCCACTCCGCCCAGCTAGTAATCCCATTTCCTGAGCATGTCTTATATGCACAGCAATGTTTTCAGGAAGAATGAGGCATGCTCTCCTCTGCACCTTCACTCAAGGAATTTATTGGGAAGACAAAACTAACTCAGAAGAAACAAGCATCAAATTAGGGGCTGAAATGGCCAAGCCGGAAAGAAGTAAAATTTCAGTAAGAGTTTTAGGGTGTGGCAATATTATTACAAGTTGGAAAATCACCCAGAGATTTTAGAAAGAAAAGAAATGGGATATAAGCCCACAGAATAATATAGTCTTAGAGTAATAAAGGATTTGGAAATCTAGTGTAACTTTCCCTCTTTCACAGAGGAGGAAATGAAGGCTCAGAATAGTTAAGTCACATGGTTTTACTGGAGGAGAGATGTCTCTGGTGGTCTGTATTCCAGCATTCACTATTAACTCCCAAACTATCTTGTGACTCCCAGCCTTCTTAAAGTCAGAAAATATGGGGACCAGTAAAGCCTTTCCCTATCACTCTACACCAAATCTCTGTGTATTGTATGGGAGAAAGAAGGCAAGAGATAGCACATGCCAGGGGAAAACATTTAAGATGCTCATCTGTTACTTGGCAGAGTTTTTAAAACAATGACAATTGTAATTACACACACACACACACACACACACACACACACACTAAACAGGTAGCTTTCTTTCCTTCTTTCAACTTTCACAAGTGTTGAGTGCATGTTGGGGATTGGCCACTCACAGCGGTTCTCGTCTGAATCTGCAGATTTTATTTCTAGTTAGAGTAAGGTATCTGGCTGGACTTACCAGACTTTGCTTCTAGCTTTAGTTTTCTAATAGAGGAGCTCTTCTTGCTTCTCCCACTGATGGATCGTGGTGGGCCTTTCTGACAGGAGAACGTTGTGGCTCTTAACAAAGTTTGATTTGCATCCTGATTTGGTCCCCAAATGTCTTCAGGATTCAGAAGTCACGAGTAGGACATGTTGCCTTTGTAGAGTCCTTCCTTGGGCTAAGTTTGTCAACTCCCTGTTAAAAATGAAGACTCTTAGAGGGTAAGTGTTTGGGTGAAGTAATTGATCAGAGCTTCTCCCAGGAAGTAAGAGATAAAGTACCTGCCTGGTGGATCATGGGAAGGGAGGTGGGGAGGGATGTGGTGATGGTGGTCCCAGGTTCCACAGCTCACAGAGGGTCATACTTGCACCTGATATGGCCAGGTCCCAGCAGGGAAAGGCAGGTAGGTCTGCTTGGCTCTTTTATTTTATTTTGAGACGAAGTTTCACTCTTGTTACCCAGGCTGGAGTGCAATGGCGCGATCTCGGCTCACTGCAACCTCCGTCTCCTGGGTTCAGGCAATTCTCGTACCTCAGCCTCCCGAGTAGCTGGGATTACAGGCATGCGCCACCATGCCCAGCTAATTTGTTGTATTTTTAGTAGAGACGGGGTTTCACTATGTTGACCAGGATGGTCTCAATCTCTTGACCTCGTGATCCACCTGCCTCGGCCTCCCAAAGTGCTGGGATTACAGGCGTGAGCCACCACACCCGGCCCTGCTTGGCTCTTTTAAGAGCACCCATGTTGCTCCCCTGTGGAAGCCACTCTCCTGGTGTCCCCTTAAAGAGGCAGCTTTGCAGTTAGGATGAGGCCTCCTGACTGCAAAGGACTGGCTGCACTAGGGAACCCCAGTGCCAGGAGGTTCTAAGGGAAATAGCGCTTGGAAAGCAGGATTCCACCATGGCAAAAGGCTGGAGGGTTGTGTGGGGATGACGTCAAAGGTCACCAGGCGGTCGCTTCCCCGTGGAAACACAAACATGGACAAACGACAGACATATTTAGATTTTTAAGCAAGTTTCTAATTATAAAAGTAATTCCTGATCATTGTAGAAAAAAAAAACAATCATAAAGAAAAAAAATTCTTACCCAGAATTTCATCAGACATAAATCACCAGTTACTACATTTGTGATTTTCCATCTTTTTAATATGTGCATGTGTATATATATATTTTTATAGAATAATCATACTACATGAGTTTGTAACTTGCTTTCCAATTAATATTAAGCATGTTTCACTAAGTTTCTTCATTAACGTGATATGGGTTCATTAATAGAATTTAAATATGTTTATCCATATATGACACAGATATACCATTTATTTGATACGTCTTGGTTGTTTAGCATTTAGGTTATTTTCATTTTTAGGTGTACCAATATTTGTCAACATTTATAATCTTTTTTACACTAAATTCATGAATGTAGAATTACTAAAATAAAGAATATCAATTTGTTAGTAGCTCATCCAAAAATAAGCACACAGAAAAAATTGAAATGGAGGGGGAGAATTAAAATCATCCTTAATTCCACATCCAAGGCAGGAGTGTAAGTGAAGGTCCATAGACCACATATAAATATCTAGGAGTTCTAAATCCTACAAACAAATTGTTAAATGAAATACTCTCTATCCTTACCATTGTAACAATCTAGAAGTCCAGGTTCGGGGCCGGGCACGGTGGCTCATGCCTGTAATCTCAGCACTTTGGGAGGCCGAGGCGGGTGGATCTCGAGGTCAAGAGATCGAGACCATCCTGGTCAACATGGTGAAACCCCGTCTCTACTGAAAATACAAAAAATTAGCTGGGCACGGTGGCGCGTGCCTGTAATCCCAGCTACTCAGGAGGCTGAGGCAGGAGAATTGCCTGATCCTAGGAGGCGGAGGTTGCAGTGAGCCGAGATCGCACCATTGCACTCCAGCCTGGGTAACAAGAGCGAAACTCCGTCTCAAAAAAAAAAAAAAAGTCCAGGTTCAAACGAAGAACTCGGACTCCTTGAAATTCCTTGATAGAATGCGGTGGGATGTGGAGACCTGAGCTCTGGCCTTGGCCACCTCCTTTCTCATTTCTGGTCTCCTAAGTCTTTGTCCCCATGCCCACCATGAGAGATTTGTATTGGATGTGTTGACACTCAGTGCCAGCTTTGTCCACACCCCTACAAACAGCCCCCTCTTGGCTACCCATTGAGTCGGGGTGTGCACACCAGTGACACAGTCACCCTCAGGAAGAGATGGCTGGAAAGAGGCTTGTGCAGTCCTGGTTTAGCAGTGCTTAGGGAATTCCAGGTGCTGGGGGCTACAGTGTGCACCAGGAGAGAAACGGGCTAAAGCATCAGGTGAGGTTTATCCCTTCGGCCTTGCAAAGTTCTTGCCCTGTGGAGGGAAGCAGGTTGGAGCAGGGCCAGAGTGAAGCCATCTATATAAGTTGGTGCAAAAGTAATGGCAGGTTTTGCCATTACTTTCAATGCTTTTCTACCCTTTTCATGAGATTGCTCTGTATATGTTATTTTATAATCTTCTTTAAAAACCAGCGATATTGTGAACATATTTCTAAATTGAGAAATATACATGCGTGAACACTTCAGTCAGATTTTGTAAAGTGTCTTCCAGCAAGGTTTTACATTCTCATCATCCATTCCTTGTTTTAAACCACACCTGTGTTCACACTGAGCATTTTAATTTTTGTTCCATTGTTCATGTGATAAGCAAAAAATGGCATTTTACTGCAGAGTCACAGTGAGGTTGCACCTGGTTCCATACGTTCCTGGGCCAGTTTGTTTTCTATTTCATGCACCAGCTCTTCACATCCTTTGTCTACTTATTGGAAGGTTTTCCAAATGTGCTTTCGATGGCCTGAAGAAAGAAGTGATGGTAGACTACTGATGGAAACTGATAAATGACGGATGAGAAGCTGAGGATACCCCATCCCTGTTTGGTCAAGAACTATTGCTTTGCCTGAGAGCACTGAGCCGTGGAATAGTCCCCAGAGGGAAACCAGGGAAACGAGTCGTCTGTTTGCAGGAGTGAGGAGGAGATTTAGCGGAAGCCTCAACCATCAGGGAACACGAGATCTGCCTCCACAGAGGAAGCACAGGCGACTCGTTTCCTGACCCTTGGCCATCTTAGGGCTTCCTATATAATGATTCAGCCTTTCTCCCTCAGGAAAATCTAATTTGGCTTGTGACCTTGAAGTTGATTCCTATCCTGGGAAGGTGATTATAGTCTGGAACACACTCCCCGGGGCAATAATTGTTTAAGGGGCTTCCCTCATCCTGGATGGCAGGAAAACAATACATTGCATATGTCGGCTGACTGCACGTGAGCAATTCAGGTAGGAAAACATCATTCTCTGAGGGTCACTTTGCTCCAGTGGGACATGTTTTTGCAAGGATTCAGCTGATCGAGTCAATGGGAGTCAACTGCATTTGCCCACAGGGAACAACGAAGACCCTTTCCTGTTCTCAAGTTCATCTGCTGGATACAGAGACTGAAGTGATGTCCAAATGTGTGAAGCATTTCCTGTTTCTGATAAATTGATGGGGGGGGTGGTTGCCTATATGGGGTTACACCATAAATGCTTATATAATGTCTTATACTCATTGTGTCTTATTCTCATCATTTGTGAATCTAAGCCATATTTTCCAAACATATTGCAAGCTTTTTGGAGGCTGGTCTTCTGCCTCTTTTATTCTTCCTTAGTTTTGTTGGTAGTGGGGCCAGAGGAGATACTTCTTCCCCACCTTATTTTATTTTATATGCAGGGAATGACATTTTGTAATGCTCCTGGCCTCTCTGTCTCTTCTCTAGAGACTGGAATTCTTTTTTAGGAGACTAAGAATAACCCATCAGTTTGGTAAATTTGAGAGAAACTTCTTCCATCTTCTTGGGAACGAGCTGCCCCCATGAAGCATGCATTTTGCTCTGCTCACCCATGCTGCAGTGTTTACAGGGCGGGCTCCACATGTGTGTGTGTTGGGGAGGAGTGGGTAAGGAGTAAACCTGAAACTGAGGAGTCACCCAGCCCCTCCCTAGGACTTTGCCAACTCACACTGCAATGGAGTATTTCCTAACATGTACTTCTAATGCTTTTCTTCCGTGAAATGACAATAGGTGTTATCGAGGAAAGAGGAGGGATCTTATGTAGTCATGTAAAGTTGGGAAGAGCTATGTCAAAGTAAAACTTGGTACAGACCACAGGACTTCTCAGAGCCTTGGGTGTGCTAATGTGCATTTTGCATCTTATATTTAGCTCATGAAGCTCCTTGGCAAAGTTGCTCCTGCGGCTAAAGCTTATATTCCTCATTTCTGTCCTCAAGTATTGGATGTTTCTTGGAATACACAGTGAAAGGCAAGAATTTATCATTGGAGCCATCAAACTGGAATCTCACTGAAGTGGTGAAATGTCATCACTATTATGAGGTATGAAATAGGTGCGAGGGAAAGTGGCCAATGGCATTTATAGTACAGCCCCCTTCCTGGAGAAACCTCAGCATCAGAGGAGCTGAGAGACAAGGCGGTAAGCCTGTGATAAGTTTGTGCAGAAGCCAAATGGATAGGCCAGGCCGCAGTCAGACACAGAGGAGGGAAGACACAGCTTCTGTCCTTCAGGTGCTCTCAGCTAAGTGAGAAAATCCCTAGGTCAGCGGTTCTCAGGTGTGGCCCCTCAGCCAGAAGCATCAGCAGCACTGATGGAACTTGTTGGAAATCCAGATTCTTGGGCCCCACCCCAGACCTACTAAATCTGAATCTCTGGGGGCTAGAACCCAGCCATGTGTGTTTCACAAGCTTTTCAAGGAATTCTGATGCACGCTCAAGCTTGAAAACCACTTGTGCTGTATAATCCCCAAGTCTACAGGGTTCAGTTAGAACCCCTGCATCCCACCTTTCCATGATTAATTACGCAGGTCACAATCTAGTTTCAACATGAATTGAGGGAATTAAAGGACCTTAGAAATTTTGAGACCATACGACATAGTGGTAAGAGCTGAGGGCCTGAAATAGAAGGCCCAAGTTAAAGCCTCAGGGGCTGGGGGTCCTTCACCCATTCATTTCAATTTCCTCTTCAGTAAAGCAGAGAGATGAATAGCCGCCCTCCGTGGTTTCTGGGATGACATAAAAGGTAATGGAGAACATGTACGTAAAGCTGCTGTCAAAACTGTCAAGTGTCTCACACGTGTAGAGACAGATTTTGAGTCAATACTGTTTGAATCTGATTTTGGCAAAATATAGTCTATTTCTCTCCAATTAATTATAATCTCAGTATAAATCCAAAGTTCTTTTGGATTCAGGCATAGCTTTTACCCTGAGACTTCGTATGAAAATAATCACTTGGGTTTTCATGAGAATACTGGGGGCTCCTTTCTTTCTAACATACGTCATGAAGTATATTTGCCTTGGCGGGAGAAGATGGACACATCTTTATCACATGGTTCTTCGTGTAACCTTTACCTTCTCCTTCAGAGAATGAAAAGAAAATGTGTTTTCTACCTTTTTATAGCGTTTTCCAAACAGAGCCCAGTGTGATAAGAATTGAGGAAATCAACACCCGTTTCCCCGGGGATGGTGACTCTTGTCACTTTTATGTCTGCTGGCATTGCATTGATTGTCCATGCCATCAGCAGCTGTAACTGACTCTCCCAACTCCCTCTCCCCACCACCCAAGAAAACATTTGTTGTATAGAAGTCATTAAGATGTGAGCACATTTCCACTGGGCCGGTCGTCATTATGAATGAAGGAAATGGACAAAGTTGGCCTTGTGAGTAAGAGGAACTGGTGGTCCCTGAGAGGAATAACTTTTGAGATAATTTTCTCTGTCTCAAAATTGCACCAGCATCACTGTGCTGGACTCTCCACCATCAGATCACTCCTCCTGTGGGTTCATCTTTGTCTTTTCTGCTGTCCACTATGAACAGTAAACACCAGTCGCGATCTACCTCCGAATGTGGATTAGATTTGGACTAAAGTTTCCTGAAATGGTGTGCAGGCTCCAGTTAACACTTAAGACACATTGAGGCAAAATATTTTAAAAAATCTTTTTAAGGTCCAGAAAGGAACTGTGGTGGACATCAGACTCTAGCTACTGATCTACTTTATGAAACACTGTCACTGGCCCTAGACCTGATCCCATAATTGACAGTGTCCAATCTTGCAACAAAAATGCGTCTATTATCCTCCCCTTTCCTAAGATTCTCTAATGGTGAACTTAAAGGCAGAGGACCTCTACTTGCAAACAAAGGCTTGAGGGAGTAACTGTGAGCTTGTGTCACATGTGGCCACAGTGCCTCAGTATCCCTGTGCTGAAGTCACACAGTCTGGGCAAAGCAGGGCAAAGATCGAGTGGGCTGGGCTCAGACAGGAGACTCCCACCTCAATTGCCCAGGTGGGACTATTCTTACAGGTACCAGGAAAACCACCCCTAAGGCTAGTGCATCTGGTTCGCTTGTTTAAGTCAGCTGTGCTCCATAAGGCTTTATGTTTCACCAGATGACAACAGGCATTTTATTCACAGCTGCAAGGAATAAATGTCCAAGATAGCAGAGCATGGGCTTTTACTGGGGCTGGGTGGAGGAAAGATCCTTCCCTCTGATGTGAAAGACGACCAGTGAGGTTCTGTTTGGTCCTCATTACTTCTGGACATGTGTCTGTTGCCAGCCAAGTTCACCAATTCACAAAGCCATTGACTGGGTACAGCCACTTTTATCCACAGCTACAATAGTAGCTGAAGATCCTGCCTCTCAGAGAGGTGAAGTGGCTCACCCAAAATCACACAGCAAAGTAACAGTCCTGGAAGTAACATCTAGTCCTCGGAATCCCCATTCTAGTTTTTCTAGGAATTACATGGATATAAGGAGATCTAGACCAGGAAAGGCGCCCCCAGGGCAAGAAGTTTTGAGAGCCCTGTGCACCACTACAGCTACTACAGATGGTGAGTCCAGATGACCAATAATCCAGCTTAGGGGAACCAGTTAACGGCCCACTCCTAATTTTGAGCGCCATGCCTTCAATAGCAATTCTGACTCTGTTGCAAAGCACCTTGACTGTTTTTGCTCAAAACCGGAACTCCGAGGGTCTCTTTGGCGGTAGAAATTAACATCCCCCTCTACCATCTTATCTGATGTTTTGTATATCTTGTTCCAGTCTTATCTCGGCAGTATTCCCAGTTCCCAAACTCCTGGAGGGCAGAAATCGCTTCTTCATTTCTTGGTCTTCTATGTCCTTGTGCCTTGATCTTAGCCGCTGTTTCCTTTTGAATGCTGGTAATGGGAGAGAGCTGGTCAGCTTTGAAGAAAGGGTCCACACTGCCTTAGAAGTTCGCCATGGCAGAACGTGGATAGGGGCAACACTGGGCTCTTTCCGCCTGTGGAAGGGGAGCTTGCAAACCTTCAGGGTTGTGATCCACAGGAGGAGCTGCATTTCATTTTATTTTTTACTTATTTAATTAATTGAGACAGACCTTAGGATATTGCCCTGGCTGGTCTTGATCTCATGGCCTCAAATGATTCTCCCACTTTGACATCCTGAAGTGTTGGATTTACAGGCATGGGTCACCATGCCCAACTGAAAATAGATTTTATATCATTGTGTGTGTCCCCAAAACCTAATGACACCATGCCATTCCTATGTGTGATGTGCTGACACTTCTATTCCATTCATTTTGTTAAAACAATTGCTATTTGTGACCTGGTAAATTGATTTTACGTTCCGCTGACAGGTCACAGCCGCACAATTTGAGAACCACTGCCGCAGAGCACACACCTTCGGCTCCTGCTGAAGGGGCCTGGGGAAGTGTTGGAGGCTGTCAAGGGGAGAGGCGAGGCTGCAGGTGGGCTGCTTCAGGGGCTCTGTAGCCAGCAGCACGTGGAAGGAACAGTACAGGGGCTTTTGCATTGGCCAATGTCCTTGTTATGTGGATAAACAGAAGATACCAGCCTTCAGTGCCTGCAATCTGCTACGTTTCAAAAGCTTTCCAACTCAGCCTCAGAGAAGAAGGAAGGAAAACTTGTTGAGAAAAAGAAAGCCACGTCCTCTGACCAACATGTCTTCAGCACTGCAGGCTGGATGTGGGTGAGGCTTTCTTTCGCCATCAGGAAGCCTGTTAAGAACAAGACATCTTGCAGAAGGGCCAGGATGGAGGATGAATGATTTGGTGGCACTTGGCCCCCAGGCAGCCCTCCTCCCTAGCTGGTGCCTCCCTCCATCACCGTGTGTTCCACAGAATGTGCCATCTGGGGGTCTTGCTGCAGGAGGTGGCTGGGACTTTGCAAGCCAGCTGAGCTGCTACTAAGACAGAATGTGTCCCTGTGAGAATGTACACCGAGTCCAGGGGGAGGCATCCAGCCTGCTTCCCTTTGAGAAGGCTCTGCCAGTCTCCATGGGGACTTGAGAGACCAATTCCCCACAAGGGGTGGGCTAGCAGAGGTTGGGAGAAAGCATGCCACTTTAGTGAGTGCTCTGGGGGAGGGGTAGAGAAAATGATTTCTGAAAGAAAGGCCAGCCAGTTGACCAACTCGAGTTCTCCACCCAAAGTGGGCAAAGCCCTTCATGGGGCAAGTGGTTGAATGAATCCTTTTGTACTGTGTGTCCCCTCTCCTCCCTCACAGCAATCGGCTGGAGTTTGAGAAAGGGCAGGATTGGGAAGGCGGTGTAAGCAAAGTGCAAGGCATGGCCCCAGCTTCTAAGGAGCTTACACTCAAATCAGAAAAAGGATATTAAAAACAGAAAGCTATTAGTGCACAGTACATGAGAGAATGTAAGCAAATGCTGCATTAAGTGGGGCAGAATGTAAATGCCACAGATCAGGAAGGGGAGGTCTGTGGGAGCTGAGCCGGTCAGGTGCCTCTTGCAGAGGCATTGGTGGGAAGGAGGAGGCCATCTAAGGGCAAGGCAGTATAGGGCAGCAGGAGCCTGGAGCTGGAGCCCAGAGGATGAGAAGACCCCTGTGCTGGGCACTACTGATACATGGCAGAAAATAAGGAGGTGACGGGCTGGAGACCCTTGATGCCCAGCTGATAAATGCCCTTATGGAATTTAAAATCCAGATTCTAGCTGAGCATGGTGGTATGTTCCTATAGTCCTAGCTACTTGGGAGGCTGAGGTGGGAGGATCCCTTGAGCCCAGGAATTGAGGCCAACCTGGGCATTATAGTGAGACCCTGTCTCTAAAAAAATAATAGAATCCAGAGGCTCATAGCTAGGTCATATAGTGGTGTATATGGCACACACAACAGGTATACATAGCATAGCATGAGGGCACCCAGGGTGGGCGGGGGATACCAGTGGCAGGAAAGCTACTGTAGGAAATCCAATGGGACTGGGATAAACTTCTAGAGGCTGAGGCCATTGAGAAGCCCTGACCTGGAAGGGCAGATCTGTGAGCAGCAGCAGGGCATGATAAAGGGAGCATGGGTTCTGGAGGCACCAAGGCCTGCGTTCATATCCCTGCCCTGCCGGTTTTGAGCTGTGGGATGTTGTTAACCTCTGAGGACCTCAGTGTTCTTATTGGTAAGAAGGGAAGCAGCATAATGACCCATGTGAATCACCCATCACATGTCAGTGTGACAGGCCTGACACTTTCTTAGGATAACTTTTGTTATTTTACGACTGCATTTCTGTTTCTTTAGCCTGGCCCCTATCTCCTAAGACAAAATTATGGGCTGCTGTAAAGTTCACTCTTTCTGGGAGTCACCCAGGGGTATGTCACATGGGATCACTATATGGTGGCTGCTGGGCATAATTTCCCTTCTGTGCTGGCACGTGTGGGGATCACCACATCTGATGACAACCATATTCTGCCAGGTTCCACTGCCAGGCACCAGAATTGGGCCCCACTAAAGTCAGTTGAGTTTGCTTTAGCCAAATGCATGCAACTGACACCAGGGACAGGAGAGGCCAAGTGAGGAACTGACCTGAATGTGGAGATGAAAGGAGAGACATCAACTGGACCTTGTTCTGTTCATTTGAAATGTACTGAGTGCCTTCTCCAGCTTAGAATTGTGCTACCCATGTGCTGCCCCGTATTGGGGACACAAGCCATTTACCCATCAGCTAGTTAAATATTAGAAGCTTATTATGAGTGGGTTATGAAAGCATAAATGCTTTAGATAATCCGTGAAAGGAGGATTTTATTTTTAAGGGGAATGTTGAATAGAAAACTCATATGCTCTTGTGAGAGATGAAAGTATGTCCCTACCGACTCCCTTGCCCATAGGGATTGTTGGTACCTGCTCCATCCTCACTTCTGAGGGACGTGTCAAGTGGCTGTTGATTAGTGCTGACCACTTGGTTCATGAGAACAAAGACATTTCACTGTCCTGAAGCCCAGGATGGAAGGAAAGAGATGCTCTAAAGAATGAGATTTTTCTTACTGCTCTAGCTCTATCTCCATCAAAGAGATTTAGACAGAGGGGTCTTCTCAGAATGAAAAATGTGAGAGGGGCTGGAAATTAGGGAATTGCTATCTGCAGCCTTGTTTCTTTGGGGAATTGGTTCTTCCTCGTGATTTATTTTTCCACTTTGATATATTTCATTCATTCATCCCACAATTCATTTATGGCATTTCATCAACATGCCACTATAAAAAACTGGGCCAACTTGTTTTTTTTCTTTAGCACTTAAAAATTTTCTTCAAGTTGTTACATTACATTATTTTCCCTTCCAAAAAGTGGTTCTTTATTTGAAATGAATTATAAAAACAATAAACAGGGGGATAAGGAAAAAGGAGCTCTACAATGATCCCAGTGTAACTTACATTAGTTAGCAGCATGAATAATATCAAAGCAACGTGCCCGATCATACCCACAACTCCTTTGAGAACACTGAATGAGATCACGTGCATAAAAGCACTTTAGCAAATATGGAGTGCTCAGGAGGGGATTCTTAGGGAGCAAAGTGGGAAACTCTCAGGCTCAGGGGTCAGACACCTGGGTTCAAATCCTGACTTCATTATTTACTGACCATGTGACCTTTAGGTAGTTACATTATCCCTGCAAGTTGGGGTTACGCATGTAGAGAGGTGTTTAGGATACTGTGGGTGCACAGAATGGTCATCATTGTTATGCAAAGGCTAGGCATTACTATACTCACTAGAATCATGATGATTATTTTTATCCAGCCTTGGAATGAGTCATGTGGCCTTTCTGCAACCTTCTTAATGATATTTCATTTGGGTTAATATGAGAATGAGATGGTAGTCCAGGACTACTGATGTTAGTGGGTGGTGAAGTCACAGAGTGCAGAGTATCAAGAGGGAGTTCTTCAAGGTTAAACCTTGGCAGGGGAAAATGCCTGAAGTGGCTAAAATTTAATTTTTCTATAATTGAAAACCTTGATGGTGAGTTGACTTTAGTTCATAAAAGTTTGTGTCACTTGCTATATACCAGGTTGGAGGGATGCAGAAAATAAACCTCAAGAGGTACCTGACCAGAGGAGGTAGATGTGTAATCACAGAATAATGCGGGGAGTGCAGTGATTGAGAGACACACATGGCTGATGGGTAGAAGAGAGCAAGGAGGTATCAATCCACAATGGGATATTCTTGATCACTAGCCACAGAAAGCTGGACTAAAAATGGCTTAAACAATAAAGATATGTATTATCTTCCATAGAAAGAAGCTCTAACTTAGGAAAGCTCAGAGTTGATTAGTGACTCAACAAAGACCCAGGTTCTTTTAATTTTCACTCTGCCATCCTCACTCAGAGTGTGTTCTAGATCTTTTCATGATCACCAGACGGCTGCAGTAGCTCTGGAGATCACATAGCAACAGACCAACATCCCAGGACAGGTAAAGACCTGTTTCTCTCATGTGCATCTCTTTTTAAGAGTGAAGAACACTTTCCTAGAAGTACCTACTCTACACAGCAGACTTCTCCTAACATTTGCAAACCAAGTTACCTGGTCACTTAAAAAAATAACAGCAAAGAAAAGGACAACACCAAGAATTGCATTTACATCTGTTAAAATCCACGCACATCATTGGGGTTGAGAGGAGACCTTAAAATAAAACTGGAGCTTTACCAGCACTAAAGAAAAGAAATGTGGGCTTTAGATAGGCAGCCAAGAGAGTCTGCAACAGCATCTCACTAATTCAGCCTTGGAGAGAGCGCGGATTACGAAGGTCTCAGGAGGAGGTAAACCTGAGCCGAGCCTAAAGTCTTGCTACTCAAGGTGTGGCCTATGGACCAATGACAACGGCACCACCTTGGGGCATATTTTAGATCTGTCTCAGACCTACCGATCCAGCATCTGCCTTTTTGCAAAATGTCTAGGTGAACCATATATGCATTGACATTTGAGAAAATGATATACAGCATGAAGAGAAGGCAACCAGGTAAGAGAATCTGCAAAACAGAACGGGGGCAGGAAATAGAAGATCTGCAGGAATAGAGACAGTAGAGGGAAAAGTAATACAGTACATGGGGTTAACCATAATGAGCTTAGGTTTGTGAATTTTCAGATGTAGCTTCCAGTGTTTAAAATATTCAGAAAATTTAATCCACCTAATATTACCAAGACAAGTGTAGCCCTAAGTGAGTAGAACTAACGCTGACTACCTACTGTGTCCCAGCCACGATCCTGATGTTCTGTATCAGCTGCCATGTGCAGTGCCATATAGGTTGTTGCATTTGTGTGTGGCTGCTTAACAAAACTACTTTAAAACTCTGTACCTTAGAACAACCACCATTTTATTATATTTCCCAATATCATGGGTCAGAAATGTGGGCAGGGCTCTGCTGGGCATTTCTTTAGCTTCACATTGGGGTCACTTGATGTTATCCAGCTGGTAGCTGGGCTGGTTTCCGGGGTCCAAAGTGGCTTGATGCGCATACTTGGTACCTTGGTGGAGGGGCTGGATGCCTGGGTTCAGTTGTGCTCCACTTCCCCTTGTGGTCTCACTGCCTCTCCATGTGACTTCTCTAATGAGGAAATCAGCCTTCTTGGCTCAGGACTCCAAGAGACTTAAGATAGAAACTGCAAGTTCTCTTCAAGGATAGGCCGAGAACTGGCAAATTTGACTTCTCTACTCCTGCCCTACTCTATTAGCCAAAGTTGTGACAGGCCAGACCAGAATTAGGAGGGGAGAATAAAATCCCACCTCTCAGTGGGAGGAATGTCAATGAATTTGCAGCCACCTTCCATTTACCATATAGACACTAATTTATTATTAGTGTTATTCCCCCAATAACCCTGAGGTAGTTGTTACATTTTTATTCGCATGTAAGGAAACAGAGCCCCGGTGTGGTTAAGTACTTTTCCCCAAGGCCAATGCTTAGTAAGGGAAAAAGTCAAGTTTTGAATCCAGCTCGTTTCACTCCACCATACCCAACCACCGTGCCATTACCGCCTCTCTCTAGGAAGGCCATACTCAGTAAAGAGTTAGAGTATATTTCCATAGTTTTAAACCACAGGGAAGAACCACTTCATGAGCCTCCCACTGGCTAGCTCATTCTCCACAACACATGTGTTGAATAGGCACACTTACACTTTTAATACCCTGGTTTGGGCCTCACATTTTTAAAGAGCTTTTGATCTCTTCTTTCTGTGTCCAGTAAGTAACCCTAGCCTGGGTGCGGAGGATCCAGCAGCAGATTAAATGCATTTCAAATAATGAGAAGACACAACCCTGCCTTCTCTGCCCCCACTACTCTCCTGGATTGTTGAAGGATTATTTACCGTGTTTGCCTTGACTTGAGCTATTTAATTTTTCCAAAACAGATGCAGCCGATTGATTAATGGCATTCCCCACTAAAAGTCAGAAATGTCAGCAAGATGCATAGAAGCCAGTGTCATTCTCGAGTAGAACAATAGATATGGCTGAGAAACAGGGACCCGTGCCAAGTATTCTTGGGGCTAGGAGGTCATGTGCCACTCTTCACTGAGAGACAGATATATATAAGGGCAAGGAAAGCAGGAGTTCGTGGGGGTAGGGTGGGTTGGGGATGGCTAGGCATGTGCTAATAATAGGATGGATCGCATGACACCTAAGTTACCTCAGAAGAGGCTTAGTTGGTGAAGGTGAATTAAAGTGCTTGGAATTAAGGACATTTCTTCAAATATTCCCTGATGTGTATAAATAGACTGAAGGAACTAACGTGTGATGAAGAGAGAATTGTGAGGTTAGACTGACCTTCGTTCAAAGGGCTTTTGTGATTTGCTAGGGCACAATTAAGAGCAGTACCAGCTGCATAATTTGTAGGGCCTAATGCAAAGTGAAAATTTGGGGCCCTTTATTCCAAAAATATACGGTATTTTAAGATGGCAACAGTAGAGCATTAAAGTATGGGGCCATTCTGAGCCCAAGCCCTAAGTGACTGCGCAGGTGCCACACCCATGAAGTGGGTGCTGGTTAGGAGAATGTGATGCCCTATTTCTTTTAAGGATGGCGCAGCAAATGAGTGAATCTGACAAGGATTTGAAGGGCTGGCCCCGGGAAAAACCGTGGAAGGAACGGTTTGGGATCAGTGTGTCGGCTGTGTCTATGCCCCTTGCAGCCTCTTCCTTCTTGTTGCCTGGAGTTCCCCAATTCTCTCACCTTCTTCATCTCCTCCCCTTAGGAAACCTGCCCCCAGTACAGAACCTAAAAAGGTTCCAGACACCGAGATGAAGTGTTCCCCCCACATATTTGTACTTCCACCAACATTTAAGCCTTGGGAAAGAGGAATAATGGAATTTTAGGCATTATCCTGCCTGGAGCTCAAAGAAAAACTAACGCCTTTTTCTTTCATCTCGGAAGCTTGTGCAGCACCCTTGAGATCACACTGTTATAGGCGTGTACTTATTTTGCCTGTTGTGGAGGCCAGTGGCTTTCTGCTATCGGGGGCATTTATCCCTGAGAATGTAGTTGCTGCCACCTCTTTTGTGAATTGGAACTGGTAAGACGCTCTCTCACATGTCAGTGGGCCGGACAGTAAGGCACGCTCAAACCATTCCGCAGGCAGTATCTACTGACTAAATTCCATTCGGTTGCACATTTGTAGTCTCAGCATCTCTCTCCATCCCTGCCCCTCCCATCCCAGAGCCCACGCAGCTGTTTCACAGTGCACAGCTCACGACTCCTGAGCTGCCCTTTCCTTGACACTCTCTCTGAATACCAGCAGCACCCCTGCAGTCGGCTGCACATATGTCTCTGGGCATTCCCTCCCCCTGACCCCTATCGGCACTTGATCCTGCGGGGGTCTTGTTGCTAGAAGGGATGGGACTGGGAAGTCACCTCTGGTCACCCCAAACCGGGCTTTGCTCCCTTTCTCTTGAACCTGCTGTGGCTTGCTTGTCCTTTCCCAGGCTAATGTCAAAGGAAACGCCTTCTAAAACCACAAACCACTGGGGCCTCCCTTATTTCTCAGATTGACTTGGCTTCTAGGAAGTGGCTGTGGCCTACAAAGCCACGGCGTGAGTCCAGGAGAAAATCATTTCAGTCGCGCAAGGCCAGACAGCAGCTCAGCCTCACAGAGGAGGTTAATAATAGGGCCCGTCCTAGAGGCAGTCCAGGAAAGCCTTTGGAACTTTCTATCTTCAGATATGCCTCGATCGATCCATTCAGAAGCATTTTGTTCTCCAGGCCCCATCTCTGTGGCAACCTTGCTGTAGAAGGAAGGCGATTGCAGTCCTGGTTTTGAAACATCGGGCATGACTGTTTTAGGGTTTGAAGCCAAAACACATGGAGTAAATGAAAACCTCTGACTCACCAGGAATCACTCTTCGTTTTCAAACACATCAATCAGTCTGTCAACAGCATTGACTGAAGGTCTATTCTGTGAAGAACCATGGATGAGCACTGTGGGGAGATTTGCAGAACCGTGTATTAATAGTTTCATTCATCCATCCATTTATCTAGCCATTTAACTCAATTTCGTGAATTGAGTCAATCAGAAATACCCACTGAGCCTTGCTAGCCACAAAACCCTGCCCTCGAGGGATGCCGGAAATATAAAGAGAGATAGCAATGTATAAAAGTCACCCGTAAGCGCTTACAGTCTAATGAGGGGCTGGTGGCAAAGGTAAGTACATAAATAGATAAGACCAGGCAAGCTATGACAAATATAACAAGAGAAGTTGACCAGTGGCGTTTCAGAGATTCAGAAAAGGGAACGTCACACTGAGTTGGAAGAATTACAGAATGCAGTTCCTTATTAGGAACTCATTATTAGGCATATTAGCTATTCGATAAGTCTATGTTGAGAATTGTCAAATAAAATAGGCTTGGATATGGGTTTTGGAGGTCTACTAGGAAATTAATAGGCAGAGGCAAGGGCAAGGCAGGGGTACAGTAGGTGGCAAAAACTGCTAGGAATGCATCCGCTGAGGACTGTGGAGGGCAGCAAGGTGCTGTGTGTATTCATCTGTCATCTTTCCACCCACCCACCCGCAATGTCACAGTGGGCAGTGAGGGGCAAAACCAGGGGGACCGATGGACACTGAAGAGGCAGTTAGTTACTAGAGAATATCTGCAGGCTAAGAAGCAGCATGAGTGGGGAGGCAGTGGAATGGAGGTGTGATGATTCACAGGAGTCTTCATCACAGATAAGGAAGGGGTCAGAGCCTGGGTAAGCAGACAAGGAGGCTGGATACAGATGCTGAGAGGTGACCACTGAGGCTCTGTGATCTAACCTCCAGATAGGCATTTGGGCATGGCACTAACTTTAAAGGGTTGGCACTTGATGCTACTTACATATTAAGCACTTGCTGTGTACTCAGCATTGTGCCGGGCAAGACAAAGATCATTTCGTACTTGGAGTAAATGCAATGTGTGAAATGTATGCATGACATGATCTTTGTCCTGACAGAGCTCAGAATCCAGTTGAGCAAGCTAGAATGAGTAGACAGGAAACAAGAAGAGGAGGCTGTGAAAGCGATTGCCAGAGTGTGCATGGAAGGGTTGAATGAGTCGCTGGACCTGAAAGGATTAACTACAGCCCAGACTCACTTCATAGATATTGAAGGACTTCCTGGTTTCCAAAGCCGTCATGGAGAGCTTGTTGGAGGAGGTGAGATTTAAACCAGTCTTTCAGTAGTGGCCAGTCAGGGATGTCCAGGCTGGGATGGTCAGGCCTGGGCTGGGGAACTCTGCCTCAGCCTACAGCACTACCCATAGGCCCAGCTACTTTCTGCCCTTGATAGCCGGGAGGCTGAGCAGCTCTGAGGAAGCTTCTGGACCTGTGGTGCACAGAAGCCCACTGTTTGCCGAGTCTTCACTTGGTGGAAGGGATGAAGGAGCTCAATGGGGTCTCTTTTATAAGGACACTAATCCCATTCATGAGGTGTCTGACTTCAAGACCTAATTGCTTTCTGAAGTCTCACCTCCAAATACCATTACATTGGAGATTAGGTTTCAACATATGAATTCAACATATAAACATTCAGTCTATAGCACAGAGTCAGTATATCCCCTCTTAAAAGTTACTTATTTATTTTTGTTTTGTTTTTCTGAGACAGGGTCTCACTCTGTGGCCAGGCTGGAGTGCGTCGGCACGATCTCCATCACTGCAATCTTCTACCTCCTGGGTTCAAGTGATTCTCTCACCTCAGCCTCCCGAGTAGCCAGGATTACAGGTGCCACCATCACGCCCAGCTAATTTTTGTATTTTCAGTAGAGACGAGGTTTCTTCATGTTGGCCAGGCTGGTCTCAAACTCCTGACCTGAAGTGATCTGCCTGCCCTGGTTTCCCAAAGTGCTAGGATAACAGGTGTGAGCCACCACACCCGGCCAAAAGTTATTTATTTTTAATACACAAGTAATATAGTAGTAACATTTCAGTGTAAAAAAAGAAAAAGAAAAAAAGCTCTTTCTTTAGTTGCTTCCTGTTCCATCTGTTCTCACAGAAAGTCCTGTTCCTGATTTATTGTATGTCTTAGAGACTTTCTAGTATATTTTTGTGGGCATACTTATGCAATATTCTTTTTAATATATAAATGGTAACATGCAATATGGAATGATTCACAATTTGCTTTTGTTTCCCCGTTAAAAATATGTCTTGGGGCTCTTTCTATGCCAACAAAAAATAGATTTGCCTCATTCCTCTTACAGAGTGTATTGTATTCCACCGGTGGGTACATTTTCTTGGCTGTACCTTTACTGATAAACTTTAGGATGTTTACAGTTTTTTTGTGATTACAACCAATTCCAAATACAAATGAAGATTCATGTTAAAAAAACCTCATTGAATATGTAAATGAATGCTTTTCTACACAAAAATTATAATCACTGGGTCATGAAGTATATTTAATATTCTAATAAGTAAATTTCCATGTTAAGTGGCTTACCAACTTAGTCTTCCACCAGTAGCCTTCTACTGTATTGATTTTTCCCCAAATCTTATCTTGATAAGTGTGTTGATTTTTGCTAATCTAATGGGTATAAAAATGGGGCTTCTCTGTTTTTCTTTCAAGTTAAAAGATAACATTATTTTTAAAATTATTATTAGGTTTTTGAGACGGAGTCTTGCTTTGCTGCCAGGCCAGAGTGCAGTGGCACCATCTCAGCTCACTGCAACCTCCACCTCCCGGGTTCAAGCAATTCTCCTGCCTCAGCCTCCCAAGCAGCTGGACTACAGGCACATACCACCATGCGCAGCTAATTTTTATATTTTTGTGGAGATGGGGTTTCATCATGTTGGCCAGGATGGTCTCAATATCTTGACTTTGTGATCTGCCCGCCTCGGCATCCCAAAGTGCTGAGATTACATTACTTTTTTAAATAGGGCTTTTGTTTTTGTTTTTTTGCCCTACAGAATTCTATTTTAAAAGTATTATACAGTAAAATTAACTTTTTTCTTTTTGATGTACAGTTCTAGGAACTTTAACACAAGCACAATTAGGACACTTTCTCCCATTTCTAACTCTGGGCAAACCCTGATCTCTTCTCCATCATTATAGTGTTGTCTTGTTGAGAATGTCAATAAATAGAATCATATAGGTTTGCTGCTTTTTTTTTTTTTTTGAGACAGTTTCATTCTTGTGGCCCAGCCTGGAGTACAGTGGCACTATCTCAGCTCACCACAACCTCAGCCTCCCAGGTTCAAGTGATTCTCCTGCCTCAGCCTCCCGAGTAGCTGGGATTGCAGGCATGTGCCACCATTCCTGGCTGATTTTTTTGTATTTTTAGTAAAAACGGGGTTTCTCCATATTGGTTGGGCTGGTCTCCAACTCCCGACCTCAGGTCATCTGCCCGCCTTGGCCTCACAAAGTGCTGAGATTACGGGCATTTACCACCATGCCCAGCAAGTTTGCTGCTTTTATTCAGCATAATGCTTTTGAGATTCATGAGTGTTGTTCCATAATATCAGAGATTTTTTTCTTATTATTGTCTAGTAATATTCCACTATCCACTTATATTAGGGTTTGTTTATTCATTCACCCAACCAAAGACACTTGGGATGCTTCTAACTTTTGAAATTATGGCTATAGCTGCTGAAAACATTTGGGTCAAGTTTTTATGTGAATATACGTTTCATTTCCCTACCGAAAATACCAAGGGGTAGAGCAGGATTGCTGGTTGAAATGATAAGTGTATATTTAACTATAAGAAACTACCAAACTATTTTCCAGAGTAGCTGCGCCATTTTGCAATCCCATCAGCAATGGAGGAGACTTTCATTTGCTCTGCATCCTCACCACCTAGCCTTGGTAATGCTGGTACTTTTAATTTTAGCCATTCTAATAAGCATGTAGTTATATCTCATGGCTTTTTTTTTTTTTTTTTTTTTTTTTTTTTTGAGATAAGGTCTCACTCTGTTGCCCAGGCTGGAGTGCAGTGGCACGGGCTCACTAAAGCCTTGACCTCCTGGACTCAAGCAATCCTCTCTTCAGCCTCCCAAGTAGCCGGGACTACGGTTGTGCACCACCACACCTGGCTATTGTTAAAACAGATTTTTGTAGATATGGGTTTTTGCTACGTTGCCCAGGCTGGTCTATAACTCCTGGGCTTAAGCAATCCTCCTACCTTGACCTCCCAAAGTGCTGGAATTACAGGTGCGAGCCACCGTGCCTGGCCTCACTGTGGCTTTAATTTGCATTTTCCCAATAGGTAATAATGTTGAGCATCTTTTATTTGCCTTATAGGTATCTTCTTTGATGATATATTGATCAAATTTTTGCCCACTTTTTAGCTAGATTGTTTCTTTTCTTGCTGTTGAGTTTCGAAAATTCTTTAAATGTTATGGATTCAAGTTCTTTGTTGGAATTTTGATTTGCAAACATTTTCTCCCAGTCTGTAGTTTGTCATTTCATTCTCAGAGCAAAAGTTCTAAGTTTTGATAACCTCCAGTCTTTCAGTTTTTCTTTTATAGATTATTCTTTAGTTTTTGTGTCTAAGAGGTCTCCACATAATTCAGGTCGTGCAGATTTCCTCTTATGTTTTCTTCCAAAAGTTTTAAGTTTTAAATTTGAATCTATGATTCACTCTAAGTTAAATTTTACATAAGGTTTGAGGTATAGGGCAAGATTTGTTTTGTTTTGTCTTGTTTTTTGCATATGAGTGACTAATTTGTTCAAAACTATTTGTTGGAAATACTATTTTTTCTTTATTACATTGCTTCTGCACTTTTGTCAAATATTATATGGTTACGTTTGTATGGCTCTGTTTTTGCTCTCTATTATGCTCCATTGATCTATTTGTCTAATCCTTTACCAATGCCATGGGTTTTGAATACTGTAATTTTACAGTAAGTATTGACATCATGTAAATAGATTCCTTCAACTTTATTCTTTTCCCAAGTTGCTTTGGCCATTCTGGGTTCTTTGCATTTCTATATGTATTTTAGAATCTGCCTACCAATTTCCACCAAAAGTCATGCTAGGATTTTGGTTAGCACTTGATTAAATCTATATATCAATTTAGGGAAAGCCAATCAATATCTTTAGTATGCGGAGTCTTCCATGCCATGAATATTTTGTCTCTCCATTTATTTAGGTCCTCTTTGATTTTTTTCATCAGCATACAGTTTTCAGCATATACACTCAGTACATGTGTTAAGGCTTATACCTAAGTATTTCATTTTGTTTCAGCTATTGTAAATGATATGGTTTAATTTCAGTTTCCAATTGTATGTTGACACTATATAGAAATACAATAGACATTTTGTGTTGACATTGTATTCTATAACCTTGCTGAACTCACTTTGTCTAGGAGTTTTTGGTAGAGCCCTGAGATTTTCTATGCAGGTGGTCATGTCATCTGTGCATAGAAACGGCTTTATTGGCTTCCTTTAAATCCGTATGCCTTTCATTTCTTTTACTTGCATTTTTGCACTGGATAAGACTTCCAGTATGATGCTGAATGAGAGTATTGAGAATGGATCTCCTAGATAGGCATCCTAGCTTTCTTTTCAACTTAGGGGAAAGGCCTTTTGGTGGCAAGGGCTGCATTGGAGCAGGAAGGGAGGAGAATCTTTTACCATTAAGTATGAAGTTAGCTGAAGGTTTTATTTATTTATTTATTTATTTTGGTAGACACTATTTATCATGTTTAGGAAGTTTCTTTCTCTTGTTACTTTACTGAGAGTGTTTATTATAAATGAATGTTGTATATTGTCAAGTGCTTTCCTGCATTTATTGATAAAGTCACATGGTTTTTCTTCTTTAGATGGTTAACATAGTGAATTATAGTGACTTACTTTTGCATATTGAATCAGCTTTACATTCCTGGAATAAACCGTACTTAATCGTGGTGATTTTTTAAAAAAGATATTGCTCTATTCCGTTTGCTAATATTTTGTTGAGATTTTTCTTCATCTCTGTTCATGAGGAATATTGGTCTATGTATTTTTTTTTTCTTGTACTGTCTTTTTGTGGTTTGGTATTAGTATAATATTGGCCTTGTAAAATGAGTTGGAAAGTATTTCTCTTCAATTTTCTGCAAAAAACAGTGTAGAATTGGTGTTATTTCTTCTTTATTATGTTGTAGAATTTTCCAGTGAATTATATCTGGACTGGAGATTCTGTTTCAAAAGGCTTTTAACTACGAATTCAATTTCTTTGATAGTTGCAGGCTTTTTTGGGATATCTACTGTTATCTACTTGATCTTGAGTGAATTTTAGTAGTTTGTGGTTTATAAAGAATTGCTCATTTAATCCACATTGTCAGATTACTGTGCATAGAGTTGCTTCTGTGCTTCTATATTTCTTCATTTCCTTTTAATGCCCGTGAGGTCTGCAGGGATATCCCCTATTTCATTCCTGATACTGGTAATTTGTGTGTTTCTCTCTTTCTCTCTCTCTGTCAGTCTTCCTACATGCTTATCAATTTTAGTGATTGTTTTCTAACAGTATACTTTTAGTTTGATTGATTTTTTGGTTATATTTCTATTTTCACTTTCATTGATTTATTCCCTTATCTTTGTTATTTACTTACTTCTGCTTGATTTGTGTTCATTTTGCACCTTTTTTTTGCTAGTTTCCTCAAGTAGAAGCTTAGATGATTTATTTGATACTTTTTTTCTCTTTCCAATATCATATAGGCATTGTAGTGCTATAAATTTCCCTCTAAACACGGCTTTAGGTTCGTCCCATGTATTTTCGTGTGCTGCATTTGCCTTTTCAGGCAGTCCCATTGAGACTTCCTTTTTGACCTATGGATTATTTTTAAGTGTTTTACATTTCCAGGTGTTTGGAGATTTTCCTGTTATCTTTCTTTTATTGATTTCCAGTATAATTTCATCAAGGTCAAAAAACATACTTTGTATAATTTCAATTCTTTTAAATATGTTAATGTTTATTACATGATCCTAGATATGGTCTCTCTTGGTGAATAGTTCATGTTCACTTTAAAAAATGTATATTCTACTGATTTTTGTTAATAATTGTATCCAGTTAGTTGATGGTATCAATCAGTACTTCATTATCCTTGCTGTTTTTGAAGTTGCAACTATAATTACTACTTTATTTATTCTTTTATTTGTTTTTGCTTTATTGTTTTGGGGCTCTGTTATTAGGTGTATACACGTTTCGAATTGTTACGTCTTTTTGGTGAATTGACACCTTTAGGAGCATGTTATGTCTCTCTTTACCTTTGGGATCTTTTTTAACCTGACATCTACTTTGATATTAACAAAACCACTGATTCATTTTTACCATTTGTTTCTAGAGTGTTTGTGTTGCTCTTCCAAGTACTTATATAACTGCTTTAAGCTCTTTGTTAGATGATCTAATATCTGTGTCATCTCCTTGGTGTCTAGGTCTTTTTCTATAGGAGTTAAAAGTTGTATTGTTCATCACATACTGAGTGATTTTGGATTATATTTGTAACATTTTGAATACTAAGTTATGAGATGCTGAGCTTTGTTTGAATTGTATTCATATTGTTAATATTTTTGTTTTAGTGGGTAAATTGGTTATTAGATTTAGATCCCAGGTTTTGGTCTGCCTTCTAGAGACTGTGGTTACAATGTCAGCTCCACTTCTAGTCTTGCAGCATGACTCAGATCTGTCCTACGTGTGTGCTACCAAGTGGTCATTTGGGGACCTGGGTAAAAGTCCCTTTGTTAGCTCAGTTTTCAGAGTCTTCGACAGATTGTTTTAGGATTAAATCCAGGCATGTGTGGGTTGAAGCTTAGAAGTTTATGAGGTCGCTGTCCGGAGTTCCAGGCTCCCTGTTATCTCCTCAGTACATCCCAGTTCTCTAGGTTGTCCATTTTGGTCTCCCACACAGAAGTCATTCACTTCTGCAGTCACAGTGTGTCTGAGGCGAAGTGATAGACAGACATCACCACCGTCCCCCAGCACCAAAAATTAAAGCAATGAAAATTGTCCATATCTTCATGGAACGTCTGTTCCACTAAATAAAGAAGAAAGTTATCTTCCATTCAAGTTCTGACTCCTGAAGGCTACCATTGCTGCTATGACTGGGGCCAGGGCCACCTCCACAGGATTGCCTGGTGGTGGGTATACAAGAGAATGAAGAAAAAGGAAAGAGAAATATAAGAATTTACCCCACTCTCTCTAAGCTTTAGACATTCCCTGACTCCTAAGGTGATGGCTAGAGGTTTTCTCCTGAAGCTCTTCCTACTTAGCACAGTGCTCGTTTCAGATTTTCCAGCTGAGTTAAGGCCAGGTGGACACAGGAGACAAAAACTAATGAACTTATTGCTAGTTTGATAGCACTTTCATTTTTGGCACCCATCACTGGTCCACCTACTGCTGTTGATTTTACAGAGTCCTCCAGTGGGCCAAACATTCTGTCCAGGTTTTAGAATTACATTCAACTGAAAGAGAAGCGTGGTGTGTATCTGCTTTATCTTACCTGAGACCGGTTTTCTTACTTTGTTTTAATATACACTTTTCTAATTACAAGTGAGATTGAGCATCTTTTATTATTTAATATCACACATTCTTTTTTGTAAATTATATTTGTATTTTGTGCCTATTTTATTATTATTTCCAGGAAACTACTAAGAAGAAAGTGCCTCTTTTAATGCTTGCATTGTTTGCTCTTTTTTTCTTATTAATTGCAGGAGGTTTTTAATCCTGAATATCAAACCTTTGATCATTATCTACGTGACATCTCTTTTTTTTAACCGTACTTTAGGTTCTGGGGTACATGTGCAGATCATGCAGGATTGTTGCATAGCAACATCTATGGCAAGGTGGTTTGCTGCCTTCATCCCCTCCATCACCTATATCTGGTATTTCTCCCCTCATTATCCCTCCCCACCCTCCCCACCCCCCCCCACTGTCGCTCCCCTAGCCCCCCTCTACTGACCACAGTGTGTGATGCTCCCCTCCCTGTGTCCATGTGTTTTCATTGTTCAACACCCACCTATGAGTAACAATATGCAGTGTTTGGTTTTCTGTTCTTGTGTCAGTTTGCTGAGAATGATGGTTTCCAGATTCATCCATGTCCCTATGAAGGACAGGAACTCATCATTTTCACTATTACTGGTTTCTTTGTTTTTGGACCTAAGTTGTTATTGGTTAGTGTACTTTGTTGTAATGAAGAATGTAAGTTTGATAAATTAACCAAATTCATCAAGTTTTTTTGGCTTCTGCTTTTGTAACATTTTTAGAACAGACTTTTTCATTCCAAGGTCATCATCATATTCACCTATTATTTGTAATACTCTCAAGTTTATTTTCCTATGTTTAGAAATTTTCTCCATTAGAATTTATTTTTGTGAATGATGTATAAGGAAGTTAGTTTATTTTTTCCACAAAATATTTTGTCATTTTTCCAACACCATTTATTGTATATTCTTTCATCTACTGATTTTATCAAATACGAAATTCCCAAATATACAGTGCTGAGTTTTATAACTATATTTTATTTCATTGATGTATTCATCTATTCTTTCACTATGGCTTTCTAACCTAATTTAATAACTAATGGGTCAAGGATTTCTTTAACAATTTTTCTTTCTCAAAATTATCCTTACTATTCTAATTCTTTCATATGAATTTTAGAGTCAATTTGTCAAGCTACATAAACAAATCTTTGGGAATTTGACTAGAACTGCATTAAATTTGTAAATTAATTTGAATCTTCTCATCCATGAACACCTTTATTTATTCAAGTTTCTTTTTATGTTCTTTGGAAAGAAAGCTTTATAGTTCTTTTTCATGAAGGTTTTGCATACACCTTATAAGGTGTATACCTAGACATCTTATAGTTTCATTGATATTTTGAAGGGTATCATTTCTGTCTTATTTTATGTTTGGATATTATAGATATGTGGGAATGTTGGTTTTTTTTCATGCTTATCCCGTATCCAGAGTGTTACTAAATGTACTTAGGAGTTTCAGCAATTTTCAATGAAATCTTTTAGATTGTTTGGATATTTGGTAATATTTTCACAAGCAATGCCTGTTTTTATTTCTTTTAGTATTCCCCTCCCTCCCTCAACCCCCTTTTCTTATTTTGTTGTATTGACTGGAATATCAGAATAGTGTTAAATGAAGTTAGGAGACAAAAAGTCTTTGTTTTATTCCAATTTTATTAGAAGTTCTTCTAATGTTTTACCAGTAAGTATGATGCTTGCTATAGATTTCTAGTAGATAGCATTAATCAAGTTCAGGAAGGTCTTTTGTATTTATGTTAGCTAATAATTATTAAAATATCACCAACAGATGTTAAATATAACAGATATTCAGCATTTATTCAGATAGTTGTAATTTCTAAACCCATTAATTGTTTTCCAGTGATGAACCATCCTTGCTCTCCTAGGATAAACCATACCATGTCATGATGTATTTCTTTTATACAAAGCAAGATTCAGTTTGTTAGTCATTTATTTAGAAATTTGCATCTATATTCATAAATGAGACTGGTTTATAAATGTTTTATATAAGACTTTTATCTGGCATTGATGTGGGATTTTCCCCTCACCACAGGGAAATATTCTCAGTTTTATGTATATCCATCTAAAAATATTTTAAGTATACACAAGCAAGCCCATATATAGATATTTTAAATATACTTTATTTTTTAGAGAAGTTTTATATTCCCAGCAAAACTGAGCAAAAGGCACAGATTTTCAGTATTTCCCATATTTTCACATATACATGGTCTTCCCCACCAACATCCCCACCAGAGTGCTACCTCTGTTATAGTCAGTGACCTACATCACCATCACCCAAAGTTCATAGTTTACATTAGGCTTCCATCTTGATATTGTACTTTCTATGGGTTTGGAAAAGTGCATCATGACACAGATCCATCATTAGAGCATCATACAGTGTAGTTTAACTGCTGTAAAAATCCCTCATGCTATTCACCCCTCCCACCCCCATACCCTGGCAACTACTGATCTTTCTACTGTCACCATAGTTTGCCTTTTCCAGAATGTCATATAGTTGGAATTATAAAGAATGTAGCCTTTTTAGACTGGCTCCTTTCATTTAGTCATATGCACTGAAGTGTCTTCCATGTCTTTTCATGACTTGACAGCAAATTTCCTAGGAATGGAATTGCTCAGTCAAAGGGCATATGCACTTGGGATTCAGATAGATTTTGCTAAATTGTTCTTCATCGAAGTTGTACAAATGTACACTCCCATAGGAGTTTTTAAAATCTTTTTACTCATACCCTTTCCAACTCAGAGTTATCAAACCTTTTGAGTTTTGGCAATCTGGTCAGTACAGACAGGAGGTACTGTAGCGCAATTTTAATTTGCATCCCTTTTCTTGAAGGGCATTGTGACTAGCTAAAATTAGACATTTTGCAGAATCCCTTTTAGACAGAGGGTGACAATGTGGTATTTTCCTGCCAATGAAAACAGTAAGAAACAGTGAGTGGGTATAACTTCTGAGAAAGTAATTGAAGAGAAAGGGAGGTGTAGACAGCCTAGCCACTGCCTCTTTTGACTTTTGTCTCTTCCCTCCTTTCTCTCCAGGTTGTATTAAACACAGCGCTGACGGTGATGAGTCATGCTGCAGATGATGGAGCAGAAACAGGTAGGTTGCTGAGTGTGCCAAAAAGAACGTTTTTGGGTTTTGTTGTTTTCGACTTTGGTTTTCGCCATACCAATTCCATTCCCAGTGCTATGAGTGTCCACGTGTATTTTGGGAAAGCAGAAAGTGACTAGGTAAACAAAAGCCACTACAAGTGAAAACTCCATCCGCAGGTATTTCGTAAAATCATCCTGCCCCACTACACTAGTTATGACAACACTAGTTACCTGTTACGGCTGTTGCAAGAATTAAACAAGACTGTTTATATAAAGGTGTCCAAGCCAGAGCGTTCTTAAAATGTAGCCGCTATTACCATCATTAGCTGTTGTCTCTGGAGTTGTAATCCCGCTGCCCCACGTCACCTACTCGTCCTGGGTAGGGTCTGTACCTCTCCTGGAGTATATATGAATAGTGATGATGAAGTGTTAGAGACACAGGGAGGTGCGGGGAGCTGCAGGTTCATGGCAATAGCTCCCTTTTCTTAAAGGCTTTGATGCAAAGCCTCTGATACAATTTGTTAGTCCACCCAACCCTGCAAATCGGAAATTGGGTTTGTATTTGATCAGTTTGGCTGGGCCACTGAAGCTTCATGTGTCAACAGCAGCACTGACTTATCGTCATAAAGCTCTCAGATGCCCGACCCGCTGCTCCAGCTTCTGGTTCACACCTCCCACGATCTTGAACTGGAAAGAAATCAGGCCACACTTCTGGGGGTTGTTTCTGGGTCTGAAATTGTCATAGACAGCCTGGTCATTCTTTGGAAAGAGCAGACCTGGTAGCGTGAGAGACAGAGAAACAAACACAGCAGCATTTGCAGCTGAAGTTTTTAAAAATCACTTGGTTTTTCATGCATTTTCTTTTAGCATATAATGTATAATATCAAATGTTGTGTATATTTTAAAGCAGAGCTGAAGTTTTATAACTTGTGGTAAACATTAAAAAGGGGAAGCTCCCCCAAAAGGGGTATTGATACCTTGGTTAGTTTGGAGAGTTCTATTTGGTTGTGAGAAGCCAGGTTTGGGGGTAGCGTAGTGTGTTGTAACAAAAAAATTAAATTATCTAATTATCAAAGTGAGAGTAATTCGGACATTTCTACCTGAGGTTAGGAGTTGGACTTTGGGAGAACAGATGGACGAAGTGGTCTGGAGACAAGAGTGTGGCCTGTGGACGGTGATAGAAAGCAGACCTGGAGGCCGATGGCCAGTGAGAAGTATCTTATGGGGAGAAATGCCTAGTGAAATTTTCAGACAGGGATTCCCAGTACTTACATTTAAGTTGATTCCTGTTCTGTGCGGTGCCATCAGCCCCTTACCATTAGTCTAGGTCTGATACAGCTGTTGTCTTGGGGAATTAACTTAGAAGAATTGTTCTCTACTCTTGGGACCACCTGGAACAGACAGAGGCAAGAAAGAACCACTGTGGTAGGTAAGATGCAGAGAACGACCAGCCACTGACCCACAAAGGGCAGGAAGAAGGAACAAGAGGAAGGAAACAGAGCACCCCTTACCCCACTGCCTCCCCGAGTCCTCCTGAAGTCATGGGGAGGGGGGCTGGGGAAGGCAGTGAATCCCCCTCAGCACATGGGATTGGCTCTTGAGTTAGTTCACCTGCTTATAAAAAGTGACTTTAGAATAATGTGTTAGCATCCATCACACACACACACACACACACACACACACACACGATGCATCCATCCATCATATAGGATGCATATATATATATATATTGAAACAGAATCTCCCTCTGTTGCCCAGGCTGGAGTACAGTGGCACAACCTCGGCTCATTGCAACCTCCACTTCCCAGGTTCAAGCGATTCTCCTGCCTCGGTCTCCTGAGTAGCTGGGGATTACAGGCGCTCACCACTACTACCCATAATACACACCAACTAATTTTTGTTTTTTTTTTAGTATTTTTAGAGTTGGGGTTTCACCATGTTGGCCAGGCTGGTCTCAAACTCCTGACCTCAGGTGATCCACCTGCCTTGGCCTCCCAAAATGCTGGGATTATAGGTGTGAGCTACTGTGCCTGACCAGCATCCACATTTTTGAATCATGATTTGAAGGAGGTTGACTTTCCTTACTTATGGGATCCTTGCAGTGTGTCAGCAAGTGAAGATGTTTCATGGTTAAGTGGCCAAATACCAATAGTGGCTCACAGCAAGGGGGAATGGCTAGACTTTGTTTTCACTTCTACAAATAAGGTTTTTGGGAGAAAATACATTAATCCTTAAATTGCTATTATCACAGAAATAATATGAGTAAATTAGGCTACTAGTTTTCAGCAGAAGGGACATTGGACAGAAAGTGTTGAGACCTGGGAACTGATTCTTGTTCTACCGACAACTGATGACCTTAGACAAGCCCCGCCCCCAACCTCCTGCCCCACCAAAGTGGCATGGCCGTGTCCTCTGTAAAAGACAGCAGTTATTCTAAATAATCCCAAGGTTCCTTTCAGCTCTCACTTTCTAGGATTTAAAAAACTTATAACAGAAACCCAAGTTTGGGTAATTCATTAATCCAAAGGCTCCCAGACTTTTTCTATTCACGGCGTCCCTCCTTAGTGACTTTTGTTTCACAGCACTCCTCAGCCAAAAGAAATACCCCAAAGCTCCATTTGCTAAGTGGTTAGGTCCTAGGTCCTAATAATTTAGTAGCCATTTGAAGAGACAATACACGTCGATAGAAGGAAAAAGCGATAATTTTATTTTATCCCGTTACAACCACATTTATTTACTCATGGATGGCTGTGTCTGTTGAGCACGGCACTTCTTCAACGCTGGAGTCAGCCTGGACCCCGCTACTCCCATTCCCTGCTCCACACTGACAGTCACTGAATATTGGCTTGTTATCACGGCAACCACCAACAACTTAGCTTTGAAAAAGATACCATGTCATTGTAAAGAATGTAGTACCATTTATTATTTTTCTCTGTTTCACAAGTCATCAAGCAAAGCACCACTTATTTTGAAACCATGAACTACCTCAAATAGTTTGTGTTGTGTGTGACAGGTGTTGTGGTGCTTCCCAAAAAAGTTAAAACGATCACACAGCACCCTGTGAATCTGCTGCATTGTCCTCACGTATCTAGATGCAGTTTGGGAACTATGGAGCAAATCTGGGGTGTCTTTCCCATTTTTTTAATGGAACAATGTGCATCTCCCTGTTGCAGACATTTTCAGGCTCTGTAGACCAACCACAGAATAAGACAGTTTGCATAATCCTGATGCAATGTCTGCTGAATCCTGGCCTCTGAATGAGCAATATAATCATTCCAGTGATGACCTACCTGTACCCCAGTGTCAAGTTTCCTGGTGACAGAGACCAGAGAGTTTCATCCTAGGTCCACTGCAACCACAGCTCCCAGGCCACCACTGGGCTCTATAAGCCCTTAGCTCTGACCGTCACCCTCATCTGAAACCCTAGGGTCTAAATCTCTAGTCACCCCTTCCTACCCATCAGCCGGCCAGTCTCCTGCTCCCAGCCTACTTGCTGTTTGACCTCACAGGGACGGGCCATCTCCTATTTTTCTTGTTAATGTCCCCAGGCGGCTTCCCTTTGCTTGCCAGCCTATGAGCTATCACTGTAGCCTTCTTCTCCTGGGCATCCTCTGTGTCTTCACTTCTCCACATTGTGTCCCCACCATGACAATTCTACACAACTTCATCCTTGGATCAGTCTAGCCATTTGCCAACATTCCACAGTTTCTCTGTTCTCCTCTCTCATCCCAGCCTCTCTTGCTCAGCAAATAACCTGTCTTTTAGCTCATGGAGGAAATTCATGCTCTCAGGAACAAGCACTAAGACACTGTCCTCACCTGCAGATGCTCCCTTTTGTACCCACCCTGTCACTTGCCTCACCTCTGCAGAACTCCAGGCTCAGAGGAAGAGGCGTCATCCTCCTGCTGAGGGCTGACCATTGCCCCAGGCTCTTGCTCCCATCTCTTTCCATGACCCCCAGACCAGCATCTGGCTCTGCTGGGTGCTTCCTCTCCCTTCCATATTTTCAACTTCTCCTTTGTTACTGGTTTCTCCTACATGGCCTGTGACCACATTCAAGTCTCCTACTTAAGAAGAAATTCTCCAACAGTGTCTCCAGTAACTAATGCCTGATCGTCTTCCTCCCATTGGCTGACAATTCCCTGAACAGTCCAAACTAGTCTCCTCTGCTTCTCAACAGCCTCCGGGCCCCTGACTCTCCTCCCCAGCCTCCATCTCTCCTCCACTCCGCCCCCACCTAGCCCTCTGGCCACAGGAGGCACAGGCCATTCTCAGAAGTGGCTGTGCAGTCCCGGCTTTGATGCTATTGTTTCCTGCTCTCCCTTTCTCCCTTGCCTACCTGGCAAGCAGCACTGATTTCAAAAGGTCCTCTGGGAAGCCTGTGTGAACCTCCCTCCTCCGCCCACCAGGTAGAAATGGTCACTCCTCCTTTGTGTTCTCAGCTGTCCTTTGAGTCACAGTGTGTGTTTCGGTTTACTTTCCACGTTGTCATGCTTTGCTCCAACAAATATCATAAGCTCCTCCAGAGCTAGGACTGTGTCTCCATTTATCTGCCTTCCTAGTACTGAGCACACCCGTCCCGTCTCAATGACTTGCATTCGGCGAGGGAGCAAATGAAGCTTGTGAAAGCCAAGAGAACTCTCGCTATTCATGGGGTTGGCGAGGCTGGGAGGATCTGCCTTGTGACCTCCTTTAAACAGACATTTAATCCCGAGCAATATCTTCTAGACTCCTCAGCAATCATGGACACATTATTGCTGCTATCTCATTCTTCCTCACAGCAACCATGAGTAGGTATTACGACCCCTGTTTTACACACGAGGAACCTGAGGCTCAAAGAGAAGTGAGTTTGGCCTGGTCATACGGCCAATTGCAATGGACACAGGAGCCCAGCCAGGTTTGGTCTCTCTCTGTACATCCAGGCACTCCCTATGCTACTGACTGTCACCTCCGTTAATTGTCACCCTTTAGAAACAGGATTCAGATGCTGAGTTTGAAGCAAAAGCATTAAGTAGTGCATTCCCACCTCAAGAGGCTCAGACACACTTGTGTGTTATCAGTGACTGGGGCCCTGGATTTGTGCTACAAACATCACCTGTCTCATGGCTTTATTTCTAATTGAGTAGCTTCCATGCCTTTAACTAAATAGTCAGCCTTAGTGAGACAGGAGCCTTCAGCAGAACTATCAGCAATGATTTCCTGCAAAGCCTTTTAACATTGCTCGCAGAGGCACAAGCTCCCGCCCTCATTTTCCTGACACGCTCACTCAGAGAAAGAAAGCGCCTGTAAGTTTACACCATCTGCTAGCCTCTCACCTTTCAGCATTTGCACCTTCGTCCGCATCCGGGCCCCCTCTGCCAAGAGTTTCTCTTTTAACTGCTATAGATGAATGGAAACCTGGGGATGGGGGGACTGTTTGGAAACAGGATCTGTCCCTTCAAGGAAACCTGGACAAGTGTGCCTTGCCTCCTGAGTCCCTCAGCTCATCTTCCCCTCCTCCCTGCTTCCGTTTTTGTTTAGTTTGACCTTGGTCACTGATGACAAGGCTTCTTTTCCTGCCAAACCAATCAATAAGCTAAACAGACAGAAGATGAGTATTTAGAATATGGGAAGCCAAACTCAAACACAGATAGGTTATCAGCCTAGCCCAGAGCAGACTTCTGAGCAAATATTTCATTAACAAATTTTTCATGGCAACTTGCATGTTAAAAATAAGGGGGCGGGGGCGGGGAGAGGGAGAGAGAGAAAACAGTGGTGCTGGTAGGGTGGAGGTGGGGAGAAAGGGAGAGGCTGGCTGGGGCCCAGAAGCTGAATTGCCCTCCTAGGGAGTGTTGTTTGGGAGTGTTTGGCAGAGAGTAGGGAGAAAAGTGGGATGGCAGAGAGAAGACCCCCAGAACGGGGAGCCCTATTTACTTAAGAACTTTCAACTTCAAACCTACCTTTTATTGCAAGGCTGGCCACGTGATTCATCTTTGGCCATCTCCACGGGGGTAGGGCAGGCTACATTTCCCCAATAAAACCCCAAACAGGCAGTCAGCAACTGGCAGGTGCAGCCTGGGCTGGGTACTTGGCGGGGGGAGATTGGGAGGAGAGAGGAGATGTGGGTCCTAGAAAGCCCCATGGAGAAGCTGGAGAGCCACAGTGAACACAAATATAAATGATAAGAACAAAGGCAACTGTGTATCAGCCTCCACTGTTCTAGGCACCCTCCGAGGCACTTCACTGAATCCTCGCTACCAGGCCCAGGACTCTGTGGTCAGCACTGGTACACATGCCCACGGGTCTGTTCCGATGGCTCAATATTTTGAATATCATGTCCTGTTCACAACAACCCTAAAAGAAAGGCATTTTGGTTGTAATTTCTAGATGAGGCTCCTGAGATTCAGAGAGGTTGAGACACCTGTTTAAGTTTGCACAGCTGGTAAACTGAAGAGGCAGAATCGAGGTCTAGCCAGCCTGACCCCAAAGGTGAGGAGTTTTCTGTTCCTTTCTATTGCTTCCCTAATAGCTTTCATTACACTTCCAAGAAAAGGTTGGAAAAATGTGAAATTAGTAAGATTCAACTCTTGTAAGCAAGCTCTGAGAGCAGGAAAGAAGGAAGAGACGACCTTTTCAGCTCCTTGCGTGTCGAGCCCCTTCCCAGGTGTCCCGTGCTCCTGCCTTTGGGTTCCTGCAGGTTCCACTCTGGCCTCAGTTCACAGTCACTTCTCAGGGTGCTCCCTGACTCACCCTGTACTGTTTGTTCTTATCGATTTCTATTTTTCCTTCACTGTACTTATGCTAATTAATTGCTTTTAACTTGTAGCATTCGTGTAAATTAGCACATATACTAATTAATTCATAGTGATTGTATAATGTTAATTTATAAATATTGAATGCTGATTAATATCTCTGTGTGTAATTTATTGATAAACGACTTCTCGATAGACCGGATTAATAATAATGATGATGATATTAACAACAATAATAATAGCCGGCCCCTCTTCCGTGCATCCTGTAAGCCTGGCGCTGTGTTAAGGGCTTTATATCTGTGAACGTCGTGAATCCTTTCAGTGGTGCCGTGAGGTGGTGACCATTAGTGTCCCCATTTTACAGATAAAGTAACTGAGGCACACAGAGGTAAAGAAACTTGTCTGTTGCTTCTTTGCTAATGAATGCGTGACAGAGCAGGATGTGAATTCCAGTGGGCTTTGGTCCCAGCATCTACACTATCTTTTTTTTCTTTTTCTTTCACTCTGTTGCCAGGTGTCAGGCTGGAGTGCAGTGGCCCAATCTCAGCTCACCACAACCTCCACTTCCTGGGTTCAAGCAATTCTCCTGCCTCAGCCTCCCGAGCAGCTGGGACCACAGGCACGCACCACCACACCAGCTAATTTTTGTATTTTTTAGTAGAGACAGGGTTTCACCGTGGTCTCGATCTCTTGACCTCGTGATCTACCCTCCTCAGCCTCCTGAAGAGCTGGGATTACAGGCGGGAACCACCGTGCCTGGCCCACACTCTTAATTATGATGTTTGGCAGGCTGTAAAACATGGCCATCAATTCCTACCATCTTGATATAAGTCTGCCTTAGAGGTGGAGTTGCTTTCTCACCCCTTGAATCTGGGATGCTCATGGGATTTGTTTGGACAAGCAGCAAAAGTGAAAAGTGTTACATGATCACCAAGCCCAGGCCGTAGGCTTTGCACCTTCTGGTTCTGTGCTTTTGGGATGCTGTTCTGAGACCACCCTGGGAAGAAGCTGGTCTGGCCTTTGTCTGCATGTGAGGCCACATAGAAGAGAACTGAGGTATCCCAGCCAAGAGCCCGTACCAGATAGGTGAGTGCAGCCGTCTCAGACCCTGCAGCCCAACCAACCCTCCACCCGAATGCAAGCACATGACTGGGTAAGGCAAAATCAGCAGGGAGACCGGCCAGCCAACCCTCAGAATCATGAAAATGAATAAACTGCCATTTTCTGAGCCATGAAGCTTTGCGAAGGTTTGTCACGCAGCAAAGGCTAACTCAGCAAGAACAACCTTATTCGTACAGTAACCCTAGTACTAGCAAGATGTCTGGTACACAGCGCTTTGACAGTAAACATGTATTGGCTCAATGAATGAACAGAAGTGAGATTGAACCAGGGAGACCCCCTGGAAGATGCTGGCTAACTTTACAATATATTGTAGAATACATTCCATGTGGTACATTCTGGAATTCTGGAATAGAAGATAATTTAAAAATATTAACATTCTAGACTGGGTGCAGTGGTTCATGCCTGCAATCCCAGCACTATGGGAGGCCAAGGCGGGCAGACAGCTTGAGCCCAGGAGTTTAAGACCAGCTTGCGCAACATGGCAAGACCCCATCTCTGTTAAAAGTACAAAAAGTTAGCCAGATGTGGTGGCACGCATCTCTAGTTCCAGCTACTCAAGAGGCTGAGGTGAGAAGATGACTCGAGCTTGGGAGGTAGAGGCTGCAGTGAGCAGTGACCGTGCCACTGCACTCCAGCCTGGGTGACAGAAAAAGATCGTGTCTCAAAAAAAAAATAAAAATTACTAGCATTCTTAATTTTCTGTAGTTTCAAGTTTGTATCAACTTAATTTCAGAATATGTTATAAACTCATTTGTTGACATTTGAATTTTTCTTTGCGTTCTCTTCTTTCTTAGGGTCTTTAGCCTATCTTTTATAATTTATAAATTATCTTAATAAAATGTATAATTTATCTTGATGTTATTTCATATTGTTTGTGTAATTAACTGATCAGTATCTAGCTCCCCCCTAGATTGTAAACTCTGAAAGGACAGGGGCCGTGTCTGATTTTGCTTCTGGTTGTGACCCTCGTTCTGGCTCATACCAGAATGGACTGAATTTAAAATGTGGATTTCTTTATTTTAATTTCTAGTTTCCTTACGTTGGTATTAAACTCGAATCTGCATTTTCACATTTTCCTTCTTCAATTTTGAATCAGAGAATGGTAAAGGCAGTAAGGAATTAGAACATCTCTTTTCCAGAGAAGTACAGTTCAAAGGATAGCATACCTCCCATTGTCACACAGCTAGTTTAGAGCAGGGTCAGGACTTGAGGTCATGTGTTCACTGGCCACTGGTTTTACATTCTTTCAAAGTCAGTAGACCCTACAGCCCCCATTGTACAGATGGGCAAACTCGCTGGAACTGAGGCCAGACGGCAGATTACTTATCTCTCAGCTGAAGGCTGTCTTCATGTGCCCAAGCTGACTCTAGGGTTAAGCTTCTGACAGCTCCAAGTATTTTTTTCTCTTTTATGTTGCTCTCAAATATATTTCTATCCCTGTCAGACCATCCCCCTTGTTCCCATTTAACCTGAGAAAGTTAAACCCACTTTTGATCATTATGTGAAAATCTGAAGCAAAGTGCTTCCTTCAAGGCAGATGTTTGGAAATGCTGAGCTGCAGGCGTTCAACTTGTCAAGTAACTTTTCAAATGATGAAAAAAGGGGAAATGTAGGTCAGAAAGCAATAAACTATATTCACATCCAATATATCCTTCTGGTTAAGGAGGCGACTTTGAATCTCCACCTTTTACTAAAATGAAACAAAAATCCAAATCCAACCCAAAGCATTACAGCTTTAAGTACTAAAAGTATTTATTATTTCTGCTGAAGTAATCCAAAAGCATAATCTCAAGAACATCCATGCTCCAGGAATGTCTCAAAGCACCATGCATTTGATGTGATTCCTTTATCCAGATGTTTGTAGAAATGATTCAGAATGGCAAGAGGGGAATTAAAGATTTATTTTTAATATCTGAAAAAGTCATATTTCTAATAACAGTGAGCCTTAAAAATGTGTCCCCAGTTTTCCCTGCCTCTCTGATCTTTCTCATTATCCTTTCTTAACTAACAGCTCTACTCCAAATGATCAGCCTATAAGTTTCCACACATAAACATTTAGATATTGGAAAGACAAAGTGGGGGAGGTACTTTCATTGTAACGTTGAAATTCACTTCGACTTCAAGAGATGATTTTCACCCACTGAGTAAATTACAACCAAATCTCACAGAAGATTGCTTCTTGAGGGACAAGATCTCTCACAAACGGCCCAAGTCTCCCCGCTTTGCAGAGTAGTGCGATGTGCCTTTCAGGACTGCTAGGTTTATTTTTTTTTCTTTTTATTGAGAAAATGTCTCACTCTGTGACGCAGGCTGGTGTGCAGTGGTGCCATTTTGGCTCACTGCAGCCTTCGCCTCCCGGGTTCAAGCGATTCTTGTGCCTCCCGAGTAGCTGAAATTACAGGCATGTGCCACCTTGCTTAGTTAATTTTTGTATTTTTAGTAGACATAAGATTTCACCACATTGGCCAGGCTGGTCTTGAACTCCTAGCCTCAAGTGATCCACGTGTTTCAACCTTCCAAAGTACTGGAATTACAGGGGTGAGCCACTTTTCCTGGCCTATGGTACGTTTCCATCCGTCCCTTAAATCTAGGTACGTAGCACCAAATATTCCAATGGTTATTGTGTTCATTTCCCTGTGTTCAGACAGCCAACATAAGACATCTGTGAGTCATGAACATTTTACTATTTGAAGACCTCTCCCTCATCCATTATCCCCTCACTCGTAGAGAAGGATATTCTAAAATATGCTAGATTTTGTGAGTTGACCAAGTTTACCTGATGGAGAAGATACATTTCAGATTTGACTGGCAGAGAGAAATTCAAAATTAGGTCATCTCATGGTTGCAAGTTGTATCTATAACAGAAACTAAAAGGTCTCAGAGATCATACACATTTTTCTGGTGGAGAACCCTCACTTTAAAGGGACCTGCTGTGAAACATTCTTTACACTCAAAATAAAAAAATATATATACTGAATATTTCTATGGAAACGGAAGTTTTGATATAAAATAATATACAGTAGCTGGGTTAAATCTGGGTTAAATCTGACTACCCGTGTATTGTGATGTTAAGGAAACTCAGAGTCCTCCCTAAGTCACTAAATCTTTCAGTTTGCTGTTTCTTGAAATTGATTCATTAGAATTAAGTCTTTAAGATTTGGAGACCTCTAAAATACAATTACTACTTTTTTTCCTTTGGCATTTATATGGTGGTGACTCCCTGCCAGGCATTCCTCTAATGCTTTAGGACTACTAATTTACTTAATCCTCCCAGAAAGCTTCTGATTTAGGTATCACTCTTGTCCCCATTGTTGCAGATAAGGAACACGGGCACAGAGAGGCCACGTAACACAACAAAGATCACAGACTCATATGTGCAGCCGGGGCTGGCCGCCTTCCCCACTACACTGCACTGTTGTCTCAGCCCGTGGCAGCATAAGGTGAATGACTGTAGGAAGCTTCCCCCAGCCTAGCATAAGGCAGGGGAGGGAGAAGGGGCTAGCAGCTTACAAAACGTGACAGCACTGGGCAGGAATGACGTGGGTGGGTAGAAGGAGATGCCTAAGAGGATGAAAAGAAGAAAGAGAAGGTGTGAATAATGAAGACAAAATTTGCTCACATCTTAATTACAACAGTGGAGAGAGACTGGCCGCAATGGCACCCTTGGACTCACAGGTGGGACCTTAATTATAGAGTTCAGTCCCTCGTTTTAACAGATGAGGAAAACAGAGGCTGACAGAGCAGACTTAAGACAAGGGAAAGGACAGGACATTTCTGAGATTTCGCAGCTGATCAGCAACCAAGCCAGGACTGGGCTCCATTGCCCTGATTTTGGGCCCAGAATCAGTTCCTAGGGAAGCATTCTTAGGCGCTCCACTTCACTGAGGGGCCAGAGGAAGCTCAGCAAAGAGGAACCTTTTTCTCTTTGTGCTTTGCCTTGTAAATGTTTGCTGCCTGGATGGTATTCAGTTAGACAATGACACAGTGTAAGAGAACGTTCTTCCTACTATCCACAAGGATCGTTTCCTTATAGATATATTTTCTGGGAAGAGAACAGTACCTTCTTCTCTACCTCACATTACTTTTTGGGAGAAGATAATGCAGCAGAGGCTAGAAGCAGAGTTCACTGTCACTATCCCATATCAAAAAGCTACCATGCATTTCTGAAGAGCATCAGAGGGGCCAGGTGAAACCGTGTGGGCTGAAGAGAGGGAAGAAATGAAGAACATGATTGGAAATGAAAAGTATTTAACTAGAAATTAACATAAACCCAGGGGTCATCTTGCATGCAGTCCTAGCAATAAGAGACTCACAATGTGGATGAACAAGTGAAAAAAAAGGTAATCAAAAGTAAGAAAGAGACATATGTGAGGCATTAAGCATCGGGTTCAGAGGCGGCCAGGGAAGATTACTGAACAAAGTCCAGAGAGTGTAAAAAAAGATAAGGAAGGCAAAGGTAGTGAATGAAAAAGAGATTGCACTGAAGGTTAAGATAAATCGTGGGGAAATTTTCAAGTGTGTAAGGAACATAGGGGTCATTGAAGGAGACAGTTGGATGTGAAGAATCAGAAGGGTGATTTATTTAAAAAGAGGTAGATGTAGCTAAAAAAAATTAATTTAATATTTAATTATTTTAAAAATTACATAGTTTTTGCCTTGGAATTTTCAGGAAGATGGGGGGAAAATGTTAGAAGCAGACCTAGATTTCCTAAAAGAAACCAAAGAATGTAAAGAAATAATGAAGAGTGACATGATTATATCACCACAAGAGATTCAGAAATTAAGACTGGGGAAATAAAGCATTAGAAAATTCAGTTCCAGGCAGAATACATACAAACACATGTGAATAACAAATAATGGGAACTTAAGAAATGAGAATTTGCGAAACGAAACTTTTGGGGGTTGAGAGTTTCATGAGAAATGGTTGGTGCTATATTTTGCTGCCCTTACAGCACTAGAGTCATATTCTTAATTTGTCTGCCTCTTTTGTTTCCCAGTTCCCTTTCATAGGTATTTATTGAAAGGCTGCTACTTTTAGGCATTATGCTATATTTTGGGAGGTACATGGATGAATAAGATACTGTCTATGGTCCTGCCCTGGCGAGTTTGCATTTTGGCAGAGTGCACATACTCTGTCATGAATGGTCGTATGACTCAGCCACATACTGAGGTACTATGAGGGCTGAGAGGTGCAGGAAATAGAGGCTCCAGAGGTCATTTTGGATTGGGACAATCCAATTCCACCTATAGGAGGAACTGAATGGCATCATGCTTGTCTGAACTGTAAAGAACAATCCTTCCAGGGCGTTTGATTTTCTTGTGTTTTGTGTAATGTTTAAAGGGTCGGATATCAGTGGTGTGGGTTATTTAGATGGAAATAGTCTAGGAACCCCTATCTCACATTCATTATGTGGGGTAACTTCTGCAAGTGCTTGGTGGACCTGCTTGTAGATGAGCCTGGGGAACTGGTTGTGTCACTGATCCTGAGATTGGGGAGGGGGTGACATTTGGCCCACAGGGAAAGAGGTGAGACAGCTGAGTTGAGCACTTTTGTGCCCTCCAAAGAGTAGGGGAAGCCTGCAGGGGCTGAAGAGTGAGGATCTTCAGGATCTGCCAACTGAGGGGGCAGAGGGATGATCAAAGATGGCCAATGAGAAAGTACAACAAAACTCCAAGTGCTTGCTGAAGAGAGGCAGGTAATTTGATGATTTAATTCAGCATAGTGATAAATAAGGTAATGAGGCTAGGGACAAGAAATCTAGAGGCAAGACAGATCTTCCTTGGTCATGGGCAATAGACCTGAGAGGATGAATCTGAGTGCACAGGTAGATAAAATGTTAATGTCTTTGGCACCAGGTTCTGAAGCAATAAAAGAAATCAAACGTTATTCTGGATTGCATAAATAGAGGGACGGTGAACAAGTCCACGGTAATTAGCTCAGAGTTGTAAAAGGAAATGGTGAGTAGTATTTGACCAAGGAAACTGGGGGAAATGTCTGCTAAGGTTTTCTCACCCCCTATTTTGCTCTTTCCATTGCTTTTGTTCACTGAATTCAAACTTGGCTGGGATTCTCTACAACTCCAGCCCTCTGCACTTGAAGATCAGCATGTTTTACATGTATTAGTAACAGTAGTTCGTTCTGCTCTTCTTTTTCTTTCTTTCTTTCTTTTTGGAAACAGAGTCTCCCTCTGTCACCCAGGCTGGAGTGCAATGGCACAATCTCTGCTCACTGCAACCTCCACCTCCTGGGTTCAAGCGATTCTCCTGTCTCAGCCTCCACAGTAGCTGGGATTATAGGTGCACACCACCACGCCTGGATAGTTTTTGTATTTTTAGTAGAGACAAGGTTTCACCATGTTGGCCAGGCTGGTCTCAAACTCCTGATCTCAGGTGATCCATCTGCCTTGGCCTCCCAAAGTGCTGGGATTACAGGCGTGATCAGCTGATTCTTACAGGGATGAAGGGCTTTAGTGGGAAGCTTGGATCACTGAAACCCTGCTCGAACCCGTCTAATTCTGATACGCTGTCCTAGGAGCCAGGAACCTCATGCCATCCAAGAATCCTTCCTTTAGAACACTTTCCAATGCAATAAAATATAGATTCAAGAGACCAATGATTGATTTCTTCTTCTCAGACTGTCCTCTAAGACTACCAGGTACCAAAGACTATTTTCTCAGCAAGAAAATAGTCATCATCACCTACAACTAAGTTATTATTTATTAGTGACCAAAAGGAAAGTTGCTACAACTCTTAAATTCAAATAAAAACTAATGACTTCCTTCATTGAAGAATTTCCCTTGTGTTCAAGGTTTGTTTTTTAACTGCTTACTGGAATAACTGTGCAAGTTTCAGTTTCTACGATGAAACTCTCTTAACATTTATTCCCCCAAACAATCATAACATGGAAATAGACCTGAGGTGCAGATGTGCCTGTAAGTGCCTGCTGTTCCCAACACCAGTCAAAAATAAATACCTCAGGATCAATCAGGTTTTAAAAAAAGAAAATGATAGGGAAAAGGGAAGTAGTTTATCTAACCTCAGCCAAGCTATCATCCACATTCCTTGTTTACATCTGATAATAGATCCACAATTAAGCATTTAACGTATTCCCTTAAGGTCAGGAAAAAATTCACATGGGAACTTTACTTTATACCTGTAGCCGGGTGTGTGTCTTGGCTGAGGCGTGGTGGCCCCGGGTGTTCTGTGGGAGATCCGAGGTTGCCGGTGCTGGCAGGAGCCCCCAAAGCTAACCTCTCTCTAGGCGGCAAGTTTATTTTGAAGTAAATGTGTGAGGGGCATGTTTAGGTAATTCTTTTAGTTGGAGTGGCAGGGAAGAGGAAAGTAAAGGGACTGAAATTGGAATGTTAACCAGTATCTCTAGGGAATGTGAAAAATGTCCAAATTTCATGTCCAGAAGCTGTAGGGGATTTTAACACCAGTGAGCTCACTCCACTCATTGGAAGGCCTCGGGGCACGTGTCTGGAATGTAGACGGAAAGGCAGTGATATGCTTCACCCAGGAGCGGAGCCCCGAGATCTCCTTTTAGAAAAAACGAGCCCCAGTTTAAAAAAACCGAAGTCAGTCGTTGCTCATGTGCCTAATTTATTTATTTTGTACCTACCTGTGCAAAGCTAATTGCAAACATTGTGGAAGATTCTAGGTAGCTGATTTTAAGGGGTCTGGGAAGACAGAGGCATATATAAAAGTAATTCAAATACACCGAAATCTATACTATTAATGGGAGAATGGAATGAGAGACTCAGGCCTACAAATTGTGGCTTATTTATCCCTTTATTTACTCTTCATCCTATTGCACACCAATCTTAACAACAGAGCTGCACCCAAAAATCAGGGAGTAGTTTTGTAGAGAAAGCACCATTCTCCCCAATGTACGCAGTAGGGCGATGAATTAATGCAACTGGTTTTATTGGAGCAATGAAACAAATCTTTCCCATTGATTATGATGATGTGGTATAGTTACCCCATGCACGAATTCGTCAGTCACCGAGTCCTGCAGCTAGTCTTCAGAGGTCATTTTGCCTGTGGAGATAAGCCTGGGGTAGTGAGGCGGTGTGAATCTTGAAAGCAGAAGTTGCCGCAGCCTTCCGGAGTTGTCTATTTCAGCCTAGAACAATTGTCATCTTAAGAAAATTCTCTGTGTATGTCTGAAGTCACTCAGGCTATTGGTTAATTTTATCTTAGCTACCAGACCCCAGAGCTTAAGCTGCCCCCTTTTTTCCTACCCTAGCAAATGGGGAATCCTTTGCCAGACATGCAGCCTTTTATGAAATTACAAGTAAGTCGATAACTATAGGACTGACCCAATTACTGGTGCATGAACTGGGTGAGCCCAAGCCATGTCCTGTTGTAGAAACCAGGGGCTGGTGTCAGGATCTCAGGTAGAGAGGAGTTAAAAGCAACACACACAGCTGTGTGCTGGGATGATCTTGCCTGGAAGTCAGTGGGGTGGAACGGACTGGGCGAGCCTCCTTGTCAGGCCTCCAATAGCCCTTTTCAGAGTGTGAGCAGACCTTACAAAGAGGCACTGACCTCGCCTTTCAGATGATGAGCATCTCGTCATGATAACTAACCCCAAGGGGATTTCTTTACAGTGATGTATGGTAAAGGTCAGTCTGAATCTGGAGGAAGTCAGAGACAGAGGAAGAGTTTAAGAAATGCAGTTTCCTGACTTTTGAGAGCACACGATAACTCCAGTACACGAACTGAGTTCTGTTTGGTACTGAAAGGACCTTGAATGAAACAACTAGGGATTTATAAAGAAGACACATCAGCCATCTCACATAAATAGTGTTTATAAGGATGTAGGGAAATTAGATGAAAATATTTTACTCTCTTAAATGTGGTAGATAGCCCCTTATAACATTTAAACTTGCAGTTTATGCCAGTCTATGCAGCATGAATTTGTTTAAATAAAAGTAAAATTTTACCTAGATGGTTAGAAGGATCACAGATTCCAAAATAGTGGAGATTGAATGAAGGGAGATCTCACTATTTTCATGTTAAGATTCTGACTAGCTATATTTAGAAAACCCCTGTAACATAGATTCTACTGAATTCCTATTAATGTGGCTAGAACTGGACTGAAATTTCAAAGAAAGCATTTACCAAATCTCTTACTGGTATAAATAAGTTATATTGGAGGGAGAACCTAATGTTTCCAGATCTTTCCCAGAACCCCTTTTCATGACCCTCACTCCTCTCGAGACACACTTTAAATAGTTTCATAGATGTGTGAGGAGGGTGCGGGATAAATAATATAAGATGGCTCTCAGGTGCTTAGCCTGTGTGCCTGGGAAAAAAAAGTAGCAATATCTGAAATGCCAAATCCTTCCTTCCTCCCTCCCTCCCTCCCCTCTCTCGTCCCCTTGCCTGCCTGCCTGCCCGCCTTCCTTCCTTCCTTTCTTCCTTCCTTCCTTCCTTCCTTCCTCTCTTTTTTTCAGATGGAATCTTGCTCTGTCACTGCTGGAGTACAATGATGTGATCTCCTGCAACCTCTGTCTCCCAGATTCATGCAATCCTCCAACCTCAGCTTCCAGAGTAGCTAGGATGACAGGCGTGCACCACCATGCCTGGCTAATTTTTTTTCTTTTTCTTTTTCTTTTTTTTTTTTTTGTATTTTTAGTAGAGATGGGGTTTCACCATGTGGCCCAGTCTGGTCTTGAACTCCTGGCTTCAAGTGATCCACTCGCCTCGGCCTTCCAAGTGTTAGGACTATAGGCATGAGTCACCACACCTGGCCCAGAGTTAACTTTTCTAAAGCATGACTTTAATCATATCCCTCCTGCTCATAGATGTTCTGTGGTTCAAGATCCCCCACCAAATACAGTAAAGCCCTCAGCCCGGTCTCTTCACTTCCTACCTCATCAGGCTGCTGCTCCCTTTAAGTATCCTTGACTCCAACCAAACTCGTCTATTTCCCAGTGCCCAAGCTCACTGTGGCCTTTCCCATCACAGCCCTTTTACTAATGATCTGCCTCTATTTTTGCCGGTCAAAATCTTTGCTTTCAATCCAATTCAATTTGATTTTTTAATTTAATCTTATTCAATCTTGTTCATTCAGTAACCCTTCCATGAGTACCCACCAATTGCTAAGCTACAGGATTTGAGAAGCAGTCCCTGATTTTCCCAGGTAGAAGTAGCCTGTCCACTCTCACTAGTATGTTAGTGTTTTATACCACTCTGAGATTTGTTACAGGCTGCAGGGCAGGTCCCAGCTCTGCCAGGTGCACTGTTTAAACCTCTGTTGCCCCATCTGTAAACCTGGCTCCTTTCTCATGGGATTATTGGGTTGTGGTGAGAATTAAATGTGTGAAGTGCTTAGCATGGAGTCAGTGCCCTTTGGGTTGCCCATTATTGTTCTTACTATTACTGTTTGTTGTGTTTTTACACCTCATTTGAATCTCATGGAGACAAGAGCTGTGACTTACACACCTCTGTATCCCTTCTGGCACCTGGCTCTCAGAGAGTGTTTGCTTTAATCATTTAAGTAAGTTTGTTTGGTTGCAAGATGAAATGATCCTCTTCCATTACCTAAAGAGATGAGCGTTGATTATGAAACACCCCTGGACTGGAACTGAGAACTCATCAGGTTCCTGGGATACCTCTTCCTCTTGCAGTATTTCAGTTCCCCTCTCTACATCTATTCTGTCCTCTCTTCCCTACGAATGATTTCTGCTGGTGACTTAGAGTCAAGATCCCATAGACGATTTGCTAGGTCCATTGCAAAATGGATATGAAGGATCCCTTGTTCAAAAAGCAGAAAAAGGTGCCATTAAAGTTGTAATATAAAGTTACCTTTCTTCATTCCTCTCTGTCTCTTTCTGTGTCCATCTATCAGTGTTTTTCTATTTGCTATTCAATATTATCCTTCCTCAGGCATGGAAATACTCACAGGGCTGGTGCAGACCCACACAGGTGCCTAGGCACCTGGCCCTGAGACTTGGCACTCACAGCTGGGTTCTCCTTTCTCACCAGCCACCAAACAGAAGCCATTCCCCAATAAGGGGTGAGGAAGTCGAGCCAGGCATCCCTCCTTCCCTTGAGCCCACAGTTGCAGTCCAAGGCAGACAGGCAATCCCCGAGACCCAATGGAATTGCAACTTCCACGCATGGTGCACTAGGCACTCTTATCATTTCACAGCTATAGAATTAGGACATAACAAATTAGGGCAAGTAAAGCATCATGTCAAAGTCAGGAAGAATAAAGGAACATCTTAATAAATAAAACAGTGGAAACAAGAAAAAACACATTTTTCTATGTCAAAATTTAAAGAAATTTAAAATCTAACAAAAGTATCTAAAAGGTAAATAAAGAGGTTAAGATCCTTAATGTATAAAACATTCAAATAAACAATAAGGGAAAAAATCAATAAGAAGGTGGTCAATAGACATAAATAGACAACACACACACACACACACACACACACACACACACACATACAAATTGCCAGTAAAATGTTCAACTTCATTAAAAAAAGAAATTCGAATTTAATTTCTATTAAAAAAATTAAAACGATAGACATAATTTTTCCCTCTGTTGGCAAAGATGAAAAAGAATGCTGAAATCCAAATCTGATCTCTATGTCTATATGAAACAGAATTACTCCTATGTTCGAAAGGATAGTTTGGAGCAGCCTTTTGAAGACCAACTTAACAATATTTATCCAAATACAAAAAATACATGAGTTTTGACCCTAAGTTTTTACTTCTAAGTTTGACACTAAAGAAGCCCATATATATGTACACAAGGTTTCACTGCACTGTCGTTTGTAAGAGTGACAAATCTGAAAATCTAACAATCCATTAATAGAAAGAAAATTAATTCATGGTACTTTATTCCATACTATAAAATATTGTATAGTAAATACAAAGAATAAGGAAGACTGGTATGTATCATCATGGTGAGAGATCCGTTACACTGTTAAATTAAGAAGATTTTTTAAAAACGACATTGTAAACCTATTATATAGAAACTTTTAATATAAAACTATGTATTTGTTAAATATATACAACAATGTAAAATATATAATATTCTGCAATTTAATAAGATAGGAATGTTAGCCATGACCCCCTCTCGGCGGTGGGTGGGAGGGGAGCAGCAGATTGTCCCTGCTCTCAAGAGCCTGCAGTCTAAGAGAGAAAATGAAGCTGGCTAGGACTTCAAAGGATCAACAATATGGGACAGAGTGTGCTTAGGTACTTATTGAATGAAGCATTTCCATGCTCATAAAACCCTCAGAAGTAAATATTTTATTCCCATTTTTCAGATGACCAAACTGAGACCTGTGTAGAAACACGAGGTGGTGCTGAGTACATGACCAATTATCTCTCCAGGTCCTTAGCCAGCCAGAGCGTCACAACTCCCACATCGCACGCCCCCAACAGCAGCAGTCCGTCACCTCCCCCAGGGCAAAAGTATCCCAGACACATTCGAATTACAGATAGTATTTGCAGTTATTCAACATTATCTGATGGATAAAAGCGCTAACAATTGAATTCCTGGGACAAAGGATAGACATGCTTAAAGGCATTTGATACATACTGATGTTTACTTATCTAATTATATTTTCTAAAACTAGTTTTTCTGTACGTTTTGCCAGCCAATATATATTTTGTCAAGTTACAATGTCTGGAGTTCCCAAAAGGCATTTTTCTAAGTGAATGCCAATTTGCATGATCACCAAATATACAAAGCAGGAGAAATAAATCCAGGGGTGGCATGAGCTAAAGAAAAAGCAAAACAAGCCTGCTCTTGCAGCAAAGTAGTTAAGCTATCTTCTTAAGCTCATGCTAGCAGAGTTATTGCTGCTTATTCATAAGGGCACCAGCAACAGCTGTTCACCTGGCCAACCAAGCTCTCCAAAGGAAGATCTCCATATGCTGTACAGAGAGGCACGTGAGCTGGTTCTTAGTGAGAAGTGTCCTTGTTTCCCAGTTCGTGAGTGATGGAAAGAGTAAAGCTCAGACCCGAGACTATGGAGGAGAAGCCTCTTCTTTGTTTCACATGGTTCAAAGGGCTTACTCCTACCTGGTTTCATCAGTAAGGTGGACAAACAAAAGAGGTTTGTAAGTAGCACTTTTATTGCTGGGCATGCCCAAGTCCCAGAAGCAACAAGTGACAGAACAAGGCCTGGAACCCAGGGCTTCCTGAAGGATCTTGTCACTGTACATGTTGAGAAAAACACAAAAGAAATAAGTTCCGTGAAGTTATAGCAGAGAGAAAATGGGAGACAGTACAAATTTCCTCCTGATTTTTGCACATTTTTATATATAGACGTATCTCAGAGACATTGCAAGTTTGGTTCCAGACCACAACAGTAAAGCGGATATCATACTAAAGTCAAGCACACACATGTTCTGGCTTCCCACTACATATAAAAGTTACGTTTACACTATAGCCTATTAAGTATAACTTAATAATCATCTGAGCCTTCAGCAAGGGGTAATATTTTGCTGGTGGAAGGTCTTGCCTTGAAGCTGATGGCTGCTGACTGCTCAGGGTGGTGGTTGCTAAAAGTTAGGGTAGCTGTAGCAATTTCTTAAAATAATACAATGAAGTTTGCCACATCAATTGACTCTCTTTCACAAAATATTTCCCTGTAGAATGCGATGCTGCTTGATAGCATTTTACCCACAGTAGAACTTCTGTCAAATGAGAGGCAATCCTCTCAAACCCTGTTGCTCCTTTATCAACTATAAGAAGCTTGTGGAATATTATACATCCTTTGTCATCATTATAACAATGTTCATAGCATCTTCACCAGGAGTAGACTCCATCTCAAACCACATTCGGGAGAACGATCCAAGATGGCTGATCGCTAACATCCCGGGATTGCAGCTCTCAGGGAAGGCACGGAGAACTAGAGGACGCCACACTTTCAGACAAATTCTGGTCACTCACGGAGCAGAAGATCCCCAGTGGAGGAAACACACTGGCCGCCAGCACAACTCTCGTCTGGCTGGCGCAGCGGTTTCTGCCAGCACCTCGGCGCGGCAGCTCTCAGAGCAGAGTAAACAGGTTTGGAGGACCCACACGGGCCCCCAGCATGACACCAGAGCCTGGCGCAGTGGCTGTGACGGCACCTCAGTGCGGTAGCGCTCAGCGCAGAGTAAACGAGACCGGCTCCCCTTCTGACCCAGGTTTGGAGCCCCGGGAAGGCAGAGTCTCCTACTAAGGACACAAAAAGAAAGCCCAACAGGAGAATCCTGGGAAGAAAAGCACCATCAGTTTTAACGCCGCTGCTCTGGCCCTGGGAACTAATAACCTGGACATCCACTCAAGAGACCTAATCTGAAAGTTGGTAATTTCAAAGACGGCAGGAGGATAAATTTACAATGACGGGAAGAAACCAGCATAAAAAAGCTGAGAATACTCAAAGTCAGAACGCCTCTCCCTCTAAAGATGATCACAGTTCCACATCAACAATGGAACAAGGCTTGATGGAGAACGAGCACATCCCAATGACAGAATCACTCTTCAAGGAATGGATAATAACAAACTTCGGTGAATTAAAAGAACATGTTGTAGCCCAAAGTAAAGAAACTAGGAACTTTGAAAAAAGGTTTGATGAAATCCTATTGAGAATAGACAATTTAGAGAGGAGTATGAGTGAATTAATGGAACTGAAGAATACAATACAGGAACTCCGAGAAGTATGCACAGGTTTAAACACTCGAATTGTTCAAGCAGAAGAAGGGATATCAGAGGTCAAAGTCCAACTTAATGAAATAAAACGTGAAGAAAAGATTAGAGAAAAAAGGATAAAAAGGAAAGAGCAAAGTCTCCAAGAAATGTGGGACTATGTGAAAAGACCAAATTTACGTTTGATAGGTGTACCTGAATGTGACAGAGAGAATGAATCCAAGATGGAAAATACCCTTCAGGAAATTATTCAGGAAAATTTTCCTAAACTAGCAAAGCAGGTCAATATTCAACCCCAGGTAATACAGAGAACACCACAAAGATATTCCTCAAGAAGAGCAACCCCAAGGCACATAATCGTTAGATTCACCAGGGTTGAAACGAAGGAGAAAATACTAAGGGCAGCCAGAGAGAAAGATCAGGGTACCCACAAAGGCAAGCCTATCAGACTTACAGCGGATCTCTCAGCAGAAACCCTACAAGCCAGAAGAGAGTGGGGGCCAGTATTCAACATCCTCAAAGAACAGAACCTTCAGCCCAGAATTTCATATCCAGCCAAACTAAACTTCACAGCTGAAGGAAAAATAAAATCTTTTATGAACAAGCAAGAACTCAGAGATTTTATTACCACCAGGCCTGCTTTACAAGAGCTCTGAAAGAAGCATTACACATAGAAAGAAACAACCAGTATTAGCCTTACTAAAAATATACCAAAAAGTAAAGAGAACCAACATAAAGAAGAATTTACACCAACGAATGGATAAAACAGCCCGTTAACATCAAATGGCAGTACCCTAAATTTAAATCGACTAAATCCCCCAATCAAAAGACACAGCCAAAACCCAACGGCATGTTACATCCAGACCTGTTTCACATGCAAGGATACACAAAGACTCAAAACAAAGGGATGGAGAAAGATTTACCAACCAAATGGAGAGCAAAAATAAATAATAAATAAATAAAAAGCAGGAGTTGCAAATCTCGTATCGGATAAAATAGATTTTAAAGCAACAAAGATACAGTGGTAAAAGGATCAATGCAACAACAAGAGCTAACGATCCTAACACCCAGATACATAAAGACTTAGACTCAATGAGACAGAAAATTAAAAAGGATATCAAGGACTCGAACTCAGATCTGGAACAAGTAAACTTAATAAATATTTATAGAGCTCTCCACTTCAAATACACAAAATATACATTCTTGTCAATACCACATCACATCTACTCATAAGTTTAAATGAAACATTGATTGGCCATTATTAATACCCAATTTTTTTCAGAATAAAGCAATATTTCTGTTTACTCTCCCTCTTTCTCTTCCTCTTTCTTCCTCTCCTTTACTTGTTTGTTTATTTTTTTTCTTTCCTTCTCTCAAAAAAAGAAATCAACTTGTAAACCTCTAGATCCAGGTCGGCAATGTCTCTCTCATTGCTTGATTTCCTTCCTTCCCTTCCCTCCCTCCCTCCCTCTCTTCCCCCTTCTTCCCTTCCTTCCTTCCTTCATCCCTTCCTTCCTCCCTACCGTCCTCCTTCCCGCCCTTCCTGCCTTCCTCCCAAAAAAAAAAAAAAAAGAAACCACATTCATTACTCACCCATAGGAAGCCATTTTTCATCTGTTTAAGTTTTACCAGGAGATTGCAGCAAATCAGTCCCATCTTCAGGCTCCACTTCTAATTCTAGTTCTCTTACTGTTTCTACTACATCTGCACGGACTTTGTCCACTGAAGTCTTGAGTCCCTCAAAATCATCTATGAGTGTTGGAATCTACTTCTTCCAAACTCCTGTTAATATGAATATTTTGTCCTTTTCCAATGAATCACGAATGTTCTTAATGGCATCTAACATGGTGAATCCTTTCCAGAGGTTTTCAATTCACTTTGCCCAGATCCATCAGAGGAATCACTATTTATGACAGCTAGAGCCTTACAAAATATGTTTATTAAATAATAAGAATTGAAAGTTGAAATGACTCCTTGATTCATGGGCTGCAGAATGGATGTTATGTTAGCAGGCATGAAAGCCATATTCATCTTTTACATCTCCATCCGCTTTCAGGTGACCAGTGCATTGTCAATGAGCAGTAATCTTCTGAAAGAACTTTTTTTTTTTTTTTCCTGAGTAGTAGGTCTCATAGTGTGCTTAAAATATTCAGTAGACCATGCTGTAAACAGGCATGCTGTCATCTAGGCTTAGTTGTTCCATTTCTTTTTTTTTGAGACGGAGTTTCGCTCTTGTTACCCAGGCTGGAGTGCAATGGTGCGATCTCGGCTCACCGCAACCTCCGCCTCCTGGGTTCAGGCAATTCTCCTGCCTCAGCCTCCTGAGTAGCTGGGATTACAGGCACGCGCCACCATGCCCAGCTAATTTTTTCTATTTTTAGTAGAGATGGGGTTTCACCTTGTAGACCAGGATGGTCTGGATCTCTTGACCTCGTGATCCACCTGCCTTGGCCTCCCAAAGTAGTTGTTCCATTTCTATGCACAGGCAGTGAAGATTTAACATATTTCTCAAGGGCCCTGGGATTTTCAGAATGATCAGTGAGTATTGGCTTCTACTTAAAGTCTCAAGCTACATTAACCCCTAAGAAGAGATCCAGCCTATCTGTTAACCCCTAAGAAGAGACCTAGCCTATCTGTTAACCCCTAAGAAGAGACCCAGCCTATCTGTTAACCCCTAAGAAGAGACCCAGCCTATCTGTTAACCCCTAAGAAGAGACCCAGCCTATCTGTTAACCCCTAAGAAGAGACCCAGCCTATCTGTTGAAGCTTTGAAACCATGCATTGACTTCTCCTCTACAGTTACAGAAGGATAGCGTCGTCTTCCAATAGAAGGCTGTTTTGCTTCCATTGAAAATCGGTTGTTTATTGTAGCTGCCTTCAATGATCTTAGATCTTCCAGATAATTTGCAGCAGTTCCTGTGTCAGCACTTGCTGCTTCTCCTTGACCCTCTGTGGGATTATGACAGCTTATTCCCTTATCCTCATGAACCAACCTCTGCTAGCTTCTCACTTTTCTTCTGCAGCTTCCTCTCCTCTCTCGGCCTTCATAGACTTGAAGAGAGCTAGGGCCTTGTTCGGGATTTGCCTTTGGCTTAAGGGAACATTATGGCTTGTTTGATCTTCTATATAGACCACTCAAACTTTCTTCATGTCAGCAATAGGGCTGTTTCGCTTTCTTATCATTCATGTGTTCAGTGGAGTAGCGCTTTTAATTTCCTTCAAGAACTTTTCCTTTGCATTCACGCCTTGGCTCTTTGGCCCAAGAGGCCTAGCTTTCGGTTTGTTGTGGCTTTCAACTGCCTTTCTCAGTAAGCTTCATCGTTACAGCTTTGGATTTAAAGTGAAAGGCATGTTACTCTTCCTTTCACTTGAACACTTAGAGGCAATTTGGGGTTATTAATTGGCCTAATGTCAATACTGTTGTGTTTAGGGAATAGGGAGGCCCGAGGAGACGGATGAGAGAAAGGGGAGTGGCCAGGTGGTGGAGTGGTTGGAACACACACATTTATTGATTGAGTTCATCCTCTTACATGAGCACAGTTCGTGATGTCCCAAACCAATGATATCACTGATAACATCAAAGATCACTGATCACAGATCACCGTAACGTGTATTAATAGTTTAAAAGTCTGAAATATTGTGAGCATTACCAAAATGTTTCACGGAGACACGGAGTGAGCACATGATGTTGAAAAACGGCACCCACGGCCTTGCTTGATGTGCTTGCCACAAGTATTCAATCTGTAAAAAACACAGTGTCCGTAAAACGCAATAACGCAGAGAGCAATAAAATGAGGTTTGCCCATAATTCACCTTATTTGATTTATCCTATGATATAAGCAGACAGGTTTGATTACAGAAGCAGTTCAGAAAGTTTGTGTAATGTGTTCAAGATTCTGACTGCTGATACATGGGAGAGTCAAGACCAGAATTCAATTCTTCTAAGTCCCAAGTACACTACTGTGTTGCTATGGAGTCTGAAAGCCTGTAAGGTTCACACTTTTCTCAGTCCAGTCTGGCCCTCCCCTAGAACGCCTGTCTGAGGTTTTCCAGCCTCACCTAGGAATCCAGTGGAATGGTCAGTGGAGTACAGGGAAAGGAGTCTAATGCTGTGTTAATATCCTTGATCCACAGTCCCAAATAGCTCAGGAAACTTGCTATGGGTTTTAGTTTTGTCTTCTGCAAAAGGAAGGGGGTATGATGCAGCCACTCCATCCTACAGGGGTGTGCACTGAAGTTCTGAGGCAGAGTATGCATGTCCTTTGAGGAGGTCCCTGTACTGTTCCTGTAGGTGAGAGAGGCTTTCATTTTCTGTTACCTTGACTCATCTGTGCTTAATAGTGGAAACTCTCCTCAGCCCCAAGCCAGAGGGAGGGGACTCTGCCCATCTGTGGGATCTGGGCTGCTGCTCACTTGGGAGTCCTTTTGGGCAGCCTGTTTTCACTGACTGTCCCAGGCAGGCTGCCTAGGGGCCTGTTTTGCTGAAAGAACGAGCAGTAGGGGGAAGAGCAGCTCCACAGGTGAGCAACGGAGACAGCCAGCTCAGAGCCTTTAAAATGAAAAGTGTTCTCTTGAGAGGGTGCAAAGATCCGATTTGTGAGAGATCAAAGTCAGGAAATGCATCACTCCTCCAGAATCAAAGGCTCCTTACTCTCAGGAACAGACAGCAAAGATTCCTCTTGCAAGAAGAGCTAAGCATAACAATAGAGAGTGGCTGCCACCCTCCCCCAGGCCAGGACAGGGGCCTGGCTGTGTTTGCAAACATCTGCACCTGGGCTGCACCTGCCAGGCAAGGACTGACCTGGAAGCTGCGAAGTGCATCTGCTCTTCTGATTTCCTGTTGTTCATGGGTGGTGGGGATGGGTTCCATGGAACCTTGAATATCCCTCTTTTCTCCATTTGGGGCTTGGCTGAGGATGTGGCAGTGCTGGGCAGCCTCCACTTCCAGCACTACTCATTTTTTTATGACCTTGGGCAAGTTCCTAGCTCAACTGGGTTTCCTCAACAGTCTTGTGGCTTGAAATCTTCTGCTTTATTCCCTCTCAGGGGTTTGGTGAATGGTTCCATCCTGGGCTTTGGTGAGGACAGTGGGTGGGACTTTGTGATCAGGAAGGAGCCATTCATGTGGCTTTGACCAGAAAGCACAGAAAAGGAGGGAGAACACCTGAGCCTTTCACGGCACTCGGTTCCAACCAGACTTCTTTATTGATCAGTGAAGTTTTATTCATTCATCCATTTACGGACGCCTAGGTTATTGTAGTATACATACACAATGGAATAGTATTCAGCCTTAAAAACAGGAAACTCTGTTATTTGCAATAACGTGGATTAGCCTAGAGGCCATTATATTAAGTGAACTAAGCCAGGGACAAAGAGACAAATTCCACATGATCTCACATGTATGTGGAATTTAAACAAGTCAAACTCATAGAAGTAGAGAGTAGAATGGTGCTTACCAGGAGCTGGGGTGGGGAGGTGGAGGGGAAAGGGGAGGTGCTGGTTTGTGGGTATAAAGTTTCAGTTACACAGGAGGAGTTCTGGTGATTTATTTCACAGTATGTTGGCTACAGGTAAGAACGATGCATTGAGTATTTCAAACAAACAGGATTTTAAATCTTCGCATCACAAAGAAATGACATAAGGTGGATAGATCACTTGAGGTCAAAAGTTTGAGACCAGCCTGGCCAACATGGTAAAAGGCCGTCTCTACTAAAAATACAAGAATTAGCCAGGCATGTTGGCACAAGCCTTTAATCCCTGCTACTCAGGAGGTTAAGGCAGAAGAATTGCTTGAACCCAGGAGATGGAGGTTTCCATGCCACTGTATTCCAGCCTGCACAACAGAGGGAGAATCTGTCTCAACAACAACAACAAAAAAACAAAAAGAAACAATAACTGTTCAAGGTGATGGATATACTCATTAAGCTGATTTCATTATTTCACAGTGTATATACACCTATGCCCCATCAATATATGTGATTATTGCTTGTCTATTAAAAATAAAGCTAAAAAGAAAATTGAGGCTAGCAAGAGTGATGGTCCTTGGCTCTCCACCCCAATCCTACCCACACAGGTCACTTTAGCCACATTCATTCTTCTCCTATCCAAGGATGGGTGTTCCTTCTTTTCAAAGCTGCCAGGATGCCCTGGACTGCACTCTCTTGCATCTCTGAAACCTTGTCCCACTGGTCGTGTTCTTCTTGCCCGCCTGGCAAGCCTTCCTTTCGGCCTGGGAGCATCTTCAACATATCCTCTTCTGCAAATGAAGCAAACTAAAACTCTGCTCCACACCCATCTTTGGCCACAACCCGATCTCTTTTCTCTCTTGTCTATTCTTGAAAGACTTGTCCATACTGTGGGCCTCCATTTCTGTATTTCACATTCTCAAACATGTTTCAATCTGATTCCAGCCTTCACTACTCTACTGAAACTTCTCTTGACATAGTCATTGGAAAATCTTAATTGCCAAGTTCAAATCTTTACCATACGGGACCTGTTGGCTGAAAGTGATATGGTGAAAATGCCCTTCTACTTACCATGTTAGATGATCTTAGCCTCTGTGATTCCATACACCTTTGGCCTTCCTGCTGTCTCTCTTACTACTCCTTCATCTCCTCTGTGGGGACCCCTTCTACATGCTCATAAAATTCAAATGCTCGGTGGCTCAAGCCTGTAATCCCAGCACTTGGGGAGGCCGAGGCGGGTGGATCACGAGGTCAAGAGATCGAGACCATCCTGGTCAACATGGTGAAACCCCGTCTCTACTAAAAATACAAAAAATTAGCCGGGCATGGTGGCGCGTACCTGTAATCCCAGCTACTCAGGAGGCTGAGGCAGGAGAATTGCCTGAACCCAGGAGGCGGAGGTTGCGGTGAGCCGAGATTGCGCCATTGCACTCCAGCCTGGGTAACAAGAGCGAAACTCCGACTCAAAAAAAAAAATTCAAGTGCTCTAGAGTTTTACCCTCTGCTCTTTTATCGTCTAGCCTGATCCACTCTTACTGTTTCAACTCCCACATATAAACTGATAATTTTCAGATCGTTATTTCCAGTCCAAAGCTTTCCCCTGAGCCTCACACTTGCATAACCAACAGTGGGCTAGATAATTTTACCCGGATGGACCGTTCAGCATATCCAGTACTAAGTTCATCATCTCATCTCCGAACGTTTTCTTCACCACTTCCAATCTCAGTTGCTGGCATTTCTATCCATGATGTCATCTGGCCAGAAACCTGAGAACCATCTCCCTCCACCCAAATGCCATCAAACTTTAAGTGCCTCCAGTTGTACCTTATAAGAAAAATTTTCAAAATCTGTCCCATCTTCACCATCTTTCCTACCCCAAACTCTGGGCAAAGAGATAGAGTTCTACATAGGAGGGTTTTTGAGGCTCCACACTAAGAATATGTCATGGACCTGAAGCTACAAAGACCAAAGTTTCCATGTGTCTCATTTAGAGTCTCTGAGCAGGGTGGACGGCAACTGAGATTCATATAGATCCATGAACATGGATCAGCAGCTCAGTGAGACGTCCCATACCTTTATTCCCAATGGAAACAATTGCTTCTACTTCCCAACTGTCAGGAGATGATCTGGAATGAGCCAGGAGTAGCTAAGTTGTCTCTGGATAACACACAGTCAGATATTCCTAAAGACAGTGCATTCAATTGCTTCTCCAAGAAACTGCCAAGAGTTTTCACTGTTGGTAAGCCTAATCAGGGCTGAAGAGAAAAAAGAGGTGAATTTGTCAGCCAGATAGGAACAAGACAGATGTACAGAACTCAGATTAGAGATACTGCAGTGGCTGTTAGCAGCTGGAAGTGATGATGGTTTGACTCCACAACTTGAAGACATATCCCTGACAGGTGTGACCCCAGAGGATGAAATAAGTGTTCCCCAATCAAAGTCAGGAACTTTACAAGCACTAGCTATAGAAATTCTGAGGCCAGAGTGTTTATCCCAAGACCAGATATAGAGTCTCTAAGAGAGAAATCATTTTAGTACAAAGGGAAATTATCTACCTCTGTTACGTGGTTTCGGAATGCCTTGGAAAACCTTCTCCCTCTTAAGCCTATAGCTCCATTAGAATAGCTTCTACCTTTTAGTGAATTGGGTTGGTTTGTTTCTTTTCCTTCCTTCAATCTTATCCCTTTCTTTTTTTCTAAAAAAAGTATTCTTCCTTTTTAATACTTTCAACTTCTCTTTTTGAATCAGGGGGTACATGCAAAGGTTTGTTACATGTATAGGTTTTATACAGTACATTGCATGATGCTGAGGTTTGAGATACGATTGCTCCCATCACCCAAATAGTTTTCCAACCCTTGACCTGTTCTCTCCCTACGCCTTCTGGTAGCCCCAGTGTCTATTTTACCATCTTGTTTGTTTTTTGGTTTTTGAGACAGAGTCTTACTCTGTTGCCCAGGCTGGAGTGCAGTGGCATGATTCAGTGGCACGATCTCAGCAACCTCAGCTTCCCAGGGTCAAGCGATTCTCTTACTTCAGCCTCCTGAGTAGCTGGGACTACAGGCATTTGCCATCATGCCCTGCTAATTTTTGTATTTTGTGGAGACGGGGTTTTGCCATGTTGGCCAGACTGGCCTCAAACTCCTGACCCCAGGTGATCCACCCACAGTCCAACATTGATGGGCATCTAGGGTGATTCCATGACTTTGCTATTATAAGTAGTGCTGCAATGAACATATGAGTTCATGTGTCTTTTTGGTAGAAAAATTTATTTTCTTTTGGATAGATACCCAGTAATGGGATTGCTGGGTTGAATGGTAGTTATATTTTACATCTCCAAACTGTTTTCCACAGGGGCTGACCTAATTTACATTCCCACCAACAGTGCATAAGCATTCCCTTTTCTCTGAAGTCTTGCCAGCATTTTTTTTTCTTTTTCTTTTTACTTTTTACTAATAGCCATTCAGACTAGTGTGCGATGGTATCTCATTGTAGTTCTGATTTGCGTTTCTCTGATGATTTGTGATGTGAGGCATCTTTTCATGTTTGTTGGCCACTTGCATGTCATCTTTTGAGAAATGTCTGTTCATGTCCTTTGACCATTTTATAATGCAGTTATCTGTTTTTTGCTTGATGAATTATTATTACTAATTTTTTTTGAGACGGAGTTTCGCTCTTGTTACCCAGGCTGGAGTGCAATGGCACGATCTCAACTCACTGCAACCTCCGCCTCCTGGGTTCAGGCAATTCTCCTGCCTCAGCCTCCTGAGTAGCTGGGATTACAGGCATGAGCCACCATGCCCAGCTAATTGTTTGTATTTTTAGTAGAGATGGGGTTTCACCATGTTGACCAGGTTGGTCTCGATCTCTTGACCTCATGATCCACCCACCTCGGCCTCCCAAAGTGCTGGGATTACAGGCTTGAGCCACCGCGCCCAGCCTTGCTTGATGAATTATTTAAGTTCCTTATAGATTCTGGATATTAGACCTTTGTTGGATGCATAGTTTGTAAATATTTTATCCCATTCTACAGGTTGTCTGTCTATTCTGTTGATAGTTTCTTTGGCTGAGCAGAAGCTCTTAAAATCTTTAAGCTCTTTAGGTCCCACTTGTCAATCTTTGGTTTTGTTGCAATTGCTTTTGAGAACTTAGTCATAACTTCTTTCCCAAGGCCAATGCAAAGGCTTTCTCTTAGCAACCGTCACATGCTACTCTAATTGTTAGTTATCATTCTATCTCCTAGCTAGTAGAGCTGTTGGAGCCCTTGAGAGGCTACTCGTCATTCATCTTTATGTCCAGAATGGTGTTTCTTAGGTTTTCTTCTAGGAATCTTATAGTTGGGGGTCTTACATTTAAACCTTTAATCCAACCTGAGTTAATTTGGGAATGTATATGGTGAAAGCTAGGAGTCCAGTTTCATTCTTTTGCATATGGCTAACTAGCTAGCTCAGCCCCACTGTTTATTTTTGTTGGTCTTATCCCTTTCTAAGGTATCTTACATATTGCTCTTAGAGTGGTCTTTCTAAATTATATTTCTAGGCTGGGCATGGTGGTTCAGGCCTGTAATCCCAATACAGGAGGCTAAGGTGAGCAGATCACCTGAGGTTTGGAGTTACAGACCAGCCTGGCCAACATGGTGATTCCCTGTCTTTACTAAAAATACAAAAATTAGTCAAGCATGGTAGTGGGCACCTGTAATCCCAGCTGCTTGGGAGGCTGAGGCATGAGAATCAATTGAACCTGGGAGTCGGAGGTTGTAGTGAGCTGAGATTGCGCCATTGCATTCCAGCCTGGGTGACAGAGCGAGACTCTGGCTAAAAGAATTTTTTGGAAAAAGTACACATCTAGTATCATAATCTTCTCTAAGTCCTTTCACTGATTTCCTTTACCTTTCAGATAAAGTTCTAACTGAGCTAAGCCTGTTACATCCTTTGTGATCTGACTTCTAGCTTCCTCTCTAGCTTGCCTTCCATTTTCCCTTCCTCTGGAACTCTTACTCCGGCTATATTGAAACACAGGCAGGTCCCTGAGAAGAACACGCATGTCTGGGTTTCCATACCTTTTGCTCATGTTGGTCTCTCTTGCTAGAACAAAGTTCTTCTTGTTAATGTCAAAAATCAGCTTTGGTATCTCTCTTTACTCTCTCAGCTGGCAAGTTTTGTGTCCTCAAAGCACCAAGGCCCACCTCCTTCACACCTGTTACATGCTATTCTAACTGTGGCTTATTATTCTGTCTCCTAGCTAGTAGAGCCCTTGGAGTCCTTTAAAGGCTCCTAGTCATGCATCTTTGTGTCCCAGTGCTTAGGAGAATATCTATCATATAGGAGATACTCTACAAATGTCTCACAGCAAGCTTTGTCTGAGGAATGGAGAAAAAAGAAAGAAACAGCCTATGTGGGAGAAGTCCTCATGTCAGAGGGGAGGAGAGAATGCCTTCTGAGAATGTTTTGTTTATAGTTGAGTTGGGAGTTGAACTCTAATTCAGCAATGGACAGATGCCTATATACTCCCCGGCCCACTGGCCTCAGGTATCCTCAGTCAACTGTTCACATTGCACCAAGTTACCTCCTCATTGCCCAGCCTTCCACTTCACTTTTCACTTTTGAACGAGGGCAGAAAATTTGACCATATGAAGCTACCTTGTAAAGTGGAACTAAAAGTGGGAGCATGCCCGTTCCTCTCTAACCAGACTTCTTTTCTGTATATCTACCCTACCTCCTTATATACCTGTTCACCTCTCTGTGATCAAGTTTTAAAATGCATCAATAAAATGTCCCCCAAACTAAGTTAATTCTTCTGCTAATACAAAGTGGCAGCTTTTAAATAGAGGAGGCTCCAACTGTCATTTTCAATCATAGGCTCTGCTGAGGGAGACTTAGAAGGACTTAATCATCTTAAGAAAACAGAGGCCCTCTGCCGAGGAGCAGCATACCGACAGATAGAGAGGAGAGAGGACGGAAGCTGGCATGCCCAGGATCCTTCCTGTGATCCATACAATGCAGTTCCAGCACTTACCAGGTCCCAGACAGTGAAACTGACAACACGACAGGTCCCTTATCCTTTCCAATTAGCATCTAGCTCATGTTCTCTCCCTCTTGTTTTCTGCCTCCCTCAATGCATCTGGCTCTTTTAAAAGAATAAGGTCTCTTGTCATTCCCCACCCAACTCTCCCTCTTCACCTGACTGACCCCAGACCATCAAAACTTAGAATGTGACAGCTGAAGAGATCTAGTCTACAAGAGGTCTAGTCTAGTATCCTCATTTTACAGATGTGGAAGAAAGTTCAGCTCGGGAGAGCCATTTATAAATGGTCATATAAGCTAGAGCTGAACCCAGATCTGCCAATTGCCAGCCCAGTTCCCTTCAGCTATATCAGTGCTTCTCAACTGGCTACATATTAGCATCATCGGGGGATCTTAACAAGAAGAAGAAAAGTAAAATTAAAAAACTTGTTCCCAGACCCAGACGTCACCCCCAGGGTTCTGATTTCATTGATCTTTGGGAGATTTGGGCATCAGTAGATTTTAGGAACTCCCTCCCCGTGTGATTTTAGGAACTCAGATCTTTTGACCAGGCCAGAGATCCCTAACGAGGGATGTTTAATTCCGTCTAAAGGAGTTTCTCGTTTCATTTATACCAGCACAGGGCTATCATATTTTGCTGGGCATGAAACTTGGTATTAGGTGTTATTAATTAGATGTTAATTAATAGGACAAAAGGACACTGGTCTTTGATTTCTGAAACAATAGATCACACAAGAAACCCATGCAAAATAACTTACAATTGTTACAGAAACGTGTGTTCTGAAGCTTGCAGACACACCAGCCCCTGGGTTGAGAACGCAGCTGGCCCAAGGGCCATGAATTATTGGTTTCTTAAGCTCAGGGTGTCATTCAAGGTCCTGCTCACAGAAGGCACTCCATAAATGCTTGATGTCTGGACTGAAACTCTGAGCTTGAAGCTGAGGAAGGAACTGGCAATAAAAATGATCTAAAAGGACAGTTAGGAACTGTTGTGAATTAGCCCATCTATAAGGTCAGAAGCTCCCAGAGGGCGCTAGGCATGTGCCCCAAAGCAAACTTCCCACACCTGGCTGATCATAAGCTTCAGCTGGGGTTTTCAAAATACCATGTGGATTCTTGGTCTGGCCCAGACATACTGAATCAGGGTTCCCAAAGGTGCTACCTGGAAATCTGCATTATTTTATAAGTGTCTTGGGAAACTCTGATCATCAGACAGGTCTGATAATCTCTGCTTGAGGAAACTTTAAGCCTGAGCTTGAGTCACCACATGGTGAAGTGACTTAATCTTTACTTGGAGTCACACTGCCTAAACGAACCGATTCTGTCATGATGTGAAAACTTGCTAGCTGTTCCCCCTCAGCAAGTTACCCGACCTCTCTACGCCCATTTCGTCCTTTGCAAATCTGCAAAAGGTGGTTCTAATGTGCGTAAACACTAGCACAATTCCTGGCAGGAAGTAAACGCTCAGTAATTGAAAGCTATTGCTCTTTGAGCATTCATTCCACGATGGAGAATGGGTCTCAGTGACCTGAGGTCTAGGGAGTCGGAAGGTGGGTCCTTTCCTCTTAAGCCCTGGTCAGTTCGAGACAGAAAACTGAATATCAGGGGAAGGGAGTGAGAACTTTCATTTTATAAAGCGTCTTCCCGTGTAAAATGAGCCAGGTAAAGTACTGCAATCCTTGCACTCTCAGAGCTCATTGGCAATGTGATCTGGCAAGACCTTGAGCTTCTGGGTTTCAGTATTCTTTTGCAAAATGGGGATGATAATGTCCTATGTCCTGCCATACTCACAGAATCTGGGAAGATTAAAAACACACCAAGCCACAGTTCTACCTTGTTTAAACAAATAGATACTGAATGCTTGTGACAGTCAGACCCTGTGCTAAGGGGCGTATATGCATTATTTCATGCATGCCATGCATAATCAGTAGGTTCCAAGTTGTACCCATTTTATAGTTAGAAAAGCAAGGCTTAGAGGAGGCAAGTAACTCACAGTTACCGATAGGAGGTGGAGCTGGCGTTCAAACCCAGGCCTGGAAGACTTCAGAATAGACAGACAGCCGTAACCACTACGGTGCCTCTTGTCATCACAGCCCACCAGAGTTCCAGACCCCGTCATGTTCCTTCTCTAGTGCAGTCCTCCCAAAGGCCAGAAGTACTAAATGTCATTTTCTTCCATGTCCAATTCAGGCTTGAATCTAAGGGCTTAGCTTTTCTTTTCTTTTTTTTTTTTTAATTTTTTATTGGATTTTGGGTTTTGGGGTACATGAGCAGAGCATGCAAGACAGTTGCGTAGGTACGCACATGGCAGTGTGCTTTGCTTTGCTTCTCCCCTTCACCCACATTTGGCATTTCTCCCCAGGCTATCCCTCCCCACCTCCCCTCCCACTGGCCCTCCCCTTTTCCCCCCAATCTACTACCTATTCTTTCTCCCATGGCAAAACCTAAAAGCAGCATGTGAAAGAGAGCTTGCTACATAGGACTGTACTTTAAGGAATTCTCATCAAATCAACTTCATGAATTTAGCTTTGTACATTCATTAAAAAATAACACAGCCAGCTGTTTTGATCTGCTAGAGTGCTTAGTTGTAGATGTGCCTCTATTTAGGAAAATTTGGCATATAAGACTCCATAGTGACAAACAGATATATTTAAGGGTGAATAATTACATATTATAGAAGGGTGTTTTTAATATTCTTTTTAAGTGTTCTCCAAAAGTGTTTCTTTTTCATTAATTATTTGTCAAAGAGACTGGAGTGGAAAGAGGAAGGCAGAAAAAATTCACGGTAAAGAAAGAACGATCCAGAATGTCTCTAAATAAAAACGAGAGTCGCTGGAAACGGGATCATGTTTACCCAAAGAAATCGTGTTATCTACAACTTTTCAGGAACATGACTATTGCACAAAGAGAAGTACACCTGAAGCTTCTTGATGTTGAATCGGAGGTTACAACATAGACTCAAAGGGCTGGATTTGTGCCTGTTAAGTGAAAAACAGCACGAGATGTGAATCAGTCGATATCCCTCTAGTGCTGAAAGCTGCCTTCTGAGTCCCAGCCTGGCTCTCCTGGTCCAGAGATCTGTTTCATGGGAACCTGAAAACCTGCCAAATCCATCACCCGTGATGAGCAGGTGAGCTTGAGGGGCCCCTGATTTATGTCAAACCATCCTAGGGGCAGAACTGCCTTACAAAAGGACTGTCAGAACTGATCAATGAATAAATGAAGTCACTGACCAGGGGACAGCTCACGCTCTTCATTTTTAAGGATTTTGTAATGAGAAAATCACTAAGATCCGTGTCAGGATGTGATAATATTAGCATAAAGCCCCTCCTTTGTACTGTTCTTGGGGCTCGGGAGGGGGAAGGAGGGACAGGTGTAAGGCAAGAGACTTTGGACTGACTGTATCTTCCAAGGTGAGTATATGGGGTGTGTACTGAGTAGGGCAGGTTTGAGATGCTGCTCAGGGACTTTCTGAAGCGGCGAGGCCCTGATCTGCATGGGAAAAAACAGACATGTTGCACAGACACTCATTTGTCAACTTCCTCTGTGACTGGCCTCAAAATGGCTGTGTAAATAACTCAGCCAGGGAGGATGGCAGAGCAAAGCGCTGGCAGTTATTGTGCTATGAAATATGCATTAATTGCATTAAACATTCAGTCCGAAACTCAGCGGTGAGGCCCTTTTTGTCAGTTTTTATAGTGCACAGACAGACAGACCAGGATGCGGATGGCAATGGCCTTCTGTGTAGACCCCGATGCTGTAACACCCTGAGCTGCTCCTCAGATGTTCCAGGCGTGGCCTGTGGCTTCCCACGCAGCAGCATGGTGCTAATGAGGCCAGGGTCACTAGCTCTCACTCCCTGGGAGCCCCCACCTCTGCTCCGTTCCCCAGACACCGCCGACCGTGTCTTGAATCTCAGCCAGTCATCACTCGCACGTGTCACTGGTCACAGAGGGGCTGGGTGTGAAGATGGAGGGCCTGGCAGAGTCAGTCCCCACTGGTAAAAAACAGCCTTTCCTCTTAACAAGGCAGTTCTCCCTTGAATTTGATTACTGCATTTGAAAACCCAAGGTGTGCTTCATAAGAGGAAGAAATCATGTCAAGGGATAAGAGCCAAATGTATAAGGATGACTTTGAAGGGAGATAATGGAGAGAGACAGAGGGAAAGGAGGGAAGGAGAGAGAGGGTGTTTAATATGTAGGGGGATGTGCTGGGCCCAGCGCAGTGCCTTATGCCTGTAATCCTAGCACTTTGGAGACTGAAGCAGGAGGATCACTAGAGCCCAGGAGTTCAAGACTAACCTGGGGAACGTAGTGAGACCCCATCTCTACAAAAAATTTTTTTTAATTAACTGGGTATGATGGTACATGCCTGTAGTCCCAGCTACTGAGGAGGCTGAGGCAAGAGTATTGCTTGAACCTAGGAGTTTGAGGCTACAGTGAGCTTTGATTGCACCACTGCGGTCCAGCCTGGATGACAGAGTGAGACTATCTCAAAAAAAAATTAAAAATTAAAAATTAAAATAAATGTGTATACGTGCTGGAAGAGTTGCGCATTAAGACGTGGAGTGCCTTTGATCTTTCTATTTCCACCAAGTTCAACACAGGAGTCTCACTCTGATATTCAAGGTCATCTTCAGTGACTCCCAGCCTAACTTTGCTAGGCTTGTGTCCATGGTTTCCCTGCCCTAAGCCATACTGTAGCCAAACTGGATGACATGTTTCCTGAATTTGCTTTTCTCTCTTTCTGCCTTTGATTATACTGTTCCTGCCATAGAGAGACAAGTCATCCTGGTTGCTGAGGACAGTTCTGGTTTTAGCACAGAAAGTGGAACACCTCAGGGAGCACTTCCGTGCTAAGCACTCCAGGTCAGTTGGTCACCTTACCGTTCCCTCTGCTTGAGTGGATGGCCTCTCTTTCTACCTCTGTGCCTGCGTAAATCTTTCAAAGTCCATTCTTCTCCATCACTCAGTTTATAATATTTTCACATTGATTTCTCTCCATCCACAAGCTTCTAATAAACATCCTCCATTTATGCTTCTCTCTCTATCCCAGCCTTCATTCAGCTAACATTTATGGAAAACGCATAGATACCACATCTTCTGCCAGGCACCCTGCCTGCAGGGAACTCACAGTCTGTGAAGAAACATGATAATTCAGTACTTGTCATACAGTGGAATAAATCTTTAAAAGAGTTATCCACAAATTAAGAGGAAAGTGAAAACTGTCGAAGAGAGATTGGAGATTTAGGACTTTGTGAGTGAACACATAATCAGAGCTAGCTAATCAAAGCAGTCCAGGGCCCCCTCACCATACTGACTGACTCAGAGAAGAACACATGACCAGCCAGCATGGCAGCACGATTTATTGGGTAAACATGATCCCCCGTTTCCAGAAAAATGGCTAAAAAGTGATGTAAAGTTCTAAAACTTCTGCAAATTCCTTGTAGATCTGAAGTCTTCATTATTTATATCTCCTCACTATCAACACTATAACTGGAAATTCTTTTGAATTCACTCATAGTTCTATTTGTGAAGAAAAAAATCCATGCTTTTTCTTAGTGCAACAATAATACACGGTAATTTTGGAAAATTTAGGATATTATATATGTTTATGGGTGTTTTCACGTGCATGTACTGTAGCATCACCCAGGGATTACCACTGTTCACATTTTGGTATATAATCTTCCAGATTTCATGTGGAAATGAAGATATAGATTTTAAACAAAATGAGATTTTACTAGACATACTGTTTTATAACCCAATATTAACAATAGACATCTCCACACATTTGCATGTGTGAATACAAACATCATTTTAAATAACTGCATATACTTTATCTTATGGTGTTTTTCATTTATTTAGCCATTATTGAACAAGTAGATCAAGTCTCATTTTTTACAATTACAAATAAGACGGCAATATATATCCTTAAAAATTCATACAGTATTTGAAAGTCCTTTGTAAAGTGTTCCAAGCAAGTAAGTTCATCATGCTAATTTCTCTCTGGAATCCCATCTGAGTCTGCCTGGGGACTGGAGCCAGGAGTCTCTCTAGTTTGTTTTTGAGCTAGTGTAGAAACAATCTCCTCAGTTGCTTCCTCTCATGATTTTCTGAATGGGCATGACTCTCCATTGTCCTGAGAAAATGTCCTTGTCAAAATGTATTTGTCCTAAGGATGTTAGAGACGGGGGTAACATACCTACCAACCCTCTGTTATGAGAAATCCCTATCTTGAGGTCACCAGGCTAGAAGTGTTTTCACAAAATACAGCCTGGAAAAGTGTATTCCTCCTCCCACCCTGTCCAGCACCTTCAGCAGATCCTCATGGACTGAGAAAACCCTGCAGGTATAAGCCCAGCAATTTAGCTCGGCTTGGAAGGGCCCCACAAACTGGTTAGTAAACAAAAGTGATTTTCCTTAATCAGGGCTGGTCACACATGAGAGCCCTAATTGTCCGCGTTCCACCTGCTACTTCCTAATCCTCCTCATCCCCCTTGCCCCACCCTCTAGGGACCTTGGCCTGGCCCTTCCCAACTCCCCGTTCCCCACCTGTTGCTGTGATTTCTTTGGTGGTGGGCAGGGGAAAGAACCTCCCTGAAACCAAATATTGGCCAGGGGCAGAGCCAGCCTCACTCCCTCCTCACCCTGGGAAAGCTGGCTCTGCACTGGGAAGTCCTCACTACTGGAATTACCTGGGGCACCTTTCCAGGCACCACTTTCTAGCCATAACTAAGAGTCCTCTTCCCAGCACCATCTAAAGGAAGAAGACCCTGACTTACGGAGACCAGCCCAATTTCAGCCTCGAAGCATGTAGGGTTGCTGCATATTAGATTTTGCATGCATTGCCCTGGCTTTTCCTTCCAAGCAGTCCAGTCTGCTTACTATTCCCTGTACACACACTACTTATTCCTGTTTCATGTCTCTGCTGATGCTGGTGCCTTGCCTCAAATACACTGTGATATTTATAAATCTTGCTTCACTTAGCATTTCAAAAGTCCTCTCTGTCTATGATCTCACACATTTGGATCATATCATGATCCTCACAGCAACCTGGGGAGCTTTTGTTATTACTATTATTTAAATTATCATTCCCTGTTACATTTGCGGAATTGAGGCCCAGAGAGGCTCAATGACTTGTTCAAAGTCACATCAGTAGTTACAGAAAGAGCAGGAATTAGACCAAGGACTCTGTGTCTCCAGTCCTGCTGTTTCTTCACCACCACCCACTGTGTCCCTATCATCCCTAAAACACCTGGCTGGTGCCTGCGCCCATCTCAACCCCTGTGGTTGTTTTTGCCTGCACCTCTCCAGCATGTCCATCTCTGTTAGGTTATACGACTCCAATTTTTCCTTGAGGAGCCATCCCCTTGCCCTCAGGTCACATGATTTTGGCGAACCTACCTCATCGCTTGGCTTCGTGCATGAACACATAATAAGAGCTAGCCAATCAGTGCAGTCCAAGGCCCCCTGGCCATACTGATTGGCTCAGAGAAGAACACGTAACCAGACAGCACAGTGAGGTGCAATTGCAGGTCCTTTTGCTAGACTTGTCCGGAAAGAGACTCTTTCGGTTGCGATTTCTAAACCTGCAGAATGTAAGCATGGAGTTTCTGGGCCACCACATGGAGACGCCGTTCTGAGAATGAAGCTGACAGAAGAGTAAAGCAAAGAGGATGCAAGAGAACGAAATCCTGAAGACACCGCTCAATTCATTGGATTCCGCATTGCCTGAAGCCAATTTGAGCCAGTTCCCAATTTGAGCTGAATTTCTGTCACATGCTTCAAAAAAAAACAGAGCCTTAACTAATTCACCCCACCCCCTCCTTTTGGAAATTCTCCTTTTATTTCTTGCTTCATCTTCTCCTTGTATGGTGTACCTACCTGTTGCCCTGGATTAAAATGTCAACATTTCACGCTTGAGTCTTTTTCCTGCTTTGTTATAACCCTTTTGAGGACAGGAACTGTGCTAATTCTCTTCTTCTCTTTTATTTGTGCAGTGAAAGGAGCACAGACTTCGGAATCAGAACACCTGTAAGTCCTGCCTCTATCACAAGATGAATTGTCTTGAATGGATAACTTCAATTTCTTCTTAAAAACCATTTTTTAAAAATCTGTAAGGTAAGAATTTAGGCTGAGTACAGTGGCTCATGCCTATAATCCTAGCACTTTGGGAGGATCACTTGAAGTTAGGAGTTCATGACCAGCTTAGTCAACATGACAAAACCCCCTCTCTACTAAAAATACAAAAATAGCCAGACTTGGTGGTATGTGCCTGTAGTCCCAACTACTCGGGAGGCTGAGGCAGGAGAACCACTTGAATGTGGGAGGCGGAGGTTGCAGTGAGCCGGGATTGTGCCACTGTACTCCAGCCTGGGTGACAAAGCAAGACTCAGTTTCAACATCATCATCAACAACAACTTAAGACTTCGAGCAAAAAACCCTGCATTGCACATTCATTAGGACTATCAAATAAGGTAGCATATATGAAAGTCCTTTTCCAACGGTTAAAATGCTAGTTATTCCAATGTAAGGGATTACTTCAAACAGTGTCTGGCATTTATTAAGCACCCTAACACTGTCTGTTAAATTGAAAACAAATAAGGATAATTGTTAAATTCAGCTCTCGCGTGTTGCCATATATTTGCTTAAATCCTTTGCTTTAAGAGCAGGTTGTGGGCAAATTGGGAACAAGCATTTAGATGCCTCAGTGTTTTTTATTTATTTTTATTTTTATTTTTGCAAATTTGTGCCTAGAGTTCCTCATTATCACTTCCGTTTTCTTTTTTCTTTCTTTCTTTTTTTTTTTTTTTTGAGACGGAGTTTCACTGTTGTTACCCAGGCTGGAGTGCAATGGCGCAATCTCGGCCCACCGCAACCTCCGCCTTCTGGGTTCAAGCAATTCTCCTGCCTCAGCCTCCCGAGTAGCTGGGACTACAGGCGCGCACCACCATGCCCAGCTAATTTTTGTATTTTTAGTAGAGACGGGGTTTCACGTTGTTGACCAGGATGGTCTCGATCTGTTGACCTCGTGATCCACCCGCCTCGGCCTCCCAAAGTGCTGGGATTATAGGCGTGAACCACCGTGCCTGGCCTAACACTTCCATTTTCAATGAGACCACACACAATGCTGGCTTGAGCACCACCGTGTAGGAGCCGGTTTTGGAGAAGAGTTAGACTAGGGAGTGTCTGCCATCTTAGGCCATAATTGTTCACTCCAGCCTGCTAGTTTCAACCATTTACCAGCCCTTCCCAACAATAAAAAAGTACAAACAGAAATAAGATCAACTTAAGACAGTGCCCCCTGGAAGACACCCATGCATTTCTATCGCCTTTTTGTAGGCCTTCTTTGGCAGTCACAGAAGCTTTTACATGCACATTTGAGGAATGTGTGATGGCCGTAGCTCCTTGTTGGTTCCAGCTGAGAAAGAACTCCTGAGTTGTAAACTGAGGTCAGGGTAGTTCAAAGGCCAGCTCTTGGTAGCCTTGCCCTCTTTAGATTCCTGACCACTCACCCATCGACCCAGGTGAACTTCACTCAGAGACTTTTAAATGCCCCAAGGAAATAGTTGTTCCTAAATTATTCTGTGTGGAGAATCAGAAGTCAATGTCTAAACTTGCCATCATGGTTCATGAACTTCCTTATTTTTTCTAAATGCTACTAATTTTTGAGCACTTATCTGTGCTAGACCCCATAAATGAGCACTTAACATGTTTTTATCTGTTTAATTCTTAACTTATCTCCCTGAGGGAGGTTCCATTATTTTGTTACCAGAAAGGGGTCCTGCTCCAGACCCCAAGAGAGGGTTCTTGGATCTCATGCTAGAAAGAATTTGGGGTTGGTCCATAAAGTGAAAGCAAGTTTATTAAGAAAGTAAAGGAATACAAGAATGGCTCCTCTACAGCTCCCTTGGGGTTGCTGGTTGGCTATTTTCATGGTTATTTCTTGATCATATGCTAAACAAAAGGCGAATTATTCATGAGTTTTCTGGGAAAGGGGCAGGGATTTCCCAGAACTGAGAGTTTCTCTTTCTTTAAGATCATATAGGATAACTTCCAGACGTTTACAAGCATTGCCGTGGCACTTGTAAACGGTCATGGTGCTGGTGGGAGTGTCTTTTAGCATGCTAATGTATTATCATTAGTATATAATGAGCAGTGAGGATAACCAGAGGTTACATCTTGGTTTCAGCAGGTTTGGGCCTGCTTCTTTACTGCATCCTTGCTTTATCAAGGAAGTCTTTGTGACCTGTATATTGTGCGGACCTCCCATTTTATCCCGTGACTAAGAAAGTCTAATCCCCTGGGAATGCATCCCAACAGGTCTCAGCCTCATTTTATCCAGACCTTATTCAAGATGGAGTCACTCTGGTTTGAATGCCTCTGACAATTTCCGTTATGGTGAGGCTTAAATAACTCATAGAAAGTCTTAAATAACTCGTAGAAGCCACAGAAAGTCTTCTATTTAAGCCCCATAGAAGCCTCTTCTATGAGGCTTAAGAAAAAGATCCTCAGGTTTTTTTAATTCTAGTGTCCAAGCACTTCCCGTCTGGTATACCTGTCTATTATGAGATTCCATCATGTCCACATCCCCTTTTTAACAGCATTCTTTTTGAATTATGTCTAATATCACATACATGTACATTTATATTATACAGTATCATAATTTATCAAGGTTACGGATTGAATTCTATTTTCCTCTGCATTTCTAGCAGTGAGAAGCATAGAGGGAAGTACCACACAATGGTAGATGGGTGGATGGATGGAGAAATGAGAAATGTACAAGAGGGTCTCTAGCCTCAAAGACTTTACAGTCTAGCAGGAGAGACAAAGCATAAGTATATGGCAAACTAAAAATTTTAATAAGAAAGTACCTAATACAACCTGATTATTTATGAATAATCATGGGGATTAATAAGCTCATTGCTGTTCTCTAAGGGTTCACACCAGTGTATCTGTTTGGTGGTCGCTGTCTGAATTTTTAGTACTGATTCCTTATTTCATTCTTTTTCTGTGGTGAGGAACACAGTGGCCTCAGTTCCATCCGAAGTCCGCACCCCACACCCTTAGCAGGGAAGATGCTGATTACCTTGGTTTATGAAGATTGATGATCACTCTCAGATTACTCTCAGTTGGTGTGGGGCCCTGAGCTTCCTCAATTTTCATTTAATTAGCTTCCCCCTTTCTTCAGCTTCTCTTAGGGAAAGATAGCTCTTGTTGCCTCTAAGAAATGTTTTGCCAGTCCCCACCCTTTGGAAGTCACTCTATGGAATGTGGAGGCCTTGGTCAGAGAGGAAGTAGTTCTTCCTCTGTCTCAGTCTGACTCCCCTCTACCCTCCCACTTCCTCCTCCCCAAGCTCAATTCAAGGTCATCTCTAGTTGTCTTGGCTTTATCCTACCTGAGACAGTCATCAGGCTCCCAGATGTCATAAATAATACTTATATCACCTCTTTTATTATATAAGCACAACTGAACTCCTCACTCCCCACCCTCCTTGAACTATTGCTGATTCTCTAATCTTTCAGTTCCCACAACTGGGAACAGTCCAGGAAGTACTTCTTAATATGCCCTGATCAATTTGCTTTGACCTCTCCAGGTAGGCAGCAAGTAAGAAGAAATAACCGAGTTGCCTTTGTTTCAAGAATTTTCTAGAAAATTGGCAAGTTGCTAGACCTAATAAATAAAAGTTGCCTCACTGATAATACCCTTTTCCTGGGATAAGTACCCCAACTGCTCCTTACATTCAACTCCCCCACACTTACCATCTTGTTTCCCCTCTCTCTCGTTCTTAAAAGAATGTATCTATGATATGAAATTCTGTTGATTCCAGATGCAGCCCCAAGTGTAACTGTGAAGTAAGTAGAGTTTTCTTGGCAGCCCCTTGCCTGTCCTGAAGTCCCCCATTCCACACAGTCAATGACCCAGGCACCACACGACAGTCAGCACCTACTCTGTATAAGCCTTCCCAGTCTGTTAGCAGGAAAACAGATTTTCAGAAGCTGGGGATTTCCCCAGGACTATAGTCTACGTTCCCTCTCACTAACAATACTTTTCTTCATGTTGGGGGAGAGAGGAGGAAAGGGAGGCTGAAGAAAGGGGATATGAGTGGGTTTCATCACCTTGCAGGTGAATCCAAGTAGCATAATTCTTTACAGAAATGTTACTCTATCTGGCCGGGCACGGTGGCTCACACCTGTAATCCCAGCACTTTGAAGGGCCGAGGTGGGTGGATCACCTGAGGTCGGGAGTTCCAGACCAGCCTGACTAACATGGAGAAACCCCATCTCTACTAAAAATACAAAATTAGTCAGGCATAGTGGCACACACCTGTAATTCCACCTACTTGGGAGCCTGAAGCAGGAGAATGGCTTGAGCCCAGGAGGCAGAGGTTGTGGTGAGCCGAGATCATGCCATTGCACTCCAGCCTGGGTAACAAGAGCGAAACTCCGTCTCAAAAAAAAAAAGGAAGAAATGTTACTCTGTGTGTTGAAAATTCCATTTTGAATGTTCACCCTCTTCTGGGTTCCTTAAAGCAGTCAGAGGCAGGATCCCCCTATAAGCTGAAGCTCTTCTCCTGCCTCTTTCTGGATGTTAGAGGTAGAGCTGGGTCAACCCTGGCACAGGTGGCTGGACACTGGTTGGAAGGGAGGAATGATCAAGCTCTGGGTGTGGCCCAAACGCCCCTTCTCTTTAGTCTCCTTTTAAGCTTCAGTACTTCCAAAGCACTACCTCTGCTCCACCCCACCCCACCCCACGTGCTCCTCAGCCTTTAGGGCTATCTCTAGTCGTTGCTTTCAAGGACCTCCAGCTGGCTGAAAGGGTGTGAATAATAAAACTCATGAATAATCCATCTTTTGTGTAGCATATAATCAAGAGCACTACCCCTGATATTGCTAAGAAGCCATTTTCTGCCTCTTAGGTCTTCTCCCCATAGGGTATTTTAAGGTGTGGGTTCTCACACTGAGCCAGGTGAGATTCAATCCAATTCTATTCTATTAAACTCAGGAAAGTATTCACCGGGCACATCTAGTGATGGGTGATGTCAGGCAGGCTCTAACTTCTCAGAGCTTTGGTTTCCTTATTGGTAAACTGCAGAGTAAATCAGAGGCACTGATTCCTGGGTGTAGGAGAATTGTTTGAGAGCTGCTGAAAAGCAGATTTCAGGCCTTGATCCCAGGATTCTGTTGCCATAGCTCTGCCGTAGGACCTAGGACTCTGCATTTTAAACCGATCTCTAAATCATTTTACTATAAATCTGGAGAACACCTTTGAAGAACACATCTAGAGATCAACGTACACCCACCGACATACACTCACTGTATGGTCCAGGGACAGGAATGCAGTCTCGGGGAGTGTGGCTACTGTTAGAGCTTCCCAAAGAGTCCCCTTTCTCTGCTCCAGCTCCGCGTTTCTAAGCACCCATCCTGCAAGAAATCTCCAAGCATGGCCCCCAGCATCTCACCCCTGCATAGCCCACCATATACAAGCTGGGTTTTGCGCTCAGTGCTTTTGTGCTTCCTTTGCACTGGTTTGAATGGCTCATATTTGTCCACTGCTTTAAAAGACCTTTGGATGGTTCAGCCTGTGTATTAATCATGTCTCTCTTACTGGCAGCAAGGTCCTTGGGGGCATCTATTTCTTCTGTTTCTTCCCACTGTGCTCAGAACAACACTCAAGAAATGTCAGGCCTCTATGTGCAAGCCTAGACCCAAAAAGTCTAAAGTCCTGCTTGCCTCTGCTGATCCCCCCACAACCTGCGTTTGCCATTATCCGTGACTGCCCAGCTGAGCTTCCCCTGGACATTAAACTTCTCAACCTACCCTGCCATCTTAGCTGTTATGATGATAATGCGAATACTCCTCACCCCACTAGAGCTAGCCCTAAAGGCTGAGGAGGGGTGTGGGGTGGGGTGGAGTAGAGGTGGTGCCTTGGAAGTACTAAAGCTTAAAAGGAGACTGAAGTGAACAGGCCTTTGGGCCACACACACAGCTTGGTCATTCCTCCCTTCCAACTGTTTTTACAATAATGTCAATACTCCTCACCCCACCCTGCCATCTGAACCCTTCTTGCTGTGTGAATATCCCTCCACCCCATACTACCATCTGAACTACTCTTACGCCTTACCCCACCCGCCATTGTAACTGAACTTATGGTAATGTATACTCCTAGCCCTACCCCCACCACTGTAACTGATCTGACTCTGTAACTTTCCACCGCCCACCCCAAACCTATAAAACCAACTCCTATCCCACCGCCCTTGGCTGATGCCCTTTTTGGCCTCAGCCCACCTGCACCCAGGTCAATAAACGGCCATGTTGCTCACACAAAGCCTGTTTGGGGGGGTCTCTTCATTCAAAGTGCGCCTTTTAACATGAAAGATATTCTCTGGTAGCAAGCCATTTTCCTGACGTCAGGCAAAGCAGTAGAGTTTTCTGGGAAGGAGGAAGGAAACGAAGGAGGAAGCGGAGAACCAGTGCTGCATAGCCTTCCAAATCACTCCAAATTGTACCATTGCATCAATTAGTTACTAGGCACATGGCTGCTTGTCTGGGGGACTCTCCCTGTAATATCGTCATCAAGTTTACTGACCGGCCAATCAAAGGGAGTTTCTGCCTTACTTTCCTAGAGGGAGGAGTAGGGTGGGCTGATGACCTCATTCTTTGAAGAGGATACTATCTACCCTGGTCCTTTAGACCTTGGGCTTTAAAGTCAAGCAGATATAAATTCCGATCGTGACTCTACTTGTTGCTAGCTGCCTTACTTCGCATAAATTTCTTCATCTCTGCAAGCCTCAGTTTTCTCAGCTGGGAAATAGGGATAAGAATACAGTATCACATACTTTTGTTGCCGAAGATTAAATACAATAATGCAATTGAAACACTTGCACAGTGGCTTACACAAAGTGGGCACTCAAAATTGTCAGCCATTGAAGGAGCCATGAAGGACTTTCTGCTTTTGTGAAAGTCCTAGTCATGCCCGGCTGTTGCCTTCTTATCACCCTGCGAGCTCCTCCTTGGTTGTTTTATTTTTCCCTCTATCTCTTGGAGGCATCATCAGAACAGAAAAACAGTGAGAGGAGTCCCTCATCCCTCCTGGAAGGGACCTCACTCCAAGAGCAGCCCATTTTCCTTTCTTACAAACTGAGCCTTCGAGCTCCAGGGAACAGGCCATCTTCCCTCCCGTTCCTTCGGTCAACCTGTCCAGTGGAAGCCTCCCTGGCTCGGGGCCACCCCCAAGGCATCCTATCTTCTGCTCCTCTAAACCAATCTAAAACTGGCGATCTCAGCTTTAATTGAAAATCCCCAATCAGGACAGCACAAAGAGATTCTCTTTTTAATGTAAACCTCCAAATGCAAATACTTGAGTGGATATGCTGTCCTCTTATCTTCTTGCTTTTCTTTCCTATCTGAAGCAAACTCCTCTTGTAAGACCTTGGGGTCCCAGTAAAGAGGACTCTTTGCAATTGTACATCATGCATTTGTGTAAAGGGACTCCTTAGTGGGTTGGTAAGTGCTCTTAAAACAGATTTTATAAATATTTCAGGCAAGATTTTCTATTAGATTCCATATTTTAGAAACTTCTGCTGCTATCTGGGTAGCCAGATTTTCAAGGATACTTCCTTTTAGTTGAAATCAGCCTCAGAGAAGTGTGTCAGTCTCCAAAGTACCTTCTAAACTGTATGGTTGACCTAGGAGCCCACAGTAAATTGCTTTATGTTATAATGATTGAAAAGATCCGGGGAACAAAATAGCCCTAGAAAAATTGTGTTTTCTTCTAGTATTTGGCTAGTGGAGATGTTAATCTGGGAGGTGGCTGGGTGCTGAAAGCCTGCACAGTTAGGACTCTTTTCCTCCATCAGAGGCATGAGGAAGTAAGCTTATCAGGACTCAAGTCTTTATGGAAATGAATCTTCCATAAGCAGGAGGCACTGACCTTCTGGCTGGAGAGCTTTCCTGAAGGGGCAGGAAGGCTCAAGGACAAGCCACGCAGAAGAGGCCTGGGCATTTGCAGAAGACTAGCTTGCACTTTCTCTAAGCCTCTAGCGTTAGCTGTGGTAAATCCATATGGAAATGCAGCAACCTCCATTCTTGCGCTCTCAGAAGAAAGAATTCGACTGAAGGGTACAAGGCAGGAGGAGAGACTGAGGCAAGTTTTAGAGCAGGAGTGAAAGTTTATTGAAAACTTTAGAGGCCGAGCGCAGTGGCTCATGCTCGTAATCCTAGCACTTTGGGAGGCCAAGGCAGATGGATGACTTGAGGCCAGGAGTTCAAGACCAGTCTGGCTAAAATGGTGAAACTCTGTCTCTACTAAAAATATAAAAATTAGCTGGTCATCATGGCACATGCCTGTAATCCCAGGCACTTGGGAGGCTGAGGCACAAGAATCACTAGAACCCAGGAGGTGAAGATTGCAGTGAGTTGATATGGCGTCACTGCACTCTAGTCTGGGAGGGAGATTCGGTCTTAAAAAAATAAAATAAAAAATATTTTGGAGGAGGAATAAAACTAAAGTACACTTGGAAGAGGGCCAGGTGGGCAATTTGAGAGATTCAAGTGTGTGGTTTGACCTTTGACTTGCTTCTGGGGTTGCCTGACTTCTCCCCTGATTCTGCCCTTGTGGTGGATTGTCCACATGCACGGTGGCTACCAGCGCTTGGGAGGGGCCGCGTGCGCACTGCGTTTACCGGAGTTGTGTGTCTTCTCACTTATCATTCCCTTACCAGTCCAATGTCCCTAGAAGGTCATATGCCAGTTAAACTGCTCTTTTGCCTCTTAATGTGCATGCTTGAGCCAACTCACCCAACTCCTGAGACCTTTTCAGGAAGCTGCTGATCACCAATTTCAGGTATTTCTATGCTTTGGGAGACTTTCCCTGGCTCTGACTGTGACCAGTTATTTTAGAGAGACAGTATAACAACTGCCTGACCATCACCTGATGCTCACCTCACATTCCTGGTGGGGGTGGGGCCGTCACCTGCCCTGCTCACGTCTGCCTGACTACCTACTGTAGCCCTAGTTCCTGGGCCAGTCCCGGAACACACCAGACTAAGGGCTTAACGAGGACAGCACATATCCTTAACGAGGATATGGCACCTAAGGCAAACAAGAAAAAAACCCCAGTTTGTCATTCAAGGCTAGATTGTATCTGCTGTCTCTCTCTGGTCTCTATCCTCCCTTCCCTCTTGCCTTCCTTCAATCTATTCTCAGCAGCCAGAGAAGCTAAGAGTGCCATCTGGCTGCCCTCTTCCCTCCCACCCTCCTCTTGAGCCCCCAGCCTCCTTTCTGACCGACTCATATTCATCCTTCAGCTCTCAGCTTAGACTCACATTTGAGAAGCTTTCATTGACCACGCCGTCCCATGATGAGCTGTGGCTCACCCTGTGTGCCCAGAATCCCAATGGTCCATTACTTGTCTTCCCACCCCCTCCAATTTGGACTACAGGAGCCTTAAAGGTGGGAACTTTGTCTTGTTAAGGATGTATTCCTAGCACCCAACACCCAACATTCAGTGATTGGCAAGGAACAGAACAGCTGTCATTGAATCTCTTATTCAGAAAAAGGAAGAATGGGAAACAACATTCTGCAGAGCCACAGCAGGAATGGAGACAACCCTGCCTGGCTGAGCAAAGGACTCAGCAGCGTCTGGCAGCCCCAGGTCCTGCTCTTGGGAGAATCGCTGTTGTCCATGCCTTTCAAAGCCAAATCGGAGAAGGACATTGAGAAAAATACCTTTTTCAAGGGAGGGCTATGGAAATTTAGTAGCCCACTTTCTATTGGCATAATTTGGGGCCTGGGTATTGCCTTATGTGTCAAACAGTCAATAATATATTCCTCTTAAAACCTAGGTTAGCTTTCTAATCTGTTTGTGCCCAGTGAGTTCCATGGGGGCAAATATCTTGTCTAGACACAGTCCTTGAGTCAGAATTCCTGCCCCCAATCTGGCCTCTGGGTTCCGTCCCTCACCCTGGCCCTCAGTTCAATGGCTTCTGCCTTGAGGCAATTTGAAACAGTAGCTCAGTGGGGCAGTACCACTCATAATCTGATTTTTCCCAGCCGGCATCTTCACAATAAGCATGAGTGTCTCCTTTGTCTAACTGAGAATGCTTAACAGGAGGTGCTAGGAGAGGCTGGGATCGGGATTAGAGTTTGCTTCAATCTTATCTTCTGCTCAATCTCCTGCCTCTGCCTCTGCTCCCACTGACTTTATCTAAGAGTAGAGAATTCCGCTTTTTCAACCCTGAAAGGCGTCAAGCTACTGGACTCTTAGTCAATCACTTTAGATCTCAGAGCACAGACAGACAGAAAGCACCTTCCTTAGCAAAGCTATCCTTCTTCTGTTTTCAGAGGTCACCTTTAGTCTGAGCTTATCTCATACATGTATAACCTGACTAAAAACTGCAAGAAATGAGTGCCAATATTCTAAATTTCCCCCCACCGTTTCTCCTAACACTACAGTCTCTGTAATCCCATGACTGATATCCTGGGGTTCAGCAGGTAACGATTTATATATTTACCCACCACGTGACAAGAGTCACCAACTTCCCCACTAGGATGCTGGGATCCTCTGCTGCCCACCTTAACCTTAACCTTAACCTTCTCTCTCCATTCAGTCTAACTGTAGGGTCTGTTTCTTGCAACACCCAGTCCCGGTACAAATTCTGTATCATCTGGATGATTTTGGCTTAGGGCAACACGTAGCTATATGAAGGAGGGTAGATTCCCTGAACAATACTAATTTGGTTTTGTTTAGTTAGAAAGGAGGACTTATTAAGGGAATGAATGCTAGATCGGCAGCCAGTGATATTCTGCAGCATGTTATTCAACATTCATATGTTCAACAAGCATTTATTGAGCATCTGCTGCATTTCAGGTATGAAAGAGGCAGGAAAACCAAAAAGGTAAGTTCCGCCTCCTAAGAAGCTCACAGACAGATGGCAGTGCAGACAGTGATGCCCAGTGGGAGAACGGCGCGGTAGAGGCACAGAGAGTGGGGGGATTCCAGAATCAGGACGGCAGAGCTGAAATGGGAGGTCTAGGAAGAGTAGAATTCTTCCCCTTACCGAATGTGCATTCCATGTAGCCCAGGTTCGACCCGATTCATTCACTGCTATATTCCTGATGTCTTCAACAGTGCCTGCCACATACTAGGCACTCTATAAATATGTGTTGAACAGATGACAGTCACACTTAAGACGAATCTTGAAAGAAGAGTAAGAATTATTACAGGGAAGAAGGCCTAGACGTTGGCCTTAGATAAGAATCGTTTATACACCACAGTTACAGCATTATAATATTCTGTGGTTTTCTGTATACTTAGTATTACCAATGAGTTCTATACCTTAAAATAATTTCTTATTGCTCATTTGCATCTTTTTCATTCTGACTAGTTTACTCTCTTTAGCATTTCTTACAGGACAGCTCTGGTGCTGATGAAATCCCACAGTTTTTGTGTCTGGAGAAGTCTGTATCTCTCCTTCATATTTGAAAGATATTTTACCCTATTCAAGGGTAAAAGTTTTTTCCCTTCAGCTCTTTAAAGATGTCACACAGTTCTCTCCTGGATTTTAAGGTTTCCACTGAAAAGTCTGCTGCTCATTGTATGTTATTTGTTTCCTTTCGCTTGCTGCTTTTAGAATGCTTTATCTTTTACTTTGGGGAGTTTGATTGTCTAATACTCTGAGGTAGTCTTCTTTGGGTTAAATCTGCTTGGTATTTTTTTTGTTTTTTTTTTTGAGATGGAGTTTCGCTCTTGTTACCCGGGCTGGAGTGCAATGGCGCGATCTCGGCTCACCGCAACCTCTGCCTCCCGGGTTCAGGCAATTCTCCTGCCCCAGCCTCCTGAGTAGCTGGGATTACAGGCATGCGCCACGTTGCCCAGCTAATTTTTTGTATTTTTTAGTAGAGACGGGGTTTCACCATGTTGACCAGAATGGTCTCGATCTCTTGACCTCGTGATCCACCCGCCTCGGCCTCCCAAAGTGCTGGCATTACAGGCGTGAGCCACCGTGCCCGGCCTGCTTGGTATTCTTTAACCTTCTTGTACTTGGATATTGATATCTTTCTCTAGGTTTGGAAAGTTCTCCTTTATTACCTGTTGGAATAAACTTTCTACTCTTATCTCTTTCTCTATATCCCCTTTAAGGGTGGTAAATCTTAGATTTAGCTTTTGAGGCTATTTTCTAGATCCTGTTTTTTTTTTAATTCTTTTTCCTTTTGTCTCTTCTGTGTATTTTCAAATAGCCTGGCTTCAAGCTCACTGATTCTTTCTTCTGCTAATCTGCTTTTAAAAGACTCTGATGTATTCTTCAATATGCCAGCTGCATTTTTCAGCTCCAAAATTTCTGCTTGGCCTTTTCAAGTAATTCGATCTCTTTGTTAAATATATCTGATAGAATTCTGAATTCTTTCTCTGTTATTTAGAATTTCTTTGAGCTTTCTTAAAACAGCAATTTTGAATTCTCTGTTTGAAAGTTTACATATTTCTGTTTCTCCAGATTGGTCCATGGTGCCTTGTTTTGTTCATTTGGTGAGGTTGTATTTCCTGGATGATCTTGATACTTGTAAAGTTTATTTGTGTCTGCAGTGAAGAGTTAGGTATTTTGTTCTTCCAAGTCTGGGCTCGTTTGTACCAATCCTTCTTGGGAAGGCTTTCCAACTATTCAAAAGGACTTGAGTGTTGTGCTCTATTTTGTATCTGCTTTAGGGGGCACCCCAAGCACAGCAAGGCCATGGCTCCTGCAGACTTGTAGAGAAACTGCCTTAGTGGTGTAGGACAAGATCCAGAACTCTGGATTACCAGGCAGAGATTCTTGTTCTTCTTTTAAATTCTCCTGAACAAATGGAGTCTTTCTCTGTTCTGAGCCATCTGGAGCTGGGGGGAGGTGACACAAACACGGCTGTGGTCACCACCACCGGTACTGCGCTGGGTCAGACCTGAAGCCAGCATAGCACTGACTCTCTCCCAAGGCCTGCTGTAACCATTTCCTGGCTGGTACCAATGTTTGCTCAATGCCCTGGGGCTGTATAATCAGCAGATGGCAAAGCCAGCCAGAGCTGTGTCCTTTCCTTCAAAGTGGCAAATTCCCCTAGGCCCCAGACAGGTCCAGAGGTGCCGTCTGGGATCCAGGGACTAGATTCAAAAACCTAAGAAGTCCACCTTATGTGGTATTGTACTGCAGCTGAACTGGCCCTCAAACCACAGACATAGTACTTCCCACTCTTCTGTCCTTTTCTAAAGGCAGAGGAGTCTCACTCTGTGGCCACCACACCACCACAGGCCTTTGGGGAGTACTGCTGGACTACCACCAATGTCCCCGTAAGACCTAAGGGCTCTTCAGTAAGCTTGTGGTGAGTGCTGCCTGGCCTGGGACTCACCCTTCAGGGCAGTACACTCCCCTCTGCCCCAGGGCCGGTCCAGAAATGCCATCCAAGGGCCAAGTCCTAGAATCACCTCTATCCCACTGTGGCTGAGCTGGTACCTAGAATGTAAAACAAAGTCCCCTTTACTTTTCTCTCTGCTTTTCTCAAGTGAAAAGAGTTTTGCCCTGTAGCTGCCATGGCTGGGGATGTGCTGAAGCCAGCAAGGGTCAGAATCTCATCCAATGTCTTTGGGTATCACTGCTAGTTATTCAGGGCCCAAGGATTTTTCAGTTAGCAGGTGATGAATATTGCCAGGACTGGGTTCTTTCCTTCAGTCACCAGGTTCTCTTCTGGCAGGGTGTATCTAGAAGTGTCTTCTAGAAGCTACTGCCTAGAAAGGGGTCTTTAAAACTGAATGGTGCCCTATGTTGCTGTAGCTGAGCTGGTATCCAAGATGCAAGACAAAGTCCCCCCTAGTCTTCCCTCTCCTATCCTCACATGGAGGAAGGGAATCTCTTTTGGAGTCATGAGCTGTGCAGCCTGGGGCTGGGGGAAGAAGGATACAAGCACTTCCTTTGCATCCCGGGCTCATGTCTCAGGAGGTCCTATGGCCCCCAGTCCACTAACTCTGGGCCTAGTTTAGCATTCAGACTCTCCTAGGAATTTCAGTCCTTGTGGCCTAGACTGCTTTTCAACTTTAACCCATGGTGGCGAAGCTTGCAGAACTTAAGTTCTGATTGCTGAGATGGCTGATTCCCCTCTGCTTAGGACTGGTTTAAATGCTCCTTCTGTGGGTGGACATCAGCTGAGTTTGGTTTGATTTTGTTTTCTGCTATAACAGGGCAGCACTGAGTTTGGTGCCTCACGATTGCTGCAGTCTTCCCCTTTCCGGCTCACAGAAACACTCTCGACAACATGCCACCTCTGCTGGGTGATGAGAAAGGGGTGGTGTCACTGATTCAACACTGTGTTTTCTACCTATTTATTGCCTCCGTCAGCAATATGTAGTTAAAACCAGATACTTTGAGTTCTTACCTGATTTTTGGTTATTTATTATTTTTTTATTATACTTTAAGTTCTGGGGTACAGGTACAGAACGTGCAGGTTTGTTACATAGGTATACATGTGCCGTGGTGGTTTGCTGCACCCATCAACTCCTCATCTACATTAGGTATTTCTCTGAGTGCTATCCCTCCCCTTGACCCCCACCCACTGACAGGCCCTGATGTGTGTTGTTCCCCTCCTTGTACCCATGTGTTCTCATTGTTTAACTCCCACTTACGAGTGAGAACATGTGGTGTTTGGTCTTGTGTTCCTGTGTTAGTTTGCTGAGACTGATGGTTTCCAGCTTCATTTATGTCCCTGCAGAGGACATGAACTCATTCTTTTCTATGGCTGCATAGTATTCCCTGGTGTATATGTGCCACATTTTCCTTATCCAGTCTGTCATTGATGGGCATTTGGGTTGGTTCCGAGCCTTTGCTGTTGTGAATAGTGCTGCAATAAACATACTTGTGCATGTGTCGTTATAGTAGAATGATTTATAGTCCTTTGGGTACATACCCAGTAATGGGATTGCTGGGTCAAATGTATTTCTAGTTCTAGATCCTTTAGGAATCGCCACACTGTCTTCCACAATGTTTGAACTAATTAACACTCCCACTGACAGTGTCAGAGTGTTCCTATTTCTCCACATCCTCTCCAGCATCTGTTGTTTCTTGACTTCTTAATGATCATCATTCTAACTGGTATGAGATGGTATCTCAATGTGGTTTTGATTTGCATCTCTCTAATGAGCAGTGATGATGAGCTTTTTTTCATGTGTTTATTGGCCACATAAATGTCTTCTTTGGAAAAGTGTCTGTTCATATAACTTCAACCACTCTTTGATTTTTTTTAAATAAATTTGTTTAAGTTCCTTGCAGATTCTAGATATTAGCCCTTTGTCAGTTAGATTGGAAAATTTTTCTCCCATTCTGTAGGTTGCCTGTTCACTCTGATGATAGTTTCTTTTGCTGTACAGAAGCTCTTTAATTAGATCTCATTTGTCAATTTTGAGTTTTGTTGCAATGGCTTTTGGTGTTTAAGTCATGAAGTCTTTGCACATGCATACATCCTGAATAGTATTGCCTAGGTTTTCTTCTAGGATTTTTATGGTTGTTGGTCTTACATTTAAGTCTTTAATCCATTTTGAGTTCATTTTTATATAAGGTATAAGGAAAGGGTCCAGTTTCAGTTTTCTGCATATGGCTAGCCAGTTTTCCCAACACCATTTTAAATAGAGTATCCTTTTGCCATTGCTTGTTTTTGTCATTTTGTCAAAGATCAGATGGTCGTAGATGTGTGGCATTATTTCTGAGGCCTCTGTTCTGTTCCATTGGTCCATTGGTTCCATGCTGTTTTGGCTACTGTAGCCTTGTAGTATAGTTTGAACTCAGGTAGCATGATGACTCCAGCTTTGTTCTTTTTGCTTAGGATTGTCTTGGCTATATGGGCTTTTTTTGGCTCCATATGAAATTTAAAGTAGATTTTTTTCTAATTCTGTAAAGAAAGTCAATGGTAGCTTAATGGGGATAGCATTGAATCTCTAAATGACTTTGGGCAATATGGCCATTTTCATGATATTGATTATTCCTATCCATGGGCATGGACTCTTTTCCCATTTGTTTGTGTCCTCTCTTATTTCCTTGAGTAGTGGTTTGTAATTCTTCTTGAAGAGGTCTTTCACATCCCTTGTAAGTTGTACTCCTAGGTATTTTATTCTCTTTGTAGCAATTGTAAATGGAAGTTTAGTCATAATTTGGCTCTCGGTTTGTCTGTTATTGGTGTGTAGGAATGCTTGTGATTTTTGCACATTGATTTTGTATCCTGAAACTTTGCTGAAGTTGCTTATTAGCTTAAGAAGTTTTTGGGATGAGACGATGGGGTTTTCTAAATATACAATCATCTCATCTGCAAACAGGAACAATTTGACTTCCTCTCTTCCTGTTTGAATACATTTATTTATTTATTTTTTTCTGATTGCCCTGGCCAGAACTTCCAATACTATGTTGAATAGGAGTGGTGAGAGAGGGCCTTCTTGTCTTCTGCCAGTTTTCAAAGGAAATGCTTCTAGCTTTTGCCCATTCAGTATCATATTGGCTATGAGTCTTTCATAAATAGATTTTGTTATTTTGAGATATCTCCCATCAATACCTAGTTTATTGAGAGTTTTTAGCATGAAGGGGTGTTGAATTTTATTAAAGGCCTCTCTAAATCTATTGAGATAATCATGTGGTTTTTGTCTTTGGTTCTGTTTATGTGATGGATTACGTTGATTGATTTGCATATGTTGAACCAGCCTTGCATCCCAGGGATGAAGCAGACTTGATTATGGGTGGATATGCTTTTTAATGTGTTGCTGGATTTAGTTTGCCAGTATTTTATTGAGGCTTTTTGCATTAATGTTCATCAGGGATATTGGCCTGAAATTTTCTTTTTTTTGTTGTGTGTCTGCCAAGTTTTGGTGTCAAGATGATGCTGACCTCATAAAATGAGATAAGGAGGAGTCCCTCTTCTTCTGCTGTTTGGAATAGTTTTAGGAAAAATGTACCAGCTCCTCTTTTTATCTCTTGTAGAGTTCGGCTGTGAATCCATCTGGTCCTGGGCTTTTTTTGGTTGGTAGGCTATTAATTACTGCCTCAATTTTAGAACCTGTTATTTGTCTGTTCAGGGATTTGACTTCTTCCTAGTTTAGTCTTGGGAGAGTGTATGTGTCCAGGAATTTATCCATTGCTTCTAGATGTTCTAGTTTATTTGCATAGAGGTATTTATAGTATTTTCTGATGGTAGTTTGTATATCTGTGGGGTTGGTGGTGGTATTCCTTTTATCATTTTTTTTTTTTTTGAGACGGAGTTTTGCTCTTGTTGCCCAGGCTGGAGTACAGTGGTGCGATCTTGGCTCACCGCAACCTCCGCCTCCTGGGTTCAGGCAATTCTCCTGCCTCAGCCTCCTGAGTAGCTGGGATTACAGGCACGCGCCACCATGCCCAGCTAATTTTTTGTATTTTTAGTAGAGACGGGGTTTCACCATGTTGACCAGGATGGTCTCGATCTCTTGATCTCATGATCCACCCACCTTGGCCTCCCAAAGTGCTGGGATTACAGGCATGAGACACCACACCCGGCCTCCTTTTATCATTTTTTATTGTGTCTATTTTATTTTTCTCTCTTTTCTTCTTTATTAGTCTGGCTAGTGGTCTATTTTGTTAATCTTCTCAAAAAAAAAAAAACAGCTCTTGGACTCATTGATTTTTTTGAAGGGTTTTTTTCTGTCTCTATCTCCTTCAGTTCTGCTCTAATCTTAGTTATTTCTTGTCTTCTGCTAGCTTTTGAATTTGTTTGCTCTTGCTTCTCTTGTTCTTTCAATTGTTATGTTACGGTGTTGATTTTAGATCTTTTCCGCTTTCTCCAGTGGGCATTTAGTGCTATAAATTTCCCTCTAAACACCACTTTAGCTGTGTCCCAGAGATTCTGATACATTGTGTCTTTGTTCTCATTAGTTTCAAAGAACTTATTTATTTCTGCCTTTCTTTTATTATTTACCGAGTAGTCATTTAGGAGCAGGTTATTCAGTTTCCATGTAGTTGTGCAGCGTTGAGTGAGTTTCTTAATCCTCAGTTCTAATTTGATTGTACTGTGGTCTGACAGACTGTTATACTTTCCATTCTTTTACATTTGCTTAGTACTGTTTAACTTCTAAATATGTGGTCAATTTTAGAATAAGTGCTATGTGATGCTGAGAAGAATGTATATTCTGTTGATTTGGGGTGGAAAGTTGTGTAGATGTTTATTGGGTCTGCTTGGTACAGAGCTGAGTTCAAGTCCTGAATATCCATGTTAATTTTCTGTCTCATTGATCTGTTAATATTGCCAGTGGGGTGTTAAAGTCTCCCACTATTATTGTGTGGGAGTCTAAGTCTCGTTGTAGATCTCTAAGAACTTGCTTTATGAATCTGGGTGCTCCTGTATTGGGTGGTATATATTTGGGAGAGTTAACTCTTCTCGTTGCATTGATCCTTTTACTGTTATGCAATGCCCTTCTTTGTCTTTTTTTATCTTTGTTGGTTTAAAGTCTATTTTATCAGAGACTAGGATTACAATGCCTGCTTTTTCTTTTTTTTTTTTTTGCTTTTCATTTGCTTGGTAAATCTTCTTCCATCCCTTTATTTTTGGCCTATGGGTGTCTTTGCATTTGAGATGGGTCTCCAGAATACATCACACTGAGGGGTCTGGACTCTTTATTTATTTTGCTAGTCTGTGTCTTTTAACTGGGGCATTTAGCCCATTGACATTTAAGGTGTGAATTTCATCCTGTCATTATGATGATAGCTGCTTATTTTGCCCATCAGTTGATGCCGTTTCTTCATAGTGTCGTTACATTTGGTTTGTTTTTGCAGTGGCTGGTACCAGTGTTTCCTTTCCATATACAGTGCTTCCTTCAGGAGCTCTTGTAAGGCAGGCCCGGTGGTGACAAAATCTCTCAGCATTTGTTTGTCTGTAGAGGATTTTATTTCTTTTTCACTTACTGAGCTTAGTTTGACTGGATGTGAAATTCTGGGTTGAATATTCTTTTCCTTAAGAATGTTGAATATTGGCCCCCACTCTCTTCTTGCTTGTAGTGTTTCTTCAGAGAGATCCACTGTTAATCTGATGGGCTTCCCTTTGTGGGTAACTAGACCTTTCTCTCTGGCTGCCTTAACATTTTTTCCTTCATTGCAACCTTGTGAATCTAACAATTATGTGTCTTGGGGCTGCTCCTCTTGAGGAGTATCTTTGTGGTGTTCTCTGTATTTCCTGAATTTGAATGTTGGCCTGTCTTGTTGGGTTGGGGACATTCTCCTGGATAATATCCTGAAGTGTGTTTTCAAGCGTGGCTCCATTCTCCTTGTCACTTTCCAGTACACCAATCAAACGTAGGTTTGGTCTTTTCACAGAGTCCCATATTTCTTAGAGACTTTATTTGTTCCTTTTCATTCTTTTTTCTCTAATCTTGTCTTCATACTTTATTTCATTTAGTTTATCTTCAGTCTCTGATATCCTTTCTTCCACTTGATCAATTCGGCTATTGATACTTGTGTATGCTTCATGAAGTTCTTGTGCTGTGTTTCTCTGTTCCATCAGGTCATTTATGTTCTTCTCTAAACTGGTTATTCTAGTTAGCAATTTCTGTAACCTTTTATTAAGGTTTTTAGCTTCCTTGCATTGGGTTAGAACTTGCTCCTTTATCTTGGAGGAGCTTCTTATTACCCACCTTCTGAAGCCTACTTCTGTCAATTCATGACTCATTCTCTGTCCAGTTTTGTTCCCTTGCTGGAGAGGAGTTGTGATCCTTGGAGGAGAAGAGACATTCTGGTTTCTGGAATTTTCAGCCTTTTTGCGTTGGTTTTTCCTCATCTTCATGGATTTATTTACCTTTGGTCTTTGCTGTTGGTGACCTTCAGATGGAGTTTTTTTGTAGTTGTCATTTTTGTTAATGTTGATACAATTGCCTTCTGTTTGGTTTGTTAGTTTTTCCTTCTAACAGTCAGGCTGCTCTTCTGCAAGTCTGTTGGAGTTTGCTGGAGGTCTGCTCCAGACCCTGTTTGCCTGGGTATCACCAGCGGAGGCCATAGAACAGCAAAGATTGCTGCCTGCTCCTTCCTCTGGATGCTTCATCCCAGAGGGGCACCCACAAGATGCCAGCCAGAGCTCTTCTACATGAGGTGTCTGTCAACCCCTGCTGGGAGGTGTCTACCAATCAGGAAGCACGGGACTCAGAGACCTACTTGAGGAGGCAGTCTGTTTCTTAGCAGAGCTCGAGTGCTGTGGTGGGAGACCCACTGCTCTCTTCAGAGCCGGCAGGCAGGAACGTTTAAGTTTGCTGAAGCTGTACGCACAGCTGCCCCTTCCCCCAGGTGCTCTGTCTCAGGGAGATGGGAGTTTTGTCTATAAGCCCCTGACTAGAGCTGCTGCCTTTCTTTCAGAGATGCCCTGCCCAGAGAGGAGGAATCTAGAGAGGCAGTGTGGCTACAGCAGCTTTGCTGAGCTGTAGTGGGCTCCACCCAGTCTGAACTTTCTGGCTACTTTGTTTACACTATGAGGGGAAAACATCCTACTCAAGCCTCAGTAATGCTGGATACCCCTTCCCTCACCAAGCTCAAGTGTCCCAGGTTGACTTCAGACTGCTGTGCTGGCTGCGGGAATTTCAACCCAGCGGGAATTTACCTTGCTGGGCTCTGTGGGAGTGGGATCCATGGAGGAAGACCACTTGGCTCCCTGGCTTCAGCCCCCTGTCTAGGGGAGTGAACGGTTTTGTCTCACTGGTGTTCCAGGAGCCATTGAGGTACAAAAAAGAACTGCAGCTAGTTTAGTGTTTGACTGATGCCAGTTTTGTGCTTGAAAGCCAAGGCCCTGGTGGCCTAGGCATCAGAGGTTACGTCCTGGCTTGTGAGTTGCAAACACCATGGGAAAAGTGTAGTATCTGGGCTGGAATACACTGTTCCTCATGGCACACAGTCCCTCATGGCTTCCCTTGGCTAGGGGAGAAAGCTCCCAGACCCCTTGCGCTTTGTGGGTGAGGCGATGGCACACCCTGCCTCTGCTTGCCCTCTGTGAGCTGCACCCACGGTCTAACCAGTCCCTGTGAGATGAACCTGGTACCTCAGTTGGAGATGCAGAAACCACCTGCCTTCTGCATTGGTCTTGCTGAAAGCTGCAGACTGGAGCTGTTCCTATTTGGCCATCTTGCCCAGCAATCAATTTTCAGTTACGATAAAGGTGCTTTTCAAAAATAGAACGTTGTTAAATTGTTGTCCTTGCAGTGGGGGCACCTGTATCGGGGGAGCATTCTAATCTGCTGTGTTCTGCCACTTCTCCTCTAGATAATTTCTGATGCTCTTTCCAATTTAATTTGTATTTCTATGATGTTTTGGTTTAATTTTGTATTTTTCTTCTATTATTGAGGGAAATAAACCATAGGAAATGAATCAAATGAAATAGCAAATATTTGACCACTTTTGATGTGTAAAAATTTCATATGGTCCAAATTAGTGATTTTTCCCTGAGTTCAGCCAGCTCATATTTTGTCTCTTCCTGTTGTCCTATTACTTTTTCTCCCTAAATTTCTATACCTCTGCTTTGTGCTCTCGCTTCATAGAGGCAATTGCTTCATTAATCATTTTTAATTCTTGGAGAAATGCTTATTCACAACTTTTGTCTGTTTCACAGCAATCCTTTTTTTAGTAAGTCTTGTTCATTGCTTATTAACATTAGTCAATACTGTCATCCTTGGATACTTGTTTAATGCTTTGACAATTCCCACTTAATTACTATCTTTTCATAAGTTGCATTTTCCTAGGACAGCATCAGGTCTCTGTTGGTGGAAGTGGGGTATGTAAATGTATGCAGTCACCCAGACTAGCTGTTTTACACATAGTTTGTCTAAAGTTTTCCCTGCTGCCGCAGTGACAGATCACTTCTTGAAAATGTTTGTTTTGTGTGAACATTTTTTCTAGCCCAGCCTCCTTTGCATCTCTGAATCAACTAGATGCAGAAAATCTTCTGCCCCAGAACTATTTGCCTTAGAACCCTTACAAATTATTGTAAATTACAGACATATTTTGCATTTCAGCATAAACTCCTTACTTTCCACAAGTAGAATTTCACTGGTGCTTTCTGAGATATGCCCTTCCTGCGTCCTGTCATCCTTTTCTTCATTTCTTTGTTTTTAGCTTTGTCTTCTGCCTGATTCAATCTGCTTTGACAAGACTTACACTTACGTTAGATTGTGTGCTCTATCTGCCTTGATGGATGGTAACACTGTATAGTGGTTAAGACTTTGAACTTGACAATGAAACTATCCTAGTTTTAGACCTAACTCTCAATTTGTTATCTCTGTGACCTTATGTAAATTATTTAATTTTTTGTGCCTCGATAACTTCACCAGAAAAATACATATAATAGTTGTTTCTGCCACATAGTGTAGGGTCAACTGACTTAATGTGCGCACATTTCTAGAAACCGTATTTGGCACACATATCATACAGATGTTAGCTCTTGTTGTTATTGTTATTCTCACCAAAAATGTAATTTGTTGGATTTTAAAGTTTTTGGATTATTTCCAAGAAGGAGAAAATGCTGATTTGAATAGTCCTTTTCATACCAGTAGATTATCTTTCCCTTTTATGCTGCTTATTTTTTTCCTCAATGTCTATTTATCCCTGGTTGTTCATTCATATGTAGGAGTGAAGGAGTCAACTGATTAATACGGATGGGTTTCCTCTGCCGTTTCTGACCTTTCTCTGTCCTGAGAGCCCTGACGGCAAGCTCTGGGCTGGCGTGCAGAGCATCACATACTGTGGGCTTCTCTTAAGGCTGTATTGTGAACTGTGTGGAAGTTAGGCTCAAACAATTTCTCTCAGAAATTTGAATCCATTCTCTGACCAATGCCAAAACAAGAAGGGCCCTATTCTTGGGCATCAACTTCCACCCTGGGAACTCTAGGCTCTTCTAGGCAGATTGGCTTGATTTCTTTGGAGTGTATTTCCTGTATTCCTCCATTCAACCTGCAGATAAACGTTGCCACGGCTGGTGGGGGTGGAGGAGGCCAACAGTGCAGCCATTCACAGGCTGTTTGCCAATCAACCCTCACAATTAGGTCTAACTGCAGCTCTGTGTGGTGGGAGGAAAGGCCATCAATCCACAGGATTCCCTTTAGGGAAGAAGCAGGAGGGCAAGCGGGTGCATAGAGGGGCCACTCAGAGTCAGCAGGTGCAGGAAGTACAGGTGAGAGGACAGCAGAACCAGAGGGACTGTTCAGATCATGGCTAAGAGAGAAGCAAAGAGTCAGAGCTGCTTTGCTGTGATTCTTATTTAGGTCTAGGCAGTAAGGCAGGACTGAGAAAGGAAGACAGGCCAAGGGGTGGTAGGCATGGACAATTGTAAAGAAGCTGAAAGCAGGATGTGTGGTGGCTCACAAAAGTGGCTATAAATGTTACAAAAAGGTCAGAAGCTCATTTTTTATTTTTATAAGGGATGGTCGTCTCTGATGTGGGGGAATCAGAGGCAGATCTAAGAGCTCAACATAGCTGGTTTACTGTGCACTTGCATATCTGCCTATCTTCCTAGTGGGTAAGACCGTCTTTGTGTCCCTCTGGAGCAGTGCTGAGTCATAGATGGTTCTCTACATGTGTCAGTTGAATGGGGAGATAGTGAGTTTCTAACATATCCTTGACCGATGTATCCAAATGCATAGCACATTCTAACCTTGCGTTCGGTTCAGGTCTTCCAAGTGAGAAGCAACAGAATGAGATAAGAACTGGGTCCCCAGAGAATTCTAGTTGACACTCATGGGTTAAGATCTTAGCTGTTTGAAAATTCACAGAGAGCTTTAAAAACAAAGATCTCTTTCCTGAGGAGGTAAAGTTTGTATATATATACATACATACACACACACACACACATCCTAATTGTATATACACACCCTATATAAACCTTATATAATCCCAGCACTTTGGGAGGCTGAGGCGGGTGGATCACGAGGTCAAGAGATTGAGACCATCCTGGTCAACATGGTGAAACCCCGTCTCTACTAAAAATACAAAAAATTAGCTGGGCATGGTGGCACTGTAATCCCAGCTACTTGGGAGGCTGAGGCAGGAGAATTGCCTGAACCCAGGAGGCGGCAGTTGCGGTGAGCCGAGGTTGTGCCATTACACTCCAGCCTGGGTGAAAAGAGTGAAACTCCATCTCAAAAAACAAAACAAAACAAAAAAAACCTTATATATAAAGTGTATATATATTATATATATGTATAATATAACTATATATATAGTTTCCTGTCTATTAGATGATAAATTACTTGGGGGCAGTGACTATGTCCTTTTCATCTTTCTTTTGGATAAAATTTTATACTGGGTTTTACATAACATAATAGGTGTTAATAGATGCTTATTAAATGTTTTGCTAATATTGATAACATCCCTATGCAAAAGACTTGGGGAAGTTCCTTTATGTTTGTTTAATTTATGAGAAAACCGATGCAAACCGGAAAGATTTAGTCATTTTCCCAAGATGAACTGATTATGGCAGAGGTAAGAGAAAAACCAACATTTATAGACTCAGAATCAGAAGGTTGGGAAGAAGCTTTAAGAACTTATATTCTGATTCTAAATCCTTTTTTCCTCGTGTTTGCTACAGCTTAAGGAAGACATGTGAGGCTGGCCAGCTAGCAGCATGGCAAAATGAACAGGGCACTGAATTCAGAAGCTTGGGTCCTGCTGTCGATATGAAAACGGAAAAGGCCTAGCCCTGCCCTCGAGGAACTCACAGTCCGGTGGTGGCTGATGTGAGGAAATGAAAAATAAATCGCATGATGGAACCACATGCTGTGCGCTACAGAAACACAGGAGAGAACGTGATTGTCATTGCTCAAGGGCGTCGGGGCACTACGCAGCAGGGGTCACTTCTGTGATGGACTTTGAAGGAAAATAAAAGTTGACAAGGCCGCAAGAAGAAAAAAAGTAATTTGAGACAGAGGGAAGAACATGTGTGCAGTTAACGACACCTAAAAGAGCACACCGAGCTGATTGATTGGAAAATACATTAGTTGGCTAAAGTATTGAGTTTCTGTGAGAGCGAGAGCAGGGGTGGTATTGGCCAGAAAAGAAACTAGAAAGATAGAAGACTGGGGCCCAAGTTTGAATGGTCAAGCAAAGGAGTTTAGACTTCATCTTCTAAGTCATGGCAGCCATTGAGGGCTTTAAGAGAGGATTGATGTCGCCAGATATACTATTTGAAGGCAGAAAATGTGTTTGCTTCTGCATTATATTTTCTGACTGGTGATGCATGGCTAAGAGCAGGTACTCAATAAATATTTATGGAATGGAATGAGTGAGTATATTTTAGAAGGAGATGTTTTCTCAGGTCAGTATCTGAATAGAATCTGTAGACCAGATTCTGCCTGAGTGTGAGCGTCTTCCCAGAGACCCTCTTTCTCTAGGTAAACGGCCTTCTGGACAGATTTCCCAGAGACCCTACTCATCCACCATTATTTCTCACAGCAGATCTGAACTCTGCCATCTTTTTGCCATCCCCAGCTCCTCTGTGATGCCTATGAAAAGGGGAAAAGAGGGGCCACAGCAGGCATCATCTGTCTATTCTGATTCCAGCTCTTTCTCCATTGCCTCTTGTGCTCCACATGCAGCCCAGAGACACTGACCTTCAACTAGCTGAGCAAATTATTTTTTGCTAATGAGCTTAATTACCTAGTTCTCTATTTAAGACACACTTTAGAATTTTGTAAAGGCCTTTGGAAACCCTTTGTTGCACTAGCAGGTACTCGTGCAGAAAGGTAGAACTGCTCTAGCCCCACAAAGCCCAGCAGCTGTGACTGCCCAGATAATGAGGCTGGAGCTCACCACCTCTTCACAGCGGGGGCTTTATTTGATCTTCACAATAAGTATTGGGATAGACATTATTATCCTCCTTTACGGATGAGAAAACTGAGCCCTATGAGGTTGAGTGATTCAGCTTCTTCCCGACCTGGTCTGGTTCCTTCCTGGATATACAACACCCTCTGAGGCTTTGACAGCTCCACATTATAGGATACAGGGTAGTCTCTCAGGGACCTTTCCAAGTCTGCATGTTTATGGCCATAAAAGGCTGACAGAATGAGAGAGACATTGGTCACTGGGAGGCAATGGCTGTTGTCTCCATTTTTCCAAAGGAGAGACTAAGGCCCAGGGCACCTGGTCCACTCCATGCCATCTGCTGGTAACTGTCTTCTCCAGTCTCAAAAGCTACCCCAGCAACCTCCGTTTCTTGAACACCTTGTTCTCATCCAGCACTGGCTGGGCTTTGGGGAGGAGATGCTTTTCTGATTTGCACTTGCATATGAATCATCTGGAGAGCTGGTTAACAATGAAGATTTGGATCCTATAGTTCTGGAGTGGGGCCTGAGATTCTGATTTTATAATAAGCAGCCAGGTGATGCTCGGGCTGCTGGTGCACTGACTGACTGCACTTTGAGTGACAAGACAGTGGAGAAAAGAAGAGAAAGCAAAGAGGAAGCCCCGCCTTCAAAGAGATCCTTGACTTGCAGAGAAAACAAAATTGGAGCAAGCACCTGAGGGGCAGGGATGTTTGCTGGTGCCTCAGAAGTAAACAGAGGCCTGTGCCATGGCCATTGTTTAAGGTTGTTGGCTGAACCAATGATGAGAAATTGTAAGAGAGCAATGCCTACTTCCAAACCAACAGGAGGGCACTGGCAGAGGCAAGTCCAAGGAGCTCAGAAATGACTAGGGACTAAGGACAATCAGTTCAACAACAGAACGTGTGATTTCCTACATTATTCAATAAAGTTATTTCTTTTATTCATTTAATGAGTGCCTACTATTTGACATCATGTCAGGAACTGGAGTACAATGGTGAGTATCAGAAGGTCATGTACTCTCGAAGTGCTAAGTGGAGGGGAAACCAAAGGTTAGATGGAGGCCCAATGCCCACCATCTAAAACAGTAACTTCAAATTGATTTTTTACCATGACCCACAATAACACAATAAGGGGTATATGTTACATTGAGACCTTGTATGTGTGCATGTGTACATGTATATGCATATAACATTGATGCAAAAGTTTCCAGAAATAATATTTACATTTTATTAGCCTTTCTTAGTTCTTTTTTTTTTTTTCTTAAACATCTCCTGAGCATGAAGAGGCAAAAAGAGGAAGTAAATCATACATCCAGGATGCTCTCTCTGGAGCATGGAAGGGGACCGTGTGACCAAGCTGCGGGTGTGGAAGGATGTGATCTCTGTCCCCCAGGACCTACTGCCAGTGATCCCCATTGCCAAGCTGAACCAGAAGCAAGGGTAGGGCCATGGTGCCAAGGGTGCCCAGATGTCATACAGTACAAGGAAGGTGGTATCCCAGTCCAGAGCAGGATGATGAATTAATGTTGGAGATAGGGAGGAGAGGGTTGGCAAGCAGAGAATATTAGCGAGACCAAATATTTATGCCTACTTTATGTGATGTACTCTGATATTTTCTATTCTATCCTATTATCTTCCATTTCTTCACCTCTCTTCCCACTCAGTCATTCCCTCTCTCCTTTCTGCCGGCTCTTTCTGCCTTCCTCTCTCCCCTAGTCATTCCCTCCCTTCTTTCCTCTCCTCCCCTCCCGTCTCCTCTCCTGCTCTCCCTCCCTTCCTTTCTCCTTCCGTCCCTCTCTCCCTTCTTTCCTTCCCTCCTCCTTTCCTTCCTTTCCAATGCTGGTTGTTGTCCACTAAATTAATATATTTATTAAATGGTTGTAACTTGCAGTTCGATGAACATTGGTCTGGGATAGGTATAGCAAATACATTTCATCTCAGATGCCAACTTCAATTGATTGGCCATGAGTACCTGAAATACTATGTTAAAAAAGATTTTGAGGTTGAACCCAGGCTCATTGGGAAAGAAAGCATGATCTACCAGTCGGGTCTACAATTAGTTTAGAAGTAGAAAGTGGCGCTACACATGCCAATTATGTGCTATCAGGGATCTAAGTATTTTCCATGGGGTGGGAGAGAGAGACACTTCCACACATCTTTCAGGTTTAAGGCAATGTGCAACAGGTACAATGGAGATGCTCAGAAAATCTATGGAGATTTGAGTGACTCAAAGATTAGAGTTTACGGAGAAAGGGTTCAGTCTGTGTTTATCATTATTGACTTCCACTGGGCTTCTCTATCCTGGTGTAAGTATGCAGGACCATGAGACTTTCAAATGAATGAAAAGTTGGAAACTCATTCTCACTGAGATTTAGAGATGTCAAGAGTATGGAGTTCCCCCAAAAGAGGGCCATTGTAGACCTCTGCATGCACATGTCAGAGCTGGGTAAAACCTATAGGAATTTCTTGGTAGAACCACAGTGGCAGATGAATGACAAACCCACAGATGGGCCACTTTGTTCTGATGCAAACCCTGACCAAGCATCCTCCTGATGCTTAGTCCTGCCCTCAGCTCAGTGAATGTTGTGTACTGCTGTGGGCTCAGTGATGGGGAAGGAGGACTACAGAGGCCTGCAGCCCTGGGATGCAGGAGCAGGGGTGACTGCTGACAGCTTGCTTCAGTCTCTGAGCACATGATAGAGGAGCAGGAGGAGCAGTTAAGGAAGCTGCCCTCTTAGTAGCGACACAGAAGGTAAGGAGAGTTGTTGGGACTGGGAAGGGCCAGGAAATGTGAGAACGAGACTTCCTGTAAACTCATCTTCCAGGTAGTGGGTGGAAAAATCTGGCTTATATAGTGGTTGGTGGTTTAAAACAAACAAACAAAAAGACAAACAATGTGTGAGAGACTTGGAAAACAGTGAACAGCAACATCTTTGAGCAAATGGGGGATGCAGCGACATTTCTTCCTGTAGGAGTTAGCTATTTTACATGGTGAAAAGAATGAACAAGGTACGGAAGACACACGATTGGGATGCCAAGAAAATTTCCTAATGCTTGCCTTCCCTTTAAGGTTGGGGGAGTATAAACTGATGACGAGCTTTGGTCATGCTGGTGGCTGAAGGAACCCATAGGCAGCCCCATTCCCACAGGACTCAAAGGTAAAATTGGTTCTTCCTTATCCTTAAGCCCATCTTCCCTCCTCCTTGCCCACTTTCCAGGTATATAAGATCTCTAATAAATATTTGCTTTAAAAATTGACATTCCCTGTCAAGAGCAGAATCTGTGAACATAAAATCATTGACCTGGAAATTATCAAGGGATCCCAGGTAAGGGGCTTTAATTATTAAAGGTTAAGTTAAATCCAGACCGGAAGACCAAGCTCCTGGAAGCTCCATCAGGACTGTCTGGAGAAGAACAATTTCTGAGAAAGCCCAAAGAATTTCAAAGTGAGTTTCTTTATTTGCTAAATCAAACCAAACAACCTTGGTCAGAGAGTCATAAAGATAGTTTGGGAATATCTATGGATGAATAACAAATCCTCTGATGAGAAATCAAAAAGTGTTAAATGCAGATTGGGTTATAAGGAGAGTCGGGAGGCAGGTCTATGTTAGAAGGCCTCATTTTTATTCCCTCCCTTTCTCATTCTCCCTGCTTTCGTGTTTTTTCTCTCTTCTGTGTCTTCACTCTTTCCACATTTCATTTGCCCACAACTCTTCCCCAATCTTTGCACCTAAAATTGTACAAATCTATAGAAGAACAGAGGAATGCAAATACTTGAGAAGAACAATACTGCAAAAGAAGAGTGAACCTCACTTTTAGTAAAAGGGTGATGTGAGGAATTGACATTCAATAGTCAAAGAAGAAATGCAGAGGGATCTATTTCCTATATGATGCTCAGGCTGGATCAAGGTGGTGAGGAGAGAGCATGGGGCTCAAAGTCATATGAAATCACCAGCTTTCTTCCACTATATTGAACAATCTACATGGTCAGAGGCTACCAAGGAGATGATTCTTGGAGCTGAGCCAAATCCAGTCAATTAAGAGAGGTCTGGGAGTATTTAAGGACTAGTAACACCATCTATCATTAGAATTGATGCACTCAACAGAGGATTGCCTGAAGGCTCATCACAAATTTTTCTTGACGTTGGAAAAACTGGCTTAAGGGGATTTTTAAAATGTTCCAAAGGTTCTCGATTGGAATTCTAACACATATCTTGCAGTTTCATTACAGCTAGAAAGAAGGAAGCAACTCAAATAAATTCATTCATGTGCTGTCCAGCATAGCAATAAAAAATCAAAATGCCAGGAGAACTCGTTATAGGTAGATAATTTAGAGACAGACAGGTTTCTACAGATGGTGACCCAACGAATAAAAATGTCAGGAGAACTTGTTATAGATAGGTACAGAGAATTTAGTTAGGTTCCTAGAGATGGTGACCCATAATAGCCCTTAGTCTGAAATTGCTAAGGGACATTATGCCTTTATATTCCATTTGTCATTGTATCTGGTTATAGTTCAGAACCCCTTTGCAAAAGAAAAATTAAGAGACTACTGCTTACCCACACATCCTGTGCTTTGCTGCCATGTGATATTACTGTATAAATCTTGTGCACCTGAGAAGACCTCTTTGAGACTCATTGCCATCACTATAAAGAAAATATCATGCATCAAAGCACAGGGTGATCCTCCAATGCAGCTCCAAAGCATACATGTAAATGAGTTAAAAGTATATATGTAAATGAGTTAATTTAACATTCTGGTTTCAGGGGAGAAAATTCTATGAAACTATTGAGGAAGTACTTGAGCAAGTAGTCATAATGGTAATAATTTATCCATGGTAGTGGGACAAAGGAAAGTGTAGATAATGGAAATTCAGATTAAGAAGTCAATCCCTATCTCAGCTTCCACCTGCTTTTGTAGACCTGTGCTTGTCCAGGGAAAAGAGGAAAGGTGACAGGCACTGAAGATGAAGTGGGTATTAGAGACAAACTGTAAAACTTGACTCAGTTTTCTGCGTCCCTTTCTTCTTCACCGTGTTATGTGGTTTGGCTGTGTCCCCACCCAAATCTCATCTTGAATTGTAGCTCTCATAATTCCCATGTGTTGCGGGAGGGACCCAGTGGGAGATAATTGAATCATGGGGGTGGTTTCCCCCATACTGTTCTTGTGGTAGTGAACAAGTCTCACAAGATCTGACGTGCCTTTTGCCTTCCACCATGATTGTGAGGCCTCCCCAGCCACGTGGAACTGAGTCCATTAAACCTCCTTTTCTTTATAAATTACCTAGTCTCAGGTATGTCTTTATCAGAAGCATGAAAACGGACTAATATACCATGTCATCATTCACATACCTCTTCTACTCTGAGGCTAGTCCCAAAACTGCTGCCACATCTCAGGGCATCTTAAAATCTCTGCCCACCTTCTCTTCTACCACTGTACACCCACCCAAGAGAGTTCTCATACGGCTGGGAGAGGTCCAAGGCATTGTTAGTTTGCTTCTAAATCCATGCTGTGTGTTGGAATTCTCAATCTCTCTCTCTCTTTCTCTTTATCTCTCTCTATCTCTCCCTCCCTCCCCTCCTCTGCCCACCTTCATACACAACTGGTATTGAAAGGCAGATCTGACACTGTACCCTGCCTGGAAAGACTGAGTATGGGTGATTCAGTAGCTTTTATTACTTCATTAACTTTCCTCTACTGAGAAAACTTTATCCCCTCCATGCCCACTCCCACTCTTCCGGATTTTCTGTGCATGCTGCCGAGAGGTCAGATCTTGAGGGCCAGGATTCATGCAGTGCTAGTATGCTGGGCCTGGGGTCTGCATGTACCCCAGGCAGAAAAAGGCAGTTCTATAGTGGTGCCCTCTAACTCAGCAAGAGGCTACGTGAGAGTTTGGGCAAAAGACAAGGCCCAGATCTCATGCTCTGCCCATTTCCTCCAGGAGTCTAGTAGGGGCAGGGCAGCTGGTCTTGTCATGTCTCAAATCTTTAGTGAAACATGACAAACTCCTCCCATACCCAAACTTTCCTCTGGACATTGATTTCTGCTATTCTCCGGGGTTGGAATATCCATTATCTGGCCTGATATTGTGATGTTACAATACAGTTCACATCCCAATATTACAATTACAGGAGACTCTGCCTCTGGCCTGCCTTCCCCTCCATTCCAGCCCTCAGACTCTTCTCTCTTCTCTGAATCACATGGCATCTTTTAGCCTACCCTTTAGAATGAGGATTACCAGATCCTATCTTATGTGTATTTATGCTTCTATTTGTTTCAAGTCTTTAAATCACACTGTTCCTACTAGATGATAGCCGTCTTCCTTCCCCAGTGGAGAGAGACCCAGAGCAAACAAGGGACACCATCCTTGCAATCAGCAATTCTGCATGAGGTCTTCTCAGGGGACTGGAGTAGCTATGAGAGGTGTCTGTCCTGCCTTCCCACAGGAGAGTGGAACTCCCCAGAGGACAAGTCCTGGGGTGCCTGTAGACTCTGCCATTTCCAGTAAAGGAAGAGAAGAGCTATGACTGGGTCCTCTGAAAACTCTCTCCAGTCCCTGAACTCCATGGGGATTTGCTCTGCTTTTTAAGGGAGTATTCTGGCTGAATGAGGTGGCTCACACCTGTAATCCCAGCAATTTGGGAGGCCAAGGCGGGTGGATCACCTGAGGTCAGGAGTTTGAGACCAGCCTGGCCAACATAGCGAAACCCCATCTGTATTAAAAATACAAAAAGTTAGCCAGATGTGGTGGCAGGTGCCTGTAGTCCCAGCTACTCAGGAGGCTGAGTCAAAAGAATCACTTGAACCTGGGAGGCGGAGGTTGCAGTGAGCCAAGATCCCGCCATTGCACTCCAGCCTGGGCAACAAGGGCAAAACTCCATCTCAAAAAAAAAAAAAAGAAAAAAAAGCGGGGAGTATTCTGTTTCCAAAGAATTAAAGAATTAGTGCTTCAAACTAATGAAATTCAGGCCTTCGTTCTGAGATAGGAATCTTGCTCAGTGACTGCATTTGTTTGCCAGGACCACCATAACAAAGCATCACAGATGGGGTGGCTTAAACAGTTCAAATGTATCTCCTGCAGCTCTGGAGGCTGGGAGTCCATGATCAACGTGTCAGCAGGGCTGCTTTCTTCTGGGGCCTCTCTCCTTGGCTTTCAGCTGGCTGCCTTCTCGCTGTCTTCCAACAGTCTCCCTGCTATGTGGCTGTTTCCTAATCTCTTCTTCTTTTAAGGACATCAATCTTATTGGATTCAGACCCACCCATGTGGCCTCATTTTACCTTAGTTACCTACTTAAGGAACCTATCTCCAAGTATAGTCAGATTCTGAGGTACTAGCTATTAGGACTCCAACCTATAAATTTGGGGAGATATAATTCAGCCGATAAGTGATTTTGGGCAAAGTCACATTTCACTCAATGGAATTTTATTCAATTCATTAAACAAGATAGATTGAGCACCCATATTGCGCCAGGCCCTGTTCAGATGCTGGGATACATCACTGAACACAACAGACACAAAGCCACATCTCCATGGAGTTGATATTCTGGTGCAGAGGTAGTAAACGGAATGAATAAGAAAACATATATGACACATTAAATAATAATAAAGCCTATGGAGGAGGTTAAAAGTATGGTGGTGGTGTGTGTGTAGGGGCGGCAATGTCATCTAATTCATTCTTGGCCTTCAGGCAGGACTGAGTGAAGCTGCCCATGCAGGAGGTACATTGAGGAACAGAAGCAGAATGCAGGAGGAGCATGGAGCATTGCAACCTCTGCCTCCTGGGTTCAAGCAATTCTCCTATCTCAGCCTCCTGAGTAGCTGGGATTACAGGCGTGCGCCACTGGACCCGGCAAATTTTTAGCAGAGATGGAGTTTCATGATGTTGGCCAGGCTGGTCTCGAACACCTGACCTCAGGTGATCTGCCCACCTCAGCCTCCCAAAGTTCTGGGATTACAGGTGTGAGCTAACATGCCCAGCCCTTTGTGGGTTTCTCAACTCTGCTTTGTTTATAACCACAAATATGTGTTCTTTTCCCTCCCTTCCCTGGTCACTTGTCTTGCTAATACAAACCTAGGGTCACAAGGGACTCTGAGTAAGACTGTGGCTGTCTGGCAGCAAACAAGCGCCATGGTGGAGAAACCCTCCAAGGCATTCACCCTACAGCCTAGGAGCTGGGCGCACAGTCATCCTCATGAACAAAAGCCTGACAGTTTGAGCCAGGTGCAGTGGCTCATGCTTGTAATGCCAGTGCTTTGGGACACCAAGGTGGTAAGATCTCTTGAGGTCGAGAGCTTTCAAGACCAGCCTGAGTAACATAGCAAGACCCCATCTCTAAAATAAATAAATAAATAAACAAAAGGAAAATCATGCAACTCCATGAATCTCATTACTAACAAGTACTTACATTGTTTGCTGTCTGATTACGTCAGGCACTGTGCTGTGCCTGCTCTTAAGCATCCTCCCAACAGTCCAAAGAGTGCCACCCCTTTTCACATTTACAGCCAAAGAAGCCGAGGCTCAGAGAGGTCATGTAACTTGCCTAAAATCCATCTGATGGATCAGAGTCTTAGCCACTGTTGGCACCACGCTGAGCTGTCTAGGGAAGGGCAGGTCACTGTTAGAGTTGGAGTTGAACGTTGATGTTCATTGACTTTCTAACACTTTTTTGTCTTTTATTGAAGCTGCCAGCTTAACATCTTACCAGAGGACTAATAAATCTTATTTCCAACAAGCGACTGCCAACATTAAAACATGCAAAATTTCTCAACATAAATTTTCCCAACAATTGTAACTCATTACTTGGATACGAGGCATGCACTACTGCAGTCTGTCCACAGCGGCAAGGAAAACACTGGGCACGAGCCCAGCAGCACATTCTTTGACAGCAGCATGAAATATTTTACAAGAGTTTCCAGGAAGTTTTCACCGGCTGTCCCAATTACAATGAAGTCTTCTTGTGGGCATCTGTTGCAGGCAGCCTTAACACACACATCCTCCCCATGCTCTCAGGGCCACTCGGCAGCCAGTGGATGCCCAGGACAAGAGAAGCCCTTGTTTTAGACATTGGCTTTCTCAAAGGCATCCCAGGCTTTCTTCGGGGACTCTTGGTCAGGGTCCTGTGGCATGGCCTCCCTCTTGCCTTCCTGCTGTGGGTACTGCTTCAGCCATAGAAATCCAGAGCCCTTTACTTGTTGGTTTCAAAGTAAGTCTTTGCTTTGGGGACAGTATGTTCTTTTGCTAAGTGTGAAGACTGGAGGTTAGCTAAAAATCCCACACTGGTGGATAACCCTGCTCAACCCGAAAAAAACAAACCCTGTGCAATCAGGTTGGATATATTTCACATGATGGCGATCCCTTGTTTTTCATACGTGAGAGTCTGTAGTTCATACCTTTGGACCATTTTTGTACTCTTTTGGTCTTTTCCTTATTTTAATGGATCCTTTGTGTATTCTGAACAGTAATCCCTGGCTAATTGAGTGTTGGCAAATATCTTTTCCCAATTTGTGACTCGCTCTTTTACTTCATCGTATTAAAATTTTAATTTTAAATTGGAATGGATCATTTTTTCTTTCATGGTATGTGCTCTTGATGTTTTAAACATCATTTACATACTCCACCACATTTTTTACTCCATCGATAAAAACTATTACAGCTTTTATCTAAGTTTTGTCCATAATTGTTCTTTCTTATTTTTTTTATTTTAGAGACAGTGTCTTGCTCTGTCACTCAGGCTGGAGTGCAGTGCCACAATTCTAGCTCACTGCAAGCTTTGACCTCCTAGGCTCAGGCGATCCTCTCAACCTCAGCCTGGGTGCATCTGGGACTACAGGTGCATGCTACCACAACTGGCTAATTTTTAATTTTTTTGGAGAAATGGGGTTGCCCAGGCTGGTCTTGAACTTCTGACCTCAAACATTCCTCCTTCCTTGGCCTCACAAAGTGCTAGGATTACAGGCATGAACCACCATGCCAGGCCCGTTGTTTTAAATGTAATTTTCAAAAGGCAAATGGCACTAACTGTCATAAGAAAGAGGTATCTCCCTTTGGATCTATGACTATGCTCCTTAAGAATGGAATTTCTCTTTCCTGATGGTGGTGTTGTCTTTGAGAAGACAACCATGTGTCTAATTCTGGAATCTGTGTCTCACTTGTGGGGAATCCTCTCTCTTTCTCCTCTTGTTCAATTAAGTGATAAAAAATTTCAAAAAGCATCTAAGAATGCTGCAGCCTTTCTCATCATCTTTTCCACCTATGATGCCTTGATGTGCCTATGTCTGTATCTACCCATTGATGTATCTACCTAAGGTGTGAGGTTGGCACACATTACATATGTGTCTTAGTAACTGATATTTTTCTACGTATAGCTTTTATGAAATATTATTCAAATTAAAAAAAATTAACGTAGGTTTTCAGAATATATTGAAGCTAACCCATAAAAGGCAACTCAGTCCCTGAGCACAGAATGTTAGAATAGGCATGATGTGCTACAAATAAGCCCTGGGGCTTGACACCACATGCTATTTTTCCTTCTAAGCAGGGGCCCAGAGCAAACCAGGCACCTTTAATCTTAGGGCACTACCATCTCAACATGAGACCCCCTCAGCCATGGGGCAGGTCAAGGAGCAACTGGAGAATTGCCCTGACTCTTCTATGCTTTGGCTTGGAAGGGGGACTCGTCACTTCTACCCAGAGCACGTTGACCAGACCCCTTCAGCTGAGCCCACCTAACTGCAAGGGGGCTGAGAATATGAGGAGCTGGATGCACTATTCGGTAAACATCACAGAAGGCCAGTCTGAGAATAACAGGCCATTCACAAAATTTTCACCGACATAATTGAGAATTCCCTATGGCCATAGCTGACATTTTGAGCCCTGACTGAAACTCATAGGTCATCATACTCCGTGTGCCAATACTAAGAAAGCGTGCCCTCTGAGATGAGGGGACAGGAAGGAAGTCAGGAATGTGTAAGTCATCAGAGCTAAGGAAGAAGAAGCATTAAACATCAGTTACAGCCTAGACATGTGGATTTCCATTTGCAGCTGGAGGCTGTAAACATTGAGAAGTAAAGCAAAGCAAGACAATGGGAGGAATTCCAAGAAGTTTCAGATAAATGACAAGAAGTGCTTCTAGGATGAATAGAACTCAAAGTCTGTGAAGAAGCTGGTTGCTGAGAAGCCACGGGAGTGATTTATTGATAGGCCAGGAAGATATTCCCAACAATATTGAAGTCATTCTTTGCCAGGGTGTGTTCACAAAAGCAGTGGGGGGACCAGGACAGAAATGCATGTGCATTTTCCAAAGAACAAAGATATATGGAAAATATAGGGAAAAATTCAAAGAGATTCTTAAGTCCCCCATGCCTTTAAGCATTCTGCAAAAGCTATCACGAAGTTGGCATTTAGGATGAAAAATAGTGAAAACGAACTACTGGTGATTTTAAGCAAAGAAAGTTGTGGGGAGAAAAGGCAAAGTTAGCAGTAAAGGGAAACCGTGTGGAGAGGAGAGCAATGATTGTTTCCAACTGCAGGCGATAACATGCGTATCTAAGAGGAACCCTGACCTTCAGACAACGCGTCTGTCAGACTCAGGAGAATGGAGACAAAGGGAAGAGAGTCACAGGGGAGAAGGAGCCAGGATGCAGGGGCTGTATGCAAAATGGGAGCCATTGTGGGCCCCTGCGAAGATAATAGAGGGAAGTGGAGAAGCCGAGGGGTAAAGCAGAGTGATATGAAGCCGTGTGATAAGTGGTGCACAGTGCGGAGGGGGAAAAACGGGAAACTGTGAGATAAACCCGCGGTGAAGAAGCCCTTTGCAGAGGCTAAGAGGCTGGGGGGAAATTATCTGAGGGGCTACAGTACTTGGGGCATCTTGGAACTTCACATTTGTGAAAAAAATGTAGTGTATGTATCAAACAATCCCAAGTTATGCTAATAAAAGTCCTAAGCTATGCTAATAATAAAAGCAGCTCGCATTTATTATGCCCTTTCTGTGTGTCAAGCACAGCCCAAGGTACATTAAGTATCCTTTCTCGTGGAGCTCATGGTGGTCAAAATCGAAGTAACAGCAAACAGTAGACAAGGGCTAGTCTTTATAATGTTTGCCACGTGCCAGGTCCATGTCACAACTCATTTAACGTCCATGCTAGCCCTGTTTGCTACAGAATCTTCACCTTTCTGTGCCTCAGTTTTTTCTTCTCTAAATTGGGATTATAAGAGTATCCACTGCCCAGTACTCTAAGAGGAGAAGTGAGGCAAGAGTAAATGTCACCCAGTTGCAGACAGGGCCACTCCCTCCTCACTGGCTCTGTTGAAAAAGAGCTCCACACTTGGTCTGCACAAAGGGGCAGAGAACTTGGGAGGTAATGGTGGGAGGAGGGAGGATGGCAATTCTGGCTTCTGTCAATCAAATCTAGATGTGTCACTCCTCCGCCCTCTTGGTTTTCCATATAGGTCACAGCTCCTCTGCTGTGCCTCAGGAAAGCAAGGCACAGAGAAGTTACAGGGCTGCCTCACTTGCACAGAAAATTTAATGGCAGTCCGAAGTAGAGCTTGGGTTTCCTTATTCCCCAGAACATGAGGGGGTTTTTACCAGCAGACGATGCTGAGACACAGGGCAGGGTGAGCACATTTTAAAACAGAGGGCAAAGGTCAGCACAGAGCATGGGGAGATCAGTAAATATGTCCAAAGTGCTTAGTGAGAGGTAAAAGTTTAAAAGACGACAGTTAGGTTTCCACAATAGCAAACGGACAATTCAATGCCAGAGGTCCCGGAACCCGCAGTGTTTTCGCATTGACCTACTATTTCCCTAGGAGCCAGAGTCAGCATGACTGTAGACTTTTCCAGAAGTAAGCAGGTTACCTCTAATCTCTTCTGTCATCCACATCCTAAGGTTTGAGAGCTTGAAATCGTGCAGTATTTCCCTCTTATAACCCAGAACAAGCATCTCTAACTTTAGACAGACTCCTTTGGTGTCCTGGGGTCAGTGAATCAACCTGCTTACTTCCCTCCATTTATGGCTGTGATGCTCCTTTGTAACAAGGGATCAAGAACTGTACCTACGCTTCCAAATGCAGCATCATTTATTGTGTCCTGATGCAAAAATAGCTTCCTTGGGCTTAAACTGGCCAAGATCATCTTATTTGCCATGTTTCGTTACCATTAAAGGACTGGGAGGAGGGAAAGACTTCCTAGAAACATGTGAGTCTCTCAGAATCAGTCAATTCATAGAATCCTCAACCAAGAGAGCTGTGAGCAGATCATAAGTCCAGGCTCCTGCTTCTGGACCATGATTCCTTTATTCCAAGCCTGATGAGCCCTGGATTTTGTAGCAGGACTTACCCTTTTTAAAATTTTTATTTTTACTTTCTTTTGAGTTTAGGCACAAATGAATTATTATTATTTTTTTAACTTTTAGCTTTGAGGGCACATGTGCAGCTTGGTTATATAGTAAACTTGTGTCATAAGAATTTGTTGCACAAATTATTTCCTCACCCAGGTATTAAGCCTAGCGCCCGATAGTTATTTTTCCTGAGCCTCTCCCTCCTCCCACCCTCCACACTACAATAGGCCCCAGTGTTTGTTGTTCCCCTCTATGTGGCCATGTCTTCTCATCATTTAGCCCCTACTTATAAGTGAGAACATGCGGTGTTCAATTTTCTGTTTGTGCATGAATTTGCTAAGAATAATGTCCTCCTGCTCCATCCATCTCCAGTGAAAATATGATATCATTCTTTTTAATGACTGCATAGTATTCCATAGCATATATGTACCACATTTTCTTTATCCAGTCTATCACTGATGGGCATTTAGGTTGATTCCATGTCTTCACTATTGTGAATAGTGCTGCAAAGAACATACATGTACATGTGTCTTTATTTAGAATGATTTCTATTCCTTTGGGTATATGACCAGTAATAAGATTGCTGAGTTGAATGGTAGTTCTATTTTTAGGACTTTGAGGAATCACCACATTGTCTTCCACAATGGTTGAACTAATTTACACTCCCACCAGCAGTGTAAAAATGTTCCTTTACTCCACAATCTCACCAGCATCTGTTATTTTTTGACTTTTTAGTAATAGCCATTCTGAGTGGTGTGAGATGGTATCTCATTGTGATTTTGATTTGCATTTCTTTAATGATCAGTGATGTCGAGATTTTCTTCATATGGTTATTGGCTGCATGTTTGTCTTCTTTTGAAAAGTGTCTGTTCATGTCCTTTGCCCACTTCTTATTGGGGTTGTTGTTTTCTTCTTGCAAATTGTTTAAGTTCCTTATAGATGCTGAATAGTACACCTTTGTCAGATGCATAGTTTGCAAAATTTTTCTCCCATTCTTCAGGTTGTCTGTTTACTCAGTTGATAGTTTCGTTTTCTGTGCAGAAGTTTTATTAGATCCCCTTTGTAAATTTTTGCTTTTGTTGCAATTGCTTTTGGAATCTTTGTCATAAAATCTTTGCCTGTGCCTATGTCCTGAATGGTATTGCCTATGTTGCCTTCCAGGGCATTATAGTTTTGGGTTTTACATTTAAGTCTTTAATCCATCTTGAGTTAATTTTTGTATATAGTGTAGGGAAGGGGCTGAATTTCAATATTCTTCCCATGGTTAGCTGGTTATCCCAGCACCATTTACTGAATAGGGAATCCTTTCCCCATGGCTTTTGTCAGGTTTGTCAAAGAATAGAGAGTTGTAGGTATGCATTCTTATCTGAGTTTTCTATTCTGTTCTATCGGTTTATGTGTCTGTTTTCCTACCAGTATCATGCTGTTTTGGTTACTGCAGCTTTGTAGTATAGTTTGAAGTCAGGTAGCATGATGCTTCCAGCCTTGTTCTTTTTCCTTAGGATTGCCTTGGTTATTCAGCTCATTTTGGTTCCATATGAATTTAAAAATAGCTTTTTCTAGTTATGTGAAGAATCTCAATGAATAGCATTGAATCTATTGCTTTGGGCAGTATGGCCACTTTAATGATATTGATTCTTCCTATCTATGAGCATGGAATGTTTTTCCATTTGCTTGTGTCATCTCTGCAGCAGAATCTATTCTATCAAGGATTGGTCATTGAGAATAAGCTTCTCATTTCATCCTAAAGGTTTCTGTCACTTCTGCAATCTTAAAAGCCTTGTTAGGAAAGTGTGGAAGATGAACCCCTTCTTCATCCACAGGTAAGAACATGCAGAAAGCAAAATTTTCCCTATTCATTAATTTTATGTTATGCAGATTGCAGTGAATCCAAGTGTGGTTTTAAAGAGGGAAAGGTGTCACAAAGATTTCACCTGAATGGGGTGTGTGTGTGTGTGTGTGTGTGTGTGTGTATGTAAGCCTAAGATAGAAAAAGTTAACCCTTTGCCTTGTTGATTAATTGTAGATTATCATTGATTGATGTTTCCAGTCTAAGCCTTTAGACCAGCAACTCCTTCAAGGCCAAAAATAACTTACCCTTATTTTCTCAAGTCCTAGCCCAGTGCCTGACACATAGTAAGAGCTTAATATACATTTGACCAATGAATTAACTTTAAGCCTAAATTATTTACTGTACCTGCTGGCAAAAGATTGCCACCTCTTCCATCCAGATCCCTATGGCATTGTGGGTTGATGGCATGATGAGGATAGTGGGAGTAGCTGAGGTGATATAAATGAGTCAGTTTGGCCTGGGTTATAATACTGGTTCTGCCACAGGTGAGAAATTTGATCCTAAATTTTCTTTCATGTAATATGACTATGATAATATATTTTAATCTCCTCAATTCCCCTTTCCCACCCCAGCTCCTAGTAACCATCATTCTACTCTCTACTTCTGTGACTTCAACTTTTTTACACTTCACATATAAGTGAGAGCATGCAGTATTTGTCTTTCTGTGCGTAGCTTATTTCAGTTGACAAAGTGTCCTTGAGGTTCAACATGTCTGAAATGACAGTATTTCCTTCTCTTTAAAGACTAAATTGTATTCTATTGTGTATATACACCATATTTTCTTTACCCATTATTCCACGGATGGACTCTTAGGCTGACTCCATCCATATCTTGGCTATTGTGAATAATGCTGCCATAAAAACAGGAGTGCAGATACTTCTGTGACAAGATTGTACTTCCTTTGCATATATACCCTGCAGTAGGATGCTTGGACCATGTGATTCTTTGACATGATTGTACTTCCTTTGCATATATACCCTGCAGTAGGATGCTTGGACCATGTGATTCTTTGACATACTGATTGTACTTCCTTTGCATATATACCCTGCAGTAGGATGCTTGGACCATGTGATTCTTTGACATGATTGTACTTCCTTTGCATATATGCCCTGCAGTAGGATGCTTGGACCATGTGATTCTTTGACATGATTGTACTTCCTTTGCATATACACCCTGCAGTAGGATGCTTGGACCATGTGATTCTTTGACATACTGATTGTACTTCCTTTGCATATATACCCTGCAGTAGGATGCTTGGACCATGTGATTCTTTAACATACTGATTGTACTTCCTTTGCATATATACCCTGCAGTAGGATGCTTGGACCATGTGATATTTCTATTTCTAGTTTAGGGTTTCTTTGTTTTTGTTTGTTTGTTTGTCTGTTTTTGAGACAGGGTATCACTCTGGTCACCATCACCCAGGCTGGAGTGCAGTGGTATGATCCTGGCTCACTGCAGCCTTGACTTCCCCTCAGTCTCCAAAGTAGATGGGACTACAGGCATATGCCACCACAGCCAGTATGTTCTATTTTTTATAGAGACAAAGTTTTGCCATGTTGTCCAGAGTGGCCTGGAATTCCTGGACTCAAGCAATCTTGCTGCCTTGGCCTCCCAAAGTGATGGGATTGCAGATGTAAGGCACTGCATTTGGCTATTTTTAGTTTTTTTGAGGAAACTCAGTACTATTTTCCTCACTAATTTAAGGAATGATAATATTATTTATATTGCAAGATTATTTTAAGGATGAAAATTTGACAATTTAATCACCTTTTGTGGGTTTTATCTTAAATTGTAGTCTTTGAAAACTATTTAGCCATTAACGAATGTTAAAACCCATTCATTGAAGCCATTCTGCATAACTCAAGGTTCAAATAGCCTTCTCTAGAAAAATAAGGTAACAGTCTTCTAAGCCTTCCACGAAAGAGTGCTCACTCTTGGCTTTCACTGAGAAATGTGGAAAGAAACTGTGTTTAGCAAGAACTGGTGGATTATTAAGTAGCCTTATCTCAGTTCAGCATCTCTCTGTAAATAAGTCAAGGCTCACAGCAACCCTGTGCAAGTGCTGGAAATGTTTGAGGCCTTAAAATAGCAAAATGCTTTAAAGACACCCATCTTCCAAACGGGAAAAAAGAATACCCAAGGAAAATAAGTGTCAGTTATTTACATAAAGCCCAGGATTCAGCAAGTGACAGAAGTGATTATTGCTAATGTACATTCTCTTTAGAAATTACACATGTGCACCATTTTCAAGGAGGCTGAAGATGAAAGGAGTTGACCGATGACACAGCCCACAGCCTTTCCTTAGGGTGGCTCAATGGCTGTGGGTCTCCGGCTCCACTTCTCTTCCCATTGTTTTTGGTAACTTTGTGATGAAATAGCCTCATTAGATCTCACATAGATTTGGTTTCCAATGAAATCATTTAAGCCAGTAGTTAATTCAAATGATGAGAACAACCGCATGAGAATGGCTGGTAATGGGGTATATAGAATAATTATCCGTGTTTTATTCTTAGCTTTTACTAATATGTTACAAGGCATTACTAATATGTCCCACCAAAAAATGAGGTTTTTTGTCTAGCTCTACAGTCAGTAGGCCACAGAGCAGTTTAACTGCTGAGATTTTTCACTGAGTGTGTGAGTGCATGTGTGAGGTGTGTGTGTATGACTTCTCTCCCTTATTAAAACTGTGCGGTGATGACCTATCTTATGCAGCTGTATGAAAACACCAACCCCCAAAATAAATGCATGTTGTGAAAAAAAGAAGGTTGGCCAGGCCCACTGATTAGCATACTATAATGTTCATTTCAAATCGCTTTTTTGAGTGACAGAGAGTATCAATACATCTATTAGTTTTCAATGTAAATAACTAATATTTGAGCTCTAGAGCTACTCTGCCTTTGCACCTGGGCATTGGCAGCACAAAAGTCATGGTTTTGAAGCTATCTCATTCCTATTGCCTGTGGCATCAGCTGCCCTATAGTTGAGAAGTCAGGTGAGTTTCTTACGTGAAAGTGAAGTCTGTGTGCATGCTTTCCCAGGAGAATGCTTCCCTGATCCTCTCCAACTAGAAACAACTTGGAATTGCTGGCAATGTTGTTCCTAAGCTCAGAGTGTCCAGGACAGCTACTGATAATATATGCTAACCTGAGACCAAGTCAATTGCCTGGGGATGTTCAGTCTAAGGTATATGGTGGCAAGGTGCTAGGAAGGGGCTCTGGCAGCTCCTACGTGCCGTGGCTTCCACAGGTGGGCATATTAGACTTCTGCACCACCCTTGTTCTGTTTCTCTCACTAAGTTCTAAAATGGATAATCACACTGAGATGGGGTCAGGCCAGTCAAACAAAGGAACGCTGAGGTTGGCCTGCAATGTGAAAACTGTCAATTATCCTATTTTATGTCCTACCTACATTGCTAGTAGCAGAGTCCTCATTTCCATTAGACCAATTTGGTACAATGATGCATGTTCTAATCCTTTTACCAACTTATCTGAACAAGAGAAACGAGTACAAATGAAGGGGGAGGAGGAAAAGGGAGAAAGGGAAGAAAAAAAGAGACAAAGAGAAAGAAAATCATTTTGAAGGGTGATTTTTAACTATCGACTTTACAGTTTATTAAAAATAAATGTAACATTCTAATGTGAGCTGGTCACTGCTGTGCAAGGAAGGTGATTCTAATCAGAAGTGACCTGTTTTTAAAACCTGATTCTCTTAGAATCTTAGTCTGTGAACAAGGAAGTCCCTCACAGATTCTGTGTGATTTCTCTCCGGAGCACTGAACATGGCTTAAAGAGGAGATGGCCCTGGTGCAGAGAATCAGGGCAAGAGGTCGGCCTTAACATCCACTGGCTCTTCCACTTTCTTGGTAGGGATGCCAGGAGCAGACCACATTGCTATAAGGCAGTGACAGGAGCCATTTCCTGGGTGAGCTAACATGCGTCTATCAAAATGTTTGAAAACACCTTGTAAAGTTTTTGATTCCTGGGTAACAAATCACCACACACTCAATACCTTGAAAATGACAGGCATTTATTATCTCAGTTTCCACAGGTCAGTAGTCTAGGCACAACTTAACAGGGTCCTCTAGTCAGGGTTCCACACGACTGCAAGTAAGGTTTCAGCCAGGCCATGTTCTCATCTGGAGGCTCTACTGGGGAAGGGTCTATTTCTGAGCCCATTCAAGTTGTTAGAATAATTCATTTCCTTGTGGCTGTATGATGGAGAGCTCTTGCTTTTTGCGGGCTGGGGGCTGAAGACCTCACACAGCTTTTTTTCCAATATGATTGCCTACATCATCAAGCCTTCAAGAAGAGTTCCAGCTCTAGTCTACTAACACAGAGTTTTCATAACCCACCCTAATCACAGGAGTGCTAGCCATCATCTGTGTCATCTTCTATTGGTTCGAAGGAAGCCACAGGTCCTACCTACACTTAAAGGGAGGAGGTTACACAAACGCATGAATGCTGGGAGGTGGGAATCACTGGGGGTCAACCTCCTCATTCCAACCTTAAGGGATTCTCTCCCAAACCAGCCAAATCTGTTCTTTAGTCTTCATCAGGGTGAACAAGCATCTCAGTTTGCCTGGACTGGCTTTAGCACTGAAAGTCCTGCATTCTAGGCAACTCCTTGGTCCCAGGCAAACCAGGATAGTTTGCCACCCTAAAAAGATCACATACCTTCTCCAATTTGTTTTAGACCAATATTAGGGGTGAAAGAGAGACGTAAAAGGTTTTATCCAGAGGTGGTCAAACTGCTCTCCAAGGAGCTCTTTGAGGCCCGCTGAGGTGAAGAAGGTGAGGTGATCCCAACTGGATGGGCTCTTCAGCTCCCTGTCCATGTTCCACCACTGAGCAAACCAGCTCCCAGCTTGCATTCGGTGTAATTTGTTGTGTGAAGTATGGTTTCCATGGCCACAGGGTGATGCCTTAAAATTTTCATTTTACATATAAAAAGCCAAGGTCTGCAAAAAACTTAGGGGAAGAATCCAGCCTCTTGACATGTAAGCCAGACCTCCTCTACCACACCATCCAGAGGAGCCGAACATTTCCTGGCCATCTGTCATGTGCATGGCTCTGGACTTGGTGCTGAGGCAGTGAAGGAAGGTTTTAGGGGTTGTTATTTGTTTCCAGTCATACTGGGGAAGACCTAAGCTAAGGCAAGGATATACTCACCACTACCGTGACAGCTTTATCTGATTTGATCAGTTACTAAGGAATCAAAATGGTGATTTCAGCTACCTGGAAGCAAGTAGGTTTACCTTAGAGTTACATGTTATTTCAAAACAACTGGGACGAGTGTGAATTCTTGAGGTGAAAAATGGCAGATGTCAATGACAAGGACTTTGTAGTGTTTTCAGCATAATACAGGAGCCAGTGTTTAAACTACTGGAGACAGAGTTCATAAGCAGCCAGGGAGGGCAAGGTTACGCAACTGGTGAAAAGTACAAGGCAAGGTTAATGTGGACAAGCAGAGCGGTGCTTTCAGACTGCATAAGGGAAGGTGGTCTGATGGACTAATCAACAGCCCTGTCCTATAAACAATCCAGCAGAGCAGCAACTTATACCTACAGGCAAGAAAAAAGTCCAGGGCAGTAACTCACTTCTCCACCTGGCCAGACAGGCTGATTTCTGTCATTTGACACCATACAGTCTAGGTTGGCTGATAAACAGGTCTCACATCTTGGAATGCTAATCTCAGGGCAGTTTGATTTGCTTTAGCACCATTTTCTCATTAACCCCAAACTGAGCCTGGGGTGTTGTAAATAGGGTAGCGAACATAATGCCTCCAAGGTGTGAAGCTCTTTGTCCAAGGTTACTTGGTAGAAGAGTTTGCAGTAGGGCCTTACTTCTCAAAAGTCTTAAGACACTTGTATATTGGTCCTAAAATCAACCGAACTAGTCAAAACAGCTCTGAAATTTTAGTTACAAAAGACATCAGGAAACTTTATAGTCAGGTACAGTGCTGGTCATAGGGGCCTGCAGAGCTGTTAAAACTCCAGGTGCCAACCTTTCTCATAAGATGTTAAAATAACCACAGATGCATATTCTCCAGGAGAGCTCATTAGAGAAAATAACATGTATAAACCCACATCAAAAAGACAATGCACAAGAGAAACAAACAGACAAGAATTTTGACAATTGTTTGCAAGACAGAACGTGGACGTATCAACAACCGTTGATGAGGCGGAGTTCAGAAAGCTGCTGACCAGAGAAGAAGGAGGCAATGAGCCTGTTAGAGCGCCTGAGAGGCTGGCGAAATCAGAGGCATCCTGATTCTCACCTGGGAACAGTAAATAGAACAGAGACATTCAAAAATGTATAAATATATTGAGAAAAATTAGAGAATATGTTGCCTTTAAAAATGAAAGAAAGCTGATGCACCACAGAAATAACCATAGGAAAAAGCTCTTGAAATTTAAAAATACTAAGAAGGCTGGGAACAGTGGCTCACCACTGTAATCCCAGCAATTTGGGAAGCTGAGGCGGGCGGATCACTTGAGGTCAAGAGTTCGAAACCAGCCTGGCCGATGTGGTAAAACCCTGTCTCTACTCCAGACAATATAAACAAACAAACAAATAAATAAATAAATAGCTTCATAAAAAGCTCAAATGTAAAACTGAAGAAATTTCTAAGAAAGGGTTTTTTTTTAATGGAAGAATTTAGAGAACATAGAAGAGCTACCCAGTACTAATTCCAGAGGCCCAACATTTGATTAATAGGAATTTTTGAAATAGAGAATACAGTTGACCATTGAACAACATGGATTTAAACTGTGTGGGACCACTTAGGTGGGGACTTTTTCCACCTCTGCCTCTCCTGAGACAGCAAGATCAGTCCTTCCTCTTTCTCCTCCTCAGCCTACTCAGTATGAAGATGTTGAGAATGAAGACCTGTATAATGATCCACTTTCACTTAATGAATAGTAAGTATATGTTCATTTCCTTATGATTTTTTAAAATAGCATTTTCTTTTCTCTGGCTTACTTTATTGTAAGAATACGGTATATAATACTTACCACATACAAAATATGTTTTAGTTGACTGTTTATGTTGTTGGTAAGGCTTCTGGTCAACAGTAGTTAAGTTTTGGGAGAGTAAAAGTTTATACATGGATTTTTGACTGTGCAACAGCTGGTATCCCTAACCCCATATTGTTCAAGGGTCAACTATAGTAAAAATAGAAGTGAGAACTTATCAAAGAGTTAATAGAAGAGAATTTCCCAGATTCTTCAAATGGAAAAAGATACCAAGTTCCAGGCATACTGAATAAGCAGAACCTTGATTAGACACCGATGTAAAATTTTGGCACACTAAGAATAAAAAAAAAGGCTAGGCGCAATGGCTCATGCCTGTAATCCCAGCACTTTGGAAGGCCGAGGCAGGCAGATCACAAGGTCAGGAGTTCGAGACCAGCCTGGCCAACATGGTGAAACCCCACCTCTACTAAAAATAGAAAAATTAGCTTGGTGTGGTGGTGGGTGCCTGTAATTCCAGCTACTTGGGAGGCTGAGGCAAGATAATCATGTGAACCTGGGAGGTGGAGGTTGCAGTGAGCTGAGATCGAGCCATTGTACTCCAGGCTGGGTGACAGGGCGGGACTCCATCTCAAAAAAACAAAAGAAAAAAAAGAAAAGAATTTTAAAAGATCTTAAAACCTTTCAGAAAAAATAAAACAGAAATAACAATTGTATGGCATGATGATTCTTACACAGAAATACTGAGTGCTAGAAGATAATGGATCAATTCCTTAAAAATTCAGAGGCAAAATGTTTTGTACCTAGATTCCCGTACCCAGCCAAAGTTCAGTTAAGTGAGAGAAATTGAGCATTTTAAGATATGCGAAGATTCAAAAGTATGCCCCTTGTACTTTATTGTGAGATGTTTCTTCAGCAGAGGATATATTCCAGTGCATAAAAGTAATTAAACACGGGGAAAAAATGTGGGATCCAAGATAAAATTAATTGTGCCTGAGGACAACAGCTATGAACAGTCCCAGAGAGCAACCAACCCAGGATGGAGCAAAATGAGAAAACTAGAGGTAAGTTTCTAGAAATAAGGATAATTAATAGAATAGAGATGATAACTGAGAGTTGAAAAAAACGTATGGATATTTTAAAGGTGAAATAGAGAAAGAATTTATTTAAAATGATCTCTAGGAACGTTTTCTTTTGAGTATCACAGTGGTCATATCAGGACTTCTGAGAACGAAACAGAAATCCAACACAATCAGGAATCTGTGCTATAACATCTTTTTTTTTTTTTTTTTTTTTTTTTTGAGACGGAGTTTCGCTCTTGTTGCCCAGGCTGGAGTGCAATGGCGCGATCTCGGCTCACCGCAACCTCCATCTCCCGGGTTCAGGCAATTCTCCTGCCTCAGCCTCCTGAGTAGCTGGGATTACAGACGCGCGCCACCATGCCCAGCTAATTTTTTGTATTTTTAGTAGAGACGGGGTTTCACCATGTTGACCAGGATGGTCTCGATCTCTTGACCTCGTGATCCACCCGCCTCGGCCTCCCAAAGTGCTGGGATTACAGGTGTGAGCAACCGCGCCCAGCCTCTGCTATAACATCTTATATGTATATCTGAAATATTTTGTTATTTGTAAAAATTGCAGTATAAAAATAATAGGGCTTATTGGAAAAATAGGGTTTGACTCGTGAGTCAAAATTTATGGAACTGTAAAACCAGAGACTTAACAAAAACAGTGATTACCCCAAGAAAAATATTAGCACAGTTAGCTAATATTTAAGTAATTGATTAAATAAATAATTAAAATATTAGCACAGTTAACTCTTTGCTGGCATTTGCAGTTAGACTCACTGTTTGTTTGTTAATATCTTGGGATTCAGCTTCCACCTCGGACAGGTTGCTCCTTGAAGACATCTGATAGAGACCAGGGTCATCAACATTAAAGTCAAAATGGAACATCTAGGGACAGCCTCTTCAGTTATTTATATGTATACATACACACACACACACACACACACACACAGTATACACATAGATATGCATATATATATATGTGTATACATCTATAAAATAAATATAAATATATATATTATATATAAAGATATAGAGAGGTACATAGGGGCAATGTCTTTTTCTAATTGACAGGTAATATTTGTATATTTATGGGGTACTATGTGATGTTTTGCTGTATGTTTACATTGTGGAATGATTAAATCGTCACTTCGCATACTTATGTTTTGCATACGGTGAGAGCATTTCAGAAGCCAATCTTCCAGCAGTGTTGACAAACACAATATATGATTATAAGTCATGGTCACCAGAATGCTTTTGCAGCCGCTAATCCATCTGCATTTGTAGCTTGTCTTGATCACTTACTATAGAAGCTACTGAACCCATCTTGAAGAGGTTAAAGGCACTTCTTCAGCATTTTTGTTTCCTTAGGATCTTTCTATGATGCAAAGATTTCTCCCTAATTGTGAGAAAATACATGCTTGATGGCTTCAAACATCAATGTGCTGGAAAGAGAAAAATCATCTGTGAACCAATACAACCTCCATGTCCTGCTGTCTTCTATTTACGAGCTGCCTGTGCAGCGGAACACACTGTTCCTGGCTCTGCGGAGAGCAAAACTGACATGAGCATAATAGTGTAAATACTGCTTATTGGTTTCAACTTTTAGAATCATCCTATTGACAAGTGTGGTGCCTCTGCCCTTCTCTCCAGGGCTAATATCTTTACCTTAAGACTGTGTGGAATCTGCAGATGCTGTCTCCTCTGAGAGTCGGGATGGGAAGTGGAGGTTTCTGTATGCCTGGATGCAGAGCTGGGGTGACTGGGAAGGGCAGTATGCTCATTTTGGGAGAAATGGAAGGGAAGGAAGTTGAACGAATGAGCCACATTGTCATCCATTATAGACAGAGTCTAAAGTTGTTAACTCAAATAAAAATAAATACGAGAAATGTCTTATATAGACACCTGATGGTAGCCATCAAAATCCCTAGAGGAGGAACCAGTGCAAGTTGATTGTCTTTGGCATAAAAGCCTAGAGGAATGGTCAGGAGGGGATGGAGATCAGGGGACTGTTGCTTTTCTCCATGTTCTCCACCAGTGCTCCTAGATTATTTAATTTTTTGAACCAAATACACATGCTAATATGAAAAATATAAGAAATTAACTGTTTAAAAATTTGCTCTTACCCTGCACAGCTCTACAGGCACCAAGAGATTCTGATTCTGGTGGGTATAATCCTGTGTATTTTGAGAAAGATCCACAGATAATTTTGCTATTCATTCCAAGTTAACACTTAATGCTCTGGTCGGCGAATGTGGAGTGAAACGTTTACAGTGTAAAACTTACTTGACTTAGAGTCTTTCTTCAAATACTATTTTACAGGATTTATGTGCTGCAAAATATTCTTTAGGAAATGCACACCCATTCCCAATGTACATCACTGCCTCCGAGAGGAGGAAAGGGGGAGCATTTTAGCTAAAGAATACCTTTGGTTTTGTGATTAAGATCCCCAACCTGCCATCACTAAGGTAAGAACTTACAGGTCTTATCTCAGGAGAAGAGACAGCTAGCACTCATTTGCTGGCATATGCCTTCGATGGCTCATTTTGTTAACAATGTATGTAGGCTCAGGCTGTGGAGGTCTGGGCAAAGCTGCCAGACCCATGTGGGGCTCTTGCCCATGGAGTGAACTCAACCCAGCAATCCCATTACAGGGTATATATCCAAAAGAAAATAAATCATCATACCAAAAAGACACATGCAGTCATATGTTCATTGCCATGCTGTTCACAACAGTGAAGACCTGGACTCAGCCTTGGTGCCCATCAATGGTGGATTGGATAAAGAAAATGTGGTACATATACACATTGGAATACTACACAGTCATAAAAAAGAATGAAACCATGTCATTTGCAGCAACGTGGACATACCCAGAGGCCAATATCCTAAGCAAATTAGCACAGGAATAGAAAACCAAATACTGTGTGTTCTCACTTACAAAGGAGCTGAACATTGAATACTGCAGACATAAGCATGTGAACAGTAGACTCTGCAGAATCCTAGAGAAGGGAGGAAAGGAGAGAGGAATGGGTGGGAAAATCACCTATTGGGTACTACACTCACTACCTGAGTGCAATATACCCATCTAAGAAACCTGCATATGTACCCCCTGTGTCTAAAATAAAAGCCGAGAAAAGAAATAAGTAAAATCTAAACCAGGCCAAGGGTTTGAAACTGCCAAGCAAGACTGACCTTAATGCCATTTGTTTCCTTGAAGCCTAGCAGTTGGAAAGGCCATCAGTCACTCCAGTTAAGCACATTATGATAGGAGAGGCATCTCCCAGCCTAGGCCGGTGGGGTAGATGCTGATGATTATCTTCAATTAAAACATCCCTGAAATGGCAATGAGAAGTGATGGCCACAGCTTGAATTAGGAGTCAGAATTTCTGGATTCTCCGATGAGTCAGAGGGCTTGAGGAAAGAGGGTCTTTGGCGTCACCTGCAAACTATATCAGCCTCTAAAGAAAACGTCATATGTATGCATCATGGAATACTACTCAGCCATAAAAGGGAACAAAATAATGGCATTCACAGCAATCTGGAAGGAGTTAGAAACCATTATTCTAAGTGAAGTGACTCAGAAGTGGAAATCCAAATATTGTATGTTCTCACTTGTAAGTGGGAGATAAGCTATGAGGACATAAAAGCTTAGGAATGATATAATGGACTTTGGGAACTGGGGGGAAGGGGAGTGGAGGGGGCAAGGGATAAAAGACTACACGTTTGGGTACAGTGTACCCTGCTGGGGTGACAGGTGCACCATAATCTCAGTAATTACCTTTAAAGAACTCACCCACGTAACCAGAAACCACCAGTTCCCCCAACACTATTGAAATAATGATCCAAAAAAAAACCCCTATCAGTCTCTAGCCAAGACCTCCCAAATAGACACACATCTTAGGGGTTAAAAAAAAAAACACTCAAAATAAAAAATCAGTATGCTTGTTGTGCAAAGGCAGCTTCAAAATGTGTCTCCTTATTGCCCCCTCCAAAGTATTGCTCGCCCCCACAGGCCTTTCTTACGTGGAAATTCTGAAGCAATGTGCTACTCCAGGTAAGCCTGGCTCTGCTATTTGCTGTGTAGTCTTTTTTGTTATTCCTTAGTTTCTTTAACCGTAAAATGGCACTAGAGAAGGGGAGGAATTGAATGATCCCTAACACCCTTGCCAACTCTGACATCTTCATTTCTGTTGGGCAAGACAGCGCAAAGAAGTAGCGAGAGGTAATGTCTCCCAACTCATACTCCTTACACTCCAGGTTTCTGGGAGAGACCCCCTTCTCCTCTCCAGATGGATTTCTGAGTCTTTGCAGGGAAGGAAAGGGAAGGCGCGTGCTGCTGGTCAGCATGGAGGCTTCACAAAAGCACAGGAACAAATATGCAGTCCTTCACAAACACTCAATTTACCCAGAAGTGCTCAGCCGCCTGCGGGGAGCAGGCTCTCTGCTGACCCAGATAAGCAGACCCAGGGCTCTGTGATGTCGGCACGAGGCCCTTCAAGGTGCCTCTCACCGCAGGACATCGGGAGGCTGGGCGGCCCCGTCCAAACACAAACACGCCGGCAGTGGTGTCCCTACCTACACAGATGCGAACACAAAGGAGATTTTTTCAGCTAATAAGATCCTCTGGTGTTTGTAGCACTAAGCAGGTAAGGTCATTAGAACGCTTCTTTATAATACATTTGCCCCTTCATTCTGATGGAAGAAAAATAGGTTGAAGGAACTGATTTTATTTCCCATTTAAGTTAATTCAATGGAAGCTAGGGGCTTTCTTTTTTCTTTATGTGTGTGTGTAGAAGGGATGGGGGAGGCCTCGGGGAAGGAGAGTTTTGAGATGATGCTATTGGGGTCCCTTGGCTAAAAAAGAAAAATGTCAGGCTTGAAATGGTTTCCTCTGGGGGCTGTTTGTGGAATCAAAACGCCTCTCTGGTTCGCAGTTCTGAAACCCACTACTGTGACTTAAAAAAAAAAAACACTTTCAATTTAGAGGGGGACAAGGCTACAGCTCCTGGAGTACCAACTCAGCAGAAGAAAATGCCGCCGGGTGATGTGAACGCAGCGGACTTGGATTTCAAACACTGGCATTGATCTCAGCATTGATTGGGGTTGTATTACTGATCTCGTCTGAGCGCCCAGCCCCACCTCTGTCCCCCAGGGAAAGCGGATTGATTGCAGGGTGCAGCTGTGAGGCATGGATGGAAGAGGAAGGACAAAGAGGCCAGTCCCATGATGAGGGAAGCATCCCAACCATGCTCTTGCAATAACCCGCAATCCTGCAAATCAAAATCTCATCCTTAGCGCCTCTCTTCCTCCCGCACTTTGTCAATGCTTTTCTCCTGGGAAGGCTCAGTGCTTTGAAGGATGCTCAGGTTAAATCTCTATTTACACCACCACCAGGAGAGGGGCATGCGGATACATGATTCATCCTCTCCTCTCCTGTACCCGGGACCCCGTGCCCACTAGGTTTCTTGGTCTATGAGGACCCACTGTAGACCTCATTCTGTCTACTGTATCTGGTTCCAAGTGATTGACTAATGAATTTTTAATTCATTCAACAAATACTGAGAGCCTACGATGTGCAAGGAGCTTAGCTTGCCTCAGTGAACAAAACAGACACAGATCTCTGCCCTCATGAAGCTTATATTCTAGTGAGAGTAGATGGGCAATAAGCAATGAAAAGAATAAATAAGCAAATTCTCATCTGTTATCAGGTGATGGCTACTATGGGAAAGGAAGCGTAGAGTTAAGAAGGAGAAATCTGAAAAGGGCTCTGCAACTTGTCAGAGTGGGCTTTTGTGAGAAGGGCACATCTGGGCAGAGTCAGCAGGAAGGTGAGGGGCTCAGCAGTGCAGGGATACAGAGTTAGCACTTCCAGGCAGACGGAAGTGCCGAATGCCACAGCCCTAATGTGCAGGGTACCTGGGGTGTCTGGCAGACACTAAGGAGGCCAGTGTGACTAAATCAGGGTATGGGTGGCGGAGGATGAGTCATGGATATAAAGTCAGAGGGGTTCTGAGGAGCTGAATTCTCTAGGATGTTATAGGTCATCGTAAGATCTTTGGCTTATATTCTGAGGGCAATAGGGAGCCACTGGAGAATTTTAAAGAGAGGAATGGCACAATCCTACTTACATTTTCCAAAGATTTGGAAAATTTGAGCTACCGCATTGAGAACAGAGAGCAAGGATAGAGCAAGGAGGTGGTAGCAGGAGGAGAGAGAAGATGGGCCTTGGGAGCAGGGTGGTGGAGTAGAGGTGGGGAGGAGAGGTCAGTCCCCAGATATCATTTGAGGATGGAGCCAAGGAGCTGGTTGATTGTGATGCATTGGTAGTAGGCAGAGGTTTTGGGTTTGAGCAACTGAAAGAGCTGAGATTCTCAGAACTGAGATGGAGGTGGAGGGAGTTTAGGGAAGATCTCGAGTTGAGCCTTAGGCTTGTTAAGTCTGAGATGTCTATGTTAGACATCCCCGGGGAGATCGTGAGTGTGCAACTAGAGATACAAGCATAAAGTTCCAGAGAGATGTCTGAGTTTTAAATATAAATTTGGGAGTTCTTTGCATACACATGATATTTAAATGACATGAGACTGGGTGAGTGAGGATGGAGGAGGGAACAGGACCCAGGGCACTCCGGGAGCAGGATCCTGAGGCATTCCAACATTAAGAGTCTGGGAGGAAGAGAAGAACCAGCAAAGATGGCTGAGAAGGAGCAAATCTGTGGAGTAAGGGTTCTTGGAGCCAGGTAAAGAAAGATAACACAGTCAACTCGTTCAAGTGCTGCTGAGAGGTCACAGAAGATGAGGACCAAGATAGTATCATTGTTCTTAGCTATAAAGAGGTCATGGTGCCCTGGACATGGGTAGTTTGGGAAGAGTATTAGAAGCAAAAGCCCAACTGGATGGGGTCCATTTGCTGATTTATTCTTTTTATTGCTTATTGCCCATCTACGCTCACCAGAATATAAGCTTCATGAGGGCAGAGATCTGTGTCTGTTTTGGAGAAAATGAGAAGAGAAGAGAGGAATTGCTAATTTAGAAAACTCCTTCGAAGGGTTCTACGGCAAAGGAGAGCAAACAATTGGAGCGTCAACCAGCAGAAGAAATAGCACCGTGGCAAGTTTCTGTTTTGGTTGGCTTGGTTTTGTTTGGTTTGGTTTAGTTTTAGGGTGAGAAAAATATAGCAATAAAAAAATCAACTAGCCAATATATGGAATATTTGCCATGTACCAAGTGCTGTGCTAGGAGCTGAAGAAGAAATAGAAATTTAAACTACTTCTTTGCCCTCGAAGATTTTACAGCCTAGTCAGGGCAGAAATCTATTAGAAAAGAAAATCGGGGAGCTAAAGAGGCACCCGATAAAACTGTTCCATAAACAGGAATGCAAGTGGGTGATGTACACTCTGCTAGTGTCATGGAAGTTCAGAACAAACAGAGCAGGGCAGCATTTCTCAAATTCAGTGGATAACTTTGTTTGATTAACTACTAAGTGCCTACAGAAGAATAGACAAGCTTCTAATTATGGTATCGACAATATTGTAACCTTTTGGTGAGCTTTCATGGTTCCATATGCATCTTCATTTCCTAGGTGATGAAATACTAATTAATTCTGAAGCTATTAATTGAGCATCTACTGTGGAGCCAGGTGGGTTACAAAGATGCCTGGATCCATCTCTGCTCTTTATTTATTTATTTATTTTGAGATGGAGTCTTGCTCTGTAGCCCAGGCTGGAGTACAGTGACACCATCTCGGCTCACTGCAACCTCCGCTTCCCGGGTCCCCATTCAAGCAATTCTCCTACCTCAGCCTCCCAAGTAGCTGGGATTACAGGCATGAGCCACCATGCCCAGCTAATTTTTATATTTTTCAGTAGAGATGGGTTTTCGCCATGTTGGCCAGTCTGATCTCGAACTCCTGACCTCTTGATCCGCCTGCCCCAGCCTCCCAAAGTGATGGGATTACAGGCGTGAGCCTCCATGCCCTGCTTCCATCTGTGCTCTTTACATCCTGGTAGAAAAGCCAAGGCAAGATCATCACTGACATTGGAAGTGCTCACAGATGGCCCATCACAGAGCTGTGGAACCCAGAATGGAAGAAGCTGGCCTCCCCTGCACTTCCTCCCTGGCCTCAGCTCTCGGCCAGACTTCATCTCACGTTTTTCTCTCAGTTAACCTGAGAGAGGCCTTCCAGGAAGTACCATAGCATTTCTAGGGTCACTTTTCCCTTTTGAGCTTGTATCTAGAAACGACTCACATTAATGAATAAATAGATATGAAGGAGCATATTTTTGAGGACTTATGTGGGATAAAGTCTGGAATTAGGTCTACTGGATGTTATCAAAAATATATCTTGAATGATTTTGCATTGTAAGTCACAATGGCAGAATAGTCCTGAAGCTGGTGAATTACTCACAGTTCCCTTCAGCCCTCTGATATCCCCTTGTAATGGAAAACCGATTATCTGCAATTATGGAGAGAGGTACAAGTCATCCCAAATAGGGATACAGCAATTCATTCTCTCTCTCTCTCTCTCTCTCCCTCTGTTTTTCTTTCTTTCTTTTGAGACAGAGTCTCACTCTGTCATCAGGCTGGAGTGCAATGATGCGATCTCAGCTTACTGAAACCTCCACCTCCTGGATTCAAGTGATTCTCCTGCCTCGGCCTCCCAAGTAGCTGGGACTACGGGTATGCATCACCTTGCCCACCTAAATTCTGTATTTTTAGTAGAGACAGGGTTTTACCACATTAGCCAGGATGGTCTTGATCTCTTGACCTCATGATCTGCCCGCCTCAGCCTCCCGAAGTGCTGGGATTATAGGCATGAACCACTGCGCCCGGCCTAATTATTTTTATTGACTTCAGGGATGTATCTCAGGGTTTCTGGTGAAAATTAGTTTATTTGGTGTTCTAGAATTATAAGAAAGATAAAACCAAACAATGATGCTGGGCCATCAAGGCCATCTCAGGCAATATTAGAGCAATGTCTGTTTTTTCTAATAGCATCATGACAATCCTCTGCTGTCTGTTCTAGGCAGGAAGAGAGACGTATCGCCTTTCAGACTGATGTTGAATACCAGCCTAAGCAGCACTGTCTCTCCCTTTCCCTCTGACTAACATGTTTACTGACAACATGCTGGATTTTGGATCTCCCAAGAGAATCTCTGTGGACACCTCATGTAGATGGCAGTCTTAATTACTGTCCAGAGAACGAACCAGACCCTCCGCAGGGTTGGCTATGAAAATGTTCACCAGGCTGGACAGCCTGGAGAATTTTCAAGATTTGCTTTTACTCCTAGAAAAATATAAATATTACAGTCCCTCCTCCCCTTCCTGGGATAATCAATGTATTCATAAGCCAAGAGTAAGTTTACTCCACATAATCAATTTATTCATAAGCAAGGAGAAAGTCCTTAGTCCACACTAAGCCCATGCAAGGCATTTGGGATACGAGCGCAAATCCTCCAGAGGCTGGTGGTCTAAGTAGGGGTTTTGACTCATCAATAAGCAGCTGTAAGAGAGAGTTTTGGGGGTGGGGGCAGGACAGCCATGTGCATGGAGTAGGTAGAACAGCAAAGAAGCCTGAAGTCAACTCTACTGTAGTTGGGGCAGGAAGGGACCCTTAAATGAATACGTGGAAAGTGAAGAGGAGATTTCTGGTTATGTAACCAGAAGTTTTGGTAACTGAGGGAACAGAAACTCTAAGTACAGGGAACAGTAGCCAAAGACAGGGGCATACAACCGCCAAGCACATGCCCTGGGCATGCAGTGGGTTATCTCTCTGCTCTTTACCTACTTGCCAGTTTTTCTGGAAATGAGCGGCTGTGGCAGGAACAAATTCAACTTGTGTTTGAACTCTTCTTCCATCCCCACAACTGAAAACTGCCAAGTGCACCTCCAGGAGCACCTCCCACTTCCCCCACGTCCCACCTCCTCCACCTCCCCCACCTCCCACCTCCCACTTCCCACCTCCTCCACCTCCCACCTCTCCCACCTCCCATCTTCCACCTCCCAACTCTCCCACTTCCCACCTCCCACCTCTCCCACTTCCCACCTCCCACCTCTCCCAACTCCCACCTCCCCACCTCTCCCACTTCCCACCTCCTCCACCTTCCCCACCTTGCACCTCCCCCACCTCCCGCCTCTCACCTCTCACCTCCTCCATCTCCCTCACCTCCTACCTCCCACCTTCCACCTCCTTCACCCTCCCACCTCAAACCTCCCAACTCTCCCACCTCCCACCTCTCCCACTTCTCCCACCTCCTCCACCTCCCCCACCTCCCACCTCCCAGCTTTCCCACCTCTCCCACCTCCTCCACCTCCTAGATCTCCCACCTCCCAACTCCCACCTCCTCCACCTCCCCCACCTCCCACCTCCCAGCTTTCCCACCTCTCCCACCTCCTCCACCTCCCCCACCGCCCAGATCTCCCACCTCCCAACTCCCACCTTCTCCACCTCCCACCTCCCCCACCTCCCACCTCTCACCTCTCCCACCTCCCACCTCCCACCTCCTCCACCTCCCACCTCCTCCACCTCCCTCACCTCCCCCACCTCCCACCTCCCACTCCTGCCCACTTTGCGCTACGCTTCAATGTGGTGTCTATTGTGGCAGCTACTGTCAGCACCACTTTTAACTGCCATCTTTTCTATTCAGGGGACAACTTCAGGAGAGGACTGACTGCTGGCGTCCCCAAACTCACGGTTGGAATCACAATGGTGCTACGAGGCAAGCGAACACAATAAGCTGGGAAGATGAGTGACTGCACCTGATGGTGGAGGACTGGCTCCTGCAGGAAGGTTAGGGGGAACATCCCCACGGCCACTGTTTATTTGTTTACCTAACTTCAGAATTCTCCCTGGAGCTACTTAGACAAAGCCTGCCTTATCTTCCCAAAGATGAAACACTGGGTAAGACACATGTCAAATGAAAATAGCCTTTTTAGTCATAGTCAATATTTTTTAAAAATTTGACAGTCCAACACTGTTCCATTCAAGTGCCTATCTCCTGGTTCTGGTTTACTTTGTCTGGGAGTTAGGGACAGTGTCTCCATGATTATTATGTAGCAAGCATCAGTCATGGCTACGAGGAAACACAGCACAGCCAGCCGAGACCTGGAAGGCTTTCCAGCCCCTGAAGGACGATGCTATAAACTTTCACATCTTCTGAATCTTCTGTCCCATACACTGGTCAGTTTTCCAATAGCCATTTTATTGGTAGTCTGAGGGCAGATCTTTGTTTTCAGTCCTTTGCTGGAGTTATGCCCCTCTCCATTGACTCATTTTCTTGATTGACATTTTGTTCTTGTTTGGCAAGGAGGCTACAGTTTAATACAAGCTGGAAGGGTCGTTAGGAGGTTGTTGTAAAGGTCCAGGAGAGATTATGAAGACCCCAGCTAGGGCACTGAGAATAAGGATGGATATATGGACTGAGAAGGGGAATGTCTGCAGTGACTCCAGGCTGCTGGCTTGAGGGACTAGAGGGATGATGAGGTCTGGCACCCGGGCAGCAGGAAAAGGAGCTCCCTCTTGAACCTGTTGGGAGTGAAGGTACCTCCAGGACATCCATGTAGAGGTTTAATAGGTGGCTGCTTATGCAAGTCTAGGGTTCAGGAGTGGGTAGGACTGATAGGGCCAAGGATGTAATTTCATCAGCACTTACAAGATGGTCGGGTTCCAGTCCTCTGCCCCCAGATGTTTGCAATGTCACATCAGTCACCAAGGAAACAGATTTATTTTGATATTAGCTCTGCAAACTCCACCTTTTGTCTTTCTGCCAAAAATAGTCATGACAAAACAAGCTACTGATAAGTCAGAAGAAGAATTAAGAATGTGAGACTGGAGAAGAACTAGGGCAAGTGGAGGAACTAAGTAAATAATAAATCCAAGCCACCGAGCACTGCAGCCACTCACGTCACTCTTTGTTCTTCTTCTTGGCCCTCTGGCAGAGCTGAGCATCTTGAAGGTCTTGAGGAAAGTCATAGATAGCAATTTTAGCAATTTACCACCAGGAATTTTCTACACAGACAAGAGATTATCAGAGTGCATCTGGCCCAAAGCGCCTGTGGTGGTCTGATGAGTTAACACCAGAGTTATCTGAGAGATGATAAAATCATTCTGGCAGCTAGGATGGACTGGGAACACGGGAGAGCATGCACAGAGTGTATGCTCTGGTGCAGTTGCCCAGAGTGGTGCTGCTCTGTGACCCAGTGGATCCAACATATCAGGAAGTTGGGAAGCTGGGAAGCTGGAAACACCAGCGATCATTCCTTTCCTGAGCCAGAGCACGCCGACAGCTGAGAAACCACACTTCTCTCGTCTTTCAGCCAAACCACGCTTTTGGTCCATTCTGTCACTCCCATCTCCCAATTAGACATCCAAAGTCCCCATACCACCTGCCGCTCTGAAAGACAAGTCCAGCTGCCCTGATGTGGACAGGGATGGTGGAGCCTGGAAGACAGTAACAGAACAGGTGAGTGCCCCAGAGGAGAGCAGATATTAACTGCTAGGAAGGGAGATTGAACTGCCTTCCCTCAGAGAGACAGAAGGTTTATGAAGTTTCATCACTGGTCACTGGTGCCGTTAGTTTTGGGCACCCTTTATAAAAGATATGAAGACTTTATATATGATGTGGAAGTACAAATCATTTCTTAGGGAGTTGGTTAGGAGGTTAAATGAGAAAATACAGGGAAATTAATTATGTAGTGTCTGGTATTTACTAAATGCTCAATAAATGGTAGTATTTGAGGAATGTAAAGACGTCGTTAAGATCACACCTCAGACCTAGGTTCAAATCCCAGTGCTACCCTTTACCACCTAGGAGATAGGGAACATTATTTCACTTCTTAGAACAGCAGTTTTATGATCTCTAAAATGGGGTTAACCATATCTACCCCACTGGGTTATTGGGAGTTTTAAGATAAAATATTATCAAGAAAAAGCTTTAATTTATAATAGCATTAGTATTATTTTCAAAAATGCCTGAACAAGACATTTCATGCTTTGTATTTTCAGAGAAAATACCCTTTGATAGGTGAGAAGACTGGACCATCTTCACATCTCTAATCTACTGTGAATCTAAGCTACATGTTGACCTAGACCAGTGTCAGCAAATCTTTGGGCCAGAGAAAGAAATATTTTGGGCCTTGTGGACCACAATCTCTGTCCCAGCAACTCAACTCTGCCATCATAGGACCGAAACCAGCCATAGACCATATGTAAAAGAAAAAAAAATGGGGTGTGTCTATGTTCCAATAAAACATTATTTACAAAAACAATGCCAGGTTTAGCCTGCGATCAGTTTGCCAACTCTTAACCTAGTCATATACCAACTTCTTGTGTAGGTGCTGGTTGATGTGGAATAGTTAGGGGAAAGTGGGAAAGCCTTCGTGCCCCCATACTCATCTTCCATAAAGTGCCAAGTACAAGGTATTCCACTATTAGAAAGTCATTCCATTGAATCAAGCATTAATCCATGGAGGGAAAAAACGAGGTGCCTATTAAAATGCAAATTAAAGGAATAATAGATAAAGAGTAAGCTTTAATGTGAAGTGGCACAGAGTGCACCTTCCTTCTGACTGGCCTTGACTTAGCCAGAAGACACCCAGCACCTTCAGGGGGACTATTGAAAATGGATTGAGCATGGGAAAAGGGGAACAGATATGCTCTTTATCTCAGGTCTTCCACATTCAAACTGTCCCCTTTAGACTCCTTCCCTTTCTACATTCTATCCCCACTTCCAGTCCCTTCACCACCAAGAGCAAACCAGAGGAGTGGATCCTTCATCCCTTCTTTCTGAGATAGTGGGAGGCTGCTTTCAACAATTCCTAAGTTGTCAGTTTCCAGTTTTTCACTGTCTTAGGAGAGAAGTGCTAGGGGGCATGTCTTTGTACTCCATGCATGGAGACACAGATTAATGTCAATGCTAGTGTGGAAGGCTCTCTTCCCTTCCCAACCTCCCAACCCCTCCTCACCTTCTTTCTCCCATTCATTCAGTGGTAGCCATAGGACAGGGATGAAAAAATAGGAGTAAGAATCAGAATTCAGGGTTGGCCTGGGGATATAGGCTGTTTTAGTGTAAGGTCAAAGTTATGTAAGGGGCAAAATAGGAATCTCACTTGTGGATCCTGCATGGACTATAAGCTGTAGATTAATCTTTGAAGTACAGGACACAGTGGGCAGTGGAGATGATCCCCATTACTGTATGGGTGATGAGGTAGCAAGGATATCTTTTTGTGGAGATCACTTGGTCCAAGAAACTGTAATCATTTTGCTTCTGAAGGGCAGATACAGACACATCCTTTGGGTCAAAATAAGAAGTTCCTCCTGGGGCCCTATTAGACTGCTCTGTTCTCTGTCCCATAGATGCCCCCACCTTCATTTCATCGCAGAACTGTTGCTCACCATCTTTGTTTTCCAGTGTCACCTTCTCTTTGGGTCTTCACATCTGCAGTATCTTCTTCTGCAAACCTTTCTGGGACCACCTGATGCTGCAGAGCAGCTTCTTCTCCAAGTGCCTGCAGGATAGCATCCATGCCCCTTTCCTGGGGCTTCCGGTAGCTGGAAGGCACATCTATTTCCATGAGTCCGCTCCTCCCCCACTACAACTCACACTTTCTCAGAACATTATGCAACACCAGACATTTATAGGTGCTCCATCAGTGTGTGTGGAATTAATTTGCAATTGGCAACTTTAATGCTTATGTCACATGAATGATCGATCACCTTGCCACAGCAAGTGGAGGGGATAGAGGCAGTGCTGGAGAAGCCTGGGAAGAAGCCTGTACTAACACCTCTCCACTGCGCCCCTGAAGCCCTGTGAGGGTGGAGAACGCTGAGAGGAGGTGGGAGTGCATGGCAGTCTAGTCTCAGGGAGCTCTGAATCCTTCCGCATACCCTTTCTTCCCCTTTCACTGCTGCTTCCCATCCTGGTGGCTGTATTTGTCAGCTCAGGCTGCCGTAACGAAATGCCATAGACCGGGTGGTTTACACAATGCATACTTATTTGTTCACAGTCCAGAAGGCTGGAAGTCTAAGATCAGTGTGACAACAAGGTTGAGTTCTGGTGAGGTCATGAAGATGGTCGTCTTCTCTCTACATCCTCACAGGACAGAGAGAGCAATCTCACTCTTCCTCTTCCTATAAGGCTACCAGTCCGATAAGAAGGGTCCCACCCTCATGGCATAATCTCACTTAAATTCCCTCTCCAAGGCCCTTGATATGGTTTGGACTGTGTCCCCACCAAATCTCATGTTTAACTGTAATCCTTGGTGTCAGAGGTGGGGCCCGGTGGGAGGTGATTGAATCATGGGGGCAAAGTTCTTATAAACGGTTTGGCACCATTCCCTTGGTGCTGTTCTTGTGACAGTGACTGAGTGAGCTCGTAATAGGCCTCTTTGATAGGTAAGAAGCAGGTTCTGACTGGCCCATCTTTAGATCTCTAAACTTTGGTGAATCTAAGCTACATGTTGACCTAGACTAGAGCTGGCAAATCTTTAGGCCAGAGAAAAAATCTTTTGGGATCTGGTTGTTTTAAAAGTGTGTAGCACCTTCCACCTCTCTCTCTCAGTCCTGTTCCTGCCGTGTCAGAAGGCCGCTCCCACTTTGTCTTCATCCATGAGTAAAAACTCCCTGAGGCCTCCTCAGAAGCAGATGCTGTCATGCTTCCTATACAGCCTGTAGAACCACAAGCCCATTAAACCTCCTTCCTTTAGAAATTGCCCAGCTTCAGGTATTTCTTTACAGCAGTGTGAGAAAAGACTAATACAAACCTATTTCCAAATACTATCATATTGGGCGTTAGGACTTCAGCATATGAATTTTGGGGGAACACATACATTTAGTCTATAACAGGAGTTTAGAAACCTGTCTGGCATTTCAGAAATCTTCCAGCTGGATTTGATACCAGTGTAGATGATTTAGCAATCTAGTTCAATTATCTTTTGCTTAAGTTAACTTTTTAAGCCATAGTGCAAAGAATGTATTCATTGTTGTGTACTCAAGTTAAGTGATAGAAAAATATTCTAGGATTTGTTCCTTACACTAAAGGTGATAGTCATCATTAGGAAGTGCTTCTTCAGGAAGGAGTTCAATCTCCAGGAATTATGAGGGAGAGAAAGGGGAAGTGAGCAGAAAAGGAGGGAGAGCTTGAATGTGGGGCTTGGCTAGGCTAGCCTCTGCTTAATATAATGTATTTAGGTTGGTGCAACAGTAACCATTGCTTTTGTCATTACCTTTAATAGCAAAAACAGTGATCACTGTTGCACCAACCTGATCCAATTGAAGGCTCCATGTCTCAGGACTTTCTTCCCAGAACTCATAAGTACTTGTCTCACAAGAGCCCAATGGGGAAGGAAGGAAGGAAAGGAGAGGAATAAATCCACCATGTCCTGCCTCCCTTTGGTCAAATATCATCCCACTGGGCATTAAATCCCAGGCACTTTAGTGCTGCACACGTGAAGGTACCAGGAGTTTCCCAGTGTGTCATGCCCCCACAGCAGCAGAAAAGCCCCTGGTCAAAAGGTGAGAGTCATGCAGGGTGGGCCAGGCGGCACGATCAGGCTGCCCTTTTGCTGGCCTCTGCAGTGGCAGCTGAAGTGGGAAAAGGGGCCTAAAGCCTTGAACAGAGATGAAGCAAGAGAATGTAAGATGCTGCACCAGACTTGTCCAATATACGGAAAATTCTGCCCGAGTGTGGCTGCTGCTCACCGACGTGCACTTTCTTTTTTTTTTTTTTTTTTTTTTTTTGAGATGGAGTTTCATTCTTGTTACCCAGGCTGGAGTGCGATGGCATGATCTCAGCTCACTGCAACGTCCACCTCCTGGATTCAGGCAATTCTCCTGCCTCAGCCTCCTGATTTTCTATCATGCTCTCATGCAAACATGAATTTTCAATTTATTCCACAATTCATTTCTTCATTCATTCATTAATCAGTTCAGTTCATGTACCACCCCAAAGACAGAAGTGCTTTAGCGATAAAGTATTTTTGATTAAGATATGTGCATTCTGGCATATGCCAGACACTGAGGTAAATAGGAATAACCCTGGCTTTGTGGAGTAACAGAAGCACCTTATCCACCATCCTAAAGCAACCTCAGGCTTCCTCCCTTGGTTTCCATTCCCTTCAGCATTACCTCCACTCCTACTTGGGGCAGTCACCACCACTGGGCTTACAAAGACATATTGAGGTGCCCACAAATCTCACACTGCAGGGCCCTGAGGCTGTGGGGTGGCCCTAGAGGAGGACGTGTCCCTTCCAACAGAGAGATCTTCCCTGTGAGCTTGAACACTGTTTTGTTCTAAAACTTATCGCTCCTCCTGATGTCGTCATGCAAAAGTTGATGCAAAAGTTGATCGTGGAATAAGGAGCTCCCTCAAGAGCAGAAGACCATGTGCCCAGCTTCCAGAAATGGATTCTGCGATATTAACTATCTCCAGAAGAAAAGCAAGCTGCAGGAGACTGGAAATGCCTTAGTGTCTTAACATTTGAAGGGCTGTCTGTGGGGAAGGGTTCAAAGGCAACTTTTGTGAATTAGGGAGAGACAGGAAACCAGTACAGGCATGCCTTGTTTCATTGTGCTTCATATTATTGCACTTCACGTTTTTTTTTTGAGACGGAGTTTCGCTCTTGTTACCCAGGCTGGAGTGCAATGGCACGATCTCGGCTCACAGCAACCTCCGCCTCCTTGGTTCAGACAATTCTCCTGCCTCAGCCTCCTGAGTAGCTGGGATTACAGGCATGCACCACCATGCCCAGCTAATTTTTTGTATTTTTAGTAGAGACGGGGTTTCACCATGTTGATCAGGATGGTCTCGATCTCTTGACCTCGTGATCCACCCGCCTAGGCCTCCCAAAGTGCTGGGATTACAGGCTTGAGCCACCGCGCCCAGCCTGAGGTTTTTAAATATATATATATAAATTGAAAGTTTGTGGCAACCTGTGTTGAATGCATCTATCAGCACCGTATTACCAACATCATGTGCTCATTACATGTCTTTGCATCACACTTTGGTAATTCTTGGGAATATTTGAAAAATATTTTAAATGCCCTCCCCCTTTTCTTTGAGACAGGGTCTTGCTCTGTCACCCAGGCTGGAATGCAGTGGTGCAATCTCGGCTCACTGTAGCCTCACCCTCTGGGATCAAGTGATCCTCTCACCTCAGCCTCCCAAGTAGCTGGGACTGCAGGCACATGCCACTGCACCCGCCTAATTTCGTATAAAGACCTGGTTTTACTATGTTGCACAGGATGGCCTCAAACTGCTGACCTCAAGCAATCTGCCTGCCTTAGCCTCCCAAAGTACTGGGATTATAGGAGTGAGTCACTGCACCCAGCCCAAACATCTTCATTATTATTAAATCTGTTATAGCAATCAGCAATTAGTAATCTTTGATATTATTGGTTATGTTTTGGGGCACAACAAACAGCATCCAATAAGACAGGGACTTAATAAATGTTTGTGTTCTGATTGCTCCGCCCATTGATCGTTCCACCATCCCCTCCTTTTTCTCAAACCTCTTTATTTTCTAAGACACAATATTAAAATTAGGCCAATTAATTACTCCACAACAGCCTTTAAATGTTCAAGTGAAAGGAAGAGTTGAACATCTTTTACTTTAAATCTAAAGCTAGGCATAATTAAGCTTAGCGAGGAAGGCATGTCAAAAGCTAGACCTCTCGCACCAGTTAGCCAAGTTGTGAATACAAAAGAAAACTTCTTAAAGGAAATTAAAATTCCTACTCCAGTGAACACAGGGCTGATCAGAAGGCAAAATAGCGTGATACGGAGATGGGGAAAGTTTGAGTGGTCCAGCTAGAAGATCAAACCAGCCACAACATTCCCTTAAGCCAAAGCCTAGTCCAGAGCAAGACCCTAACTCTCTTCAATTCTGTGAAGGCTGGAGAGGTGAGGAAGTGGCAGAAGAAAAGTTAGAAGCTAGCAGAAGTTGGTTTCTAAGGTTTAAGGAAAGAAGTTGTCTCCATAATATAAAAATTCGAGGTGGAGCAGCAAGCGTTGATGTGGAAGAGCAGCAAGATCTTAGCAGAAGCTCTAGCTAAGAAAATTGATGAAGGGGGCTTCAGTAAACAACAGATTTTCAATGCAGACAAACCAAGACTTTTGGAAGAGGATGACGACCAGTACTTTCAGAGCTGGAGAGAAGTCCATACCTGGCTTCAAATCTTCAAAGGACGAGATGACTCTCTTGTTTCAGGCTAATGCATCTGGTGATTTTAAGTTGAAGCCAATGCCCATTGACCATTCTGAAAATCACAGGACCCTGAAGAATGATGCTAAATCTACTCTGCCTGTACCCTGTCAATGGAACAGAGCCTGGATGCCAACACACTTGTTTCAGCGTGGTTTACTGAATATTCTGAGCCCACTGTTGAGATCTACTTTTTAGAATAAAGTATTTTTAATACTTCTCATTGACAATGCACCTGGTTATCTAAAAACTCTGATGGAGATGTACAAGGAGATGAATGCTGTTTCATGTTTGATAATACAACATCCACTCTGCAGCTCATGAATCAAAGAGTAATTTAGACTTTGAAATCTTATTATTTAAGAAATACATTTTGTAATGCTATCGCTTCCACAGATAATGATTCCTTTGATGGGTCTTGACAAAGTAAATTTAAAATCTTTTGGAAAGAATTTATCATTCTAGGTGCCATTAAAAATATTTGTGATTTGGCCAGGCACGGTGGCTCACACCTGTAATCCCAGAACTTTGGGAGGCTGAGGCGGGCAGATCACTTGAGGTCAGGAGTTTGAAACCAGCCTGGTCATCACGGTGGAACCCTGTCTCTACTAAAACTACAACAATTAACTGGGTATGGTGGTGCACATCTGTGATCCCAGCTACTTAGAAGGCTGAGGCAGAAGAATTGCTTGAACCCGGGAGGTAGAAGTTGCAATAAGCTGAGGCCATGCCACTACACTCCAGCCTGGGTTACAGAACAAGACTCTGTCTCAAAAAAAAATGTGATTCATGATTCATGAAAGGAGGTCAAATTTTCCACATTAACAGGGCTTTGGAAGAGATTGATTCCAAACTTCTTGAATGACTTTGAGAAGTTCAGGACCTCAGTGGAGAAAGTAACTGCAGAGAACTAGAAAGCGGAGTCTGAAGATGAGACTGAATTGCTACAATCTGGCGGTAAAACTTGAATGAATAAGGAGTTGCTTTTTATGGATGTGCAAAGAAAGTGCCTTCTCTACTGGTGAAGATTCTGTGAACATTGTTAAGCGGTCAACAAAAGATTTAGAATATTTATTTTATAAATGTAGTTGATAAGGCAGCGATAGGGCTTGAGAGGACTGACTCCAATTTTGACAGAAGTTCTACTGCGTGTAAAATGCTATCAAACAGCATCACATGCTAGAGAGAAGTCTTCTGTGAAAGGAAGAGTTGATTGTGCAGTAAACTTCGCTGTTGTCTTATTTTAAGAAATTGTCATGGCCACCCCAACCTTCAGCAACCACCACCCTGATCCGCCAGCAGACGTTAACGTGGAGGCAAGATCCTCCTCCAACAAAAAGATTATGACTTGCTGAAGACTCAGAGGATCATTAGCAGTTTTTTTTAAAGCAATAAAGTATTTTTAATTAAGGTAGGAGCATTGTTTCTTAGACATAATGCTACTGTACACTAAATAGACTAGAGTATAGTGTAAATACAACTTTTATATGTACTGGGAAATCAAAAAGTCCATGTGACCGGCTTTATTGTGATACTCGCTTCATTGCAATGGTCTGGGACCAAACCTGCAATTTCTTCAACATATGCCTGTAATATTTTACACCTTTCTGTTTCATGTACTCATTATCTCATCAGCTATGGGCCACCCTGACCCATACGGCCATGTGTCATTATTTCCCTGTTACAGATGTGAAAACTGAGGCTGAGAGATGAAACCATTTTCTGAAGTTCACACAGCCAGTAAAAGGGCTTGAACTCTGTCTGGTAAGTGCACATTACCTTGCCCTCAGGCCTCAGGACTCAGGGGCCCAGGCTACCCTGGCCTGTCTTCGTCCCACGGACCTATGAGCCCAGTCTCAGCTGCTGTAGAACCTTACCCACCATGTGGGAGGCAATGGTCCTTAGGACCCAGGGATTTCCCCTAAGGTGCTTTAGCTCGCTCAGTATTGTCAGTGGGCAACATGCCAGTGCTCAGGGCTCCATCTTCCCCTCCCGCATCCTCTAGCAAGCCCCCTCCTTCTCCCTCACCTAGCACGGAGCCAACGCACTCCCAGTAAATTCAGTGTTTTTCCATTCCGGTGAGTGCAGCCTTTACTTTGATTTGGGTGCAGGCAGCTGCAGGTGCCTCAAGTCATCATGTGCTCTCTTTCCCCCTCGCTCCCTGCAATGTCATCCATGTTTACTTGCTGCTCTGGACTTTAGATTCTGTCCGCATGCCAATCGGTGGGGCCGCCAGGCACCACAGCTGACAGTCAAATCTGTGATGTCGAATCCTTCTTCTGGAAAAAAGGGCTAAAGAGGTTAATACACTCAAGTCAGGATAAACACACCAGCTGTTAGAGTTTCTAATATTTAATATCGCTATCAAATAAGTAACAGGAAGAAATCACACACATACATACACACACACCACAAACACCCACCGCCTGCTTCATTTACAGTAGTTAAAGAGAATATTCATAAATTATCTTAAAAGCTTCCAAAATGGAGTAATGGCTGGGACACAATTAGGGAACATTTGCATATACCCTGCTGCTGGTCCCTGCCCAGAGACATCCTCCCCCAGGTCAGCCCAGGAGAGAGGAATTGGAAGAGTACAAGGAGGAAGAAATAACAGTTCATGACTATAAGCTTCCATCTCTGTCTGGTAAGGTCTCAGCTCAAGCTTTGCTTCTGCTTTCAATGGCAGATTTCCCTGTGTTAAAACATAGACCACACTTCCATCTACCTACACAGTTCAGGAGAAATTCGTTTGTTTCAGGAAAATACGTATTCAGACAAACAGCGTTAGTAACCAGTTTTGTGGATAATGGATTATTTAACTGCCCAGTAAATAGTGTTTTGTTGTTGTGTACTCTTCAGTCTACTTTGTGTGTAGATATTAGGCAGAAAGTGATCAACTGCTGTTTTTCTCTTGTAGTTCTAGCCTTCTGATGCCCTAAAAACCAACACTAAGGCTGAGCAGGACAGAATTTAACAGCCTGTTAACTGTGTCCGGAAATTGCAAGTACACTTTTTTTTTTTTTTTTTTCCCAAGCTCACTGGCTGCTGTTCACCTGGGCTAAAGGAACAGAAAATGATGATCATTCGCATTTGGTGTAGGGGGTGGCAGGGGAATGAACATGGGCTAATTTTTTTTTAAGCCTCCAACAAAATGTTTTCCAGGTCACAAAGCACTGAACAAAATGAGCTCCATATCTAGTTTATGTTGTATATTATAAGGGAAGCTGGTCTCGGTGACTCTGTTAAGGTTCCATGAGCATTTTTTTGAGATAAAGCCTTCATTTCAAGGGGCCAGGGTTGAGCTGTTTCCCTTTTCATCAAGCAAAAACCTGGCATCCCGTTTGTCTGTCCAGATGTATTTTTGTTTGGGTTTTTACGCTGTTTGATTGAGATCAAGTCATGAATTTCTGCTCTCTGGATGGGCAGAGAAATGACAATTTATGGAGTCTGAGGATGCATGTTGTTTAGCTCAAAAGCACAGCCAGATGAATTTTGGTGACAGGAAATGCTGCACTGCGTGACCACAGCAGCCAATATCTGGGGCAATTTCTCTTTTACAGATTTTTGAAAATCAGAGCAAGAGGGTATAGCTGTATGGGTGGATGCATCAGATGGAAAAGAATTCCAATCATTTAAATAGGACTTTGTTCTATAAGTCTTCCATTATAATTGTTCTGTTGACATTGTATCTTTGCAAACGCTACAGTGATGACTGCGCTGTCCACACACTTTCCAGTTAATGCTAGGCATGGCGGACAGGCAAAGGGCTTCTGCCCACACACCTCAGCCTTTGAGTTTTTGAGCTTCCGAATGGCTCAGTGCCTCCCTCGCTCACTAGGACATCTTCTAGGTGCCCAGCCAGGTTCCTGGGTTCTTCAAATGAGTTTTTCAAGTGTGTAGAAAATATGCAGACAGGTGACGGGGATGAAGGCAAGAAAGATGAGTCTCTCCAGACCCCTGGGGACACCCAGTGGGAGAAAGGGGTGTCTCAGAGCTGCTCGGTGGTGGGGTGAGGGTGTTATCAGAGGGATGAAACCATGTCTGAAGTTGGGGGCTGTTGGCTGGAGTTTAGATCTTGGATTATTTTTCTATTCAGATATATCTAGATTTGATAAGATGAGACCGAAATCATTGTTAGAATTGTGAGGATGAAAAAGGGGAAAATGGTGGGAAGGAGAAAGGGAAAGGGAAAGGGGGAGGAAAAGAGGAGAAAAGGAGGAAAGAGGGAAAGGGAGAGAGAGGGAGGGAAGGAAGGAAAGATGATGAAGGCCAAACTCAGTTCTCCAAGTCAGAGCTGCACTGTCTTGGGCAGGGACTCTGGCTTGCACAAGTGGTGCCCTCTGCCTAGCGTGCTTTTCACCCTTTTGCACATCAAAAGCTCCTCCTCATGTCTGAGTTATAGATCAAGCCTTCCTGACAACTCAGCACAGAGTTGAGTGCACCCTCTCCCCTCTGCCTCATTTCCTTTCTGCACTATGCTGTTTCTCTTTGCCTTTCTGTCTCACGGAGGACAGGAGGAAGGGAACACATCTTTACTTCACAGCTTCCCCCAGCATCCTGGGCTATTCTGGATTCCCATAAATGTTGTTGAATTAATCAATGAAAATAAGAAAAGTGAACAATAACTAGAGATGCCATAAATACAAGGGCTCTCCTATAATAAAGAAATTTAATTTCAATTAGATGCATTTGTGATCATTCGCTATTAACAAGAGAAATAAAAATATTTTAATAAGTCAAACCAGTGGTGCGTATGGTCACTCTCAAGAGATTTCTTTCCGTGCTAACAATAGATGTTTATAATGCCCTTTCTAAGGATAGAAAATACCTGTCATTCATATTAAAATATAAAATGAATCATATGCTATTAACAAGCTCGTGTAGAAGCTGGGTGAGGACCTTTTTTAAACAAACACACACAAGTATTTAAGATAACCCAGGCTTAGCTACAGAACTAGAGAAATGTGTAGTTTGAGAGGGATTGACTAAAGGTAATTTTTTTTTTCTTTCTTCTTTTTTTTTTGAGATGGAGTCTTGCTCTGTCACTCAGGCTAGAGTGCAGCTGCATCATCTCTGCTCATGACCTCCCGGATTCAAGGGATTCTCCTACCTCAGCCTCCCGAGTAGCTGGGATTACAGGCACCCGCTACCAGGCCTGGCTAATTTTTGTATTTTTAGTAGATATGGGGTTTCACCATATTGGCCAGGCTGGTCTTGAACTCCAGACCTCAGGTATCTGCCTGCTTTGGCCTCCCAAAGTGCTGGGATTACAGGTATAGACCACAGCAACCAGCCTTAAAGGTAATTTTTGCTTTTGTTTTCTGATCTCAATGACTTACATTGTACTGACCAGGTCAGCCCGAAAAACAGGAGCCAAACGACGAGAGTCCCTTCATTTCTATCAGACTTTCCCTTCCTTCCACTCATCACCTGACTTGATTCCCAGGAGGCCCTTCCAAGATGAGGAAGGAACTGACTTTCTTTTTCCCTGAAGGGAATACAGGAGTCCAGCAAGCTGATGGCACTTGCCCAAGGCAGGTGCTGCAGAAGACCTAACTCGCCCTTTAGTCTGCTGCTGCCAGGAAAAAACGTAACACGGACCCAAGGTCAATTCCGAGCAGGAAGAGCTCTGTTCATGGGACCTGGTCCTTGACTCCGCTTTCCAGGATGTGGAAAGCTGTGTAAAAGGGGATGCTGAGAAGCTTTTCTGATTATCTTCAGGGTAATAAAGAAGGAAGGCAACTAAACAGAAGGATTAAAATTAAACACCACCAAAAACTTCTGGTTGCTAGGATGATTTTTAAAACGGGAATAAACGAGTGAGATTCTTAGCGGGTTGAACTCTGCCACCATGATTTTCTTCCATAGAATTACAAATGTCTCAGACTCCGTAGTGCTGATTCGCACTTCTTAATTCCCATCTCCAGGCAGGTGAAGGGCGAGCAGGCACAGGAGCCTTCACTCTGAATTCCCAGCATCCCAACAGTTTAAGCCCCATGCTTTATTTATGTGAATTTTATTTTCATGTAGATATTTTGCTCTCCTTGCCGGAGAAGGTGGTTTCCCTAAACTGCTGCGAATGTTCCTTCTCTGTATATTTTATTCATACGATTCCGTTATTGGCCCATCCCTTCCTGAAAGAGCTGAAATTTGCCCTTGAGGCATCAGATGGAGTAGTCAGATTGTCAAATGTGTCCCCTAATTGAAGTGAACATTGGCACAATATTTGACGACTGGAAATAAACAGCCCCAGTGAAGTAGCAGGTTTATCACCTTCATGCGCTTGTTCGGGTCTTGCTGAGAGTCGGAGGAAACATGCAGAGAGAGAAGCTATTTCTCCAGGAAATGAAAACTTCGTCAGATCAGGGGAAAGGGATCTTTTTAGACTTTGAATCTCCTAGCGCCAACAACACCCGGCCCGGGGCAGCCGGCAGGGCAGTCCGCAAGGTGAATTTCAGCACCTCTGTTGTCCTTTCTCCTCCTGCTCCCTTCAGGGGGCCTCCTCCTCCAGCACCCAAGGGCCCAGGATCAGCCCGCTTTCTGTCCTCCATCAGACCCTCTCATAGGCTGTCCCTGCTATGAGAGTGTGAGGAATAAAAGATACAGGTGAGATGAAGTGCAGAAAGAGACTCAAATGACCTCCTCTCTCTCTTCCCAATGCCTCATGAATCCTACAACCTCAGAAGCTGTAGTTCTGTGACACCATCCCAGCTGGCATTGGCCTCGGTGCTCCTCTGCCACGTGAATGCCTCTGACAGCTTTACAGTGGACACTCTTGGGACAGGGAGTCAGGGAGTCAATGCACAGCCTTGAAAAGGGCAACCACCAGGTGCACACTGGAATGTTGCTTCCTCTCAAGGTCATACCCTGGAGCAAGCATGTGGAAGGGGCCAAATCAAGCCTGAAGGTAAAATTGCTGCCTTCTCAAGACGGCTCCAAAAAATTAGAGGGGCGAGTGTCTTTCTCCAGTCTTGGTCAAGTCGGGCGTGCCCCACCCCCACTTTCTTGCTTTCCTAAAAGACTAGTCAGAAGTAGGCTGTTTCCTTCCATGAACGCTCCCTATAGAGGGCAGAGGTGAGGTGTCTCTCTCACCACGCATTCTCCACCGCCTTTCCACAGTCCATCCCAGCAAGTCTCCAGGCTTCTGTGGCACACCTAGGCCAGCAGCCCTTGGACACCCTTTCCACAGCCACTCAGGGAAGTGGCCGTCCTGGTGCACCAGGCTCCTTTCAGGGAGCTGGTGGATCCCAACCCTGTTTAAGTCTGGAAGCAGGAGCTGGTCCGAAAATATTAACAAACATCATAACCTCCTTGGGCTTCTTGGGCAGTGACTGTTTTTTCTCCACTGCCTTTCTGATTAGGGAGAACAAGCGCAGGGAGAGACAGAGACAGAAGTTTCCAATACCAGCCCTGAGACGGCATCTGTGTTCCGATTCCTCTCTCTCCAGGGAAGAAGACGGGAATCTCATCTCTAAGGTCTCTTTAACTTGCCCTTCCCTCACAAAGCCAGTTGTGACCTCTCCCACCTCAGGTCAGGACTAGGAGCTCCACCTGTTAGGGCTTTGCCAGCTCTTCTCCCGCAAAGTACTTCCCTTAGATTTGAAATGATCTGCTAATGAGTCTGCCCAGGGCCATTGAATTAGATCCTCTGGAAGGCAAAGGTATTGCTCTCATGACTGCATATCTAGCCCTCAGTACAGGCCTGTCATAGACTAATATTTGTTGAACTGCATAACTTCCCCCAACTCAATAAGCAAATGAACCTCAGGCACATAAGGCCACTTCTCCCCCTTTCCTAAGTCCTTACCCCCTCCACCCTCACCACCCCCTCTCCCCGATATTCCCCTCCACCCCTCCACCAACCCAGACCTGCAGCAGGATAAGAAACCAGTCAGCTGCACTAAGAAACTAGAAACCATTCCCTATCAGCAACTTTTAGAAACACTATAAAAAATATTCTTATAATATCATTTTGGGGTTTTTATTCTTTCCTGTAAGTTATTTGTTCTTCATGTTAATTTAAACCAAGTGATGATAAGGGTAGGACATGGTAGAGTTTCTGTATTTTAAGCTTGGCCTCTACCTGTGGATTGATGGTTTTGTTTCCTTTTTAGGCATTCTCGGCCTAAATGGGAAGATTGGTGGAAGCTTGGGGGAAGTATCCTGGAGGTGGGGATATTTTAAAATTCAACCCATAATATTAGCAAGTCAGCTGTTAGACTAAATCTGTAGCTAATAGTACCCAACTTCCCAACATGTCTTTCTGGGGATGAAATGGCATTTGCAGAAGCCCAGCCTTTGACCAAGGCTTGTTTCACTTTTTATTACAGTCTTTCTTTTTCCCAAGTCTTAAAAACATGAAATTTGTCAGATCTTGGTCCCAAAAAAAGGCAAAATGAAGAAAGGGTGATAAAGGTGCTAGGACAGGAAGTCAGTTGCTCATCTTGTATTTGGGTGAAATTAATCAGTAATTGCATTGACCTGCTTGTCCTCAAGAGCACAAACCAGGCTGCCATCACGGTACATAAGACCTACCCATGCCACACTCCTTGAGGACTGGAGATGATAAGGGAACATAGGGCTTTCCAGCGTGCGCTCTTACAGCAAGGCCGAAAATGTGTACAATTACCTTGTGACATAAGATCCCACCTAGGAAAACCTTTCAGTCTTTTTCCTGTTCTTCTCAATGACCTCCTAATGGGCAGGTGTACATTTTCTAATTGTTAATTCTCCTTGCTGCTTCTCTTGCAGCAGTTAATATTACTGTTTCCTCGTGCTTCAAAATGAATTTACTGTCATAGTTTCTATAGTAATTATGTGTCCTTCTTATTCCTCCCTGATTACTCTGTCCCTATCTCTCATTGCTCTCCCTTCTCTCACCCCTGACTCATTGCCTCATTATGCCCTTGGGCCGCCCCTTTGCTTTCCTTTTGTCAAAGAATTTATCTCCTCCCTTGGCTTTCTCTGTCACCTCCAAGGAGATGGCATTTTCTCTCAAAAATGGCCTCCCTCTCCCCACTTCCCTATTCCTATGGATTCTGCCGGAACGCTGGTTTTTATATTTTCAATGCTTTTTCTCCTTTGCCTTTCCTTAGCTCCTGGGCCATCCAGTTCCATTGGTCCTTGCTTTGTAGGTGCTCCCAATTCTCTCTCCCTCTAGAGTCCCACTCCTGTGATTCTAATTCAGGCCTTCTTACCTGAGGCCCCAGTTACTCTACATCTAATTTATTTCTCTGACAATTTCAGCTCTATGTTTCACTACCTGACTAAGCTTCCCAAAACATTACTTTCTTCAAGAAACAACCCTGGTCAAACCCTTAGCTATCTCTCCACTGGCTAATCCTGACACTTAAGGCCTGTCAAAATCTAGCCTGAACCCAGTTTTCCCAGGGCACACGCCATTAACCCTGAAAGCAGGCTGGTGTCTTCAGTATCTGTGACCCCATTATAGTATCCTCACTATTCCTTAACCCCATTTCCTCCCCATCTTCTGCTGTCTTCTTGAAATACTCTTCCCCTCCTCTGACCTGTACAAATCCTACCAAGCCTACAAAACCAGGTCAAGGTCAGTAGCTCAGTCTTCATCCAGACTCCTTTACCCATAGAACATGTGCACCCATTCAGCAGCTCTCTATTCATTATCTCTCTATGCCAGTTGCTGGCCTAGGCCCTGCAGGTACAGAGGTGAAGAGTCCGCCAAGGTCCCTGCTCTAAGGGAACTGACATTGGAAAGGAGGGAGAAGACATCTAATCAGCAATAAACAAAATAATGAGATACCTTCAGAAAACCACAAATGCTACTTGATTGCAGCAGCCTTCTTCACGGAAGAGAAACACGGAGTCTCTGAGAAGGTAGATGCCTTTCCAGAGGCCGAGTCATTAGTGAATGATGGTGCCTGGGTCAGACCTCATTGTCTTCTGTGTTCTTCCCAGTACATACATTACTCGTTTCTTTAGCCAGATGTGAAACTCCTCAAGGCCAGGTCATGGTTTGTCCTGGTACTTAGCACACTGCTGGGGACGTTGCAAGCATTCACAGGCTGCTTGCGGAAAAACAAACCAAGGCACACAGACAGCAGGTAGGGAAAGGGTGTGTCCCTGTTCGGTCATAGGTATCGCCTGAGTTTTCCTTATCTGAGCCTAAATAGCTCATTAGTGCCGGTTATTCATCTCTATCACTGAAACCAACAGAGTCTGGGGTTAAACGAGGTGCTGTTAGGGAGTACTGGCCTTCACTTTCCACTAAATTTCCCTTTTGTGTGGCAAATTCTATCATTTGGACTGAGTATGACCCCGGGGGGCACTCAGTGTCCACCCGGCTTTACACTCCTGATGCTGACAAGTAAAGAGCAAGATGTATTTTAGCAGGACCAAGACTGGGAAGAGTCAAGACGATCTGTTTACAACGGTCTGAGGCGGATAGCTCACCAATGGATTCCTTTGACTCTCCCCTACTCTTATGTCCACTATTTTTCAGGGAGAACAAAAAATAGAATGAGGAGAAGGGAAAAGGAAGGGAGGGAGGGAGGGAGGGAGGGAGGGAGTGAGGGAGGGAGGGGAATTTATCACATATTCCTATTTATAGAATCACAAGATGAACAAGAAATTATCTTCGAGGAAAGGAGGTATAGAAATTGCATTTGAAAGAGTCTCCCTTAGATCCAAATGATAATTCCTGTTCCTTCACACTAACTTTTAATGGGCTTGATATTGATGATTATGGTTTGGCTAACAAAACCTGTAGAGAGGAATGGCACCCCCAACTCTGATCTCCCTTTAAATTATTTTCCACTCAGAGTAAATCCTATAGCATGGCATAAAACTTTATTGAATAGCTCATTTGAGCAGAGAATACTTTTGAAAGAATATTAGTAAACTCTTTCAATGGAGTCAAAACACCAAAATGGAAAATTCAAGTTTTGAAGAGAGCCATTAAGTGTGATTAAACCTTTAAAAAGGAGAGAACAACGCCTGCAGAACTCTATTTAGCCATTTCATATCTTTAATTGTCCAAAGATTTACTTTAAAAGCACAGACATGAAAGGATGCTGAATGTTACAGTATTTAGAGGGGGAGAGTGAAGATAAGCCCCGTTCACCAGCAAATGGAGCTCAGCCCAGAAGTAGGGACAACAAAAGCCGCGGGGACCTGCTTCCTTCTACAATATATAGAGAGAGGGAAATAAAAAGGCAGCAATTCTTGACTTAGCTTTGAGGAGCACAATGGGCATGATTAGGGATCCAGAGTGGGAGTGCATTTAAGTAGCAATAACATCCACCAGTTAGCTGGTAATTAGGATGAAAACTGAGGGGAAGGAAGCTAGGAGGAGAGAGATGAGGAAATGGGGGACAGAGATTTGGGGAAAGGGGTTTCAAAGATCGTTTTTGAAATTTAGTGGAGATGAAAATCACTTTAAGAGCTAATTTTATCATACTTTCCTAAACTCAAACATTAGAGATTTTCCTTTTTTTTTTTTTTTTTTTTGAGACGGAGTTTCTCTCTTGTTACCCAGGCTGGAGTGCAATGGCATGATCTCGGCTCACTGCAACCTCCGCCTCCTGGGTTCAGGGAATTCTCCTGCCTCAGCCTCCTGAGTAGCTGGAATTACAGGCACGCGCCACCATGCCCAGCTAATTTTTTGTATTTTTAGTAGAGACGGGGTTTCACCATGTTGACCAGGATGTTCTCTATCTCTTGACCTATGGGGGCAGACCCAGGAATCTGTGCTTTTAAGATGCCTTCAAGGTAAGGCTGCTCTGATGGTCCTTAGACCAGTTTAGAGGATGTCTGGAGGAAGAAGGAAGGTGCTAGGAATAGAAATCTGAAAGAGAAACTCCACCTGCAGAGAGAGAGAGAGAAAGAGAGATAGAGAGAGAGAGAGAGAGAGAGAGAGAGAGAGAGAGAGAGAGAGAGAGAGAGGAGGGGAGAGAGAGATAGAGAGAAAGAAAGAAAGGGAGAAAGAGAGAGAGAGAGAGAGAGATTGAGATTCCCAAATGACAAGGAGGCAGAATCTAATATTCCTGCTCTGTCCTCACTCTCAAATGCACAAGTCTATTCAGGGAGATACACTGAGGAATTCCATATAGAGAGTCCTTTTGTAAAAGGGCAGGAATGAAAGAAAGTAAAACAACCAATCAATAAAAGCAGAAGGGAAAGAAAATCACAGGTACTTAGCAGTGCACAATTCTGAGTGGACTAGCTTTTAACTGTCCCCAAATTCAAGAAAAAGTCTGCTTTGTTATTTGTTGATAAGAGTTTAAAAAATAAAATAGTCATGCCAGCCGACCAGGTGTCAATAAAGTGGAATAGAAATATGTACACTTGTGGACTGTGTGGTTCTGGAGAGTGTAAAAGTCTGTGGCTTCCAGCACTGCTCTCTGTAGCCTTGCAGATAAGTCTCGAGGTCCAACACTGGAGATCCGGGACCACCAAGTTGGGAGGAGGTCACAGCTGCCACCGCTTGCCTGGCCACGACCAGAGCATCTCTGTTCTGGGTAACATTCAATCTGAACACGGAAGTGCTGCTAAATGGGTTGTTTAAACTCCTGGTTCTGGCCATTTCCCTTCATTTTCCAGGTGAGAAAAGTAAGGCCATGAGAAGCAAAGTGTGTTGCCCAGGGTCACGCAACATGCTTTCAGCAACTCGGACTCACGCTTGAGACTCCTTCTTCTTGGTCCAGTGAGCCTCTGGACTCCAGAGCACCCAGCCGCGCCCTGTAGATACTGGAACTTTTCAAGCCAGTGTGTTTTACAACATCGATTCTATGTGGTTAGAACATTTTAGGGGTCGTGATTGAAACAGTGACATATCTAACAGTGTGTGGAAACAAGGAGTGTTGTCTCAGGTTGTTTTCGGGGTAGAAGTGATCCACTGAAGTGAATCGGAATGAACAGGATTACTTGGGTCAGAAGGAAGTGAGACCCACATCTGTTGAGTACTTAAGATTCACAAGGTATGTTATGCCCATTACAAGCTCTAGTCCCTTTCATTCTCATAACAATCCAACTAGGCAGTGGAAAGACCCTCCCTCATTTAGCCATGGAGGTGATTGGCAACCAGCGTTGCCGGGTGGACATGACAACTCCATCTGGGTGCCTTCAGAGGCCAGCCTTTTTGCACTTGATTTATTTGTTCATCCTGCGATGGGATGCTCTTGGCTCTTTATGCCATCCTTTTGCATCTCATCTCTTCCACTTTTCTATTATAAAGACAGTGTCTAATAGGAAGTCCAGAAAATGGAGAAAATACTACTCATAATCCTGACAATGAAGCATGTCTACTTTTACTGTTGCTATTCTTTGTCTTCATAAATACAGCTATTACATAGTAATAATCGAAATGGACACATACTTTGTATCTCACCTTCTCACTTCACTCGCCAGAGGGGCTTTGTCCAGGATGTGTGTGTCAGCCTCTCTTGTGTTCTGCCCTGTTTCTCTCTCTTCCTTTCTTCTGCTCCCTCCCTCTTTTCTCTCCTTTCCTTTTTTTATGTTGGCAGAGTTTCTGTTAACTTTAAAATGTGTTTTGTTTTTTTTTTTAAAGAAAGAAAGAGAAAGAGAAAGGGGGAGAGAGAACAGGAGTCTTGCTCTATTGCCCAGGCTGGAATGCAATCTAAAAATAGGTATTAAAAGCCTCTTTTATGCTGATAATTGTACTTATCAGCGGAGACAGGAAGGAATAAGGGAAGAAAACAACGAACAAACAGCCAACCAATATTTCATTTAAGTCTGTGAAAGGCTATGCAAATGCTGAAGAGTGATTTACTTCCAATTATGTGGTCACTTTCAAAATTGGTGTAATGTGATAGTGAGAAAAATGTATGTTCTGTGGGCCTGGGGTGAAGAATTCTATAAATATTCACTGAGTTTACTTGTTCCAGGTCTGAGTTCAAATCATAGATGTCCCTGTTAATTTTCTATCTCGTTGATCCATCAAATATTAACAATGTGGTGTCAAAGTCTCCCGCTATTATTGTGGGGGGGAGTCCAAGTCTCTTTATAAGTCATTAAGAACTTGTCTTATGTATCTGGGTGTTCCTCTATTGGGTGCATATATATTTATGATCATTGACTCCTGTTGTTGCATTGATCCTTTTACCATAACGTAATGTCCTTCTTTGTTTCTTTTAGTCTTTGTTACTATTAAAGCCTATTTTGTCAGAGATGAAAGTTACAACTCCTGGTTTTTTTTTGTTTTTTGTTTTCTTTGCTCTCCATTTGATTGGTAAGTCTTCCACCAACCTTTTATTTTGAGTCTTTGTGTGTCCTTGCTTGTGAGATGGATCTGGATATAGCATACTGATGGGTTTTGACTTTTTATTCAATTTGCCTTTCTGTGTCTTTGATTGGGGCATTTAATCCATTTAAATTTAGGACTAATATTGATATTTGTGAGTTTAATATTGTCATTTAATGCTAGCTGGCTATTTTGCCCATTAGTTGATATAGATTCTTCATTGTGGAGATACTCTTTACCTTTTGGTAAGTTTTTGAGATGACTGATACTGGTTGTTCCTTTCTGTGCATAGTGCTTCTTTCAGAAGCTCCTGTAAAGCAGGCCTGGTGGTGATGAAATCTCTGAGTGCTTGCCTGTTCGTGAAAATTTTTATTTTTCCTTCATCTATGAAGCTTAGTTTGGCTGGATATGAGATTCTGGATTGAACGTTCTTTTCTTTGAGGATATTGAATATTGACCCCCACTCTCTTCTAGTTTGTAGGGTTTCTGCTGAGAGATCTGCTGTAAGTCTAATAGGCTTCCCTTTATGGGTAACCTGACATTTCTCTCTGGCTGCCCTTAAAATTTTCTCCTGTATTTCAACCCTGGTGAATCTAACGATTATATGTCTTGGGGTTGCTCTACTTGAGAAATATCTTTGTGGTGTTCTCTGTATTACCTGGAGTTGAGTATTGTCCTGCCTTACTAGGTTAGGAAAGTTTTCCTGAATAATATCCTGAAGAATATTTTCCAGCTTGAATTCATTCTCTTCACGACATTCAGGTACACCTATCAAACATAAATTAGGTCTTTTCACATAGTCCCATATTTCTTGGAGACTTTGCTCATTACTTTTTACTCTTTCTTCTCTATTCTTTTCTTCTCATTTCATTTCATTAAGTTGGTCTTCAACCTCTAATATCCTTTCTTCTGCTTGATCAATTCGACTGTTAAAACCTGCGCATACTTCGTGGCGTTCTCACATTGTATTCTTCAGTTCCATTAATTCACTTATATTTCTCTCTAAATTGTCTATTCTCATTAGGATTTTGTCAAACCTTTTTTCAAGGTTCTTAGTTTCTTTACATTGGGCTAGAACATGTTCTTTTAACTCACAGAAGTTTCTTATTATCCACCTTCTGAAGCCTAATTCTGTTAATGGAACACACTCGTTCTCTATCAGGCCTTGTGCCCTTGATGTTGGTGAACTGTGATCCCCTGTAGAGGGAGAGGTGTTCTGATTTTGGATATTCTCAGCCCTTTTATGCTGGTTTCTTTCCATCATTGTAAATTTATCCATCCGTCGTCTTTGTAATTACTAACTTTCTAATTAGATCTCTGAGTGGACGTCCAACTTGTTGATTCCCAGCACCGGAATCTGAGCAACCCACTGCGCTGGCTAAAACAGCGGCGTTAAGATTCATGGTGCTTTTCTGCCCGGGAGTCTCAGGTCTGGCTTCCTTCTCAAGTCCCATTTTCAATCAGCTGAATGGGTGACTCTGCCTTCCTGGAGCTCCAAACATCGACCAAAAGGGGACCCAGTCCTGTTTACTCTGCACCAAGAACCACCACGCCAGCCACAAGAGTCGTGCTGGCAACCCGTGGGGCTCCTCCACTGGGAATCTCCTGGTCCGTGAGCAACAAAAATTTGTCTGAAAGTGTGGCGTCCTCTCGTTCTCTGTGCTTTCACTAGGAGCTACAATCCTGAGCTGCTAGTAATTGGCCATCTTGGATCTCTCTCCTGTTCTTTCTTGGTTCCTTAATCTCCTTCTCTCTCTTATTTTTTCTTTCTTCTCTAAGTAAACCTAAAGCTTGCCCCACGTTCCTGGGATTCCTGTGAATAAAGACCCTTTCCAGGAAAGAGTGAGTGCACTGGGCTCCTGAGTTATCCTGTCTTCGTCAGTTTCTTGTTAGATGTGTCCTAGAAGTAAATCAAGGTAGGTAAGTGGAAAAGAGGTAAGGAGTGCTTATAACTATAGATCAAAATCCAGGCAGGAAACAGATGACAGAATGGCTCAATAATTATGGGGGTGGGATAAGAAGTGAGCAGGTTGTATATTTCCTATCAATAATCAGAAATCATAATGATAACAGTAACTCAGGTGGCTCCAAGCAACACCTACCCAGAAGAGAGGAATGGCTTCTTATTTTGTTCTATGCTAGGTCCTGGACTCAGTTCAGGGGTATAACACATCCTCTGTAAATATTGTTTCATGTTAAGAAAGATGTGCAAAATCACAATAACAGCAACTTATACTTACACAGTCCTTTAAATACACAAAACACCTTTATGTTACTTATAACCATGAAAGCCAATGTTCTAGATAGAACATCAGGAAGCTGACATTTGACAATAAAGAGTTTAGCTGAAGTTTATATTACAAAGCTTTCACCAGAGCAATTAATATGAACACTTTGCAATGATAAGCATTTTAAGAGAGGCCAAATATGCCGACTGGAAATCTAAGAAGAAGCGAAGGTATTGCTTAAGAGGGCAGCATGAAGGATGATGAACATTCAAAAGATGGAAAGGGAAGGTATCTGGGTGGGGGTGGAGGGCGCTTTCTTGATGAGAAAACATTACCAGCTCCACGTACTCTAATAAAGGTAAATTGCGATTTATAGTACTTCTTTGTGGTTCAATTTCCTTGGCAATTATTATATTAGAGTGACACTTCTATTGAATTATATGTTTCAATTACTATTAAAAAATCGAAGTCCTTAAGTTGGAGGAAATTATGAATGCAGCTTCTGGAGAGCCCTACCTCTGACACTCCAAGGATAGTATCGCTTATCTCCTTAGCACTCAGAGGCCCATTATGCAGTGTGGGTAAGGAGGGAGCCATTGCCTGAACAATAGTGTTCAACATTATCAAAGCACTTCTGGTGGATTCTACCATCTCAGCGCTGTGTTGTGGTAACCCCAGGTGACCCGGCGCCTTTCTTTGCGCAGGACACAATGGCAAATAGAAACATTAACTCTCACAATGTCACAAGACTCCCACTGCATTATTTCCTGACCTCTGGAAAGATAATGTGTCATTTGCTGTACAAAAATAAAAGTTTTCAAAGCAGTTGGAAATCTAATTGTATGTACTTCATTTGCTAAACTGCCTTTCCAGGGTTTGTTTGGCCCTTTAGAGGGAGAGAATGGGAGACTTTCAGCGAGGTGACCACGGAGGTTTTCTTCTCACTGCCCACCCCCCACCACTGTCCCCTCCTGGGAAGATGGAGTGGTTTCTGAGAGCTGGGTGGTTATGGGCAGGGAGAACGGTTAGGCACCCGCTCCCGGATGGAGGAGCAAGAAGGCTCTGTCTGGTGTCTGAACACCCCGGAGGCAGGGCTCCGGGACATCTTCTTGATGGGTGGATATTTACTAGAAGTCAATAGCGCAGTGGGCTTTGGTTCGATGCTAATGAGGCCAAGGTTATCCAAGGGCCAACGGGTTTCCTTCTGTTCCCTCTGCTATAAACCGCCTGCCGTCAGCGGCCAGGCCTCTCACAAATGCAGAAAGGGGGGTAATGAAATGGGCAGGAGGCTTCTCCCAGACAGATGGCTCCCCAGCTGTTTTCGCCGATGGGTAACTTTTGTTGCCACCGCTCAACTTCCCGTCTAAAGACCATGTCCTCCACAGCCTTTTCCCCTTCAGTCCTCCCGTGAGATATTGCTCATCAGCAGGGCCCGTCTCCAGGATTGTTCTCAAGCAGATAATGTCTTTTGTAGGGGCAGGGAGCCATCACAGGCAGAGGTGGATGCAGAAGAGGTGGCTGCAGCCTCCTGATCTGATTCGGCCGGATGTGGTTTGAAACACCGTTCATTCTCCTTCAAGGGGAATCTTCTGTTGCAGCCACAAGTCCCCAGTCTTGGACTACCCAGTGGCTCTTTATTTTCTGACCTGTGAAATGGGAATATTAATTCTTGCCCTTGCCAATTTGCAGGGCTGGTGTGAGACCCAAACAAGAATACATAGGGACAGCCTGAGAAGTGTAAAGTACACACATAAGCGGCCACTCCAGATTCTACCCCGACACCCACCCTGGTCCGGCGATTGCTGTCAGCTACCTCAGCTCCTCAGGGAAACACACTTTTTTGTTCAACATTGCGTCCCCAGACCTGTTTCATGTTCCAATTACTCTCCTTGACTCTGCATGTTCTTAATTTTTGACAGCAGCGACCGGAATGTCTGAATTTTTTCCCCTTTCTCTTGCCACTCCAACCCCATCTGCTCCTCCCTCTTCTGAGCAGATTCTGTTTCCCAGCATTATCAGTCAGAATTCTCCATAGAAACAGAACCCTTAGGAGATATCTCTCTCTATATATAAAGATATCTCCTTGTATATGTATATGGAGAGATATCTATCTGTATGTGTATACAGAGAGATAGGTATCTATATAGAGATATACCCATGTCTATTACATATAGATGTCTATAACTATGTCTCTATATATCCATTACTTGTATAAATATCAGATATGATATCTATATAGATATATATGTATATCATATATGTATTATGTGTAGATCTACAGATATCTATTCTCTCCATATGCATGTATATGTATATTATCTATATATCGCATACATGATTTCTTATGGGAAACTGTCTTATGTGTTTGTGGTGACTGGCAAGTTTAAAATCCATAAGGCAGGCTGCCAGGTGAACAGCTCAGTCAGGAGTTGCTGCTGCAGTCCTGAGGTAGAATTTCTTCTTCAGAAAGTCTTAGTATTTGCACTTAAGCCTTCAACTGATTAGAAGAGACCCACCCACATAATAGAGGATGATCTCCTTTTCTTAAGGTCAACTGATTGCAGGTGTCAACCACATTTTTAAAATGCCATCACAGCAACAGTGACTGTGTTTTGATTAAATAACTGAGTTCTATAGCCCTATCCAAGTGGACACAAAGAAACTAAGCGTCACAGCAACGTTCCACGAATGACTCCCTAAGTCCATCTCTTGGGTAAAGCATTTCTAAGCCGCTGCTCACTCCACACTATCAGGGTACACGTGGTTTTCTTCACTTTCTCTCACTGTGTGTCTTCTTTACTCACATCCTCTTCTCTGGACACAAGCCTCTAGGGCTTCTAATCCCTCTCACTGGGTTTATCCTGCCCTGTTTAGGGTACATGAAGATCTCATCTTCTAGAAATAATTTATTGTCCAGTTAGCAAGTTATCATAAGAAAAACCACAATTAGGCCGGGCGCGGTGGCTCAAGCCTGTAATCCCAGCACTTTGGGAGACCGAGGCGGGTGGATCACGAGGTCAACAGATCGAGACCATCCTGGTCAATATGATGAAACCCCGTCTCTACTCAAAATACAAAAAATTAGCTGGGCATGGTGGCGCATGCCTGTAATCCCAGCTACTCAGGAGGCTGAGGCAGGAGAATTGCCTGAACCCAGGAGGCGGAGGTTGCGGTGAGCCGAGATGGCGCCATTGCACTCCAGCCTGGGTAACAAGAGCAAAACTCCGTCTCAAAAAAAAAAAAAAAAAAAACCCACAATTAATATAATTTTTGTTGTGGTAAATTGGTTACAGTGTGACCCTTTTATATTTGGAGAGAGGAGAGTTTAGGGCCGAAGGTAAACCAACGAAGTCATCTCAGGATTGCAGTCTGCGATCTGGTATGGATTCAGTGTAATTTCAGAATACAAAGTAAAGGGCTGACATGATCCCTCATCCACTCTTCTAGTCTGCTCTTCCTAAAAGCAAAGCTATGGGAAAGGTCCAGAAGGAACCCCCTGGGCCCTACCCCAAGGACTTGTATTTTAATGGCAGAATAGACAGGGAAGCAGAAAACTGACATGCAGGGTGGACACAAACACGTGGTGAAATAGAAGTAAAGACAGAAGTACAAACAAAATACTTGCCTTTTCACAGGTAAGAGAGTTCATGTACATTGCCCAGTGAACTCCACCATGGCAGACATTAAAAAGACAGGTCCAGTTAACTGTGGAATAGCCCGTGTCTGTATTTCTTAGCAGTGCTCCCTTCCCTTTTATGCTTTGCTTGGGAAAAGATTTAAATTAGTTTGCATTTCCTCAGAGCCCATTAACTGATGATTAGAGAAAACTGTCCCAATGTTACTAGAAAGATGTGTGCCACAGAGAAATAATGTGGAATTATATATGCGTTCATTCTACAAATATATACTGAGCAATGAGCAGGAGGCAGATGTAGGTGTGGGAGATGCCGTGGCGACTCAGGCGTAGGTCCTCTGGGGATAAAGATGGCAAACAGATAGAAGCACCTCTTCTGAAACAAAGGAGGGCCGGGGGAGGAAAGGGGATGGAGTACCGTTTTATTTTGGGTAGTCTGAGAAGGTCTCCTAGGGGACATGCAGCTCTGATAGAAGAGAGGGATTTCTCCCTCTCTTTCGTGAACTGTGAGGAACAGAGAATATTCATCACACACTCTCTTTCCTTAAACAAAAAGGGCAGTTTCTAATCAACAATACACTGTGTATAATCCCCATTCAATTAAAAATTGATATGTAGGTACTATTGTGTATATCATGAAATTATTTATAAATATAAATGTACACATACATAATTTATATGACTATATAATAAAATATATATTTCTCAAATAATATACGCTCTAATGTATATTAGACATTAATGTATATTACATTAGTATAATGTAATGTATACGCTCTAATGTATATTAGACATATAAATTATTGTTGGGCAGGGAGATTACAGGGGAATTTAACTTTCTTTTCCAGTTTTTATGCTTTCACACTTTATGTAGGCATATCTTGGAGATATCATGGATTTGGTTCCAGGCCATCCCAATAAAGGCAATATTGCAATAAAGCAAGTCACACAATTGTTTGGTTTTCTGGTGTATATAAAAGTTATCTTTTCAACACTACCAAGTGTGCAATAGCATTGTCACTAAATAAAAATGTAGTACCTTAATTTTAAAATACTTTATTGCTAAAAATGCTAATGACCATTTGAGCCTTCAGCACAGCATAATCTTTTTGCTGGTGGAGGGTCTGACACTTCCACGTTGTTGGCTGCGGACTGGCAAAGGTGGCGGTTCCTGAAGACTGGGGCAACAGTGGCGGTTTTTAAAAACAAGGCAACAATGAAATTTGCTGCACTGATTGTCTCTTTGTAGTATGTGACGCTGTTCCATAGCGTTTTGCCCACAGTAAAACTTCTTTAGAGATAAGCCAACTCTCAAACCTTGCTGCTGCTTGATCAACTAACTTTATGGAATATTCTCAATCCTTTCTTATCATTTCCACAATATTCACAGCATTCACAATGTTCACCAGGAGTAGATTCTGACTCAAGAAACCACTTGCTTTGCTCATCTATCATGAAATCGCAGCAATTCCGTCATCTCTTCAGGCTCCACTTCTAATTCTAGTTCTCTTGCTGTTTCCACCACATCTGGAGCTACTTCCTCCACTGATGTCTTGAACCCATCAAGTCATCCATGGGGGTTTGAATCAACTTCTTTCAAACTCCTGTTAACGTGGACATTTTCACCTCATTCCCTGAATCACAAGTGTTCTCAATGGCATCTAAAATGGTGAATCCTTTCCAGAAGATTTTGAATGCACTTTTCCCATATCCATCAGAGGAATCACTATCTGTGGCAGCTATACCCTTATAAGAATTTATATCTTATATAATAAGACTTGAAAGTCCAAGTCTTATTATATTGATCCATGGGCTGCAGAATGGACGTTGTGCTGTCTGGCATGAAATCAACATTCATCTCCTTGTATGTCTCCATTACAGCTCCTGGGTGACCAGGTGCATTGTCAATCAGCAGTAATATCCTGAAAGAAATCTTTCACTCTGATAAGTAAGTATCAACCGCAAGCTTAAAACAGTCAGTAAACCATGCTGTAAACAAATATGCTGCTATTCACGCTTTATTGTTTCATTGATAGAGCACAGAAAAGGCAGGTTGAGCATTATTTTTAAGAGCCCTAGAATTTTTAGAATGGTCATCGAACATGACTTCCACTTAAAGCCACCAGCTGCATTTGCTCCTAACGACAGAATCAGCCTGTCCTTTGAAGCTTTGAAGCCAGGCATTGACTTCTTCTCTCTAGCTATGAAGGTCCTAGAAAGCATCCTCTTCCAAGAGAGGGCTGTTTCATACACATTGCAAATCTGTTGCTTAGTGTAGCTTTCATCAGTAGCTAGATCTGGATAACTTGCCGTGATTTTTACGTCACACTTGCTGATTCATAGAGTACCTTAAGCTCTGGAGATGGTTTCTTTCCACACACTTTCTGAATCAGCCTCTGCTAGCTTCCAGTGTTTTGTCTGCCTCTTCCTAGCGTCTCTCAGCTTTCATAGAGAGAGTTAGACTCTTTCTCTGGCTTAGGCTTTGGCTGGAGGAAATGTGGTTGCTGGATTCATTTTCTCTGCGGACCACTCAAAGTTTCTCAGTATCAGCGACAGGGCTGTTCTTCTTTCTTCTTATTCTTGTGTTTACGGAGTAGCACTCCTAATTTCTCTGAAGCACTTTCTCTTTGCGTTCACAAATCGGCAAACTTCACGAGTCTGGTGTAAGAGGTCCGGTTTTTGGCCTGACTTGGCTGACATGCCTTCCCCACTGAGCTCAACCATTTCTAGCTTTTGATTTAAAGTGGAAGACATGTGACTCTTCCTTTTACCTGAACACTTAGAAGCCATTATAGGGTTGTTCACTGGCACAATTTCAATATTCTTGTTTCTCAGGGAATAGGGAGGCCTAAGGAGGGGAAGAGAGATGGGAGAACAGCTGGTCAGTGCAGCAGTCAGATACACACACTCACTGATTAAGTCTGCCCTCTTATGAGGGGGTTCTGGGCACCCCAAAACAATTATTATCGAAACATCAAAGAAAATGGACCACAGATCACCATAACAACCCCAAAATTCGCAATATCTGCAAAGCTCAGTGAAGCCAGGCGCAGTGCAACGAAGTATGCCTGTATAGTAACCTGCACTAGAATTTTTTGTGTGTCATGTATTCATCTTTTGTGGGTTTTTAATTTTTCAAGTGAAGAAGTTGTCTATTAAGAATTGAATACATTTTCTAAAAGTCAAAATGGTAATAGCTATATTTATTGACCACTTGGTATGTGCCAGGGACTTTCGAGTGCTTTATGTGCATTATCTAACTGAATCCTCAACACCACATCTGGAGGCAGGTGCTATCATTATTGCCATCTTTATTCCGCAGCTGAGGAAGGGAAGGTGGGATGAGCAATGGTTGATGACCCAAGGCCACTCAGCTAGTGTGTGCTGCAGCCAGGGCACTCAGGCAGTCTGAACCCAAAGTCCCATCCACAGCACGATGCCACAGCTGCCCCCTCCCCTCGGGGGACCAGTATAGCTTCATGGTCTTCATTTTTAGTTGATGCTCAGAGGTGGAAAGTAGGAGTTATCAGGAATTATCAAGAGAATGGCCTCAATAAATATTGATATAGCAAAGGCCAAGTGGAAACAGAGTGGAAGTATTTGATCTGACCACTTCCCTGGTGGTTATTTTATTCCAGGCCAGGTGGTATGCAGATTTTCGTACCAATTTTGACTGCTCTGATGAATTGTAATAATTCAAACAGGATTTACTGCAAGGCCAGGTCTTGGTATGTGTGGCCACAGCTTACTATGGTTTGTACTAAAATGCATTTATTTCCTTTCTCCTCTCTTCTTATCTGGCTTCTCCCCATCCATATACATTTCCTTTCAGGGGACTCTAAAAATTGGATTTAATCAAAATGCAGTGGAAGATTTTTCTTTTTTAATTTACATGACTACAACAATATGACCTGATCCTTTTTTTTTTTTTCCTTTTTTTCATTTTCCGTCTGGTTGTTTAGGTGAGAGGCAAACACCAACTTCTTCATTGTCTATAAACCAAAAGTTCACAAGACCCACATGTACTAGGAAAGCCGAGTGAGTACAACAAGCAGTAATCAGTGAGATCCAAGAAGTGCAGCCCAGACAAAAGAGGCCAGGGCAAGGACAAGTAGAACCTGTGGCTTGGTGTCTTCTGACCAAAGCCTTCATTGTCCTGAGGGAAAGATCCTAAACCCCATGCTCAGGATCAGATTTGATCTCTAATCTCTGAGATGCCCACAGCCAAAGCATCCCAGCCAGGCTGCCCCCTCTGTACTCCATAGAAGCTCTGGCACTTTGTCAAGGGCTTCTGAGCCTCGTGACACTTTTCCCAGGCACTCCAATGTTTATTTGGGTGGTAGGAGGGGTCAAGAGACTGGCAACCTCCATTCTCTTCTTGTTCCACCATTCTCTGGGATTTCAGAGACGTCACTCTAAGCACATGAGGAATTCTGAGCATCTAAAAGGAAAGTATAGAGGAGAAAACGTAGGGATATGATCTATTGCTGCTGAAAAATACAATAAATATTCCCCATTTCAGGAGCACAATGAAAGGATGAGAACTTGTAACGAGGTCATAGATGAGGTTAATTCAGACCCGTTATGCCATGGCCCTGAGTACCATAAGGAGGCATAGCAACCGAACACCTGGAGGAACAACAATAGTCTTTGGATGGAAAGACCCAAAGGGCCCCTTAATCTTTAATAAGCTCAGTATGTAGATGACTCATCTCTGAGCAAGTCTTCTTCACCCTCCTGCCTGTCTAGCTCCTGGTGCTCTGGGAAAACACACCCAGTGATGGTAAACAAAGTCAAATGTCATATGACATTCGCTTTAGCTTACTCATGAATTCATGGCAATTTTCTTTCTTTTTCTCTTAATGCTCTGTGACCTCACCTTTCCCAGATTGCAGACTTTGTGTCTTTGCTGTCTGCCGTGGTTTAAAAACTTGATTGATGGTTGAAAATGAATCACAACATAAGATCCAAACAGAGTTGTATCACGGCTAGGAAGCTGGGAGGAAGTCAAAAAAATCAACTAGCATCTGCGTGCGGATCCAGTGTCACCATTTGGACCATGAGAACCAGTTCAAGGTGATGACTTGGTCTATCAGCCTGACCAGCAAATTTAGTCAAAAGAGTGGAATTAGTTGCCACATGGAGATACGCAGAGAAGTTTTGCTTCTGATGAGACCAACATGCTTTCATTTTTTTCAAGTATTGAGACATCAGATCACCTTTACAGTAACACATTAAATGTCTACAGTAAGAAGGAAGAAGATTGAGGCGGAGACTCTACCTGTGTCCTATGATGTCTTTGCCAGTGTGAGTCTGAGTACGTGTCTACCTAGGTGCAAAGGAATAGGGGTGTACGGATTAGAAGGAAGATAGAACATGCTCTTTGTTTCAGGGAGTCTAGGGTCAAAAGAATTAAAACATTCACATGTAAAATTACTAACTAATGTTAATTAACATTGAGAGGCAATAAAGAAGTTTTCAAAAGGAAAAATGCAACACAGAAAGAAGAATCAAGTAAGATGGTCTCTGGAAATGCTCTTCTGGAGCAAAGCCAAAGAAGGTGTAAAGTTTTGTCTCTCATGGAATTGCCTGAAGTTCACGGGTGAACAAGTGCATTGCCAAATTACGCTGGGGCAAGAAGCAGCAGCCAGATGCCCAACCGCCAGTCTTCCCTTAGCTCTACTCCTGTGATAGCTAGACAGCACAAGGTGGGGACACACACCTAACAATCTTCATCTATAGAAGCTCTGTGGAGAGGTCTAACGCCACAAATAGGAGATTCTGTAATAGCTGGGATCAAGTAATAGCGGGGAAATGAGAAAAAGGAAAATGCGAGTGTGGATCACTTTATCTGAAGCTTACAGAGGGAGCTCGTTTATGTGCTGGGAAGATGAAGCGGTTGAAGATGGAAACTCCAGGGATAAGAGGGGAAATTAACAAAGCAAAGCCCGAGGAGATGGGATCCAGAAGGCAGGTGTGTGGACCATCCTTGGATGAAATGAAGACTCCTCTGAGGCAAGGGAGAAAGGCACAGAAAAGCTTGTGAGGAATGAATGGAAATTTTAGTGAAACCATACCATTTAGCCTCATTTCTTTTCCCCTGTGAATTTGGAAGTAATATGATATGTTAAGAGAATGGGAAGAAAGTAATTAAGGACATGTGATGGAATTGCCAATTGTTATTGTGGGACAGCTGAGACTGGAGACCCAAACTCAGCAGTGGCACTCATCAGCAAGGATATTTTATTTCCTGTAAGTCACACTCCCTATTCTTGGTTCAAGAGCAAGACGGACAGATGATTTGGTTAATTCTTAGTTGAGGTGTGGGCAGGCAGATGCAATTAAAGAACAATTTGGCACAAAAATTGGGGATATGGGTGGGCGTAGAAGGGTGGTTCAGTATGGCAGCCAAGTCACCGCTGAGGACTCAGAACACTGGCAAGTGGAAAATGAACCATTTTGTGGTGTGTTTCCATTTATCATCTTGCTGTATTGACACAGGTTAGAGCAGCTGTTGGAAAAAACTCTATCACTAACTAAACTTTTAGAACCACCCATTTTTGAGGAGTGCCTTATCGAGATATTTCTAGGTAAATTCCGCATTAAACAGGATGGGCAAAACTCTAGCTCAGTGGTTTAACACAACAAAGGTTTATTTCTTGCTCATGCAAAGTCCACCGGAGTTGAGTGACTCCCCAGGGCAGCCTGACTTCACTCAGGGATCGAAGTTGCTTCTACCTCGGAGCTCCACCATCTCAACACACAGCCCCTGAGGGGGCAGAAAGGGTAGACTAGGCATACTGATTACTGGCACCTCAAAACAGATGTAGAGATGCAAGAATTTCTTCACAATACCATGAGCTCAAACTCATCCCAAGACTTCAACTCAACTGCAGGGAAAGCTAGGAAATGAAGGGGATTCCACAGGCATTCAGGGAGCATGAGTTGCCTCTGCTCACCTGGGTCAACCCCCAAGAATCCTCAACCTGCACCTGGTAAGCACCATTCCAGGGAACTTGACTGTTTTGTGATGAGGAAGGAAAGTCTTGGAAAGTGAAAAGTAGAACATTATTTGGGACACATAGCCCCAGAGCAAGCAGTTAAAAAGTAAAAAAGACTAGCCAGACTCTAATTTTGTGATTGGATTTGTGCAAAGAAAACAAAGACAACACGAAGAATGAAGAAGAGGAGGAAGAAGGGAGGGAGGAGCAGAAGGAGAAAGAAACAGACAGGAGGAAGAAGAGGGAGGAGAAAAACAAGGGCAATCACAAAAGCAACGAGGTCATTTTGTCAAAGTCCAATTTTGCTATCATGATTTTTCCACCCTAAATTTGGCCAAAGTAGTGGCTGTCCACAGGAAATGGAAACATAAATAAGGGTAAGGCACAGCAGTAACTGGTCAAAACGTGCAGCCCTGAAGGCCACATGGGACACACACAGGCTGTAGTGAAGTTGGAGGAGTACATGTTGAACCCCGAATTGCCCACCCGAGTTCCCAGGTCTCCTCTAGCTTTCTTTCTTGCTTGCTCTAACTCACCATGTCCGAAGCGCTGGACTATTGTTATTAACATTATTGAAAATGCTTTTCAAGACCAAGAGGTATGAACAGGCCTGTTCCACAAGTAGCCCCACTCTTTCGGGGAACATGTGATTTCTTTTTAATTTGCTCACTCAGTCCTGAATAACTTTTCAGAGGGCTCCAGACACCGCAGTATGACAGCTAAACCAAGGCGCATCGGATGCGATGGAATTGCTCTACAAGCAACCTTGCCAAAGGCCCTTTTCGATGCACAAAGCTGGCTCTATCTTTGTATATTGAGGGAGCTAAATCAATGTTAAATGCTTGGCTCTTTTCACAGGACAATGACCAGGACCTAAGCTGCGTCCTTCCTTTTTGATTGACACTTGAAACGCAGCGCGGGAATCAGCCAGAGGCGCTGCTACAAGCCGAACCCTCTGCTGGGATAACCACTGGTGACATCTGCAGAAAGGCCGACAAAAGGCAGTTGAAAGCTGTGTTTGTTGCCTCCCCCCCCTCAGATCTCCTGGCTTTCATGGAGCTCCTTCCTTGCTTTAATATTATGATTCAGCACCTGGCTTTTTTGAACCTTGCTTTAAACTTCAAAAGGCGAGGTGGTATTAAGAAACATGAAACGAAAAAGTGGCGGTAGTTTGATTTACTGTTGTCGTCTTATCAAGGGGTTTTTTTGTCACCAGCTGCCACTTTCTGTCATCTTTGGAGCCATTATCATTTCTCTAAAATCTAAAAGACTCCACTTAATAACAGCTTTGAATACAGACAGGATCAGTAACATACACAGTTCTGGGGATGACAGGACCATCAAATGAAAAGAAAGATGTTGCCAAAAAAAAAAAAAAACCAAACCACACAAATAAGAGCTGCAGTACTTTCTAGTGACCTTGATTTCTGAATTAAACAAATCAAATCCAATTCTATTGTTCCTTTTGAATTCCAGTTTAGAGTTTCCTTGAGAAGTTCCTTTTTGTTGTTAAAACGAGTGGGGAAGAAAAAACCTCAAGCCACAACAAGGCTTTGCTACTGCAGACAGAAGAGGAAGCTGCTGCTATCATGAGATGTTTGAAATGACCTCTGCTTGTGCCTCCGCTCAGCTAATTACCAGCTCACTTTCACTGACTTTCTAATACTTTGAGCACCCACTCGATGCTGACAGCCAGGCAAACATTGCAAACTCTCGCCAAGGAGAAGGTTGCTCCATGTTCTGCTCTTTCCCACCGACTGGCAGCTCTGGGCTTTCTCACCAAACCCATCGGAACTAAGAGGACTTTCTAACTGTGTTCATGAAAGCTGGGTCCACCAGCCCATTGATAATCCTGTGATCTTCCTGGAACTTGACACACATGAAGTTGGTCAAAGCCACAAGGAACCTTGGAGATGACCCAGTCCAGTGACTTCGTTTCTCCCAAGGGCTTTTGCAAAAATACTGATGCTTCCTTGAGCTCCTTCCCACATCGCTTGAATCCACAACTTGAGAGTGTGCCGCAGACACCTGTATTTCAAAACTTCTCCTGATGATTCTGATTTCCAAAGAGGATTAAGATGAACCCTTACAGATGAGATTTCTGAGAATCAGAGAACTTGAGTCACTTGTTGAAGGTTGCACAGCAAGTATGTGGCAGAGCTGCACTGAGACTAAGTGATGGGAGCCCAGAACAATGCCCACATCTCCATGGTGGACCCACAGATGAATGGTGGAGAGTGCCAACTGGATGGCACTTTTCACTATGGACTGGGCTGAGCATCTGTTGTCAAAGATGACGGTCATAGTAACCCAAATTCTTGTTACTGCCCAACTTAGCTTTTTCCTATCTGCTTCCCCCTATTAAGTGAGCAAAACTCTTTATAAACTTTGAGATACAGTGACGAGTTTCTTGCATCCTCCTCCTTTCCTAGCCCCTTAGGGCCTTGAGATACTATACTAAAATGTGGAGACAATAACTGCTGATCCCTGGCACACTTTTCAGAAGTAAAAAAATATAGAAAAGGTGAAACTACTCATTTAGAAGTTATCACGTGCAAAATATTTCATTCGTGCCTCGCTCTGATGTGCCATTGCTTTGAAATGAGCCAAACACACTTGCTCATCTGCTTCTTCCTTTTGTAATCGATTAACCAAAACTTGCTCCTTTATTACACAACGTAGTTGGGTGTAGCATCAAAAATCTTATGTATTATAGCTCTTTCCACCAAGAGGTTTGTATCAAAGCAGCCATATCAATGGTTGCTAAATAGCCTGGAGTTTCACCCCATGAATCCTAAGTGGTCTGCTTAGGGTGGTGGTTCCCAGACACCTCACAGACCTTTAGAAATAGTAAGCAGAGGTTTGATTTCCAAATGAAAGAGAGCATCCTTGAAGATGTCCATGGATCTATTCTTGAAACACTAGGACTATCACAGCTGCTTTAAAAATAAAAATAAAAAACAGAAAATAAACCAACACAAAATTATGAGATCTTTAGCCCAAAAGATCGGGTCAGTTTTGAAGACATAAAACAATAGAGCAAAGGCCACTGGTTTATCTCCATGCCAACTTTTAGTGAGTGTTACTGACGTCTTGAAGGGCTGGATTAAGAAGGATTTGGACTCAATAGTAAAGCTATTATGAATGATTAGCAATGCCTGCCGTGGATGGGGAGACATATATGTATGTAGCTTTAAGACCTGATAGTGTGGTCAAAATCAGTTTGGAGTTATCCATGGGGTTATAGCCCAGTTTTCATTACTTACTAGCTATTAGAAAAATCATTTTGTTTTCTCATTGTAAAATGGGCATAACACCTTATACTGTGTTTCAAGATTTGAATGATACAGTAAGTGTGAAGCCATCATCCCACTGTGTGGCATACAGCAGATGATAATCAATAAAATTGAAGCCCTCATTGCTCTTGTGGAGGGAATAAAACTATTTCCCTTTAGTTAAGACTCCACAGGATAGGTAAAGGAAGTCCTTGGCATCATTCTCTGGGGAATTAGATGAAAGAATTTCAAACCTGGAAAAATGTTTCTACAATTTTCCTTATCTGATAATTTAATAAAGAAGAAAGGACGTGAGGACAAGAATAAAGCTCGGGAGGGAAGAACAGAAAGGAAGGAGAAAGGAAAGAAAGATTCAATGATGGAAAAGGAGAGTGGCAGGGACAGCAGGAAGTTGGTCAAGACGAGCAGGACTGGGACAAAGTATCAGACATCTTGATGTATGAAAAGGTTTGTTTTTAGATTTTTTTAAACCATAGCCCCAGCATTCTGGCCAATAATAAAACTGTTCTATTTTGAATAGGAAGATTATTCACCGCCATCTCCTCAGCCACACTTCTTAGCTGTTCCCCATTGTTAATATATATTTCCATATCTCCGTGCTCCCCGCTATCAAAAGGACAATGTGAAAATGAAATTCTATCACAGCACAGCGAGTAGATACCTTCCAGCTAGAACTCAGAAGATACAGGCATCATCTCCTGTGTGGCCACATACTGGCCAGGTGTACTTGGATAAAGTCACGTAGCCATTTTGAACCTGTTTCTTCTTTAATAAAGTGGGAGTAAAAACATCTCATCTGCTAACCTTAAAGGTTATTAGAAGAACAGCAAAAAAAATAGTATGTCTGAAGCACCTTTGTCAGCGGTATATTTTGATGAATGTATGACTGGATGATGACAACTAGTCCAGACTTTGCAGACATGAATCCGCTTTTCTGGTGGGATTTGAGGAAAGAATATTCTTCATTGTTTCAGTGGCTCCTAGCCTCACAGCCCTCTAAAATATCTCCCCAAATATTTTTCCTCAGTTTGAATTCTCATTAAAATTAGAGACTTACTCTTTTGAGTAACCAAATGACATCCTCAGGTATCCTCTTAAAGAAATCTACAGTTTTATAAGAAGTAGGACATTTACTTAAGAAGAGCTAGGTTAGCCATTGGGTTTCTTGAGAAACCAGTGCAGATAAATGAGGATGAAAGGGAGATTTGATGGGGAGACAAAGAGAACGAAATGAGCAAGCATTTAACAGATTAACTGACAACGGCTCCAGTCCTGGATCTACCACTTACTAACCTTAGAACCTTGGTCAACTTATTAGATCTCTGCTGGTTTGTGTTCCCTCATCTGTTAATTTATTCATTCATAAGTATTATCAAGCAGCTTCTCTGTGTCAGGCCTCATTCTAGGTAGTAACAAGTTCAATTCCTTGACTTTATGAAGCTTGCATTTTAGCAGGGTAGATAGAATATAGCAAACAGAGAAACATGGTAGAGGAAGTACTAAGAAAAAAAAAGAAAAGTGAAAGCTAACATAAAAATAACTGAAGCAGGTTAAAGAGATGGAAGGGGGAATAAGGTGCACTAGGACAGCCCTTCAAGGAGGTGCTATTAATGAAAACACGGGGTGAGCCACAGGAAAGTCTGAGAGAGGAGTATTCCAGAAAGGAAACACCAATGCAAAGTCTTTCCTATATTTAAGGAAGGAAAATGGGGCTCATAAGAAATGGTCGGACTTGAGATTGATTTTACAGATGGAGCTGACAATACTTGTTGACGGATTGGATGTGGGGATGAGGGATGGAGATGAGTCGAAGATAACTCTGGTGATCTGGTTGATGGCAAGGGGGATAAGGACGATGGGATTTATTGCAGGGAGGGAATAAGAGTTCTGCTTTAGACATAAAACATTTATAAAATGTTTGTAGCATTTAAAAAATCTGACAAATGGAGATAGTACCACTGTACCAGTGGCTGAGATAGTGCGTGGAAAGGGCCTGTATGGGATCTGATGTGGAACAAGTGCTCACTACATTGCACTTCTATGGGACACTGAACAGGAACATCACACCAAGCTGATTTGTACAGTGTACAAATCTGATCCGTGTACAGTCAAGAAAACGACACAATGATGAGGGAATGGAGGCCAGAGCAGCGGTAGAATGGACCCAAGTCTAAGCAGGAGAAGCAAGAGAGGACTGAAGACACAGTTTGAGTGCGTCACATTCTGCATTCAGTCCATCCAGGGGAGCATGATGGAAACATTCTGCATTGAGTGCGTCACATTCTGCATTCAGTGCATCCAGGGGAGCATGATGGAAACATTCTGTATTGAGTGCGTCACATTCTGCATTCAGTGCATCCAGGGGAGCATGATGGAAACATTCTGCATTGAGTGCGTCACATTCTGCATTCAGTGCATCCAGGGGAGCATGATGGAAACATTCTGCATTGAGTGCATCACATTCTGCATTCAGTGCATCCAGGGGAGCATGATGGAAACATTCTGCATTGAGTGCATCACATTCTGCATTCAGTGCATCCAGGGGAGCATGATGGAAACATTCTGCATTGAGTGCGTCACATTCTGCATTCAGTCCATCCAGGGGAGCATGATGGAAACATTCTGCATCCAGGGGAGCATGATGGAAACATTCTGCATTGAGTGCGTCACATTCTGCATTCAGTGCATCCAGGGGAGCATGATGGAAACATTCTGCATTGAGTGCGTCACATTCTGCATTCAGTCCATCCAGGGGAGCATGATGGAAACATTCTGCATTGAGTGCGTCACATTCTGCATTCGGTCCATCCAGGGGAGCATCATGGAAACATTCTGCATTGAGTGCGTCACATTCTGCATTCAGTCCATCCAGGGGAGCATGATGGAAACATTCTGCATTGAGTGCGTCACATTCTGCATTCAGTCCATCCAGGGGAGCATGATGGAAACATTCTGCATTGAGTGCATCACATTCTGCATTCAGTCCATCCAGGGGAGCATGATGGAAACATTCTGCATTGAGTGCGTCACATTCTGCATTCAGTCCATCCAGGGGAGCATGATGGAAACATTCTGCATTGAGTGCGTCACATTCTGCATTCGGTCCATCCAGGGGAGCATGATGGAAACATTCTGCATTGAGTGCATCACATTCTGCATTCGGTCCATCCAGGGGAGCATCATGGAAACATTCCGCATTGAGTGCATCACATTCTGCATTCGGTCCATCCAGGGGAGCATCATGGAAACATTCTGCATTGAGTGCATCACATTCTGCATTCGGTCCATCCAGGGGAGCATGATGGAAACATTCTGCATTGAGTGTGTCACATTCTGCATTCAGTCCATCCAGGGGAGCATGATGGAAACCAAGAAGCCATTTACAAGAGGTTACCAGATCCAATAGTCCATTCTGTACAAAGATTGGTTTTTGTTTTTCTTCTTGAACTGAACTGACTGGCCTAACAGAGCACTGGGGGTCACAAAGACATTGCCTTGACCCAGGATGCTGAAATGATCGTTACCACCAAACTCCTCACTCAGTGCTGAAGATGCAGCCTAGGGAATGTGCTTGTTCTAATCAGTGGCAAAACACATCTTACCAAAATACAAATGGTTTTTGTTTTGTGGTGCAGCAAATCTATGCCAAAAATGTATCAACCGGGCATACAAACTACTAATGTGAGAAATCGCTGCTTATCATCTACTTAGATGACCGTCAAAGGCCGCTGCCTTCTAGGTTTACCAGCAGGATCTGCTAAACATGACCCATTTTCTATCATGCGTTTCTTCTAAGTTTGGCAAAACCAACCAAAAACAAAACCACAGAAATTCCATTCCTTCCCCTGACTCCCTCCCCACACCCTGGGCACACATTTATCAGTTCCATGCAGCAGCTGTGATGGAAATGAGAACTACAGGAAACTTCAGAGTTAATCATGCCAAATGGCGACAAATACTCAGGAGAGGGCAATTCTGGTCACTCATCTGACACCATGCAGATGGCCCAAGCTACAAAATCTCTCTTAACATTCCCGGGTCTCACCCCCAAACCAATCTGCTAAGGAACCCTCACAGCTTGGGGATGTAGGTACTTTGGCCTCAGCTGGATGGTTGAGGAGCATGAATTCAGAATACAAAGTTGTATGGATAATCTCTAAGCTTTCCACTCTCCATGTAAGACATAACGATTAATTCCTTTTTCACACACACACACACACACACACACACACAAACACAGATTCTTTGATGAGAATAGATGCTAAAACCTTCTGCATCTCAAAAAGCTTTTCAGAGCAGAGAGGGAGAAAGTAGCAGGGGTGGACAGCACCTTTTTATGGAAAACTAGGGCCCAAGGCTCAGCCAGACTCCTGACAGCCACTCGGACCTTGCCCTAGACCCATTGAGAAGGAGCCATGAGAAACGAGGTGAAATAATGACCAAGAGTGGAATTCAGTTGAATTAATTTACTTGGGAAAAGAAAGGTTAGAATTTAGTCAGTAGAGACTGTGTGGTTTTTCCATTGGTTGCACACCAACGACTAAGTATGTTGTTTTTCTCTTCGAGACAGTAAGTGCCCTAAAGGGCCAGGACAGTGTCTATTTTGTTCAGCCATCCTAACTCCACCACCTGGGATACTGCTTGGCACATTCTAATTTGATGTGAAATATCTGTTTAATGAATGAAGATATTTGTGCATGATGGCACAGCCCCTGAAAGAGTTTAGTATCATAGAATTCTTGAGAAATAATCTGAGCTATTTCATGAGCTGTCCAGTACCACAAGCTGAACCAGAGGTCTTATGCCTGGGTTTAACAGCTGTGATTCAGGCAATCTGTCCCGATACGTAGGTACGTCACCACGTGAGCACATCACCCATGTGCCTGGTCAGACCTTCCTAATTTTAGATTAATTTGTTCACAAAGTCACACAAGCTTTGGAAAATCATTCTGACTCAGGTGATGGGATAAAAATGTATCCCTTAAAACGACAAGGTTTTCTATTTGATAGCACAATGTGACCAATTGCTTGTTAAGTCATGCATCTGCTAGAACAGTGACAAGAAAACAGTGACAAGAAAAATGAGAAAAAGATTCAGGATAACGTTGTCACAAATTTGCCTAATGCCATCCATATCCACTTCTCACATCATTCTGTACATCTTTTGAACAAATCAAATGCTTAGTTAGGCGTTTACTACTTGTGACTATTAAATAACTGTTGTGTTCAAGGCCAGGAAAAAAAATGATTTTCTCTTAAATTAACAACTTTCAATGGTTTGTAATGAAAGAGGAACTTGGTGATATGGATAATCCAAAGCATGACAGTCTAAAAGTTCTAGAAGGGGTTTCTTCTTTAGGTATCCAGCCTAATCACTTTCCTTGGGATAAAAAGCTGACTGAGGAGGAGAGTTTCTGGGAAGGGGAACTGACTCAGCATTCTTTCCATAATAGTGTCCCCTCAAGTGGATAATAGGTGAAGGTGGAGTGGGGGTAGTGTAGCTATAAACTACCTTCCAAGTTGCTTATACCTGATTCTTATTTACCCCAAATGCCTACTTCTAAATATTCATTTCAACTTTTAATCTAGCTTATAGCCACTTGATTAGTTGGGTGATCTTTGCCTGGAGAGAGGCTACAGTCAATAGTATTTATGACTATCTTTATCATCATTGGTGAGTAGGGCATGGGAAGACAGAGTTAGAGGCACAATGGAAAAGACATAGTCCTTGTTCTTAGGGATCATACAGTCAGAAAAAAGTATGGTATTTTGTGTGCAACAGGAACTGTTAAATTTTGAAGAGTTGTCAACATCACCCCAGGTAAAAAGAAGAGGGAAAAGAAAGAATTATTTTATAACTTCATAACTATTTTGAGAGAAGTACTTTATAACTTCATAACTAGTTTGCTTTGGGGACTGAGGGGAGAGAAAGAGAAGAAAGAGAGAAAACGTTTTGCCATATAATCTACTACCCAGGCCTCATCCATAAAACACGGACACCCTGCCATCCGGAGAACAGAGAGCTGTGAAGAGTACCTTCTGAGTCACCAGCACTGATGTGGAAATATTTGTACAAGTTTAAAGGCACCAAAGACCTTGGCAATCATATGCCCTAGTGAATGTCAAGACATAAGATGACAGCGCTACAAACTGACAAACCTGAGGAGTATCTTCTATTTGGAATAAGGAAGGTCTGGGGAGAGAGAAATAAAGCCTCATTCCTTCTTTTAAATAGTGTCTTCATTCAGGAGTGTCTCTGACCCCATGGCCCATGATGATACATCATCTGTCTAATTTAACAAATTGTGAGCTCTTCAGAGAGAGACTGGTTTCCATGATAACTGTAAGGTAATGAAACACTTGCTTTCCTGAAGGCAATTGGCTCTTCAGGAAAGGAGAAATAGGAGATTCTGCATGAGAACAGACAAAAAAGATTAGGATCCCTCAGTAGGGAAAGTCACGGATTGGAGAACTATGGTAGCAAATCTATTAAATATAAGAATCCTGGTGGGACAATGTTACATCTATTCAATAATCCCAGGAATACATGGTTCGTTGTCCTTCATAGAAGCATGAAGTAGAGTTTTAGGACAAAGGAAAAAAAAAACTAAATGAAAGCCAGAACTTGAAATTCCAAGAAGTGATATAGGCTGAAAATATAAATAAATAGTAAATAGGTTTTTTGGGTTCGTTTTTTGTTTTTTTGAGATGGAGTTTCACTCTTGTTACCCAGGCTGGAGTGCAATGGCGCCATCTCGGCTCACTGCAACCTCCACCTCCTGGGTTCAGGCAATTCTTCTGCCTCAGCCTCCTGAGTAGCTGGGATTACAGGCACGCGCCACCATGCCCAGCTAATTTTTTTTGTATTTTTAGTAGAAACGGGGTTTCACCATGTTGACCAGGATGGTCTCGATCTCTTGACCTCGTGATCCACCCGCCTCAGCCTCCCAAAGTGCTGGGATTACAGGGGTGAGCCACCGCACCCGGCCCCAATATAAACAAATAAGAAATAGTTTGAATAACTCTTATCAAATTCTTTTAAAAGAGAAGTTAGGGTAGTCAGCCTTATGTTCCTCACCTATAAAGTCAAGATCTTGGGCAGAAAACTGACATATTCTTTGCTAACGAACTCGTATTCTAGACACCAACAAAACATTAGCTTCAATGATTTACAGTCAATCTAACAAACATATGCAAGTATGTTTGTTAGTACCTGTGCCAGGCACGATTTCTAAACAGCCATTGGTCTGTTCCAATGGGAAAATTTGCTTCTATTCTTATGGGAATTTCAACTGCCTGGTCCATTCAGTAATAAAAACATAAGACTGCAAAAGAAACAAGATGGGAGGTAAAGAGGAAGGAAGGATAGTCAGGGATTCCTGCTGTCCTAATTTACCTGGAAATGAAATTATTACCCTAAGTTTGCAATAGTATTTCACTTTTCCGAATTGCTTTATGATTATAAGCTTACTGTAGCTTCCTAACATATGTCCTGCATCTGGTTTGGTGCAGACATATAAACCCATCTCACAGATGAGGAATCAGACCAAGAGTAGTTACGTGCGCTCAAGAACCCCTAATAGATGATGCTCAAGGCAGGTCCCGGCCTTCACGTGCTTGTTGGCATTACCTACTGAACTGTCGGTCAACCCTGACTGTGATACTTCCCTTTGCATAGGATCCAAGATGGCTCTGCTGTCTAATAACTGCACATAGTACGCCATGTTCAGGCAAAGTGCAGTGTCATTTTGATGGACCTATGAGATGCATTGAAGCTGTTAGGAACAGTTGAGAGATCACAGGCAAGATCACCCGTTTTGGCCACTAACTCTTCAATTCCCCAATACTGTGCCCCTGGCCCTCCCACCCTTTCCTCCTGCTCTACCGCCCATGGTGCATCTCAAAGAACATTCACACATACAAAAGAGAATCACAGAGCCGTATGAAGAAGGCTCAGGCAAGTCCAAAACTCCAGGGTATGTAACCGTTTTGAACATGCACTTTTGATAGTCTCTCCAGTTTAATTGGAAGAGTGCGATTTAGAAGCAAGCAAAGTCATGTGAACATAGCACTGGAACTCAAAATGAGTATGGACCTTCTCTCTATTCCTTCTCTTCCTGTCGGTCACTGTCACCTGGTCTACAGGCAGGCCAGCTCTCATCTCAGCTGGCCAGCTCTACCTGAAGCATAAGTAAGTCTGACAAAAACCCAGGTTAAAGCTTCAAATGCAAGTTTACCTTCCCAGAGCTCTCCCTCCTCCTTTTAAATTGAGACATTTGTTTAAACCCAATTCTTCCTTCAAATGGATAGAGACACTACAGGCTCTTATTCGAATTCTAGGAAAATGACAATATTCTGTGGACTTATAGATTATGGAATTTTCTCTCCCACAATTACATGGGTGAGTGGCATAAGAAATAATGAAAAATGCATATGAATGTTATAGCGCAGTACTCACTGAGAACAAAGAGACCAAGTCCAGAGTTAATACTGTAAAGCAGTGCTTTCAACTTATAGACAGCCTAAAAGAGCAACATTTTCACCGCATCTCAGAGGTGCATTTGGGACTGACTTACTCAAGGAACCCCCACCCTCACCAACAACCACCCTCTCCTTTCACCCAAAGGCCATCTGGCCTCTGCCACCTCATTCTGATATTTCTGCATCTGGAACGGCCAGCCCCACTGTCTGACCAGGTAGCATTCTTAACGCTATGCCCTTAATGGACTTGGTTGTCATTTGCTGATGAGAAAAAAATAGCAAAAACAACAGCCTATAAAGAAAGAAAGCAGATGGGATTCCACCAGGACCCCCCAGTCTCCATGTGATCTCTCCCTCCTCCAAGAGAGACCAACTCCCAATCTCTTCCCAGGGAATTACAGGTTCAATTGTGGCACTGGGGAGCCTTTTCGAATGACATGCCCAAGGTAGTAATTTTGTCATCCACTGTAGCTGAAGTAAGTATAGACCTGGGCTTGCCCCAGCCCCCTTCTCTCCCCTCCATCCAGCACTGGGTCCTCACGTAGGTGAAAATACTTTGCATATAAACAAACTCCTCTCAAAGACACCTCAACCTTGACATTTCTTTCTCCTTTTCCAAACTTGCTTCCTTTTAAAACACCTCGCGCCTGCCATGCTCCCACATGAGGCCCAATTATCAGAATAATAATTAACAGGCTCTCATTATTTAGGATCAAACAATGCCCCCTTAATGAAGCAAGCCAAGAATAGCCAATGTGATCCCTTAAAACGGGGCGTGAGTTTTCCTTACACCTTGGGGCGTCTAATCCACCGAAACCATTAGGCACCGAGCTGCCCATAACAGCCTGGATAACATTGAGTCAAGGACAGTTAATGGATGCCAGAGCACAGACCAAAGTGCTCCAAGCATGTCAGTCAAGACTAACCGGAGGCAAAAACATCAAAATGCAGGTTGGAGTTTTGACATTCCTGCAGGCTCTGAACGCCTCGCCAGTAAATTTTTAAAGTCAATATCCCCCTTATGCTCATGAACACTTTTCTGTCTGATGAGTAGGACTGATGTGGATCTGATTGAACTGTGACTAAAGTAGGACTTTAAAGGCAGCTTTGAATGTGTGTGGGGCGGAAAGGGGTTTTTTGTGTGTGTTTTGTGTGTGTGTGTTTTCTTTTTTTCCCAGAATGTCTGTGATAATAACGAAGACAGTGTACACAGATTATCACAGGCTGTGTCTTTCGACTTCAAGGTTATGTGATTAGAAAATTAGAAAAGCGACGGGATTAGAAAAACCGCAGAACATTTTGAAAGAAAGCTTTTTTACAAATTATCTGTGTGCTGGATTTACACAGAATCTGATAGATGGATCTTCTAATGTTTGGAAATGGATAAATGCAACAATGCAAACAGGAGGAACTGGCTTTGGAGCCTACTCCTGGCAGAAGTTCAAAACCCATATTAAGTATTCTAATTCGTTCAAAGTCTGTTACTTATATATTTTTTAAAACTGCCACATGCATACAAAAACAAAATGCAACCATTCTATAAATATAAAGGTAGAAACAACAATGAGATTATTGTTTCTCACAATGTGTGACTTTCCTCCAGATTTGGAATAAAGCCTTCACCCCTTTGCCCTTTCTCTTCTCAGATGCTGGGAATACTAATTAGAAGGACAGGTATCAGGAAGACCACAGAGTTGGTTTTGGGATTTTGTCAGCATCGGGCAGGTGGCTTAAGGTGTGCTAGTCATTTTGGAGTCTCAGCCTTACTCCATGAAAGAAAAAATTAAATTTTCCTGTATGAAAACCTAGACTGGTCTAAATAAAAATTCCACTAAAAACATCACTCCATTAGCATGTCTGATGACAAGGATGGATTTCTAAAACTGTACAAGCAGAAAGATCTGTTTGTAAAAACAAAGGAGTGGAGGCTCACCTGTGCCTGATGACAGCTTCTCAGGGCCCTTTCAGCACCTGGAAGATGGAGTGTGACTGTCTTGCCTGGGGAGAACAGATCTGTAAGCCCCCAAAGTGCCCACATCCACGTGTGAAGGCGTAAATGATAGTCAAGCCATAGTGACCTTTTAGCCTGTTTAATTGGAACATTTCGTGGGAGGCATCTTGACATCTTCAGGACTCAACTTGTTGCCAATTGATTTAGGCCTCCCAAATATTCAAATATAAATAGATTATTTATATTTAAATAAATAATAAAATAACAAATATAAGATCCCAGTCAGACTTGGATCTTCCAGACCTCTAATGGTGATGTCAGGAAGATCTGGCCATAAGCACTCGCCATTTAAGTTTAGGGATGCCCCAAACCACACGAGTTGTCCTTAGTAGCTGATGTATTCAATCGATTAGTTGGGCCATTCTCTAATTTCTTGTGCTTATTTTGATATTCAATTCAATATATGTGTGTATGTTTTAGCTTCCATCTACCTATTGATCTCTCTCTATAGCTATCCATCCCGGACTCAGTTGACCATAATATCTGGATAATTCAAAGCTGTAAGAGTTTATTGAACATCTACTGTATGCCAGCTCTTTGTTAACAGACATTTTGAAATAGGACTTTATAACCTAGGGCTGTGGAATTCTTCTGACAGGTCTATGAACAGACTTCAGGGTGTGAATCCACTGAGTCTATGTGCAAACCTTTGTATATTTATGTTCCTTTTACTATGAAAAAGCCCATAGCTTTCATAGCACTATTGGAGTTGCAAGCAGACCATATGTCAGGACCCTAAGTGAATAGATGCTTTCTCCACGGTGCGTGCTGGCGAAATGATGCTTTAGTGTGAGAGTGTCGCAGAGTTTTTAAAAAAATGTTACTGAACATTAGCTAATTTTCTCCCAGAAAACAGGTAATTCAAGGGTGAATTTCTGGCTCCAACAGAATCACTCCAAAAGTGATTTAGTTATTTCCATGGGTTTATTCTGTTGTTTCTGTTTTGTTTTATTTTGTTTGAGGAGAACCTTGCTCAGACCCTGGAAGAGTAGAATATCCACATCTCCCCCAAACGTCCACGGTGAAAATTTCTTTTCTCATTTCACTCCTCCACTATCTTTTTTTTTCTTTCTACTCTTCGTGCTTATGCCCCAAATTCTCCACCCTGCTGGTTTCCTCTCTGCGTCGCCATTCTCTCAGTTCTTTACCTCTGCCCTTGGCTGCAAACCTGCTCTGTAATTCACAACAGAACAGCTGTCATTGGCTGGGAGACCCAGGCTCCTTGGTTTTAGACAGCCCTGAAACAAGGCAGCGACTTTGGTCTCTGGGTTCCTCAATAGACTGTACAACAAAGCTGTGGTGACAGAAGGTGTCTTCTAAGAAGTTCGCATTACGGCCTGGAGGGAAAGAAAATGGTGGTATTGTTACAGCCGCCAGTTCCTTCCCATTGTCTTCCTTGTCAAAAACATGCCCCCTCCAAAGGGACGGGATGCGTTTCAGTACAATTTGAGAATGTTCAGTAACCCAATATTATCTTCATTTCCCTTCTTGTTTCATGTTACTTTCTGATCCTTGAGTTCTCCCAAGTTCACAGCGGTCCATGACATTACGGTGACTCGCTAACTTTCCCATTATACTTACAGTCAATGGGAGAACAATAGATTGTGTTATTCTGTACCTTGCTTCCCTGTCACTCAGTGCTTTATCTCTGTTGATACCCCGGTACCAGACACAGAAACCAAAGTAGGTTGTCTTGTCTTCAGCGAATCTTGAATGCCTTTTGTTCAGAGAGGCGTTTTGTATTCATCAGTCAACTAAGGACTCATCCCGAAGAAGCCCTCAGTCAGCACACAGCCCCAAGTGAAAAAGGGATACTCGGGTTCTGAAATATTCATAGCAAAAGGTACCTCAATCATGTTCACCTTTTGGCCCCACGAACCTGAAAGGATCACAACAGTCACAGGCGAATCTTGTAGACGTGAACATTTCCTGGATGAAATAATGTCTCATATCCACTTTTGATATTAAACCAATTCACACAGGCACATTTATCTTCTTACTCCATCTGCCAACACGGCTGTGTCAAACAGCTGTAATAAAAGTCCAAAGGTGAAATGATAGTGATCAAAGTTTAACCCGATTTCTTTCCCCTCTTCTTCGAAAGAGGTAATAGAAAGCTTTTCTCCCCCACCCTCTCGCCCCCATGCACCGTATCATTAAACTTCTCTCTCCTGGTGCTTAGAGACAGTCCTGAAGCAAAATTAAATGGCATGTTCTTTATGTTTCTAGAGAATAAAATCTAACCAGATCAATAAACGCATGTCCAAACAGAAAGTAACTGAAGACTATAATAGCTGTTAATTGGATGCAATCAGTTGATGACTACCAAGTGTCAAATTCGACGAGAAAACGGTCAACAAAATCCATGGCAATGCACAGAAATAGAGGGAAAAGAAAAGACAAGAGAAAGAAACCATAAAACATCACTTTCAATATGTCTTAACACCCTCAGACTTCCTGATAAAATAAGAGGGAAACACTCAAGATTCCAATCTTGATTTACAATAAACTACTCTCTTATAATTTGAAGGAAACTCTGTTTCATGTAGATCTAGATTTCTGTGTCAAAGAGGACCTCTTTCCATGGTAAAGAATATAGGTTAACTAAAAGAAGAAAAAAAGTAGCAAATGAACCCCACGTTCATCACAGCTAATTTATACTGGGCTGAGGTGGTAAGGACTTTTATTGACTGCCTATTACATTGTACCAGACATCTCATATGCACACATAGGGCGGTTCAAAGGAAGTCCGAGGAAGTTATTCACAGATCTAGCTTTAGTGTACACTTTATCAAATACTACTGTCTACAGGCTAAATATCCAAATAGACTTTGGCCAAGTCTATCTGCTGCACAGGAAATCCTTAAGAAAGGGTTTGGTACCACTTTCCGGGGCCTATGGCATTTAGCTGAAGAATGGCAAAGAGGGCTCCACTTCAACAACTACTTGGCTAGACCCTAGTTGCTGCCTGGATCACCAGGTTAAGAACCATTCTAAGGCTGTGCCTAGACTCAAAGAAAAATACAGAAACCTTCTACTGTGAGCATGGTATAGAACCATGATAGAAAAGCTGGGAGGCTTTTGTCATTCTAAGTCATTTGACCCAAGTGCTCTTGGTTTCTGAATCTTTAAAATCTGTGAATACAAGAAAGGCTGAAAGGGATTACAAAGCAGTTGACTTTGTTGGAAAATCGAGACACTAATTTCCTATTAGGCACCTAGACCTCTCAAGAGAGAAGGCCTCTGCCAATCTAATGAATAAATAAAATACAAATAAAGCTTCACATTCAAGCCCATGTGCCCCAGGGAGATAGTCTCTTGGAATTCAGTAAATCAAGATGCCTGAAACTCTGTGCTGGACCCATCAGGGAGACCAGGCTGCAACTGTGCCCAGGATCCCAGTGCGTTTCAGAAGCAAATCTGGCCCCAAAGAAAGCGAATAATTAAGCAGGTCATTAGGAAGCCTGTAAAATACAGATGTGCAGCTACGCCCTGCCGTTAACCTCAAAAGGTGACCAAAAGGTAGAGACTCTTAGCCGCAAAGGAAAAAGCAATGGAAAAAGTGAAGTCACATGACATGTAAGGGCTGCCCTGGTGGGAGTTCATTCCACAAAAATCTGCTTCAGACCAAGCAGGCCAAGTGACTTTTCTATCTGCTTGGTCTGTACTCTTAGAAGTCACCCAGGGCTAGGCTAACTACTGTAGAGGTGTGCTCTACCCCATAGCTACAGCAGGGGCTGGAGGTGGATAGGGAACTCCCCAGGTGACCACTACACCTGGGAGTCCTAGAGCTCACCCCTGGCCTTACCTGTGGCTAGACTGTGAAGTGTGCCTGTTCATTTCCTTCTTCCAGGGCCCTTCCCACTTACATGCCCAGTGACCTCAAATTGCCCAGTGTCTTGTTTGAGCAGAAGAGGAGAAGTTATTAAACTCAATCAGACTTAATTCTGAATGACTCAAGTATCCTATACATGTTCATTTGGAATTTCAGCAGGTCTACAGAAAGAGGGCAATATTTAATGAAAGAATTTTGGGGCCGGGCGCGGTGGCTCATACCTGTAATCCCAGCACTTTGGGAGGCTGAGGCGGGTGGATCACGAGGTCAAAAGATCGAGACCATCCTGATCAACATGGTGAAACCCCCGTCTCTACTAAAAATACAAAAAATTAGCTGGGCGTGATGGCGTGTGCCTGTAATCCCAGCTACTCAGGAGGCTGAGGCAGGAGAATTGCCTGAATCCAGGAGGTGGAGGTTGCGGTGAGCCGAGATGGCGCCATTGCACTCCAGCCTGGGTAACAAGAGTGAAATTCCGTCTCAAAAAAAAAAAAAAGAATTTTGGGTGAAGCATGCCCTATGTGGGGGCAATGTTTTAAACTCCTACAAAGATATCTTCTTGCATCCCCAAATTATATTTCCTATTAAGGGAAAGATAAATTCACCTTAACGTAGTATGGACACATAGCTTCAAGTCAGTGCCAAATTCCTCGGGTTTCCATGTCCCAGGCTTAAAATGGACTCTCGTGGCTGGAGCATATTGGTCCCAGGGCATTCTCTGGTCCCTCCCAATTCTAATCTGACCCCAACCAGTTTGGAGATGGCGAGAAAGAGTTGGAAACGCCAATAATGGAGAATTAATTTGGCTGGGGTAAGGTTACTCTAAGCGTTCATTTGGGAAAGTAGTGAGAATATTTTCATTAATTCTTCCTTCCTTCTGTCCACCCTCCTGACATCAACTGGAAATAACATTTCACTGGGTACAGTTTTTCATTTTTAGAAGAACTGTGTTCTTTTACTACATTTATTTATCTAGCAGAGCCCTGATGTGATGTAATTTTGAGGAAGGACAACACTGAGTTGGTGTAATTATTTCTTAATATTTAAAAGCTCCCTTGGTTAATGTGTTTTTGGGGACAAGCTGTTAAATCATTAGGGATGGTGTTTGTGGCCTTTTTTCTAAGCAGCAGCTAATGTTGTCGTGAGCCATCGGGCCTACAGATCATCCTGGCTTGAGCTTCCCATTAGCACTCTGAGAATGGGCTGGACACTAGCTAACAGGTCTTATTACTAAACTATATTTCATGAATGTGATGATAGTTAAAATTTTCTATTTAAAAAAGAAAGCTACAGGAAATTCCCCTGTCAAACTTTATGGTACGCTCTGGGAGCTGAGGAAAGGAAAGGAAAGCTCTGAAAGCAGGAATCTGCAAGTGACTCACATGCCCCTTCAGCTGTGCTCATTTGTCTTGAGGAAATAAATGGTGAACTGAGAGCAGTCTGAGATAATAACAGGATAAAAATCATTCTGTTGTGGTTCCAGAGAACAGAGCCAGGGGTAGGTGAGGCATGATGGACACAGAGAGAGGAGCTACAGTTCCACTGAAGGATGCCTCACCTATTAGGCAGGTGTCTCAGTCAACTCAGGCTGCCATAACAAAATACCAAAGACTGAGTAGCTCAAAGTTCTGGGGATTTTTCCCTCAAGGTTCTGGGGATTAAGTTACCAGCATGGTCAGGCACTGGCGAGTGCCTTCTTTCTGTCTTATAGATGGCTACCTTGTCACTGTGTCCTCACATGGCAGAAAGAGGAAGCTCTGCTGGCTTTTCCTCTTCTTCTGAGGGCCCTAATCCCATCACTGGGGCTCCATCTTCATGACCTCCTCTAAACCTAACAACCTCTCAAAGACCCCAACTCCTAATACCATCACTTAGGGGGTTAGGGTTTCAACATATGGATTTGGCAGGATGGGAGTGAGGGAAAACAAACATTTAGTGCATCACAAAAGAACTACCGAAACCAGAATGAGGTGCTCCTGCAATAAGGAATTCCACGTCATTGGTGGTGTTCAGGAAGAGTCAGGAAGCCCTCAGTTACAGCTCTTGTAGAAGAAATTCACATATTGAATAAGATGTTGGAGTGGCTTGCTTCCATGTTTCCTTCTTAGGTGATATTCCCTTAACTATTCTGTGATTTAATGTGGAATTGGGAAACATAGAAGCCAAGGATTCGGGGCAAGTTATTGGTAGAAGGATTGCTACCATGGATGACGCTCGTGGTCAGGAATATTGGTCAAGTTGGACAGATCTGTTGCTCAGAATGGGGATCAGCTAGGAATATATGAGCATAATTTCATATGTCTAAGTCACAACCTCACTGTGCTGTCCCATATGTAGGATACCTGGTCACCTGCAAGTATAGAACGATTCTCTTTATGACTAACATGAATGAAGAATTAAACAGTCTCGTATTTCTCAACTAAAAAAAATCTGGGAGCATCAAAATTACTTCAGAAATTCAGTATCTACGATGGTGTGAGGTGATTGCAACTTTTATTAAAGTTTTTACTTATTTAGCTTCTTCTTTTGATTAGAGTTGAACTATTTCTTTCCACACGAGTGATATTGGACCTCAGCTGAACAGACACGGTGATTTCATGAAATACACATTGAAAGTCATCTGAGAAGAGAAGGCAAGTTCAGCTTGGCTTTCACTGCCTGGAGCTCTTTTCCTTCTCAGGTTTGGGATCTCTGCAGCCTCAGCCTCCACTCCTTTGTCCTGGGGAGCTAAGGTGAAGTGCAGAGGGACTTTTGCTGAGCTGGATCTCTCTTCATCACCTGGCTTTTCTCTGTTGGAGTTGCTGTCATTTTGTCATCTTAGTAACATCTAAATGCAGCCCCATCTGCATGGCCTGGTGACAATGACATGCTTACGATATTCTTCCAAGAGGTCAAATCATAATCAAGGAAAAAAAAAAAGCAGGCTCACCTTTAAAGAAATATGCACATACTCGCACATATGAAACACATTTTTAAAATTTCAGTTTATCTTTCTTTTATCTCGTCTCTAAGACATAACTGCAGTTCTGTTTCCCTTTCCAGGCAGTGTTTTAAATGAAATCTCAGTTAAATTTATGACCACCCAGAGACATGTAAATGTATGATAATATACGTGCTGTAAATTAAACATATGTAAATATATATGAAGAAAGAGGAAAGAAAAAATGAAATTCAATAGGAATAACTTGTCTTGTAAAGGAAAAGAAAATGAGATGGGATTGATGCGCACTTGGGACTTGTCAACGCTATCATTGCAGGAGACTGCCTTCTTTGAGCTGCCCCTTTGGGAAGAGAATGGAACAATTTGGAGAGAAGAGGTAGCTGGCTAAAGGTCAAATGGCACTGTCTTGCCAAAAAGAAGGTGTACACAGAAGACACCTGCCCAGTAAATTACTTATTCCAAATTCAGTTTCCCAAAAAGGCCAAGGTATGTGATATTTGTTATTTTTTTCAGTCATTGCCATGACACAACCAGGGAATTTGAATACAGAATAAAGTAATGGTATGGTCACTGCCCATGACAATGGTGTAAACTGTGAAGAAGAACCTGCTATGCCTCTTTAACGTTTCCAAGAAGCATAAATAAGCAAGCGAATGTGAGAGACAAGCTACGTACCAGCTGTAAGAGGGGCTGCACTAATGGACCTGAGTAAACCGGATAAGGGTCAAGGAAACACACTAACCTGAATTCAACTCAATTTCACTGCTGCCACTTTTTACCTATTTCAATCACCTCCTACTGGAAAAAGCAAATCCAATACGCTTAGAAAAGGAATGCTAATAAATCCAGTCTACTCTTGCTGCTTTGTGAAGCTAAGTATAAATTCTGTTACAGACTATTCGATGGTAGAGATTCTCGGTACCGATAAGACCTGCAGTAGCATTGATAAAAGAGAATGAACTTGACCTTTAATAGAGACATATCTTGCACTATCAGGGAACATGTGAATTCACCTTCCTGGCTGACAGATCTGCATCTCATTTTTAGGGTATAGCCTTTTATGTTTAGGGATTGTTTTTTGACATTCATTAGATGTAAACCTTTATAGCGATCGCTTAGGAAAAGAAGACATTTCTACAGTATTTGTAGTAATGTGATGCTTTTCCTCAGATGATCTTAAGAACATTACTTGATTATTATAGAACTTCCATTTTAAAAACAGAATTGACCCTTGAAGGATGCATGGGTGTGCCTGTTTTGGCCTGTTTCCTGGGATGCTTGAGGAGAGGGGGCAGATACCAACCTTTTGTCTCTGGTGCAATGTCTGCAGTTCACGCTCAATGTGTAGCGAAAGAATCAGGGATATTTAGCCTGGAGAGATGATTCCAGGTAACATGGTTACTACATTTAAAATTGTGAAAGGAATTGTGATGAAAACAGATAAGGGAGCTAACTTTTACTGAGTAATGACATCCTAACAGGAACTCTGCTAGGCATGGGACCATATCTTCAGTCCTCACAATAACCTTATGAGGCAGCTAGTTTAGATAAGAAAACTAAAAATCAGAGTCTTAGTAACTATCCAGCTAGTAGTCAAGTGGCAAGGCCAACTTGAATTTATATGACTAAATACCCTAAAGTTCCTCCACAGCCCAAGATTATTCTACATGATCCCATGGGTCAAACTAGGTCCAGTGGACAGAAATGAAAAGGCAGTCGTTTTTTGTTTGTTTATTTTTTCTGAGAAGGAAAAAAACTCCAGCCTGTTGTCCAGGCTGGAGTGCAATGGCCTAATCTCAGCTCACTGCAATCTCCACCTCCCAGGTTCAAGTGATTCTCCTGCCTCAGCCTCTCAAGTAGCTGGGATTACAGGTGCCCGCCATCACACCTGGCTAATTTCTGTATTTGTAGTAGAGAAGGGATTTCACTATGTTGGCCAGGCTGGTTTCAAACTCCTGACCTCAGGTGATTCCCTCCAGCTCCACCTCCCAAAGTGCTGAGATTACAGGCATGAGCCCCCACACCCAGCCGACAATGCAGTGGCTTTTATTCCACTCAATCTAAGAGGGAGCTTCTGCACTTCAGAGTGGTCCAGAGATGGCAGGGTCAGAGGTGGCAGGGTTGTCTTTCTGGAGGCTGCTGGATGCTGACTCAGCATGAGTCATTGTTGACCAGCAGATGTCCTACAGAGTATTCTGTCTGAGGAGCAGCAGAGGTATTAGGAAAAAATGACAGTGGGAGCAAAAAATGGGCTCTGTAGTTGAGTAAGTCCTGAAAATACTAATAGTTTCCCTGGAGAATTTCTCTGAGACTGTCACATACTCTCTGTGATTCATGAATCCATAGCATGGGAATCTACAAAATGGAGAATGGATCTGAACTTCAAACCCCTTTCTCCTGGAATATTTTCAGGGGCCAATGCTCCAGAGAACACAGTCAGGAAACGGTTGTGGAGTGTGCCAAAACACCATGTGAGAGTCAGGTGAGAGGACCGTCCAGTCTCTGGCCTGTCTTTTATTTCTTTTATCCACTCACCAATTCACTGAACAAGAACGAACCGCACCGTAGCTTCCCGGGCCTTCTTCCTATTCGGAAAACACTCCGGGCACTCTCCGGCTTGTGCCTTGGCTGCTTCTGCTTCCCAGAAGGCTCTCTCCCCACATTTCCGTGTGGTTGATTTAGAGTCCTGCTGCAAGGCTTACTCAGTGTCCCTTTCTCAGTGCAGCCTCCCTCCCATCTCTCCTGGGCATCTCTATCCCTCTTACTAATTCTCATATCGGTTCCTGTAGTGCTTGCCACCTTCTAGCATACAGTGTAATTAACTTTATGATTTTTATTATTGTCTATCTCTCCCAGTAGAACTTAAGATCTTTAAGGATAAGATCTTACCCTGTTTTATTTGCAGATGTGCCCCCAAGCATTTTAAATAGCTCTTATGTAATAATAGATGCTCAGTAAATAGCAATTGAATGATTTGACAGAAACTCATGGGTCTCTATCCTCAGGGAGGTGTGATTCTGTGAACACCTGAGTGAAAAGAAACGTTTATTTGAGGTTTATTTTACTTATACAGGTATACCTTGGAGATAGTTCAGATTCACTTTCAGACCACTGCAATAAAGCAAGTCACATAAATTTTTTGGTTTCCCAGTGCCCATAAAAGCTGTATTTACACTATATTGTAGTCTGGTAAGTGTGCAATAGCATTATGTCTAAGAAACAATGTACATACCTTAATTTAAAATATTTTATTGCTAAAAATGCTAATGATCCTCTGAGCCTTCAGTGAATTGATACCTTTTTGCTGGTGGAGGGTCTTCCCTCCAGGTGACAGCTGCTGACTGATCAGGATAGTAGTCTGAAGGTTGGGGTGGCTGTGACAACTTCCTAAAATAAGACAACAATGAAGTTTGCCACAGCAATTGGCTCAATCACAAAAGATTTCGCTGTCCCATCCAATGCTGTTTGATAACATATTAACTACGGTAGAATTTCTGTCAAAATTAGGCAGTCCTCTGAAACCCTGCTGCTGCTTTGCCAACAAAGTTTATGTGACATTCTAAATCCTCTGTTGTCATTTCAACAATGTTTACAGCATCTTCACCGGGAGTCGGTTTCATCTTAAAAAAAAAAACACTTTCTTTGCTCATCCGTAAGAAGCAACTCCTTATGCATTCAAATTTCATCATGAGATTGCAGAAACTCTGGCCCATCTTCAGGTTCCACTTCCATAATAACTCTAGGTTTTGTTGTTGTTTTTTTTTTCTATTTCCACTACATCTGCAGTTACTTCCTCCACTAAAGTCTTAAATACCTCAAAGTCAAACATGAGGGTTGGAATCAGCTTCTTCCAAACTCCTGTTAAGGTGAATATTTTGACCTCATCCCTTGAATCACAAATCACAAATGTTCTTAATGGCATCTAGAAGAGTTAATTATTTCCAGAAAGCTTTTAATTGACTTTGGCCAGATCCATCAGAGGAATCACTATCTAGGCAGCTGTACCCTTAGAAAATGTGTTTCTTAAATAATGAGACTGCTTGGTTCATGGACTAGACAATAAATGTGTCAGCAGGCACAAAAACATTCATCTCCTTGTACACCTTCATCAGAGCTCTTGACTAACCAGGTGCATTGTTAATAAGCAGTAACATTTTGAGAGGACTCTTTTTTTCTGAGCAGGAGGTCTTAATAGTGGGCCTAAAACATTCCGCAAACCATGTGTAAACAAATATGCTGTCATCCAGGCTTTGTTGGGCCATTGATAGAGCACAGGTGGAGTAGATTTAGCCTAATTCTTAAAGGCCCTACAATTGTTGGAATGGTCATTAAGCATTGGCTTCCACTTAAAGTCACCAGCTGTGTTAGCCTCTAACAAGAGAGTCAGCCTGTCCTTTGAAGCTTTGAAGCCAGGCATGGACTTCGCCTCTCTAGTTATGAAAGTCCTAGTTGGTGTCTTCTTCCAATGGAAGGATGTTTCATCTACATTGTTTAGCGTAGCCACTTTGGTCAATGATCTTAGCTAGATCCAGAGAACTTGCTGTAGCTTCTACACCAGCACGTGCTACTTCACATTTTACTTTTATGTTACAGAGACAGCTTCTTTCCTAAGTTTCATGAACCAACTTCTGCTAGCCTCCAATCGCTTGTCTTAGACTTCATAGAATTCAAGAGACTGAGCACAATGCTCTGGATTAAGTTTTGGCTTAAGGAACTGTTGCTGTTAGTGTGATCTTATATGGAGACCACTGACACTTCCTCCTTATTAGCAATAAGGTGGTTTTGCTTTCTCATCATTCCTGTGTTCACTGGAGTAGCACTTTTAATTTCCTTCAAGGACTTTTCCTTTGCATTCACAACTTCTCTAACTGGCACAAGAGACCTAGCTTTTGGCCTATTTCAGCTTGCAATATGCCTCCCTCACTAAGCTTATTTCTAGCTTTTGATTTGAAGTGAGAGACATGAATCTTTTGCTGCACTTGAACACTTATAGACCATTGTAGGGTTATTTATCGGCCTAATTTCAATATAAAATGTCTCATGGAATGGAGAGGCCTAAGGAGACAGAGATGGGAGATGGGCTGATCAGTGGGGGAGTCAGAACACACACAACAGTTACCAATTAAGTTTGCTATCTTCTATGGGTGACGCTGCCTCCCCCAAATTACTATAGTAACACCAAGGATCACTGATTACAGATCACCACAGCAGATATAACAGTAATTTAAAAGTTTGGGATTTTGTGAGAGTTACCAAAATGTGACCCAGAGACACAATGTGAGCACATGCTGTTGGAAAAATGGCACCAACAAACTTCCTTGATGTAGGGTTCCCACAAACCTTCAATTGATAAAAAATGCAATTATCTATGAAGCACAGTAAAGCACAATAAAACAAAGTACATCTATATGCTAGTTGGCCAAAGTTTACCACATACGCCTCACAAGCAACTGATTTTCAAGCAACTAAACATAGTCACGGTATCTTCCATTTCGAGAGGATATTCATTGCAATAGAACCTTTCTGTTTGCGTTACAGTATCTTCCATTTCGAGAGGATATTCATTGCAATAGAACCTTTCTGTTTGCGTTACGGTATCTTCCATTTCGAGAGGATATTCATTGCAATAGAACCTTTCTGTTTGCGTTACGGTATCTTCCATTTCGAGAGGATATTCATTGCAATAGAACCTTTCTGTTTGCGTTACGGTATCTTCCATTTCGAGAGGATATTCATTGCAATAGAACCTTTCTGTTTGCGTTACGGTATCTTCCATTTCGAGAGGATATTCATTGCAATAGAACCTTTCTGTTTGCGTTACGGTATCTTCCATTTCGAGAGGATATTCATTGCAATAGAATCTTTCTGTTTGCGTTACGATGATTCAGAAGGCATCTGGAGAATCTTTCAAGCATAAGGCAGTGATCCATACATCAGAGACGATTGTACAGAAGTGCTGTAATTAGACAGGATAAACAAGACGAATCTGAGTCCACTGTCACCCTATCACATTCTCTGGAAGTTTTGTTTGTTTGTTTGAGACGGAGTTTTGCTCTTGCTGCCAAGGCTGGAGTGCAATGGCACGACATGGCTCACTGCAACCTCTGCCTCCTGGGTTCAAGTGATGCTCCTTCCTCAGCCTCCGTAGTAGCTGGGATTACAGCCACCCACCACCACCATGCTTGGCTAATTTTTTGTATTTTTAGTAGAGATGAGGTTTCACCATGTTGGCCAGGCTGGTCATGAACTCCTGACCTCAGGTGATCCACACACCTCCGCCTCCCAAAGTGCTGGGATTGCAGGCATAAGCCACTGCCTGGAAGTTGTTTTTAAACCAATTGTGATTACCAGAATCTTCCCTAGCCATTTCTATCTGGCTTAATGAAAGTAGAGTTGACAATAGTTTTGAAATTTTCACTCCTAGATTGTCTAGAATATAGTCGTGTTATAGATATTGGTGTGCAAAGGGCAGAAATACACCACAGCCAGCTTGTCATCTCTCTCCATCCACCACAACCACCATCACTTCCATCCTCTACTCTTACCCTTTGATTTCTTATCATTGCAGATTAGAAGTCTTGGATGGCCTGGCCACTGGAGGATTGCAATAATGTGGAATCAGGCAAGTTGCTGCCTAGGGCAGTAAACTGAGGCTTGGAGTGGGTATGGAGCAAGCCTGAGGAGGAGGAACCAGGAAGCTAACGATGGCAGTTGACTCCACAAGTCAGTGGGAAGATGTGATCAATAATATAGCGAAGAGGACTAGTTCCTGGGGACATCAGAAACAGGTAGAAAAATACACCTTAGGTAGGATGTGGAGAGAGGTGTCAAAATTATTACTCTTATAAGAGCATCACTCTTACTCATTGCTGCATACCTGGCCTTGCAATGGTTCTCTGGGTTAAGACACAGAGCTTGGCTGAATTGGAAGAAGATACAGGAAACCATGAAGAATGAACTTCTTTCTGACCTATTGAAAGGGGCCAGTTGATACATATGGAAGTGGGAACCCTACAAACTGAAGTTGCAGATACTTCTCAAATCACCAGGAGACTAAGTTTACAAATGACTGCATTAGGAACAAACACCATTAGCAGACGGTGAATTCTAACTGACAGGTGAGTTCTAATTACAACATCTACTCCAACCACCAACACCAGCATCATCACTGCTACCAACACTTTGCAGGAGTCAGGGCCTGAACTCATTTATTTTCGTGTATTAATTTAACTCATTACTGATGTAATCTTTATAATGGTTCTATGATATAAATGTTACCATCCTCATTTCACAGACAAGAAAAATGAAGCTCAGAGACATCGTCTCTTATACCAGGGCAACAAGCTGGTCAGTGGCTGGTCTAGAAATCCAACCCAGCTTCCACTGAGGCCGGAGAGTGGCATCTCATAGGAAATGGGGCTTACTCCCATGGGCAATAATGGGATTCCTATGACCAAGGACAACTCTGGATTTAAAGAAAATTAAAACAAAACAAAATAGTCCCTGTGCCCGATCTTCCCAGCTGGCCTCTTCTCGGCTTGGTTTGTGGTTATTTATAGCACTCTACTTATAACTCCAGAATTCCTGGCAATCTCGAGCATGTTATTTAACCTTCCTGAGCCTTAATTTCCTCTTTTGCCAGAATGAGGCAATTACATTTAACAGTCTGATAATTTTCACCTTTAATACTGATTGTATTCAACATCTGTATCTGTTCTGCATGGGACATTTTAGACACTGCTAAAGATACAGAATTAAACATGGTGGGGCTTGCAACCTCCAGGCTTCTCACCAGGACATGGGCTTTTCCAGAACACACAGTATGTCATTTATCTCTGCACCTCTGCCCAGCCCATCCCCATGCCTAGTTCACTGCCGAGGTATTATAGAGGCTTAAGGAATGTTCATTAAAATTACATGAAAGAAAGGAGCTTCTCATGACAAGTAGCACAAAACAGAATGTAGCAAGGATCTTAGAAGCGATGCAGTACAGTGGGATAGGCCACAGGAAAAGGGTATTCATAGCCAGCTGCCGTGATCAGTTGTTCTGTTCCAGGAGTACGCATGGAGGAGTTGGCTTCTAACCTTAAGGGAAAGGAAGAGCCTTGGTTGGAAATCAAGAAATGGGGGAGCATAGAGAATTCTGGATACAGGACATTTCCCTGTCCTCCAGTTTCATCTGCCAAGTCAGGTGCGTAAGAGAGTATGGCAGCCCACGAGACCAGAAAGATGGGGTTGAATTATTAAGAGTCTTAAGTTTCTGAGTTTTGGACTTTAGACTGCTCTGTAGGAAATGAGCCACTGAGGGTTTTTAACATAAGGGTGGTACAGTTATGTATATCGAAATTCAACCACTGAACATTGTGTGAGAACAATGCTCCTTCATATGTGTTCTTCATCTCCATCTGTGTTCTTTTATTTAATATTATTTCACTTGTGACTCCAAACAACTTTGTCAATTACATCGTTTTATTGTGTGTTAATTACAACTCAATAAAGACATGGAATAAAACGCCTCTATTTTTGAGATCAAGTAGTACACAATTTCTTAGAAAAAAAACAAACAAGAAACAGTCTTCTAAAGCTTGACTTTAACTTTTGTGGGATGCCCTTCTTTACCCTCAAGAAATTAATAAGAAAGAAAAGAGGGAGGGCGATAGTGAAGGAAAAGGAGGGATGGAAAAGGAAAGAAAAAAAGAAAGGAAGAAAAGAAGGAAGGAAAGAAAGGAAGATGAGTTTCATATGCTCAAGATTACATGCACTAGTTTTTGGCAGTATGGGAAGAAACTGGCAGAGGAAAAGCCAAGAACTGTCTGAGTTAATCTCACATCAGACGCACTATTACTTTGCTTCAGGTTTGTATAACAAAAATCTTTCTTTCCGTAGCCATCTTCCTAACAAGGTATATGAAGGTGGTTTTTTTAGGTGTCTGGATTCAATTTAGCAGTTTTTAAAATTCTGTGTCTTCTATGTGCCCAAGCAGCCTATGAATTTTCTTTTCTTCAGGTGGAAGTTTGGGGTTTGACAATCCCGTTGTTAAAGCCCTTTTAAAGACAGTTCATTTAGGAAGACTGGTTCCCATTGGACGCACCTGGAGGAGTTAGTTGAGTGTGTTAACGAGATTTATTCCCAGACAAATTGGCTTATAAATATGAACCAACTCATATAAGGCAATCCACAGAGCAAGCCTTGAGGGAACTATTCTATTTTAGGGACTGACTTCTATGCAAGACCTGATAGGTAGTTCCTCTTCCTACGACTGGCCCTGGATATTTAGCTTCCACTGAATGTGGGGAGCTAAATTCCTCTTAATTTATTTAACGAAGCAGTTCCAAAGGGCTTAAAAACCCATCATTGGACAGTTAAGTTGAGGAAGTTAAGAAAACTGACACAAAGAGAGGCTTTATAATTCTGTAAGCAACTTTTTGTTGGCTAATGATGTCTTTTTTTTTTTTTTTTTTTTTTTTTTGAGACCGAGTCTCCTGCTTTCACCCAGGCTGGAGTACAATGGCATGATCTCAGCTGAACATGTCTTAAAAGCAAAGGCCATTATTTTAATCGTCTCTCCCTTGTCTTGCTGCCCACCAAGAAGAGATAACCGACGAGATGGAGCCAGCCCAGCCTGTTCCACGTTGAGCAAGTCCAGGCTTCATCCTTCAGCTTGTCATTACAGAACTTCTAGGAAAAAAATGAAGATGAGAAAGTTGTAGTCAAGTTAACATGAAATAAAAAATATAAAAGGCCACTCAAGGACGTTAATTTCCACCCTAATGCAAACCTCTCATTTCAAGTGCATCATTTAAGCTTCCTGAAAAACTGCAAGTTTCCCTTTCTGTCTGGAATTTTTATTTACTGTTAGTTTCTTACTGCTACTAACACTAAAAACCTTTAGAAAACTCCAGAGGGCTGTGTTCTTCAGGGGAAGGCGGGTAGAGAATCCATTCTGTGGCGCTCATGGGAGATAGAGCAATAGATGGCCTTGGAAGTTGGGGAGCTAACTAATCTCTATGAGTGGAGTAGAGGGGGCTGCTACCAGCAAGCTTGTCTCTGGGAGTCCACAGCAAAGGATGCCTATATCACTATGGTTTCCTACCATAGTGATTAGTACTTCCCACCTCAAAGTCCCTGAATTTGAAATTTTTCATAGATAGTATGAGCCTAAACCTCATCCAACCACTGCCGTCAGACCAGGAAGCTGGGACTAGAGAAACCTGAGATACCTATTAAATTGCTAAAACTCACACAGGGTTTAAGGTCTTTAGAACAAAGATATCTTGCTCCTGGGTTTTATAAAGAATTAGGACACATGAATACTGTACTCAAGAACTGTCAAGGAATTAATGCATGTGAAGCCCTTATAATAGTGCTTGGTCCTGAGTAACCATTCAGTGAATGGTTAGTGACATGGATTTTACTGGTAAGAAGATGGAGCTAAAGGGAAGTGACTTCCAGCCAGACAGCTTCCCCAGTGTGTCCAGCAGACGTGTATCCTTTGCTACCTAAGTCCTTCGCAGCGCCTTCCACTCTGCAGTACTGTCCTGTCTACAGCTCCAGGAGGTTCTAGAATTCTTTCTTGGAGCAAGGACAGCTTGAGGGGCTTGGGGGAAGCCTGGACAACCAACGGGAGCAGTAAACCTCTTGGGATGAGGGCAGTAACGGCCAACTTGCTGGGCATCATCCAACTGAGAAGGAGCTGTGCAGATGTCCTTTGCTCTGTTCTGGCTGGGGAAATGGATATGGTGGGTATAGCAAGGAGAGTTTAAAACATGGATGATTTTAAGGAGAAGCAGATATACTTTCTTGGATCCACCTGGTTATTGGTAAGGACTTAGAATGGTTTATATTGTGGATCCCAACACACAGGCTTTGGAATCAAACAGAATGCTGGTTCCTCCATTCACTTCCCTTTAGCTCCATCTTCTTACCAGTAAAATCCATGTCACTAACCATTCACTGAATGGTTACTCAGAACCAAGCACTATTATAAGGGCTTTACATTCATTAATTCATGTAATCCTCATGTGGACCTTACAATGTAGACTAGAATCTGTGAGCTTCATTCTTCAGATGAAGACATGAAGGCACAGAAAGGCTGAGTAACTTATTTCAAGTCACAAGGCTAACAGATGACAGAGCAAGGCTTTGGATCCAGGGAGTCCAGCTTCAGAGTTCATGCTGTGGACATGACTTCACCTTGTTTCTGCAAGATGGAATGAGACATCAAACTCATAGATTCTCCATGAGTAATCATCCTTATCACTCCAAGTTATTAACGTTGAGCCATGATATGGTTTGGTTGTGTCCCCACCCAAATCTCATCTGGAATTGTGGTTCCCATAATCTCCATGTGTCATGGGAGGGACCCAGTGGGAGGTGCTTGAATCATGGGGGCAGTTACCCCCATGCTGTTCTCAGGATAGTGAGTTATCATAAGATCTGATGGTTTTATAAGGGTCTTTTCTCCCTTTGCTCAGCATTTCTCCCTCCTGCCATATTGTGAAGAAGGATGTGTTTGCTTCGCCTTCCACCATGATTGTAAGTTTCCTGAGGCCTCCCCAGCCATGTGAAACTGTGAGTCAATTAAACCTCTTTCCTTTATAAATTACCCAGTCTTTGGTATTTCTTTATAGCAGCATGAGAATGAATTAATATAAGCCACTACCTGTTGAGCATAGTGAAAAAAAACAAAACAAACTAGAAACTCATGTAATCGTTAGCTTCTGTCCCAGTGGACTCCAAACATTTTGGTTATGCACCCCAAGTTGTAAAACGTTCCTGAACGTATATACGTATATATACATTTATTTGTGTGTGGATTAGAAAAATGTCCTATCATGCATATGACCATGATGAAACATGTAGAACTTAGAAACTGAAATCAAAAACAAATTTAAAAATAGGAGTTCAACATAGATCTACCTCAGAAACACAGTGGGTTTGGTTCCGGACCACTGCAATAAAGCAAATATTGTAATAAAGTGAGTCACACCGATTTTCTGGATTAGGCTTTGGCTTTAAGGGACTGTTGTAGCTGGTTTGATCTTTTATCCAGGCCACTCAAACTTTCTCCCTATCAGCAAAAGGCTGTTTTGCTTTCTTATCATTTCTGTGTTCACTGGAGTAACACTTTTAATTTCCTTCAAGAACTTTTCCTTTGCATTCACAACTTCTGTAAATGGCGAAAGAGGCTTAGCTTTTAGCCCATCTCAGCTTTCCACATGCCTTGCTCACTAAGCTTAATCATTTCTAGGTTTTGATTTGAGTAAGAGATGTGAGTCTTCCTTTTACTCGAATATTTAGAAGCCATTGTTGGGTTATTATCTGGCCTAATTTCAATATGGTTGTGCCTCAGGGAATAGGGAGCTGGAGGAGAGAGAAAGAGACAGGGAAACGTTTGGTGAAGCCATCAGAACACGCATTGATTATGTTTGCTCTCTTATATGGGTGCAGTTCATGGTGCCTCAAAACAACTACAATAGGAGCCTCCAAGATCCCTGACATCAAAGATTTCTGATCATCATAACAGATATAATAATAATAAAGTGTAAAATATTGGGGGAACTACCGAAATGTGACACAGAGACAGAAAGTGAGCACATGATATTGGAAAAAATGGCATCAATAGATTTGCTGTATGCAGAGTTGCCATAAATCTTCAGTTTGTAAAAACATGCAATATCTCCAAAGCACAATAAAGGGAGGCTCAATTAAAACAAGGGCATGCCTATAATTATCCCTGCTCTTCAGGAGCATATCTTGCTCACTCTATTTTGAAGACCACCAAGAAGCTCACATTTTCCGTTTTGCCCTTAACAGCTGGAGAGGCAGCCCTGACCATCTGAGGACTCCTGCCTTGCCACACTAACTTATGATTCTTTCAGCCAAGGTTACAATCCAGTGATCAGATGGAAGCCCCTCGTGGGGTATCAGGGCCAGTTGTGGGTAGATCTGTGAACCCAGCAATCAACAATTCCAGCCCCTCTTGTTTAATTACCCCCTCCTCTCACCAGCCCCCTGTTCCTTGACCTTCTCAAATGCCCAATGGTGACTGATCCCTCTCTCTGCATCCCCCTGCTTTGAACACTGAGTGTTCTTCAACCTTCCTGAACTTATATCACTTACAAGGCTCTCTGTGTTCCAAGCGTTATCTCCATTTAAACTTTCAAAGGCTCATTTTCCTCAACAGTCAAATGAGGATGTTAATTCTCTGTGTATCCAAGTGCTGTGAAGTTGAAATGGGGAACCCTTGCGATCACGCCTTGCAAACTACCAACAGTGCACCAGGCACTCAGCAGGGCTCTTACATGGCCAGGAAGTCTGGATCTAGAAGGGAAGACTGTTCTCCCTTACAGAGGAGTAAGTGAAAAGAGATGTTACCCTGAAATGATACCATATCCTGCTATACTCTATCCTAGCCAAATGGCACTGGGCTGACTGCTAACTGCTGAAGACTGCTCTCCCAAGAGACTCAGTGTGAGTGGTACCAAGATGGGGATGCTGAGTTTGGCTTCATCATTTGAAGATGGGATCCTAGCAATGGCTCCTTCTAGCTTAGTCTCCCAAACCCCAACGCACACACGGGTATCGGCTCCCCTCCTCCCAGGTCTCCTTCCGTTCCTGGACCTCCCTGACCACTCAGAAGGGAAGGCCATTCTGAGGCCAGAGAAGGAAGGCGGGGGAAGGCCGCCCCACTGGGCTGAAGGGCAGCTGTTTATATTATAATTAAGGTTTTACAGCATAAACTGAAATGTAGCTTGTATTGCTACAAGGCACTGGAGGTAATTACCACTGCTAGAGGCATTCTCCACTGCCAATTATTTCCCTTCCTAATTGAATAACTTAGGCCACATTGTGGAGGGCCAGGGAAAGGAAGGAGGTGCTTTCAAATATGGACACTCCTTCAGATGGCTCAGAACATTGTAAAGCTTAACACACTCTCAGTCCAACCCTGTCTGAACGTTCTTTCGAGAGAGTGTAGCATAGAGAATAGGAACGTTAGTCTCAGAGGTTTACCATTCTCTAGTCTGGGCAGATCAAACTCCCTGCATCTATTTCCTCTTCTATAAAATGGGAATCATTGAGGTGTGGGCAGACAGCATTTTACTACACTTTTCTTTATTGCGTTTTGCAGATATTATAGTTTTGTTTTGTCTTGTTTTTCAAATTGAAGGTTTGTGTAACCCTGCATCAAGCAAGTCTGTTGGTGCCATTTTTCCAACAGCATGTGCTCTCTTCTTGTCTCTGGGTCTCTTTCTCACAATGTCTGGGTAATTCTCACAATATCTCAGACTTTTTCATTATTATTATATCTGTTATAGCGATCTATGACCAGGGACCTTTGATCTCATTATTGTAATGGTTTTGAGGCACCATGAGGTGCACCAACATACAACAGCAAACTTAATAAATAAATGTGTGTGTTCTGCCTGCTCCACTGACTTGCTTTTTCCCCATCTCTTTCTCTTTCTTTCTCTTTGGGCCTCCCTAGTCCCTGAGAGACAATAATATTGAATTAGACCAATTAATAACCCTACAATGGCTTCCAAGTGTTCAAGTGAAAGGAAGAGTCACACATTTTCCACTTTAAACCCAAGGCTAGAGATGATTAAGCTCAGTGAGGAAGGCAAGTCAAAAGCTGAGATAGGCCAAAAGCTGGGCATGCCTCTTTTGCCAAACGGTTAGCCAAGTTACGAATGCAAAGGAAAAGTTCTTGAAGGAAATTAAAAGTGCTACTCCAGTGAACACAAGAATGATAAGAAAGCGAAACAGCCCTATTGCTGATAGGGAGAAAGTGTTAGTGGTCTGGATAAAAGAGCAAACCAGCCACAACATTCCCTTAAACCCAAACCTAATCCAAAACATTCGTGGGACCTGTTTTATTGCGATATTAGCTTTATTGCGGTGGTCTGGACAAATCCACTGTATTTCCAATATATGTCTGTATAGACTTCATGGCATTGTTGTGAGAATCAAATGAAATAATAATTCTGGCACACAGAGAACATTCAATCATTCTGGCTTAAGGAGGTGGTTCCGACAGAGGGGGTAACCCATGGAGGTGCAGGCATTTCTCTCTTTCCTGCACAGATGGACGAAACTGAGGCAAAAGTCCCACCTCGGTCCCGCAAGAAGCAGCTTGGGCTGGGAGTACCAGCAGCAGAGAGAAAGCATGCCTCCCTGGCTTAAAAATAATAAACTCCTTTGAGTTAAAGAAGAAATGGCCCCTTTTGAGAAATGTGGACAGGTATTCGAGATAACCAGTCCCTAGGAGTGCTTGCTTCTCCCTTTGCCTCCTCCGTACCCATACCAGGTGCCTGGCATTGTGCAAATTCAGGATTAATATCACGTACATTTGTTGAGTGTTGAGTTCAACTTTTTAAAATTTTATTCTACTCTCATCTCTTCCACACTTCACAACCACCTGGAAATAAAAGTATCCTTCCTGGTTTACAGATGAAAAACTAGAGACTGAGAGATTAAATAACTCACATAAGCTCCATCAAGGACTGCAACACACCTCTCTGCCTCCAATTTTTCCCACTGCCCCTCCACAGGAAGGAAGTCCATTCAGCTTTCAGGGTTCACCACACACTCCCTTCCCAAAGCCAAACTCTTTTGCTACTGGATTTATGTAGTGCATTTAAAACATCATGAAAGCCAGAGATCATGAGTTCCCCAACTTTAGTGTGCCTACAAGTCTCCTGGGGAATGTGTTTAAAAATGCGAATTCCGGGGCCACACTCCCCGGAAGTCTGACTCCCTGCATCCAAGATGCGGCCCAGGAATCTGAAGGTTAGCAAGGTCCCCAGGTTTTTCTGATGTCAATAGTTCAGTGAGACGGCAGCAGGGGCCTGTGAAAGAGCACCTGCAGCATCTCAGTGAGTTGACTTAATCTTTCCGAACATTTGTTTCCTTATGTGCAGAGGAAGACAATAATATTTACCTCTGCGAGCTTTTGTGAAAATTAAATGAGATAATGCATGGGAAGTGTGGTGCACCATGCTTGGACATAGAAGGTGCTCTGGTGACATCAGTCCTTGTTAGCACCACTGCTGCTGTTGTCATGAATATTACCAAAATACCGCCAAGCTTGTGTTACTCAAAGGATAAATTACTATGGGCTTGAGACCTTATCATTTGGAACCACTAACTCTATAGAAAATTGGGATGTAAAAGAAACATAAATAGAATTTGATAAATTTAAGTCACTTTTTAATAAGATGGACTCATTTATCCTCATTTAACTGCCTTGCGGTGGGGGTCTTGGCAACGGTTTGGACAAACAGGAGTTTGTTCTCTAATTAGCAGACACTGATTAATGGCAGGAAAGGGGCCCAACTGGTGGATATGTCGGGGACAGGGTGGTGCTTCTTGAGAACTGGCTTTAAATTAATGTGATCTGCACGAAAAATCAATAGCAGACAGTACTGAGATGGACTAGAATGTGTAGACCCATCCCCGGCCACAGACAGCTTCTTCCTAGTCAGCCTCCATTTTCCTCGGACAATGGGGACATCTCTGAGCGGGAGGGCATCCCAGGATCCCAGGCTGTCTCCATGGGTCTGACGTCTGGGTAAAGAGGAGCTCTGGCTTCTTATTAGGGAAAACTGACCCAGAGGCTGCCCTAGGATTGCTTCTACAGGTTTCTCCTGGGGAAAAACAAGAAAGAAGAAATTTCAGAAGAAAGTAAGACAAATTGAGCTAAGTGAATGACCTACAGACTGTCAGTGGTGGGAACCCCCCACTCCACACATACACACACTTTGAATTTGGCAAAAAGTTCGGGTAAGGTATGAAGTGACTCTATCGGCCAGGACTATCCCCAGGCTGGCCTGCAGCTGGTGGCCTGAGCTTTTTCAGAGAGCCTCTAGAAATCTGAACTTCAACCAGGCCACCTCCGCCACACACACACACACCAAACAATTTCAGATTGGAGAAGGCCCAGAAACACTCGTGGCTATATTTTGACATCTCAGGGAGCAGGTTCTGAGAGAGTGCCCCCAGCATTTCAGGTGCGGAAACTGATAGGGCAGGGGCAGGTGGGCATCAGTGCTTGATGTCAGGCAAGTCACACTTCAGCCCTTCCTTTGGAAATCTGAGGTCCAAAACACATTTTTGGGTGACAGCCAACCACTCCGGAGAGTTGTCTCTTATTTAAGTTGTGCAGTGAACTACCTACATAGTGTGAATTGAGAGACCCGGAAAGTCTCATCCCCCCAAAACACCTGCTGCCCAAGCATTTCTGTCTCCAAACGCATTTGTCCCCTCCTACTACAACATATCCAGGGTGTAACTATCCTCTCTGATCTAAGTTTCTAAGGTGACGCAAGAGCAGAAGGCATACTCCAAGGAAAAGAGGCTTCAGCAGTAACAGCTGAGGCACCCAGGTCAGCTCTGCTCTCACTTTCTCTAGAACCCCGTCCCCTGCCTTCATCTTCTGTCCCACTCAGCTGTTCTCCATGACCTTGATTTGTCTCTGTCACCTGCTCCCTGTGCCTTTTCCATCTCTGTGTCCATCCAATGCCAGGTCAGTGCACATAGTATGCTCAGTCCATGCCTGAGAAATGAATAAGCAATGAATGAACAACAGAGAGCCGTGAAAGAGTGTTCAGGGTGAGGGCTACGGGCACATCCATGCCAGCCCTCCTTTTCCCCCAAGGCAAGCCCAGAAGGAAGGAGACACTGGAGAGAAAGGACTGCTGTTAATCTTTTATCCAAAGCCCAGCTCCACAATAAGGCTCTTTGTGCTACCCCTGCTAACCTGGGGCAAAAAATGTGGAAAAATCACACATTTCCCTGTAAATCTGCTTCTTGTTATGTGAAAATATTCAAGATTGGCTTCATGTTTTAGTCCTTACTTTCCCTCCTCCTATATCCATTTTTATAAGCCCCTTCTCTCACATGTCCAAGTAACATAACCGATCACTCTGTTGCCTTGATCCCCTGCAAAGATGCCTTTCCACGGTTTTTTCCCCCCTTCACCACCTACTTATTTCCAGCTGTTCCCTCTAGGGCAGCAGACTCTTGCATACATAGTCACCAGGGCACACAGATCTCGTTTTCTTTATGACTCATCTCCCAAGAGGAGAAATGACCAGGATCAAGAAATGCTTATGTGACATTGCTGGGGAAATGTAGCTTCCGACAAGACAGGAGTTGGCAGAAGCGGAGTTTACTCACTTCACTCAAAGCAAGGAGCTGGGAGAGGTTGCCTTGGCTGGGGGTTTTATTAGTTTTCATGTATATCATTTGGGGAGTGCTGTCAATGAATCGCCATCCTCCAAAATTAGACCATCAAGGTTGCCTTTGGGCACTGAAGAACTGCTGGTGCAGAAAGTGCCCCTGTTGGTCTGACAGTTTCTCATGATTAAAGAATGTCACTGGGTGATCCGGGTACCAGTGTCCTGTGACCCCTTTTATGCCGTCCTCTGATTGCTCAGGAGCCTCTGACGCACTGTACACTTTGTCCTTCTGGAGGCCTTTCCTTCTTTCGATTTCCAGCGACCACAGCTGCTGGTTTTCTTCCAACATCTCCGCACGTTCTTTTGCCAGGTCTTCTTCCTAACCTCTAACAGTTCGAGTAACGCAGGGCGCAGACCTGGGACCTCTTCTCTATCGATTTACCTGCCTTTGTCATCTCTCTCCTTCATGGATTTAAATATCAGGTTGAATCATAAGAAACATTTGATGATCAATCTTTTTCACCTGTAAAAAAATGGCAAGTTCAATGGTCCTACCTAAACCTATTTACGATAACTCCCAAATCTTTTTTTTTTAATATTACAATTATACTTTAAGTTCTGGGGTACATGTGCAGAACGTGCAGGTTTGTTACATAGGTGTACATGTGCCTTGGTGGTTTGCTGCACCCATCAATCCATCATCTACATTCGGTATTTCTCCTAATGCTATCCCTCCCCTATCTCCCACCAGCCCCCAGACAGGCCCCAGTGCATGATGTTCCCTTCAGACTCTTATCCAGCTGCCTATTTAGACACCTCCACTCAGCTGTCTAATAGGTATGTCCAGATGAACCAAAGCAGTTCAGAGTAGGACTCTAGACTTCCCTGCAAAGTTTGCTTGTCTCCCAATCTTCCCCATCTCAGTTAAGGACAACCCCACTTCTCTGGTTGCTCAAATCAAAAACCTAATAGTCATCCTGGCTGCTTCTCTTTCCCTGACATGTTACAGAAGTTAAGTTCTTTTAGCTCTAACCTCACTTGTCAGATCTTTGCTCTTATCATCCTAGGCCAAGTTTCCTGGGGTTGTTGCCTATGTTAGTGTAATAACATCCTAACTGGTTTCTGCTTCTGCGTCTACAACCTTCTATAACCTACTATCGGTACAGCAGTCAGAGTGCTCACTCTGAAGCACACATCACCATTCTCTCCAGCCGCAATACTCCAATGTCTTCCCATAATGCTCAGAATAAAATCTAAAATCCTTACCCTGCCTATTTCCCAGCCCCTGCCCATATCTCTAATCTTCATCTCCTTTGCCTTCTTCACTCAGCTGTAAATCAAAGCCTTGCTACCTCCCACCTCCTCTGCCTCTGACACTCTCACTCCACTCATTCAAGTCTGCTCAGTATCATCTCCTCTGAAAGACTTTCATAGACCAACCCATTATCAATAATACTTACCCCTTTATCCTGCCTTATTTCATATGCTGATCACATTCTGTAATATGATAGCGTATTACAGAATGACTCGTTTATGTGTTTATTAGCTACCTACCAACCAGAGCCTAAGTTCTCTGAGGGCAAATATTGTTGTCTCTGCCAGTGCCCTTTCCTGGTGCCTGGCACATAATAGATGCCCAGCAAATGCTTAAGTGAATGAATGAATTGATGAATGAGTGTGCCAGGGCCCCAGCTCTGTATCCTGTGGGTGCTCAATAGACACGTGATGCTTCAGAACCTTGAACCAGAAGAACGTTGAGTCGGCAGCCCAATAATGATGTGGGATTAGGACTGTGCTGCAACGTGAGTTTGTGGTTTTTAGAATACTTCCTTAAATTTGATAACTACTACCTCCTTTGTCCAACAGGATGGAGGATCCCAAAGAGGTCACTTCTCCCTTGGGAGGCCGAAGTGGACAAATCATGAGGTCAGGAGTTTGAGACCAGCCTGGCCAACTTAGTGAAACCCTCTTTCTACTAAAAAAAAAAAAAAAATACAAAAAATTAGCCAGGCGTGGTGGTGGGTGCCTGTAATCCTAGCTACTCAGGAGGCTGAGGCAGGAGAACTACTTGAACCTGGGAGGTGGAGGCTGCAGTGAGCCAAGATTGTGCCACTGCACACCGGCCCAGGTGACAGTGTGAGACTCTGTCTCAAAAACAAACAACAAAAAATGTTCTTATTCTTCATGCAGTGACCATGAAATCCTTGGTGTTCACTATCATAACCACACAAGCACACACACACCACCACATCACACCAATAATGATAAAAATAATCACAAACTTTCAATCAGATCTTGCAATGAACCAAGCACTGTTCTAAAGTTTTAACATATGTTGTCTCATTAGGATGGCTTAATAATCTTATATAGCAGATGCAGACTTGATCTCCACATTCAGATGAGGAAACTGAGGCACAAAAGGGACGAAGTAACTTTCCAAGTTTACGCAGCCAGTAAGAGAAGAGGACGAATGTTTCTGAGGTTTTTAGTTTTGGATAAGGTCTCTAGTGATGCTATCGATAGAAAGTCTCACTGTCCTACTGTCCTCCTGTCCAGATTGCCCAAAGCGCTGAAAATCCCATAAAGACAAACACAATGAACATTAAGGGCCTCCTATATTGTTGGGAGAAAGACCCTAGGTTCCCAAATCTACTAAGGCAATGTGCTTCCACCCAAAGTGTGACCAAGGCAGTGACACAGTAGGCTCTTTTCCCTCAGGTGCCCTCTAAGTGTGCTCCGCATCCCTCAGAGCTGGCCCTCTTTCCCAGCAGTTGAAGGGCATGTGTTTGCATTGCATCTTCAGGTGAACAACCAGAATCCATGTAGCAATTCCCTCTCCCTCACCCTCTCTTGTTAACTCAACTCCATCTGGTAAAGAGGAGTCCTGGTGCCCTGGGTTCTCAACCCCCTCACCTGACAGGTAACACCTAAAGAAAAAGCCTTTCTAAAAACAAAAAAATCACATTGTCTGCACTGCCAAGAACAAAGAACCCTCAGGCTCATACGTTAATATGGTTTGGCTGTGTCCCCACCCAAATCTCATCGTGAATTCCCACATGTTGCGGGAGGGACTTAGTGGGAGGCAACTGAATCATGGGAGCAAGTCTTCCTTGTGCTGTTCTCATGATAGTGAATAAGTCTCATGAGATCTGTTGGTTCTATAAGAGGGGATTTCCCTGCACAGGCTCTTTGCCTGCTGCTATACATGTAAGACATGACTTGCTCCTTCTTGCCTTCTGCCATGATTGTGAGGCCTCTCAAGCCACGTGGAACTATAAGTCCATTAAATCCCTTTTTCCTGTATAAGTTATCCAGTGTCAGGTATGTCTTTATCAGCAGTGTGAACATGGACTAACACATGCATTGATGCCTGCCTCCTGTGATCCTGGCAGTGGGACCAATGGGCTGCCTAGAGGCTGCTGCTTCTGGCACAGGAATAGCTGACAAGGCACATGGGTATTGCTCCCAGCAGCCTTTTGCCTCCTCACTGGCAGAGCCAGGCCAGAGAAGAAAGAGTGGGGGAGAGGGAGGGTTGTCTCTCTAAGTAAGAGAGCAAGCCAAAAGATAAATGGAAGCAATTTCAAAAGGAGTTACAGGGCATCTGGGGAAGCAAGACCCATAAGTTACAGTTAAGGCTCTGAAGTATCAATTACCGTGCTTCACATCTACCCCACCTTGCTCTTGGATGCACCAAATGCTTTCAGGAGTACCCCCAGGGTCTCCTCACAGCTAGACAGAAAATACTCAAACTAGAAACAAAGACTGCCAATACTCAAACTTTATGTGCAAAAGCTGCTGGTCTAAATGTGGATACAGAAAGATTTAAAGGCACACTTGCAGTGCAGTTTTTCCAGAGAAAGTGAGATAAAAAGAAAGAGGTAGGGAGCAGGGAGAGAGAAAATATCAGTGTAAGAAATCTCAAGCCTCTGCCCTCACCTGAAGAAGCACAGGATGAACCCAGTGCTAGAAGAAAGTTGAGTTGGGACTGAGGTATTCTTTTTGTGGTCCTACAAGGTGGTTAATCCCAGCCAATGGTGACCAGCTCCTTATTGATGGGTTACCCACACTGGAATGACTCATCTATGCCCCAGACTTGGCCCCACCACATGGATCATCCCCTGTCAAACAACCTAGGATGCTGGTGAACCCCTTGCCAAGCACAGATGAACTTCGAGACTTTCAGAAATCACAACCTTTGTGGGTCTCAGTCTCCTCATCTACAAAATCAGGCTGAGAAAATGATTTCTATGGTCCCATATAGTTCTAATATTTTGGAATTTAATAAAGGCCTACAGTGGGATATTATTGGGAAAAATCCTTTGGGCATCATGGAATGATTGCTAGCAATTTCCACAAAATAAGCATAGAGTCTTCCACATCATCTAGCTTTTAAATTTCAGTCAAAGCCCATGAACTGAAAACAATAAAAATGTATACTGAGGGAAGGGGCTGATTATATATTAATTTCATTATTACTCAGATATGTCCACCATCACTCATGAGATCAATGACACATGATCACATTACTGGTCATCTTCAAAATGATTTGCTAAGTAATGACTATCACCAGGGACTATGACAGGCACTTTAGAGAATGCAGAAAACTGATACTATGTTGTCTCCATCTTTAGGAGAAAAAAGACAAACCTATACTTAAAAAACCTAGAAACTAATGCAGGAAATTTAGAGTCGTAATAGAAATATTTTTAAGTTTAAGACTGACTACTGTTCATTTCAATGTTGACAAGTACAGACGTCAGGTAATACTAAACCTTTGAAGCACAAATGAAAACGTACACTATTATTTATCACTGAATTGTATCACTGTGAACAAGTAATCACTGGCTCCCTGCAAATGTGCATAAACTATTTACCTTAGCTCAAATTTTGTTTAGAGAAAATCTGGTCTTTCTCCATAAGATAATGCCCAGGTTGGTCACTTTAGTTTCAACACTACATAGACTTGAGATTTTAGCCACAACAATCTTGTAGACAGAACCGGCTATATCATGTGCGGGGTCCAGTGCAAAATGGAAATGTGGGGTCCTTATTTACAAATTATCAATACTAAGAATTTTAAGATGGCAAAATCAGGGCATTAAACCAAGAGTGGGCCCCTTTGAAGGTCAGGGCCTGCTCACAGATTACCAGAAGCAACCACGGCTGACATTTAATGAGCGGCTGCTGTCTGCTGAGCACAGTTCTAACAACTGTACCTTTATTAACTCTTTCGATCCTCAGAACAACCCTGGGAGGGAAGTACCATTATTCTCTACCTATAATAAGGAAACAGAGGCATAGAAAAGTTAAGCATCTTACCCATGGATCCACGGACAGGAAACAGAACCAAGATTTCACGAAAGGATTTTGAGGCAGACTGGGTTCAGGGCCTATCACATCGCTACACTATGCTGCTTCTAGTAGTCATTCTCCTAAAGTGAGTCTGGAAATGATCCTAATAGATTTCCACTCCACAGAGTCTTAATTTTCTTTTCTCCTAAGATTAACACTGGGCTTGAGTAACTCTGAGGTTGTCACAGTTCCAAGGAACTGCAATGACTAGGGGCCTTTTGCATGTGTGTCACTGCATGGATGTGGGTAAAGCAGAGTAAGCTTGAACGCGGAGAGCAGGGCATGGTTTTTCTTGGATTCCCACGTTATTGGACCCCCACAGTTGAAGTCCTCTGAAGCTTCACAGCAAAGGCTCTGGGTAAAAATGGCTCAGACCAAGAAAACCCACCAGGATCCAATAAGCCGGGTTCTGTTTCATGCTGGAGGATGGGTGGGGTCTCTAGGCGAACTGGGCTTGCCCGCAATAACCTTGACTTCTAGCTCACGGCTGTGGTCTTGCTCCTGGGCAGTTCCTCCATGCTAGGAACTCCACCCTCCCCATAGAGGGCTGTGAGTCAGCCAGACAGAGCAGACAGTGAAGACCACTCTTCTTAGAGGGAAGAACATTAGGCAGCCTGGCTCTCTGCTTTCTAGAACTGTGGTTTTTCAACTTCAGTTGGGCATCAAGATCAACTTTTTAAAAACGAAGTTGGCTCCCATGCTTACATTTTATATAACAAGCCTTCCAGGATTTCTGATGTATGATCCATTCTTCAGCAATCATCATCTACAAAATGGATAGCCTTAACATGATGGGAGCATTCCCGGGGAGGGTCAATGATCTCTTTCCTTCACTGTCCAAGATGAGCCAGCTACAGCACCAATTCTAGCAGGGCTTAAGCAAGTCGGATGAGGCACCAGAAGGAAGGAATGCAGCCCCTAGAGTTCTACATGGATGGCAGAGTCCAAGGTCATCTTTTTTAACTTCAGCTAATCATCTTAATCGATATTTTTATTTTTACTAGAGTATAAATTGTGCTCCCCACATGACCTGTCATCCATAAAATGAGGAAGGTTTCCATGCAAACTTTTCTCCTTATAAAGGGTTTCCAGGCTTCCTCTTTCTCTCTCTACCTGCTGTTTCTTCTAAATTCCATTTGGCTTGAAAAGCTCTAATTCTGAGGAAATTCCTTTTTCTCAGAATGGATCCGAGTCATCAAACACTGTTGATGAAATAGACTTTAGAGAGCATTCAGCCCAGCGCTTTCGCTCTGTAGACAGGGAACCGAAAGCCAGATGAGGCCAGAGGGCCAACTAGAGTGACAGAGTGGGGTCCACACTCACACGCTTAGGTGAGGCCACTGAGCAGACCCCGCAGACTTACAGTTCATGCAGCCCAGAGATGTCCCTTCTCCCCACAGTGCCACATCACACCAAGTAAGCTGACACCCACTGCAGGACATGTCTAGACTCTCTTCACTGGATTTCCCATTAAGCGATGCTGAAAACAGTTTTTCTAAATCTCTGGAAATGAATGGATAGCTCATACAGCAAGAATACAGCAAGGGGGCCGGAAAAGTCCACTGTGCACACGTTTTTAAAAAAGTTATAAATAAACAGAACGATCAGAAACCGGATTAAACTTCCAAGTTGAGAATGAGACGTGGAAGATGAAAGACCTGACCTGTTCCTAACTAGCTGGGCTACGGCTCAATTGTATAATCGTCTTCTGGCTACATGGCATTGGAATTCATAAAATTATGGACTTTCAGAACTGAAAAAGATTTTAGAGAAGTTGTCTAGGCCAACCCCTTACATTCAGGACGGTAAAACTGAAGCTCAGAGAGAAAAAGACACTTGCCCCAAGTCACACAGCTCATATTCATTAATAAACCAGGGCTATTCTTGCAGCCACTGAAGGAACCACAATGGATGGGTTATTTGGTCCCTGGCAAAGAAAACTTATGACCTAATAGTTTGATATCTTTCCTATGTGGTATAAAAATTTCAAACAGATCACCTAGTAGGGAAATGTAATCACAGTTTTTAATTAACATAAAGTCTCCAAGACATTTGTTGTTGTTGTTATATTACTTCTATACAGTGTAAATCAATTAGCTGCAACGGGCTAGTGGGTGCAGAGAGTGGCAGTCAGTCACTGGGCAGATAATTGCTCTGTTGCTGAGATTAACACCTTATCATGCTATTAGGACTGCTTATGAATCTTGTAGTCCCCACGAAGCCTACAATTTAGGGACTATCCATTCCAGCTGTCTCCATTTCTGTAGCCTCCTACATGCAAACAATTGTTGCACTAAGTGCTGCATTTAATTAAAGGCCCTTCCCATGTCATGGCTACAGTCACAGGAAAGCACCTCTTGCTGGTGATTAGTTAGTGTTAAAGCAATCAGGATTAAAGTCAGGGAGGCCACGAAGAAAGGATAAGATATTGATGACTGTGGAATTGCCAGTTGGAAAGTACATGCATACCTTCGCTTTCATGACTTAGTAAAAAAACATCAATGAGAAATATGAGCCTGGGTTTCTTCTCACTTTAAAGGGTCATATCATAAAAGCCTGGAGTGCTCTGCCTTTTCCCAAAAGTCCGGCCAAGCATGTTACTGGAATTGTTTTTAACAACCAGATTCTAGCATGAGAGGTCAGAAACTGGGGACTAACGGGACAGGGTGCAGAAAGCACAAACCAAGACATTCAGATTGGTTTGTTGTATCCAAGTAAAGAGAGAAATTTATCTCCAAGGGAGCTCTGATTCTGGCTTAACAAAGGGAAGCTTTTCCTGGGACAATTCTTACTGCAATAGAAGACACCCCGTCTCCCGAAAAAAGTCAAACAGGCAACAAATAATTTTACCATTACCAGGTAATATGTGTTAATTGCTCAGTTTATATACTCAGAATGCCATACCATTCGAGACTGTGTATGCATTGTAACTAGAGCATTAATAAATTTAAAATGTGCCTATTAGGATGACAGCTTTGGAGGTGCAAAGGAATAACAGTTATCACTTGGCAGAAGCCGCTCTCACCCCATCTGCCGAGACTTTGCATACATTTTCAGCTTCCTGAGCAATGATTAGGCCTGTCAGAACCTCTTTAACCTTCTAACTGCTGGTCCCCACTGGCCGTAATTAGAGACTAATGAATTCAGAAGATGCAGGCCGTGAGGAAAACTGCCTTGACAGTTTGTGTACAAATTAAGCCCCAATTACCTCATGCATCTTTTGCATCGCTGATACAAGTCTCTGTTATTATTTTTGAATATGGTCATTTTAGCAGAAAGGAAGAACTTGGCTAATGTATTTTGTCATTTTTATGGCTCATCATAAAGAAAGAACATACTGGGCAGGTCACGAATATGTGAAATAAACTACAGCAGATTATAAAAAGAAATTAATTTTCCTCTTGGGAATACCCTACCACCTTTTCATCCCCCATGATGGATAAACTTATTAATGTGGTTATTTTTATTCTGATGATATCTGCCACTGAAGGAGCTTCACTCACAAGCAGGTAGTTTTGCCCAGGTTTAGCCCTCCGGTAAGGAGCATTTGGAAGGGCGATGCCCCTTCATGGCTAATCCTGGGATAAAGACTGCTTCGAGAATATTGTCAGGAAACCCTTTGTTCTGGGCCCTTACTCACCCTTCCACCTTCGGTGGCAATGGTGAAAAGTTTGTAACTCCAAGAGGCATGGCTTTTAAATGACAATAATAAGGTCCAATGCCACATTCTTTAACAAAAACTTCTTGAAAAGATATTGAATCTTATTTCAGCCCCACCGGTCAGCCTGACTAGATACTCTGTTTTAGTCATTTGGGGGACCCCTTCCTCTACTCTCTGGGGTCATACAAAAATCCTGGTTTATCTGTTCTCAGAAAGCCAGAAGGGAAGCCAGCATGTCTGCAGGATGGTCACCACCTTTATGGCTATTTCTTTAGCTACAAGATGCTGCTGCTGACGGTGGGTCCTGCCAAATGTCTCAGTCTCTGCTGCTCCCGGCAGCTCAGAGGTCCTCCTGCTGGTGGTCCCTCCCTGCTGAGGACCAGTTTCCTGCAGCCATCCTCCACTGAAGTTCCTACATGCTGGTGGGCTCCTGCTCCACACCAGCCTCAGAGAAAGTTAAGATTCTCCCTTCTGTCTGCCCACCTTCAAGCACTTCCCTTCATTCTCTCTGTTGGTAGGCAGAATAATCTCATCCTGCTTAAAAAATGTTGATGTCCTAATCCCCAGAAACTGTGAAGATGTCAGCCACACAAAAAAGGGACTTTACAGATGTGATTAAGCTAAAGATCTTGAGATGGGGAGGTTATCAAGGTTGACACAGTCTAATCACAAGGTCCTTATCAGGGGAAGACTGGGGGATAAGAGTCAGTAATAGGAGCTGTGGCAATGGAAGGAAGAGGTTGGAAGGATGTAAGGAAGGAGCCAGAAGCCAAGTAATGCAGGTGTCCTCTAAAAGCACCAAAAGTCCAGGCAATGAATTCTCCCTTGAAGTCTCCAGAAGGAGCTATCCCTGCAGACACCTTGATTTTGGACTTCTACTGTCTCAAACTATAAGAGAATAAATATACATTGTTTTAAGCCACTAAATTTGTGGTCATTTGTCACAATAGCAGGAAGAAACTAACATAGCCTTATCCTATGGAATCATAAAGATTTGCCTTTGCGTTATAATAATTATTGTTCTCATAATAATCTAATAATTTATTTATATAAATTAATAGTCTCTGTCTTCTTATCTCTAAGATTGAAATCATCAGCTATCCTCATGGGGTTGTTATGAAAATTAAGGGAATTAAAGAATCAGTTGAATATGCGGACCAAAGGAGATATGCAATAAGAAGTTGATTAAGTTCAGCTCCAAAGGCAGTCTTAGCGTGAGCATGGGCCAAGACCGTGTCAGCCCCATCTGGCTTCCTCTGCACCGGGTCCTCGCAGCTGGATCTTTAATGGTCTCTACATGCAGGCTCCAGCCCACCTATTCCTGAACGCCAGGAAGCAGTAGTTTCTTTATCTAGTGGACTTAAACTCGACCTACGTACTCTCTTAGGCTCTGCGTACTGTAACTCAGACCCATGAATTCGGTCTGTGGTATCACTTCCAGATCTTCTTCGTAGTCAAAAATCATCTGGGTCTCACCTTGAGTGAGCAAGATACTGGAGTTTGAGTAGCTCTGAAATTATAGTGAACCCACCTACTGGGTTGGCTTCGCCTTGGGATTGGGATCTGCCTGACCGTAACCTGAAGGGGCAGAAGCCTTAATTCTATTTGCTTTGCCTGTTGAGGACTCCTGTTCTGGGACCAGAAGCTACATGCTCAACCCAATCCATTGACTGGGGCCGTAAGAGTCCACCTCATACTTGCTCATCTCTTTCTAGGGCCTATATCTTTCCTCTTTACCCCCTAAATTTAACCACATTCATCAGCCATCCTTGGATAGATTCTTGAGCGACTATCAAAAGCCAGCTTGACTGGGAGGATTTGATCCACACCTTAACACCTGCTGTTGTACCACTGAATTGTTCTTTCTAGACCTACCTGAGTCATGGAGCCCATTTCCCCCAGACCATCCTGTATACTCCTCTGCTTATGTTCTAGGTTGCCACCAGCATATTGTCAAGGCTGGCTCTGGGTCATAACGAGTAAAGAGAAAGGCTAAAGAAAGATGGCCATGGCTTAAACACTGACTCAGAAACTCATTTCATGAGTAATTTATTAAAAAGCAGTACTTAGAAAAAGCATAATATTCATCTCTTTAACATGAATGCATTAGAGTGATTTTTTTTTCTAGTGACAACTTTTGAGGTAGGTTTTTAAAAGAATAAACACAGTCTAGTGGAAATTAGGCCTGGAGTGTTGGCCTAGAGTGACCTGGTACAGACTGCTACAAACTTAGGGCTTCCCGTAGACTCCTAACTTAGCTGCAGCCTGGCAGAATAGTAAGGAGAAGTATGAGAGTACGGGAGCAGGGAGAGAAAAAGGTGGAAACAAGAGGCCCCAGACCCTGCCCACACCCCAGAAGACCCATGTGGGGAAGCAGCTCTCCAGCCTTCGATGGACAAGCTTCAGGGGATGCTGAAGAGAAGAGGGAGGGCTAAACCCACAGAGTCCGGAGTCGTGTTTTAGATTCACAGAACCCCAGTGGGGAATTGTGGACAAGAGAGGCCAAGGCGTGACCACTTTTTCCCTTTGTGGTGGAAACTCAGCTGGCCTCCCTATCCGGCCTTCGTGGCCATCATCTTGAAATGTACTCAAGAGGTGCTACTGTGGGCCAGGATCAGAAACTGTACTCATGGAAACCCAGAGCCCCAGGAGATAATACAGTCTTCAATGAGTCTGGTATTAGACCCTCATTACAACAGGAGGAATTATATTATTATAGTAGTTAGAATGAGGTCTCACTCTATTATTGTCTAGGCTGGAGTGCAGTGGCACAATTACGGCTCACTGCAGCCTCAACCTCCCAGGCTTAGGTGATCCTCCCACCTCAGCCTCTCAAGTAGCTGGGACTATAGGCAATGCACCCAGCTAATTTTTCATATTTTTTGTAGAGACAGGCTTCTGCCAGGTTGCCCAGGCTGATCTCAAATTCCTGAGCTCAAGCAATCCACCTGCCTTAGCCTCCCAAAGCGGTGGGATGACAGGTATGAGCCACCACGCCTGACCATGGTGTCTTATGAAAAAGCAAAGAATGTTCACCACAATGCTGGAACAAGTAGAGCCTTAACTCCAGTGCCCCAAAACTGGCCCACACAGAAGCATCCTCTCTGGCACTGTTCCAGTCCATTGCCTTGCTATGTTTTTGTAAGTCTCCTTGTCTCACTAAAAGCATTCTCCTTCAAGGATGGAGATTATTCATCTAGGTATCGCTCTAAAATGCCTAGTTTACCTAGAGCAAAGTCTTCAAAAGACATTGGAAAATCAAATTAAAATATATTCCTAACAATGAAGGTATTCTTAAGAGGTATCGCTAACTGTTAAAATATATTCTTAAAAGTTAATTTCTAAAGGGCTCCCTTCCATAGAGCCCTTCTTACACACACACGAAACATACACATGCCCCCCCCAAAATAATGTCCTAAAACTGAGGTCATTTTCACAGCACCTCTGCCTTCGGGGTGCAGGCTTTCTGAAACAGGACTGTTTTCTGCACTCTGTATTTGGCACAGCACCTCGTTCGCTGAGACTATCCAGGAATGCATCACACATTTATTTCGTGCTTACATAGGACTGGGGAAATCACGGTCATCAAGACAAAGTCTCTCATCTACATTCTAATGTGTGTTGGGAGGTCAGGGAGAGGGACATAGATAATAGAGAAGAAATAAGAAAATACCCGACACTATAAGGCCTATTAAAAGGTAGTTGATGGGTGGTGACTAGATGTATGAAGAGTGCCATTTTATATTGAGGATCAGGAAAGGCCTCTCAAAATCAAAATTAAATTAAAAATGCAGCCAGTGTCCACATAACAAGGAGGAGCTAGTCATGTAAGCATCTGGAGCAGGAGCATCCTAGGAAAAGCCACCAGCCAAAAGACAGGACAGGCTTGGAATGCTGAGGGGCCGAAAGAAAGCCAGTGTGGGTGAAGTCTCTGAATGGCAAGGACAAGTTCAGGAAATGGGGTCACAGAGGTGAGCAGGAACCTGATCACAGGAAGCTCTGTGGGTTTTGAAATATGTTTGGATTCTTGAAGCCATCGTGTCTTAGGGAAGGAAGAGACATCATCCGCTTTATGTTTTAGAGATCACCCCAGTGGCTACAGGGGGGATGGAAGGCAGATGAGAGGAAGCACTGGGAGACCAGTCAGGAGGCTGCTGTGGAAGTCCCCTAGAGAGACAGACTTGCCTAGGAGAATGGCCGAGCAGCAGTAAAAACTGCACAAACATCCCTCAAGAAATGCAGGAGAGGCTTTCGGCACAGAGGAACACCGTGAGCGGGATCTCATGGAAGAGATCCTTTTCTCCAGGTATACCAAGCTCTCAGTTTCAGGCTCACAGTACCAGCACCCGGCTCACAAGTTCATTATTTTCACATAGATATTCTTCCACATGGAGTTTAGAAATGTTTTGCCAAGTTCCTCACTCAAAAATATCATTTGGAATTTGATGGGGATTGCATGACATTTATAAAAATAATTTGGGGAGAATCGACATCTTTCCTGAGTTGAATCTTCAGCTTTACTGAGTTGAGGTTCGGTGAGCCTGAGAGCTTGATACACCTGGAGAAAAAGGAGCCCAAACAGAAAAAAGGAAAGAAACAATAGAATCAAAACATGCTAAACACACAGGCATCATCTTAGCAAGAGTAAAACATGGAAAGCTTTCACAAAAAAATAGTATCAACAGAGTTAAGGGACACAGAGCAAGGGGAGGAGTGTAGGACTAGTCTGCACAATTGGATGGGAAGATTCGACTCAGTAAAGATGTCACTTCTCCCCAAACTGTTTTTATAAATATAATGCAACCCTAATCAAATTCCAAATGATGTTTTCGAATGAGGAACCTGGCAAACATTTCCAAACTTTATGCGGAAGAATATCTATGTAAAATAATGAAGATATACACACCTGCACTTAAACGTGTCAGGAGCCATGATGTGTTTAAAAGGGAAGGGAAGAGCTCATCGACTCTCCATCTCCCTCCTCTTCCTCTTCCCACTGGTCTCAGTCTCACTGCGGCCCCCCTCAGATCTCCCTTCCCTCACACCTCGTTCTAATTAATGTGAGCTAAAGAGTAGCTGCCGTCTCGCGCACAACACTACGGCAGTGTTTTTCAAATTTTTTGATTGTTTGTAATCATATGTAAATATATGACGTGTATAGAAATATACATATATTATTGAAACAAATGTTCTGAAATAATACCTATTATTGCCATATGTGACTTAGGTTTTTTTAAATTCTATTTTACTCTATTCTATGCAGCTCTATTTGTCTAAGAGATTATCTGTGGTCAGAACCCTCTTAATTGATTTCATAGCTCACTAATGTGTCAGGACCCATAGTTTCGAAAACACTGCCCTCAGAACCTCTGGTGACTTCAGCCACCATCCCCAATCAGCAACCCCTTTGGCTGAATATTTTACCCAGTTTGTTTTAATACAAGTTCAGAAAGCACTTCATTTAGATTTCCTGCTAGCCTGAGAATGGTGAGAACAATTAAATCTCAACAAGAAAAGTGGAATTTATGGTTTGTCTTTTTGTAGTGATGATTATGATTAAATAAAGCTCCCAGCAGTTCCTCACTGGGAGCCCCAGCTCCCGTCTCTGCTGTGGTTAGCTTTTCTCTTCCATCTGGTAGGCCCATTCAGCTCCTCTGTTCCAACAGGCCAGTTTTTTAAACATAGAAGGGGGACTAAAGAACATATTCCTCCTCATTGCATGGAAGACAGTAACCCTCTAAGGCAAGATATTTGTTTTTAACTGCATGAAACTGAAGGACCTTCTGGAAAAAAAAACTCAAGCTACAACTCTGTTCTCTTTATAAAAATTTAAAATCACATTGATTACCCATCTGGCATGTCTCCTAATTATGCAGCTCTTAGTGGACTAATACCCTCTTCAGAAGCAAACAGTAAATATACAAAGGGAAACATGATTAATAATTTCTTTTTGTTCTTTCAGCACAAGTCCCCACTCATTCATGCTCTGCACTGAAAATGTTTCATAACTGTACCCAGAGACAGACATGATGAACTGTCCCCCGACTGTCTGCTCAAGAAACAGGAGAGACAGACACACAAGCAGAATACACTTTGTAGTGAAGGCATTGATAGAGCAGACACCCTGCGCTGGTTCTTACCCTTACAGCTGAGTGTGTGTGCACGTGTATGTGTGTGCACACACATGTGCAACTGGGACACTTTTTACTGTGTTAACTTTTACCTCTATTTTATTATGTATCTGTTAAGTTCAATTTTGCTTCAACAAATCAGTTTTCTGAATTACCAAGTGAATATATTTTGTTAAATAAGCTGTACCACTTACACTTGAGACAACCCTTTCTTTTTAAACAAAGCCGCATATAGGTTCATTGTTCCAGAAAACCTGATATCTTAGCAGATGCATTTAGGTGCACACAGTCAAAACTGCATGAAAACCCTATGAATTGTCAGTAATTTATCTTTCACGTTTTACTGTCATTTTCTTTACACCTTTGTCTCTTTCAGCACCATTTCTACAAACGACAGGAATCTCTACTCTCTTGCTCCCATTAAAAGTCACTAGTTTCCTAGTATAAATGAGTTTTATGTGTAATTTCTACCATGAAAACTTTAAAATGTGATGTATTCCTTCATGAAAAGAACAACCAGGTTACACAGATAGTGGCCTATTCAACAGCCCTACCTATATTCTTCCTTGAGAATAGAACCTCAATATTTTTTGAAGTGAAATATAGCTAAGTATTTGTTTTCTCAAAATCCTTTGACCTTGGGATGACTATGTGACATAGTTCAGGCCAACAAGACCTAAGCAGAAGCCAATAGGAATTTTTCAGGGAAGTCTTTATGTTCTTGATTTTGGTAGACAGATATGGCTGGCACTGCCCTTCCAACTTCTTTCCCTGAGCAAAGAAGTGATGGCTGGAGCTGAAGCAGCCTTCTTTAGATCATGAGGCAAAAAGTAAGAAAATTACAAAGACATTGGCTCTGAGGTCTCTGAACCAATGAGACAAGAGTAGCAGCCCACCACCTTCAGATTTGTATTTTTCTGAGAAAAAAATGAAACCTTATTTGATTAAGCCATTGGTTATTCCATTATCTGCAAGCATCCTGTTACTTGTGACCTAAATGAGAGGCATGCAAAATTTCATATGAAATTCTACAGCCCCCAAATTCTGTGGAATGCCTCAGGAGCTGGTGTACAGGACTAGGCAAACACGAAGCTGGCAGGAGGAACTCTCCCTATACTGGCACCAGATTGCCTCAGACTTGTTCATCTTTTATCTTATACGCTGAGATTCCATGTAAGGATTCACTTGAGAGAAATTAATTCTTCTGCCAAAACTCTATGTTTAAAATCACTGGATTAGATGCCCTTTAAGCAGAAGATGTATCGGCTTTCTTATAGGAAGAAACCCAAAGAAATGCATCACTAATGATGAGAGTTTAGCAATTTGGTATCTGTACGATGATGGCATTTTAATAGGGAAAGTCTAGTCTGAATGCGCTCTGAAGTCATTACTTTCTCTTCTTTCCACGTGGCCTGAGTACCAACCTGATATCGTATAACTTTTCCAGTTAGGTTGGTTCGTTGTTCTACCGCGAGATACAAAGAGGACCCACATGATCCTATGTTGTAACTGAGTACCAGGGATCAAATCCTGTGGAGAAGGTAAAACCAGAGAACTAAGGAATATTTTAAAGTTAATAACAGGTACTTCACAGGAGAAGAAGATGCACAGAGGTGAACTGGCATCTCTCTGCTTTTGTATCGCTCTTCTCCAGCAGTCCTGGCCCTGGGGCAAGGCTGGGATTGCTAAATCTTGAGTCCAACACTCTGATGAGTGCCCCTCTTTTCTGAAGGAGTTTGAGGCATATTTTATGTCATAGTGATGTCTTGAAATGGTTCACATACCCTGAATTTTGGTATTCAGACTTGCATTTTAAGTTCATCATGGGCTCTCACAAGTTGAAACAAAAGCTGGAGAATGAGAAGAACGCCTGTCTACCTCTCCTCGCCTCTCAAGTGCACACCTCCTCCCACCTTGGAGCCTCGTTCCTCCTGCAAGGTGAGTGCCATTTTGCTCACTACACTTCCACTCTCCGTGGTTGTTCATTACCATAGAGAATCGGCTTTGGACCTGGAGAGGCCTGGGTTTCATCCCAGATTGTCCACTTACTGCCTGTGAGACAGTAGACTAGTTGCTTATTTTTTCCTCCGTGCTTCCGTTTCTTCATGCTAAATATGATATAAGAATAATACCAACCTGGTGGGGTTATTGTGGGGCTTAAATAACGTAGAATAGTTAAAAAGACTAGAGCAGTTCCTGGACCAGAGTCAGTGCTGAATGAAGATTAGCCACGATTGCTACTGTTGTCGTCATTGTAAATTACCTATTACCAACTTTCATTTGCCTATTTGTAAATGGGGATAAAAATGCCCCCATATGATGAATTCTCAGCAAATAGACAATACGTAGACTAAGTAACTCCTGTTGCCAGCTTGTGCAGTTCCCCCACTAGAAATGCCTCTTTCCTAGGCTCTGCCTGCTCGAGCTTCTCAGCACCTTATTTCCTGCATTAATTCAAACTCTTCCTGTGCAAAGTCTTCTCCGATGTCAGCAGTCCACCTTGTCTTCTCCTGTTATAAATAATGACAACTATCAATATCAGTACCTCCCACCTCCCAATTTAATACCAAAGCATAGGTTGTCATTTATTGTTCTTTCTCACTTATCAGTTTCTCTGTCAAAACTTTAATTTCTTAAGTGCAAAGATTCATTCTTCTATACTCAGTGTGTGCTGGGCATATGAGTGCTCATTCAATATGTGTTGGTTGTCCTACTCATCTTTACTCTCAGTTTATATTTTTATATGCATATATAAGGTTTCTTTCAAAACAGGTTATATTTATAGTGCAGCAAAGCACCAAAAAAAGCATCCACATGATCTCACCTAAACTAGAATTGGGCATAAACCCAGTATCAGAGGAAACTTGGAAAGGGTTTTCTTCCTCTGTAAGGCTGAGAGAAGGCAGGATTTATACTCCTGAAACAGAAGAAAAAAATGAAGCAGTATCTTCTCGATCTTATTTCATCAATTGGTATTCCCCCTTCCCTTAGGTCTTACCATGGCCAAATTCAAGAAACAGATGTTTGCATAAAAAAACTCCCCTGAGTCAGTGTGGCTGTTTATCCAATTTTCACCCTGCCATCCAGACGTAGGTTATGTCCAACAAAGCCCAAACAGCAAGTTGGAATGTACAAACTCGAGCCTGTGGAAGAGTTCAAGGAGAGGTGAGATGGCCCCACGTTGGGGATGCTAGAGAGGAGATCTCACTGCGATGAGAAGTGGGAAAAGAAGACTTCTTTTCCCATTGAGAGAAAACTTTTTCCCAGCTCAGGATCCACAAGTTGATGAGTTCTACTGTTTTCTAATGAAGACACAGTCTTTGGGATGCCCACTCTACTTTTATCACTTCTGTACCATTTCCCAACAGGAAAATAAAGTTTAAAGTTTTTTGAACCTGATAGCCCCACAGAGCCGATCCATATTAGTGATCTGGTAAGTGCATCTCTCTTTTTTTTATTCCCCTGTTGAATTGAATTTGTCTACTTCGATTATCAAATGAACTATGGGTGATTGCATCAACAAGAAGATGGCTCCACCTTGATGATCCATAAATTAGTTAAGTTTGTCTACTGCAACTTCTTTCCTCCAATATTCCCCTGGTAAGTTGTTTTTAAAACATGAAGATTGGTGGAGATGCTTCTTAACGCAATTAATAACATATCAGAGGTGAGAACTGAAAGCCCAGCTCTGATTGCAACATCTGCTCTGAACGAGAGCACCTAGGGACCTGCCATGAGACTTTTTGTCTTAAGGATGATCACCATGTATGTCCACAAATAAATATTCGAAGCGTTCTGACAGCCAAGCAAACCGTGAAGAATTAAACCTCCCAACAACACACTCCAACATATCTGCCACTGTTCATTTGAGGAAACTCTTTCATTCTCAGCCTTTTCAGTTCTCCCCAACCCTGGTTGGTTTATCCTTCATAAACATGTTTCCATTTGGAGGGGGAATGGTCCAATTTTTAAAGAAACAGTTTCTTAATGATAAATTCAGACTTTTCCAGCAAAGACGTTTGAGACAGTGTGTTCAGTAGAAGCGAAGGAGGACTTATAAAGTAATCAGCATCTCCATAGACAAAAGTTTTCAGTGACCCACCAGTGCCTTCCAAATCAAGTCCCTTGGAATTTCACTCCCTCTGGCCCCCGGCCCAGTCTGTCCTTCTGATCACAATCTCCTTTGCACTTCAGGTTAGCTCAAGACAATCCAGACCAGCCTGTGATTCCACTTCCACCTCATGTTCTTCCCCCTATATTAGCTTTTACACTGGAAATCCTCTTTAACCCATCACTAACCAAAATCCTACCTCCCTTCTGTATCTAACTCAAGGGCCCCGTCCTCAGGAGGGCTCCAACTTCTGATTTTCGGGCTGGATGTGATTGCTTCATTTCTTACAGTCACATAGACCTTGTCTCTAGCACATATCACATTCTGCCTTGTCTTATGGACACTGCCTCCTGCAACACTGTGATCTCCAGAAGAACCTCCCATAACAAATTAGTGCACAACACAGTGCCTCATACATGACAAACCATCAATAAATACATGACTTTGTAGACTGATTCCATTCGTGGGGGTATCAGGAAGACAGGAAAGGCAATACCGAAAGGCCTGCCTCCCTCCACCACCAGGCTGCCCCTTTCACTGGCTAACTGGCAGTGGGAGATATTTGGGGACATCAAGATGCAGGGACTATTAGTTTTTATTTTATTTTGACTTGTATAATACTTACCTGGTTGAAAGCTTAAAATAATATAAAAAGGTATACATTACAAATTCAGGATGAGAACTTTTGCCTGACATTCCCCAAAGTCAATCCTCACTGGGGTGATTCAGTTGACTCTAATACTAGCCATACAACACTTCCACCGTGTTCAGACTTTGAAAAACGCATGCAATTGACAGATTATCTGGGACTTTTTCTAGCCAGATTGAACGATAAAAATAATATATGTGTTTATCAAATAGGTCATCCGCTATCAAGTAGACAAAATGATAAAGTGATAAACTCTTCAATTTGTTGTATCATGCAAACTTGGCCCCCAGTCCAGTTCTATTTTAGAGGCCAAGTGGTTAAAAGACCATCATTCCTACCATACACTTACTCCAGCTTTACTTAAGTAGTGCACAGTATTAGATTAGTCAGGTTCTCCAGATAAACAGATCCCATAGGATGGTGATATATAATCTATGTATTTAGGAATGGGTTCACATGATTGTGGGGCTGGTGAATCTGTAGAGGACAACAACAGGCTGGAAATTCAGGGAAAAGTTAAGTCTCATATCTACAGGCTGAAAACTTAGGCAGAGGTTCCATGTAGCAGTCTCTAGGCAGAACACCATTTTCTTCGGGAAACCTCCGTCTTTGCTCTTAAGACCTTCTGCTGATTGCATGAGGCCAGCGTGCATTATTAAAGGTAATCTGCTTTACTCCAAGGCTACTGACTTAAATCTTAATCACACCTAAAATACACCTTCACAGCAACATCCAGACTGGTGTCTGAAGAAACGACCGGGCACCACAGCCTAGCCGAAGTTGACACATAAGATCAATCATTACAAATGGAAACAAAACTCCAACTTAAGGTGGTTGGCTAAGAGATATTTTTGGCACAAGGTAATGTTGCTTCCCCACAAACCTTAGGAAGCTCTTCAGCCTGGCTAAGTTTCTTGAAACAACTAAGCCAAAAAGCCTACTGGACCCCAACTTGAAGCAGTGGAAAGTTCTGGAAGTTCCTTCAGTGCAGAATAGTAGAGCAAAGCCCCTAAGTGCTTCTGTGTATCTGAAAAACATTTCAGAGACCATCCCAGTGCATTTTAGAAAAGCATGGGCCAACACAGTTTTCAAAGAAAAAATCTCCTGACCAATCCCATTAAAAATAAAGTGTAACCATGTCACCAAAATAATTCTTAAACACTGTGACAAGAAGTTGATAATAGAATAAATCTTAATGAATAGATTAAGGGGCGAGATTACTGTTCAACAAGAGAAAGACGATTTTCTTTCCCATCTTCCTTCTTCCTTTCTTTTCTAATCCCTTCTGTTCTTTTCGTTTCTTTCTCTCTCTTGCCTTTAAATATTATTTTTTATGGCTTCTTGGTGTAAGAAAAAGACTCTTTAAAACTATGACCCAGTGTCAGGAAGAGAACAGAGTAGTCTCTCAAACTAATGACTGTTGTTGAGGACTCCTTTAGCGATATTCAGCTAGAGAAAAAAAAAAAAGAAGAGAAAAAGAACCTTGCAATAAACGACCTTCACGGAAGAAGACTATTCACGTTAATTAGTAGCTCTTTTCAAATATGATTCATATATGCATTAGGCTATGCCATGCTGAACAATGCACACATTGTAGTAAACATCAAGACAAGTCTCAAGTATGGTTATCAAAATTTTAGAAAACTCTAGCTAGTTCTTTTTTCATAAGATTGTGACTTGCTGTTCCTGGTGCATTACACAATAGTATCTCTCCTAATGGCTTTTAGCTTTTGCCACTGCCAACTTTTATATTTAAAATCCATACAATTATGGACAATTTGTGAACATTATGAGGCTTTTCTTTTTTGCACTGATTCTTACTGATTCAAGCCAGCTTTTATCCTTAGCAAATCAAATGCATTTTGCTTGCAACACTAGATTCATTCTCACATATTCCACTTTATTCTTATTATTAGTATTCCTTATTATGCATATTTAATTTAAGAATGCATTTTCTCCATTAAAAAATTAGAATATGCTGAAAGAAGTATTAGAAGGTGATTATTTGCTTTAGTTTGCTTTTATTAACTATGTAAGCCCTGATATGGTCTTCCCAAAGTTACAAGCAAGATATAAAAATGTTCAAAAGCAAGAAAGAAGATAAAATAAAAATCGGCTTGAAAATCACAGGCATTGTTTATGGAATGATGGTGTATGAGGTATCAAATTCATTAAGAAAATGGATTTTTTAAATCTCAGTTTTATATGAATGGAGAAAGGATATAAATTTGCTTGAGTTTCTTAAGCAAATATACCACTAAGTATAGTTCTCCAGAAACTAGGCCAGCAAGATGCATCCGGCAAAAGCAAAAAGTATGAAGTAAGGCGAGCACCTTCCCTACCTCCACTCCAGCTGCACAAAACACTTCGGCATGTTAAAGCCTTTGAGAATCCCCCCAGCACCCGCACACTATGGCAAATACAGCTATAGAGCATTCAGCCTAAAGAAACTCATCAATCCTCCGGACAGAGGGCTTCTGCCCCCCATTTCAACCCCCACCCTACTCTCCCGGACAAAACAAGGAAAATTACATGGGGGAAGGCTTAGTGTTTATTCTTTTTAAACCTTTTTAACAAAATAGCTAGGAATTTAAAGCCTGCGAGAAAATGAATAATCAGTTAAAATTCCTTTCTTAATTTTGCAATCATTAACTGTAGGCTGTCAGCCAAGTGATTGGTTTTTCAGGCGTTTGACGAGTTTGAATCTTCCCCCGTCTACTCTAAAGTTACTGATTTAACTGGCTGTTTTAAAACTGTGAGGGCAAACCAAAGACCTGGGGTTCAATTCCTTTGGCATTTTGGGGAATACTTTGCTCCCTGGCTACCTCACCCCCATGCCTTTCAACACTACACACACCTGTTAACTTTTATTTGGGTCCTCTATCAACCACACTGACTAAAGTAGAGAAGAGCAAAGAACACCTTTGTTAATATCTTGCTTATTGGGTTATCATTTGTCATTGGTTTAAGATCTTAAAATCTGTAGTTACCAATGGACTTTGTCTCTACTATGAAATCCAAATAAGTTAATACTATGTAATATTTGGGGGACACCTGTCAATAATCTATTATATGAAGGACATTATATGAGGAACTTTTGATAGGTACTACATATTACCTAATCGTAATACACCTACAAGAGTTTTGGCCCACATTGCCTGGACAAAAATCTTGGTTCCTCCCGCTTTCTTGCTCTGTGAATATGCACATATTACATAATCATTCTGTGCCTCAGTTTTTACATGTGAAAAATAGGAACAGTAATAATACCTACCTCATAGAGTTACCACGAATATTTAAAACAGCATTCTCCAAATCTAATTCCTCCATGTAGATCCTGGATCCTATGCCTCTAGGGACCCCTAGGATATTTCTCTTCCATCTGGTAACCTCTACCATTTTGAACTCTTTGTCTTCATTCTTACAAGACTTAAAAGAAAAAGGAGTAGGCTGAGTGCAGTGGCTCATGCCTGTAATCCCAGCACTTTGGGAGGCTGAGGCGGGAGGATGACGACATCCAAGGAGTCCAAGACCAGCCTGGGCAACATGGTGAAACCCTGCCTCTACTGAAAATAGAAATTAAAAAAATTAGCTGGATGTGGTGGTGCATGACTGTAGTTCCAGCTACTCAGGAGGCTGAGGCCGAAGAATCACTTAAACCTGGGAGATGGAGGTTGCAGTGAGCCAAGATCATGCCACTGCACTCCAGCCTGGGTGACAGAGCGAGACTCCGTCTCAAAAAACAGTAAAGTTTGTTCTGCTCAACTCCCTACCCAATGTGCACCCCATTAACAGTGCCTCCACTTCATTGCCTCACCACTCCTGTGCAGGTCCTAATATCTCAAAAGAAAATAGAATATTTTAGTTAAGACCAATAAATGCCTTGATGATAAAAATATAAACAGACCTTAACTAATTAGCTTGCTAATTACTCTTTCCTGAAGCCAATTTTTTCTAGTTCTACTAAACTATGATCAAAAACAAAACATCAAGATATAGTAGAGTTGCTCTTTTCTGCTGTACTGGCAATTAAAGCTAATCAAGAGCACAACTGATTACACAGAGATCAGACACTAATATTTGGAACATGTTGCTCATCTATATCATATATCAATTTTCTATCTAGTTTTCAAAAATTGGAGTAAGGGTAAGGTGGGAAGGGAACCTTTCAATTGTCTCAATAATGATGCCATGAAGAGCATCTGCAACTTAAGTTTAAATGATGAAATCCCCAATTAAAATATCAGAAATGTATCCAATTCATAAGCTTTTAATTTGCCTCTTCAGGGATCTAAGTACTTATTTTTTCAGGTGTTATCTTAAACAATATATTTTTGGGTTGATACCGCACCCCCAAATGCTGTGTTCGTGTATAATTTTGCATTAGTTGTAGGAGCCTATGAATTTGTACCTCTTGACCCTCCAGTGAGGGCTAGGTCAGATTAATCATGACATTATTATTATGTCATGCATTCTAACGGTCTCCTTCTGGAAGTCATGTCTGCTGCAGTACAATTATCTAAGACTGATGGTACAGACCAGAGTCATTATAATAAAATTTATTTGGCATAGATCTTCACAGCCACAGTTCCAACCTCACATCCCACTTAGTAGGCACGTGGGATTCTACTTAGCAGGACTACATTTTCTACCAGTAGAAAGGAAAGGGTCCTTAATGGACACATTATATGCAACATAACATACTCCTTTTAGCAAGCGAAGAGCCAGGAGGTTGCTTGATGGAGACAGATCTAAACCATGAGTACCGCGCCTTCATCAGGTGGAGAGGCATCAGATTCAGTGGTGGCGCTTCACAAAACTAGACAAAGACCTGTCAGGGCATAAGTAACTCCATTTTCTAATTTCTCCACATTGAAAGTCCCTGTCAAATATCTGTGAGATCTGCATGAGGAATTGAGATGGAGATGATAATCAGTTGTCAGTAGCAATACCGTCCTTCAACCACATCATAGAACAGGGTGAGCCTGAAACCCATTGAAAGTGTGCAGAGGGTTCCTTTGGTCTGAAACGTTCTGCCCATCACTTGACCCTTTCCTGTTTCTCTCGAATCCTTTATGCATCCCTTGCTGATGTCTACAGTACACCCCACTTTCCTCAACTACCGGCCACATCCAGGACCCTCTCTCAGAAGACACCACTGTGTATTTGACAAAAATTTGAGGTCATCAGACGTAGCTACCTCAGCCTCTCACAGACCCACCTCTAATTTCCCAGTGTCCTATTCTTACTCCTTTTGAAGCCCATCTGTATTCTAGATCCCATGCCTCTGAAACTTTCTACCAAAAATTCCTTAGCATTTTGAAATCTTCGATGTCTTCTTCCTTGGTTCTCCCTGTTTCTCTCATACACACACATGCACACAGAGAGAGAGAGAAACAGAGACAGAGACAGAGAGAGAGAGAGAGAGAGAGAGAGAGAGAGAAGCAATTGCAATTGCATCTCTAACTACAACAACACAATGTTAACTAGAAGATACAAAAGTAAGGGGTAATCCAGATTGGATAGAACTCATTAAGGAGGGAATACAGAAAAAAATAACTTTATTGATGTATAATTTATATATTGTTAAGTATGTCCATTTACACTATGCAATTAATGGGTTTTGAGAAATGTACATATTTGTGAAAACACCACCACAATCAAGACACAGAACATTGGCAAAATACCCCAAAATTCATGTACCCCTGTATCATTCATTCCTCCCTTTATTTCTGGCCACAGCCAACTATGATCTGCTTTTTGCTGTTACAGATGAGTTTGCTGTGTCTAGACTTCTATATTAATGCAAGCACACAGAATGTGTTTTTTTTGTATCTAGTCTCTTTCACTTAGCACAATCACTTTGAGATTCATTCATATTAATGTGTACATCACATTAATAGGCTTGCCTTTTTTATGGCTGAGCAATATTCTATCGTATAGATATGCCATGATTTGTTTATTTATTTACCTATTGATGAACATTTGTATGATTTCCAATTTGAAGCTATTTCAAACAAACTTCGAAGATCATTGTGCTGACACTTTGTGTGGGCATATATTTTCACTTCTTTAGAGTAAATATCTAGGAGTGGAATGACTGGTGGTATGGTAGGTACACTATATTACCTTTTAAAGAAACTGAGTTTCTTACAGTCCCACCAGCAGTGTGTGAGAGTTCTGGCTTTTCCACATCCTAGACAACATTTAATGTTATAAGGTTTTATAATTTCAGATGCAGTAGCATCTCATTGTGCTATAATTTGCATTTCCCATGTGATTTTTGACTATCATTTTATCTGCTTATTGCCATGCATAGATCTTCTTTTGTGGAGTATGTGGTCAAATCTTTTGCTCATTTAAAAAAATTAGATTGTCTTATTAGTGAGTTGTAGGGGCTCTTCATATATTTTGAATACAATTCTGTTGTTAAATACATGTATCAAAAATAATTTCATTTTGAGACTTGCCTTTTCATTTCTTAATAATATCTTTGGAAGAGAAAAAGCTTTAAATTTTTACAAATTCCACTTGTCTTTTTTTCAGTGGTTTAACCTTTTCACGTACCATCTAAGAAATCTTGGCCTGCCTCAAGGTCTTGGAGATTCTCTCCTATGCATTCTTCTAGAAGTTTTGTAACTTTAGCTTCCACATTAAATCTATGGTACAAAATAATTCTAAAACAATATTTTATTCTTACAGAGTTAGTGAAAAATGTTTTGGGAAAAAATACTGAGAAACTCACCATTAATTTTTTAATGTTTGTGCTTCTATTTCTTTATTTTAGTTTTGTCTTGGAAAATATGTGAAAGGAGAGAAGAGGGTAGGCTGCATATACTCCGTAAGCGCTTTGAGTTTTCTTGTTTGTTGATTTGTTTGTGGAGGTTGGGTCTGGCTCTGTCACCCAGGCTGGAGTATAGTGGCACAATCTCAGTTCACTGCAACCTCTGCCTCATGGGCTCGAGTCCCTACCACCTCAGCCTCGCAAGGAGTCGGGACCACAGGCGCTTGCCACCACACCCGGCTAATTTTTTGTTATTTTTGGTAGAGATGGGGTTTCACCATCTGTCTAGGCTGGTCTTGAACTCCTGAGCTCAAGCGATCTGCGCGCCTCGGCCTCCCTTGGCTGGGATTATAGGCTTGAACTACCACACCCCAGACTGATTTAATTGAAATTTTATTTTACTTGATATTTACATGCAGTTTTTTATATCCTGGCATATGCTGAGAACATTTTCCCACAATCTTTCATATTTTTTCAATCATAATTTGAAATAGATGAAGAAAATATCATTTTATTAACATGCAAACATGTATTTAACCAGTCCCCTTCTTTGGTGTTTGTCTTGTTTCTAGTTGTTTTCTATTATAAACAATGTTGCTCTGAAAATCCTTAGACATACTTCTTAGGTCTCTGATCATTTCCTTAGGATAAATTATTATATCGTGCATTTACTGGCTTAAAGAACAAGAACATCCTGAAAGCTTTTATCTATATTTCTAGAAAGAATGTACCAATTTGCAGACCTCCTGCTAGTTTGTGAAAGCACCACAGCAACCTCCCCAACTTTGGGCATTGCCTTTGATTTTAATCTTAGCAATTGTATTAAGAGAAATCAATAAATCATTCTGGTTCTCATTTGTATTTCCTTGGCTTTCATGAGCCTTAATATTTTTTTTCCTGTATGCTTTTTGATGATATTTCTTCTTTGTGGATTACTTGTTCAAGTCCTTGGTCTGCTTTTTTCTAATAAGATTTGTTTTTATTGAGATTTATTTGTTTTATAAGAGCTTTTTATATATTAACCAATATTAATCTTTTAACATATATTAACCTACTTTTGCCAAAGGTATTTTAAATACTTTTTGTTCATGTGTCATTTAAATTCATGTATGGTATTTCTTTCTCATTTGTTTATTTCTAGACAAACTTTATTGTGTATATTTGAAATTTACCGCATGATGTTATGGGATATATAAAGTAAAATTACTACTGTAGTGAAGCAAGTTAACATCTATTAAATATCATCTGACAGTTAATTCTGAAAAGAGTGACTAGAATCTACTTATTTAACAAGAATACTTAATACAATAAAATATGGTTAAGGATAATCCTCAGGTTGTACATTAGACATCCTATGTATCTGCTACTCGGTATCCTTTGACCTTTGACCTTGTCTTCCTATTTTCTCCCCTGCCCTCCTGCCCTTGGTAACACTGTTTTATTCTCTATCTCTATATATTTGATACAGACATATTCTCTGTATCAGTGTTTTATATGTGCTTTATTCTCTATCTCCGTATATTTGATACAGAAATAGGCATATAGGTATATATGTTTTATTCTCTATCTCTGTATATTTGATACAGAAATAGGCATATAGGTATATATGTTTTATTCTCTATCTCCGTATATTTGATACAGAAATAGGCATATAGGTATATATGTTTTATTCTCTATCTCCATATATTTGATACAGAAATAGGCATATAGGTATATATGTTTTATTCTCTATCTCCGTATGTTTGATACAGAAATAGGCATATAGGTATATATGTTTTATTCTCTATCTCTGTATGTTTGATACAGAAATAGGTATATAGGTATATATGTTTTATTCTCTATCTCTGTATATTTGATACAGAAATAGGTATATAGGTATATATGTTTTATTCTCTATCTCTGTATATTTGATACAGAAATAGGTATATAGGTATATATGTTTTATTCTCTATCTCTGTATGTTTGATACAGAAATAGGTATATAGGTATATATGTTTTATTCTCTATCTCTGTATGTTTGATACAGAAATAGGCATATAGGTATATATGTTTTATTCTCTATCTCTGTATATTTGATACAGAAATAGGTATATAGGTATATATGTTTTATTCTCTATCTCTGTATATTTGATACAGAAATAGGTATATAGGTATATATGTTTTATTCTCTATCTCTGTATGTTTGATACAGAAATAGGTATATAGGTATATATGTTTTATTCTCTGTCTCTGTATGTTTGACACAGAGACAGAGAATTGTTTTTAGACTCCTCATATAAATACGATCATGCAATATTTTTCTTTGTGTCTGGTTTATTTCATTTAGCATGATGACCTCCAGATTCACCTATATTGGCAAATGACAGAATCTCCTTATAAAGGCTAAATAATATTCTACTATATATGTGAGTGTATATATAGTGAAATATTTACAAACAGTAAAAAACTGTAGGGTATATATGTATATGTATATAGACATGTATAGATGTGTATATGTACGTATATACACATACATGTATATATGTGTGTGTACATATACACATATACACACATATATTTAAAAACTGTAGCATATACACATATATATGTTTTAATATATATTAATTTCTTTGGGAACCTTCTTACTCTATATAATATTTCTAGCCTGCGAGGTTTTAGATTTGTATAAAGTCAAATCTAAATTCTTGCATTATATTGCCCACATTTCAATAACATAGATCTTTATAGATATACAGTAAACTTGTATTTTATTTTTGTTCTTTTTACATTGTAATGCTCAAGCCCATCTAGGATCTATTTTGGTATGAGGGAAGAAGGAATGTGTGTTAATTGTAGTTCCTTTCTAAGCAGAGCCTGAGGCAAAGTTCGCATGTTCAAGGTCTGAGGGGAGAGGAATCCCAGGGCATTAAGAGTGAGAGAAAAGGGAAAGCGCAGAAGGGAAGAAGGAGACAAAATCAAAGATAGTATGTCATTACTGGGCTGGCCACAGGTTCACAGAAACAGAGCTATTGCAGGATGTCAACAGAGGCTGACAGAACCAATGCATGAGTCCAGTGGCATAGAGAGGGAATGAGGAGTGAGGCTGTCATCAGCTCTCTCTTGCATTGGTTAAAGTTTGCACTTCTGAGCCATGTTTCCCAAACACTCCAAGCAGCTGCTAAGAAAATTCGCGTTCCAATTTGTATTTCTCTAATGACAAGTGATGATGAGCTTTCTTTTCATGTGTTGGCCATGTAAATGTCTCCTTTTACAAAGAATCTGTTCATATCCTTTGCCCACTTTTTGATGGGGTTGTTTATTTTTTATCTTATAAATTTGTTTAAGTTCCTTGTAGATTCTGGATCGTAGCCCTTTGTCAGATGGCTAGATTGCAAAATTTTTCTCCCATTCTGTAGGTTACCAGTTCACTCTGATGATAGTTTCCTTTGCTGTGCAGAAGCTCTTCAGTTTAATTTGACCCCATTTGTCAATTTTGACTTTTGTTGCCAAAATCACAATGAGATAGCATCTCACACCAGATAGAATGGCAATCATTAAAAAGTCAGGAAACAACAGAGAAAATGTGGAGAAATAGAAATGTTTTTACACTGTTAGTGGGAGTGTAAATTCATTCAACATTGTGGAAGACAGTGTGGTGATTCCTCAAGGATCTAGATCCAGAAATACCATTTCACCCAGCAATCCCATTACTGGGTATATACCCAAAGGATTGTAAATCATTCTACTATAAAGACACATGCACACATATGTTTATTAAGCACTATTCGTAATGGCAAAGACTTGGAACCAACCCAAATGCCCATCAATAACAGACTGGATAAAGAAAATGTAGCACATATACACCATGGAATACTATGCAGCCATAAAAAAGGACCAGTTCATGTCCTTTGCAAGGACATGGATGAAGCCGGAAACCATCATTCACAGCAAAGTAACACAGGAACAACAACAACAAAAAAAAAAAACAAATACCGCATGTTCTCACTCATAAATGGGAGTTGAACAATGAGAACCTATGAATACTAGGAGGGAAACATCACACATCAGGGCCTATCAGGGATGGAGGGCTACGAGAGAGATAGCACTAGGAGAAAAACCTAATGTAGATGGTGGGTCGGTGGGTGCAACAAACCACCACGGCACGTGTATACCTATGTAACAAACTTGCACATTCTGCACATGTATCCCAGAACTTAAAGTATAATTTTAAAGAAAGAAAGAAAGTTCAGGTTCCATGAACTCAGCTGGATCACCTCTGGGTGCTAAAATTGCTGTGTTTCCCACTGTGATGGACAGGAGCAATGGAGAATGTGCCCAAAAGGCAAGAGAAAGGGGCTGTTAGGAGGTGAGCAACAGCAGCAGATGCTCACGGGGTGGAGCCTGGCAATCTAGGTAGGCTCCTATACTTAGACAAGTAGGGGATGTGACTTTAGTTACCATTTATCCTGTAATGAATAACACCCCTTTCTTTACCAATTGGAATTCCACCTTTGCCATATTCTAAGTTCTTACTTATACTAGGGTTTATTTCTGATTCTGTCTATGAATATACAAATGTACAGTTATAACACTTTTTTAGCTCTCTGGTGGTGCAATTTCCCTCATTCATTCATTCATTCATTCATTCATTTATTTATTGAGACAGAGTCTCACTCAGTCACCAGCACCAGGCTGGAGTGCAGTGGTACAATCTCAGCGCGCTGCAACCTCTGCCTCCCGGGTCCAAGCAATTCTCCTGGCTCAGCCTCCCAAGTAGCTGGGCCTACAGGCACACACCACCATGCCTGGCTAATTTTTGTATTTTTTAGTAGAGACAGGTTTCACCATGTTGGCCAGGATGGTCTCGATCTCTTGACCTCATGATCCTCCCGCCTCGGCCTCCCAGAGTACTAGGATTACAGGTGTGAGCCACCATGCCCAGCCCCCCCATTTATTAAAAAAAATTTTTTTTCAGCCATTCTCATAAACTCAGGTGTGTAGGTAAAGTTATAATAATTTTAACTAGTTTTACAAAACAATTGAGGATCTGTATATAAATCACATTTAATTAATATATCTGTTCGGGGATTACCAACATCTTTATAATACTGTACTAGGTTTTACCCTTCATGAATATGGCAGAAGCTTTCATTTATTTAGGTTTTTTGATGGCCCTCAGTAAAATTGTCCAACCATTATTCATGTAGCTCCTGAAAAACTTTTGTTTATGCCTAGGTATTTTAAATTCCATTACTCTGGTGGACAGGACTTTTTTTAGTATGCTTCCTAACTCAATTTATTGCATGTAGTAAACTTTTTAATACTAATTTTATAACCAACCATCTTTCTAAACTTTCTAATTAAGTTCAAATAATCTTTCAGTTTATTCTCATGGGTTTTCTAAGTGGACAATAGACTTGTCTGTAAAGAATGATAATTTTTCCTTCTTCTCTAGTAATAACATTTCTTATTTTTCTTTCCTGCCCCTTTTCACTGGCTGTAACTTCAGAATATTGTTAAATAAATAATTGCAACAACAGTAATCTTTATCTTGCTCCTACCTTTAATTAGAAAGCTTCTGCCATTTTACTTTTTTTTTTTAGACAGAGTTGTGCTCTGTCACCATGCTGGAGTGCAATGGTGCACTCCACCTCCTGGTTCAAGCGATTGTCCTGCCTCAGCCCCCCAAGTAGCTGGGACTACTGGCGCATTCCACCACGCCCAGCTAATTTTTGTATTTTTAATAGAGACGGGGTTTCACCATGTTGGCCAGGATGGTCTCAATCTCTCGACCTTGTGATCTACCCACCTCAGGCTCCCAAAGTGCTGGGATTACAGGCATAAGCCACTGTTGGTTGTTGATTTCAGAGAAAAATCTCAAATCCTATCAAGGTAGTACATTTCTGTAATAGATCACAAACAGTTTTTCCAATTGATGATTGATGTTCAATTTGTATTTTTTGCCCTACCAGGACACTGTGTGTTTTACTGTGAAAAAGATGCTTACATTTTTAATCCAATGTTCTTAACTGGACACTGGCCTGCCACTTAGGATTCAGCTGCTTCTCCAGAGAGGGAAGCTGTGCTCTACCCTGCTACAAAGGACACTAAAACCCCCTGCTTTGGGTCAGGCAGGCCATCTACAGTCTGACACTGCTCTTTCAGAGGAGCTACTAAGCACCCACACAAGTCTTTGCCTCAGAGTTATGGTGTGCGAACCTATCCTGCTTACCAGCATAGCAGGGTCATCTATTTACTGGAGTATTTGTTATGTGTTTGTTCCTTGGTTAGTTAGGGGACACCATGACACTGATTTATATCCATGGTCCGTGCTAGTTGTTTCTCTCCTCTTTAGTCTTTGGACTCTGGTGATTCCAGCCCCAATATCTCCCCATGCTTAGCTTACTTGGCTTTTTAAATTTTTGATATAAAAACTCTATGGGTTCTTATACTTCCTTAAAATAGAATATGATTTCTATTTCACAATCTATTTAGTTAATTTCATGTGTTGTGGAAATTTCTTTTTATTTTCTGACAGTCAGAAATATGTTTTCCCTCAAGGAAGTGAGTAGGTCCAGGGGACTCCATGGAACCCTTCCAATTCTCAACTGTGTTTATACCTTCTGAGGTCCTCTCCCCATTCTCACAGTAGCCAGTCTACCTTGTTATCAATTTCCTTATTCCATTCCCACCATCAACCCCCTCTTTCAGCAAATAAAACTCGCCTCCTACTTCACTGAGAAAACCAAGGTGAGAATTCCCATTTCTAAAATCTATGACTAATCCCAGAGTCCTCTCTCCAATTTCCCTAATGGACACCCTTCCCTACAGTTTCATGCAAAAAAAAAATTCACCTTTCGAGACAAGACCAACTCCTCCATCCATCTTCACCCATTCTATCATCTCTGTTTAAACTATTACTGCTGTATTAGCAACCTCTTTCTCTTTGCGGGCTTGTAAACTTCACCTTCAAGTCTTCACACTAGATTTAAATCTCTGTATCTTCTCTCTGCTTTCTCTCTCTCTTTCCAGTCACAAATGTGGAAACTCAGCAGTCCCTTTGCTGGCTCCCCTGCCTTCATCTTAAGTGTTGAAACCCTCCCTTGACTCCAGGGAGGAGTCAAGTTACTTTTAGCACTGTTTTTATTTCACAACACATTGACAAGACGGTTCCCAGGTAATCACGTTCACTCCCTGAACCTCCACTAGTCCATATGCTGCTGACTCCAGTGTTCTCATTTCTATTTCAAACCTCACTGTTGAATCTCGCACTGTCTACTGGACCACCTCAACTTGGGTTTCCACCAGCACCTCAAAACAACATGGACAAAACCCCATGATCAGAGTCCTCCCACCCCCATCAAATCTGCCCTACTATCTCTCCTATTGCTACACGTGACATCACTGTCTCCCTAGACACCCAAACCAGAGTAGGCGCCACCCCAGCCTCTCCCTCTCCCGCACATCCAGTCAATGCCTACATTCAGCCTGTCTTGGCTCCTTTAATTCTCCTGTGCCATTCTTCTCTCGCCCACAGTCCTTGCCGCAGCTCTGACCCTAAGCATTTCCCTTGGAACTCCTGGTACAGCCTCTCTGCGCTGAATGTTTTTCCCTTTTATGAACCAAGCTTTTTCTGACCTCTGGGCTTTCTTTCCCACATACTGCCCACTGTTCTCTCTCCTTAAAACACTTGTCTGCTCTGATCTTGACCTTGTCAAACATTCCTGAACATAATCATCAACTGAGACCTTCTTTAAAAAAAAATGAATAAAGAAAGAAAAAGTAGATCTATTTAAATCACTTCTGTGCTTAAAACTCTCTAACAGCCCTCCATTGCCCTTGAGATACGGTGTAATCTCCTTAGCACGGCATATGAATTCTCTGCTCTAAACCTTTCCCTCACCAAACTTCTGCCCCCACCCTGTGTTCTTGCCACAGAAAATTTCTGTTATCTCCCCATGTCTGTTATCCACATTGCTATTCTATGTTATTATGAACATACCTTTACTTACTCCTCCCCTATCCAAATATCTAGCAAACCATCTATTCATCTTTTTTAAATGATCTCAAAAATCACCTCTCACTTCTTTTTTGCCCTCTGGCATAGACTTATATCACAGAATTTTTTTTTTTTTTTTTGAGACAGAGTCTTGCTCTGTCACCATGCTGGAGTGCAGTGGCGCAATCTCGGCTCACTGCGATTCTTCCGCCTCAGCCTCCCGAGCAGCTGGGACTACAGGCGCATGCTACCACACCCAGCTAATTTTTGTGTTTTTAGTAGAGATGGGGTTTCATCATGGCAACGATGGTCTCGATCTCTTGACCTCGTGATCCACCCGCCTCGGCCTCCTAAAGTGCTGGGATTACAGGCGTGAGCCCCAGCGCCCGGCCCTATCACGGAATTTTTAGTGGACAGATCTGTGTTCAGACCTTTTTGCCTCCCTGTAGATAACAGTACATAAGCTTGTTATGGCTGTTTCCTCATTTCTTTGTCCAAAACTATATTTCTTTATTGAAAAACCATTTTTAAGCACTGTGTTAAGCATTAGGAACACAAAGATTAATGATAATAACATAATTGTAGCTCCCAGTGAACACACAGAGAGAAAGGCAAAGAAACAAGCATACACAGCTAACACAGCATATACCCTGACAGTGATATTCACCACCTATTTATCTTAGGGGCACAAAGAAAGTGTATCTAATTCTGTAGGTATTGCAAGAGTCTCAAAGTGTGCCAGACACATTTGCTTGGTAAATGTGTATAGTTTATTGATGGCACCATAGTTTGTTGAGAGAAGGAGTGAGCAGCCAGCTCATAGAATATCCCAAAGAAAGTTCCCCATGGATTCAATCCATTTTCCCTCCATCTGTATCTTCATCTTCAGGCAATTTTGCACCTGGATCATCCATCCCTCTGGAAGCACATGGGACCTAAGGCAATTGTTAAGGGGGAGAACAGCTAATCTAAGTAAGTCTCTGGAAGTTCCTGCCAGCCTCTGCCTCTGCCTCTGCCTCTGCCTGGAGCTCACACCCCTGGCTTGCAATGGCAGCTAGGAGATGTGTGTTAAGAAATAATTAATCGGCCGGGCACGATGGCTCACGACTGTAATCCCAGCACTTCGGGAGGCCGAGGCGGGTGGATCACGAGGTCAAGAGATCGAGACCATCCTGGTCAACATGGTGAAACCCCGTCTCTACTAAAAATACAAAAAATTAGCTGGCATGGTGGTACGTGTCTGTAATCCCAGCTACTCAGGAGGCTGAGGCAGGAGAATTGACTGCACCCAGGAGGCAGAGGTTGCAGTGAGCCGAGATCGTGCCATTGCACTCCAGCCTGGGTAAAAAGAGCGAAACTCCGTCTCAAAAAATAAAAATAAAAATGAATAACTAATCAAGCCATGGCCTTCAGCCACATGGTGAAACCCAGTGTGGTAACTACACCCCTGTCCATCTCTCCAGGAATCCATAACCCAAAAAACTTTATGAAGCCAAGATGATTTATGATCGTCTCTGGACCATGAGCCCCTGAGGAATCCATAAACACAAAGTCCTTAACGCATTTGAGCTCCTAATGCTTCATCTGTCAAATGAGGATAACAACCTTCTCACAATGCTGCTATCCAGAACAATGTGATCTAAAATGCCTCGCTTAGTACCTACCACAAAATAATTACAGCTTCTTTTCATTGAAGGCATACTCCATGCTGTAAGAAGAAATGTAGGATTTACTTCCCTTATATGGGTTTGATTTTGAGGTTTTGCTGTTCCACTTTTGTTTCAATGACGCCTGTGACTGCTACATTTCCTTGGCTTAACACTTGTCTTATCTTCAAGACATACTGAAAAAATGTTAAATTCAAGGGGGTCATAATTATCACCATGACTTACGGTTCTTTGTGATCTTACCAATGAACCTAGAAGGGGAATCTGGTTGGATTGATGGCCTGAGCCGGTCTTGAGTTGGCTGTGACTGGATTCACTCCCAATGATCTAAATTCTCATCTGAGCACCACGTATTGCCTTAATCCACATGCTGCACTTGGGATTCTACTCAGCCCTTGCCTGGCTCTCTTGTCCTCACCACAAATGACCCTGGTTTGTTCAAATATAAAAGCAGCATTGAGAAGAATGTGACCGATGCGGCTTCTTCCTAGGGTCCCTTATTAAAGACGACTCTCATCTCCCTTTGTAAGACGAGGCAAACTGCAAAGAAAGAAAGTGAAATGGAAAAAGAAGGGGAAAACTGAAAACAGAAAGTCAACCAGGCAAGAAAGCAGAAGATGTAGTTCCTGTGAGTCTCTACCTTGTCCAGGACAGGACCTAGGGGACAGCTCCCCTACCTCAACCACAAATAGAACATGATAACTCATCTCTTCTAACACACCAGAGGATTGCTGCCTCCAGCAGGAACTAGATTCCCCACTCATCTCTGAGACTTTAGCAGTTGACTCATTTTGTGGGCGACTTTTAACAAATCACTGAATTAATTTCCTTTCTAGTTCTTTAAGAGAAAACTAAATTACAAATATCCAAAATGTTCTTTCCCCACTGGCAAATTCCCCTGATTCTAGGATGTGAGTTTCTATGACTCAATTTGGAGTAGGTTTTAGGAGACATGCATTTTATTTGTAAAGGAAAAATTCAGTACCAAAGTATAGTATTCTCTGTAGGCCAACATAATCATTTTCTTTCTTGAGTTCCTTCTCTATTCTTTTATTCACCCGATGATTTATGGTGCTACTTTCCAGACAGCATTTTTCACCTTCAAAAACATTTACAGACTTTTCAAAATAAATGTCAGTCCCTGACATGCAAACTCTGGACTCAGATGGGTTACTTAGGGGTAACTCCTCTGTATCATACAGAAATCCAAAATTTTATAAGCAGCCTCAGGTTATAGCCTTCCCTGAGCCCAGGCCCAGCCCCTGCCCCACCTTATCCCAGGTCCCTGTCTTAGTACTCTGCTCAGACAGCTACAACAAAAGATACCATAATCTGTGAGGCTCAACTACAGAAATTAATTTTCTCACAGTTCTGGAGGCTACAAGTCCAAGATGAAGGTTCCAGCCAATTTGGTTTCTAGTGAGGGCTCTTCTGACTGGCTTTCACCCCATGTCTTCACATGGCAGAGAAAGAGAGAGAGAGAGAGAGAGAGAGAGAGAGAGAGAGAGAGAGAGAGAGAGAGAGGGCGCACAAGCTCTGGTGTGTTTTCTAATAAGGATGCTAATCCCATCAGGGACGCTTCCTTATGACCTTATTTAACCTTAATTATATTCCTACCCCAAATATAGTCACCTTGGGGGCTAGGGCATCGACATATGAATTTTGGGGGGGATGCAATTTAGTCCATAGCACCCTCCTGAAAAACAAAGGCAAATGGACCCAAACACAGCAGATGTGTATTTCAGTCAATTACCTAGTACCAGAAACGAGCTATGAAAAAGGCTTATCAATTTGTATCATCCACCACTACTGCTACCACTCAGGAAGGCTGACAACACTTCTCTTGTATTTCAAAGCACTTTAGGGGAGTTCTTTTCCTAGGCTGACTCTAACTCTACAACCTTGGCACCTGACACCACCTGAGAACCTTCCTAATAGGCTAGATGTGGTCCTTCTGCCGACAGCGCACTCCTCCCTCTCCGCTGGAACAGCTAAAACCCTCTTCACTAGCCTAGCATCCGTCCTTGGGTGCCTTCCTTTGTCTCTCTTCTCCAGGGGGCTTGCGTGTGCCATGCTTCTTTCTCTCAGTCTGAAATCTCCCCTTTCATCTCTCTTGCAACCTTTTTAGATGGCAGAGACCATTTTATTACCCTGCACAGTGCTAGCCAAGAGCTGGCTACCTGGTCCACTGCAAATCACTGCTCCTCAGCCCTTCAGCTCTGTGTAACACATCCACAAACAGCTTCTCCTGGCTTGGTGACAGCCCGCCATCCCTCTGTGTGGTCTGCCTTGCAGGCAGTGCTGTACTCGGCTTTGGTTTAAGAGGGTTTCTCCATCTTGGTGTGATTTTCCACAGCTGTTGCTACCAGAGTGTGGCTGGAGCTGTGTGGACACAGGCAGTACCAAGGGAGGCCTGAAACTCCCCTTCTTTTCCATGTTTCCTGTCACCTGGGCAGAGGTTGCAGGAAGTGGAGAACATCCCAGCTGCGGAGATGTGATTAGGTGACAAGGGAGCCTGGCTGTCACTCACTCCCTCTCCCAGGCTTAAGGGAACTGTTAGCTGAAGCATTTCCCAGGGGCCTGGAGTGGATTCACTCACAGGGTAGGCACTGTCATCAGTCTTTTTTACTATAACTCTGGGGACCCCTCACACACACAAAGTGGAGGATATAAAACCAAGCTGAGAATACGATGGCTGGACTGTGCCGGGTCCCTGCTAGACACTTCTCTAAGAAAACAGAGATGAAAAAGAAAGAAAATAGGGGACTTCTAATGAAGAGGTACTTCAATTCTTCTTACTGCTTCTGTAATACACACATGCACACATGCACGCACTTGCACACACACACACACACACACACACCTGTCTATGCCACCAAATTAGTTTCATACATTTTCTTCCTTCCTTCTTTTTCCTCTGTGTTTGTTTCTATCTCTCTGCCCCTCCCTCCCTCCCTTCCTCCCTTCCTCTCTCTATTCCTTTCTCCCTTTCTTCCTTCCTCCATTCCTTTCTCCCTTCCTTTTTTATTTCATGACCTCAGCCCAATCACCAAATGTTTGTTCTACATGCTATGAACTCCTTGTTTTACTGATTTTTACTAAAGTTATACCCATGGAACATCTAAGCATTGCACCAAGAATAAAAGTGCAGTCTGTTAAGGAAACGCTGTAAGTGGGCGTTTCCCTAAGTTCAATGTTTTGATTCTTTTAAAAGCTGTACATCCTTTTTTAAACCAAGTCTATAGTGTAGGCATAGGGTTTAACAGGCTCGAAGTTAGTGTGTCTGGACTGAATTCCCAGCTCCAGTACTTCCAGCTGTGACCTTGAACCAGTCACTTAAGTTCTCAAAGACTTCATTTCTTCACCTCTAAACATAGTAATAATAACATAAGCTAGTTCATTAAGTTACTGTGAGAATAAAATTCACCAAAACATTTAAAGCACCTATAACAAAGCTTGGCCTTTAGTAAGTGTTGAACGAACATTACCTATTGCTATGATACTAGTCTCAAAGTTGTATTGAATATATATTATACGCCTTGAACTGGGCAGGTGCGGTGTATGAAAATAAGCTAGTTAGCGTTGACTTCTTACTGAATTGATTAATCCAAGGGAGTGGTCTGAAGTAGTGTGAACCACACTGCTGGACACACATGGGCCTCCCAGTGGTGTGGCATGAGATACCAGAGTCTGTGAGCCACCATCGCCATGACCAGTGGCTGCCATTTTGAGCATCTAGGCTTTCTCCCCATTGAATTTAAGACTCTTCATGAAAAACTAGTAGATAATACAAGTTGTTTTTTTTTTTTAACCAGGGCAAGAATCTTCCTTCATGAAAATTGTGCTTATAAAAACAGTGTTAAGGACCCTATAAAAATAGTGGACGTTAACATATTCACACCTTCCCATTATTCTCAGGGTAGCCTTTCCTCCCTTCTTTTCACATTGCTACCAGATGAGAGATAACTTCACCCGGATTACTCAAGGCAATAGTCCCTTTTTGCACTGATTTAATTTCTCAAGGCATAGTCCCTTTTTGCACTGATTTAGGTACAACGGAAAAGCAGTAAATTCCAGTGGAGTGAAACCACCAGGTTAACTGGGCCAATCAGGTAACAAAGTCTTAAACCAAGCAGGGAATTATTATTTCTGTGTCCCGACACTGCTCTGGGCAGATGGTGCTATTGCACACTCTTCCTCTGATAGATGTCCCAGTGCTTCCTCAGTGTCTAGAGACTGCTCCAGTATACAGCAGGAAGTCCTGTTCAGGCAGCATCTGGGCCCTGGCCTGGTTCTTCTCAGGAATAGTTCCACCAGTACATCGGCTCCCTCCTTGGTGATGTATAGCCCCATCAGCACCACTTCTTACCCAGGGACAGGCCATCCATCTCCCAAGCATTTAACAAAATGAACAGTAGCTTCTCATGCCAAATAGGAGAGGGACTCTTGACCAAAGGCTCATGGCACATCAACATCAGGTTTAACAGAGAAATTCCCTAGGCAATTAAGCTTCCTCCCCTCTCATATCAGCCAAGCACTGCAACATCGGCTATTTCATCTGGTCATCTCAACCACCATGTGTATTAAGCAAGGTATGTGCATCAGTAACAATGATGATGATAATAATTGTTATGAAAAATAAAAACTTTTACTGGGAGCTTACTCTGTGCCAGTTACATGCCAAATACTTTGTACAGAATTATCTCCATCGTCATAACAACTGTATGATTACCTCTGTTGAAAGATAAGGAAACCGAAGCTCAAAGATATCAACTTGTGCCCATTTTACAGTGACTAACCTAGCAAGTGGCCTTCTCAGGTCAAGAACCAAGCTCCTCAAGGCTCCTTATAAGGACCATGATTTTTTTTTAACATCTTCAAGTCACCTGGGGGGGGTGTGTCTGAGGCCAGTTGGTGCAGCTTTCAGGGTTAACTGTCCCACTGTCCCAACCTCAAAGAGGTCAGTCGCAGTGGTCAATCAGCTGCACCCACAGGCCACTATTGCTGCACAGACACAAAGCCATCTCATAACCAAAGCAAAGGACGTGATCCCAATTGGAAATGACTAATAGGGATCTTTTGCTTCTGAGGCAAAAGCTGGAATCTACAACCAGTTAGCGCCAGTTCCACTGGCATGTTCTGTCTACATAATGCAGACTATGGCATTTGGCAATGGCTCTTAAATTTGGCACACTCCACGTTCCTCCTGGACCCACAAGATAACATAACCAAATGTTTCCTGATGCTATAAGAAACGAGTATTTTGCAGGTAGGAGGAAATGCAAACATGCCCCCTACAGGAGGCTCACTCCATCCAATCCCAGGGGCAAAGTGGCTCACTCCCTCTTGACCCTTTCAAAGGTTAAACGTGAGCAGGGGCCGAGATAAATGGTCACAATGCAAACAAAGTCATGTAAATAAATGCATCTCTGATCTACGCAGGCTGGTCATGCCAAATATGCCATCTGCATCATTTCTCATGATGAGCTGGATTTTTTTTTTCCTGCATGTCCCAAGCAACGAGAAGATGACTGTGTTTATGCAGACCAAGGCTTGCATCATTTGACACTCCTGGAAATATTTTTAAAATTTCAGATCCACAGGCATCAGTGGCATTTGTGTTTTTCTAGGTTAGGTGAAAGTTGGAAGAAAGAGAGAATCTCACTAGAAAGCAATAGGGCATGTGTCCAGGGCCTGAGAGGGTACTTGCAATGTATTGTGATTTGGAGTGGGTTCTAGTTGCATATGTAATCTAAACACCCTCACCATGCCTGTTTATTCATATTCATTTAGCAAAAGCATTATTACCATGATTTATTCCTGAAGTATCTAGTAGATCTAAGACGGGGTTCAGGCATCTGTATTATGTTTCAAACAAAACAAAAGGAAGCTTCTAGGTCAAGCAACAGCAAACATTTTCTGTAAAGATCCAGAGATTTTCAGTTTTATGGGTCATGTGGCTTCTATTGCGGAGACTCTCCTCTGCCACTGTAGCATGAAAGCAGCCCTAGACAATATGAGAACAACAGGGTTTGTCTGTGTCTTGATAAAATTTTATTATTACAAAAACAAGCAGTGCACTGAATTTGGCTTGTAGGCTATAGTTTTCTGACTCCTGTTCTGGATGACACTTATTATCATTAACTGGGCTTGAGATCTGCTTGTCCAGAAAATACTGTGACTTTGGAGAGTGCTTGACAGGTACCACCATCTATGGTGGAAAAAGGGATTGGAACTTTTTCTCAGTCAATATAGCAACACTGCTTTTCCCCATCCACGCCATAGGACAGAAAACAACATATTTTTCAATAAGTTCTTCAATGCAATTGATATATACTTACATTGAAGCCACTCAAATACTTCTCAGAGATGCATAATGTAAGTGCTAATCTTTTGGGAAGTAGAGAGTTTTACCAGATACACAGTCTAAACCCAAAAAAATCAATCTAATTATAGTCTAAGTTTTTCTGAGATCAGGAAAAAAACAGATATTTCTGTTGGTTACTAGATGTATCATTGCATTTTAGGATCTGACATAGCAAAAAGGTGTGTGTGTAAATATATGTGAATGTATATGAATATGCATATATATGAATACATATATCTGAGAAAAGTTCTTAAATATCAAGAGTAGGCTTATGCTCTTAATTTATATATTATTGTATTTGATCTATTTTTAAAAATCAATTCTTGACTGTAAACTCTGATATTTTAGGATTCTGAAATACCCTTAGCACTTATTAAAGGGTAATTTCACTTCAACAAATATTTATGAAATAACAATTTTGGATTTACTATTTCAGTTCTTGAGTGGCAAAATGGTATAGGAGAAACAAAAGAATACCTGTAGCAGAAGTGAGAAATACCATAATAAGAGCTCACCGCTATAGGAGGAATTCATTCTTCTTGAGTGGAGGGAGGGTAGAGGAAATGGAAGGAAAAGAAACCACCACGGGAGTTGAGGAAGAACCACAGAGAAAAGATGGCATTTGTGCTGGGCACTGAAGGATGAGTAGGAGTTCTGCATACAGAGAAGGGGCAAAGGAGAGAGTGTTCTAGCAAGGGCACAGAGTCAGGAAGAGCATTGTACGTTTAGGGAGTGATGTCTAGGCTAATCTGACTTTACTGCAAGGTGCTTGAGAACAGCGGAAGAAAGCAAAGATGTAGCCAGAGCACCTGGAGTCACATGGTGAAGCCCTGTTGGTAACACTAAAGCTTTGGGACTCCTTCCTTCCCTCCCTCTCTCCCTCCCTCCCTCCCTCCCTCCCTTCTTTTCTTGCTTTCTCTTTCTTTCTTGCTTTCTTTCTCTTTCTTGCTTTCTCTCTCTCTCTCTTTCTTACTTTCTCTTTCTCTCTCTCTCTCTCTCTCTCTCTCTCTCTTTCTTTCTTTCTTTCTTTCTTTCTTTCTTTCTTTCTTTCTTTCTTTCTTTCTTTCTTTCTTTCTGACACAGTATCCCACTCTGCCACCCAGGCTGGAGGGCAGTGGTTCAATCTTTACTCACTGCAACCTCTGCCTCATGGGTTCAAGCAATTCTCCTGCCTCAGCCTCCCAAGGAGCCAGGATTACAGGTGTGCACCAACACGCCCTGCTAAGTTTTGTATTTTTTGTAGAGTTGGGGTTTTACCATGTTGGCCAAGCTGCTCCCAAACCCCTAGCCTCAAGTGATCCTTCCACCTCAGCCTCCCAAAGTGTTGGGATTACAGACCTGAGCCACTGTGCCCAGCTTTGAAACTTCTTTTAAAAGGCTGAGGGAAGCAATTTAGGTTTTGAAGCAAGGAGCTGACTTGATCTTAGATGAGTTTTAGAAGGCTGATAGTGTGCTGAGTCAGAATGGGTCTTAAACCTGCCCAAATATTCATAATTTGCCTCCAAAACAGGAGTGGTTCAATTTTACCCCAGGAAGCTAAATGAACTCCTAAATGCCAGGATCCTGGAAAGAATCCAGGGAGGAGGCCCCACACCTTATCACCACATACCTTCTAAGATAGAGCTGGGGACACACCCAGGCTTGGGGGTAGGCTCTGTCTCTTCTCTCAATAACAGTGTGGACATGGATGGAGAGAAAAATATTGCAGAGCAAGGAAAACCAACATACTGTTTTGGTAGTAGCAATACAACCACTATGGCCATCACACACTCTCAACGCAAACCCACTCCAAGCCTCCTCTGCAGATGTGCCAGTCTCCAGCTGAAAGTGCATTCACACCACCACCGCTTCCTCAGGCAGGAGGAAGTAGACTCGCAGCTGACCTTTGGCTCCACTGTTTTTCAACATTTATTTTCTTAGCATGCTCATCAACAGAGGATGCACGGAGTTGTTGCATGACGTGATCATTTCACGGTCCAGTCGTGTCGTAACGAATGCTGTTGCTTCCCTGCAGATCTGTCCTGCCTGTGTTTGATCCCGGAGACCGATGCTGGCACCACACCCAATTCCTAGCCCTGCCTTCTTGCTCCCCGGGCTCCCTTCCCAGTGCCACCGTTGCCCTCTGTGCACTTCCCTCACACTCCATTTCAGAAGCAGACTTCAAGGAGATCAAAAGAGGCTGCTCCTCAAGGAAGAGCAGGGGTCCTGCTGCAGGTCTCGCCCACACAGGAGCCAGCACACCTGGGGCAGGCTGGCAGGCACTTAATAAGGGCTTTGAAATGAATTCTTTCAATAAGCACGTATAGACCATTCACTGCACATACTACAAAGTCCTAATAAGGCCCAGCCGCGATAAGAATTTGCTCCATGGTGTTGACTGTGTGAGCGAGGAAATGAAAAGGATGATCATGTGGCTCTCTTTTTAGGAAACCAAATTTCTAAAACCATGCAAGGAGAAGAATAGAATCCCTCCAGGCCCAATATGTACCAAGAGGGAGACCTTCCTCTCTGCTGATGGTCCAGAGGGTCACACGGGGTCTCAGCAGAGGAAAAGCCATAGGTCCTGGGCCAGAGTGCATGCTGGCTAGTCTAAGGGGAGAGGAGAGGGCCAGAAGTACCAAGCACGTGATTTATTTCTGGTCATAAAGAAATCAATTACTCTGCTAGAATAAACCAGCGATTTTTTTCTACTCTGCTTTCACAATCGTTTTTCTTCTCCCTTTCCATTTCGCTCTCATTTAGCTATAACTGAGGAGTTCTCAGTCCACTCTTCCCCATTCATTTCCCATTATGTCATTTTATTTTACATGGAGAACCCAAATCCTTGTTTACATGTAAATAACTCATTGTTATTCATGCTCATTTCAAAACAAATTTTAAAAGACCACTAATTATCAGAATTGTTTGAAATATACCATTTTTGGCAAAAGATCCCTTATTACTATGGATCACTTTTCATTATTTAAGCATGGTTTTTTGCTCTTTTTCTCTCAGGGATTGGATTTAAAGAAACGAGCTTTGGAACGGTCAAAGAAAGACTGAAAACTCTTTGGGTATAAATAGGAGGAAACTACTGAAAGGTTTAGTACCGTGCTGTAGTCTACTATTGCTTTTTAGTAATGAAAACACAGCTTGGTGCACCCCTCAGAAGAACATCCTTGTATTTTTAAATGGCAAGTGTCCAATTATGTGCAAGAGTCAGAGCAGAACTGACCTGAAGGAGCTCAATTTTAAAATCCCTTTAAAAATCTGGACAAAGGATGCCATCGTATTCAACTAAAATGTTTAAAAACCAAAAGTATTATGCGTGCCGCATGGTGGAAGATCAGATTTTTATTAATGCAAGTGTTAAATGCTGATTAATCCTCTTGAGAATCAGTTTCCCAAAGCGTTGGATTGTATTCAAGTCGTTTTCAAAACGACACATCACTTCCAATATTCTGAATATTAATTCAACAACATTATAACTAAGGATACAAAGCAAGATTTAAAACATGATTACAGCTGTCAGTGCCTACATCTAAATAAGTCACTGGAAATTCAAGCATTAAAGAGAAAAAGGTGGTAAATTGGTCTTAGTAGAATAGCGAAGCTCTCTTGGCCATTTTAAAAAATAAATCTGATGCCTTCGGACCCAAGAGAGCTTCAGCTATGACTTGGTCTTGTATTTATATGGGCAATTTCTGATCAGAATTCAGAAATCAAAGGTAGATGTTTTTACTTGTGATTCGGGACAACATCAAAGACATTTTCTTGGGGAAGAAGGAGAGGAAGAGCCAAAGAATATGATCCAGTCGATAGAATCTTCATGTTTCCTTGTTTTATGTTTCTGTTTTGGTCTCTGTTCATACTCAAAAATCAAAGAATTACCCCAACTTGATCAAACAAAATATTACGTCCGTTTAGAACAACTTATTCAGCTCAGAGCCAAGCAGCTGCAAGTAACTAATGACTTATTCTTCCAACAATCAAATTGTTCGTCTGAATTCAACTTCTTTTATCTCAAATCTAGTTTGGGGATTTATAAAATTCTCACCTCCCCACCAGAAGCAATGTAACACGCTGGCTTCTGTTATAACCATGGGGAATTTTAGTTTAGTTTTGCTTCTTTAAACGGTTGCTGTGTATTTGAGTGATAGCTCTTTGTTCGAAAAGATGCAAAAGCCACTCTCACATCTAATTCTAATGAGAAAAATGGCATTATGAAGGGAATATTAAAAATTCAAAGCCCTTTTTACTAAGTTTATTTGTCAGCCATACATGCTATATATTGCATACACACGCGTACACACACACACACACACACACACACACGAGCATACAGTCCTAACGATGAAAAAGAGATGAGGAGATAACGATGCAATCCTAACACGTCTGATGGAGTCTGCATATCCAGTTGCTGTTTGGCATGCCGTTTAATTGTATTGCGCCAAACTGGCAGAATCACACAATATGTTAGTGTAAAGGGTCCACAGTTTAAAGGGAAAATCTAGAAGTGTTGACTATACACTGTCTAATTATACAACCTTACTGTCCCAGAATGTGATTTCAGAAACCATTTCTGACATATGGGAAAAGGGTAGAACAGCTGGTCATTAAGGTTTTCTCAAGACTATTTAGCAACACACTTGAATGTAATTAAAGTGAGACACTAAATACTGCACTTATGGTACAATGTATTTTTAATTTTTATGGCATGTGGTAAAAGTAAATAGATGCAAAGCATTCAAGTTTCTCCATTCAGCATCCAACTTGTCAAAGATGCAATGTCTGGCCGAATTGCAAGCAGGGTCCTGGTGTTAGTCATAGACACCCATTTGCGGTGTTTAAGACTGTCTTTAAGGAACTGAATTTGGCAATATACAAATGCAGTGTCTAATTGGGACTCTCAGACAAAGCATGAGATTAATTAATTAATTCATTCATTCATTCATCCAACACAGCTTGGATTATTTTAGGTGGGCATTATTTCCGCCCTCAAGTTGCTTGCAGCTTATATTGCTTAAAAACTGTGTGATGGATGCTCATTAAACGGTGCTGTGACAGCACCAAGAAGGTGTCTGACCATACTGGAGGCCTCCCCTGAATAAAAATTATTTTAGCCAAAAAATGATGAGTCAGGGGTAAGGAGTACAAGTGGGGACAGAAAAACAGTCTAAGCAGAAGGAACAGCTAAAACAAAGCCATCTTGACCTTTATTGAATAACGTATAATGTCCTGGCACTGAGGTAAGGCCTTGACATATATTATCTCATTTAATCCTCACAACAACTGTACATGGTTAGTACTATTATTACACTTTACAAATGAGGAAACGAACAGCCTAGTTTGTGGCAAAGGAATTAGTAGGTAACTGAACCACAGTTCAATCCCAGGTTTGAGTGAGTTCCAAGACAGTATCTTTTTTCTAAAATGCCCTCCCCAACTGGTATATATGTATATTGCATGCGTATTTAGCTTTCAAAGAAGTTAGAGTGTAAATACATTCATTCTTATAAAAACCCTATTATTAACAGAAAAAAAAGAGAAGCTGGAGACTGGGAGAAAATATCTGCAAATCACATATCTGACAAAGGATTTGTATCCAGAATATATAAAGAATTCTCTAAACTCAACAGTAAGAAAACAAATCAGCCAACTAAGGAAATGAGGAAAAGATTTGGATACTTAACCAAAAAAGATACACGATGGCAGATAAGCAAATGACAAAATGCTCTACCTCATTAGCCATTAGGGAAATGCAAATTACTTCACAGTGAAATACCACTACCTGTGTTATAATGGCTCCAATGAAAAGTCATGACAATGCCAAGTGCTAGCAAGGATGTAGAGAAACTGGAGCTCTCACACACTGCTGGTGGGGGTGCAACATTGTCCTGCCACTGTGCGAAGGTGCTGGCAGTTTCTTTTAAAGTTAAACATATACTTACCATATGACCTAGCAAATTCACTAGGTATTTAAGATAGAGAAATAAGAACTTACTTTCACATAAAAACCTGTATGTAAATATATAGAACAACATTATTTATAAGCTTCAAAAACTAGAAACAATCCAAATGTCCATCAGCCAGTGAACCAATAAACTGGAATACTACTCAGTCATGAAAAAGAATGAATTACTGATAAAAAGAACATAGAGGAATCTCAAAGGCATTACGCTAAGTGAAAGAAGCCAGTCTTAAAAAGGTTACATACTGTGTGACATTCTCAAAAAGGAAACCTCTGTTAGTGGGATGGCTGCCATAGATTAGGGTAGAGGGAATTGTTTGACTAATCAAGGGCAGTACAAGGTCATTTTTCTGGGGTGAGAGAAATGTTCTGTACCCTGCTTAAGGTGGTAGTTACATGAACATACACATTTTTAAGACTCATAGAACTACACATCAGAAAATGCTGATTTTACTAAATACAAATTAAAAATAAAAGTAAAAAACCTTATGAAGTAGGAGTTTTGGTTTGGATTCCCCAGTCGTAAATCCTGAGATAAAAGATTGGGTGCTAGAAATTTATTTTTTAGGTGAACTCAGGAATCAAAAGTGAAGAAATGGGGACAAAGTGAAGAATGTGAGACAAAGGAGAAGAGCCAATAAAGGTGCCCTAATGGCTGGATGGCTGCTGTGGCCAATTTGAGCTTCACTGCACTGAGAACCCTAAAAGAAGCCATATGGAATATGTCTCAGAATCACTCCACCTGGTCAAGAGTAAGTACCCCCCATCTCCATCTTCCTTTTGGTTCAGGGTTGCCTCTAGGAGCATAAACTCTTGTGCTTCTGAGTTTTGCAAAAGCCCTGGAAAGTTCTCAGGCCAACAAGAAGGCAGACCCATGAAGTGGGAAGGTGTCAACTGCCTATTGCAGCTCTGGTGAATTCAGGTGGGCTGAAGGGGACAGGAAAGCCATTACCAGCATCTGCTGATGAGATATTAGTAATGGCTGCTCTACACAGATGCTTCTGCAGTTAAGTGGAAGGAAGCTTACCAAACAATGAAAAGGAACATATGTAATGTTAACAACAAGAATTCTAATCATTAGGGAAAATGCTTACAAAACGCCAGGTATCCTGCTAGATTTGCCGGACTTCACATATGGTCATAGAATTCCTCCCCAAACAGTTTTATGAGGTAAACATTAATATCCCCATTTTACAAGTAAGGAAACTGAGGCTCTAGGCAGTTAAGTGGATTTCTCAGGCACACAAACACACACAATACTAGGAGGTCATAAGATCAAGCCTGCCCAGCATGGAAGCCCATGGTCTTTCCCATCATGCTAGGTTGGTAACTTCCCTGATTCATATTACCACATAGCAGCACAGAAGGTGTGGTAATTTTGAGGAAGTAGTGTACAGTATGGGGCAGTCATGAATTGTGCTAAAAAGCCAGACCTAAGTCACTCCACGGCTGAGGTCCTACTTTTGGGAATATCTGGGTCTTCTTTTTCTGGCTGTCTATGGGCATTTTGTTACTCATTAGATAGATTGTGACTGAGAAAAACAAGAGAGAGAGAGAGAGATGAGACTCGAACCAATCCATTTTATTCCTTACACAAATGCGTAGAAAACACTGAAACTTTGGATGACAAGAAATTGAAAATTGGCCTTGGATAATAATTATTTTTACTGCTGCTGCCTTCTGCAGCTGATCTCTAGCTATGACAATTGATCTTGTGGCTTCGGCCTCCTTGACACAGCTGTGGAACTATACCTTTTATTTTCTTAATTGCTTCTTAATGCGCATTCCTTCTTCCCTAAAGAGGACTTTGCTGACAAAAGAACATAAACTTGGAGTTGTTTTCCACAGTAGGAAGAATAGGATTACAGAGAGCCATCCACACTCCCTCACTCTCTCCCAATCTCTATTGTCATCATAGTGGCTGGACACAGTTAGAGGATATAGACTTTTGGCCAAAGAACAAAGAAACACTAAGTGACCCACGTGGGCATTGAACCCCTGACCTCATTAGCATTGTTTTCTCACCACCTTGGCTAACAGACAGCCCAATTATGAACACTGAATCAAAGAGGGAAGTCACCTCTTCACCTAGAGCCAAGAAAAGCCTATGACTGCTGGTTTGTTAAAAAGAGAATGCTTCTCCAGTCGAAAAATCATAGTATGGACATCCACAAGAGATTTCTTGAAATTGTCCCTTCCTTGAATGGCTCAGTTTAATAAGACTTGTCAATGTAGTCTAGTCTGGAAGGTAATGAAGGCTTAGAGAGCACCACCCAGAGACGACAGATGTGCTGAAGTGTGATGAAGTATACTTTCTTACAAAGACGCCAAAGACACGTGCCCTGTTGAATCTTCTGCAGTTGTGATCCCCATTCCTAGCTCCCTCTTTGAATCCCTTCCACACTGAGTCCTGAAACTTGAAGCTCTGTCTAGGCACAGAATTATTCTTTGGAGTGTCTTTTGAGGGATCTATGGCAGAGACACTTCCACAAGGAGTTTGACAATGGAAATAACTCTTGTTACTCTATGAAAACATAGATGTTCTTCAAAGTAGTTCTTAAAACTGCCTTGCTCTGGAGGATAGAGATTCATATGATTTATGTCTGTGGGTACATAAGTATACGTGTATGTGTAATTATTTAGGAATTTTAAAACTATAAGCTGAATTCCATCTAAATAGTTGTGAGACATATATATATATATATATATATATATATATATATATATATATATATATATATAAACTGAAGTTATTTCATTGAGCTCCTGTGATGCAACGACTGAATTGGTCAGTTAAGGTGTGATGCTAATAAAGCCAAAAATAACAGCGTGACTCTCAGACCAGTTACAGCTCTGGGCCACAACCCTAGCCAGGGCCAAGCAGCTCATACATGGGTGCGATTTATATAATGAGGACCAGGAGAGATAGTGCATGGACAGTTCATTGCAGAAACATCCTCCCTACTGGGAAGGAAAAAACAAGGCCAATTCTGGTGGCATTGGTTTAGCTTTATAGTATGCTCATATATTAAGGGCAGCACTAATTAATGAATGAGAAGACACATACCCAGAGCTAGATTTGGCCCATGCAAAGGTGAATCACAATTCCAGACTCCAGACTGCAGCTGTATTTCAGAATATGGTTTACTCTGCAGAGCATTTGTTGACCCTGTGTATTTAGCTGCTAACACTTTCCTCCCCTCTACTCAGCACGAGATAATAGTTAAACTTGGGCCAATGAAGTGTGAGCAGAAGCATTCAAAATATTTAAGTCCTTCTATTCAACTCTCTCGATTTTGTGGCAGCAAACCTGGGCCTCCTGTTGAGATGTGAGCACTAGGAGGGTCCCTAGTCATCCTGGGATCCTGAGTGACATCAGTATGGAGTAGAGATGGCCCTAAGCCTATACCATCTTTTAGATGTTAGGGTGGGCAAGAAATCAGCCTTTGTGTTTTAAGCCACTGAAAGGTTGGGGTTGTTTCCACAGGCTAGCCCAGTTGCCTCATGAAAGAAGAATGCATTTCAACCTCTCAGCCATTCAGACAGTGGAGATCAGGTGTCTGGAATCCTGGAAAGGGTTCTGGGAACCTAAATGCTCACTAAGGCTCTCCATTCAATACTGGCCCTGATATATGACTAGGTTTGTGCCTCAGTTTTCCCTCAGCACCAGCCCCTCTGAGTGGGAATTTGACATTACTCATGCCTAGCTCTCTCCAGCCCTGCCATAACACCAATATCAATATAGCTTTGGGTATCTCCTGCCTACCACCTGCACTTGGCTACCATCCCCTGGCATGAATGTAGACCCCAGCTGAGCCTCTCCTGGTTTGCCATGCTCCGTTCACATCTTCCCTGTGCTATCCTCATAGACTCCCCACTCCCTGCCTATCTTTCCACTTCAGGGCATGGCTGTCAGGTTGTCATGCGTCTCATGCAGAGCCCACTTGAGTTTTGAAGACACTTGTTTCTGCCATGTTCCAGGATATGGTTAAGTTATATGATTGAGCCCAGGGCAATGTGAGAAGAATGAAGTTCCAGAACGAATCCCACTCCTGCAGTAGAGCAGGTAGGAAGCAGAGTCTACAACAGGCCCGAAGGAAGTCCAATCCAACAGGTGGCATGTGGACTTAGGTGGAAATTAGAAAAATGGTTGGTATCAAGACACAATGTGGTGTAAAAAGGGAAGCTTTAGCAGTAAATTCAGTTGAGGTCAATACCAGGAGGCTGAGAGAGACAGCCAGCATCAGAGAAGTGTGCAAGGCAGCACGAACCCTCAAATGAGTCGATGTTGGAGTGCCACTTGGATTTATGAGACAGGTAGTAAGACTGGATCCAGCTCTCAGACCCAGGGCAAATGTGAGCACATGTCTCAGAAACAAGGTCAAGGTCTGGAATTCAGCTTTCTGGTCCCAGATTTGGGGGATTTGAATCACAAAAGGCTGTGCTGTTGTTCCTTAAATTGTTCGTGGGCAAACTTAATGCTTGTTCTAGAGTTTGGGAGAGGATGTGCCTGTGCATAGACATTAAAGACACCTGACATGAGGCAAAGGGGCTGAGAACCAAGCAGGACCTGAGAGATAGCAGAAGTGAAGCACCTTTGCAGCATGGTCGGACCACTGCAAAAAGCAAAGGCTCAAAATTCCTAGATTGAAACAGTTTGATGTGACAACTAACAATTCAAGGTCAGATGTTGCAAGATTTTTCTTGAACAGATGTTGACAAGTTTTTCAATGAATGGAACCTTTCTGGAGAGAACTTTACCATATCCTGAACCCCCAGGGTATACGTGGAGTAGTGCTAGTAGCTCAGGCAATTGGGGTGGAGGGATGAAGAGAGCGTCTCTATTATCTCCATCTGCCAGTGTTCAAGAACTCGCCATGTGCTCTCCAAAAGTATAGGAAGAGTTGGTTCTTTTCCCTAAGGAGCCCTTACTTTCGAGATCAAAGCGGTAAATACAGTACCGTGAAAGCATCATTAAACAATAGGTGCTTTAGTGTCAACTTGCATTGGTGTACCTCTAGATACCACAGGATGGCAGAGAAGAGAGAAAGGAATGCTAGCAAAAGCCAAAGAAGTCTTCATAGGAAGGTAGAGTTTGCATAGGCCTTAGGGAAGGGTAGAAATTGGATAGAGCGAAAAAAAAACAAGGGTATATCTAAAAAGAGAAACAATACGAGCAAGGAAGTCGGCTGGGCTAGACAAGCAAGAGGCCAGCCAGGTGGAGAGAATTGGGGTGTTGATCAGTAAAAATACATCGGGTCAGGTGGGCCACTCAGAAGGTAGCAACACTTGCCAGGCAGGGTAGTTTAAACTTTCTAGGGTAGAAATTAGAAAGCCGCAGAACAATTCACACAGAAGACAGTGGTCTCAAAGCAAAGGAAGTGGCTGGAAAGCAGGGGGCCTAGGTCAAAGTCCGGGGAGAGCTTGGGCAAGTAACCACTCTGCTCCAAGAGCTTGCCAAGGGGCAACAGAACCAACGAAACTTTCAGTGAATGTCCAATTTCAACTGAAATAGACACTAGCCCCACAAAGATGTGAAGCAACCCCACTCTGGACTGGGAACAAACCTGGGTTTTCAGCATTTGAAATCATCATCTTTCATACTTGAAAGAATCAGGGCCTTCATAGAAATCAACACTCTTCTTAAGCAGCCCTCTCCAACACCTCCATAACATCATGGCCCATGTCAAATACTTAGGTATCTCTTGTTTTATTTTTAAAAATTGCCATAGCCACCCCCACCTTTAGCAACCACCTGCCTGAATCAGTCACCAGCCATCAGCGTTGAGGCAAGACCCTCCACCAGCAAAAAGACTACAACTCACTGGAGAGACAGATGATCGTTAGCATGTTTTAGCAATAAAGAATTTTAAATTAAGGTATGTACTTTTTTTTAGACATAATGCTATTGCACACATAATAGGATACAGTATAGTGGAAATATAACTCATATATGCTGGGAAACTAAAAAAAAAATGTGTGACTTCCTTTACTGCAATACTCACTTTACTGCAGTGGTCTTGAGTCAAACGTGCAATTATCTCCGAGGTAATCCCGTACATTAGCAAGAGGAGCACTAGGATCATTCAGAAACTCAGTGCTTGCTGATCAACTTGCTTGACCAGAGTTGATCCTAAGAGTTGCTGTTACAAAACTGGGCTCCCTTAAGCTGTGGAGATGACAGGATGGCTGTATAATAGAAGCCAGGTCGTGGCAAATCACGGTCTAAAGCCAGGTGGGTGCAATAAGAGCATCAAGATCAGCAAGGCAAGCAGGACTGAGATCCATGAAGATGGTTAATAGAACTTAGTGATCTAGGGGCAGACTATAAATATACCTGCAACCAACAGGGGTACTGTGTAGTTTATAAGACCAGAAGAAATCAAGGATGGAGGACTAAGGGATTGAGGGAAGCTTCCCTAGTAAGTCACGACTCCGTGCCCCGTTTCTGGACCTGAGTTCATCGCCTGAAGGAAAAGCCAGGTCCCATGAGGCAGGACCCTGCAATACTATGGCAAATTTTTTCAGTAATAATTCCTCCAAACCCTCCCTTAAAGTACCTATCTATGGCTATCTCAAGTAACCACACATTAGGGAAAGGGGGATATTTGAGAACCGTCAAATATTTGGGAACTTTCAGATATGTGAAAACTGTCAGACATGAGGTCTGAGGTGCCCAAAAAGGATCTGGGGGTCCAAAATGTCATTGTGGGCCCTTTTAGAAGAGGAACATAAAGGGGCAATGTAGCAAATGGAGCCCTAGACCAGGACTGGCTCACAGTGAGTCCACTGGGTCAATGGATCCACTCAGTGGTCATCTCTTTGGCTGCTGGTGGTGTAGTTGGAATGGACATACTTGGTAGTTGAAAGAAGCTCCGTACAGTTTCCTTGGTCTGTGGAGTATGAGCTACTGTAGTGTAAGTGCTACCTGAGGGCAGAGGTGTTGCTAGTAAGGGAAAATATGAATGGGTTGTAGAGGAAGGAGATGATGAATAGCAGTCATGGCCTCGATACCAGCTCTTGCAGTTAATTTTCCCAAGGAGACCATTCAAAACCCTGGATGGGCTATTTCCAGAGTGGGAAAATTTACTAGACAAATGAAACATATCTGAGTGGCTCAAGGGGTGTACTATATGGTGTTTACTTACCATGATGCGTCACTCAGCCCTACACACACAGACACACATACTCCTTAAAGACCAAAACACGTATTCCCCTTCCATTAGTTCGCAGGTGAGTTGCTTTCTGGGGATTGCCCTCGACTGAAGAGAGCAGCCTCTCCAAGGTTATACCCGCTTCCCCGGGGCAGCCCTCATCTATTGCCAAGAGCTGCCTTCATGACTGGTTCAGGCTGAACATCCCTGCCTCACTCTGAGCCAGGAAGCACAAAATTCCTGGCAAAATTCCTTGTCTCAATTTGCGACAACTCCAAAGAGCCATCCTAACTCTAGAGTTCACTGTGAGACTGGCCAAGCCCCTGTTAAAATTGTGTCACAGTTCATCTTTCACCTCTGCCCAATCCCGCTTCCCTTGGTCCCTTCTGACAGCAATACCCAATAAGCCACATGCACACAAATGCCTGTCTCAAAGTCTGTTTCCCAGAGAACCTTTAGGTGCCAAGTATCAGAGATTCAGGCAAATATGAAATATCTGAATAATCAGAGTACAGGATCTCTGGCTGATTCTGGACAGCCCAAATAGTGCTGACATTGTGCCATCCATCTTCAGAAGCAGATCACCCCACCTTTGCTCAGGGACAGAGGTAGCCCTGGAGTATGGGTGGCTCTGACCTAACCACCTGATAATCATGTAGATTATCCAATGATTCCCAGTAATTTCCAAGGACACACAATAATATCCAATGATGACCCCATAGCATCACATAGACAAGGCCCCAAGGAATCCATACGTAACTCATTGAACCAGAGTTGTAAGATTATACGTAACTCATTGAACCAGAGTTGTAAGATTTTCTCAAAGGTAGAGGACTCCTGCCATTAATTACTTGGGAGCTTTGGAGGCAGCCCTAAAAGTGAAAGCACCAAGCACAGGCTTGTAATCAGCCATTCAGAGGCAGTAGTAAAGCAGGGTCCTTCTCATTTAGGAGAGTCCCAGCAAGCACACCTGGATACAGAACAGCAGCCCTTCCCCACAGGTGGATCACAACCCACCCACGTGGATGGCTTACAGATGTGCACCAGGAGATACTACAGGCCCTGGAGCAGCCAGAGAGCCCTCCAGTAGAATCAATCTCTTCCAACCCACCTCAGAAAGCCCCTTCTAAGAAGCAAGATCTGATGCTGTTTCCCTAATGAAAAATTTGCAAAGCATCGAGTTGAGGAATGAAGGGTATATGAAGCCCAGGGGAGTCCTGTAAAGAACTTATTTTCATATCTGCCAACTTATGCATACCTTCTGGTGGCCATATTATAATGGATCAATTTGTGAATTCTCTGGATTTTACATAGATTTCCCCCAAATAATTCTCTATAGAGCTTTATTATTTTTCTATCCCGTGGTCCTAGGGGCCAATTAAACTGGCCATAAAATCTTATTATAAAGAAAAATTCACCTGAAAGGGTATCACCTGGGGAAGCACATAGCCTTAAAAAGGAAGTGCTGCGTCTGTTTCAAACCAAACTCAGGCAGGCTTCTGACTTCCTGGGGTGAAGGCTGTGTAGATATTGCCCAAGAAGCGAGAAAACAACTTCTTTCTTATACTACTTGTCCTTGAAGGCATAACCAACACACTTTAGAATTTTCCCAGGCATCCTTCTTCCCACTTCACTTAATGGCACCACATGGTTTTATCTCAGAAAGAAGTGCCAGTTATCTTCTTTCCCTTTATCTGCCACAGGGCAGTGTCAGGCAGCGTTGTCTATCAAGGTAGAGAGCCTCAAGGAGACTGGGGGTGGGGGGAGGGGAGAGGCATTGTCTTTGGCAGGGAGCCATGCTTCCTAGGTGCCCGTGTAGCTGGGCCCTCCACCGTGGCCTTGGCCACGCCACTCGACATGAGCCTCGGAGAGATTCAGCTGGGAAAAGTGGACCTGCTGGTTGTTTAGGGTGAGCAACTTTGACACTCAAAGAGAAAAGAAGCCCTGTAATTACCAAGGGCTGCTGTTGTGTCTGGCTCACACTGAGTGACCCCAGCTCACCCTCAAACCCAGGAAGTTTCTCAGTTCTTTGTGTGATAGGTTTTCTCCTGTTTGAATCAGAAGAAAATTCAGGCTCCAAAGAGAAGTTACACCACCTCTTCCACGCTCACCAGCTTGGCTCTGAGAGCAAAGCAGGAACTGTTCGACATTTGCTCCTCAAAGAAAGGGCCAAGTATTTGTCTTCTTGTTGCTGGGTGTTAGGCTGAACGGAGAGTGGGATGCTAAAGAGCCATTGTATTTACCACCTCCTGTTTTTCCTTATGACCACTTCACATAGTCTTTCCCAGCTACTAAACTCATACAGATCAGAGCATGGTGTCTTTGCTTCTGTCTTCTCCTCCTTCACAGCAGCAAACAGATTCTCCTGAGAGTGCAAGCATTTGTTTTCTCAGCCCACTGACTCCAACTACAGTACATTTCCTCCTCCTCATCACTATTTAGTCTGTGATTATTCCAGTCTACTAACTCCCACAGAGGTTGGGGGGAGCCGTGGCTAAATTGCATAAATCACTGATTTTGGGTCCTTCATTGTCATTAATAAACTCAGGACATGGCAGTTACTGGAGGCCCAGCTCCTCAAATTCAACGTACGTTTATGCTTACAACCAGAGGAAGGAAAAAGAAGCTGCTGGCAAGGACCTGCCATGAGGATCAGAGGTTGCATTTAACTCCACTGTGATTGTGAAGTCTATTTATTCGCTTGTCTCTTTTTTTTTTTTTTCTATACAAAAGACCATAGATAAGGCAGAGAAAGATAAGAAAAAGACCACAAGCCCAAGGACATGGAATATGAATCATAAAGGTTAATCCTAGACTTGGGCAATATCTAGAACTCGTAGAACATAAATTTTCAGTGCCACAAAAGAAGTAGCACTGGAATATAAGTTTCCTCAGCAAGGCAATTTACTTCTTCTTCTTCTTTTTTTTTTTGAGAGAAGGAAAGAAAAAAAAGGAGTGAAGGAGAGGAAGAAAGAGGAAGAAAAAGACAGAGAGAAAATGGAAATGTTCCTTTATTCTAAAAAATGGGTATTAATAATGGCCAATCAATATTTCATTTAAACCTATGAGTAGATGTGATGTGGTATTGACAAGAATGTATATTTTGTGTATTTAAAGTGGAGAGCTCTATAAATATTTATTAAGTTTACTTGTTCCGGATCTGAGTTCGAGTCCTGGATATCCTTATTAATTTTCTGTCTCATGGAGTCTAACAATAAGAGCTAACGATCCTAACACCCAGATACATAGAGACTTATTCTCTTGTCTGAATATGGTTAATAACAAGCTAATTTGGTTAAGTTATGAGAATAGCATCTAAAACAATACATAAATGAAATTCTAATCAAGCCTAAACCTACCCATTCCCAAAGCTTCAGACCACTATATCTCAAGTTAATCTGATGTTTGGCTCTACTGGGAATGGAAGTATGGTAGTAATCAACCTAAAAGACAGTTACTAAAAACATCTCATCCTGCAACATTTTCATTTACCCTCACATACCAGAGGTATGAACACTAGCAAATGGGGGTTGCACAGGTGGTGGGACAGACCTGTGGAGAATGTTCTCAGTCTCAACTAGAAATCACACTGGCTGGCAAGCCTGCACTAATTTCTAGGGCTGCCTAAACTATGTCTAATTAGACGTGCATATGTAGGAGCACTGAAGGGAGCAATCATCTTCCTCACCAGCTAGTCAGGACCCCAAAATTACATCAAAGCCCTGGAAACACAGAGAACAGGAAGATCCAGAGCTGCATGACCCCACTGCTGTTCTAGAATTATTTATCATTCAGAAAACTCTGCATTTCTCACTTCTCTTCTGTATCTTAAGTGGACCCATGCATTAAAAATTTAGTTGTTGTGGATGTTAGGAAATGATGTGTAGCAACCGAGGATGGGGCTGATACTTGGCTTGGAGTTGGTAATCCACCTTAGGAAGAAGCTGGCCTATGGTGCCCCTGCAGGGCTCCATGGAAGTCATTTACATATGCTCTTTAGAAGTGCCCCTCTCTTCCTAGCCCTTGGGGATGTCACAGATGGCAAACAAGGAAGGCTCATTGAACCCCAACATCTGGTCAAAAGGTTCTACCTGAAGGAGAGTTAAATCTCTTATTCAAGTGGTTACATAGCAGTTCTAGATCCTCCATCCCCTCTGCTTCAAGAACAATTATCTTGAGGTTGTAGACAGATTTTGAAAACATTTGAAACCCAAGAATAGCTGTCTCAAGATAACATACTTTTTAACACAGAGATTTACATATTTGAAGCAAGTCGATAAGAGAAGAGACTTTGGGGGAGGAGGAAAGAAAATTTAATGAAGAGAAAAGGAGGTAGATGGCTAAATAGTTCAAGTCAGACTTATTTTATTTTCTGTCCTGTACCCTTTCTAAAATATTTTTATACCTTGGGTCTACAGTAAGAACTGGCTAAAAAAATAAGGGGGAGGGGAATCTTACATAAATGGTAACACTAACAGAGACCCAGGGACAGAGGCCTCTCTGGAAGGCACAGCTTGCTGCTCCACATATACTCTCTTGAAAAATCTTTACTGCCTTCAAGGATACAGCCCTTGGCACCCAGCACTACGCCTCCAAGTTTAGAATGTGGACCTCCATGTTTATGTTCCCCAGATGGTGGAATTTATAAATGCACCATGGGGTGCTATGAAAATTAATAATTTAATTCATTTCGGTGATTGTGCCTTGATTGCTAGTCATTATGGCAGTAGCAGTTAGCAGAGTCTCTGGGTACCGAAATGTAGCTGAAGGGTAGTATCAGGGAGAGCAATTCCTCTGTCATCTGATTTCAAATGCAATCAGTCCCTTCTGAATGGGGAATAGCCAAAAGTTTCTGGAATGAAAATGAAGGCAGCATCAACATAGATGAAGGTGGCTTCAATTTATGTGATTTCAAAAGTTTGAAATCAATCCTCTAAGGAACATTGGAATGATTTGTGATTGTTTTCGCTTGCATAAGAAAAGGATAAGAGGAATCCCAATCACCACCTCCAAATACACAAATCTTTCACTCTGTGTCTGTGAAGAATCTCTATCCAAATAATTGAAAATTAACTGCACTTTTATTTTATATTCCCACTTGCCAGCTTATCAAGGGAATATACTGGCAGCTGGACTAAATGACTTTTAAGTCCCTTCCAGAGATTCTCAGAGATTCCCTGAGCCTATGACTGGGGTGACAGAGGGGAAGTAGTAACTCTGCATTTCCTCAAGGGAAGAATTTGCTTCTTTCAGTCTAATGATCTGGAAGCCTAAATGTGCAAGAGGGAAAATTATTGGGCACTGGCACACATAAGTGTGGCCAATGTAAAATAACCCACTGGAGTTTTTCACCCAAGAAGATGTAACTGCCTTGGATTTACACAGTGCCTTCATCTCTATGAAGCCTAAACCATTTATCATATCTCTCATAATCCTCAAACTTTTTGTTAATCACAGAAGGCCTGTTTTATAGATTCTCATTCAATAATATGAGAATTGAATGAAACTGATATATGAATAGCAAAAGATATCATATTTTGAATATATGAATAGTAAAATAATCCAAAAGAAGTTCGAAGTAGATTCCTTTCCCCTGATTACCAGACCTTTCCTCCATCCACTAGCTTTCCCATTTGGGATACACTATTTCTATCCAACCCCCACAGCCTGAATGAGCAAGAAAAGACTCAGAATGATTTCCCACATCATTATGGACTGAATGTTTGTGACTACCCCCCACTCCTGCTTAAATTTATATGTTGAAGGCCTAACTCCTAGCATAGCTATATTGAAGATAGGGCCTCTGAGAAAGTAATTAAGATTAAATAAGGTCATAAAGGCAGAGCCCCAAGCTGATAGAATTAGTATCTTTATAAGAGACATGACATTTCTCTCTCTCTCTCTCTCTCTCTCTCTCTCTTTCTCTCTCTCTCTCTCTCTCTCTCTCTCTCTCTCTCTCTCTCTCTCTCTCTCTCTCTCTCTCCTCTTTTTCTCTACTATATGAGGAATAGCACCCTCACCAAAAACAACCCTGCAAGACCTTTAATCTTGGACTTCTAGCTTCCAGAACTATCATTTGAATCACCCAATGTATGGCATTTTTGTTATGGCAGCCTGAGCAACTTCATACAGATTTTTGCACCAGAAGTGGGGTGCTACTGTAACAAATACCTGAAAATATATATGGAATTGGCTTTGGACGTGGTGATGGGGAGAGGCTGGAGGAGTTTTGAGGTACATGCTAGAATCAACCTAGATTGCCTGGAAGGGGCTTTTGGTAGAAATATGAATGTTGAGGTCAATTCTGGTATGGGCTCAGAAAGAAAAGACAAAAGGTACATAGAACACCTTATCTTCTTATGATATGTATATCATCATGAACAGACCATTAGAAACATGAATGTTAAAGGCCATGTGGTAAGGTGTCAGATAAAAATGAAGAGCAGGTTATTGGAAACTAGAGGAACTGTGATCCTTGTTATAAGGTGGCAAAGCACTTGGCTGAATTGTGTTCTAACGTTTTGTGGAAAATAAAACTTGCCAGCAACAAAATTAAATATTTAGCTGAGGACATTTCCAAGCAAAATGTTGAAGGAGCGGCTTGGGTTTTCCTCATCACTTATAGTAAAATGTGAGAGGAGAAAGATAAATGGAAAGAATTGTTAAGCAAAAAATGAACCAGAATTTGAAGATTGGGAAAATTCTCAGCTTATCTATATTTGAAGAAGAAGGAGGAGGAGGAGGAGAAAGAAGAAGAAGAGGAAGAAGGTGGAGGAGGAGGAGAAGAAGAAGAAGAGGAGGAACACTAGGAGTGTGACTGAACAACTGTTTAATAAGAGATTAGTATGGGTGTAAACCACAAATTCAATCAGCTACCTTAGCTAACCCAAGAATAGAGATGGGATTATACCAGCAGAAACTCTGCCAGGTAGACTAAAAGATTAAAGAGGATGCAAAAAATGGTAGGAGATGAAAGAAACTGTCAGACTTCTAGGATTCTACAGGATTGGACAATAGAACTATCTGGCCAAATATGCTATATTCTTCAAGAAAAGGAAAGAATGCCCCCAGAGGCAATTCAGAAACCATAAGGGCTGCCACTTCCAGCATATGCCCAGTGGGGCCTCTTCAGTTTTGGGGCACCAGGTTGCCACTGCCAAAAGCCTTAGGGGCAAGGCCATGGTCCACCTGCTATGAGGGTGAGGCTGGGGATGGTCCACCTGCTATGAGCTCCATGGGGATGGAGCTAAAGGGCACACTATAATTATGTTGGGTGACGCTGTTGCCCCAGTGGAGCTGGAGGGCTGAGCATTGAATCAAAGACTGTTCTCGAGCCTTAACATCTGATGAAACTTGCCTTGCCAGGTCATCACCTTGCTTGGGAGGCATCACCCCTTTCTTCTTTCTGATTTCTTCTTTTGGGGATGGGAATGTCTATTCTGTGCCATTCCACCATTGTATTATGAAAGCACATGATTCACCTGGCCTCACAGACTCAGAACTGGATAGAAATTTTGACTCGGGATGAATCACACCTTGAGTCTCACTCATATCTGCTCTAGATGACATTTAGATGAGACTTTGGACTAGAATTAATGCTGATATAAGTTAAGACTTTTAGGGCTGCTGGGAGGCAATGAATGTATTTTAAATGTTAGAAGTAAATGAATTTGGCTGAGGCCAGAGAGCAAATTTTGTGAACTGAAGGTTTCTGTCCCGTCCAAATCCAGATGTTGGAGCCATAACCCACCATGTGGCCGTATTTGGAGATGAGACCTTTAAGGAAGTAATGAAATGTTCCTTATTAAGTGTTAAGGGTGGAGCTCTCATCCAATAGGATTAGGGTTCTTATAAGAAGATATACCAGACTGAACAGTCTCGCACACATATGCATACAAACAATTCATCCCAATGAAAGGCCAGCTGAAAACATGATGAGAAGGAAGTCATCTCCAAGCCAGGAAGGGAGCCCTCACTAGAAACGGAGTCAGCCAGAACCTTAATCTTGCTCTTCTAGCCTCCAGAACTGTGAGAACATAAATCTCTATTGTTTAAGCCTCCCAGTTTTTGGTATTTTGTTATAGCAGCCAGAGCTGACTAAGACACACACCATTCTCATCAGTACTAATCCTGCACAGGGCTTCACACTCAGACTTTGCTGCCACTGCAGAGAGGGAAAGGGACAGTCTGGAAACAGAACTGGAGCCATGACACATATAGTCGCTCCCAAGAGAAGGGCTGGGACTTGGCAGCCAAATAAAGACCAGACCACTTCTCTCTTTTGCTTCACTGTCTAGTCTAGTGTGGGTCAAGGAGCTCTCAGGGTGGAACCAGGATAAAGAAGCCTAACTACCTTTTTGTTCCAATCTGGTTTCAAGTCAAGCTTTTAAAAGCTTGGGATTTGGGAGAGTAGCAACAAAAATATGCCTTATTCTTGTGTTTTAGGGATGTCACAGTAAATATCCCTGATGGACTAAGTACACGGTAACTACAAGAGAGACGCCTTCACTCATTGTTCTAAGTGATTAGGGTGAACATTACTTGAGAGAAATGCCCAGGACCCCCTCTTAATCCCCCTAAGTACCTCACCACTTGCTTTCCTAGCAGTTTGCACTTCTGAAGTAGTGCTTCTCACACTTGCCTCTATGAGTAGTCTGCAGGTGCTGAGAAAGTGTGCCCTACTCACCTTCAGTGCTATCCCCATGACACCAGCATGGGGGATTCACATGGGGGAGAGGCTCAGTAAATGTGACTAAATTATATTCATCTGATTAGTAGAAATAAGAGATATCACTGGAGCAGGATAGAACTTATTCATCAAAAGAAGAGGCAAGAAAAGTCAAATCTCCCCTAAGATTATTTCAGTGGTCCCAGACCCTTTCCTATGTAACAAGAGAGTGATGTTAAGGTGGAGTTTTTCTCAGAAATGCAGGGTGTCCTCTACTCTCAACATCGAGGACCTTGCGGGATATGTGGGGAACTTTGAGCCATTGCCTTTTCCCTCTTCCTCACGGCTCCAATGCAGTTGTTATTGTTGCTGCTGGCATTTCACAAACCATCACTTACTCTTGATAACGCCTACCTGCGGGCCAGCGAAATATGTAGCAGAAATAGCCTATGGCTAAAAGGTAAGTGAGTTAGGTCTTAATCCCAGTACTTTCCCAAACTCTCTGCATGAACTTGGGCAGATCTATAGGTGCCCCTGGTCTCAGCTTCATCTTTAAGGGTGGCGTGATGGAAGGAGAGTGGATTTTGGGGTAGAAAAAACATGAGTTTAAATGCCAGACTTTCCTGTTATAAGTTATGTGGCCTTGGGCAAGTGACTTCACTCTCTTAGCCTCAATGTCTTCATTTCTACATGAGGATAACACATGTCCTCCTATATAGTGTTGATAAGAGCTTTACATGAGTTTGTGTATACCAAACACTTCTCGGAACACCTGGCACAAAGCAGGCATCCAAATATGTTATTTGCTTCACTCTTCCACAAAATGGGGCTTCATCCTCTCCTCTTCATATGGTTGTTTAAAGGATCAGATGAGATTGTTGATGATAAACAACCCTGAAAACTGTAAAATACTATACACTTGCAAAGTAGTCACATGGGATTAAGAGAAACAGAACATAAATAAGTAGCTCCTACTGGATTATGCTCCAATATCCAAAGAAAATTGCTCCGTATTTTCAAAATGTTTTTAAAACAATTTTCAAGAAGGAAACCAACGTGAATTGCTTTATTATAGAAGCCATGGTGGAGGGTGGGGGAAGGAGGAAATGAAACTTCAAGTGTGGAAGGATATGGGCTGATGATAGAAGTGACTCTGATTCATACCTATGTCCTTGTCCATCAGCAAAGTTGCATATAGGCCCAAACGAAAAGTATCAGAAGAAAAAGACTGGTCCAATTACCATTTTGGTCCATCTTTCGTGTTTCATGCTCACCGGAGTCTGAAGATGGATAACAGCTAAGAGTCTTCGTCGTGGCCTCCTGCTGATGTGCCAGGCATATCAGAACACCTCGGTCATCCTCTATTCGTAGGACAGCACTTTCCAAACTGGTGCATGGAATGCTATTCCACACAATGTGGCAGGGCTCTGCAGCCAAGTAAGTTCAGGAAAATCTTTATTCCACTCTCAGGCAGTCACAGGTCATATTCATAAAATAAAGGTCCTGACAAGTCCTATAAACAGGTATATGTGTATAACCCAGAATTTCCGAAACTGATTAGACTGTAAGACTTTCTCCCTTCCTTCAGTCTACAAAGTCAAAATTAATAGCAGTTAGAACAACATTCTCTTGAAACACAAATACAAGAAAAGGTTTGTCTGTCCACCAGGGACCCTGTTCTGCTGTGCTGGGACCATAGTCTATACAGCAGAGCACAACTGGAAGGAAGCATCAGCTTCAAGACCTTTGCTAGATAATTGTGCTTATTCCTCCACCAGTGGGGTGAACCTGGGATGCCACTTTGAGGAGTAGAAATCATAAATGCCCTTTCAGTGTAGTAAATATTCACCACCATGGGCCCCCGCAGAGGGTCTTGGGCAAGGGAGCCCTATATAACCCCAGGCAGTGCCACAGCACATTCCTCTCCTGGGTTTAGACATCAAGATTCCCCATAGCAATGGGAAGGTGAGTAAACAAAGGTACTTTGCTCATTCCAGAATGAAACAACAAATGCATCAAAAATCCATTCATATCACTTATTCTCCCTCCCCTTCTCAAAACCATTACAGATCAAAACAATTGGTAAGGTTGCCATTGAGAGAAATCTGGCGTCTTTGAGGTGGTTACACCATTTTCTGAATTCACTCTCCAAACACTGTTCTAGCTTAAAGAGCAAAAGCTTAAATTGAGCAGGAAAAATCACACAGGATAACCGGGCACATGTTTTACATCCTCTTTTCCCAGCACCCTGCAGGGACGCGCACGCGCGCGCACACACACACCCACACACACACTTATTCTTCTATTTATTTTCCTCCACTATTCATATTCATTGGCATCATCCTTTCCTCCCAGTGATGATCTACTCCATTGTCTTTTCGCCGCATAATTCAATTCAAGACAATTGTTTCTTATCCACTGTGTGCCAGGCACTGAGCTTAGAGTCATCCGTTCTCGGAGTCATCTTGGAGCAGAGTCATCTTGGATACCGCCCGCTTCTGCACAGTGTCTAACTGATCACAAACTCCTACCGATGCTGCTGCCTCTGATCACAAACCCCTATCAATTCTGCCTCTGGAATTTCACCCAAATATTCACAGATCTCTTTCCTTCCTGCCCGCTCCTTATTTCTCACCCAGAAAACTGCAGCAGCCTGACATGTCTCCTTGCCTTTAGTGACTATCCATTTCCAAACTAGGTCAGACATAGATCTGATCATAACTCATAATGCAAAGACCTTCAATGGCTCTGCAGTTTCTACAGAAAATAATCCCAACTTTAGACAGCGATCTAAGGGGTCCTTCAGAGTCTAGCCCCCAGTTACCTATAAAATTTCAAGTTTCCAGGACTGCTGCCTTCTTCCTTTCCCCTTTTGTGCCTCTCCTAACAGTAATGCTGAGTCTAATTCACCATTATACAATCAGTACACAACCAGGACTGGCACATTCAGGTACTCACCAAATCTCTGTCCAGTGATATGTGGCACAAAGAGATGCATGGATAGATGGGAAGCATGTTTTCTATTTCTGCAGCAATAGGGAAGAAAGTGTATACTTTCCTATTGCTCTGAAACAAATTACCACAAACTATGAGGTTTAAAACAATACAAAGTTATGATAGTGTAGTTCTGGCAGTCAGACATCCAAAATGAGGCAGGTGGGCCATGCTGCTTCTGAAGGCTCCAGGGAAGAATCTGTTTCCTTGTCTTTTCCAGCTTCTAGAGGCTGCCTGCATTTGTTGGCTTAAGGTGCCCTCCGTCTTTAAATGCATTGCCCCAACCTCTGCCTCCACAGTCTCCTCTCCCTTCTCTCTCTGCATCTCTGACTTTCTTATAAGGATGCTTGTGATTGCATCATTGGGCTTGCCTGGATAATCCAAGATGCTCTCCCTCTCTCTTGATCATTAATCATATCTGCAAAGTCCCTCTTTCCATTATTCACAATTATGTGGAGCCATTTTTCCGCCTTCCGTAGTGAACAAATACATTTTTTAAATGAGTTTATGATGGGTGTCACATAAACTGCCAGCCTAAAGTCTGCCTAGAAAAGCAAAGAAAACCATTACAGATGGCATGGTGCTTAAGCCGAGTCTGAAGAACATACAGGTGTTCTAACTGGACAAAGGGAGACAACCTATCCAACTGGAGGACACAGCACAACCAAAAGTAGAAGCTTGGGGGTGGGGCAGCAGGCAGACATGACTGAAGCACAAGGTTCAAATATTGGAGGTGGAGGGCAGGATCTTACAAGCCAAGCTGATGAATTTAGAGTTCAATCGGGAGTCTGCATGGAATCATTAGCAAAGCAATCAGGGACATGACATACTGTGTTCTAGAACAGCGTCATCCGGTAGAACTTCCCGGAACGAATGAAATGTTCCCTATCTGCACTGTTCACTTAGCCACATGGCCTACTGAGTACTTAATATGTGGCTAGGGCAACTAAGAAACTAAATTTTAAATTTTATTTAATTTTAATAAATTTAAACTTAAATAGGTGTGGACAGCTGGTGGCTATTGTACTGGATAATGCTATCCTTGAAATATCATCTGGAAAGTGAACTGAAGGTAATTTGGAGGTACAGGAGACCAAAGGCAGATTCCCAAGAGCATCTGCACAGATGAAAAGTGATCACAACCTGAACCAAAACAGGAGCAGTAGTAATTATGTTTGGTGGAGACATTAGAGGGAAATGTCAAATGTAGGATTAGGGGGATTTGGCTGATTGGATCGAGGGACAGTCAAGACACAGATGCATGCCTGTTTCTCACTTGGGTGGCCAAACAATGCTATTTACCAAGCAAAAGGGGCAGAGTTAAAGGTAAGATGATAATCTTAATTTCTTAACAAACCTAATTTTTAGATACCTATTAGTAAAGACATTCCAAAATACCTATGTGTAGAGCCCACGAGAGGGAGATCTGGAATGATGAAGTGGATTTGGAAACTGTCAGCTGATAAGGCAATGGTAGCTCATTTTGCCCAGGAGGAGTAAAGAGCATAGAAAAGCCAAGAAGAAAAGACAGAACCACAAGGAGCACCTGCATTTGAAAAGCAGCAAAGACTGGGAAGCATAAATTAATGAGCTACAAGGAAAGATGGAAGAGAAGGGATTGTGGGCTCCCAAAGAGGGAAGGGACTCCAAAGAAAATTGTCCGTTTCCCTTAGGGAGGTCAAATGTGACAATGACCGACAAGCTGCCATGGGATTTGAAATGGCAGGACAGTTTCAGTAGTGTTGGGGGTATGGCAGGGGCAGTGGAAGTCAGAGGATTCATGGATAATTGGAGGAACAAAGTGGGCACCATCACAGACCCTTTGTGTTAACTCTGGTCTCTGTGAGTTTGACTGTCAAGAGAGAAAGAGAAGCAGAGCAGGTAAGAAAGAGGAACATGAGGGAAAAAAGACAGGTAAACCTTGCACCTGTTTACAAGCTAAATTTACACCCATTTAGGGTGACTCTAGGCCAGTGCCTTGCAAGACCAAAGGGTCAGGGGAGCTACAAATGCAGGAGAAAGAGGGAAGGGACATAGAGGGGCTGACAGCTGTCCACACCAAGCAGCCTTATACTTTAGCTTTCCGTAAAACAAAAGCAAATCGACAAACATATATCTAGATTCCATTTCTTAAATCCCCATTTAAAAAGTGATTGTATGTGCACAAATAGTACAGTCTGTTGTCAGATATAAGCAATAGCATAGATATTTATCAGTATGCTTTCCCTACTAGGCCATTTGGGGAGCACACATTTAATTAAAGTGTGCCTGGTATTTCTGTCAAAATCTCTGCCAGGGAATGACTGATGGAGCACTCTGAATCCCTGAGAATCAGCCCCTCACCATTGGCTGAGCAGAGGCCAGAAGGGCCTTCTTTCCAGATGGCTTCAGAGGAGGCTTTATGTGGAGCAAAGTTACAAGAAGCTATGATTAAGTCCACTGTGCCTCCTCAGGTCCCCCATTGTTCCTCCCCCGCTCCCCCAAGACACATACCAGCAAACCCTACTGTTGCATGAGAGTGAGACAGCACCGTTCCCACCTGGGCTCATCTTCCCTTAAACGCTGACCAAGGCCAGCTGGCTTAGAGTTGTCCCTTAGAAGGGGCATCAGGCAGGGTCAGTGGAACTGAAAGGTAAGATGGGGGAGCAGGAGAAAGCAAGAAACAGGAAGATGGAAATCCAGAGATGTTGTGGGAGGGAATGGCAAAGTAAACCGAACTTTTTGTTACCCACTTTAGGTTTTGGCCTTGGGACTATCAAGGATACAGAGAGTTAGATGCCATACTATGGGAAGGGTGACTCCAGGCCAGTGCCTTGCAAGGTCTTGGGGAAAGAGGAGGAGGAAGGGTGAAGAGGAGAGGAAGGGAGAAGGAAGGGAGAAGGCAGGAGGAGGTGGCAGAGGCCAATGCGACTGTGTTTTGCTATTCTCTTGATTTCTCACATATCTCCCCATCATCAGCCCACATTCCCAGTCAAATGCCGGGGTTGAAAATCTGTTAAATGTTTATGTGACTCTCATGGAAGCTTTCCTTCTCTTTATTGGCACTCAAAATGGTGGCAGCCTGGCCCTGTTTATTCATTAATGCCTCTTAGTCAATACTGAAGAAGTAGTCAGAGGACCAGCACATGGCAAAGTCAACAGCTCTTTCCTGTGTCTCCAAGGAAGGGAGAATGTTCAAGACAGTCCATATTGCTTTCTATCAGAAGCTACAAAATATAGTAGAAAAAAATAAACTTCCAACTAGTTGAGAAATTTTAAAGATACATTATCATTTTCAGATCAGGGAAGTATGGCCCAGAAATGCTAAATGAATTGCCCAAAGAAACAGGCTAGAGCCAAGGTCTCCAGGTCCATATTTGTTCCCTTTCCACTGCCTCCGAGGTTTTCAGACTGTTTCCTGGAGGTGTAGTGGAGAATGGGACAGGCAGGGGGAAGCCCAGTTAAGTAGCAAAGTGCTACCATCACAGTGAACCACAGTAATTCCCTTTCATCTGACACACACACACACATACACACATGCACACATGCATGCATACAAACACACACATGGCATTTGCATATTTCATTCGAAGAAAATTTCTGTTATTAAAACTAAATGTTAAAAAACAATTGTTGCCACTCTTTTGTTTTATGTACAACAATACCTCAGGCCCTACTTTATAAACTCATTGTCAAATACACAAGGCTTGTTTTTAATATGAGCATGATTTATGACTGATGAGGGACCTGAGTGAATAACAAGAGTGAGAATTAATTCAGGAAGATGCTATATGACAAGTGGACCATCACTAGGAAGGGTATGACAATACTTGGACGCACTTCTTTTGCATGCATTGAAATCACCCAAATCTTGTTAACATACAGATTGCTGGACCTCACACTAGAGTTTCTGTTTCAGAAAGCATGGGGTAGGGCCCCAAAATTTGCATTTCTAACAAGTCTCTGGAGACTGCTGATGCTGCTAGTTCAGGGACCACACTTTGACAACCAATGGTACAGAGTATAGACTGTTGAATAGGAGTTCATTCTATCATGAGGTCCTCATGATGCTTCAAACTGAACTTCTGATGTAAAACAAGAAGGACAAGAGGCAATATTATTCAACCAGTGAAAATAATATCTAGGAAGTTTGTAAGACATGAAAAAGTATTTATAAGATTGAATGAAAAGTATGACTTCAATGAGAACGTGTAATCGGAGGAAAAGTGAAATGTGGTAATTATTTTCTCTGCTGTATAAAACAGACACTGACCTCTAGATTTTGTGCAGGTATAATGGTTGGTGGTTGGGGTGGAAGTAAATGTGTATCCTAGTCACTCGTTCATATAAAAACCATTTATAAACATCAGAGTTTGGAGTAGAAATAAATCCCTATTTATAGGTGTGTGAATATCATATGCACTCATTCTTTCCACAAATATTTACAAATTCCTACTACATAACAGGCACTAGGGGAAAAACACGTGTTCACTGCCTTTAGTCTCATGGAGGAAACAGGAAGTGAGATAAGAGCTAAGAAAAGTGTATGGAAAATCCTACAAAGGGGGAACCATTTTGTTTGGTAGATATTGAGCTCTATTTTGAATACTGTATGTGTCTATAACTAAAGAGGGAAACCTGGGTTGGAGATGTAGACTGGGCATCCCTATTTAATTATGGGTATAAATGATTTCTCCATGAAAGCAGGTGAAGTATGAGAAAAGGAACATCAGCAATTATGGGCTGAGTAGAAGAGGCCAGCAGAGAAGACTGGGAGGCCAACTGCGGACTAATAATGTAAATATAATGTATACAATTAAGGACATATTAATATTTATGTTTTGAACAGCAATAACTTATTTACTTGAAATAATATTTCTTTAGAAATTTAGTCAATATTCTCTGTGAGAAAGAGTTAACATGCTAAATAACTCAAAGCATGTCTTATACTTCCTGGTTAGAATCCAACCTCACTCAGTATTTTCACGTATCCTTGTATCTGATGTAAGTAAACAAAAGATAATCCCTCACAAAAAGCTCGAAAACCCTAATTTAAAATTTCCCTAATAATTTTATTCTTAGGGCCATTAGCTTTCAGTCATTTAGTCTTGAAATGCCATTGAAAATTACAAAGATAAAATACTACTCTATAATAGAAATGAACAAGCTATTGATACTGCAACATGGATTATTCTTAAATGCATTTGCTAAGTGAAAGAAGACAGACCTAAAATGGAAGTATCACATGATTTCATTTACATGACATTCTGGAAAAGACAACACTTATAGGAACAAAGAACAGATCAGTGACTTCCAGGGGTTAGGAGTGGAGATTTTAGCTACAAAGTAACAGCACATGGGATTGAGAATGATACAAAGTAACAGCACACGGGATTGAGAATGATACAAAGTAACAGCACACAGGATTGAGAATGATAAAAGTGCTCTGTCATAATAGCAGTGATGCTTACATGACTCTATACATTTGCCAAAACTATAAAACTCTACACCTCCATGAGTAAATTTTACTATACGTAAATTTAAACATAAATAAAAGTCTTGAAATATCAATCTCTAATAGTTACTACTTCAAAGGATGCTATGGTTTGAATGTGTCCCCCAAAATTCATGTGTTTGAAACATAATCCCCAGTGCAACAGTGTTAAGAGGTGGGACCTTTAAGAGGTGATTGGGGTACAAGGGCTCTGCCCTCATGAATAGATTAATGTTGTTATATCCAGAGCAGTTTTGCTATAAAAGCAAATTCACCTCTCTTTTGTTCTCTCTTGCCATCTCATGCCCTTCCATCTTCTGGGGATAACACAGCAAGGAGGCCCTTACCAGATGCAGTCCCTCAATCTTAAACTTCCCAGCTTCCAGAACCTTGAACCAAGTAAAATTCTGTTGTGTATAAATTACCCAATCAGTGGTATTCTATTATAGCAATAGCAAAATGGACGAAGACAAAACGATGTTAATTTAAAATAAATCCAACTTGTCATTTTATGATCAAATCATTCACACACACACACACACACACACACACACTCCTCTTTGCAGCAATTCCATACAAAGTTACTTATTTGCTAGTAATCTCACTCCAGGGGAGTTCGGTTGACTTTCCCAAGACAGAATAGAAGGTGGCTGTTCAACTCTTTTTCCCGAGGTGCCTCAAATTTCTACTTGTTCATTAAGAGAATTCTCCAGAGACAGATGTATTACAGCATTTTGAGAACTATATTCACACCCACTGCTGCAGAGTGAAAAGAGATAGCTCAAGGTTGCACTCTGTGAAACAATTTAGTGGCTAAATGTGTTACTTGGGAACTAAATCCAAGCAGGTACTTAAAAAGAAGCAATTGAACATGGTGAAAAATACTTCCCAGAGTATATGGGTGTTTAGACTTCTGCTTAAGTCGTCCATCCCTGCATCTGTGCACATATTACACTTCAAGTACACATCTCTTTATACACTCTATTACCTCATGGCCATTACTTGTGGGTGATGAATGCTGGTGTTCACGGAACAGCGTGCTGATGCATTTTTTCCTGCCACTGTATGTAACATGTTTTCTAATTCTTTTGCTCTATTCAGCATTTGACCCCAACGATGGGGGATTATGGTATTAACTCTCTACCCAGCACACATTCTTTACAGACTCTCACTAAATACTGTAAGCCTGCTGCAGAGAGGAATAAAAGTGAAAGCATACCGTCTGGTCTTAAGCTGAGCACACAGAGGGTCGTGATCCAATTGGAAGGGAAGCAGAATTTTTAAAAAGAAAGAGGTTTGACCAAATTTTAATCCATGTCATTTTCATTTCTCTTACCCTGTGGATTTGGGTGATTTTATTTACACTGTCAGCTTGAGCCTAGGGATTGGAAATCAGGCTTTTATGGAGATTATTAAAAGTACATACAGTACACTAAAGGTTGGGCTAACTCTGATATATGCTGCTAAAAATATGAATGTGAATGCCCTGGTATTAGAAGCCACAGGCGTACATTTCATCCTCCTTAGAAGGTTATTCTTGGGAGCTGGACCTGCTGCAATGGTAATGAGATGCAGGCTGTCAGGATATTTCTAATAGGTAGGAAATGACCAGGGATGGAGATGAATCAGCATTACTCAAATGAGAAGGTAGCTCTTTATACCATTAATTCCAATCCAAAGTAATTCCACCATCCTTCTTCCAAAAAAGAGGGCACTGTAAATGTGGGGGAGGGGGAGAGCAGAGAGCTAAAGCTCCAAGGACTTATTGATGGGTTGGATGGGCTGCAATGTCATCCGAGTTTCCAGGCTGGGTTTTGTTGGGTCTGAGCTTCTCAGATGCATCACCAGAAACTTTCAGTTAGGTAATATCATATAGGCTTAGGTTACAAACATAACACTCTACACCTCAGTCAGAATCTTTAAGATCTCAATAGATTGAAAATGACATGGTTATCAGATCTCAAAATACTAGGAGCATTCACTCTTTAATGAGGCAGATGTAGGATCTCAAAGATGTGAAAGTGCTATTTTACAAAGTAGCTAACTATGAGGGGGTAGTGTCCTTGCAAGGTTATGTATCATGATCATCTAAATAGGCTTAAGCAGGTTTTAGGAGCTACACGGATCACAGCTCCGTGATGGATCACTAAGACAAAATGGCGTCTGTTAGGGGCTTACTTCCAATTACTGGGGGCCAGTGATATTCCCATGCCTGCTTCATGGTCTCCTCAGGTGCCACTGATAGATCAAGAGTCACTGCTATGACGAAGATTGGAAATGTGTCCCATGTCTAGAAATGGAGAGGAAGGTAGATGGCAGGAAATTCCAAACTTTATTTCACCTGGAGCTCTCAAGTCTCAAAACCAGGTCACTAGTGTTCAGTTCAAGGACTGAGGCTAGGTGCAGTGGCTCATGCTATTTAATCCCAGCACTTTGGGAGGCCGATGTGGGCAGATCACCTGAGGTCAGGAGTTCGAGACCAGCCTAGCGAACATGGTGAAACCCCGACTCTACTAAAAATATAAAAATTAGCCAGGCATGGTGACACCTGCCTATAATCCCAGCTACTAGGGAAGCTGAGGCACAAGAATCACTTGAGCCTGGGAGGCAGAGGTTACAGTGCACCAAGATCGCACCACCGCACTCCAGCCTGAGAGAGAGTGAGACTCCATTAAAAAAAAAAGGACTGAGGTCCATATCTCTTTGCCACAGCCTAGACCACTCACATATAAAAATGTGTTATCCTGCCATACACCCAGTCCATTAAGAAGGGAGCACAATGAAAGGCAGACCTTCAGTGACTTTACTCTTTGAAGCCTTAGTTCTTGTCCTATCTCACTTCTGTTGTACAATCTGATTTATCTATTTGGCTTCAGAGCGGGGATTTATTTTCCTTTTACAGCTTTACTCACTCAACCCTCACCCCAAAAACAAGCCACTCTCTCACTAGAATGTTTCCCTCTTAATCTCTGATCCTGATCCCTGCTCTGGCTGTACCACCTTCAGGCACACTGAGTAAACATCCCACCTGGCCCAGCCTGCTCCATGGGCTTCACATATCACCGTGCTCCTGGCCCCTGAGAACAGTTCACTCACCAGGCATACCCCAGCCCACAGGTATGCTTTGTTTCAGGATACCAGTAACTACCACCAGAAAGAAGTACAATGTGTCCTTTTTGTGTGATAGCACGCAAGTTTCTACGACGCCTGTCCTACTGCCCAACCCTCCTTCACTACTATCTTTTGAAAAATATAAGCATATATGTTATGTTATGTTTGTTTTTTTCAAACCAGGTTTCAAATGTTTTACTCACTGACTGCACAACAATTCTATGGATCAGTAAGAATAAACATGAGTTATCTTTTCAGTACAACTGTACTAATGAAATAAAAACAAGTCAAGTGACTTGCTCATATTACAGCCAGTAAATTATAGAGCTTAACTCACCTGGTGAGTGCTTAATCTACCACCCGTGTTCCCTTGGGCTGAGCTCCTCTGGAGGATAGGGATCAAATCCATATGGCCACTCCGCATAGAAATTAATAAATAATGTTGACGGGATGATGAAGTTGATGGTAATAATTATGAGAGTAATAAATATGTTTTTATCTCAAATTGTATAAATCAATTTCACTTTCCTGATTTTCATACCTATATGTCTTTGCACACGTTTCTTGCTCTACTTAGGAAGCTTTCCATTTGCCCTGTTTGCCTAGAAAATTCTTCTTCATCCTTTAGACGCGGATACATATGTTACCTCCTCTGTGAGGTCTTTACCTATCACTGCCCGCCCTCAACTTCCAAACAGCCAGCTATGTCACGTATTAATGGTGTCGCACTTAAAAAATAATTATTTTTTTATTCGTTTATGTACGTTTCTCCCACCAGATTATGGATAAGGCCAGGAATAGTGTCTCATTCCTTTTTTTGTTCTAAAACCTGCCATGGTGCATGACACATTATAGAAACTCAAGAAGTATTTTTTGAACCAAATGTGATGATGATGATGGGGTAGGGGGACAATTTCACTCCTTCCAAGAGAAAGAGCTTTCCCAGCTTTTAGAGTCAGTCTTTAGTTTAGAACAGTATATTAGTCATGGAAATCAATGCCGGCCACTATCAAATACAACTTCCAAAGTATTATACCTCCATACAAGGCTATTTCTTACTCATTAACATATGGTGTGGGTTAGATAGACACCTTCACTGGGTGCCCCACCTGTAAGTGACAGCTCTGAAATATTGGATTCTTCCATTATGTGGCTTTCCCATCTTGGCGTCCTTTGCCTCCAGCTGTTCAGATGGGAGAAAATATAAAGAAGACATACTAAGTTTAAAACGCTTGTTCTAGAAGTGACAGTCATTGCTTTTTCTCACACTCCATTGGCCCATCTAACTGCAGGGTATCCTGGAAGATGCAATCTTCCTATGTGCCCAAGGAAGGACTCAAAAATGGTGAATGATGAAAGTCTCTTGCCGTAGGTTGCCCTTCTGAACACCAAATATCCATTGCACTCTTCCTCTCACAGAGCACACTCACCCCATGCCAATGGGTACAACCAAAGTCCCATTCGATCATCACCTCCAGATCAATGTCCAGGATATCTGAGTGGGGCACCATCTTTCTTATTCGTCAATCTGACATGGCACCTCTCAGTGCAGTGACCTACATATTTAAAAGACTAGTTATCTATATTTCCACATCTCCACCATCATAAACCATGTACAATGATGGAAAAATGACAGGAAAACTGCATTAAATAATCCTATTTGAAGTGGGAAAAAAGGAACAACACACATCATGGTCCTTGGCAATGCTGAAACCTCTCTGTGCCAATATGGTGAAGCTCAAATATTCTGGTTGTGGTAGATACTCTGAGAAGGACTTCTGTGTTTGTTCTTCTCCTTAACCATATGTGAAATAGGCTCGAAGGAACCCACTTTCCTTCAGAGAAGTACAGTTCTAGAAGCCTGACATTCACTCAGTCTGCAGTGTTTTGGGAACTCAAAAGTTGTTTTAAGCCTGGACCAAGCAAGGGCCTTTTAAGTCCAGGTCCCTGGTTTCATTGGTAATACAATTCTCAAAATCTTAGATGACATAGATCTATTTGCTTCTAGTTAGTTCCAAGTGCCAGTAACCATACCTAGAGTTACTTTCTAAAAATTACTATCAAATTTACCTTTTTTTCGTTGTCTCTTTACCTCTGTGTCTTTTTTCCCAACATACATGCCTAATTACATTGAGGCTATCAGAAATAATAGGTGAGAAGACCAGACCACTAACCTGATTTTCACCTCAAATCATTTCATTCAATTTAGAACTTTTGCTACATATCTATCACTTAAGGCCATTTGCGTGCCATATCTTACTGTTTGAGTCTTAAAAAAATTTATTTTTTCCAACCCTATGGGACTTAATTTCTTGACTCTGTATTCTATTCTATTTCTGCTTACAAACTCAGTAATTATTTCCTGAGTCATCTCTTTCTTGTAATACACAAAAGAGCTATTTCAACATTAGCCAATACCACTATTAAAATTCTGTTTCTAACCATTTTCCCTAAAGGTATAGAGCAGGCACAGGGACTAACTTCTAATTAAAAGTAGGAAATAGTTGGATTTATGAATTCCTATCTTTTCATTTTCTGGTATTTGTTTCCTTCCTGCCAGTCGCTGTACTACTAAACCAATGATAAATACTTAGGATCATGTAAAAGTCAAGGAACATGGTTTGATTATGTCAATATCCCACTTCTGGTACCAATTTCTATATTACAGCATAAACACCAGTTGATGTAACAACAGTCTTAGTGATTTCACACACAGGTTTATTAATTCCTTATGTCACTATCCAATGCAAGTCTAGAAGCTCTCCTTGGAGGCTTTCTTCCAACTGGTAACTCAAGAACCCAAATTCCTTCCATCTTCTGAGGCTAGAGTCTTAAACCTATGACTTCTTAGCTAAATGTAGAAGAGGAAGCAAAAACTGAAATATTCTTTAAGATGCTTCTAAGGGATATAAAGCTTGAAGTGGCTTGCATCACTTTGTGCTAATATTTTGGATGGAACCCTATCACATGGCCTCAACAAAACTGCAAATGGAGAAAACGAAGTCTTCCTGTGTACTCTGGAATAGGAAATGGGATTGGTGATTTTACAGGTATCTATAGTGTATTACAATATGTTATTCATTTACTGAACTCCTTGTTGCTGACTAAACAAATGGAGAAGAGATTATCTTTCTTTTTTTTTTTTTTTGAGACGGAGTTTTTCACTCTTGTTACCCAGATCGTGCAATGGCACGATCTCGGCTCACTGCAACCTCTGCCTCATGAGTTCAGGCAATTCTCCTGCCTCAGCCTCCTGAGTAGCTGGGGTTACAGGCATGCGCCACCATGCCCAGCTAATTTTTTGTGTTTTTAGTAGAGATGGGGTTTCACCATGTTGACCAGGATGGTCTCGATCTCTTGACCTCGTGATCCACCTGCCTCGGCCTTCCAAAGTGCTGGGATTACAGGCTTGAGCCACCGTGTCCAGCCGAGATTATCTTTCTTATCTGCCTTTTCTCAGTCACCAACTAGATGCTTCAAAAATAACTTCTTATTTTTATATTAAAAACATGGTTCAACCTACTTTAAAATTATTTGAGGGATTTAAGGCAAGTAAAATCTTTCCCATTTTACATTTAACAAATGAGACAAGATGAAAATACCAATAGGTTTCAAGAGATCCACTGTAAATTATCCAACAATCAGCAATATGGTAGGTACTATGGCCAGGTAAGTTCGCCTGGCTGAAGTAGTTGCCTAGGTGCCATGACGTAGAGCTTCTGACTTCCCAAGGTCTGTCTGTACTTGGTACACATGGAACCAGAAGCTCCCAAATACTCCTGTGGCAGGATACAGTGGTACTGAGAGACAGGAGGACATGCAGAAGCCTGGGATTAGAACAAGATGGCTACAGAGTGTAAGGACTCTACCTCCAGAGGCAAATGTCCAGGATCAAGGGCAGAACTAAGGACAAACTCTAAAAGACACAATAAAGGAGTCACTCCTCTGTGACACCAGCCCAGACACCCAGGCAACAGACCAAACCCATTCTTCGGCAAGCCTCAGAGACCTTGCAAAGACCAGCAAGGGCTTGGAGGTAACAAGCAAACCCAAGGTCCCCTCCCCGCACTACCATGAGGGTACATCTACCTCCGCCCCTGAAAGAGATTTCTTTTTCTCTCAGTCTGCAACAATTGCATTCTTTCCAATTAGTACATTCATTCATTGACAAAAAGCCCAAGTTGCTTTTCTGGTTCCTGAGCTTCTCAGGCTTCTGGTCTGAATGGTCATTGTCTGGACAAATCAGGAGCAGGGAGCCTACTAGCTGGGCCACTTAGCCTGGCAGAGGTGCCTTCAGGTGCTTCCCTGCTTTCTCTAGATACTGGCTGTTTCACCAGAACCATGGACAGACCAGAAGGTAAAGGGTGTCATGTCAGCAGCTTGCAGGAGCACCTGGAGAGAGGACGCAGTCTTTAGAAGATACTTTAAAAGCAAATGCTTTCCAGCATTCAGGCATCACATCCCATGGAGCATGAAGCATGTGGCGGGACAATTTTGGTGAGCTTTCTGAAGTCATGGAAAAGACTAAAAATGGCCTTTTTCTTAGGACATAAGGAAAAATAGGCATTGAGCCAGTGGAAACCAAGAAGTAAGCCAGAAAGAAATGGAAGCTTTTCTGCTTTTCCTGACTAGTTCCTTTCCACATTAAAAGCCAATTTTACTAGCATTTTGTCAGCCAGAGTCTTTTGTAAACAAGCACTTCCAATTTCTCAAGCCAGTGAAAATGGAGATTCAGAAGAAATGCTTTAAGAATTGCAACCCTGAGATGCCTTTGTGCGTCATTAATATAAATTAAATATGACTTGGCTTTTTAAAAGCCATTGCATAATAATCCTTATTTTATGAAAACTGGTAATTAATATTTAGAATGTTTAGAACATCTACTTAAATATTTGACTTATGGGCCAATTTTGCCACAGAATGGGCAAAGAATTGACTAACTAGCATCATGAAAATCCACGTACTTCAGAATTCAAAGGAGAAGATTGCATCCCGAATCTGATAATTTATTAATTGTGTGAACTTTACCAGGTCTTTTTAACTCTCTGTGCCTTGTTTTTCTCATTTGTAAATGAGAATAATGATATCTGCCATCCCTGATTATTAAGCTTCAATGCAATGGGCATATACCCATGCCTAGCACATACTTGTACAAAGGAAGCACTTAACAAATACAGCTGCTATTGTTATGATGATGACGGTGATTTTTAATACTGCCACTACTAGCTGTGTGAGCTTATTTGAGTTCCTAACCCTCTCCTTCTTGTTCCACCCTCTGCCCACCCTCATATTCTGGCCGTGCATACCCACTGTGGAACACTAAGTGTTTTCCCAAGTTCTGTTATCAGTCTCTCCTTTTCTCATAAACAAAGAGTTGCTTGAGTGTATCCAAGACTCTTTCAGAGTAGCTCCCTCTCCAAAGAGACACCTCCCTCTGCCCTTGTGTTGGTCCTTCCCATCATTTCCTCTTCCTCTGGGTCAGACTTGGATAAACTTGTGGTTTCCTTCCTTCGTGCTCTCTGGAGAGCTGAGTGCTGCATACTTGAAAGCCTAAAAACTTGTCATTTCCACCTTGAACTAGTGGCTGACCTCGCCAGACAGCCTGAGAAATGAATTAGTGTCCTTAAGCAGAGGCGGGATATGAACAGTGACCCAGCCCTCCTAACAACCACAGAAACTGTCAAGCGGTAGTTAAAGTTCCCTTTTTCCCAACCCCTTTAATTATGTTGAAAACTATGTCATATTGTTTTTGAAAAAGTTAATGAAATAGTAGGTAAAGGTGAACCAAGGAACATAATTTACTTGGATTTCCTTCCAAGCTTTTGATAAGGTCCCTCATAAAAGGCTATTAAGGAAAATAAATGACCAGAGGGCTGTGAGCAAAAGTCTTTTTGGTGTATTAAAAACTGGTTAAGCTATTTTAGAAGGAAGAATCCCTGATGCTGGCTACTTCTTGGAGCAAAGAAAGGTTAATCACCAACTGTCCTTAGTATTTGGACTTCAGATATTTGAATGATTTATAAATGGAAAAAAGCACAGTTGGCCAAAGACAAAAAATTATTATTTTTTACTTTCTTAGAGTTTTGTTTTTTTACAACATTCTTTTTATTTTTTTAAGCTGACAAATAGTAATTGTACATGTTCATCAGGTACATAGGAATGTTTTGGGCCGTATAATGTATGGGGATCAGATCGGGTAATTAGCATATCTATCATCTCAAACGTGTCATTTCTCTGTATTGGGAATGTTTGGTATTATTCTGGCTATTTGAAACTATGTATTATTGTTAAGGCTAATCATCCTCCAGCGTTACAGCACACCACAACTTATTCCTCCTGTCTAGCTAAAATGTTTTATTCTTTAATAAATCTCTTCATCTGCTCTTCCCTCTACCCTTGGAATTAACTTTTTAAAAAATTTCAGTGAGCTTGGGGGGAACAGGTGGTACTTGGTTATAAGGATAAGTTCTTTCGTGGTGATTTCTGAGATTTTGGTGCGCCCATCACGCAAGCAGCATACACTGCACCCAGTGAGACACACAATTATTACCATGGTCAAACCTCCAAGTTTTTGGTATGAATGTGGACCCTTGTCTATCAATAGGGAATATATTCCTGGGAGAAAGAGCTGGGCCCACCCGGAAGATGCAGCCTCCAAAGATGGGAACTAAGCTCTGAAAACCTTTCAGAGTAAGATAAAACTGCTTCATTTGTGTGGCCCCACTGCAGCCAGGCCTGAGGCTGGAGGACAGGATACAGCGATCTTCCAAGTGTCCTTCCCATCCTTCCAGCAGATGGTAGTTTAAGGCCATGAAAAATTAGAAATGAGTGGCATGGGTGGAAAGCTCTGAAGCAATATGAAGACACTGTTTTGCATGCTTTTCATTCCAAAATTGTAAAAGAATAATTCTACTGGCAAAGGAGAGCCAAAGGAATGTCATGGGGATGCAGGCATTAAGTACATTTCCTGTGTAATCTGTGTCTTACAGCAGAAAGTAAACAAGAGACACTGAGACCTGCTTACTGCCTATTTACTGTAGGGGCAATGGGAAGAGCTGCTTTTTTATGAAAGAAGACAGACCTTCTCTTAAAGTGTTGATAATCTAACAGCATGCTTGTTCTCAAAAGTCTCTTCACCACTGCTCTCCCCTCTTCCCAATATTTTCACTGTAAAATGAGACAGAAGAAACCATACCAATATCCGGACACTGATGATGTCAATCCCAGGTCCTCTTCCAGTCACAGCCCTCATTAATCTTTACGACACTTTCTCTTGAGCCTCATCTGCTTTTCTCCAGGATCAAAAAGTCCTAAACACAAAAGTCACCCCTGCAAAATCAATGGCAAAAATAATTCTAATCTAGGTTTGCCAAAGCTGCTTCTCTTCTGCCTAGTCAAGTACTAAAATGCTCTGGTTCATTCATAGGGTGTGTTTATCCAGTAGGAAAGCATTTATTTTGAGAGGTAGAGAGTATGTAAAATAAGATGTTAGACATATAAATACCCCTCTCAAAGAATCCGGCAATAGACTCGCACAAACACAATTAACTTACTTTGGTCAAAAGCGCAAAGACAATTTAATAGAGGAGGAATAGCCTTTTTCAACAAATGGCAGTGGAACAACTGAATGTCAATATGCCAAAAGAAAAAAGAAAGAAAGAAAAGAAAGAATTGTAACACATACTATATACAAAAATTTGCTAACAATAGATCACATACCTAAATGTAAATGTAAATTACAAAATTTCTTGGAGAAAATCTTTGCAACATTAAGTTAGGCAAAGAGTTCTTTGATACAACGGCAAAGACACTAACCATAAAAGGAAAAAATATAGATACATCGGGCTTTACCACATTTACTTTTTTATCTTTGCTCTGCAAAAGACACTACTGGGAGAACGAAGAAGCAAATCACAGCTTGGAAGAAGACACCAGCAAATCAAGTCCCCAAAAAGGACTTGTATCTATCTTCAACAACAACAACCACAGCAACAAAAACCTTCTAAAAACTAAGAAAATACAAATTAAAACACAGTGCAGTGCCACTACAGACCTACTTGAATGACTAACTTCCTTTTTAGGTTAACCACACAGAATACCAGCATGAGGAGCACTGGGACGCTCACATATTGCTGGCAGAAACACAAAGTGACACGTTTTGGCAGATTCTCATCAAGTTAAAAACACATGTATTATATGACGCAGTAATCTCACTCCTAGATACATACCTAAGAGAAATGAAAACTTAGTTTTATATAAAACCTACAAATGTTAATCTCAGTTTTTCTCATAACAACCCCAAACCAAAAGTCCTTTAGTGAGTCTGCGAATGGATAACCAGCCGCGCGCACAGCTGCAGCAGAACACCCCTCAGCAGTAAGCAGGAGCGAACTCCTGATGCATGCCGCCGCAGAAGGGTGAACCACAACGCATTCTGCCAAGTGAGAAAACGCAGGTCTAAAAGGCTACATGTTGTACAGTTCCATCTACATAGCACTCTAGAAAAGATCACATCAGCAGTTGCCAGGCCTTGGGAGTTCGGAAGGGGGCTGAATGTAAAAGCACCACCCAGAAAATTTGGAAGGCAGGAGCGGGGGCTGGGGGCCGTAATAGAACCATGCCGTATCATGACTTTGTGGTAGATCCATAGCTGTGCATTTGTCAGAATCCTCAGATCTGTACACCCCCCCACCACCAAAGTGAACTGTACTGTTTTAAAATTTGAGAGAAATTAAGGCAATAAAACCCAAAACCAAAACCAACTACAACAACACAGAAACAAAGGCCGTTATGATAAAAGCTGGGATAAACATCTGTGTGTTGGTTTTTATGTAAACACACGTTTTCACGTAAGTCATCAGAATAATACATCGTATTTACATTTCAGGTGGACAACTTCATTTCCTTTGCAAGGAAACTAGCCGGGACTGGGTACAGTCTGCAGTCATGTTCTGCTGTGTCACTGACTACCTCAAATGACACTGGGTTCCTGACCTCCTCATTAACTCACACACACAGAGTGGTCAAGCAGACTTTTCCAGACTACTCTGCTTGCCTCCAACTGTGAAAAGGACTCTTTGATGTTCTTAAATATTACCCTTCGCCTTTGACTCTGCATAATAATTATGTTACCATGGGTGGTACTAATGACAATGAAGCATCTGCACTACTTCCTAAAGCTCCAGGACGGGACACCTGTGTTTTCAAGATGTAGTACCAAGACCAGAGTTACAGCCTGCACCCACTGGGTACCAGCAACATCGGGAGACTCAGTTGGTCCTGCAAACCACCATAGGCACCCCACATACACCAAAAAATGTTGGGGTAATTAAGTGGTAATATTTATTTTCTTGGTATGATTTTCCAACTGAGGAAAGGGAAAGATAAACAGAGATTAAGTCTTTCCTCAGTGACCGTACTGGTTCCAGCCTCCCCTACACATTTCAAAGTTCAAGGACACCCAAGTCTCCGAGACAAAGTGGTGTGGTGTTTGCATACAACCTGTGTACATCCTCTTGCACACCTCAAGTCACCTCTAGTTACAACACCTCATACGGTGATGTCCGGGGCAGACACCAAGTATACATTTTTTCCTGAACATTTTGGACCTGCAAAATGGTTGAATCCACAGATGTAGAATCCACAGATATGGAGGACTAATTGTATTTTTAGAGCGAACCTTAATTATCATGGAGCAAACATTAATTTTAGCATTTCACTACAAGCCCCAATACTTATTTCAATACAAACAACCCAGCCGAAGATCATCATGTAAAAATGTTGTACAAGAAGACTATTTTTGCTACAAATACTAAGGCATCTGAGTTTAAAGCCACTCATAAACTCAGAGCAGGCCCCAGGCCCAGATAGCCTAACTACATATTCAAACTTCAGGACCTGAGTCATAAGCGAGAACCAAAACAAAAGCAAACCTTTCATTATTTCCAGCCAGACCTAGAGACATTAAACCTTTTTCTCAGAAGCATACGAAACAAGAATGAGCAACTAAATTTTAAAAATGGCAGCTCCTCAGCTACATTTTCCCAAAATGGGTCAGGTGGAAATTCATGGCTCTTTCTTCTGCATTATTAGTAATTTGTGTGCTTTTACAGTGCTGTGCTTAACACAGTCTATTGTCATTAATTGTCACAGACTCATCCCAGTGCGCAGATGTCCTCAATGGGTTGTGAGCTCCTCGGCAGCAGGGCCAAGCACTATGATATTTGTTCTCCCAGAACCTATTGAGGGTTGGTACATAATGTGCAGCCGTAAATGTTTGAAGAATAAAAGAAAGAAGGAGGAGGAAAGCAAAAATGTAAGAGAAAGATATCATCAGAGGAGAGAAAGAAAAGGTAGTGGGAAAGGTAAGAAGAGTGAGAGGGAAGAAGGAAAGGTAGAAAGAAGGGAAAAGGGAGGGAGGGAGAAAGGTAGCGAAGGGGAGAGGAAGGGAGGGAGCGAGGAAGGGGGAAGGAAGGAGGGAGGGAGGGAGGACAGGAAGGAAGGGAGTGAGGACAGGAGGGAAGGGAGGAGGGAGGGAGGGAGAGAGGGAAGAAAGGGAGGGAGGGACAGAGGAAGGAAGGAAGGAAGGAAGGAAGGAAGGAAGGAAGGAAGGAAGGAAGGAAGGAGGGAGGGAGGGAGGGAGGGAGGGAGGGAGGGAGGGAGGGAGGGAGGGAGGGAGGGAAGGAGGGAGGGAAAGAAGGGAAGGTAGGGAAGGGAAAGGAAGGAAAGGGAAGGGAAGGAGGGAGGGAAGAAGGGAGGAAATAAAATGTGCCTTGGGTAGAGAAGATGAGGTAGGTTGAAAGGCAGAGAGGTGTCTGGTGTGGGAAAGGGGCAGCCATGGGCCAGCCTGATCATCTAGGGGCCGGTTCCCCAAATCTGCCTGTGCTTGTATGGCCAGCACACTCTCTCTGAGATCCCCACCACCCTTTGTCCCTCACGCTGCAGCCCCGGGGATGTCAGAAGCCATTGTGTAGTTGAGCACAGGGCCAAGCCAGCAGCTGAGGCAGGAAGCGGGGCTGGAGCTGCTGGCTGGCGTTGCTGGGCCCGTGTGTCCTGCTCCCTGCTGCAGGCCTGGGTACCAGAGCCAGAGCAGCGGGTCAGGGTGGCGACGCGCTGCTGGCATGGCCGGCTTCTCACAAGCTCTCCTTTCCAATGGCCCGGCCGGCATTGCTGGGGAAACGGGAGGGGCCAGGCAGCCAGCAGCCGAGAGTGAGAACTTCCCCTTGCCAGAGCCAGCTGCTGGCTGCCATCTGGGCAGGGGCAGTGCCAGTTTCCCAAATCTGCCTTCCCTTTGGAAAAGGGGGAGAAAACTCTGTGTTGAGAAGATAGCTTCTCCTCCATCCTGAGGCTCTCAGTTAAAAAACCCAACAAAACCAGCCTTTGAAAAAGGAAGGGATAAGAAATGCCACACGTTGGGCTGTTTCCAAAGGAATTTGCCTCTCCTGGGGCCTTTACTTCCAAAAAAAATCTTTATTCCTGCTCAAGATCCCTTGGTTCTTTCATTTCATTTCACAATAACCTTTCATTTTAGTTTAAAGTTAAATGTTTAAACAAATAAAATGTGGGTATCTGTGTGTCCTTTATACGGGTCACATAGGGTTTGTTGGCCATAAGCTGGGAATTCTCTGAGATCTGTGACTTTGTCTTCCTCATTCATTCTGTAGGGTAAGTAACCCAACACCTCACCTAAACTAGTGCTCCCTGGATGCCTTCTGATAGATGCAGTCATTCAGTCACTGGATGCTTACTGAGCACCTTCTAAGCATCAGCACAGGGAGGTCGCTGATGAAGGATTAAAGATCTGACCGTGTGCTCAGAGTTTGCATAATGAAAGCACACCCTCCAGTCCTTCTGGATGTCAGGGGAATGGACACTTTAGTACTGTCTGTTGGCCCTGGTGTACCCTGCAAAGGAGCCCAGTCCCGAGAGCATGTTATTTGTTGTGCAATTACTGTATTCCTAGGAGACAGGTGGGAAAAGAGTTGGCACCCAACAGGGCACAGAATTCAGGAGACCCTCCACAAGACCAAAAAGCAGGCGAGCTTTATCCCAGGTGAGTGTTGGTATTTTCAGTAAGCCTCCCACCATGAGCACTGATCAATCAGAACGGATGCTGGCTGGGACTGGCCAGTGCTGCCACGTTTGTACATCCTTAACTGAATATGAACCCTGGGTTCATGCTTTATCATCCCCTTACCTTTCAGACCCTTCTTTTCTGTATCGATATCTTTCTTCTCAGTGAAGGACACAGCCAACTCAACTTCCAGACATCACAAATAAGTGTTGAAAATCACCTGAGTGGTTAGGCATAGGGACAGAAGTCCCTGCTGCTCCATGAGAACCCCAACTTGGCAGAGATCCTCATGGTGGGGCTTCTGATGGGCTTCTCTGTCTTGGCTGACATCTTCATTCAGAAGCAACTCTAAACATACCTATTATTCATGTAATAGTTGGAAGTGGCAAGCTGAATGCCAGGGAGGTCTCAAGAGTGAGGGTTTGGTCTCCTCACTCCTCAAACACAGGGTTTGGTCTCCCAGCTCTGAAGCCTTAATATTTTCCTTGCCTAGGGGTAATCGGGCCCTAAGAAAAACTAGTTCACATTGCCCATCTCACAGGAAAAATATCTTGCCTAAAAGTCCTTACCATAAATTCATCACAAAAATCCATTTCTAACTTCCTTTCAAACCATAGCTCTGTGGCAGGCCCTGGGCTAAGACATTACCAAGAAGGTCTTTTCCAGCCTCCGGGAGCCTTCACTTAGGGAATACAAGACAGTTGCTGATGCACGTGTGGAAATGCCAGAGGCCTGACAGCGATTCAGATAGACTCTAAAATGATCATAGAGTTGGAAAGACTCTAAAATGATCATCATGATTTGGAGGGACCTTTGTGTGTGCACAGCCTGAAGGACTAAGACCTCCTCACACTGCATAAGCAAACCTTGATGGAAGATGAGAGAAACTTACACAGTCATGAAAAGTACAGACAGAGTGAAAACAGATCTATTCACAAATCCCAAAGCTCTGAGCCCAAGGGACATCTCTGGTTTAAAGAAGTTTCAGTGCAAATAAAAGGTACTTCAATCTACTGGCCGAGAGGCAGCAGGTGTGAAAGCACACATACAGTAGCTTCAAGAAGGGTTGTCATAAAGGTGGGGATACTAGAGTGACTGTGACTCTAATTGCCGGGAAGCTAGGGTGCTTGAGCTGCATCACAACCAAGGCCCCATCAATACTTTGCCTTTGAATAGAGCTGGATGTTTCACATCTACCCTTGCCCGGGAGCTCATCAGGTCCCTGGGAAATTCTCAAGGCAGACATTATTAGGCCCACTCTATGTAGCTGGAAATGGAAGCTCTGAGAAATTATTTTCTCAGTATTTGTAGCACTGGGACCTTTTTCATCTCCAAACTGAGGGTGAACTTGGTTTCTCAGCCAAGTGGAGACATCCGGGGACATCCCAGGTCTATAGACCTACTAGGAGTTTACCATGTTCATCCAAGCCACCAGAAACCAAGATGATCCTGAATAGAAACTTTTCTAGACCAGACCAAGCCCAGCCATTCAGATGACAAAACACCATATCCATAAGCCCTTAGGTCTTCCCTGCTAAAACCAGGCTCCCATGCATAACAGGCTAACGTGAAGATCTCACAGGGGGATATGCTGTTGATTTTTTAAAAAATAAAACAACGTATGAGTTTTATCTCTTTATCTCCTCAGTCCAGAGGGAAAAAAAGGAGCACAATCTGTCCTCCCAGTGGGACATCCACCTGATTAGATGTCATAAAACAGAGTAGTCCTTTAGTTAATAATGGCTGGAATACCTCCGACCCACAGTTACTGGAAAGAAAAAGAAACCTAACTACAGATAAACTCCCTAGGGTTTCAGATCCGTTTTGCAATAAGCTGTGTTATGAAGGAAACCTGGCCCCAAAAGATAGTTTGAATGCAAAATAAAGATAGCTCACAAGCTTTGAAGCAGGGACAGGGCTCCTGTGGAAGCACCAGAATCATATTTTTGGAGGATCATTATATTTCCTGCTTCAAACTTTATTTGGGTCCCACCGTTCTTTTATACAACTTCTATTTTTGGTCATCAGAGGCGCCATGTCCTGCCAGGCAGGGGCCTCAGCAGGGCAGGTCTGGGCAGAACGGGTAAGGATTGGATGCCTGGGGCAAGAAGAGAGCTGGGTAGGCAAGAGGCAGGCAAGGCTTGGGAACAGGTGGGACCCACGGAGCCAGACAGGCTGGAAGTAGTGCCTGGCATGATCTCAGGGAAGAGATTAGGTGAGCACCGCAGGTTTATGGGACAAGACTCTAGGGTCCAGAAGGCTAGTAAATGATCAGAAAGGGACTGGGATATGGACACAGAAGAAGCAGGCAAGGACTCTCTGAGCTCTTCCATACACCCTGTCAGAAGAGAGTGGGCAGGGGTTTCCATGCATGGGTTTCAGCCCAGAAGGCACAGGATGCATCTGATGAAGACACAGGCAGAGGTGTCATGCTTGCTGGAAGGTTCCTACAATCAGAGGCCTTTGGAGGAGAAAATAAAAATACATGTGATCTTAAAACACAGACTCCATCATTTGTTTGTCCGTGGATTCATGGGTCTCCTAAGGGCCAACTGCCATGCTAAAGTGATGGAAATAGGCAGGCGAATCCTGACTGGCTGCTCATTGTCTTTGAGAACCTGCTTTGTGCCCAGCCCTGGAGGAAGCAAGCGGAGAAAAGGCAGCTGAAATGAGACACAAAACAAATGCAAGTCATGGGCCTTGTCATCAAACTGGTTGAAGAGACGAAACCCATCCTTGTAAAATACCTTGGCAGAACACTTGGAGGAGACCGTCCTTCTCTTAGCAGTACATTCCCCAATAGAAAGAAATTCACTTTTGTTGGAAAAAATGCTGGCTTTCCTGGACACTAGTATCAGCTGGTGCCTTTAACTGAAAAATTCAGGCGAAAGCTGAGTTTCCTTGTAATAGAAAGAAGGAGGTATTCAGTGAATGCTTGGTGAAGAGTTCAGAGAGAAAAAGAAGGAGAGAAAGACCCAGAGGTCCATGGCCAAATAGGACCTTTGAAGAGAGGAGGTGAATATCTTGTTCTTTATGGATAGTTGGGTGTTGTATTACGTAGCTTTCTCCTCCATCTCCCCATGAAATCATACTCAACTCTACAGCATTCACTAATACTGTATGTGTTGAGTCTGTTTTGAGGGCATATGATAAAGACCCAAATCCAACTTACAGAAGGTCATAGGCAAAGGAAGAAGAAATGTGTTCCCTGTCATGTGAGAAAAACTGTACACACAAGTTACATTGAGGACATGTTTAGCAATGCATTAGCAAATTTAGATGTGCAAGACATGTGCTCAGGAAGTGCAGAGTTAGGGAAGTAACCTAAGGACTGGGGATAACCAAGGTAGGCTTCCTCAAAGAAGCAAATTTTGAACAAACTGTCCCTTGGGAGATAGATTCAAGATGCTGAAATACATAAGAACCTGTGTAATTTCACAAAGAAGGAAAAATACATACACTGTTTCCTGACCTCAGCTCAAGATATGGACATGTGTCCTAAGCTATGCCAACATCCACCATACAGGAAAATACAGGTATGCACCAAATCATGTATCCATCACACATACCAGATACCCCATTCAACATCTTTCAGCCTGTGCAAAAGTGGCCACTGCTCCCACGGGAATGTCGTATAAAAAGCGTTCATTAGTATTTAAACCGTGTCACTGCCGATGTGCAGAAAAGTCAAATTTATAACACGTTAGACATTTTTAGTGGAAAATGCAAATACATAGCAGAGAAGGTTGGGCACATGCCCCTTGAAACCATTACCTCACAAAGTCTAACCCAGGCCTAGGTCTTTCACAGAGAAAGGCTATTCAATCTCAAGCAACATCCAAAATCAGCTTATCAAAGTCAGGACTGAGGCTTCAAAGGACACGAATAGTCAACTCAGAAAATAAGAAACACAAAAAGCCAATGAAATGTGTACACATTTGAAATCCAGACTCGCTGAAAGTCATAGGAATGCAAATAAAAATGATACGATACCATTTTTGCCCTAATCTTCAAAAACTAAAAAGAATAAAATAGTTCCTTATTGTTTCAGATGGGGTATCTCTTACAAAGTAGGTGGGATCAGTTTGGTGCATAACCTTCGCAGGAGACCGTTTCTACCAAAAGCCCTAGCCATGTGCATTTCTTCTAATCTGTAACTCCACTTCTAAAATTATGTCTGGTTGGAATACCCAGGTAAGTGGACAAACACGTGTGTATAAGGATTTTCATCAGACTAGTCTTTAAAACACTAAAAAATTGAAGACTACCTAAATGTGTAGCAAAAGTAGTTATTAAATAAAGTATAATACTCATTCAATGAAATACTCTCTCACCATTTGTAGTAATATGTAAGATTTCATGACACAGAAAAAATGTCTTAATACATAGCACGATGTTGTAAATGATTAAAACAGGTTCAACACAATATATGATACAATACACTTTGTAGTAACAAAAATAGTTCATGTGTTTGGTTGTTAAACCAAAATAAAGGCGACATGACAGCAGTGGATCTTCTGGCTGTTAAATGCTATCTTAAAAAGTGCCTGGCATAAAATAGGGAATGAAGAAATATTTGTTAATTAAATGAATTCATGCTTACTATGCAGCAGGCACTGTTGTAAATGCAAGGGAAAGTATTCGTTCTCACAACAGCACTATGCTCTAAGTCTTTCTGTGAACTCTACAGAGCCATGAGGAAGCTGAGGCACAGAGAGGTTAAGCATTACAACCCAGGTCGCCCAGCTAGGAAGCAGCGAAGCCAGAATCCAAACTCAGCAACCTGAAGCCAGAGTCTTCATTCCCTTTGTTAATAAATATGTGTAGAGAAAATTCTGGAAGAATATACACCATTACATCTTCAGGAGCAATTTGGGGAGCTCTAGTTAGTAAGATTACTCAAGGTTTTGCTTTTCCTTCTTGCTTGCCAGAGATTTCTAATTTGTCTCCAATGCAGATGTAAAAATTGTTTTCTTTAAAATGTATACAGATACTTTTAAAAGCACGTCGTTTTCTTTAGTGGTTGCTTTCTCTGACTAGAAGCAACAGAAAAGGAAAGCCAAGGAAAGGGTTTCTCAAGGAAGAGGGAAAAGATGAGGAGCAAGTAGAGGGATCATGCTCCCCAATCCCCAGACCAGAATACTTTATTGAAAGTTAGATTTTCATATTGTAAAACAAGGCAGAGAATTTCCTGAACCTGCAAGCCCCTTAATTCCCCATGCTCTGTACTGTGCCCTTCAACCCGAGCGGATTCCAGGATGCTTCCTTGGGGTTGCCACTCACTTGGACAGACACGTGGTGGCCTGAAGTGGAGAGGCAGAGAGCCTCTTGCACAGCCATCTCCACGTGGACACAGTCATTCAAGTGCCATTGCCAACAGGTGTTTTTTGACCTACTCTGGTGGGCACTGGCTGGGCATGAAGGACACAAATTTGTTTTTTGTTTTAGAACAGGATCTTACTCTACCACCCAGGCTGGAGTGCAGTGGTATTATCATGGTTCATTGTAGCCTCGATCTCCTGGCCTCAAGTGATCCTCCTGCCTCAGTCTCCTGAGTCGCTGGGATTACAGGCATGAGCCACTGTGCCAAGCTCATGAAGAAAACAAAAGAGGCTGGGCGCGGTGGCTCACACCTGTAATCCCAGCACTTTGGGAGGCTGAGGTGGGGGATCACAAGATGAAGAGATAGAGGCTATCCTGGCCAACATGGTGAAACCCCGTCTCTACTAAAAATACAAAAATTAGCTGGGCGGGATGGTGTGCGCCTGTAATCCCAGCTACTCTCAAGGCTGAGACAGGAGAATCTCTTGAACCCGAGAGGTGGAGTTTGCAGTGAGCCGAGATTGTGCCACTGCACTCCGGTTTGGCAACAGAGTGAGACTCCATCAAAAAAAAAAGGAAGAAAGAAAGAAGAAAGAGAGAGAGAAAGAGAGGAAGGAAGGAAGGAAGGAAGGAAGGAAGGAAGGAAGGAAGGAAGGAAGGAAGGAAGGAAGGAAGGAAGGAAGGAAGGAAAACAAAACAAAACAGAAGATACAGTACCTGCTTGAAGAAACTCAGAGAGTGTTGGAAAGACAAACTGAAACACGCAGCTAATGTATTAAGGAGCTAACAGAGGAAGTCCATCTGCTGGAGGACACGGGAGGGCCTCTAATTCCTGCAACATCCTGTACTTTGCTCAAATACGTGCCTCCATATGGAGATGGCTTTGCAGGAAACTTCTACAGTTTGGCCCATTGAGGATAAGGTCAAGGTAGAGGAGAATACCTAGAAACCTCTCACACTCAGACAGAGTGAACCAGGTGAATAGACAAGAGGAAGAAAAGAATTCTGGGGGTGACCAAATGAATACAAATGCAAGACCCAGTTAAGGAATAGTTGGTTTTATTCCAGTCAAAACAGAAGTGGCTGAATCCAAAGATGAGGCTGGGACGGTGAGCAGAGCTGAGTCATGAAGGACCACTCACGCTGACAAGTACAAATTTTATCTTGCAAGCTAGAAGGATTCCAAGAAAAGAAGAGATGTGGTCAGATTTGGTTACAGGAAGTCAGTCTGGGAGCACTATGGAAAGAAGAAAAGGGGTAAGTCAAAGGCAAAGAGGCCAGTGAAAACAGGGGACGACTACAAGAAAGCTACCAGGAACTAACCAGAGCCTGGAGGAAAGCAGGAACTTCATGGGTGGAGAGAAAAAGACATCTCAACATTATTTTCCTCCAAGACAGCTTAAAATGATTCTCAGGCATGCAGAACAGTTAAACCCTGATGTCGACTGTGGAAAAGGCAAAGATGATCTTAAGTATCTAGCCATCCTGCCTGCTCAGCAGCACCGATCAATCCCCTGAGGTTTCACACCCTACTAGCACCTCAGAGCACACTCCCCCCACAGGCAGCAACGAAGACATCCAGGCAGCCAGGGAAACACTCAGAAGCAGTGGCGGGGGGGAGTGCATTACAGAGCCCAGCATCTGTGTCTAGCAGCTGCCAAGCAACCTCCATGTGTTCCTGCAGCTGTCGGCGTGGAAGCAACGGAAGACGGAACAGAAGGATGAAAAGAGCGTTCAGCAACAGGCTCTGAGCACCGGGCAGGTAGGCAGGCTCCGGGGCAGTTGAGGCTGATTCACTGGGTGCTCCAGAAAACTGTTGCTTTCCATAGAGAAGACCTGCCACACAGAGCCCTTAAGTAGCCAGGCCATTCCTAAGGCTGCACAGAGCAGGAGACCTAACACCGCAACTGAGCCAGGCAGCCCAGGAAAGCTGAGACCAGACTGGCCACAGCAGCCCCCTTGGTTTGATTGCAAGGTCCTGGTCTCCGTCTCTCTGAAGGTGTAGTATGATACATCACTTAGTGATCCATCAAATATGTGAATCAAAGTTAAGTATGGTAGGAGAATTGTTTGATAAGGTCATGAACCTTTTCCCACCAAATAATCAGAGATGACCGAGGGTCTCATCATTCAACCAAAATAGGGAATTACTGGTTTTGCCATTCACCTTGGGAGGTTGGGGAAATGATGAGCCTCACTGATTATCTACTCACTCGTCCATTAATCCAGAGGTTTATTAAGTACCTACCAAGTACATAAGAATATGCTAGGCTTTGTGGCAGCTGAGACAGAAAGAGAAGGTAATAATGCCTACAATGTTTGTCATGCTGTACAACTTACAAAGACTTTTCACATCTATTACTTTTCTGCAACCAAAACGAATATTCAGTCCATTTGCACGGGACAGGCATCCCAGGTATGGAAAGACATTGGCTATTCTAACTGGCCAGTGCCCTTGTGAACCAGGTATTAAACACAGCATTTTTAAAGACCACCTCTGTCCATAGCAACGCGGTAGGGCCACATGTACATTCTCAAAGTGTCCAGCCTGTGACCGCTGCCTCATGAGTGGTACTGCCAGGATTAGAACACTCAAGGGGTTGGCACTATACTTAGAAGAGGAAGAGATAAAGATATCTGAACTAACTTCAGGATAATATGAAAATGAAGGCTTGGATAAAGAAATCTGAACTAACTTCAGGATAATATGAAAATGAAGGCTTGGATAAAGAAATCTGAAATAACTTCAGGATAATATGAAAATGAAGGCTTGGAAGCGTGGGCCGGAGAGAAGACACAGCAATGGGTAAAATAAAAAATAAGGAAGAGATTGCCGGGTACTCAGTGCAAACGGTGAAGGATAGCATTTTGTGCTGGGACTTTGACAGCTGACACAGCCTTGAAGGAAATTAGAGATTTGGACCGGGCTTCTGTCACGGCTGTTAGAGACAGAATTTCTGGTTCAAAATACAGCTTTCCATGTATTAAATGTAGATGTTGCTAATCATAGTATCTACTCAAGGGTTTCTGAAAATTAAAGACAATCTAGGTAAAGCATCTTTCACAGAATGTGTTCAACAAATGGTCGGCATTATTATTTCATTTCCCTTTGTACATGGCAAATGGTATAGAGCTTCTGCAGAGGCTCTTCAGTGCCACCGGGAACATCTAGGATTTCGAGTTGCAAGCAACAGAAATCACCTCTGGCTGATGATGATCTGTGAACAGCTAAAAAGAGAAGACTTTTATTGAAAGTAATTCACAGAATCACCAGAAAGGCCAAAGAACCAGGCCAGAAAAAGGACAGGAACCAGGGGATGTAGGCTACCAAGGCCAAATGCCAATCATGCCGAAGAGCCACCAGGCAACAGTGCTGCTGATGGGACTGGACAGAGCTCCACAGCAGCACAGACGAACAGTGGGCACTGCTCTCTCACCACCATGGGCACTGGCTTGTATACCCCAAACACTGTCTCTGTTATTTTGGGTTTTCTGTTACATGCAGCCAAACGCATATTCTAACAAACATTACTAAGCAACCTTGAAATCCAGCCACTTTTCTCATCATCAACATACATTCCTGCCCCCTGGAAAGGAAGGAAATCATCTCTGTTTGGTGGGGTCTCTTTGGCAGTGTCTACATGGACCTTTCTCCCCTGCCTCAAACTCTCCACCACCTACTATCCCAAAGACTCCTGAAGGCCTCAATTCCTGCTGAAACATAAATATCCCTCTGACTGGTAGCACTTTATGTTGGTGTAAGTTTTTGAACTTGTGAAAGACAGAATTAAGAATGTTCTGTTAAAAGGCAAAAAAGAATTTAGAATGAAAATGTGGCGTCACCAAATATACATAAGCCTCACATGTTTGCCTAAAATTGGCCTGAGTGAGGCCAGATCCAGACCAAATACTACCATCATGACCCCCTTTCTATTGCAAATACCATTGTGAGTTATAATCCACTCGTGATGTTTGGGGTGGGCCTAACCACCTTTGATCCCAGGCAGAACTCCCACTCTTTAGGAAAGAGAGTCACCTGCATCATCGGACAAGTACCATGATATTCGTGAGCCTCATGAAAGGAGGAGGACAGGGGAAAGCTTTCCTTGAGAGAAGGAAAGTAATCCTCCTCTTGCTCCTCGCTGTCCCAGATCTCAGACTCTAACGGATAATACTGAGTCTTTCCCTGCCTTGTCCTTGAATGAGCAGACACTTTGATTTATCTAGCAGTTTCATTTTAATTTCTGGTCAGTTTTACAATCTTCAGCTGGCTCAGCCTACCTGTAAGTGAAGGAATCTGTCCATGCTTTCCATCTCCATAGCTTTGGGGAAATGTTTTAAGTGGTATTTGGTGAATGAAAGCAAGATATAATCACCCTATGATATGGTTAGGCTTTGTGTCCCTACCCAAATCTCATCTTGAATTGCAATCCTCATAATCCCCACATGTCAAGGGAGAGACCAGGTGGAGATAACTGAATCATGGGGGCAGTTTCTCCCAGGCTGCTCTCATGATAGTGAGTTCTCACAAGATCTGATTGTTTTATAAGGGGTTCTTCTCCGTTTTCTTGGCATTTCTCCTTCCTGCCACCTTGTGAAGATGGTGCCTTGCTTTCGCTTTGCCTTCAGCCATGACTGAGGCCTCCCCAGCCATGCTGAACTGTGAGTCAATTAAACCTCTTTCCTTTATAAATTACATAGTCTCAGTCTTGGGCAGTTCTTAATAGCAGTATGAAAATGGACTGATATACCCCATAACTAAGAAACTGATGAAGACTCCTCTAACAGTTTTTATAACACTGTTAAGCCATACAGTTTTACTCTATGTTTTAGAGAGAGATGGCCAACATGATAATTACGGGCCAGGTACAGTGGCTCATGCCTGTAATCACAGCACTTTGGGAGGCTGAGGCAGGCGGATCACAAGGTCAGGAGTTCAAGACCAGTCTGACCAACATGGTGAAACTCTGTCTCTACCAAAAATACAAAAATTAGCTAGGTGTGGTGGCATGCACCTATAATCCCAGCTACTTGGGAGGCTGAGACAGGAGAATTGCTTGATCCCAGGAGGCAAAGGTTGCAGCGAGCCAAGATCGCACCATTGCACTTCAGCCTGGGTGGTAGAGCGAGACTCCATCTCAAAAACAAAACAAACAAATGAAAAAAACACAGCATAATTACCAAGAGCATAACTCTCCATACCATACCACCACGATGCCACCACCTTCCTTAAACCTCTCACTCAGTGGAAGATGAGTATGGCTGAATTGTCAACCCTGTCGAGGTCTCTGGAGAGGCCCAATAAAAGGCGTCCCTCTTTAACTCCAATTGATAGATAAAGTAGAGGAGTGGCAGAGTGAAGCCAAATGACATCTTTATTACACTAAAGACCAAGCGGGAGGACGCTGTTTAGTATTTGGTCAAAGGAGGTGCAAGTCACATAAAAGCAAACTGCCTATCCACAGGTGTGTTTAAATACCAGGGTTTTTTTTTTTTTTAATTCCCTTTTAAATAAAGATCAAATGAGAATAGAAAAGAAACAAGATGGTTCTTTTGTTGTTTTAATAGTTTTTTGGTTTTGTCTTGTGTGATTTTTTTTTCTCTCCTCAAACCCTCCCCTACCCAATGTACTAGGCCTGCAAGATCACAAGATAAGTGCCAATTCGTATCCACGATCTGTAGGTATATGGAGAAAGATTTTCAAAAGTACTTTTTTGTTCTCCCTTTTCATTTAGATTCCTCCTGTCCAGGTGCCCAGCATAATGCTCTGGGGCAGATGGAGAAGGCATATGAAGCCATGCTGGGAAACCATGCTTCCAGGAATGGTGTTCGTGTCAGCTGTGATCTCCAACAGCTAGAACCAGAACAGCCTACCACCCCATCCTCTGGGCCCGGCACATGTGACCACCGGGACCGTTAACACTTGGCTCTTCCTAATATGCATTACAACTATTACATACTTGCCAATTTGGTGCCCACTTCTGGAGGCCCCATATTCTTCACCTTAAGGCCAGCATGAGCTAAGAGCTCAAGGCAGCTTGGTGATAACCCAGCAACAGGAATGAAGGTACATTCTCTACTTTGGCATGATGCTTGGAAAGAATCCTGAGAATAGTTACAAGGATAGTAGCCACAGCTGCAGCCGAGATGAACAGGGTCACCCTAGAGGAGCAGAACACGATAGATAGCCCAGAGAGACGGCTACTCAAGAAGAGCACTTGGCAGGAACCTGTAGGACATAAGAATGTGGTGGGAAACACTGAGACTCCAAGGATTCTCTTGTGGTGTCAGAGACTACCGTCTTATTGTGGACAGTGTGGTTGGTATTCCTCAGTTATACCTCCAGACTAGCGGGATCTGGAGGGAAACGGCCAGCATCATAATCACCAACAGCACCACGATGCCGCCATCTTCTTTAAACCTCTCACTTAGTGGAAGATGGATGTAACTAAACTGTCAATCCTGCTGGGGTCTCTGGAGAGGGCCAATGAGTGGCATTCCTCTTTGCCTGCAATTGATAAATAAAGCAAAGGAGTGGCAGACAGAAACCAAAATAAAATCTTTATTACACTAAAGCCCAAGGGGAATTATACTGTTTAGAATGACAGCTGCAGAATAAGGAGAACTGCTCTTTAACGTATTTGCCATGTTGAACTGGAAGAGGGGGTCTGCTCACTGCAGACAGGAAGAAACTCCTGCTTCTTGCAGGCGACTGTTTCCCCAGGAGGAAAAGAGAGGGTTGGGTCAAACACGTCCCATTTATTTTCCTAACTGCATCAATCGGGTAAGTCACTCTACCTCCTCTAGAGGAAGTGAGTTAAGAGATGAAGAAGGTCCCGAATGCCACACCTTCTACATGAAAAGAAACATCAGGAATGGAGAACAAGCGCCTTTGTATCATTGCAAAGGTGAGGAAACCAATGCAGAGAGAAGTTAAGAGATTTCCCTCATGATATCCAATTAGTAAAAGGTGATGCCAAGCGCAAGGACACTGTGTCATCTACATATATGGACTCTCGGGCGGGAGGGGCTCCCTCCTACCTGCAGTCCTCAGCCATTTCCCAACCTTCCCCATTTGCCATATCCTCACTTCACTTGGCTTCTCCATTGTCACTAGTCTGCAATACTCTCCTACTCTAAGTTGATGGATAAAGCTAACTTGATGACACAAAACCATCACTGAGGACCCATGTCAATGAAGTCAACTCCAAATTCTTCACAGCTCAACTTATTTGGAAAGTATGTTTGGGGGAACTTGGCAGGTGGTTTGAAACACAAGTTATCCTTCCACTAGATGTCTACGTTTTATTCTTGAGTAAAGTCATCAAAGACCAATCTAGGTATGCTCTTTTTGTCTTGACCTCCTCATATATAGTTGATGCTAAAGACGAAATTACAGAATAAAATTATCTAATGTATTATTGAAGGAATATTGTTGAGAATATTGTCCATGTTGTTGTTCGGTCCACTGAAATCAGCATACATATATACACGTACACATGCGGATGCACCCACATACATCTTTTAGCCTTAAGAATTTTGTGTCTGTTTTTCTGATTAGGATACTTTTTACTTAAGGTGAGTATATTTAATTTTGTTGTAAACATGTCAATAAATTATGTTTCCCTTTTTCATTTGTGCATCAGAAAACTCAAAACCAAATTTGTGGTTCAATATCTGTTAAACAGTAAAAGATCTAAGGCCTGGGCATCTGCAAATTCTCTCTCGTTGCAGTTCTCTCTCTTACAACACCCTTACTCTATAAAAAACATTGTTTTTGCCCTCTGTCCTATTTTTTATTATGAAGACTACAATCTTGTTTTCTATATTATAGTAGACCATATATTCTTGCAAGAAATCATAAATTCCATGAAAACAAAAAGAAGCAAATTAAATACATCCTCTATTTTCTTTCATTGTCTTCAAAAAACTAATTTTAAAATTTTAGAAAAGCATTCAGTAAATACCTATTACCTGGGCTTTGTATTTTAGAATCAATATATAAAATTTAATTTTATATAAAATTTCAAAGATTTAACAAGTTTTCTCTTCCATCTCAAATCAAACGTGTTACAATTAGAAGATTTTCTTTTTAAGTTAAAATTGTTGACTCATAAATTATTACATTCTATTTTTCAACACAGTAATTATTGAAACTTATTTTCTTTATCACTAAGCTAATTCCATGTTAAGCGTTGACAGAATGCAGCATTTGACCTAGGTTAATTCTGTTTTATTTCTATAAATATATTCTAGATACAAAATCAAAATCATTAAATGCTTTACTTTGCCACTTTATATGCTATCTAAAAAATATTGGCAGTTAGTAAATTTTGACAAAAGATTCTCACTAAACACGTCTTCCAGAGGCTCTGTCTGTTGGCATCTGCGGCTACATTTAATCTCCTTCGTATCCCCTTGCCTCTTGAGAATGAAAGCGATTTTTTTTTTGGTTCTTGTTTTGGTTAGTGTTTTCCCCCAGAAACATCAACTGTTGCTGTCATTCTTACCAAAGGGGGTTATCTCATTGTTGGTTCACATAAGCCAAGCTTATTTTTTAATAATCCCAAAGTCCAACCACTAGACCAGTTGTCACCAGTTTGGTCTTTAAGATTAAAAGTAAAAAAGTGACAGAAAATGAGGCCATTAATTTTATTTCCTGGGTTTACTTATTCTACTCTTATGTAAAGAGTGAAGAAAAATTATTGAAGGCTTTTAAATTTTTTGGAATTTTTTCAATGTCAAACATGTAACTTTTTTTCTAAAAAATAAAAATTAGACACTTAGCCCTTCTATTCATACAGATTAAGTCAAACGCTTGACCTTGATTAATTCATTTCTTCATTCATTCATTCAGTCAGTAAATATCTACTTGGTACTCACTCTGTGCCAGACATCGTCCTCTGAGGAATTAGGGGAAGAGCAAAGCCAGACAATGGAGGAGGCCAGAGAAACAGAAGCCAAGAGGCCTGGCCCTTAGGGAGCCAACAGTCTGCTTTAGAAAACACAGAACACCAGGGTCTAGCATACAGCAGGTGCTACATAGACGCAAGTTGTATTTAACTGTACCTACCAAAATGATTTCAGGATTCTAATTCAACAATATAGCCACTCCTGTCCACGAGTCCATATCAATCTAACAGCTGTGTGTGTTTCTCAGAAAGCAAGCCATGAGACCCTGATAATTTAAATACTTCTATTTTATCTCAATAAATGTTCAGCAAGTAGTCACCTCCTGTTTTTCTCCCTGAGAGTGTAAAGTACTTTAGCATGCAGGCTCCGGAGTTACAGTATATCGATTTTTTAAAAAATTAAGTTATAACTTACATGTAATAAAATACATAGACCATAAGATCTTGAATGTTCACTTCAAAGCATTTTAGCAATTGTATATGCCCATGTAACCACTGGTTAAACAAGATACAGACCATTCTTATCACCCCAGAAGTATTCCTCATGACCCTGGCCAGGCAACTGCTTTCTGATTTTTATCACTGTAGATTATTTTTGCATGTTCTAGAAATTCATATAAATGGAATCCTACGGCACATATCTTCTTTTATGTCTTTCACTCAAGTGGTGTTTTTCAGATGACGTCGCATTTGTCAGTGGTTTCTTCTCTATTACTGAAGAGTGCTGCATTATATGGATAGACCATTGTTTTGTTGATCCACTTTCTTGTTAGTGGAAATTTGGGTTGTTTTCAGTTTGGGGCTATTATGACTAAGAAAGTTATCATCATTTGTGCACAAGTCATATTGTGCACAGAGGTTTTCATTTCTCTTGGATAAAGACCTAGCATTTGCTATTGCTGGGTCATAGAGTAGATACATGTTCAAATTTTTAAACTACTGAATAGTTTTCCAAAATGGTTGGTGCCATTTTACAGGCCCTCCCAACAATATACCAAAGTTCTTATTGCTCCACATGCTCACATTTTGTATTGAAAGTCCTTTGTATTTGACCTATTGTCATGTGTGAAATAGTAGCTGACTTCAGGGAAATTTGCATTTCCCTGATGACTAACAACTTTTCATCTGCTTCTTGCTATTTGTACATATTCTTTCATGAAGTGTCTTTTCAAGATTTTTGCGTATATTTTGTCTTTTTGTCATGATTTACAAATCATGAGTTCTTTATATATTCTGGTTATGAGCCATTTGTCACATATATGTATTGCATTTTTTTCCTCAGTCTGTGATTTGACTATTCGTTTTCTTAACAATAGAACAATACTTAATAGTCCCTTCTCCCAATTAAATTTCTCCGGAGAAGGATGTAGAGGTGCAATCCTTTTAATATCAATCATTGTCAACCTTCTCTTTTCATCATACAAAGAAAAGTATTTCTCAAACTCCGCCTCTGTCCACTCTCTATTCCTCTGCTTATGCTCTTTGCTGAATTTGGTGTGTCCTTGAAGGCTTCTATATTGCCCTCGTCTGAATTACTCCTCGCATTCTCTAAACACACATAGCATGCCTGTCTTCAAGACTTCTTTTTGAACTAGGGTAAAATAACATATCTGACCACACGTACTTAGAGTGCTCAGCTGGACATTCCCCTCAAACTGTGACCCTCCAAATGGAAATCTTGGTTCCACCCACTGGAAGGATATTCTCTCTTTAGGCTTCTCATCATGATAAGTGACACCATCATATAACAGCATGATAAGCGGCACCACCATATACCAGAACCAGGTGCTACATCGATTACTTAATCCAGAAACGTGAGTATTATTTGACTTTCATGTTCAATCCCTCAGACAGGGCCATTGATCACTCTCCCTCCCAGCAACCAAGGATCTTGAATGCATCCACCTGTCTCCATCCTACTGCCCCACCTTACTCCAATGACCATCATTTCTCATCTAGATTCCCATTCTGGCTTTGCCATCTTTCTCCCCACTACATTCCAGCTATGTAGTCCTTCCTATAGTTTCTAGAATGTGCCAACATCTCTCTTCTCAGATCTTTGCATTTGAAATTCCCTTTGCTTATAATGCTGTTACCTAGCTCTTCACATATCTGGACTGAAGGCATCTCTCAGGAGAGGACTTCAACGTCACTAATCTGAAACAGCACCACCTTACCCACCCCACCTACCCTTAGGCTTTGTAACACATCAACTTTCTTATCACCTTCTTAGGATTTATTCCGAACCGTGATCTTATTTTCCCTGTTGCTCTCTCCCAGCAAGTTGTAAGTTCTGAGAGGGTGGACTCCACATCTTTCTTGTTCACCAGCATACCTCCAGGATCCGGCAAAGTGCCTTGCACATAGTAGATACTTACCGAGCATGTGTAAGAGGAAGGAACATTGCCCTTAATTTAAATCTAGGGTCATATCTCTTTTGTTTTCTATTCATCTCAATACATTTCTTTTTAAATAGTAGTAAAAATGTCTTCTTAGGTGAATTGCACTGACTTCCCTCAGCGCTTTGCAGTTTGCAAGCTGCCTTATCTTTCTCAAATCAGTTTTTCTGATCTCACTTCATATATCCTCCAATCTTTTCCTCTTATAGCTTATCTATATCCTAGGCCCAATGCCAAATGTGTTGTTTGTCTTACAGACCTATACACTGCTTACACAGAGCCACATCTATAAGATACCAAATAATAGGGCAAATGATTATAGATACATTCGGGCATTTTAGGGAAGAAAAGCCAGCAGCTTAACAGAGCTGGCTAATCAGTTCCATCAGACAATAGATCAGGTGGACGTTTCCGGACCACACAAACCCTTGCTGCTTCCTGTACCTTCTTCTGCCTGGCATCACTCTCCCCTTTTTGAGGGTGTTTCAGTCAGATCCTCTCAGCCAAGTGGCAGATGGAGAAATTGTTTGCAATAGAGATGAGAATATTTTATCAGACTTCCTACAAATGGGGTCCGCTGAATTTTAATCTGCCAGCAAAGCACTGACAAAAATAAAGGAGGAAAAGTCTCAACAGGACATCCTGTAAGGTCTCCTCAGGAATTAGTGTGTTTTTGATCAACAGACAGTCGATAGATGATAAACTCCCAAGGGCAACTCAGAGAGTCCTGAAACAGACACTTCAGCCATCCTGTGAAGGCCGCACGGCAGAAGGGGACCTGGGTCAGGAGCCAGGAAGTCTGTATTCCAGACCTGGTTCTGGCCCTGACATCTTAGGTCACCGCCTGTTGGTGATGTCACTTTCCAGTCTCTCGGTCACTCCATCTGTACAATGGAGAGAATATATCCTATTCTTAGCAACTGAGTGTGAAGATGCCTCAGAATTTAATATGTCATCCAAGAGAGGTGAAATAAAAATTGTTTGTAAAATGGATATCTTTTGTTCTTTTCTCACTCGGACAACCACCCAACAAGTTCAAGATTACAATAATGGCCACTGATATTATTGAGCAGTTACTATATGCCAGGCACGTGCAGAGCAAATATATGTACATAAAGTATTGTTTGTTGCCCTTTACATGAATTATCTCCTTTAACTGTTATGAAACCTTAGGCAAAGAGATAATGAAAAGGATACTAAGAAATATGAAAATTAGCATGTCTTATTAACAGATAGGCAAAAGTTTTCCTATTTAAGTATTGAGTTGGGCCTGACCAGCAGATGCCTCTGGAAACCAAGGGGCATGGCAGGAAGGGTCATATGGCTCAGGAAATCTTCACAGGCAGATTGAAATAGGGAGCCAGGCAGCCACACTCAGAAGCACATTGCTGCCACCTCAGAAGCACCCCTCCCTCACCTCCTCCATCCCAAATACTATAGCTATATGTATATGTACACACACACACACACACTAAATCCAAATTTCTTGAGTCCTGATGATGTGCCAGAGATTGTGCCAAGTGTTTTACACATATTATCTCAATCACCAATCACATCAACCCATGGGATAGATACTATTTTTAGCCCCCAGATGATGACTTGGAGACAGACAGAATAACTTCCCCAGGATCAGAAGTAAGTGATAGAATTAGAATTCGAGCCCAATCTCACATATACACCATGGAATACAATGCTTCCATAAAAAAGAATGACTTCATGTCCTTTGCAGGGGCATGGATGAAGCTGAAAGCCATCATTCTCAGCAAACTAACATAGAAACAGAAAACCAAACACCACATGTTCTCACTCATAAATAGGAGTTGAACAATGAGAACATATGAACACAGGGAAAAGAATATCACACTGGGGCCTGGTGGGGGTCAGGGGCTAGGGGAGGGAGATCATTAGCACAAATACCTAATGCATGCAGGGCTTAAAACCTGTATGACGGGTTAATAGATGCAGCAAACCACCATGGCACATGTACACCTAAGCAACATATGCACGTTCTGCACATGTATTCCAGAGCTTAAAGTAAAATTAAAAATAAAAAGATATGACCTAAGAAAATAACTTGAGTCAAATCTTTCTGAAATCCAGAAAGTGCTTGCTTCTCAGTGCATTTTCTTCCCATTTTAATGTTTCTGAATTTTTATGACTGATGTGCACATTTAATATAATAGCAGAGGTTTGGCTTTTTTTTTTAATCCTCAGAAAACAAATGGCTGTTAGTAAAGCAATTGTACCTAAGAATGGAGAAGATAGTCCTGGGAATATATGCAGAACAGGCTAGAAGGGTCACAGGACTGGGAGGCAGAAAATCGGATTCTCATTTAGGCTCGGCCAGCAGCAGCCACATGAACTGAGACAAGCCTCTTGGCCTCCCTGAGCCTCCATCTCCTGACTTAGAAAAAAATGCAGAAATTGAGCTAAATGACACTACAGTTTTATGCCTCTTCTAAATCTCTATATGGAATCAAATGCAAGTGAGCCCATATACATTCATTCTCCTACCAGGAGCTTGCTTTGTGCCTCAGTAGCTCAGGGGTTTAACCCTCAGTCACCACAGTTGAGGCTAAATGAGGTTCATGCATGTTCTCCACCCCAACTGTGCTGCACATTCCTCTCTATCCCAGGCCCTTTCTGTAGCTCTCTGAAAACACAGACCAGATCCAAGGCGCCTGTTCCAGCATCACTTCTGTTTACCCCACCATCAGGATGGTGTCATTTAGCCAGAGCCATCATTCGTAGTCACACCAAATGGCCCATGGAAGAAAAGTTGGTTACACTCGAAGAACAGATGACAAGTGACAGGCTCCGCTCCTGATTTTCCACAATAACAGAAGAGACCAGCAACTGCCGTGGTGGTCCAACACCCGAACGAACTACTTCCTTCCAAACAGACGCGGCCTGCCCATCTCTGCTTCTCTACAGTGATTAAAGAGCAGCCCCTTGTCCCTAGTGAGGTTCTGCATCTCTGTCTTTCCATATATGTCAACTGGGGAGCCATACGCAGGTAAACCCATTAACCTGACTTCTGCTGACAAATGATTTTTATCTTGCAAGCAAAAATAAATCCCTTCAACTGTTAAGAGATTTTGATTTTTCTCAGTCTCCAAAAACAGCAAGAATGTGAGGTAATGCATATATTATCTTAATTTAACCATTCCACAATGTAGGCATATATCAGAACTTTATACTGTATGCCATAAATATATACAATTTTTGTCAATTAAAAATTTGAAATGTTTTAAAAATTAAATATATTACTTCCCTTCTCTGTGTACTGAACGCTGCCACGCTGAGCAGACCTGACACAGAGCAGAGGTGAGAGAGGGCTGGTGATGAAGAATGCAAGGGAGAAACGGGCTACAGAAGGCCTGAGCCAAAAGGAGCAATGGGAGCCAGTTAAACACAACTTGCCAGTCCCCAGGCAGGTCTGCATCTATACCCCTTTATATTGACGAAGGAAAGGCAAAGGGGGTCGTCCCCAGAAAACAACTGGACATTTGTCTGCTGCCTGTGGGATCCACAGAAGTTCCAGGAGTTCTAGCAATCAATCAAAACAGAATTATCAAAATGTTTCCAGCCTGCACTGGGACAGCTCTTCAATTCCAAGTTAAAAGTTCTACTAGAAAGGCCAGGTTCAGTCTGTGCTCATTTAACAAACTTTTATTTAGCATTTATTAAGTTGAAGCATGTAAAATGACTGGTATTTGCAGGTTTGTGACCTACAAAAGTGGAAAAGCCACGGGGTTCAACCCGATACTTAGTGCAAGACACTGTGTTGAGTGTTGAGTGTTGAAGATACCGAGGCAAGAAACAGTCTGCCTTATCCAAGGGCTACCAAGAGAGAATCCCATAAAGAACTAGCTGCAAACTGGTTGTTTTGGTGCTATGAAAAAGATATACAGACAAAAGAAGGGGCTAGAAATTCCATGTTTCGAAGTAGAAGTTTGCTCCTTTCATTAGGAGGAGCCCAGATCTGATGGAAGACACACCAAGCCCCTCTTCTTGCCATCTCAGCATCTGTAGAATGACCAGAGAGCCCAGCATCTCAAAGCAAGCATAAGAGCAGGGTGAGTTCCGAACCTGCCAACCTTGACTGAATCTCTTTAGCATTTGTTATTTTTATGGGTTCCTGAAAGCTTCCCTTGAATATTAATTTTCTTCCATTCTTTAAGTATATATTAGTTATTACATATTTTTGATTAATATTTGATGGCTGCTTAAGCTGCCAAGAGCTTCCATAAATTTCCCAAGTGGATATCTGACACTAGGTAAGCGTGGGAGACCCCTTGTGCAGAGCAAAGACATCAATCATTTTAAGCCTCTGACTCCACACCTTAATACCCAAAGATATATTGCTAAGAAGCCCATAACAAGTCATTAAAAATGAATGTCTTGTGGCGGCTTTCATGCCTGCAGAATTCAGTGAGAGAGGGAAGGGAACCTGAAATGTTGCAGAGGCCAGATAGCTCCCTGATACTGGTTTGGACATTTTTTAAAGATTCCCCCATTTCTCACTCCAGAGCCAGCTACGTAATTTGTGGGGCCCCAGTGCAAAGTGAAGATGCAGGATTCCTTGGTCAAATATTATTAAGTATTTGGAGACAGCAACAGCAGAGCATCAAACCAAGCATGGAGTCCTCCTAAGCATGCGATCCTGTGGAACTACATGGGTTGTACGCCAGTGAAGGCAGGACCCTACCTCTCTCTGCCCTCTCAGGGACTCCCCTCTCCCTCTCATCTCCCTCTGGCTGAAACTTAGTCCCTTTCTATAAATGCTTTCATTACAAACAGCAGCAACAATAATATAATATTTAATGAGATACCATGAAGGGCACTCTATTTTCATTAACTTGTGGAATTAAGAGAGGGTTCATATAACGAATTATTGTTACCCCATTCTACAGATAATTTCATGTGTCAATTTAACTCGGCCCTGAGGAGCCCAAACAATTCTCACAGCATCTGAGCAAGAATCAGGACTCAAAGTCAAACCCAGAACTTTCCAATGCATCACACATCCCATGAAATGACCCAGGGCCATAAATGGAAATGGAGCCTGGAGCCAATCTGGTATGCACACTTCGAATGTGTCCTGAAGCCACCAGCTAGCTTCATCAAATACATGAGTATTTGTTCATTGTTTACTGATATTCTGATCAAGTGAGAAATTTAAAGTGAATAAACCCACCTCCATAAAGGGAGTTGATAAAGGCTGCGATTCCAGTTTCCCTCTTCTCCTAGATTCCCAGGTCCCATTAAGATTCATAGGGCTGTACAGGGAACTTTTCTTCTTGTGTCCCTGTCTCTGGGCCCCTCCACTGTCTTGTTTATTGGAATCTTCAGCACAGAAAACTTTACCTGCACTGAAAATGTAACCCAGAGTTTCACCAATCTTACAATTAATAAACTATGTTGTAACTTAAATCCTTCTTGCTGTGGTCTAAGGCTCTATTTCCCAGGACCTTGGTCTAGTCACAACCTTAGAACCATGGAAATATAGCCCAATGTAACAACAGTGACTGAGAATTTCTTCTCTGCCATGACAAATCCTCCTACACTTTCTACACAGCTTCACCCCCTTCCCAAAGCTATGCATCCTTTCAGCTCCTCTGACTTTCTCGTTTACTTCCCTATGTTTAGTTCTGCGTTAATTATTTGATCACTGGTTTTAAAACAGGGGCAATTTTACTCCCTCCCTCCCCAGGGACATTTGGCAATGTCCAAGGATAGTTTGGATGGTCCCAGCTGCAGGGGTGCCACTGGCATCTAGTAGAGAGCCGTCAGGGATGCTGCTGAACCTCCTGCAATGCCCAGGACAGACCCCCAATGACAAAGAGCAAGCCAGCCTAGATGTTAAGTGTCAGTCACACCACAGTTGAGAAACTCTGATTTAGACCCAGGGTGGCAAGTTTCTGCCACAAGTGCTCTTCCTCCCTAGTCTCCCTGTGTCCTCTGCTGTCACATCTAGTTGATCAGGGCATTCATGCCCTGTGAGCTCAGTTCTGAAGTCAGAATCCTCTGAACACAGAGCTCCAGGCAACCTCGAATGAGTGATGGGTGCTGAAATGCACAATGAACTCGATTGGCCATCCTTGCACCGGACACCCCTTGTGTCGGCCTTGTTTCCCTATTCGCTCAGTAAACCTTTTGAAGCAAAGATCGTGTCTTCTATACTCTGCAGTCTCCAATAGCACCAAGACGAGGAAAAGAAGTGATGCAGAAAGGGAGAGAGCAGAAGACAGGGAAGAGGAAGCAAAGAAAAAGAGAAAATCAGGGGGAAAAGGAAATAAAATCAGAGAAGTAAAAAAGAGTGAAAATGGAAGAAATAAAGTTCAAAACAAGGCACTACTGAGATTAACTGAAGCAGCCCCGCTCTTTCAGGAGCTTGTCTTGTGTATTCTTGAGGAGGCTCTACAAAGTAAAAGGCGCCAACACCACAAATTTCCCATAGTCAGGAAACTGACTCTCTGCCATGAAAACCTAGTCACTTTATTCTTTTAGACAATGCAACTGACTCAGGCTCACTGTAAGAATTCCTTGGTTTCCCCCAGTCCCTCCCCAACCCCAACTACCGAGCTTTCCTGCCAAGTGGTGAGAACTAGCTGTCATCAGGTTGTTATCTTTCCAAAGGCCACACAGGGCACCCCAAGGAAGCTGGATTTGAGTTCTCCAATGTTTGTCAGCCCCCATCTCGGTGGGGATGGCAGATTAAGTCAAGGGCATCCATCCTAGCTAACACCGTGATAAATGGCCAGAAATGCTGCCATTCAAGGATGGTAAAATCCTAAATAGTGAGTCTTGTTGATGGAGTCTTGACAGATACATTCTGAGTGTTATACAGCTTAGATCTTCAGAAGAGATTTGGCAGGCCCTTAGTATTTAAGGGTTTCTGCCATTAAAATGACTCGACCACATGTCTGTTTTGAACTTGTCTCTAATAGATGTGGAAATGTAAGCAAAAATTCTCATGTATACAAAGGGCATGCCTCAGAAAACAAGCCTTATTATTGAATAATCAAAGTGATCAATTTGTTGGAAAAAATATTCTTTGAAGGCATGTATAATTTTTGGCACTGTTCATCTTGGGATTTTTTTTTTTCCCCTCACAGCATTGCCAACTAAAAACCCAAGCACAGTTTGTGCTTCAGATGCTTCCATCCATCTCTACCAGCTGAACTCACCCTATCTAAGGTACAAAGCATTTGCTCAGTGCAGCTTCCCGCGCTCAGCTCCCACAGAGGCCAGGCTTGCAACCCCCTTCCACTGACTTACTTTTTAAAAATTTTCTTGAACATATTCCTATTCTCAGAGTCCATCTGTTAAGTCTTTTAATCGGTGGCATATCTGGGATCCCATGCCACGCAAAATTCTACAAAGGACCCTTCTTTGTCCATTGTAAATAAGTGATCTCTACCTCCTCCCTGAGAAAGAGAGCTGTTTGGAGGAGCTCCTGATCCTTGGAAGGAGAGAGGCAGATGGCAGAAAGAGACCATCCTCCTTTTTCGGATCTTTACTTGGCTCCTACAGTCCTGCCTGTTCCATAGGGTGGATTAGAATGACCCAAGTCATGTAACTTCGATGAACAACTGAGCAACAGTATGTGGATGCTTCACGAAAGTTTAAAAGAGTTAGCTGAAGTGGGGACGACAAGTAAATTCAGTGTTTGTAAAGTCACGGCATTTTCTAAGAAAATTCTAGGAAAGAAGTCATAGGACCACACTCTTCACCTTTTCGCCAGCGACTTCTAAGCAGCTTGCTTCGTGCCTCTTTCATTTCTAAGCAACTAGGTCTATCGAGGCCCGGTGGGGGCAATGGCTCTGTTTTTGCTACTACTGCGAAAGCAAAGGCATCTTCCGTCACCTTTGCCTCCTATAGAGAAGAGCCTGGTTCTCATGTTTTCCCTCATCTCAATAGCTCAGGGCTTTGCTAATCTTGCTGAACACTTCAGTTTTTAGATGGTATATCAATGAGGCATTCAAACAGAGCAGTTTATACACAAAAATTCTGTCTGCTTTGTAAAAGATTATCCTTTTATAAACACTCTGCAGAAAACATAAAAGCAAATAAGGGGCAGCACATAGAACAGGAAAGATGTTAGCAGGGAGATTAATACTGAATGGGTCGAAATGAATGGTGCTTACTAAAACGAGGTCCAGATACTTTGGCTGCAGTGAAACATAAATAATGGGAATGACACATCGTTTATTCGGGATAATGAGTTGATCCAGAGTAGAGGCCCAGGACAAGAGATTAAAGATTAAATATCCATCTCCTGATGAATATCAGTAGCCAACTTTAACCTTTTCCTTCCAAAAGTATGATTTTACTTGAGCAATTCTATGTGCTTATGCTACAGTACAGAAGTAAGATCCTCAGAAAACAACAAAGGCCACTTGAATCACTTTCTTATCCTGTGGGAAATATTATTGTCTCACATTTTAAGATAGGAAGGGGAATTTTATTTCTAGGCTGTAAACCTCTAGATAGTGATTTTTAAAAATAGATTCCTCCCCCCACCCCATATTCCGCATTTGAGAAATCTGGTTTTGGGACTCTTCTCGCATCTCCTCATTAACATCCATTGAACAATAAAGTTTTTCAAAAGAAAAACAAAAGTGAGACTGGCACAACCCAACACATTTCACAGAACCAGTGAGCTCTATAGAATGATAAAACGAGACAAGCATTCAAAATCTTCTCGTCCAAACTCCTCATCCCATCGGTGAGGAAACTGAGGCCCGTGGCCAGGATATGTCCCGGCCAGAGTCCCACAGCTAGTTAGAAAAGGAGCTGGGACTAGTACCCGAGGCCTTCTGGCTTCAGGCCCCGACTCTTTCCACTGCACCCTGCTGCCTCTTTATCCCCTCAAGTTGGAAATAATGACCAAAGCAGCTTGCTGGAAGAGCCAGCACCCCACATGCTAAATTAAAGCCCTGAATTCATGAAAAACTTAGCCTATTGGAAGCACTGAATAAATAAGGGTTGGAAACAGAAAAGGGGGATGGGAGAAGCTGGAGCAGCAGGGAAAAATAGAAGAGGAGGATGCAAAAGGAACAGACAGCAATCACAGATGCCTGCGATGCCAGATCACAGGCCCTGCCACCTGGGTATGATTTTGAAGCAGTCTATTGGTGCCCCTTCCCTCTCAAGGGGCAAGAAGACTCATGGCAAGAAGGAATTTTGTCATTTGCCCATTTCTTGGAACTAAGTAGCTGCCCACTGTCAACAAGCCAAGACCAAGGGAGTAGTCTGTGGCGGGTAGATACCAGTGGAGCGAGCGAACAACAAGATTCAAATGCGGCATTAAAAAATAAAAAAAAGAAAAAACAAACAGGAAAACCCAGGCCTCCAACCAGGCAGGAGCAGGAGACCATCACAGGTTAATTCCATAGCCACTCACCTACAGAGAGCAAGGTCAGGATTTGGCCAGCATCCCATGTGATATCAGCTTGGTGGTTTCAGTCTATGCTCCAGGGAACATTTGTCTCGGTGCCAAACCAACATGCATGCATGGTTGGCAGGCTGTCCACTGGAGGCCAGGGATGAGGAGCTATGGAAGTGTATCTATTTTCACTTTGCAAGTATTTGCATGCCAACACCTCAGTCATCGCAGCTCTTTGGAGGAAGAGGGGAATTTACGCTTGAGAGTGAGGCTGTGTTCAGACATCTTACTCCACATTGGGGTGGTGGAGCTAGCTGTTCCATTCCCTCTATCCTCTTGCTTGGGTGAGTACTCTGAAGTTTATCATTTTGTCAGAGGTGAAAATAATTAGGCCACTTCCTAGATAAGAAAGATATTACTGAGACCACCTGCCAGACCTTCTTAGCAGGTGAGAATTCTTTCTGTGGTTTATGAGTATCACAAGTTTCCACTTAGATGGGATAATCAAGAGAAAAAAGACAGGATATTCACAACACGTGCAGTGTTGTTTAGGCAAAGGAAGGATGAGTTCAGTAGAAAGCATTTAAGAGGGACTCTGAAAGGGAGGCCGGTATTCATTCAGATCTTTTTTTTTGAGATGGAGTTTCACTCATTACCCAAGCTGGAGTGTAGTGGCGCGATCTCGGCTCACCGCAACCTCCGCCTCCTGGGTTCAAGCAATTCTCCTGCCTTAGCCTCCCATGTAGCTGGGACTATAGGTGCACGCCACCATGCCCAGCTAATTTTTGTATTTTTTAGTAAAGACGGGGTTTCACCATGTTGACCAGGATGGTCCCGATCTCTTGACCTCATGATCCACCCACCTCGACCTCCCAAAGTGCTGGGATTATAGGCCTGAGCCACCACGCCTGGCCCATCATTCAGATCTTTATTTGAGCAATGAGCATGCTCAGCCATAAAGATCCAGAAAGGAACACCACCACCTAGCCTCCCTACATTAAAAGAGTTTCCAAAGGGAGTACCCACTAGTAAGCAGACACACTTTAATATTTTTACCAAGAGATAAGAAATAATTTGGTGCAAGTACTTATGGAAACAAGAAGAGAGTAGCTTAAGTGGAAAAGGGAAGAAGGTGGTAGAAAGTCTTCCCGAAAGAAGCATCATGCTTTCATTGAATCATTTCATGATGTCCAGCCCCAGTTGAGGTGATTGTTTGCAGCAAAGAGCAGCACACAATACGGTGCTGTGCTAGGATCGTGTCTCATTAGAGTCAGAAGGATGGTGCTATGCAGACCTTGAGCCTATCTGCAAAGAACTTCCAGTTCAACACTCTCAATACTTAGAAAAACAACCCACATTTCCCAGGTACTACCAATATTCCCTTGTGGATGGGGCCTGTTAGTAGATCTGACCACAAAAAGACCGTAGTCTACAAAGAGAGGGAATTGCATCTTTACTTCCCAGAGACAAGTTAGCGATTTGAAAAAGCAAAGACGGCAGCCCTCAAATTAATCCCTGATGGACCAATGGTAAGCTGAGCTTGGGAATTTTCCCAAATCTGGCATTTAAAAATGTCTATCTACCAGCAAATAGCTACCAAGGCTTTATAGAAACTCCCTAAATTGCCTCTTTTCCCTCCAGTTATCAAATTCTCAGAAAATGGCGTGATCATTTTTGTAGCTCTCAAATGACGTGCCTATGTGGTTGTGAGACCAAATTTGTCCTTAGGACCAAAGCCACTGATAGCCATTGGGGATCTTGATAGATCTTGATAGGCCAAGCCCCTATTTTGTTCTAAATATATTCACTGAAAAAAAAACCCTCGGCTGGGCGCGGTGGCTCACGCCTGTAACCCCAGCACTTTGGGAGGCCAAGGCGGGTGGATCACGAGGTCAAGAGATCGAGACCATCCTGGTCAACATGGTGAAACCCCGTCTCTACTAAAAATACAAAAAATTAGCTGGGCGCGTGCCTGTAATCCCAGCTACTCAGGAGGCTGAGGCAGGAGAATTGCCTGAACCCAGGAGGCGGAGGTTGCGGTGAGCCGAGATCGCACCATTGCACTCCAGCCTGGGTAACAAGAGCGAAACTCCATCTCAAAAAAAAAAAAAAAAAAAAAAAAAAACCCTCTATATTTTCATAGATAAGTAGGAAGAGTAAGAAAGAAGACCTCCTCTTTTATGACCAAGACAAGCAGTGAATGCTGGAGGTCCTAGGCCTTAGGTATGTTTTCCTGATTCTGGGCTTGCTTCTAGGTGGTTTTTGTTCAGACTGAAGCTATCTTTTTATTTTTATTTTGCTAACAAATTTACCTGTTTAACTTACTGCATGCTCTGCAGACTTTCACTTCCAATTCGAGAGCAGAATTGGAACATGTTTGTGTGAGGTCAGCTAAGTGTGTTCTCTGTTAACTTGTTAGCATATTCTTCAAAACATGAATGGACTCATGATTCACATGTTCTAGGGCCTCAATGTCAGCTCAATGGGGAAGAAGAAGCAAGAACTGAAGGAGAAAGGGCCAAGAACCCCCAAAAAAGCAGGTTACAAAACAATTCAAAGTGGTATATTAAGTAATAGCTTCATGCAGACAGCATTGATATTTAAGGGGTCTTAATGGGGCAGCAAAAATCTCCAGTCCCTGCCTGCCACAACAACTTCCCTTCCCTATTATGCTGTAGCCCAGTAGTTCCCAGTCTGAGCTATATATTAGAGTCATCTGGGGAGCTTTAAAAAATTCCCATGCCTAGGTCTTACCCAGAAATTCTGACTTAACGGATCTGGGGTGGAGGTGGAGCCTGAGCATCTTAAAATGTTCCCCTGGGGATTGCATTGCAAGCCAGTGTAGTGGGCTGAATAATTGCTCCCAAAAATATTATATCAGGCCCTAATCCCAGGAACCTGTAAATGTTACCTTTTATGGCAAAAATGGATTTCACAGATGGGATTAAGTTAAGGATATTGAGATGGGGAGACTGTCTTCACATTTCAGAGGCACTCTAAATGCAGTCACAAGCATCCTAATAAAAGAGAGGCAGAGAGAGATGTGACACACACAGAGGGAAAGGTGATTCGAAGATGGAACACAGAAAGATTTGAGGGTTCTGGCCTTGAAGATTGGACTGATGTTGCCAGAAGCCAGGTATGTTGGCAGCCACCAGATGCCGGAAAAGGCAAAGAACAGATTCTCTCCTAGAGCCTTGGAAGGAGCACTGCCAACACCTCGATTTCAGCCCAGACATTCTGATGTCAGACTTCTGAACCTCCAGATCTATGAGAAAATGTGTTCTGTAATTTTAAGGCACTAGATTTGTGGTAATTAGTTATGACAGCCAAAGGAAACTAATTCAGTGGGTCAGCAACCGCTACTGTAGTCCTACTGGCCTGCACTGGAGTCTTCCAAAGGCCTCAGTGCTACCTCCAAGTCTTTCCACCTGCTTTTTCTCTACCTACAGCACTTTCCCCTAGTCTTCACTTGGCTGACTTCAGGAGGCTTTCCCTGACCCAGTCTCAGATCTTGCTTTTTTTTTTTAGAATTTTGTACTTATCTTTCATAGTACTTATCACAGTTTTTAATGAGCTATTTCGATGTTTATTTATTTAATGCTTTTCTTTCCCACCAGAATAATAAACTACTCTCTGAGGACTAAACTTACATCATTTTATACATTGCTGTATTTTCAGCACGTAACATGGTGCCACACACATAGTAAGTGATCAAAAAAACTCATGAAAAAAAATAATGAATGAACTAATAATCTTGTAACACATAGGTCTGAACTCCAGATAACAGTCAGGGATGCCAGATCAAAGTCCATCTTCTGGGAGAGGGAATAACAAGGTCCAGGAAGGAAATCTGGGCCCCAAATAAAAACACATCAGGTCTGACTATGCTTCAGACTCTATGAGAGAACTGGAGTGGTGGGGGAGAGTTTTTGTGCAGGCGTTTTTATATGCACGCTTGACTCCTGATTTGAGCCAACCACACTTCCAGACTGTATTTGGTACAGGTCATGAGGATCTTGATCCAGAACCAGGTTTGACAAGTATTGGCTCAGGAACTGGACAGGGAAAAGAAAGAGGCAAAATAACCTTAAGACCTGCAGCAGAACATAACTGGAAACATGTAAGCACTGGGAAGTATGTGAACCAGGCAAAACCGATCCATCCGTTTACGCGCCTGAAAGACCGGAGACTAACTGAAATCCATCAGTCTCTAGGTATGTTAGTAGGTTCCCATTATCCATCTGTCTCCAAGTCAAGAACAACCCATTTTGTGAAATTTCTGTATGTATCTATTTTTAAAAATCACTTGAATAAACCCAGAACATTAAGTAAAATCCATTGTACTGTTCCTTACTGACCGCTTGCTTCCATTATGGTAAATAGATGCCAAAGACAAAAATGAATGGTGCTAGATGCTGATTTTCAGGGTCAGGAACCAAGCTGATTGACTTATCAAAACCCCACAGGCTACTTACTCCCTTCTCTGGCCATCGCTTGGTGAAAACACAATGGCAAGAGAAAGGCAACTTTGAAACTCTAGGAATTCCAGGATTGCAGATAGCAATTAAACAAAAAACAGAATTAAAAGCTCCATCTTCAGCCAAAAAGGTAGAATGATCAGGTAAAGGAAGAAGAGGCTTGGTAAGGTAGAAGTACTGAGAGGGAGATTTCAGTTAGGTTCTTTGCTTGCAAGGAGCAAACTCACCCACTCATGTGAGGGGAAAAAAAACATGCTTTAACCCTGCCTGTTGTTTTGGTTTGATTTGTTTTAACTCCTCTAATTTGACCTCAAGCACATGTTGACTTTGCATTTGTGAATGTAAACATTTCAGTTAGAGCTAATGCCAACATCAAAAACTTTTCATCAAGAAATAATTTTCTGGAGCAAATTCTATTGTTTTTCAGCGTTTTCAGTGCTGTCTCTGAGCACTTTATGTCTGGTTTTTAGCGGTTGCAGTATGATGTGCCTAAATGTGGTTTTCTTTGTACATTGACATTGCTTGGAGTTTACCGAGCCTCTTGAAACCTAATGTCTTTCAGCAGTTTTTAGAAAGTATTCAACAATTAGCTCTTGAAATTTGCTGCTTCCTCATTGTCTCTCTCATATCCTTTTGGGATTCCAATTACACATATGTTAGAGGCATTTACCACGTCTCATGTACTTATTTTGCTCTGTTCCATTCTTTCAATTTTCTTTTTCTTTCTGTGATTCAATTTTGCTATTTTCTTTGGGTCTATCTTTGAGTTACTCATCCTGTCTTCTGCCATATGCAGGCCATCAAGCTAAACCTGTCCAACAAATTCTTAATGTCAGCTATAATCTTTTTAGGTTATGTAATATCTGATTGATCCTTTTACCTACACTAGAATTCTTAGTTGACCTTCTCCAGCGTTTCATCTCTTTTGCATGTCTTTTTCTGCATTTTATTTAATATACATATAATTGTTATTTTAAGCCTTTGGGTAACTCCAATATCTAGATCGTCTATAGGTTTGCTTCTATTGCTTTTTAAAAAAATTTTAGTCATGCTTTTCTGCTTCTTCACATGTCTCATAATACTTTATTGTTTGGTGAACATTATGTGTAAAGTAATCTTAGAGACTGCTGTCTCTGTTATTTCCCCCAGAGCATTTGTGCTTTCCCTTGAAAAACAGATAGAGAGGGACTATCTATCAGTCACTTCCATCCCATCAGAAATTGAACGGGCTTAGAGCTAGACTGCAGCTTTATTTAGACTTAGTTCACTTCGGCTTTCAAAAATCTCAAGGACAGCTGTGTGTTTGTTGTAGCTGTTGGTCTCAAGGATTTTCCAAGTGCTTTGAGGCAGCGAGAGAGTGAGACACTCGACTCGGCTTTCCCATCCAGCTTCCTGGTGTCTTAGCATCCCCTCCCCCAGGCCCCAGTACTCAGCAAATGTCCTTTGGGAAAATTGGCTAAGGCCTTAAAAACTCCCTAGATCCTGGCTTATCAGCATCTTCTGCAGGATGTCTTTTCCTGAGAGAGTCCCTCAGTCTAGCCAAACCTAACCAAACCTCAGTCTGTGAGCATACTTGCAATTGTCCCGAGGGAAGAAAATTGTCACTGACCTCAGCTCATCTGGGAAAGGAGTATCTCTCTGAAATTTTAACTTATTTATAACATTTTGCTTCCGACATCTCCCATGTCTTTAAAAATATAATTTTTCTAATTTATCCAGTTTCTCTACTTATTACATCAGAAACCAATAACCTGCCTCAACCTTCTACTCAGAAACACACAAGACCCCCTTATTACAAAATAATGCCACAAATAATTTTCTGTATAGAATAGTCAGGCTTTTCCTGGTATTTTTGCATTTCATTCTTATTTTACTAACATGATTTTCATCTAGTTCAATTTTTCACCATGTATATTTACACCCAAGATGTGGTTTATTGATCAGTATCTTTGAGCATATGAAATTACATCATTCATAGCATCTGCTATTGTGAGTTTTCATGTGTGACCATAGAGTTTTCATCTGTGACCAAGTTTAATTTTATACCTTCAAATTTTACATATCTAAACTTAGTCAAGAAGATTTCCCTCTTCAGACAAGTTTTAGGCTCTAATACATTTTACCAAGCACAGTGTACACTTTCAGATATTGTAATTTTTATTTTGTATTGATTATTTTTACCAGTAACATCTATTCTAAATTTAATAAAAGATGATGGTCTGTACTTAAGTCCTATTTAATCTCTAAGAAAATTGTGTGCAATTCTCCTCTGACATTCTAAAAATTTTGTTGTATCTAGTGGTCCATTCAGTGTGAATTGTGAATTGATCTATCTCATTCTTAACAAACTTCTGCCACAAGCCTGTCTTTAATCTACAGAGCAATAATGTCTAGTGTTGGCAGTGCAAAGAGCAACGTGGTGAAACTGAAGGGGTAAGCTTGTAATGGCAAGATCAATATGGCATCGTGACTGGAACACAAAGACCTTGGCTGCTGAAACAGCTCTAAGGACTTGGGGTTGACTCTCTCTCAACTTCCATGCCCTTTCTTCTCTCTGTGCCTCTGCTCTTGCCTCCTCTCTCAAGAAAAAGCTTCCTTTGATTAGTCATGGTTGTTCTACACACAACCTCAGATTTATCAGAATCCATCATGGCTGCCCTGGCCCTCTGTATTATGGTTCCTTCAGGTTTCATTTCTGCCATTAATCCTTTCACCTCATTTGGTATTATGTCTGGGTTCAAATTCCTAAGAGAAGGAGTATGACTAGCCCAACATAGCCAGAAGGCTACAAGGGCCCTAGTTCAGGGATCTTGATCAGAAATCTCCCTAATCCATTATTTCTAAAAGTGCAATCCACTGATTATCTTCAGATCTGAGGATCACCTTTCCAAATTCCATGGCCCCAGGCATTTCCCTTTCCCCCAACCATAAGGGAAACCAGGCAAGAAGCTGCCAGGGCTCCCCAAAGCCCTTCCCCACCCAATACCATGGGAAAGCCAAATTGCTTGCCTCTAAACTGACTGTGAGTGACTTCCTAAATTCTCTGAGTCTTGGTTTCTTTATCTGTAAAATAAGAAAACGAAACTGATAAAAACAGGTATTATACTTGTTCTTCATCAAAAGGCTGAGAAACGATAAAATAAGAAAATTATATCTCCCCTCAGAAAGAAATGGCGAATATAAAGAGGCTGGCACAGATAAATATTAGTTCCTTTACTTCTGAGGGCAAGTCTGTGGCATCACCTTCATCTGCAGAGAGGATAGTAGAATAACAATGTGTGGCCAGCACCAAACAAAACACATGAGATGATCCCAGGAAATAAATGAATAGATCTGCCAGCAAGAGACATTGTTATTTTTTTCCCTGCCAAGACTGACTTTCCCAGAGATACTGCATTTCTTTGGATAACTCCACAACCACTCAATCCAGATATAGTCTCTCAGGCAGGCAACATGTTTACAGTCAAAATGCTCACTTCCACTTCAAGTTTCCAATCCCCTGCTGCTACTTTCTGCAAACTTAATTAATTCGTTGCAGCTAACATTTGTTCAACCTCGTGCAGCAATGGGAGACTGAAAGAAACAGGCTCTTGTAAATTAAAAACATTTCAAAATATTGTCTTCTCCCAAGAAAACATTTCTTTTTTTTTTTTTAAATTAACACTCCATTTGGATAACTTTAAGGTTTCAAAGAAAACAAACAAGGAAGTTCCAATTAATGCTGATCGTCTTTAACTATTTCATTGCCATTCATCCAGGCTACCAGTCTTATTATCCTAAGCACTGCCATCTTTATAGACATGCAATAGACCCTCTACCTATCTTCTTTGCAATGCTTAGGTGATTATATCACATATGGTCCTAGTGTGAAAATGCCTGCCACACACTCCATCAGTCAGCAGATTAAGATGTGCCTAAACCCTAAGTGATAATGTTGTCTTGGAAAATTAGAAGCGGAAGTGCCGTACTGAAGGCAATGATGTGTAGCATAGGGATATAGCATAGTTTTCTTTTTCTTATTGATTTGGTTGTTTCACTACCAAGACACAATTACATTGGCTAAGATTAATGTAATAAGAGGAAGACTAAATAATAGGAAGAGTGGCTAGGAAATGGCCCTGCAAGTGAATGTCACCTTATCCAGACAGTTTAATCCAAGGGATTCAGATTGGGGCATTCTGATCTGTTGGCCTGGTTAACAGGCATGAAAGATAGGTGTAATCTATCAGGGAAAGTCCCTACAAGGACCAATGAGTGTGAAACAACATCCTAATAGCTGCCCTTCCACTACCTGCCATGAGTTTTGTATAATGTTTCCTTATCAAAAGGGCTCAATAATACATACTCTGTCTCTATGCATGATGGGTGAGGCACTCTGTGCAGTTCTACACAGATGTAAAGTGCTGTTGTTATTGTCGTTGTCATAAACAATGCCGAGGAAAGAGCTTCGAGCCTGGAGTTAAGGTGACCTGAGTCCTAATCACAGCTTTGCTCATAAAGCAATCAAGTCACTTCCTTGGGAGCACAGAAGAGAGCACACAGTGACAAAGTGAAAGACCCAATATTGGGGGACGCTTCTACAGGCTCTGCGAGTCTCTGTTAAAATGGCTGTCATTGTGCGGAGTTAGCACATGAAACGCCTACAGCTTTTCTCTGGTTTACTCTAAAGTCTTTTCATCTTTTCGTATGTGCTGATCATAATTCTAAGATTCAAAAATGTGTCAAAACACAGTTTGAGGACACTTGGTTAAATCAGAGAGAGAGAAGGGAGCAAAGGAGGAACCTAAAATGCAGACATGAAACACCAGATCACTAAATCAGTACCTCTAACCTCTAAGAAATGTGAGGCATAAATGTTTTCAGAGATTCCTGTCAACGGTAATGCTGAGCCGGAGGCAGTGGCTCATGCCTGTATTCCCAGCACTTTGGGAGGCCAAGGCAGGAGGATTGCTTGAGCTCAGGGGTTTGAGAACAGCCTGGGCAACATGGCAAAACTTCATCTCTACCAAAAGAAAAGAAAAATTAGCCAGTCGTGGTAGTGTCTGGCCACAGTCCTAGCTACTCAGGAGGCTGAGATGGGAGGATCGCTTGAGCCTGAGTTTGAGGCTGTAGTTAGCTGTGACTGTACCACTGTACTGCAGCCTGCATGACCAACTGCGACCCTGTCTCAAAACAACAAACAAACAAACAAAAAACAGTAATGCCAAATATAGAAAACTAGTCAAAGCTTCTATGACAATAAGGAAAAAATACTTGGTTTAATTCTGTGCAAATAATAGCAGTAGTCATTTATGAAAAAAGTGTCTCCACTGTGTCTATGATAGGATGGCAATCAGCATAGTATTTAATATATCAGATTAGTTTTATTGTAATCTTTATTTTATTTTGCTCGGATGAAGACAGTGATATAGCATAATCTCTCTCTCCATATATATGCCTATATAAATTATATATATATTTTTGTTCAAATAGAGAGATGAAGCATAATCTCTCTCTGTCTTTCTAAATATATAAAAATATATGCTCATATGCATATATAACATAATGTTACACATGTAGCTATCTGAATAAAAGTTTATATGTGTATATGCATGTTTGAACAGATGTACATAGAGAGACAGAGGGCATAGACAACTAGTTGCCTACTAGTTACCAATGGCCCTTCTCTTACTAAAATAATGCAGACTTTGTTGAATAGCAGTATGTCTAACTGAAAATATTTGGAGCGTTGCTTGCAAATAGGGGTGGCTCTATATCTAACTGCTGACCCATGAAAGGTAAGCAGAAATCGTGGGATGGAGCTTCCAGGACAGCACGTTAAAAAGCTGAGCTGATTCAGTCTGCAAGCCCTGTTTGCCCCTTGCCTTACCACTTCTCTCTGTCTGGGGCACAGATGCTGTGCTTGCAGAGGATCGGCCAGATTGTGATTTTGAAGTGGCAAATCCATGCTAAGGAGGGCTAAATGAGAAGGTGGGGAGAGGTTGGGTCTCTGCTCTTACCAAGATTTGCCGCATCAATCAGCTTGGGATTACCTGCCTCCATACATTGCACAATATGAGAAAAATAAAACCCTTGAGTTTTAAGCCACTGATTAGGAACCTCTGTTCTTGGCAGTCAAATATAATTCCTAACTGACGCAAGCAGAACATTGATCCTTACTCTCAGGGAATTTATAGTTTTCTGACAAAACAAGGTAGACATTTATGTTTGACCTAATTAAACACCGTAGACTTGCATGGGAGTGAATGTTTATACAAATAGTGCGACCTCTAAATGCTACAGGCACTCAAAACAGAGAGAGAAGAGTGTGGACTAGTTTTTGAGAAACATTTTCATGGTGTGGGAGGGATCTGAGCTGGTCCTAAAGCTTGGGGAGATATTAATAACCAGAGATCTAGGAAGAGGATTCCAGGCAAGAAAAACAGCAAGAATTTTGTCACAAAGTGGAAAAAAAGCATAATTGCCAACTGGCTGACCCAGAAGGAGGAGGACAGACTGTGGGTAGCTGAAGGTGAGTTGAATAAGCAGTATGAGACCAGGTGACAGCAGCCTTGAAAATCCAGCTATAAAATTTGATTCACGGGCAGTGAGTAACTGTTCATCATTAATTCTTCATGTCTTCTTCTGGCTCCTTAGCTACTCTCTAATCCCATGTTTTTGGTTGCTTTTAAGATAGTTCCACAAGATAGCCCAATTGAACCTAGATTCAGTTTGTCTGATTATAAAACTCACCATTTTCCTTTATTAAGCGATCAGTGGCATTATTAACCATCCAGGCTTCTAGGGTAGAAATTTTGGAGTTATCTTTGACTTATTTTTCCTTCCCCAATCCCTGTATCCAATGACACCTAGTTCCATCCTTCCTTCCTTTGAAATGTCTCTCGAATTCATTTCTTTCTCCTATTCTACCATCACCATCTATGGCTATCTTTTCACTCTGTCTCCAACAAGAGTCAAACAAATCTCCCCCCTACAGCCTCTCCCTGTTGTAGTCAACACTACCAGATAAATCTTTCTAAATGACTACTTAAATAACATTGCCCCACAGCCACCAAAAACCTAAGTTTATCTGCTAAGCTTGTAAGACCTTTCATGTTATTGCCATCCAACTCATCTACCTTATTTCCTACCACACAGGAACCTGAAACTAACGCTGTAGTCATCTGACTTCCCCAAAGACCCTCCCTCACTCTATACTCATTCCCAGTTTCCACCCACTTAGAACATCCACTATTTCCCTTTTTGCTTGTCTAAATACTATTCGTTCTCCAGATTCAGCTAACTAACCTCTTCCTCCAAGATTATTTTGACCAACACTGATCTCTTCTTTGCCCAACTCCTATCCCATTGACAGTTTAGAGTACGCAATGTATTAATTCTAATTATTTGTGTGTTTCAAGCTTCCCAGCCAGGTAGATAATAAACTATTCTAAGGTCTCTGAAAACTGGAATCATTTTGCCATCAACTCTTAAGGTGGAGAAACTCCTATGCAATTCATCCTTGCTGTTCCCTGTGAAAGTCATTCAGTCTCTGCCAGATCAAATCCAATGATACACCCTTCAACAGAGCATATATTGAACAAATATCTATTCATTTAATAATTTATTAAATTTATCTGATACTATGCTAGGAAAAAAAAATTCAATTAATATCCACGGATCATTTGATAGAAACAATTAGCTGATTAAGGTTTACAGACGATGACACTATGAATGTATGTTTTAATAGACTAATCTTTTGATCCATACCTATGACTGTTGACTCTGCCATAAGGGTTTTAGACACACTAAGCCTATATAGCTTATATTAATTATACAAACTAAAGGAAGCTCCATTGTTCTACAGAATTTATTATGGTTTAATTACCACTGCTTATAGTTTGATTAATCCTCATTCATGGACAGATTTACTTTGAATTGCTGGACAATTAACTGTACCATTGTTCAAAAGGCAGTAATTATTTTTAGCTGAAAATCAAGAGGTATAGAACTAAACTAGGTGCTCTCAGCCTAAATTCCTAATGAATTTTGAAAATCCAGATCATCCCTTTTCATTTATCAGAGCCGCCCAGTATTATTGTAGTTACTCCTTTTGATTCAAAGGAAACACTTCCATTATCAGGCACAAAGAGAACACCTATTTAAAGGTAAATTTGAGGAAGAAGAATTATATCCTTAAAGAAATAACTCATAATCTTCCTATAAATAATTGATACCTTCGCTAATTTTGCAAAAACAAGAACACTAAACAATCAATAGATATATAATGTTTTTATATATTTGAGCATTTATTATTACCAAGTCAACTACACTGCTTTGTTTTAACAGGGTTTTAACAGGTCATATGATACATCAAAACAAACTCCAGATAATGTGTTTTTAAATTTTTCCTTTTATCTTGACATCACTAAACGATTGGGAGTATTCACCATCAAGTTCTTTAATGACAATATCCTTTTCTTTTACAAATGGCTTTGAAGTCTTCCACTGCCTGTTACAAGTATTTGGATACTTCCCCACCAAGGGTGGGCAGGAAGCCAACATAAGCCACCAGGTGCCAATATTACACCTGACAAATTAGCCACACGACTGGAAAAGGGTGGGCCCATCCTCCCGTTAGAGGCTCATTTCCTCTCATTTTCCCATGAACAGGAAGTCATTGGAATGGGGAAAAAAGCTTTCCTTAAAGACCCACCTGACTGAAGGTCTGAACTTGTTAACTCCTTGCTAACAAGCAACTTGGAAGCAAGATCAAACTAATCACAAGACTGTATTGACATTGACTTGCTTAACCCTGCTGAGGGCCTGGATTCTGGGATGCTGGGATTCATGTAACACGTGGGATGTCATCTGGAGTAAGGACAGCTGACAGAGGAGGCGGATACTCAATCACCCTTCACAAACCATGGAAACCTAAAGACTGAAGACAAGATCTGACTGAAGCCACAGTTTAGGGATAGAACCCTATTTAATTAACCCAATTCAACAAGGTGATTCGAAGAATTTGATCAGAATTGACTGATATTCCATAAAATGCTACATTGTGTTCATCTAATACTTGATTTAGCTAAATCCTCTGAACTAATGACTTGTAACTACATCCTAAAGATCAATTATAAAGCTTGATAAGTATAAAATAAAGCACAATAAAGGAATGTTTTCCAGCAGAAAAGTAATCCAAATAATAGAGTTGTACTTATCTTTTTTTTTTTTTTTTTTTTTTGAGATGAAGTTTTGCTCTTGTTATGCAGACTGGATTGCAATGGCGCGAACTCGGCTCACCATAACCTCCGCCACCTGGGTTCAAGCAATTCTCCTGCCTCAGCCTCCTGAGTAGCTGGGACTACAGGCGCACACCACCATGCCCAGCTAATTTTTGTATTTTTAATAGAGACGGGGTTTCACCATGTTGACCAGGATGGTCTTAATCTCTTGACCTTGTGATCCACCTGCCTCAGCCTCCCAAAGTGCTGGGATTACAGGCTTGAGCCACCGTGCCCGGCCGAGTTGTACTTATCTTAACAGCATCCCAAGAGATAACTACTATATGTTTATAATGCATAAATAATTGTTAAAATATATTTAATATACTAGTTTTTTTAAGTATTCCAAAATGACATATAATGTACAGTGTTCTACAACTTGCCTTTTCACCTAACAACATTTTACTGACATCTGTCCTTGACAGTTTATATGGTATATTCATTCATTTTAATTGATATGTCCAATCAACTCCCTTAATTTTGTGCCAACCAGATAGGTAGAAAATGGAAACATATTTTCTTTTATTTTCCATGTCTTTCACCATTGAGGTTGAGCATATTTTTCAAGTGTTTGCTAGACATTTGCATTTCTTCTGAGAATTACATATTTTATATGTTTTGCCCATTTTTAAGTGTTAAATTTTTCTCATTAACTTGAAGGCATTCTTTGAATAATAGATAGTAACCCTTTTTCTGTCATGTATAATTCAAATATTTTGTCTCAATCTGTCACTTCTTTTTTAACTTTTTTTTTTATGAAGTCAAATCTGTTAGGTTTTCCTTCATGGCCTCTGGATTTCTCACCTGGTTTACAAAGACCTTCTAACCTAGGATTTTTTTTTTAATTTATATTTCCTTCTGATACTGGTATAGATTTGATTTTTATATTTAGAGCTTTATTCCATCTGGATTTTACTTTTGTGTATAGTATCAGTCCAGATGGAGAGCCAGTTGTCCCAATACCATCTACTGAACAGTCTCCATTTAGCCACTCATTGGAAATGTCTCCGTATTATCTGTTAAATTACTCTGTATTCTTAGTTCTGCTTCTAGACTCTAGCCCTTTTGATTAGTTGATTTCCCTATCATAACACTTGTGTATTAGATTTCCTAAGATGTATAGTTTGTTTGATAACTGCTAGGCGACTCTTCTCTCAAACTTTTGTTTTTGTTTTTGAGATGGAGTCTTGCTCTGTTGCCCAGGCTGGACTTTAGTGGCATGATCTAGGCTCACTGCAACCTTTGCCTCCCAGGTTCAAGCAATTTCTGCTAATTTTTGTATTTTTTTTTTTAGTAGAGATGTGGTTTCACCATGTTGTCCAGGCTGGTGTCAAACTCCTGACCTCAAGTGATCCACCCGCCTTAGCCTCCCAAAGTGCTAGGACCACAGGCTTGAGCCATTGCCCAGCCCAAGTGAATTTTAGAACAGGCTGCTTAAGTTCTATTAAAAATCCTATTACATTTCAATTGATAAAAAACTGAGTGAAATGTCATATCTTAAATTCATCTGATTTAAAGTTCAATCAATGTTTCATAAAATAAAATCATACATTTTACAAATTAAACTATTATAATAAGTGGGATATACTGTCATTATTTGTATCATATCAAGACTTTCAGGGGATAAAAGTGGAAACACTTCCTTTTGATTGACTGTTTAATCAACCAAACAGTAGCCTATTCTGTGCTAGAAAACTCTAGTATCTGTTATGAGAATACAGAGATACACATGTCATGATCTTTGTCCTTAAAAACTTACAACCTAGTTAAGAAAATAAGACATATACACATATACACACACATATAAGGCATATTGATACAAGGCAGCTTATATGAGGAATCAACTGAGTAACTATAGAAAATAAGAGCACTGAAAGTACAAAGGCAGGAGAGTCAAGGCAGAGAAGTTAGAATCTCTCTCTCATTTTACAAAAGAGAACGTTTTCAATACAGACATTTCAAGTCACTGAGCCAAGTAGACAGAAAACATCAGGTATGCTGATTCTCATTCTGGTGACTTGTCTACCACATCAAATAAAACTCACATTTATAAGTATCAGTGCCTGCAAACTGGTTTCTCAAAATCAGTTAAAAAAAAAAAAAAAGGAAAGAAAAAAGAAAAAAGGAAAAGATTGCATTCAGAAAACTCTATTACAGGGATTTCTGTTCATCTATGTGACATCAAATACCAGATATTAATGACGTTTCACTTTTCAACCAGTGGTTTTGTCATTAGAACACATAACCTATATCTAGGTAATAAAACGGGAGGGTTTTTTTGCCCCTTTCTGCAATTCATCCCCTTGTCTTATTTTAAAGCCCTCAGGTAACAAACCCTAAGACCCACAGGAATCTTTATGCCAGTAGAGAAGAGATTTCTAAAACTCAACATCAAATCCACTTTTGATTTTCCCTTGAGTTTGTTTCTGTCAATGTTAGGCAGGTAACACATTTCAGCTTTTAAGCCATGGAGTGATCTTTTTTTAGAAAAAAAAATTGCACTCACAGCTTTAATCTTATATTTCTATGCATATTGAGTTAAATGTTGTAAAACTATCAATTCTGTCAAAACCTACCAAATAGAAAACAAGACACCATGCAATCTTAATGTCCAAACTGACTAGTGATTATCAGAAATTAAATGTGCAGGAATTCCAAATCTTTTTTGATTTGAGATGTCTAGATAACTTTTGCTTTTCCATAATTGTATGAGGTTTCTACATAGTATTTAAGAATCAATTATATTGCAATTGATGTAATTAACTCTAATAATCCATTAAAAGTCAGTAGGAGGGCTATTCAAGTCAATAGAAAAGAAGGAGTATATTATGAAGGTGTTATTAACCTATACAGAATTTTACCAGACATTTTCTTTTCTTACATAATAAATACACAGTGGTTAGGAAGGCTGTCATTATAATTTAACGTGAACAATAGTCCATCACTTCTTTTCCTATGCAACCCTTAACTAATTCCATGTACCATGCACAAGTAAAATGAAACCTTTTCTAATCAGGGTACAGTCATATCAATCATCTATTACTCCATGATTAAAGAAGAGGTCCTTTCCTAGCTAAGTGGAAAAGAATTGGGTGCCAGCAGAAGTTTCAGGCCCACCTTCTCTTTCAGTTGACAAGTCTCAGTTTCTGATGGCTGTCTGTACTTTGCAATTAATAAAAGCATAAACAGCCATCCAGAAAGTTCTGTTTAGAGTACCGTTAAATTGCCATTGAAAGCATGGAGACATGTTCCCCTGAGCATCAAGTGAATGTTGGAGCATTCTGATCTTTTGAATTAAGGGAGGACATAAGCTAGTCACCTTCACAGCATTCCACAGGTCTACACTACTTTCTCCGGAGTCCTGTTTGGCTCTAGCTACGAACCTCACAGGCATCTAAAACAGTGAGCCTCAATAAAGCTAACCCTGCTGGGACTCCAGGTCGCAGAGCAAGTTCAAGGGTCTCAATTCACTTCCTATTCTTTCTCCATTATTCCCAGTACAAGATGGAAATAAAAGTCAGGAGAGTACAATTTAAATCACACATCACCAAACAGGCTGTCCTTCTCTGAAAGAACTCTCACCTCTCCCCACTTCCCAGTTCTGCGTTTCCAATCTGATGAGGAACAAAAATGTTGTACTCTAACATTTGCATAAAATAACACCTTATTCATAGTCTTATCCACTTATCCTCCTATAGAGTTCATTAGGAATACAGACTGTGTTAGCTTCTGCGGACTTCACATATGTATCATGGTAAGTAGCGACAGCTATGTGGACAGCAAGCACTATCAGGAATAATAACACTTCACACAAAGAACAGCTATGCCCGCCAGAGCTATACAGCCACAGGGGTTGCAAGGGAAAGAACACCATCCCCGGACTCAGAAGGTGGGATGAGTAGGGGCTCTGCCACACATTGGCACATACTGCCACAAGCATGTTCCCAAGAATATCACGCCTCTGCCTCTGCCTCTGCCTCTATACAATGGGTGGAAAAAGAACTCACATCACAGGACAGTTATTAAATTAGCCCCACTAAATCAGGATTAAATTAGACAAACTTGTGAAATAAGCCTCCCAAGTCATCAAACATTACACGGACCTGGGATTGTGTTTGCACTTATAGTATTATTCAAAGTCAATGAGTTCTTAAAGCCAAAGGAGAAAAGGATAAAACAGCAGTTCTCAAACTTCGGTGCATATGAGATTCATCTCGAGTTTCATTTCAAAGCACACATGCCTGTTTCCCAGGTGATGCCTGTTCCCGCTATAGGCTGAGAGACACTGGGATAAGAGATTGGCTGAAAGTGGATTCCTATTCATTCATCTGATAGTTTAAGTACGAGGAAGCCTTAGAGGATACAAATAATTGCAAGATACTGCTCAAATGTCAAGCATTTGTATGTAAAGAGATGACAAATATCCAGAAGTAGATAAAATGTAGGAAGACGACAAATATCCAGAAATAGATAAAATATAAGGGTCTTTGTGTCAAAGCAGAAAAAGCAGCCAATGGGTAATATCTCCTCCAGTTTCCCCTTGAACCAGAACGTAGCCCCGAAAGGAAATTCTGGTTCACTCTTACTCCTGGATAAAGTCCATACTGTCAGTGCTTTCTGGTCCCTTATGCATGAACCTTACTCCTAGGCCTCAAGAGTCAATGTGAGTCCTAGAAGTCTCAGCCAGGAATCGGGAATAGAGTGTGGATCCCATCCTCTCTCCTGGAAAACCAGGCCTCACCATGAAGTGGCATCTCTCTCACTCAAAGTGTTCATCTTTGATACTGAACAAAGAACTCTTTTCATTCTGGAGAACTCCTGTTTTCTAAGGCCTAGGTGCAAACTGAACAAACCAACCACAGGCCTGAGCAGCCACAGTGACTAGAACATGAGACTCACTCTCTGAAAGCTTCACTTTGAAACTCCTCCCTAAGGCTAGTCCCGGAGAGAGCTTTGGGCACAGCAAAGCTGTGGTTTCAAAGTCACAGTAACTTTCTACATGCCTGGGAGGAGACAGAATGTCGCCTTCCTTTTTTCTGAAACTCCCACTGTCCCTTTGTGCAGGTCTCAAGAACACAGAAAAAGGAGACCTGGTCCAAGAGACAAGAGGCCTGGATTGCTGCTCTGCCCTGCCAATGACCATCTCTCTTAACTTAGCCACATCCTTTTCCGAAGAGGAAAATTCAGGTGATTAGCATCTACTCCAGCTACTTCACAAGATGAAAAACTTTTTCGAAAAAGTAAAACATGTCCCTGAAATATGAGAAATTAATATCAAACCCAAAGTACAACTGTCAACCTTGGAATTACCCAATCTGATTATGAACATTGTCCCTCAATTCTCTAGATAACGTTTCACTGTGGCTTTGCTTTGAAAGCATAGACTGGTCCTCTGATAAGTCACCATGACTGATTCCTTTACAGATAAAGACATGCAAGACTAGGTTACTGGAATTCTCTGTGTCTCTCTCTGGCATGCGCTCCCTCTCTCTCTCTCTCTCTCTCTCTCTCTCTCTCTCTCTCTCTCTCTCTCTCTCTATCTCTCCAGGCCTACAGAAGCTGAAGTGCTGTTGCTCTGCCCAATACTCTCCCATCCCAGCCACCACCTGCCCTCACAGATCTGGAGGTACCCAAGAGCATATGACCCCAACGCATTCACGTGATGCCTTTGTTCAGCGCTAAATTCACTTGAGTGGGGAAAAAAATACCTCAACCAGGAAATACATCTTTTACAGCTATTTCATCCTCCCCTCACGTGGTGCTGGAATATCGCTTTAAAGAACACTCTTGTGGCATTTCCAGTTCTTTTCCTTTAGGACTGCAAACAGGAGTAGCCCATCCAAGGGGAAACTGCTCCCCAGCAGAGCTGTTCTTCAAAGGGGACTTCTTCAGGCAGGAAAAGGGAACGTCTGATACTGGAGCTGAATAAACAGACTCATCAAGCTGAGTGCCAGATTGGAAATCCAGGCGCTGGAGCATGCAGCCCAACAGCTGCATACCTCATGCATGCTACGGCTCTGTCTCTCTCCTCTCTTTCTCTCTGTCTTTTTTGATTCTGTTCTGTATGTAATCTTCTTAACTCAAGTGACTTAGTGGTCCCGGGTATATAACCATTGTTTTTTACTACTATTAACTGACTAACAGGCTCTAGAGGTTTCAAAGCCCATTTTTGAATCACAGACTCTTCTACCATCTCTTCTCATGCAATTCCCTCTGTCTCTCAACACTTACATCTCTCCACAGCCAACAACCTTCCTCAGAAAGTAGCTCCTTTTAAGGCCGTGCAGATTATTCCCACACACAACATTTCACACCCTGGGTGCGTGGCTGGTAGAATCCTAGAGCTTGATGGAAACTCTAAACTATTTTTTTCAGGAAAAACTACAAATCTGTAATCTCAGAAAGATCATAGTCTACCTGGACCTTGAAGGAGTTCACCCCCATTTACAGGTTGGTTCAGTGTCTCACAGTCGGTAGTAGAAGTGCTTCCAAATAATTTACCTACATTTTACTACAATGAATTTTCCTACTAGAATAGCTGGTCACACATGAAATTCCAAGCCATGGAGTCTTGGCAGGCTTAAGCTTAGAAACTGGAATTTGTCTTTTCCATATTGGAAAATTTCAGTTTTTCTTTTAAGTTTTAAACAATTATACCAGTAAATGTGATTATTCAGATAATCTGGACATTAGTTTTAGTTGTTATCAGTACCAGCAATCCCCAACTTTTTTGGCACCAGGGATCAGTTTCATGGAAGACAATTTTTCCATGGACTGGGGTTGGGGATGGTTTCAGGATGATTCAAGCACATTACATTTATTGTGCACTTCATTTCTATTATTATTACATTGTAATAGATGATGAAATCAGGCATTAGGTTCTCATAAGGAGCATGCAACTTAGATCCCTCAGATACGCAGTTTATGATAAGAGTTTGAGCTCCTATGAGACTCTAATGGCACCAATGATCTGACCAGAGGTAGAGCTCAGGTGGAGATGCGAATGATGGGAGCAGCTGTCAGTATAGATGAAACTTCACTTGCTGGCCTGCTACTCACCTTTTGCCATGTGGCCCTGTTCCTACCAGGTCACAGACTAGAGTCTGGGGACCCCTGTTCTATATTATACATATATCCATACATATTCACATACACAAAGACAATTCCCTATGGATTTCCCACCTTACAATTTCAGTCCCATTAGGATTTTTTCAAATATCCGAAAGGCAGAAGGTCTCACTTTCACCACTCTGTTCTTCATGTCTAAACCCTTTCTTGGATATTTCTTTGAGGAAAAATTATTGGATGATAAATGTCTTAGGGATTGTTCGTAAAACTCAATAGCAACTAATTTAAGAATGGGAAATCAGCTTTCTAACTGACCTAGTTTCTATCCATAGTTGGCTGCTAGCTCATTCGTTATCATACTTTACGACTATCCCCTATAAAATGCTCCTTTAACTGGCCTTATAAACCTAAGTTCCAACGGAAACAACAGTAACAAAGAGTCAAAACGAAAAGAATGGTTAAGTAAATATCTGATCAGTGTGGATTACTGAGCTCCTAAGCATTTTAATTTTTTCCCCACAATAAACGCTTAATCTCAACAATTCAGTCATATCTCACTCTCTTGTCAATATTTATGCATAGAAAATTATCTTTTAGGCCGGGTGTGGTGGCTCACACCTGTAATCCCAGCACTTTGGGAGGCTGAGGTGGGTGGATCACAAGGTCAGGAGTTCAAGACCAGACTGGCCAACATGGTGAAACCCTGTCTCTACTAAAAAATACAAAAATTAGCTGGGTGTGGTGGCTCGTGCCATAATCCCAGCTACTTGGGAGCCTGAGGTAGGAGAATTGCTTGACCCAGGACCCAGGAGGCGGAGGTTATAGTGAGCCGAGATTGCGCCACTGTACTCCAGCCTGGGCTACAAAGCGAAACTCCATCTCAAAAAAACAAAAACAAAAAAAAAGAAAGTTGTCTTTTAAAACACAAGTTGAGCCCCACACTGTGATTCACATTTTCAGAATGTTTGTTTATTCCTAATTTTTTTTAGTAATTGCTAAAAAAATGGAGCAATCATAAGGACAATCCAGTTGTCCTTGTTGTCATTAACCAGCCACAACAAATGTCCAGAGTAATCCTAAATTCATAAATTTATTTTAATACCTCCTTAGAGCTGTGTGTGGTGTGTGTCTATCTTTGGAGAAAGGAAAAACTCTAATTCAGGCACCCAGAGGCTGTCTGACAAATAATATCTCGGCATTTAGGAATAATTCATCAACAAATAGAATTTTCATTTTTTAAATGATTTTTATATAGGCATTGTCATCAAATAATCGGCTGTCAAACTAAGAAGAATAAAGGTCACTGACTCTTTTTAATCAGGAGGACTCTAACATGCACCTCCTCTCCATTTGACACGCATAGATTAGGTTCTCCGTTGTGCAACCATCGGCACAAACATCACCTTAGACATGCAAAAGGGACAAGGTGGGAGACGTTCATTTCAGTTACCTTTGCCCAGGCTTTGTTTGTTCTGCAGATAAAAAACTTTGGACTTCTTTACCCAACCAGTCATCTTGCACAAACAGTAAACTCCCTCAAAACTTTCTGTTCCCATGGGACCCTTGAGAAAACAAAATGAGAAAAAAAAGCATGATTAAAATCTACTTTCTTCAGTCAACATCCTAACATTGAGCAATTTCTTCACATCTTAAAAGGGACTGTCCTGGCGTCAGATTAAGAGTTAGTGAACTCCCTATTGATCAGATAACTGGAACCAGTAGTAACCAGAGTCAGAATTCTGAGATTACAAACACTTGTTCTGTAATCATTTCCCGTTCCTCCCCATCACATCATGAGGACCTTATTCATGTTCGATTCACCTTTGGAAAGCAGTGGTTTCTAAATGTTTAGATCACATATGGTAAAAATTTATGAACATGTCCATTCTATGTATTTTTATTTATAAATAACATATGTGCTTTTATAAATGCATATTCTATGCATCAAAAACACATGTACCAAAAAAATCTATATTTAAGATGAAATAAAATATTGAAATAAATAGAACTCCAATATCTTCTTTCTGCACACCAATGGATCATTTTGGAATCTTCATGAGTTATGGATATCCTAAATCTGAGCCCACGGCTTTAAGAAATGCAATGAGCTGTCATTCTCCCAAATTCAATCACCACTTTGGCCTGATCGAAATCTATTTTCAAGAAAATATCTATTATCAGTCACTATCATCTTCTGTGAATAAGGACCCGTCATTATAGTGAGGCTTCCAGCAGTGTTTGCATTTTAAGTATATGTCTAGTTATGAGAAGAAAACTTTATTTTGTTTTCATGTAATGTCAGGGATGCCAAAATAATTCACGATATTTGGAGGGCTCGAAATGTTTTCTGGTGGCCCTGATCTCGGACAAGTCGGGAAGCTCCTCACCAATGTACATCCCTGCATATACAGTGGCAGCAGCAAACTTAGTAAATAAAAAGGTTTTGAGAACAGCAAATTGGTTAGAAAAGGAGACAGTAACGTTAACATGTTGGGTAGGAAATTTTTCTGAGGTCAACTCCAAGTTTCTACTTAAATTTGTATGCATTTAAGGAGTCAGAAGTGGGGAGGGATACTGATAGATATTATAGAAGAAGGATTTAAGTCTTCCAAGACACCCAGTGTGGCTCCCTCACCGCCAATAAAAGCAAGCCTGGATAAACTCTCACAAGGTCAATATGGACATTCAAACGCTTTGTAGCTTCAAGTTGAGGAGTTAAAGACTATCATTAATTTAAAAAAAAAAATCATTTTTGCCCCAAATTATCAATCACAAGAACTTGCATAGCTCAAGTACTTGCATTTTTTTATGAAGTTATGAAAATAATTTTCCCGGAGGAAAAGATGAGCAATACTCTAGATTATTTTCATCTTAGTAATATAAAGTTGAAGACTTCATATTTAACTGTCTGAATAATCCATCAAACATATGCATTGATCCGATTCACCAGGTAAACTGCAAAATAGTCTACTTGACTCTAACTTATGAAAACAAAAAGAGGGCTGGGCACTGTGGCTCACGCCTGCATTCCCAACACTTTGGGAAGCCGAAGTGGGCAGATCACCTGAAGTTGATAGTTCAAGACCAGCCTGACCGACAAGGAGAAACCCTGTCTCTACTAAAAATACAAACTTAGCCAGGCATGGTGATGCATGCCTATAATCCCAGCTACTTGGGAGGCTGAGACAGGAGAATCACTTGAACCCGGGAGGTGGAGGTTACGGTGAGCCCAGATCATAGCACTGTGCTCCAGCCTGGGCAATAAGAGCAAAACTCCATCTCAAAAAAAAAAAGAAGAAGAAGAAGAAGAAGAAGAAGAAGAAGAAGAAGAAGAAGAAGAAAGAGAAAATTAAGTGGAGGGTGGAAAGAGTTGATCAGCTGTTGAGAAGTGTCTCCTGTGTATGTAAGAGTACATATACTACATGTACACATACGTATGTAAACACATACATGTAAATCTGCCTGTATAGAGAAGCTCCTGCCATTCAGTTTACCATCCAGTTGGGCAAATCACATGCCCATAAAAAATTACAAAGTGACATATCAGCAGGCATAAAATAATATAACATAAAACATACCAAACAAGTATGTGCTGGCAGAAAGAGGGGTGGGATACAATTAAAATCTGATTATTATAAATTGCCAGAGCAAAATGGGGGCAAGGATTTCAGAAAAGTAAATTGGCATGCTAAATGGAAAGCAGTTTAATTTAGCAAATTACACCCTGGGGACACAGGTCTCACTAACATGAGAAAAGGATCCACATGGATAAAGTATGAGCTATGAAATTAAAGTTAATAGATTGATAAAGGACAATAGGTATGACAAGCCAAATTTTAGTTTTGCTGGAAACATCCAGGTAGGTAAGGCAACATTCATATCGTTGTTGTTTTACTTGAAATATCCCTCAATGTCCTTGTATGCTATGTAAGACAACAGATATAAAGATACAACATAAGAAGGCACAACGTAATACTAACCTCATGTCGGGGAACTTGACATGTGTGCACAAGAATTCTGCATGCTCTTGGACCTGTTCAAGCTTTGACCTTTGTTTCTGAAATGTCAAGGTATCTCTTGTGTCATCATGAACCTCCTCCCCCAGCCCCTCATAGCTGTACCACTGAAGGGACATAAACTATGCCAGAAATGATAAGACCTGAGATTTGCTGAACACCACCAATTCTTCTGTCAACATTCCTGCCCTGAAATCTCCTTTTACTTAGCAAACCTAGATCACTTTGTGTCCATAATAAAAGAGAGAAGAAAGTGGAGGCAAATCATCAATTACTTTTCTTCAAAAGATAATTATCAGGAGGGAAACTAATACCAACTTGTCTAGTTTATCATGCATGGTCTGGGTTCACCTTTTTCTTTGTCATTGTCACAAGTTGCTCCACTTGCATACAACCCAAGCTGCTAAGAAGAATGGAAGCTCATGGGGCAAAATCTGACTTTTCAATTTCTTCTATACTTCCTATTGTAAGTCAAGGAATTCAGTTCCAGCCCCCATGCAGAGCAGGAACTCAACATGCTTGTGAAGCAAGAGATAAACACCCCATTCTTTAAAAACTACGTTTTAAAGAATGCATTAAAAAAAGAATTCATGAATGAATCAGCTCATCAAGGTGATCATCAAGTTATGGATCAGATACCCACAAATTTTATTCAGTTTGGTTATTGAAAAAGTCAAAATGACCAGACCACGAATTACCAGAATAGATGTTTTGCACAGTTCATAACTAAATAGACTTAATATTGAGATGTACTGCTCAGCAGTTGATTGGGAAAACTGTCGAGTCAAAGCTAATCAAACTAGATTTTAACGTCCACAAGGGACATGGGACTATGCCCATTTTGTCAACATGTTGTACCACCACATAGCATAGCATCTGCCACACAGTAGGTGCTTGTGGCAGCTTCTCATTAAGATGAACACGTCAATTCTTTCCTTATTTGAGCACACAAACTATTCCCCTCTTGTGAGACAGAATTATTGCCCAACTACTGGATCCTGGGTTCTCCCGTGATTGCTTTGGCATACACAAGAGGGAAGAAGTGCTCTGTGTGACTTGCAAGGCTACGTTTAAAAATTTTTGCAACTTCCACCTGGATTTCTTAGAACACTTGCTTTGAGGAAGTCTGTCACAAGAGAAGAAGCCTGATTACCAAGAGACTGAAAAGCTTTGCTAACCATGTGGAGAGGGAGAGAGATTCCTGACTAGCCCAATGCCAGACACATGAGTGAAGAAAAGTTTAGATGGCTCCAGTCTCAGCTACGATCTGACTACAACCAAATGAGAGACCCCAAGCAAGAACTGCCCACCAGAGTCCATCGGCCCCAAGAATCGTGAGTGAAAATA